>NC_142650.1:6752500-8002500 GCF_055504915.1 Nelumbo nucifera
AGTGATCACTTTAAGGGTGGTCCATTGGGTAAAAACAATGATGATGTTTAATGGCATTCCCATAGAGACCATTTTGAATAATTGGCAGGAAGTAGCAGCCTCAGCTCCAAGTAGAAGCATTGCTAGACCCTTATGGTCTCCATCTTGTGCAAGCTGTATCATGCTCAACTTTGATGGCAACATTGAAGATAACCCAGGGCCTTTAGGGGTTGGTGGTGTCTTTGGGTCGGAGGAAGGTTCAGTTATAGCTTATTTTTTTTGGCCCAATTGGTTTTGGGGACTCGCTGAGAGCAGAAATTTTGGCCTTGATAGAGGGTGTGAAAAGGGTTAAGGAGCTAAATTTTAACAGGTTAATCATTGAAGGAGATTACAATATGGTAATGGGATGGTTAGGGAAGGAAGAGGATGGATTGTGGACATATATCAATGAACGAAGGCAATTCAAGTGGCTAACTCAGGGTATGGAAGTGAGATTGCAGTGGGTTAAAAGATGTGTCAATCCATTTGCAAACGCACTTGCCAAACAAAGGGTGGGAAGAAATCATTTGTTTTGGGATACATTGTAATTTCTCTTTGGGTGAGAGTTAAGAGAGTTTACCCACCCCCACCATTGTACTTGAATTTTATCTTTTCCATACAAGAAGTTGTGATTTAAAAGGCGTTCCTAGGCACACAGGGAAGGCACATTTTAGGGTATGCACCTTGCCTAGGTCCTAGGCATAGTATTTTCAGGCCAGGTGTGCACCATTTGAAAATCTGTGCATTTTTGCTCATTCATTCGTCCTAATAAAAGATATTTTTAAAGGACACTTAAAAGTTATAAAACCTTTTTTATAGGGACTGAGAATTTAAGACCCTGATATGGATTTGTTTGGGCTTGCCACGAGGGGCTCGGTACAAAGATGGCTCGTAGAATCAGGAGTGCATAATGTTTAACATCACATTAGCTATTTGAAGTAATGCAAATGGAAAAAAAAATAAAGAGATTAACATGCTTGAATACGTTTTTAAAAGCATTTATTTTAAAATTTAAATTTATATTTTAATTAATAATGTGTTTAATATTTTTCTTTTTTGTTTTTGATTTTTTTGGCATTTTTTGAATTTTTTAGAATTTTTTAGAATTTTTTGCATTTTTATGTGGCTGCGCCTTGCTTCAAAAAGGCACACACCTCACCTTGCACCTTGGGTGCAAAAATGACCCTTGCGCTTTTTTTGCACCTTGCGCTTTTAAAACACTGAAAAGAAGATGAAGAGGCAACAGAATCAAGAAAATATCAAAATATCTCATGTCCAATATCTTGACATTGATGACAAAGACCAAAAATCTGAACCAAAGGATAAACTATTCATGTCTTCATACATTTTTTGGAAAGTAAGGTAACTTGTATTAGTTCTGTGTTTCAAAAAATTAAGATTACAAGTATAGCACGTCTCAATCCCAAAATGTAATGGCAAAGTATCCAATTTGCACATAAAGAAAGTGTATTGTAGGAAAAATAAGAGCTAAATGGTGCTGTCCCTGGAGCTGTTATGAACAGAAAGCCAGGAATGAACCACCCCCACAGCCTTTCTCATCACTTCATCCTCCATAGATGTGTTCTCAGATATCCATGTATTCCTCCTCATTTGTAATATCCAAATGCTTGTAAGGGGAATAATGCTCCACAAAGCCTTGCCTTTTTAAGCCCTTTAATCCTCTATCCTGCTGGCAGGTCAGGGATCATTGTGAGAAAAATCAATTGTGCTGAAATATCAACCAAAAATGTGTCCAGATGAAGTAATTCAAATGAGCAATGAAAGAATAGGTGATCTGTTGTCTCCAACTCCTGAGGGAAAAATCCACAACTGGCAGATGGAATTCCCACAATTCTTTTTTTTATTGGAAACAGTGACTTTCATTAAATTAGCAAAAGGAAACATACAATATCAACCACTCACAGCATGAGTGTTGACTGTTGACCCCATATTTTATCTCAAGATTTACAATACAGCCCAAAAGAGATTTTCCCTTCGAGTCCCCTACTTTGCCAAAGTATCGGCCACACTATTGGCTGACCTCCTTGTCCAATTTATGATTACTCAGCTTCCCATGTTAAGCAAAAATCTCCCTCACCTGCTGTCTAAAAGTCCACAGCCCAGACTTTTTGTCTGCAGCCATCCCATTAACAACTTAAGACTCTCCCACCACCTCATAGTTTTGGAACCCCCATTTCTTGGCCAGCCCCAGTCCTTGAAGTAGGGCCATAATATCTCAGCTCTTAAAGAATCTCCAACACCTATTGGGCCAAAGTATAGTGCTATCTCTGCCCTCCCCATCTCTGAATACTCTCCCCAACTCCCAAGGGTCCCGGATTGCCCAAAAAAATTTCCATCAAAGTTCAATTTTATCCTTTGAAGTGCTGCAAGTAACCATTGAGACTGAAGTCACTGAACCACATTCTTAGTTGTTGAAAGATTTGCCACAATCAACCAGCCTCTAAAAATGTCCCCAACTGAATAATCTTTGAATAATTCAGTTGATTTCAGCCAATGTATGACTTTAATAAGTATGCAATCAGTGACTTGTCCCTTGGAAAATTCTGTTATTTCTCTCTTCCTATAATGATCAGAGTAGCAGTTCTCGTGGCTCTCCACATCACCCTACCTCTTTTCTTTGGTAGTCTAAAGGAGCTTGGTTCAAAAAGGCTTGCCACATCAGGAGGGGTCCACTTGCAACCAAGAGAAGAAAACCAATTCCAAACAAAAGAAGCAAAAGGACAAGATAATAATAAATGTGTAATTGTCCCACCACAGCCCAACAAACATGAGGGGAAAGGCAGCAATTTGACCTTATTTTTTGTAGTTTATCCAAAGTGTTGATTTTTTGGAGTACCACCTCTGACTTCCCAACAAAAAACCCTTATCTTTGGGGGTACAGGGTTACACCAAACTTCCTTTGTGGGAAAAGAACCTGCCATGTTAGGAGACTAAACGAGGGCAGTGAAGAAGGAAGCACACGTAAAATAGCTAGAGAAGGACACCAACCAAAATCTGTTGTTCAAACAAGAATGATTCAGGAACACTATACTGAGAAGAGAAATGAGTTCGTTAATGCAGGAGCTGAAGAATCAAATATGGAATTTTCTTTTTCTTTTTTTTTTCTTTTTTTTTATATTTGGACAGTATGGGTATTTTCGTCATTTTACCTAGTCCTGTGTGGGGCCTGGGATATAACATCTTTTTCCTCTAGTTTAGTAGGGCTTATCTTTCAATTTTCAGTTTATTTGCATTAGTAGATAGAAAGTTATTGTGTTTCTTGATGCACAAGACAAGGAGTGGCATTTTTGTAATTGTGGTGAACAGTATTCCGGGCCACAAGTCACTCTATATAAATAGATGGATTCCCTTCCTTTTGAGGCTAATGAATGAAGGAAGATTTCTTAAGAGCTCTCTTGCTGTATGGAGTGATTCCTACAAACCCTATAGTGATTCTAGGACCCCTTGGAGTGATTCCTTGGGATTTCTCTCTTTTCTCTTTCTCTACCCTTTCTACTCTCTCTTCCTCTCTCTTTCTGTCTTGTGTTAGTTTATTCCAGCCCTACTACATCACTCTACCCTTTCTACTCTCTCTTCCCCTCTCTTTCTGTCTTGTGTTAGTTTATTCCAGCCCTACTGCATCATTCGTCTACCAACCCCATTTCAGACTCCCATAACCCTCTCCTTGGTCCCAAGCATGGTTTCAAATGTTGCTAATGTCGCCTGGCATATGTCAATGTCGAGGCTCACCAACATGGAAATGGATGGTAATATAAAAATTACATTATTTCAGTCGACATTTCCTATATTTCGGAAATGTCGACCAAACCGGTCCAAATAACCAAAAAAAAGACAGTTTTTCCTATTATGTCGATAGGATGTCGACTAATGTGCATTAATAATATAATATATTAGTATATTATATTAATATAATAAATATATTAATATAAATCATTCCATTAACAATTTCTATTTAATATTTCAAACAAAATATTTATAAAAAAGAAATAACAATATATAAAAATAAAATAATAAATTAATTACTTTATAATATAAAACATAAAATATTTTTCAAGTAATAAAATATAAACTAGTTAGTATTTTTTAAGATATTTATTAAAATCAGAAAATGTTTATTGTATTTTATAATAAATCATATTCTACATTTAATATAAAAAATCAGAATAAATTTATTAGATTTTATACTAAATCATAATTTATTATAAATTTAGTATTAAAAATCATAATAAATTCATTAAGTTTTATAAGAAATCAAAATTTGTCATAATCTTAATACTACAAAAAGGACAATCAGTTTATTAAATTTATAATAAAGCACAATGTATTATAACTTTAATATTTAAAAAAAAAACAGAATAAATGTATTTCTATTTACTAGTGTGAAATAAATATTTTAGAATTTATAATAAATCAGAATCAAAAATAAGAAAAGAAAATATCAAATAACCTTGTAAAAACATCAAAATGCATAATAAATCAGTAAATCATCATTTACTAATTTGTTATTGATCTTAGTTTCTTAGCTTTATATAATGGTTGGGAATAAGACAATAGTCTAGAAATATGTATTAATGCTTCTTTTATCATTTTACAAAATGCCATTGCATATTTCCACATATTTCATAATACTTCCACAATGTCTCTAATTTTTACAATATTTCCCCTTGACATCTCCGACATTTCCGACATATGTCCTATATTTTGGTAAGTGACATTCCCATCAACATCGACATTTTAAACCTTGGTCCCAAGTCCCAAGAATTTTCATTACCAAGAACGTTCGAAATTGCTCTCCCTTTGTTTAGGGAAAGGGAATAGATAGACGGAAATCTATCTTTGAGAGGAATTCCCCAACCAAACATCTTCCCAGAACCGCACTTTATTGTCTACACAAGCATCATAGCTCATATACGGAAGAAAGAAAGGCAATAAACCATGGATCACTTCCCTTGGAGAAGACCAAGATGCCCTAGGGTCAAGGCCAGCATCCCACCCATTGTCTGCCATGCCATGAATACTCACAATCACTTTATGCCACAAATTATCTTGTTCCAAGGGAAAATCTCCACAACCATTATCCTAGTAGTGCTACATTCCTTAGTCTAATATTTCCTATCCCTAGACCCCCTTATTATCCCTACTTCTAGACACTACCCCCCCCCACTCCACTAAGTGATCTTTCTTTGCACCCTTAGCTCCCACAAGAAGTCCCTCATTAATTTCTCTAGTTGGTTGGCCACCTTGGTGGGGATCCTAAAGGTAGATAAATAGTAGACTAGCAAATTGGTCAAAATTGACTTTATTAGTGTTATTCTTCCTCCGGCAAACGGTGTAATTTCTTTTCCACTTTGCTAGCCTTTTGTGAACCTTTCCATTACTGGATACCAGAAGCTATCAGAGTTTGGGTCCCCCCCAAAGGTAGTCCCAAGTACAATAGTGTCCAGTCTCCTACCTCACAACCCAACGACCTAGCAAGGTTTTCTACCTCCTCTCTCTCTCTTTATTTATTCCTACTACGCAGCTCTTGCCCCTAGAAACCCTTTCAAAGTGAGTTACTAGCCTCTATAGATGAGTCAGTTCTTCCTTTTTCCCTTCACAAAAAAATAACAATATCTTTTTTCTAGAAAAGGTAACGAAATATTTATTGAATCAGTACAAGCTGAGATAAGTCCCAGAAAGGCAAACTGAGCAACTCAGCAATTACATACTCCACCAAGAACTGGAATGAAAAACAACAGACAAATTACAATTTCTGAACTCCTCAGAGACTAACACCCAAGAGATTAACTTGTCCACAGCTTTCTGGATTAAATCTTCTGGACTTGAGGCCTTATTACAGAAAAGCCTAGTATTCCTCTCAGACCAGATGGACCATAAAACAGCACAAGGAATAGTCTTCCACACTATCTTCCTTTTCTTGCTAAGTCCTTTGATGTTCCAGCAACACAAAAGCTCCTTTACCGATCTTGGCATAGCCCATCTTAAGTTCATGGAGCTGAAAAAGTGATTCCACAGCTGAGAAGAGAACGGGCAGTGAATGCACAAATGATCAGTAGATTCAAAATTGTTCCCACACAGAGTGCACGAAAGGTCCAGAAGCTGAATGCCCCTTCTCACAAGATTAGCTCTAGACAGACATTTATTCAGAACCATAGTCCATACCAGAAAGTTGAATTTAGATGGGCTAATGGGATTCCAAACCTTAGAACAAGGGAAATCAGTGACACCCATTCTACTAAGTTTGGAAGCCAAAGACTTGACAGAGAAAGCACCATCTGGAGTCCATTTCCAAGACCACTTATCTTCTGAGCCGAAATCACCTCTTGAGTCTGAAGGATAGTCAACATGTTCATAATCTCTTCCAGCTCCCAGTCGAAAAGATTCCTTCTAAAGGTAGGGGATCAAATAACTGAATCTCCAAACAAGCTGCAACACTCAGCAACAGAAGCCTCTTGATTAGATGCACACTGAAAGAGGAGAGGAAAAGATTCAGCAAGAGAACCATTCAAGCACCAAGGGTCCTTCCAAAACCTGGTTCTGCTACCATTGCCAACCTTAATTGAGATCCCATCAGCAAGAACAGAGAAGTTCTTCATTATCCCTTTCCACAGAGAGTTTCCCCAACTGGGAGGAGGGTCCCTAGTTCTCCAGTTTCCCCACTCCACTCCATACTTACCAGCAATGAGAGATCTCCACCAAGCATCATTTTCAGCCGCAAATCTCCAAATCCACTTACAAAGAAGGACAGAATTAAAGGTTTTCAACTTCCTTATGCCTAAACCACCTTCATCCTTGGGGAGGCAGACTTGATCCCAACTTACAAGATGAATTTTTTTCTCCTCTTCCCAACCCCTCCAAAGAAAATTCCTTCGAAGTTTTTCAAGCTTTCTTGCAACTTTGTTTGGGATAGGGAAAAGGGAGAGGAATAGGTAGGTAAATTGGATGATGTGCTCTTAATCAAAGTCACCCTACCCCCAAAAGAAAGATATTTTGCCTTCCAAGATGCCAACTTTTCTCTCCATTCTTTCAATAACCGGGTCCCAAATTGAAGACAGCCCACAACTCACCCCCAGAGGAAGACCCAAATATTTAACTTGAAGGGAACCAATCTGACATGCCAAAATCTCCGCACAAAAAACAACAATATCATCTGCAAATAACCACCTCTTCCCTTCTAACTCTCTAGCCTCTTATCAGATTAGTAACATCAGCCCTTGAGATCAAGTCACTCAACACATTTGTGACTAGAGTAAAGAGGCAAGGGGAAAGAGGATCACCTTGTCGAAGGCCCCTTCTAGCCAGAAAGAAGTCTCTAGCTACTCTGTTAACTAGTATGGAATAATGACAGGAGGAAATACAACCCTTTATCCACTTGTACCATCTCACTCCAAAACCTTCAATCTTAAAACTTCTAGAAAAAAGTCCCAATCCACCAAGTCATAGGCTTTTTTCAAATCCAGTTTGCAAACCAAGCCTTTTCCTTTCTCCTCTTGTTAGAATCTACACATTCATTAGCAATGAGAATCTTATCAGTTTATCTCTTAGAATCCCATACTTCTTCTTAGTAATTTATCTCTTCTAAGACACTTGACTAGAGCTGCTATTCATAATATCAAGGATGCCTACATTGGAGCAGGGGATACCGAAGTTCCTTATGAAGGAAAGAAACATCATTTAGATCTCTCAGATGCATCAGAAAGGATCCTAATGTGAAGATCTCAGAGGTGTCTCAAGTTCACATTCTAAAGCCTTGGACATTGCCTGGTTAAAGGAAGGTGGCCTTGAATTCTTTTGAACCAGACCAGCCACTTCACTAGTTTCTCAATCATTCAGCAGTCAACAAAGCCTGAGGATTGAAACAGGTTAATTGTTGCTCATCTTGTATGACTACGTTATAAGAGCATTCCTATCTTCTATGCAGAATTGAATAGAGCTCCATCAAAGGCCTGTTTCCACACCAGAGTCATATCAAGAATCATGCACCATTACCAATCTCCTTTTTAATACCCTTAAATGAATAAGGGGTATAATTTTTCAAGGCTCTTTCAAATTGAGCAACTGTAGGGTATATTAGCAAATCCAAGATCCCAACCTAAATTTCCGGTTTCAAACTTGCATACAGTAATTCATCTCCATGGGCCACCAGGTCTCAAATTGAAGTGCCAATACCACTTGCCCAGCAAAGGTGAGTTAGTTGTTGTCGAGTCCAAGACCACCAGGTGCTATAGCAGAGAAAACCTTCTCTCTCAACAAGATGGAATTTGAAACCATCCCTCCAACCCTTTGTACATAAGAAACCCCTCAGCAATTTCTCCATTCTGCCCTTTATACACAACAGGATAGGGAAGAGGGAAAGGAAATAAGTAGGCAGATCCATGTCTTCATACTCAGGATGCACCACCAACCAATCCAAGTAAAGATTGAATATCAGCAACAATTGTCCTATTGTCGCATCTTTTTACATTTAAAAACTCTATTTGTCCCTCCCTTTTCAAATGCCCCCAACAAAGGTGGTGTATAGGGGTGATATGAACTGGAGCAAAACAAATGGCCAATCCAAAAAGTTTCCTACCTGGTGGGCAGAGTGGGTTGGCTGCCATACCATCCAACTATATGGCAGAAACAGGGCAGTCACGAATATGTGCATGTATGTTGACAAGTGAAAAAAGTTTATGTATTAAGATAGGAACATTAGTGGTTGCTGATCAAATGATTTGAAGCAGATTACTGATAAAAAAAAATGATTTGAAGCAGATATTGGGAGAGCTGGAATAGACATCCATGGTGATGAAATTGCCATTTGAGAAATAAGAGCTCTACTAGTAACACAACAAAAAAAATCTCAAAGAAAAACAAAAGAGGAGATGGATTAAAGAATAATGGAGAGAGAAATAATGCAATGCCATGCATTACTTTTAACTTGAATGAATAAATAAATCATTTTGATTAAAGCTTTTTTTGAAAAGGTAAAGTAAAATTTGTACTAATCAAAAGGAGAAAAGCAAGCATATCTGCTCACTGTACATGCTTCCAGATAATTTGCTTAAAATTTTCCAGTTTGCTATATAAACATCAAGATATTTTGCTTCTTTTTGGTACAGATCAAACTTCAATTGCAGAACTTTTTTATTGGTAGTTGTGTAACTTAATATTTGGATGACAACAAGATCTCCAAGGTAAATATGTAGGATAGAAAAGTCAAATAAAGAATATCTCACTAGTCACCATTGTTGAATGAATGCTAAAAACCATATAAGAGCAATAAAACAAAACTATACATCGTTTGAATTGACAACTAAATAAAAATTAAAAAAAAAAAAAAAGAAAAAGAAAACAAGGTCAATACTAAAACAAAATACTAAGTAACAGTAATGAAACCATGAAAATAAAGTAACCTATAATACTAATAAACTAAAAAAATAAAAGAAATAAGCTAAGCATTGATCATTTTTGTTGCCTACAGGATTAGAGAAGATTGGATCAAATGGAGATTGTAGAGGAGATGGGCCGAATGGCCCATAGACTGTCATTTCATGTTATGTTATGTTATGTTTCTCTCTGTTATGGGCCCATACTCTGTAATGTTCTGTTTTTGTATTTTCCTGCCCACTCAAGGGCCTCTCTGTAATTTGTCAAAGATTAACTTCTTAATAAGATGTTTAGAGTGTTAGAGGGAGGTTATGTTCGAACCTCTTACTCTCTAACATTCATTGCCGCCAGCTCTTTCTTCTCTTCCTCTCTTGTTTGGTTATTTTCTGGTTTGCATCTAATCTCAAACAGTTCCATACATCAAGTGGACTGCTTTTCAACTTGGTATCAGAGCGGGCCATTGCTTGGCGTGTCCCTCATGTGGTTCTAGTTCAGCCAACTGCATGAAGAGGTTCTAGGGCTGAAAGCTTACAGTCATCCGCCTGGTTCTTGGAGGTCATTGGAGGGTGCCCAAGTTTCTACACACTTGGAGAAGGGTTCAGTGACCAGGAAGAATCAGAGAACAAGGTGTTCGGCCTGATTTGAAATTAGAGAACAAGATTTCGAAGTTATCTCAGAGAACAAAGTGTTCAGCCTGGTTTGAAGTTCAAACCAGAGACTCTCTTATTGTAAGTTTTTTTTTTCTCAGTCCTTTGCTGGTTTATTTTGTTGTTTGGGAGGACTGTTAAAGCATTCAAAGCCCACCTCCATTCGGCCCACTGTTGCTGGACTGATTCTACTCAGAAATTTCTGGGTTATTTTGGAAGTGTTGTTCGGCTGATTATTGGACTGCCAAGCTGCTAAAACTTATCTAAACAAAGTGGTACTAGTCTCATCTTCATCCCAGCCTCTCCTTGGACCTATACTGAACACTTTGAAGTGGTTTCTTCTAGTTAACAGTAGGTTGTTAATTACTGCACACTGAGTGTTCGACAAAAGGTCTCTTAAGGACTGTGGCCTTTTTTTCTTTCTCTTCGGAACAACGGTTGTTGGGAACCTGAAATACCTTGTGATTGGAGGTTTGTTGGGTGTCCTTTGAAGGCTGAAATAGTATAGAAAGAGCTACCACCGAGTTGGACTGTCACAGTTATCAAGATTGAACTGATTTTGTGAGCTGGTTGTTGTTGCCTATTCAGCTCAAACTAAGCTCATCAAGACCCCCAGTACTTTGGGAAACCTATTAAAATCCTAATTGGAGTCTTTACATGATGGATTTCTCAAACCTTGAAAACAATAATGCTGCTGAATATGGACAGATTTTGGGAACCCCAGCCGATTCTATGTTGGCTGTAACTACAGTTAAACTTGATGGGACCAACTACTTGGCTTGGTCACAATCAGTGAAAATCCATATTTGTAGCAGAGGAAAATGGGGTTTTATTTCTGGGAGCAAGAAAGCTCCTCCAGAGGATGATCCATCTTATGAGAGATGGGTGCAAGAAAACTACACAATGATTGGGTGGCTTGTGAACTCAATGCAGCCACAGATTAGTCAGCATTATCTGTGGATGAACTCGGCTAAAGAAATCTGGGATAGTGTTGCAGAAACTTACTCCCAGAAGTTGAATGTTGCTAGAGCCTACAAACTGAGAAGTGATGTGAAGAATCTAAGGCAGGGGGAGAAGCCACTTGCAGCATACTTCTCAGCCCTAAAATCTCTATGGCAAGAGATTGATTTGATATAGAGGCTGTGACATGGGATACCCCTAAGGATGCTGAAACATACAGGAAATTGGTTGAAAGGAATAGGGTTTTTGAGTTCTTGACAGGGCTGAATTCTGAATATGACATTATAAAGCAAAACATCTTGTCCAAGGAAGATGTTTCATTGTCTCAAGCATATGCTTTGGTCAGCAGTGAAGAAAGTATGAGGCAAGTGCAGGTTCAAGGAGTCGGTATCAATGATCATTTTGCAAATATGGGAATTAAACCCAAAGGGGTTACAGGAGCTCCCAGTGGCACAGGAAAGAATGAGGTGGTGTGTGAATATTGCAATAAGCCGAAACACACCAAGGACAAGTGCTGGAAATTGCATCCCAGTCTTGTCCCTATCCGATTCCAGAAGAAGAATGATAGTAGAAAGACAAGAAGTGCACATGCAGCCACAAGTACAGATACAGAGGTTGAGTCTGCCAGTGCACAATTGGCAGCCATGAAATCTGAATATGAGAAGTTTGGAAAGATGATCAACCAGCTTGAATGTGTAACTTCATCATCCAACCCTTCTGGAAGTCCAGCCACCACCGCATTTGCTCACTCAGGTATAAGAGCTTCTACTAACCATGCATCCACCTCAGGTAATCCCAAGACCCCTTGGATCATAGACTCAGGTGCTTCTGATCACATGACCAACCTTTCCACTTTGTTTGTTTCATATGATTTGCTTCCTGGTCGTGACAAAATCACCTTAGCTGATGGTTCTCTTGCCCCTATTTCTGGCAAGGGAATTGCCAAGCCTACAGACTACTTACTCTTATCTTCCACTCTTCATGTACCTAAATTAAATACCAACTTATTATCTGTAAGTAGCTTGACCAAGTCATTGAATTGTTGTGTAACATTTTTCCCTTCTCACTGTGTGTTTTAGGACCTGAAATCTCGGAAGGTGATTGGGAGTGGCCATGAAGCGAATGGAATATACTTGCTCGACACCCTTGGCCAATGCTTTGATCATCCCAAGAATGTTGCTTTTGGTTCTACTTCTTCAGAGTCTGTCAGTCAAATTATGTTGAGTCATTTACCTTTTTCTGCTTTAAGTCATTTGCTTCCCAAACTGTTTAAGGGAGTCAGTGTGCCCAATCTCAATTGTGAGTCATGTCAGTTGTCAAAGCATTGTAGAAACAATTACCCTGTGAGCAATAAAATATCTTCTTTTCCTTTTCATATTGTACACTCTGATGTGTGGGGGCCTTACCACTTATCCTCTATGGGGGGTTACAGATATTTTATCCTGTTTATTGATGACTTTTCTAGATTCACTTGGATATACTTAATGAAATCCCGGGATGAAGTCCCGAGACTTGTGAGGCAATTTCATGAGCTTGTTTTAACTCAATTTGATACCAGAATTAAGGTTTTCAGATCTGACAATGCAAAAGAGTATTTTAAGAAGAGTTTATCCTTGTATCTCTCTGACATGGGGGTTATTCACCAAAGCTCCTGTGTTAGAACCCTTGAACAAAATGGAGTTGCTGAGAGGAAAAATAGACAGATTGTTGAAGTTGCAAGGAGCCTTTTGTTTGCCTCACATGTTCCCACAAGATTTTGGGGTGGTGTTGTACTTACTGCTACCTATCTCATAAACCGTATGCCATCCAGGGTTTTAGGGTTTAAATCCCCCTTCAGTCTTCTTCATCCAGACAAGGATCTCTTCCCAATTCCTCTTCGTGTGTTTGGTTGTACCTGTTATGTTCACATTCCAAGTGTGCAGAGACATAAGTTTGAACCAAAAGCCCACAAATGCATCTTCCTTGTTTCCTCTTCGTGTGTTTGGCTGTACCTGTTATGTTCACATTCCGTGTGTTTGGCTGTACCTGAAATGGATGCTCTACATGAAAATGGTACTTGGGAGGTGGTGGATTTGCCTGAAGGGAATGATCCAGTTGGATGCAAGTGGGTTTTTACCATTAAATACAGGGCTGATGGGACTATTGAGAGATACAAGGCCAGACTTGTTGCAAAAGGCTACACACAGACATATGGGATTGACTACCTGGAGACTTTTGCCCCTGTTGCTAAGATGACATCTGTGAGGGTTCTTTTATCTCTGGCAGCTCACTTTGATTGGCCTCTCTATCAATTAGATGTAAAGAATGCATTTCTGAATGGTGACTTACATGAAGAGGCCTACATGTATCTTCCTCCAGGAATGTATGGGAAAGATATGCAAGGAAAGGTATGTAAATTGAAATCTCTTTATGGCCTCAAACAATCTCCTAGAGCCTGGTTTGAGAGATTTGGAGCTGCACTTGTTAAATTCGGCTATGTTCAGACACAGTCAGATCATACTCTTTTTGTGAAGAAAAGTGAATCTCTAGCAGTGTATCTCATTGTGTATGTTGATGACATTATAGTGACTGGTGATGATGTCTCAGGCATTCTGGCCCTTAAGTCTTTCCTCCGTACAGAATTTGAGATTAAGGATCTGGGGGAGTTGAGATACTTCCTTGGCATAGAAGTTGCCAGATCCAAGGATGGGATTCTTATTTCCCAGAGGAAATATGTCCTTGATTTGTTGTCTGAAACTGGAAAAATGGATGCAAGACTAGTTGCAACTCCCATTGATATGAGTCACAAACTTTCAGCTTCGGATGGAACTTTGTTGGAAGACAAAGGGGTCTTTCAGAGACTTCTTGGGAAGCTTCTGTACCTGTGCATGACTAGGCCAGATATTGCGTATGTTGTCAATTGCATTAGCCAGTTCATGCATGCTCCTAGAGATACCCATATGGCAGCAGCAGAACGGATTTTGTGCTATCTGAAAGGCTCTCCAGGAAAAGGAATTCTATTTACCAAGCATGGTCATCTGAAACTTGAAGCCTATACTGATGCTGATTGGGCTGGAAATATTGATGATAGAAGATCTACTTCAGGGTATTACAGTCTGGTGGCTGGTAATGTTGTCTTTTGGAGGAGTAAGAAACAATCAATTGTGGCCCGATCATCCGCAGAAGCAAAGTATAGAGCCATGGCACATGGAGTCTCGGAATTGTTGTGGCTAAGGTCCTTAATGGAAGAACTTGGGATTGATCATGACAAACCCATGATGTTGTACTGTGATAATCATGTTGCCATCAACATTGCTCACATCCCGGTACAACATGATAGAACCAAACATATTGAGGTTGATAGACACTTTATTCGAGAAAGAGTCTCCTCCGGTGAAGTGTCTTCCATTCATTATTTCTGAAGGACAATTGGCAGATTTCCTCACCAAGGGCATTTCCAAGGCAAGGCTTCAACATGACACTGGCAAGCTGGGAATGATTAACATCTATGCTCAGCTTGAGGGGGAGTGTAGAGGAGATGGGCCGAATGGCCCATAGACTGTCATTTCATGTTATGTTATGTTTCTCTCTGTTATGGGCCTTATTCTGGGCCCATACTCTGTAATGTTCTGTTTTTGTATTTTCCTGCCCACTCAAGGGCCTCTCTGTAATTTGTCAAAGATTAACTTCTTAATAAGATGTTTAGAGTGTTAGAGGGAGGTTATGTTCGAACCTCTTACTCTCTAACATTCATTGCCGCCAGCTCTCTCTTCTCTTCCTCGCTTGTTTGGTTATTTTCTAGTTTGCATCTAATCTCAAACAGTTCCATACATCAAGTGAACTGTTTTTCAACTAAGATGTGCTCTAGCTTGAGGTTGAAGACGGGCAAGGTGGTGGCCAAAGAAGACAAGGTTTTTTGAAAGGAGAGAGAAATTATTTGAGCAGCATTATGGTTTGAAATAAGGCATGATCTTGGATAGAGTGGAAAGATTGATTTAGGATTTAATGCTTGTGAGCTCAAATAGTTAATATAAAGTTTGTTCGCAGTTGTCAAGGCAATGCACAGGCAATAAATTCACTTATTTATTTATTTTTTTTTTTTTGGGGGGGGGGTGGCTTCGCATTGTGCTTTGACATGAAGTTAAATCAATAAGGGAATCATAAAAAATGTGTTCACTATGATGTGATTTAGACCTTGAGGGAGGAAAGGAATACAAGAATATTTGAGGGATAAAGAAGCAGTGAGGCAATAATTGAAAGAACTACAGTGAGGGTAGCACATTGGGTGAAGACAATGGACCCATTCTCATACTTCACAATGGATGACTTCTTCAGAAAGTGGGTGGGTAGGGGGGCAGTTGCAGGCCTATCATCTAAAAATCAAAAATACAAAGGGGCTGAACACCACCAGTTAGGTGTGATTGAAGCTGAATTTTGATGGAAGTAGTTTGGGCAATTCTGGAATAGGAGGATTAATAAGAGATGAGAATGAGATTATATGTCCAATAGGTGGAGATTCAGTCAAGACAAAACTTATGGCAGCAGTATGTGGAGTGCAAAAACTCAAATGGGAGCTGAAAGATTGATTATTGAAGATGACTCCAATGTGGTTATAAGTTGGTTAATAAAGGGTAGTAGATCTGTTTGGAGCTACAGAAGAAATAAAACGCTCTAGATGGCTTTCAAAAGATAATGCAGCTATAAATCAAATGGGTACAACGATTGGCTAATAGTATGGCTGATTTATGAACTAAACAAGGGGCTAGTAGGCAAAAGTTAGTTTGGGCTCAAATGTAAAATGTATATCTCTTTGAATTGTAAATTCACAACCTCTTATTGTACTTGTTTGTTTTTAATTAATGGAATTATGATCTTTGTTACTGGTTTAAAAAATGTGTTCACCATGATAGGACTTCAACTAGTAACCTTCATAGTATTCTTCGATCTCTATGAGCAAAATAGAGTATCATCCCTCTCTGTGGTATAATATGAGCTCTGTCCTTCATTTTTTTTTTTCTTTTCCTTGTAGCTAACATACAACAAACATCCGTATTCTCTCCATATCTCTTATTCTCCTTCTTGAAATAACAAAACAGGGGCTCTACATCCTTGTTTTCTCCTATAAGCTATATATCATTGCTCTCATTCTACTTCTAATGTTTGGTTCTTTCATGTTAAACCACTTCTTGTGTAACATTTGCCACTTCAACAGTTCAACTATGAATTGAGCTGAATATCTTACTCAAAATCCAAATCAAAATGCCCAGACAATAGCATGGAGACATACGAGTAAATTGGATTGGAATCATGATGTATGATAAAACTCATGATATTGATTTTTTTATCAGCACTAACAATCAAAATATATTTGTTAATGATGATAAATGAAAAAAAACAAAAAATAGGATAGATTGACCTAAAATGTCAGCATCTAGGCTTCTCAAAGGGTAGGTACGAAAAAAGATTTAAGGAGTCGGCACCCGCAAGAATATTTGGAATCTGCACCAAATAACAAAGTAAAAGCTTCTCATGATATTGCATTCTTCCAAGTATTCAGAGTACAAGCTGTATTTATGAAGTCTATGTGAACCTCCACTTATGAACTCTTAAAACTAACTAAGGAAATATCTAAGATTCATGCTCTTGGTACAACAAGTAGACATATTCCTAACTAAAGTAAACTTTTAAAATAGAAATTAACAGAAGCAAAAGAAAACTTAATAAAGATTTAAGCGAAATCAATAACTAATTATGATTCTAAGGGCATCTTATAGCAGATATTGGAACAACTAAGATACAATCAAATCAAAACAAGTTTCCTGGATTATTCTTTCAAATTTCCAGAGGGGATTTTGCAAATATTGACAGCTAAGGGGAGCCAAAAACGGATCCAATGCAATCATACCCCATACAAACTTCATCCAGTTGCTATTCCGGGGCTCAGGAATGACATGTCATACCTATAACAGAATTGTCTTTCTTGTCTTTTGTCAAATGTTGGCCCTGCATTATATCTTTTATCTAGGGGATTTCTAGATAGAATAAAGAGTTGACTATAGCATTGTTGCATAAAAACTGCTAGATTTGAATGTTTCCTATGAGGGAGTTGATATAGAAAAACCTGAAATCCAATCCAATTTGTTTTGCACAGACCATGTTGCTAGGCTGAACTGCACTCCTTTCTCTTGCAAGAGGTAAAACAGATACACGTCATATCAGGAATTTATGTACAATGTTAATTGATATTTCTCTTTACAAATGGATAACCATCCATGCTTTTTTTAATTAACAATAACCATTCATTCATTTCAAGAGATTCCTGAGTTGTCCATATAATTCATTGATGCTACATGTTATAACGAGCGCATAATAGAAATAGAGTTAGCATCCAAGTGAAAAAATAGAGGAAGAAACAAAATATCTTCCCTTGTTCTTTAAAAAAAGGGTAATGCCAACTAGAATTTGTAGGTATAACAAGAAAATGAATCAAATGGTAATTCAGCGCTTTCATGGAAAGTAAAGCTCTGATATTTAATATTCACAAATGACAAATCACAGTAGGACCAGTGTGACTGCAACCTGCAGAAAAATAGAACAATTAATTCAAACAATGAGGAATGCTTGAAGCACTAAAAGGTTCAATATGCATATTTCCTGTCTGGACCATTTATTACCAGCAATAACTCAATGCAGGGGAAAAATAACAAGAATAAGAAACACTTCCAAAGAAACTAAGGTCAGATAACCCTGGTCAGAATTCATTAAAAGAAGAAGAAAATCAGGGGAAAAAAAATAACTAGCCTATGCAAGTTAGAGGTAAGCCCCATTAAGCCACAAATTGTTTTTTTTGTCGTAACCGTGTTTCTTACACCGAATTTTGTGAATCTAATTTCAACAAGACAGAATAAATGAAAGATGAGCGAACCTGTAACAGGGTTTCTGCTTGAGTTCAGCTTGAAGACTTGAACTACCCCGTCAAATGGAAATTCGTCGCCTGGTCCGTGTGGCGGGATAAATATCAGCCCTCTAGGCTTTCTTTTTTCACTGTTGTATCTTGCAATTTAGATCTCCTACCCACATGGATTATTTTGTTGATACAGAGCAAACTTAAACGCGACGGGATATAAGGCTACAATCAAAAACCCTGTACACATTATATATGCAAGTGTAGTAGCATCAGGCCGCACATTGGTGAGTTGGGATCACCTAAAATACGTTCTGTCACTCTGAAGACCCATCATATTATATGAGATGTGCAGCGTCACATCATGTTAATGTATTTTGTTGGCAGTGATCCGAACTCCACTTTGGTAACATCTCCTAATTCATGTATGTTTGTGCGCAAAGTTTTGGGATAATTACCTAAAGTATCCATGACTTATCTGATAATTACGTAAAGCGTCCTTCAACTTTAAAACCTTACTTAAACTATCCTAAACTTTCATAAATTCAAGATTCTCTAGTGTAGTGCCCTTTAAGAGTTAAGATGGACAGAATGTACAAAAGGTCCACTTTGTCCCTAGACTTAAGTTCTATTTTTGCTTGACTGGTTCGGATAAAAATCCTCTCTAAAGAAAATAGGAAAGGTTAGTATCTTACTTTTAATACAGAGACACATTGGCCATCCATCTATATCTATATATTTTCTTTTAGGGTTTTTATTAGAACACCCCCAATATTTTCATAGATTTACCTATCCTATAGTTTACATTTTATTAAAACACTCCTTATAACCTATTTACTTAATCGACCTTTCATTAAAAACGTTTTGCCATCTGAAAATAGTAAAATTATCACTTAAATTAAGTGGAAAATGTTTAAGAGCATGGACCCATGGTTGTTTATTCCAAAAATACCCCTAAACTGAGTGAAAAATGTTCAAGGGTATGGATCCATGGTTGTTTATTCCAAAAGTACCCCTAACACTTTTTGTATAGGAAACAAAATTGGACAAATAGAAAAAATAGAGTGGCTGTCCGTGCTTTACTAGGGGCAAAAATGGTTTTCTTGTTTTAATTTATTTTGATTAAATTTATTTGAATGAATGCTAGGGTTCAAACTGTCATTTTATAATTTCATCAAATAGAAGGTCAATTAAGTAAATAGATTGCAAATTAAATAGGATGTTTTAACAAAACACAAACTATATGATAGGTTTTAGTAAATTCATGAAACTATATGGATGTTTTAATAAATGACCCTTTTTTAAAGCCTCTATATCTATTATATATACTAAAACGAGAAGGACTGGGGTCTGGGCAACGTGGTCATTTTTATGTGTAGGAAATGGTATCAACGCGTAAATTTGATTAAACCGTGCCAATTTTACTCAAATGAAGGTCCATTTCATCTGTCACTTCTCCCTTAAACAATCTAATTGCGTGTTGCCTACTCTTTCATCTATTAGTACGTGTTGCCCATTCAAAGTTCTACCACTTAATCAAAAAAGTGACAGTTAGGTTAAGGAGTATCAATACGTGTTGCCCTCTATGATACATTGGCGTACAGTAGACCCATTAGTGTAAATCCACTTCAGCCGCCTTCAACCACAGTTAAGAGAGTGTTGCTTCTGAGCTCTATGCCAACGGACGACAATACTACAACTCGTTGTTGAACCAGAATTTATGGATTGATGTGGAGAATTAAACGCCTCCAATGCCTCCACATGCGCGTGGGCTCATTGTTGGCCAAGCTGTTTGTGTCGATGCCAACCGCTGGTCCAGATGGGCAAAATCAAGGGACCTTGTTGGTCTTCAACTTGGATCCAGAAGTTTTAGCAAATAAGCTTTAAAAAATTTTTTAAGCTTTTGGTATGAATTACCAATGAATAACCAAATACCTACCCTTATTATTTACCTCAAATTGGTCTACTGATGATATAATTTTATGGGTTTTGATTGATTTAATGTTCTCTTTCTCTTAATGTTTTAACATATATTTTTTCAGTGGAAAAACAAAGCAAGAGTTAATCTTTTTTGTAGGTTGATGGTGATAGGGTGGCTTATTTATTTATTTTTAATCCAAAAATTTCTTATTGAATGCTTTTGTAATAATTTAGGGATGGGAAGGAATTGAGAGAGGCGCCATCCAAACGATTCGTGGAATTCTTTGATGTTAGAGATGCAGTTAGAACTCCGTCGTCCTATTGGTCATGGAAGAAGGTTATTGAACGCTACTGCTACCAGCGTCATCAGCAACACCAACAAAACTACCACCGCTTCTAATATTAACACAAGAAGCTCCTACCACACAAGGAGTAGGAATTACTCTCAACTCAAGCACCAGCACATCCACCATTGCCTCCTAGATTTTTGGGTCAGTCAACCTCCGATTATTCTCTAACGAAGCCTTCTCAAACTCAACACCCGATTAAGAAACAAGGTTTTACTAGTACAAATATTGCTAATTGAAACAGTAACTCGAGATCAAATTATGAAGCTCCAAAAGCCTTAGCTGGTACCATGGGTCCATAGACCGATTCATTCGTTGAGAATCTTGGATAGATAAGGATTTCAAACAACCAGCTTAGGGGTTCTTTTCCATGATCCATTGACAACTTTTCTGTCATTCAAAAGTTGTTCTCCAATAACATTCCAACTGAGATAGCTAGGTAGGAACGGTTTTATGTTGGAGCTGGGCCCAAGGACTTTTATTGCCTCTTTCAGCAGGTAGTGTCACTCCCGTGTTACTTCGCTAGTATATCTAAACACGGAATGGCTTTTCAGCCTCTATATATTTTATTGTCATAAACTCTCAACCCTTCCCCTAGGCTTAGTCAAACTTGAGTGCATGGGTATGCATGTTTTGTATGATAGTATAAGGTATTCCTTTTATGTTTGGATCTGAATGTCAGAAATATATTATTGTTATTTCAAGGTAGGAAAGAAAGTTCATTCATTGGTGTTCAAGTTCTAAGGAATATAAATTTCTGCAAAAATAAATAGGGATAAGTTGACTGCATTCCACCTCATAATTTTGAATTCATCTGCAGACCTACAACAATTCAAAATTATAAATACCTTCATGTATAACACCTATACCCACCCATGAAATGGCATCAATTCCGATCTTGCACCTATCCTAACTGTATAGTAGAGCCAAGATTTTTGGGGTGGAGTAAATAGTAAAAACCCCAAATAAATAACTAAATTATAGGCAATAATTAAGGTACCAATACAAGGGCATATCATATCCGTATCCATGATCATGGATACAGGATACACTATGATTGGATACATATCCTACGAGTCAGGCATATCGGTACGATACGCCTCCATATCAGGATGTATTGCATCGTATCTTTGATACACACCAATATGGAGGTGTATTAGTGTCTAGTTTGACAAAATTGCACTTGGATTGTTTTTCATTTTTAATACAAGTTAGAAAATAGTATTATTTTACACATAATTATGTGTTAAAAATGAAAACATAGTTATTATTTGAAAAAATAGAGTTATTATATAAAAATACTAAATAAATAAATTTTCCAACAAAATGAATGGAAAACATAAAATTATAATTATAAAAAACTGAAATGAATAATTTAAGATTTGATTTTCCCAAAAAAAACAGAGAATTAAATATAATTTATTTTATCTACCTTAAATGATTTATTTGTTTTATTTTACAATTATGTGTAAAATAAAAACATTATATGTTAAAAATGAAAACATATTTATTATTAAAAAATAGTTATTATTTAAATAAAATACTAAATTAATAAATATTCCAAAAAATTAATAAAAACTAAAAATTATAATTATAAAATTGAAAGAGTGATAATTATTGTACAATGTTTGAATGCTCTAGAGTCCCGGTATTGTTTATTGTAATATTTCTCTTATGAAGTATGCATTTCTCATGTGCTTATATCTTATTCATTGATAATTCAGCTTTTGGTTTAATATGATTAATGTATTTATGTGATTTGTATGCATTTCACTATCATATCCAAGCATTTCTATATTTTTCGTTCGTATCCATGTGTTTCCAAAGCATATTCATATCCGTATCTGAGTTATCTGGTACGATACTCGATATAGATACTTTGATCTATGGGTGTTCACGGGTTGGGTTGGGTTGAGTCATTTTCTTCAACCGATCCAACCTAGTCGATTTACTTATTGACTAAACCAAAACTGACCAACATTGAAGCAAAACCAACTTAAACATAAAGGATCGGTTTATCAATTTAGTCGGTTTTATATATATTTTAAACTAAAATATCTATTTATACTTCAATTTATTTCTTTTTAGCTTTTATGCAAAACCAAAATATATATTTACAACAAAAATAAATCATTTACATTACCATAGTTTGCATCATTGCAAATAAATTTGCAGATGAACCAAATACAATGTTTTAAAGGAAAATTTAGTTCATTTTCTAGACGTCTGGTACGTATATAAGGATTGGGGAGATGTGATTTGGGCACTCCTCAACTTTTTATTTTTTAATTGCTGCCCAATTTTATTCTTCAAGTCATAAAATACCCTTAGGTTCAATTTGGAAGCAGTATAAATGTAAATTTATAAAGTGCAAAACTTTGTATTTTATATTATTTTGTATATATTTATATTTATTAGGCGAAATTTGAAAAAAGAATACAAATACAAATATATATAATCTAAATATATACATTTCAATATATAATGTAAGATTTCCCGCTCTCTACGTATTTGCATCTATACTCCTTCCAAACTAAGCCTTAGTACATCAGCACTTCGTAGTTTTTTTGTTTTCGTTGGGACATGTTGCGTCTATCAAAACAGAACCTGGCAAAATCACACCCATCTTGTAACACTTAGTAACCCGAACTTTCGAATGCAATATTTAGGTATCGCGAACTTTTAGAAATAGACACTTAGGTCCATTCCGTTAATTCGTGTTATAAAGTTACTGAAATGACTATATTTTTTAAATAATTTAAATAATAAATTTTAAAAAGACCGAAATAACCCTGATTAAAAGTTGGGTTCTATTTGGTTTGGGCACCACTGTTGCTCATCGTGGGGAGAAACTATTGCTGCCGCGGGTAAAAGAGATGGTTGTCGCCGCCTGGAAAAAACTATATCATTGTTGCCATCTGAGAAGGAATCATTGGCTTGTTTGAGGTGATTCACTGGATATTTTCTGTGACTCTTCAATGCTCCCGCACTTTGCATACATGTCCCAGGAGCGCACCCGATACAACTGGGTTGGTATTTAACCCAAGTTTGATTACGTAGGAATGGCACCGTTGTCCTTGTCTCAGTGATACAGATTCAGTAGATCCAATTGCACTCAAAACACTGCCAAAAGTGAATTCATTTGGAGAGGATTTTAGTATGGCTAAGGAGAACGTTTGTAAAGCTTCTTGACCCATCCCATTTTGTGCATACCTATAAATTAAAGCATCCCATGATACGGTCTCTTTGTAACTAATCTCATCAAATATCTTCTTTGACTCCTTCATGGATTCAAATTTAAAATACATGGCAATGAAACTGTTGGGTAACATTCAATTCAGACAGAAAACCAATTTTTATACAAAATCCATGAATTGTATGCCCTTCTTTTACCAAATTCTCAACTGATATAGTATGGATTAATCCACCAAATGTTGCTTCATTTGGATAAACTCCATCTTTTCTCATATCGATGAAGAGAGAAATAACATCTTTTTCATTTATTGAAATCATGTTCGTCCATGAAATTACACTGCCTTCGGTTACGCTCTCAAACACCATATTAGCATCCTCAACCACCTCACACTTTGAATACATTGAGATCAGAACATTACAAACTGAAACATAGGTCCCATACCACAAGATCTCAAAACTAGACCATGTATTTGTCTCCCAAATTCCAAGCTTTTTTCATGGCCACAAGCTGAAAAAACATGATCAAGCTCCACCAACTCAACAAAGGTATAAACCTTTTTACCCCATAATTTCCTTTTTGGACATGGCCTGAAAGTAGAGCATTCCAAGAAACCAAATCCCTTTTGGGCATTTCATCAATCTCTCTCTTGGCTTCTTCTAGATAGCCCCACCCTTAGTACATTGTTATAAGTGCATTCCCAACAAATGTTTCAAAGTCAAACCCAGATTTAATTACAAGGGAAAGAAATTCAAAACTCAATAGACAGTCCTGAATATTTGACCAAAAGTTAAGAACAGTATTATAAGTTACAACATCAAAGGACTACGTAATGTTGCTTGATCTGAGGTATTGCAGGAAACCGAGGATGCAATTAGATAATTCTTGCCAATTGGGTAGAGCCGAGGTGGAAGGATGAAGTTGCATTCTAAGATCTGAAATCAAAAAAAATTCAGAAGCCCGATGAATTATCCCCGGGTAGATATTCTGATGTTCAAGTCAGTAGAAAACAGTGAGGTGGTCAGGCTGAGCAGTTAGAGAACGGTGCTGGTCCAAGCATAGTAACAGTATGGGAGTCAAAAGTTGGATCATTTACCTTGAGCCAGAGATACTTTTTTATAGTTGTCGTGTTCTAATCGGACGAGGCTCCGAGGTTGTTGGGATGAGGTTAATCGTTGAGGTCTTCGGGATAAGACTTGATCCCCAGCATAGTTGTCCCCATCCATATGATGATCTCCTGTCTTAGTCATACTTATCCACATGACGCGGTGCTAACATGGCCGCATAGATGACACATGGCATCAGCCCAGCGCCTCTGCGCAGGTGACACGGATCTTCAGTTGTCTCTCATCAGCCCAACACGAACCAACATCGAGAAAGACATGTATCACCTCACATCAATCTCCTCTATCATGCCTACCGCCGCTTTCTCCTCCTCAATGAGTCGGGCCCACTCGGGTTGTGGAACCTTTGTCCTCAACATCTAGAGCACGGTTGGCAGAGGTGAATCTCCAGCGCAACACACAAAGAAGAATCCCTCCTTCCAACTTCACCGAGGATGGGGCCCCGACCAGCACCTTGATGTGCTGCCTAGTCGAGAAGTAGTAGCACCCGTGCTGGTGATGCTTCCATTGGAGAAAATAGGTGATTATCCTCAGGGTGAGGTCAACATCGTGGATAAAGCAATAGGGCATGAGGACGATCAAGAATTTAAATGAGTTCGGCATCAACTATACTGGTAGCACCCGGTACCACTCAAGTACCTTGACGACCCCCTCATGTAGCGAGAAGGCCGAGGAGATAGGATGGCCATGTAGGTGACATGTGGCATCCGGTGCTGATGTGGCCGAGGAGATAAGGTAAGGTCGCATAGGTGATGTGGTGCTGACGTGGCTGAGGAGATAGGATGGTCGCGTAGGTGGCGCGTGGCATGTGGGGCCAGCTCAACCATAACCTAAACACCACTCCCCCAATTTCGAAGTCGTGTTGTGAAGTGCTCGGCCGTAGTGTGGTGTGGAAGAGTTCTTCGGTCCTCGGCTGAGGAACTTGAAGTTGATGTCTGGTTGAGCGTGTAGGGTGGACCAAGTGGCTTGAAGTTGGGCCGATCTCTCTAGGTGAATTGGGCAGTTCAATGCTGGTCCTGTCCCCGAGGCATTGTTTCGCTTCCCAAGACTTTACATGTGTGGAGAGCGGTTGCGCCAATTGGCCCTCCCAAGCTTGTCAGAGCGGCGTCTGATCCATGCCGTTGATCCTGTTTTGATCTGGAGTGTTGGGGACCTATAAATAGGGGAGAAGAGCATTTCCCCTTTGTCATCTGCGAAAGAGATCGCTTGTAAAGTTCGACGGGGAGTAGTCTTCAATACTCGGTGTTTGCTTTAGTTCTGCAACCTTAACCTGGTAAGGTTGCTTCATCGTCTTCCCGTTCTCCTCCCTCTTCCTCTGCTTCCTCTTCCGATTACACTGCTTCACATTTTGAGTTCGAGCAAGGGTCCTTCACCAGGGCTGCCGAGCTTGATGTTCCTGAGGCTGAGGCCGAAGACTTCGAGGGGGTAGATTTTGAGAAGGCGGTTGAGGCCGAGGGGGATGAGGTGGGACCGTCAGTTGTTGAGGTCAAACTTCCTGTGCGGGCTGACCGCCGATTTGGGACCACTCCATGCCGTCTTACTCCCGGGGATATGGCTTGGATCCAGGCTCTGTATTACATTCCCAAGGACTTCGAGCTTAGGTGTATGAGGGCCAGTGAGAGGCCCACAGATGCTCAGCCGAACGATATATGTGTGTATGAAAAGAGTCTGGAGTCTGGGTTGAGGTTCCCGCTACACGAGGGGGTCATCGGGGTACTTGAGTGGTACCGGGTGCTGTTGGTACAGCTAATGCTGAACTCATTTAAATTCCTGATTGGCTTCATGTCCTATTGCTTTATCCACGATGTTGAGCTCACCCTAGGGATGGTCACCTATTTTCTCCAACTAAAACATCACTAGCAGAGGTACTACTACTTATCGGATAGGCAACGCATCAAGGTGCTGGTTGGGGCCCGTCCTTGGTGAAGCATTGGAATGATGAATTATTCTTTGTGCGTTGCGTTGGAGGTTCACCTCTTCCAGTTGTGCTCCAAATGCCGAGGACAAAGGTGTCGCAGCCTGAGTGGGCCTGGTTCACTGAGGAGGAGAAGGCGACGATAGGCATGACAGAGGAGATCGATGTGAGGCGATACACGTCCTTCTCGATGTTGATCCGCACTGGGTTGATGATAGGCAACTGATGATCCATGTCACCTACGCGGAGGCGCTGGGCTGACGCCACATGTCACCTACGTGGCCATCCTATCTCCTTAGCCACATTAGCACCACATCGCCTCTGCGGCCCTACCTTATCTCCTTGGCCACATCAACACCGCATCATGTGGATAAGCGTGTCTAAGACAGGAGATCATCGTATGGATGGGGACAACTCTGCTAGGGATCAGGTCTTATCCCGAAGACCTTGGTGGTTAACCTCATCCCGACAACCCCGGGAGCCTCATCCGATCAGAATACGGATCTTCAGCTATAAAAATGTATCACCCTTTAAAGGTAAATGATCCAACTTTTGACTCCCATACTATTACTTTGTTCGAACCAGCACCATTCTCTAATTGCTCGGCCTGACCACCCCATTGTTTTCTACTAACTTGAGTGTCGGAGTATCTACCCGAGGATAACTCCTCAGGCCTCTGACTTTTTCTTGGTTTCAGATCTTGGAGTGTGACTTCATTCTTCCACATCAGCTCTACCTAATTGGCAAAGATTATTTGACTGCAACCTCGGTTCTTGCACTACATCGGATCGAGCAATATCACTGCCCAATTTGATGCATTTGAACAATGAATCTTAGCACATCCTAACTTTCATCGAAACTTGAAAGAATTGTGTTCCAATAAACAATATCCGGGCTACTTAAGTTCTTGAATATTTCAAAAGCTTGATCAAATTGTCTAGATTTGCAATACATATTCATCAAAGAATTCGACACAGTGAAACGAATCAAACCCAAATTGAGCCATTTTTGTTGGGTCAAGTTATTTTGTGTCAAACTAAAATAGATTGATGCAGTTATGGTTGAAGTATTGTGAATTTATTTTATCTTTATATTGATACAGTTTCAAAATTAAGAAAACAATACCTGAGAATGAAACCCCTTGTATGGTTTAGTGATTCATCCACTTTTGATGTAGTTGAGGCCTAACAATGAAGAAAAGGGAGAAAGGGTTTATAAATTAGGATTTATACATTAGAAGGGAAAAACGGTCCAAAAACACACGATAAGGGTAATTTTGGTATTATAAAATGTTTAACCGACTAAGTGATTATTTCTGAAAGTTCGGGGTTAAGTGTTGCATTCGAAAGTTTAGGAAGTGTTACTACTCCAACTTACAAGGTACTTATCTATAAATTATAATTTACCCATCTTTAAAAGCACGTCGTATGAAGTCGGTTCACAAAAAAGAGCGCGAGTGCGAGAAAGAGAGAAGAGAAAAGACTTGCGACGAGACGACACAAGCAGGAACCAATGGACGAACATGAATTGGAGTTTCTAGTAACAGAGCAGCGGAAGGAATTAATGGCGTCTAAAAATTTTGACGCGGATTTCGATTTTGCCTTTCGGTTGCAGATGCAGGAGGCCATGGCTGCATCTCTCGCATCACAACCCTCATCGTCTTCAATTCCTGCATCACCTCCCCTAATGGAATCTGATTTGGCTGCATCTCTCGCATCACAACCCTCATCGTCTTCAATTCCTGCATCACCTCCCCTAATGGAATCTGATTTCTCCCTCAACGACGACGATGGCTATCGTTTGAGGAACCTTCACGACTTGGAGCTCCAAAGATTCGAGCAAGAACGAAAGGATCGCGAGCAGTGCGAGGCTGAAATGCGCAGACTCTCAGAAGACCTCAAGCGCCGGGTTCACGACCAGAAGTTTGCTCGAGAGATTCTTATGATTCCTGAAGATGATTGGGAAAAATACGGAAACAATATCGAGAAGCCATTTGGAGAGTGCTGCTCTTCTTCGGTGGTCGACGAGCCTTTCATTCTATATTTCAAGGGTTTGGTTAGTGAGGAGACGATTGGGGGTTCCAAGGTTAAGCTCTCGGGGATTGGAGTGGCTATTTGCGATCCTCGTGACAATTTAATTCTTCGGGTACAAAAGCCTTTAACTGGTGAGGGTCTGAATGTTATGGTCGCAGATGTAAAAGCTTTGAATGAAGGACTCAATGCCGCTCTAACGTTGGATATTAAGAGTATAGTTTTGTACGTTGATTACTATCCACTCTACCAATATGTGAGTTCCCTTCTTTACCATATGTGCGTTTTGGTTAGTTATTTATCGTACTTTCTTTGCAATTCTTGCTTTGATGTTATCAATCTTTACTTGGACATCTGAAGGTTTTGTGCTAAGGTCGTGCATAAATGCATCGATACCACGTTATCTGAATTATTGGGTAACTATATAAGTTTTGATGAATCGTTCTTCCAACTAGTCTGCCTTGGACTCTTTAATAGTCTCTGGTCATGGCTGGATGTACAGAAACACTTTCAGGGTGTCTAGATAAGTTGTTTTCTGGAAGCTGGATCCTTTTTTGTTTAAACTTTAAGGTATATATGTTTTTTTCTCTCTGTATATTCATTTAGGTTTCTAGTTAATTTCCACTTGTTATGTCATTTGGTCAGTAGAGAAATGGAATTGACCCATGGTTTTCAAGGCGTCTAGGCTATTCTGGGTGACACTGGGGTGCTTAGTTGCCTAGTCGCCTAGGCAGGCACCTAGCCGTTAAGAATTTTATAATGGGGTGCTTAGTTGCCTAGTCACCTAGGCAGGCACCTAGCTGTTAAGAAATATTTTTTGATGAATGATAATAAATTTATTAATTCAGAAGCAGATTTAGAGTGAGTTCATACAACATCCCAAGGAGAGGTGTGAGCTGCAGCCCCACCTTGAATCTTACAAGTAAATTAGGAAAGAAAAGCAAGAATCACAACTGATCCCAAAACAATTCTTCCCTATTTACCCCTTGCTTAGCTAACACATCTGACAAAGTATTTGCTGATCTCCCCACCCACTGTACAGTGACCAACATATTCCTTGTCAACCAATTAAATTTCTTCATTTCATTCTTGTAACGCCACATAGCCTCTTCAGGGTTTTTCAACCAACCCACCACCACTTTGGAATCCTCCTCGATTGTTAGGTGTTGTACCCCCAGCTGGTTTGCAAATTGCACCCTTGTACAACAGCTAAAAGTTCTGCCCTGATGGAGTCCCCAATTCCCAAGGGACCTGAGTAGAGCAACAGAATCTCTCCCTTCTCATTTCTCAAAGCACCCCCCATTCCGGATAATCCTGGATTACCCATGCTACTTCCTTCAAAATTCAACTTTAGTGAGCCTTCGGATGGAGGAGACCAGCTTGTAATTGATTTGTCCTTTAGGGATGAACACCTCACTACTACTGACCAATTTCTCCAAAGGTCATTAAAGGAGAATTGATGAAAGATTTCCAAGGTCTTCAGCCAAGGTATTGCCCTATTTAACACGCAGTCTTTCATTGCCTGACTGCTCCTTTCCTTTTCTTGAAAAATTCTAACATTCCTTTCTTCCCAAAGAGTCCAAATCTAACATTCCTTTTCTTGAAAATTTCTATCCATTAAGAATTTTATAATGTAAAGAACTAACTTTTGGATAGTTCCCTAGTTTTATGTTCCATTCAGCATGTATATTAATTGAAAAATAATAATTCTCTTTATTAAGAACATTAAATTTCCTCTAAAAATGTGACAAATCATCACATTTAAAAGATAAAAATCTGACATATATTAATTTCATTATTTTCAAAAATAATAATACTATAATAAGTATTTAATAGAGCAGTTTCATATCAATTAGCAATTAAATAAGGTTATTAACTTTATATGAAAAATATTGAAGATGGAAAAAATAGAGAAAAAACAAGGATGGAATTTCTGTTTTATTTAATTAGAGAGAGAATAGAAAAAAAGAACCCTTTATCCTTCTATTCTTTCCTTCCTCTTTGTTTTTTTTTCTCTCTCCTCAAAACCCTTTGATCTTTTAAATTTCAATAGTAAAACATTCAAACAAAGTATAAATGATTTATAGCATATGATAAAATGTATTAAAACACATATTAGTAAGATACAACAATATAAATGATATTATATAAGGTGTCTGCCTTGTCATTTTTGTCGCCTAGGCAGGTGCTTAATCGTCCAGAAGGACACTTAGTTGTTATGAGTCAAGGCATTTGGGCGAGGCGCTTAGTCACCTAGGCGGAACCTTGACAACTATGAATTGACCTGGATACTATGTGGACCACAACATTCATCTTGGAATAATCTGCACATGCAAGTTCACATTTCCCTATTACAGGGATTTTATATATGAAGTTGAATTAGCCTTATGCTACTTGAACTCTTTGTGTCATGAAATGCAATGTCTTGAACCTTACTGCATTGTTAATTTATTGTTTCTATAAGATTAAAAAGGGACCATTATTTAGTGCAGTGGTAAAACTTTTGGCTGAAAAGTGACAAGCGTGAAAACACAGGTTTGAGTTCGAGAGTGGCCACTTTGTGCAAAAACTGCTAAAAGTCAGGTCTTTATCCGGTCCATTCCTCCCAAGACCCATGGATATCCAGGAACGACATTGTGTATTGATCCTTTACCATTTAGGCATGTATATTACTACAAAATACAACGAAGATGGAAACTCATTCATGCTGAAATCAATTCACCAGTATGTTGAGTCATGAAACAGTCATATCCATTTCTATGTAAAAAAGAAAAAGAAAAAGTCAAAACAACTAATGCAACTAAAATTCACGAATGATTCTTAAAAGGTTTTTATCATTTCATTTGCTCTACGGTCATGCTTGACAGGGCTGATGTTGCATTCCTTCTACTGCCCATATTATTATTTTCTTCCTCTGTGCTTTGCCAATCTGTCCATACTTTCCCAAATCATGTAAAGAAGTTAAACTTCCATAAACTGTTAACAGTATAATGATACAGGTGCTTTCTTCAGGCATAAGTAACTGTGGAGTATTGAGTCTTTTGATGGTTTCATCCTCATTTCTATTTCTCCATTAATTACTAGATTCTACATTTGAAAAGTAACTGGATCAGCTCTTATGCATTACAAGAAATACGATAACTCATTTGTAAGGATTCCCCAGTCATTGTGACTACAACTCTACCAAGCAGATTAGCAAATTCTGGTAAAAATTAAATAATGACAATTAAAACTTGTTTATAATGTCTGCATGAGGGACTGACCTAATCTTCTCAATCTTTACTTGGTGGGGAAGGGTCTCAATTTTTGACAACTCTATCAAATGAATGAAGAAGTTTAAGCCATCATTAGTTAATTTCCACTCCTTTAGAAGAGGACAGCCAGTTCCTCAAGTACGGTCACCTTCTTCCCTAAATTCCTTAAGTTGAATTTATAGAAATGTAGTCCTAGCAACACAAGGAGACCTGGAGTTTGTGTATTCTTTAGAGAGCATCAAAGTAAAGTATTGAGGACATATTCAGGACAACAGGAGATGGAAACCTTATTTGGGACGAACTCATATCTTTATTATTGCAACTTCAGTTTAGCTTCTTTCCAGGCTTTAGCAACTTAGATGGATGCAAAGCGATTGATCAGGACTAAGGCAGTTAAGGTATTTCATACAAGGAGCTAGATATTAGACCAATTGTATGAATGCCTTGTTCCAATGGGTTCAAAGAGCAACAAACCCCTTGTTAGATTCAAAAACTAGAGAAGGTGATAATAGATATTGAGCTCTAACACCCCTAGGTTAAGGGGCTATTATATTTTTGTTTTGGCTCAACATGTTCCTTTGGGGTGGGGGGAGGACTAGTCCTGAGGACCTTTTCAGGAGAGTGCTTTGGCATTTTTTTTTTTAAATTTTTTGTTTATTTACCTGTTCTACTTTATATTTCTTTTTTGGTTTAATATGATTCCTGATCAGTTACTGATAAAAAAGAAATCAAGTGAAATGTCCCTAAACCTCTCAAGTATCATAGCCCAGTGAACCAACCCGATTATTTCCAGATCAATATATGCTGCAATTGTGGGAGATCTGTTGCCAAGATCTTATGCTTCCTCTTCTCCTCGATACCAAAACTAAACATCGCACATTATAGTACAATCCTGTCTTTTTGATCAATTACCTTGCACCAACCAAGGTCAGATGCATGCATGAGAGAAACCTTTTGAAACTTTACACCACTATTGAACCATACAAGTTCAAGTGTTAGAATTTCTCTGAGCAGCCTCCTAACTGTGAAGTTTATTTTTCAGTGGTACTAGAGGTTTGGATAACACCATTAGGTTTTGGGAGGATGATTGGTTGGGAGTTGGGAAACTCAGTGAGATATGTCCAAGACTTTATAATCTAAGTGAAAAGAAAATTGTTATAGCACAATGTTATGAAGTTAGGCAGGGCCTGGTGGCTTGGGCTCCAAAGCTCAGGAGACCTTTGCTGGATAGCAGGTGGAAGAATGCATACAGTTGCTGTCCAGATTACAAGAAGCAAAGATCAATGTTGAAATGCCCTATGAGAGATGGTGGAAAGAGTGCAGAAATGGAAGATTTACAGTGAAATCTTTCTACAAAATTCTTCTGAGAAATTGGACCGAAAGGTCAGAGATTAAAGGTGTTTGAGGAAACCCAGTCCCTCCAAGAGTAGAGGCTTTTGCTTGGCTGGTGTCTTTAGACAGTATCCTGACACAAAATCATATCAAGGGGAGAGGTATTCATCTAGTGAGTAGGTTTGCTCTCTATGAGTTGAAAGAAGATGATGCGCTTCACCTTTTCTATGGCTGCACGTTTTCTCTCTTTGTTTGGGGCTTTTTCTTCTGTCTCTTTGACAAAGACATTGGTCACCGAGTTCACCAAGTGAAATCTTTGCATACTGGCCTAACTTACAAAGTTACAAGGAAGCAAAAATGCTTTTTCTTTTTGGGAGCTGTCTTCCTTTTGCAGTCTGCTGGGAAATATGGAAAGAGAAGAATTAAAGGATTTTTGAAGGAAAAGCATGTAGGAGGATGTAGAATTGTGTGTGGATTGGCTCAAGGTAATGGATTGGATTCTGTTTTTACCAGAATGCAGAGAAGATTCAAGAGGCTCCTTTGAGGCAGACTTTTGGGAAACAATTGGATGGGGCAGGGTCTCAGAGTAGCTTGTTTTGTTTTGATGTAAAAGTGAAGTAATCTGTCTTTACTATGTTGGTGATTTCTCACCACCTTTTATTTTTTTTCTTTTTCTTATATTGCAATCTGTTTACTCTCTTGCTTTCCTTTCTCTCTTAAATAAAATTTTATTTTTTATTTACTACCAAGAAAATAAAAAGAATTTGGCCTCTAAAACTAACATGAAGGGCCTTAAGGAAGGAAATACTAGATGTTTGGCCATTAATATAAACAAGCCAGACATAAAAGTACATTGGTTTAAGTGGACCTTCTTTAGAAATTAATTAATGCCAGAGCTTCAGCGTAATTGTGGTTTGTCAAACCCTTACTAAAGTGGAAGAGGTTGTATTGGTAGAGGTGCAACTTGGGCTGGGCTAGACCAAATGCAACCCAAAGAAGTTGGATTGGGTTAGGGTTATGATTTAAAAATATGAACCTGATTACTCAAAAAAGAAAAGAACCCAATTTAACTCTAGGTTGGGTTAGGGTTGAGGCCTCAAGCAACCTGACCCAATTCTAACCTGGCATGCGTATTTATATGTGCATTTTTAAAAATTGTATTTATTGTATATGTTTAGTATGTCTTATGTGCACACCAATATTTTAAGTACAAATGCTGTTTTTTTTTTGGTGTAACATTAATACTCCTAAAGCAAAAAGGAAGTGAAGAAATTGTACCAGCCCAAGCTCAACTCAACCCACCCCCTATTTGGTAATGCTATCCATTCGTTCATCCTAATAAAATATTTTCTTAAAAGCAATTAAAACTATAAAATCATTATTTTTTGTGTGAAAAACTAAGCATTTAAGACCCTAACATGGACTTGTTTGGGCTTGCCTCGAGGGGTGTGGCACAAAGGTGGCTTGTAGAATTAGGAATGTAATATGTCACATACTCACATTAGCTACTTGATGTAATTGAGCAAAAAAGAGATTGTGGGTTTTATATGCTTGAAAATGTTTTATATGTTTGATTTCATTTTTAAATTCTCCTTTGAATATGCTTACATATTATGTTTATGTATTTTAATTTTAGATAATAGGATTTTTAAAACATTTATTTTAAAACTTAAGTTTATAATTTTATTAATATTATGTTTTATAATTTTTTATTTTTTTTTTAATTGTGCGCCTTGCGCCTTGTGCCTCAAGCACAAAGTGGCCCTTGTGCCTTTTTTGCGCCTTTCGCTTTTAAAACACTGCTGCTATATGATTGTGTTCCCTAGGAATCCAAACTAATTTTACATTTAGGAAGTCCAAAGAGTCCTTGGCCTCTGCTAAATAATGACTCAATCTCCAAGGTCCTCCCTCTTTGTCTCTTAACCATTTTATAGTATTTGCTGAATCACCTGCAATGGTTATATTTTGGATTCCCAAACTTTTTATTATTCTGATTCCTGTGAGAGTAGCCATTACTTCAGCCTTTGTGGAATCTGCCAAACCAATTGTACTGCTAAAAGTCCAGCAAATGTTGTCCCTTTCATCCCTTATTGTTCCTCTGATACCAGCTAATCCAGGGTTACCTAAAGCACTTCCACCGAAGTTAAGGATCATCACTTCTTCACTGATGGGTTCAGGATATCTCGAGGATGATTGATGGAGATGAGGGAGAAATAGAAAGGGATAAGCATCTCTATTGAGATCATTGACTGAGACTCCTTTGAATAGATCTGAGTTCACCGTCCAGAGGTTGCAAGTATAAGAAATGTCTGAAATTAGCTCCTCCAAGGGCCTGAATTTGTTGTCAAAGAGCTGTTTGTTTCTTTTATCCCAAACTCCCCACAACACTGCATGTAACACTGATTGCCAATAAAATTTACCCCTTTTACTTAAACCTGTTCCTTGCCATTGATGTAGAAAGTCCATAACATATTTTGGTATAGCTCAACTGTAACCTGCCATTTTCAGGAAATGGAACCAAATCTTTTGGGTGAATTTGCATTGAAGGAAAATGTGATCTGCTGATTCACCTTCACTGAAGCATAAAAAACAAACGTGAGGAAAGATGGACAGTCTTCCCAAAAACATTTTTTTGCAAGAGCTCACAAGTGTTTAATTTCTGGAGATAAGCTTCCCAGACAAAGAAACAAACTCTTGAGGGGATGTGGCTACACCAGATCTTCTTAAAAGGAAATGAGGGATGCTGATCATCAATAATCAAAACCTTGAACATAGACTTGGAAGAGAATTCGCCAGTGGGGTGCAGGGTCCAGATTTGGGTGTTAGAATTGGAGGGGGAGATGTAGGCTTCTTTAAGGGTCTGAATTAAGTCTATTAATTCAGAAATTTCCAAATCCCTTAGGGGTCTTCTAAGTCGAAGGTTTAGGGTGTTCTCAACAGTTTGGTCAGGAAGGCAGGAAGAAATAGTGGCTTCTTGGTCAAGGGTAAGGTTAAAAAGTCTAGGGAAGGAGGCTGCATGGGTAGATTCCCCCCCACCAAAGGTCTTTCCAGAATTTTATTGTAGAGCCATTTCCCACTTTATATCTTATAAAAGTAAAGAAAGAAGTATGGGTGGAGATGATACCTTTGCATGGATTTGTGGACTTTATCCTGTTCAAATGGAGATTGCTATCCCACCCGTTTACATTTGATCCATATTTGCTTGAGATGACAGCTGTCCAAAGAGCATTGGGTTCTTTAGGGAACCTCCACAACCATTTACCTAAGAGCTCTTTTAAGTGCCCAATTCCCAAACCACCTTCCTCTTTAGGCTTGCAAACTTGTTTCCAACTGACTAAGTGACTTCTCTTTTCCCCACCTCCTTCCCAAAGAAAGTTCCTTTGAAGCTTCTCAATCTGATTTCTGATTTTGGTTGGAATATGGAAGATTGAAAGGAAGTAGACTAACATATTTGCTAAGGAGGCCTTCAAGAGAGTAGCCTTCCCCCTTTTGAGAGATAACACTTCTTCCAAGATGAAAGTTTCTTCTCACATTTTTCCACCACTGGTCTCCAGAAATTGAGAGATTTTGGATTCCCCCCAAGAGGCATCCCTAAATATGAGATGGGGAGACTCTCCTCTTTACACCCCAACAAAGGTTTGAAGCTCTCCAGAAGTTCCACTTCCACTAAGTTAAGAGCTACTATAGAACTTTTGCAAAAGTTAACCCTCAAACTAGTGATAAGTTTGAAACATTCAATTATCCTTTTAGTGTTTGTGATGTTGGTTATGGAGGCATCCAAGAACAAAATTATGTCATCAGCTAACTGTAAGTGTGAAATGTGAATCTTGTCCCTTCCCAGTTCGAATCCTTTCACCAAGTTAAGGAGCATAGCCTTATTGAAGAGGTAGTTAAAGATGTCCATTACTAAAGTGAATAGAAAGGGGGAGAGCGGGCAACCTTGTCTGAGACCCCTACTAGCCTTAAAGTAGCATTTCGCTTCACCATTTATCAATGCCGAAAACCATGAAGAACCAATACAACCCTTAATCCACCTGATCCATCTGCTACCAAAACCTCTCATCTTTAAGCAATCTAAAATACAGTCCCAATCCACTTTATCATATGCCTTTTCCAGATCTAATTTCACTAGGACCCCCGGGTACCCAAAGGATTTTCTGTCTTCCACACACTCGTTTGCAATTAGAATGCTGTCCACAATCTGTCTCCCTTTTACAAAGGCAAACTGGTTTGGGAAAATTAGATCTTCAAGGACTTCTTTAAGTCTTTTAGCGAAGACTTTAGCCAAAATTTTGTAGATGCTCCCTATCAAACTTATTGGTCTAAAGTCTTTAGCCTCCAAGACTCCCCCTTTCTTTGGGATGAGACAGAGAAAGGTTGAGTTTAGGCCTTTGTTAACAATGGCAGAAGAGTGAAAGTCCTTGAAAAAATCCATGAGATTTGACTTTACTATTTCCCAACACTGCTGGAAGAAAGAGATGGGAAAACCATCCGGTCCTGGAGCCCTGGAGCCCTATTTCCATCCATGTTGAAGACAGCCTTTTTAACTTCTTCCTCTTCAAAGCTTCTTTCCAACCAAACCCTCTTTTCAGCTGATAAAGTTGTGCCTTCCCATCTGCTCAATGTAAACTGGTTATTACTATCCTTGAAGTAAAGGTTTTTGAAGAAGGAAAGGAAGGCTTCCTTAATTTCCTTAGGATTCTCTTCTTCCCTCTGGTTCAATTTCAGCTTGGAGATGAAGTTTTTCCTACTCCTTCCCGAGGCATAAGTGTGAAAAAATTTGGAATTATTGTCTCCTTCTTCCAGCCATTTCACTCTTGATCTTTGTCTCCAGTAAATTTCTTCTCTTCTGATCAGTTGTTCCCAATCCTTTCTCAAATCTGCTCTTCTACTTCTGTTTAAAGCATCAAGGGTCCCATTTTGTTCTTTGCTATCCAACTCCTCTAACTCCGTAAGAACTTTTTTCTTCTCTTCTTCATCAGCTTTAAATTCCTCTCTCCCCCAAGCTTTCAGGTTTCTCTTTAGAGCTCTTAATTTCTGTAGAAGCCTGAAACCAACCCAACCCTCTACTTTGCAATCTTCCCACCATTCTGCAACCTTTTTATTGAAATCTTTGTGAGATAACCAGAATTTTTCCAGTCTAAAAGGAGTCTTTCTTTTAATAATTCTTTCAGTGTTCAGCAAAATAGGCCAGTGATCTGAAGTACATCTTGGGCGAAATTCTTATCAAAGGTTGGGGAATCTTTCCAGCCAATCTTGAGAAAGCAGAAATCTATCAAGTCTGCAACTTATGACATTTTCTTGCATATTTGACCAGGTGAAGAGTCCATTAGTAAGAGGGAGGTCGCACAAGTTATGTCTGGAAATAAATTTTGAGAAGTTCCTCATACTTCTTGTTGGGGCTCTACCATTGGAATGTTCCAGATTGAATCTTGTGACGTTAAAGTCACCAGCTAAGCACCACGAGATATCCTCCTCATGCAGGGAATCCAATTCTTCCCAAAATCTCTCTCTCTCTCAGAGGGAGAGTTGGGGCCATGCACTCTGGTAAGAATCCAGCTGAACCCATCTTTAATGTTTGTGAACAAAACTGAGACTGAGAATTCACCTTTGTCAATCTCCAAACCTGAGATTTCGTCTTCCTTCCAAGCTAGGATGATTCCACCACCGGATCCCACTACTGGAACAACAATCCATTTTCTACCCCTTATTCCCCAAAGGCTTTCATAAGTTTCTTGTCAATAACTTCCTTTTTAGATTCTTGAAGAATAATTGTGTCTGGGTTTACTCTTTTCAAAGTTTCTTTCACTAAGCTTCTTTTAACAATTGACCCAATACCACCTTTACACAATGTTTTAACAATCAACCTAGAGGCCAAACCATTTTTGCCTCCAGGTCGCAAGTCACTGGTTTGAACGTTTGGGTCGCATGGATCAGATTGTGCCACATCATCATTCTTTCTCTCTCTCTCTCTCTCTATATATATATATATATATTTAAGTACATATATAGTTATACATATATATGTATGTATGTGTGTGTAAACACATTTTATCAATAAATAACGTATAATTACATGTAATATATGTATTATTTTATATTTAACTTATATTTTTAATTTTTTATTTGTAAAAATATTAAAAATTACAATTCGAGGCAAAAAAAGTTTTTTTTCACAAAAATAGTGGCGCAAGGTGCCTATGACTTCTTGGGACTTAGAGGTCTCGAAAAGTTACCCAAAATAAAAAATCACCCCAATTGGACATCAGAGCGCAAAGTTATGGCCTTCGGATAGTGTGCAACCCGTGACCTAACATCGAGTCTAATTGGTCAATGGTCCAATTGCCTAGGTCAAATGGTTTTTGACCAATTCCTGGGTTTTAGTAGAATTGGACCCATAATCATGGTCGGGCCGTCGGGTGATGGTTTGAACGGTTCAATTGGCCAGGTCAATGACGGGTTGAAAACATTATCTTTAGGTTGAGTTGGTTTGGGTTAGGGTGAGGGAATTCTAGATTGGGTGGATTGGGCTTGTAATACTTTGGATTGGACTATGCATTGCCTCAACTTGGTCTAACTTGGTCCAACTTGTGCCCCTATATATTGGCATTTTTTGGGCCCATTGGGTCATGGCTTCGAGGCTTCATGATAATGGCATTCATTGGTTTGGAGGAGATAGGTGGAAGGAGACTCATTAAGTGGTTACCAGTTGATTCAAAGATGGTATGGATGGACGCTGGATTTTCCATCATTGTATTAGAGAAACTAGAACCTTGAAATGTTCAGATGGATTTAGTGGTTAGCCAACACCTTGGTTGACAACTTGGCATGGAAGAAAGTCAGGATATATGAGATGTATTGGGGGTTTGCCTCCTTGGATAGTTTCTTACTTATGTAATGTTCGGCACAAGGATCGATATATTGCAATGTATTGGGGTGTATCGGCCGATATGCATCGTATTGGTGACCCTCCGATATGCCCTTACACTTAGTGTTTCAGGGTCCCACCTATTTCAGGGGGTAGATGGTCCTTAAACTAACCCCCTGAACCAGTTTGAAAGAAGAAAAAAAAACTAAAAAAATAAGGCAGTCTTGTACAGGCCGATATGCCCCATCTGGCATATCGGCCTGTATTGATATTTTCAACCTTGGTTTGGCATGATCATGCACCACAATGGATAGTGGTTGCCTTCACCATGGAGAGGTTGTTTGGGTCAATTTTCCTACTTTGAGAATGGATTTGACCATTTGCATTACCCTTTACCTTTTAATTTTTGGATAATTTATCCTTTATCTTTTATTAACAATATCTCTTCAATCTGGTTATTTGTGATTTAAAAACCATCACTTTATTAAGTAAATACATAATACTATTATGTAATAGACTTGGTGCAATTACTGCATGCATGTAAACATTGTTTGGCACTTTAGTTCCCCCTTTTAAATGCACCATTTTCATCAATATATTGATGTTAGCTGGTATATTATGTTTTCCATGCCATGATGACAAAACATGTAAAGGCTGTAGATACAAAATTTATGTTGGAAATGAAGTATCCGATCCAGATAAAATGTATATCTGCATTTAAGTATGTGAAACTCAATAAATGAAACATATACTACATTGAAACAAGGAAAGAAACTCTAATCTGTCAGTGGCCTTTACAAAAGGATGTACGTGTTAAAAACTATTTTTTTGGGTAAAATATGTGTTCAAACCTAGATTTCTTGTTTATCTTTGATGTTTAGATCATTTTAGTTGTATCTGATAAGTCAAATGTGTACAAAGTCAAAATAGTTCCTTTTTATTCCAAGGCTGTACCCCCTTCTCTGTAAAAATATCACAAGGCCTTAATTACCATATGTATATTTTGGTGTTTTAAGGGTTTTTTTAGAGGTATGAATTCTATGCTATCTCATATTAAACACTTACTGAACTTTGATGCATGGAAAATTTTTAATTTAAACCTCGATTTCCATAACAATTATATATGTGTTTGTGTAGGAATGGCAACGGGGCAGGTTCGAGGTGGGGATCATATTCCCCGTCCCCGACCCCAATTTTGGAATAAATACCCATCTCTAGTCCTGATTCCCATTAGGGATAAAAATTGTCCTCCAGCTCTGATCCCCGATAGGGACAAATTCCCCATGGGGACCTGAATCCCTGAAATTTTTTAGTTAACAATATTTTTTGAAAAATAAATTTACGTAAAATAAATAAAAAATTTTAAAATATAAATAATATTTAAATATATTTTGATAAATGAATAATATCATATATAATATATTTAATATATATAATCGGGGACCGGGGGGGGGGGTTGGGACCTCATTCCCCATCCCCGACCCCAACCCCGGTTGGGGATCCCCATTAATCCTCATCCAATTGCCATCCCTATGTTTGTATGTTGACTTAAGAAAATTTCTTTGTAGTTTAAACTACATCAAGTATGGATAGTTTGCATTATTGACTGTATTTCCTGATGCAGATTATGGGGAGATGGCGAATTAAGCAGCGCAAGGTTGCTACATTATTCAATCAGGTGTTTTTGCTACAAAGGAAATTTCAGGGCTTCCGTCCAGTCTATGTGGCACGAAATGATGTTAAATTTGCTTTTAAATTGGCAAGGGATGCTATAGATTCTCAAATAAGAAGGTCTATAGAATCTAGCCGTGGCAAGAATTTGAATGAGACTTGCACCATATGTTTGGAAGACACTGCTATTGGCCAAATGTTTGCTGTTGATGGTTGCGTGCATCACTACTGCTTTACATGTATGAAGCAGCATGTGGAAGTCAAGTTGCTTCATGGATTGATACCTGGATGCCCTCATGAAGGCTGCAATTCCAAGCTGAATGTAGATAGTTGTAAAAAATTCTTGACACCTAAATTGCTTGAGATAATGAGTCAACGTATTTTGGAGGCTTCAATTCCTGTAAATGAGAAGATTTATTGCCCTTACCCTAGGTGTTCTGCATTGATGTCAAAAACTGAGGTTTTAGGTTATTCTAATAATGTATTTATTGGTGCTGATCGATCTGGAGCCAGGATGTGTACAAAATGTCATGGCCTTTTTTGCATCAATTGCAAAGTCCCATGGCATAGTAACATGACATGCAATGAATATAAAAGGTTAAATCCTTATCCCCATGGAGCAGATGCGGAGCTGAAATCTCTTGCTACACAAAAACTCTGGCGCCAATGTGTTAAGTGCAATCATATGATTGAGCTGGCTGAAGGTTGCTTCCACATGACTTGCAGGTACTGTTTTTCTAATTATCCCAAATTTGACCAGTTTTGTGAACTTCAAAAGAAAAATGTTCTTGATGCTTAATTACCATTGAGACGTTGTGCAATTAGTGTCTCAAAAGTGAGAAGCGCAAGGGTTCCTAAAGCCCGAGGAACAAAGCATACACCTGAAAAAAGTGAGGCACCATCTCTAGAAAATAAAAGAAAATTAATATATAATAAATATCCAAATCTATGTCTATGTTCTCATAAAATGAAATCCTGTTAGCTCAATTGGTTAGAGTAATATTTTTTTTTGATCAATATTGGTTAGAGTGTAATATTAACACAGGTTGTATTTAAACACTAGCTCAGTCCTGTTAGCTCATGTAGCCTTGCAGGTTCAAGTCTACATGGGCTAAACTATTTAAAACTAAAAATAATAGTAATGGACAATCTATACAATAGTAAATTGCCTATTCGAACATCAAAATATAGGCTCATTCATCAAAAACATAGCAACAAGACAGGTGAGGTGCACCACACAAAATGAGTACTTGATAACGGGATCCATGTATTTAAACAGATTGAACTAGTATGGTATTGACTGGTTGGGCTTACAAAGATTTTGTTCTTTTATTTATTTATTTTAATTTTTTGAATGGGTATGGGCCTCCAACCTTAAGCTTTGGCTGGTAGGTGGCCTGATTGGATTCTCTGGCATGACACATAAACTGTATTGAGTCAAAGGCTTGCCATTTTTTTGTGCAGTCTGCTTTCATGGGCATTACTTCATACCAATCACATATGCATGTCCAGCAATTTATCTACAACCATCTAGCTCAAAATTACTCATCAAACTTGGAAAGCTATATATGCTTAAAGCTGAGATGTTGGTGCAGAAGTTTGCTTAAACACAAACCCTTGTTCCCCCTCCAAAAAAAAACAAAAACAAGAACAAAAATTCTACCGATGAACTGTTTAGACATGGTGTAGTTAGAAATTTTAGTTTCCCTTTAAAGTCAAAAGATTGCTGATATTGAATTTTCCATGCCAGTCCTAATTTCAATGACCTGTAGACTTTTCCTTTTATGCCTTAAGAGTTTTACTTAATGTTAGTCTTCCTCTATAAGAATGACAGAAACTTCTATTTTGTATTTAGATGGAATATATGGAAGTGTTTTTCCCTTTGTCAGGTGTCAAGCCAGATAAATATACAATTTCTAGAATTTCAGGAAAGTGAAATCCATGCATAATTGTCAAAGAGTGGAGTGCCTAGTGACTTAGGTGATAAGAGTATGGCAAAGAGAAAGCTAAGTTCTAGGTTAATTTCCTAGTTTGTTCTTTACTACATAACACAGAATTTCATCTCAATACACGGAAATCATCATATCTAAAAGAAAATAGCATATTAAATCTATTAATTTCAACATTTCAAATATAATATTATAATGTAATTAGCTTTTAATAGAAGAATTGCATGTCAAAAATATTATTGTTAATAAGGCTATCATTTTATACTAATAAAAGATTTAAGAGAAGTAACAAAAGGGAAAAACAATAACAAGTGTGGGGCCTCTGTTCTATTTAACATGTTGAGAGAGTAATTGTGGGAAAAAGAAAAGAAAAATGGGAAAAGGAAAGAAGAAAAAGAAACCTCTATCTGTTTTGCTTTCTTCTCTATTCTCATTATGCTACCATATTTATTACAATGAAGAGCTTTACCTTGTGACTTTTGTCACCTAGATGGGCACTCTTTGTATACAAGTCGGGTGTCTGATGACATTTTAACAACTATAAATCAAAATCATTGTTATTTGGAAGATTTGCTAACTTGGTTGTGCTTTAATGGTCGCAATGAGCTGATTAGTAGTTCTCTATAAATAGTTTTCCTAAATGTAGAATTAACAAATGGCTGCAAATCACTGCTATATCACTACTATTCTGTCCTTGTTTGTCAGATTGGTAAGTATTTTAGCATTAAAGTGGGAGGACATCAACTCGACTCAAAGTTGAAGGCCATGAGCAGGCAAATAACGAGTTACTGTTTTTGCAGGTGCGGTTATGAGTTCTGTTATACTTGTGGAGCTGAATGGAAAAACAAGAAAGCAACCTGTAGTTGTCCACTCTGGGATGAGGTTTACATTATGTATGAAGGTAACCGGGAAGACTCTGATGAAGATGAAGATTTCTATGATTCTGATGAGTATGAAGATGAACCCCAGTATCGCTATTGGAGGTGAAACTGACAATCATGGCAGAGAAGTACTTGAGTCAGGATTTTGTCTTCCTTTTTTTTGGTTCATCGAAAAAAAAAAAAGAAACAGAGACTGATGGATATTTGGATTAGGTATACTTTTATTTTTGTACACATCTTTTATCTTTAAAACATCTTACAGTTTCGCCATACACTGATACAAGTAGACTCTCTTAAGTTCTTGCTATTACCATCCAAGTGTGATCCACACCCACTTGGTCACATTTTGCATTCCTTTGATATCGTCTGTGAGATAAGGCATATTGGCAAGGTTCAATTCAAAGTATCGATACTGGCCGATATGCTGGTAGGGCGTATCGGCCTTTTTTTAAACTTTCACTTTTTTTTTTTGGTTCAGAGGGGCCAGTTTAAGTCCTGGCTACCCTCTGAACCAGGCCCTGACCCGATACAATTCCTAAAGGAGCGTATCGGGAAGGGCCCGATACGTAACAATTTTTTTAACCTTGTATTATTGGCCCTCTCGTTGAGTATGCTTATTACAAGGACAACGAGAGAGGAAATCTCTTTCACTTTTGACAGCCACGTGTTTGTGCTGGAATTCAAATGTTTGCTAACAGGTTGCTTACGAATTACGATTAGTCTTTCGGCTTTCAGGGTAAGGTCCAATGCAGGATGACACACTTTTCATCAATTTTTTGCCTAAAGCGACAAATAGGGTCGGAAAATATATGAAATAACTTATGGTTGGTTGAGTCCGGATCTCTTGCCCACAATAACTCTGCCCATATTTAGATGTGGGCAGGAGATCCGGAGTCTGGTTGGTGGTCTGGATAGGAAGTCAAGACGAGAATCGGTTTCCTAACTGTATAATAAAAATAAGGGCCGATTATGAGTTATCTGTTGAAAATGTCAAAACTCAAAATTATCATTCAAAAAAAGATACTGTTCATTGTTTTCTATTTTGATTTTTGAGACTGAATCCGTTGAGGTGTTTGAGATTTTAAACTAATGAAGTCATTATCTTCTATCTTTAGATGTGAAACATATTCTTATCTAGTTATTTCTTTGCTTTTAGTTATTGTTTCCCTCTATCATATTTCACATTTTCTCTCTCTTTTTTTTAAGATAACTGGTTCAATCTCAAGGTAGAAGACAATGAACAGTGTATTCTTTTGAAGGGTAGTTTTGACATTTTCAACAGATAACTGATGGTTGATTAACGATAAGGACCAACTTGACACTTTTTGAAAACTAATAAACATGCTTGACACTTTTTGAAAATTAGTAAACATGTACATGCATTTGCACGTGATAATATCTCTAAGACAAAACTATTTATAATTCATGGGCAGTTTTTGAATAGTTATAAGTGGACAGTTTCTAAAGTGAGAGTAAATGATTTATATACCCTCTTTATGCCCGTTGTATGCTTAGACAAAGGGAATAGAAAGCATCCAACAAAAATTCCAAAAAGAATAGGCATTCACTCTTTTATAGGTAGTATAAATATAGATTTAGGTAAGTTCGGGTACTAACCTTACACTACTCCCAAAGTTCAGGGTACTAAAGTGAAAATTTCATAAAATGATGATCATCAAATGCAATTTGAAATTTCGTTGGTTGGGCCGACAAAATGCAACCAACGTGGACCATGTGGTAGAGATCGTCACTCTACGAAGAGAGCAGGCAAAGAGGTTTTTTACCTGTTTGAGACGAGTTCGGATCTCCTGCCCACGTCTACCCATAACATATTATCCCCTGTGAATTGGGAACATCTTCCCAGGATGAGATGTTCTCCATGTGTGACTACGATAAATGTGGGCAGAGTTTGTGTGGGCAGGAGATCCGAACTCGTTTAAGACCGTCAACTAGCTGAGTAGATCATGCCTTCACGGAATATCGTCTAACCGCAATTCTTTGGCACCAGCCCACCACAATCATCCATTACCACTTTAATATGATTCACAACACTGTATTTGGTTGCAGAATAATTTTATTTGCATTAAAATAAATGCATGAGAATGCAAATGAAAAATGATGCAAATTCTAATTTAAAAACAGCACCACACATCCATTATGTGTAGTGTTGTTTTTTCTTTATATCTTTTTTTTTTCTACATTCTATGAAAAAACACATTTTCTCAAGTCATATCTCAGCTCAAGAAGGGATATGTTCCCAATGTATGCATGAGTTCAAATTGGAATTGGGATTTTCTCCTCACACCGGCCTTGCACCTCAAATCATCCGGGAAACATCTGGCCATGAATAACAACACATAGGTATGGGAGATATTTCTAAAGTACGGTTGAGATGTGTTGTGAGGTCAGCGTGAGGAGCGCCAGCCTCCTGCGCCCTTTATGTGCCCCACAACACATTCAGATTGGCTTCCCCACTCTGTACACACATGATTGGTGATACAAAAAGATTGGGTCGGATTCAAATTCAGATATATCTGAATGTGATCTGATCAGATCTCACATATAGTGATTTGAATTTGAATCCATCGAGGATGTTAGATATCCGAATATGATCCAATCAAATTGAAATCCTGAAAATTGTAATAAACTATTAAAATTAAAAAACCATAACAAATTATATAAAGAAAAACAGAAATATAAGTTTTTTTTTTCAAACTATTTTCATAATATACATGTCTTTTTATAAGTAAAATGTTTATAAGTATACATATATATTGAATATAATTGGATAGAAGCGAACCAAGTTCGATCTGAATCCTATCATCTGATCTGATCTGAAAATCTAATAGAAAGTTATCTGAATCTGATAAAAAATAGGATCGAATTCTAGATCCGATCCATTTGCACCATCACACCACGATATGCGTTTGGGCGCGCAAGTGGCGAGCCGGCTGGTCCGAGTGCGATGGTCGACCCCTTGTCACCGGGTAGGTTTTTCTTCATGCTTCATGATCAGCGAAACCAATGAGAGTCCGATTGGTACTACCTGAAGAGCGATGAGCGGGGCGGGGAAGAAAATAGCAGATGTTGCTGTTAAAGCATCGAAGGGGATCGATTGGGATGGAATGGCGAAGCTTCTTGTTTCCGAAGAGGCGCGCAAGAAGTTCTCTTCTCTCCATGTGGCCTTCGACGAAGTCAGATCCACCCTCCAAACCAAATTCAGCCAGGCAACTCTCTCTCTCTCTCTCTCTCTTCACTTTTTTTTTTTTGTCATGGATGATATATAATTCTTCATCAGTTTGAGCTTTTCATGAACTTAGGGAGTTATTTTGAAGCTAGGGTTTTTGATTGGTGTATTATGTACCACATTCTTCGGTTCTACGATTAGAGCCTTCATGGACTTAGGTTTCGTTTCGTTGGAAGATATTTGATTGAACCAACAAAATTGCAATAGTCGTTTCTGACACGATCGGAGACTGAGCGTTTTCCTCATCTGCATTAATATAGAACACGTCTTAGCAGGAAATTCTTCCCCTTCAAACACAGACACATCACAATTAAGACGCAATCAAACCAATTCTATAGTCATGAATTTCCCATGTTGCAGTGTGTGTCCTTTCGCATCCTTTGAAAGTTAAACTCGACATTCCAATTTTCCGTGTTTAAAATCATTCTGTTTGATCTAATAAAATTCTTGATCATCAGTGTGTGTATCCACGAAGTTATCCAGGAATTTTTTTTTTTTTTTTTTCTGTGGATAATGCAGTTCATAGAGCTCATATGCCTTAACATGTTATTGAATTCATTAATGTATCCTGTAATAGCAATGTATATTTCCGTGGATTTTTGCCTCTAGCGATATGGGAATTTGCTAGTCTTGCAATGAACATGATAGAAGGGCACAAGGGGACAACTGGTCCTTACATTTCTAACTTTCTTAATTTAAGTTGTTTATACTATGGTCATGCAATTCCTTCTTCCCTGTACTCTTCATTCAGTCTTGCAAATATTAGTAACACCAAGTTGTTTTGTTATAATTCTTGAAGTTATCATTCCTTAAAAAACTATGGCACCTAAAAAATGTTCAGTGTTGCTGATTTCATGATCACAAAATGTAGTATTCGCCTTAGACAGAACTGCAGCTTGCAGGCTTGCAGCCCATTCATCATGATCATCATTTAATCCTTGCCCTGGCTATATGGTGTTGGGGTTGGCTAACATTAATTCCCTTTTGTTCAGCTTTTTTTGCCATTCCCTTTTGTTTAGTTCCATAATCCATTGTTAAATTATGAACACTTAAATCATTTCTTACTACAATCCATGTTCTATTTTGTCTACTCTTAGTTCTTATAGCCCCTTCAATTGCAACAAATTGTTTCTTCTCAGAGATGTTGTAGATGGTTTTCTATACACATGACCAAATCATCTTAGTCTACTTCTCTTATTTTATCATCTTTTGAAACTATTCCCAAATTATTAATAATCTCAATTTCTCAATTCCCATTGACTCGCACCATTTTTTTTACTTTATGCAGGAACTAGAACCCATAGATTTGGAGTACTGCAAAAAAGGAGTTGGTTCAGGCTTGGTGGATATGTATAAAGAGGCTTATCAACAATGTAATATATGGGATACGAGTAGGTCAATGCCCATCCATTCTGATGGTAGAGACGATAGACTTGTCTGTGAGGCGGATCCTAAGGACAGAGACTCGATCAAGTCAGCCTATACCATAGCATACAAAGCAGAATCTCTGGTAATTAATAACCCATTAAATCCACCTTTTGTTCTTGAAAAATCAAATCTCATGTTGAATGAATATCTCGAAGCTGGGAACGCTCTTCAACAAGTTAAGAAGCGGAAAAAATTGGCTCAAGTTAAATGGAAAGCCCCAGATGAAGGAGAAATAAAAATAAATTTCGACGCTTCAAGAAAACAAAATGGGCAGTGTGCCTTTGGGTGCATTGTTAGAAATCACCAGGGGTATATCCTAGAAACCAAATCAGGAAAAATTGAAAAAACTTCAACCCAGATGGCTGAAGCATGGGCAGCAAGGGTGGCCCATGACCTAGCTAAAAAGTATAAGCATGACAAGGTTTGGATCGAGGGTGATTCAAGATTAATAATCGAGTGTCTCCAAATGAAGCTGGAGCCGCCTTGTATGATAAAAAATCTCATTGATGAATGCCAGGTTGCAGCAAGGGAGAAGTGCTTAGACGTTGGATACAAACACATTCTTAGAGAAGCAAATCAAGCTGCAGATTGGCTAGCACATAGAGGCCATACCAGTGTGAAGATTGATCATGTCAATTTACCTTGGGGTTTAAAGTTCATTTGCCTATTTGATTTTTGGGGACGTGCTACCCCCAGATCTGTGTAGCCCCTTTTCCCTTCATCAGAAAAGAATAACATGTTCTTATTACATTTCTTTTCTTTGTTCCTTGTAGCTAGAATTAGGGGTTGATATAGGCTTGAGTCAAGTCAAATATTAGATTATTTGAGTTCGATTTGATAAAAAAGCATAAGGTTTGACTTTGGGTTCAAGTCTGATGCCAATCAGAGCCTGTAAATATTATCTCAAATTTGGCTAACACTCAAAGGCTCATGTGCCAACAATGGGTTGATAAGGTCTCTTATTGGTCATAGTAGAGACTTGGGATCGAATCCTGCCTGCACTTGGGTTGGGTGGGCTACTCCCATTGTATAGCCTTAAAAAAACCTCGTGTTCAAGCTTAACTTGGCTCGTGTTCAAGCCTCAAGGGTGAACCAAACTTCATATAAAAAATTATACATATAAAATTTATTTCTTATTATACATATAAAAATAAACGTTATACATATAAAACTTTATTTTTATTATATATATAGAAAAATAAAAATATGCTCAATTACGTTCATGAGTTCCACGAATTGAGCTTCATACCATTTGACATGGTCTCAATTAGCAATTAATATTTTGAGCTCGATTCAAAGCTTGATTTAGATGTAACTGAATTGAACTTTTCGTAAGCTGAGCTTGGATGGCTTGCGAATAAATTGATTCATGTCCACCCTAAGTAGAAGTTGATAATGTTTGACACCTTTAGTTTTTAAAAAATATTTTAATTTAACAATACCATATGGTGTATTTTATAGTAAATAGGATAAGGATATAAGATATTCATGGACAAAGAAAAAGTGATAGATGCATCATCCAATACACCAGCATAATTTCTAGTCTACAATCTAACTAATATTCCCACCTCATACAGAAAAAAACAAAATCAGACAGAAATGCCCCCGACCGACTATTTAAAACCCCATATATGAGTATTTTAGCACCCTTGAAAAAACAAGGTTCAAAGCTTGGTTTTGAACCGTCATTGATCCGGATAGTCGGACCATTCAGCCCAGAAAATGGTTAGGGTACTGATTTTGTTTCAACCCCAAACCTTTTCTTTTTTGCCAAAAATTGTTGACTTGATCAACAATCCGTTGACATAGGTGATTGAACCATCAAACAACATTTGTTGTTGTTGTTGTTGTTATTATTATTATTAATTTTTTAAATTGTCACAAATTGATCCATTTAGATCGGATGACCAAACCACTGATCAAAGTGGTAGGTCAATTTTTAAACCATTGGTTCAAAGTATTGATATGTATTAGTTTTTAGGGTCACAAAAACAATAGATAGTGATATTTAGGTCCTTTTAATAAATTTAAAATATTCCTTTTGAATTATCAAAATGAAAAACAAAAACAAGCAATAGTATTGATGGATGTAGAAATTTTTGCATATCTAGTATATGGATACTTTGAACCATACTCAACAAATCCAAGATGCAAACGGGAGCATCCTAGGTCCTAGCATAGACTATCCACTTCCAACAATACAAGACCCTCCCCCAGCATATTTTTGTTATATACTGATCTATATGCCAATTTGGAGACGTGAAACAAAGCTACACTGGTGTTTCTAGCTTTCTACAATTAATACTTGCTACTAGTATTAGAATATAAAAAAGAAAAATGTTTTTACAATTAAAACTTGCTACTAGTATTAGAATAAAAAAAAAAAAAGATTCACCAAAAAAACGAATATGAAAAAAGAAAATGGTATAGTCATTTTGAATATTGCCAATGACCCATGAGCTGGATCTCTAAATATAAAAGTGTAAGATCAAACCCGTGTAACTATAGGTTTTATGTGATAAAGCATATATCGTGCTCTATGTAGTATCGAAAAAAATTGAATCTTGATGTCCTGTTCATTTAGGCTCAGTTTAGGAGTATAAATACAAAAATGTATGGTGTAAATACATTAAAAATAATACAAAATACAAGATTTTGCATTTTTACATATTTGTATTTGTATTCTTCCAAACTAAGGGCATATTCGTTTCCTCTTAACTCTTATCTATTAAGAGCAATTTTTTAATTTTAAGAAAAAAATGGTTATTCATTTCCTCTTATTTCTTAAAGTGCAATCATATAACTTTTTTGTTTCCAATGATACTTCAAAAAAGACAAGCAAAAACTCTCATATATGGGGTCAAAATAGATATTTGACAATTTTCAGAATTCAGAATTTAGAATTCAAAACAACATTCTCTGCATTCAAAGTTCAAAGGAAAAAAAAGTTCATCAATACCAATATACCTTAATGTAATTATTACATTTTCAAATGTCAAACTTTAGAGCAAATGAACAGGTTATAAGTCTTGTCAGTAAATAAAAGGGACAAAGATGGTCAGTTGGTATCTCTTTCTCATTGACTAACTTTAAAGTATTCTTTTTGCATTAAGTATCAGGTCCCATGGTAAAAAGAATTTTATTTATTCAAATAAAACTTACCCATTTTTCAGGCGTGGATAAATAACTTTCTCACTTAGGGGAAAAGTTTATAAAACATGATGGAACAACTTTGTCATTTTTAACATTAACTTTTTATGGATAAAAAGTTATTATATTATTAACCTAAAAATCAAAAGAATATGGATAAATGAGAAACATTTAACAATAAAAAATTTAAAAATGAGCAAAGCCTCGGCGAAAAATGATGGCATTGTAATATCCATATGCATTTAAGTAATCATTCATTATAATTAATGATACCAATTAAAGGATTTTTTGATAGATGACACCAATTAAAAGATTAGAGCTAGCCTTTCGACCTTTTTTTATGCAAGAACCATCTATAACCATTTTAGACACATTTTGTAAATTTGAAATTACCACATTTTTTTTCAAGCCAGGCCGGCTCGATTAATAGGGTCCGATTGAGCCGATCCGATCCGATCGATGGGAATCTGAAAGAAATCCGAGCCGCGGCCAGTCCAAATCTTTGAGCGAGGAAGGCAAGAGTGGTGTCTCGTATCGTCTTTCTTTTCCATCTTCCTCCGGGGTTCATTGAATTTGATATTTACTGACCCCCCCCCCCCCCCCCCCCCCCCTTCCCTCCCTCTCCCTCTCTCTCTCTCTGCATTATAATCAGTGAAGCGAAGGAGAGTCCGATCAGAAAAATGAGTGGTACAGGGAAGAAAATAGCAGATGTTGCTGTCAAGGCGTCCAAGGGGATCGATTGGGATGGAATGGCGAAGCTTCTTGTTTCCGAAGAGGCGCGCAAGGAGTTTGCTTCTCTCCGTCGCGCCTTCGACGAAGTCAACTCCACCCTCCAAACCAAGTTCAGCCAGGCATATCTCTCTCTCTCTCTCTTTCATCGTCGATGGTATATAATTCATCATCATCTGAGGTTTTCTTCTCTTATTGATCTTTTCTTGAGATCCACGTTTCTGGTTGATCGTCTTTTTTGCTTGGTTATGATTTGTTTGAAGCTAGGGTTTTTGTTTGGTGTATCATGTACTACATTCTTCGATCCTGCAAGCATGGCTCTTCATGAACTCACAAAGTTGTAATTGTCTTTTATGAGATAACCGAAGCCTACACATTTTCCTCCTATGCAGAACACATCTTAGCAGATGTCGACATTCTTCTCTTTCAAACACAGGCACATAACAATTAATGGACACTATCAGTTCAATAGTCTTGCCTAGCCCGTAGCGTTTTATTTATTTATTTTTATTTTTTAACCTTTTTCTATGCTCAGAGTTTTTCCTACGTTGCAATTTGTGTCCTTTCGCATCCTTTGAAAGTTGAATTCAATAACAGTTTTTGTAACCTCTAAAGTAGATGCAATAATACACCTTGCGTTTTAATTAATAATTCTTGGGATGTAAAAGTTTCTTCACTGATTCTAATGTAACTATTCGGGGTTTAACATGTTTTTTTTTAACATTATTATATAACGCTGTACGAAAATGATATTTATTTCCTTGAATTTGAGTGTTCTCTTAGTCATGAGTTGGAAAAATCACCTTGTATCATAGTATGGGAAACCCTTGACTTTCACTTGTAAGTTGTTACTTAATCCTACACGATCCTTTTTTATACATGAGGATCTGACAAGACTAGTATATGGTTGTAAGGTTTTTAACATGTGTTACAATCATTTTATTTGAACTACAAGATTGATATAACACGACAGGAGACAATCTAATAAAATTCTTGATCATCAGTTCTGTGTATCTAAGGATGCTATTTTGTGGATAATGCAGTTCATAGAGAGAGATATGCCTTAAAATGTTGTTGTATTCATTAATGTGTTCTGTATGCTGTGGAATTGTGGATTCTTGCTTGAACTATATGGAGACTTGCTAGTCTTGAAGATCTGTCCTTGAGGCTTATGTCAGTGGAGAACGTGATATAAGGGCATATGAGAACTGGACCTTACATGTCTAGCTTTCTGAATTTAAGTTGTTCTCCAATCCTACAAATACGAGTAATACAAAACTTATTGCTGATTTCATGATCACAACATATTATATTAACCTCAGACAGAAATGCAGGTTGTAGCCCTACAAAGTAGGGCTAAAATGGAGACTATGCTTTGCCAACTGTTGGAGTTAAGTTAATTAATAATCTCAATTCCTATTCACTTGCTACATTTCCCCCTTTATGCAGGAACCAGAACCTATTGACTGGGAGTATTACAGGAAAGGAACTGGTTCTCGCTTGGTGGATATGTATAAAGAGGCCTATGACAGTATGTTTTATGCATTTTGTATTGTTTGGAATCTATTTTTGTGACATTTCTTTTCTTTATTCCTTTATAATTGGAAGTTGGATAATTCTTTACATCTTTAGTTTGCGGTTTTTTTAAAAGATATTTATTCATTATTAATATTAAGTAAACCATAACATTTGGTTTTTTAGTAAATAAGAAAAGGAAATTCATTGATAGCAAAAAAGTGATAGATGCATCAATAGGTGATAAGGCATCATCCAACCCACCAACACGAATTCCACTCAACAACATAACCAATATGCTCACCTCCTACAGAAAAATCAGACACAAATGCCTCTCTGAGTAACTACATAATAAAACCCCCAAAGATTAGCATCCTCAACAAATTTGGACACACACAGGGAGCTATACTGTATTCCTAACTTATCGTACACGATATTTTCAATATAAATCTACAGTTAATACTTATTAATATGGGAATTACACATTTAAGTTATAAAATTGTCCTTGCACATTAAATGGTCAATAGTCATTTTGAATCTTTAGTGAAAATGGCAGTCCATAGTTATTTATCATAATTAATGACACTATTAAATGAGGTTGTCTCAAATTTTTAGAAGTAAAGATGCAAATTGATTTTTCTTTTGGTGCTACCTATACCACGGTCAAAAGTTATAAGAGTTTCAATCTGCTTGAGTAACTTCAGTTAGTGTTAGTTGGGGTATAACAGTTGTCTGGGCTTAAGTAAATCATGACTTTGTTTTTTAGCATATCCTAGTCTTGAACAAAGTTTTTTTTTTTTGAAAGTACACTGAGATTCTACATGATGGAAGTTGCAATCTCAGAAAGAATTCACCAAACTCTAAATTTGGTATGTCAACAAGGCATTAAAACAATAAAACTCTAAGCTCATCTGGTAAACTATTGTCATTTTGTTCATTTTCTAAATGATTATTTTATGCAATTATCCCTTTATCTATCTTGACAGGAGCTCTTAAACAATTTGTTGATGAGTTGGTGAAATATGATGGAATACCTGATAAAAGACTTATCTGCTGAAGGACAAGTTTTCATGTAGCCTTGAAATCTGCTCGGGGGCATAAAGTTTTGAAAACACCCTCACATATACACTGGGTCCCTTAAGCCCAACATTTTATTTAGAGATTTATAAAGTCCCCCTGCCCCACACGCGCGCGCGCAAACACATACACACACAAAGGCTCTGCTCCTGAATAGCCTTGAATTACAATATCACATGCACTTGAAACCGTTCCACCCTTCTAAGTTTTAAGTGATTAAGATATCACCAAGGATTAAAATATCAATACACCTGATACCTAGTTTTGGGTATTGGTGTGTAATGATATCACCGATACTCACATTTTTTTTACTTATTACTTTATAATTAGAGGGATGGGGGCTTGGGGCCCACACCTTTAAAAACCCAGACCTTACAAAAGTCTTTGTATCAGTGTAGCCATGCGCATCTACTGATACATATGGGGCATATCGTATCGATACGATATTTTAATCCTTGAATATGACTATTGAACTTTAATATTCTATTCCTCTCTCTGCTTCCCTCCCCCTTCTTTGTGTGTATGTGTTATATTGCCGACATGTGTGTGTTCTGACCTTCAATTTCATTTTCCCTTTGTTACTGTTTTTCTTTGCAGGCATAGAGATCCCCAAGTATGTAGACACTGTGACTCCTCAATACAAACCTAAGTTTGATGCATTGGTGAGATGCGATACTTCTTAGTTGCTACTTAATATTTCTTTTCTCGTTTCTCCTTCTTGCTCATGCCTGCAGTATTTTACCTGCTTAAATCCGAATAACTGAATCATTGCATTGTAGTAATACTTGAGTGCTCTTCTTGATTATAGTTGGTGGAGCTAAAAGAAGCAGAGGAGAAATCCCTGAAAGAGTCCGAAAGATTGGAAAAAGAAATTGCTGAAGTCCAAGAGATGAAGGTGAGCAAAAGGAACCAATATATTTTCCTTCCATAGCAAGTGTAATTCATTCATATGTTTTTTCTGCTCATTTAAACTTCACCAATCATAACAGAAAAAGATCAGCACCATGACTGCAAATGAGTATTTTGAGAAGCACCCAGAGTTGAAGAAGAAGTTTGATGATGAAATTCGGAACGACTATTGGGGCTATTGATATGTCAACCTTGGTTATATCAACATTGAAGTCTGAATTTTGCCTTTTTCTTATGGTCTTGGTTTCATAAAATAAATATAACCACATCGTTACCTTTCTAGCTCTGTTGCTCAGATGAGAAGATGACTCATCGAGGATCTTCATGAAAAGAGGCACAATATTCCGAGTGGTATGGTCTAAAGATGACAAGGCTTCCGCTTACAATTCTCTTGGATCTTGGGAGCTGGGACCAGGCTCTCGAACTGCCCGTAGTATGTCAAGTTAAAAAATAGGATACATTTCTTAAAGCACCAAATTGATTAATTCAACCCTCTTAAATTGCCCCTTAGTTTTCTGACATTTGACATTGTGATTAAGTAGCAACGAAAAAACAAAACATTGAATTTGCTCTCCACTATTCATCAATTTTCAAAATAAAGCGCAACTGATAAAAATTTTCAAGAGCTGTAATCTCATCTGCATTTCAGGTGATTTGGGAGTACAATTTCGTTTTCATTTAAGAATGATCCCCGTGGGGATCCACCCTGAATGGAGCGGGGATGGGGAAAGCACTCCCTGCCCCACGGGGACCCCAATTCCTGCCCCATGGGATCCCCACTAATATATGTATGCATGTGTTATATATGTATATATGTACACATATATCTATATATTAATATTTTTTAAAAATGTCATTTTTAATAGAATTATAAATTTTAATTATTTTATTTTTATTTTTTAAATAAAATAAAAAACAAAAATAAAATGATTAACATTATAAAAAATCACGGGGAATGGGGATCTCCACGGGGATGGGAATAACCTTGTCCCCGTTATAGGGGATGGGGAGAGGCTCTTCATCCCCGCCCTGCCCCGTTGCCTTTCCTATTCTCATTCGCATTTCAATCAGATGCTTTGTAAGTCCGTTCTAATGACGCCTTTGTATAGATCGAAGCAACGAGCAACCTAGATGGAAAGAGGCTCCCTCTCCCCGCCCCGCCACATTGCCATTCCTATTCTCATTTGCTTCTCAGTCAGATGCTTTGTAAGTCTGTTCTAATGATGCCTTTGTATAGATCTCTCCCTGTCCTCGCCCCGCCCCGTTGCCATTCCTATTCTCATTTGCATCTCAGTTAGATGCTTTGTAAGTCTGTTCTAATGATGCCTTTATATAGATCGAAGCAACCTAGACTGTTCACCTCAAGGAATGGAGGCCATAATGGCAACAACTGAGGTCTTTATGGGTTGATACATTGCCACAAACACAAGGCCACTCCTATTAATGCACTAGATCTAAACAACGAAGGTGATTCCTGAAGCTACCATTAAGGCTGCAACTTGGGTCGAGTTGGTTCAAACCTAACCTGAAAAAGTCGGTTGGATTGGGTCGGGTTTATGCTTAGGTTAAGGTTAGGGTTGATGTTGACCCCTCAGGCAATCTGAACTTGATTTTATAGTACATGTCATATATTATACATTGATTTGTTTCAATGCATGACAGTTGTATAGCCCCTATCACATACTATCATTTCTTTCTTTTAAGATAATCATTGCACTTAATTCTAATTGGTAATACTAAAACCAAGGTTCATATTCGCCCGTATTGGTTGATATGTATCGTGTCAATGGCTTCTCGATATGCCCCTCCAGAGGGTAGTCGGGCCTTAAATAGACCCCTTTGAACCGGTTTCAAAAAATAAATAAATAAAACCTAAAGAAAAGTATTGAAACAGGCCGATACGCCGGTACTAAAACCTTAATAACATATTTTATGTTTTTTGAATTGTGTACTTAAAGAACTAATAAAAGCATCAATGAACAAATACTAATAAAACATAGGATTAATATATATAGTGAAAGTTGAGTTAAGATCTGAGATCAAGTTCTATGAGATTATAAGGGATGGGAAGAAAGTTGGGTTGGATCCAACCTGAGTCCAACTCAACCTTAGGGTTGAAGGAATTTAGTTAGGGTTAGGGTTAGGGTTGGGGTTTAAAACTTAGGGTTGGACTAGGGTTGGCCTTAACCTGACATAACCCGGCGTGACTTGAAGCTACCACGTTGGCTGTAGCCGGATAATCCTATCCTTCAACAAAACAGCCCATATATATATATATATAAGAAAAATAAAAATCACGTTTTAAGCTGGAAACAAACCTGCAATGTGAACAGCCTATCTTTGAAATGAACTTCTTTTGTCAGAAAATCAGTTCCAATTGTTGCCTTGTACTGATTACTGAACTTACGATTTACATATCTAAACAGAATATTTAAAGATGCAACAGTCCCAGGTAAAAGGGAAGATGTAAAAATCAGAGATGATGGCGTGCTGGAAAGGCTTGGACTTGCATAGACAAAGATGAGATCAAGGAAAATTTTTCCGACACAAGGGGGCCATTGTTGATTGTTGTATTGTGAGAGCAAAGGGCCAATCTTGTACCAGTTAGTCTTTGGTGGCGAATAAGAAATGGAACAGAGAAACCACAAATAGAAGAGTTGGAAGGAATGTTTAACAGAAATTGAAGAGGACCATTTTGTGGCTCTGCAGTCTGCAACGGGGTATAAACAAGAAAGATAAATTCTGAGAATATATAGATGGGTTGTGTCTTGAATTATAAATATTGGTGCAGAGGAGTTCCATAGATTATTATTTTTCTGTAAGAATTATATCACTACTTTATTGTTTGGAAGGACAAACAACCAAGAAACCAGAAAGGGAGATGAGACTGAATCAGTGAACTGGAAGAAGTGGCAATATCCAGGGAAAGTTCATATCTTTAATCGGCGCAACAATACATTTGCTTGCATTAGATTTCTCTTTCTAAAACTTAAATAGTTAAGGTTGAAGAGGCACCTCGCTCATGAATAGCACAGTATTCATGAATATATGCACTGGTGAGACGGAGACAAAGATCAACGAAGACGGAGACTGAGATGGAGTAGATTTAAAAGTGAGTTTTCCTTATCGTTTATAGTTTGACACTGTAACCATAAAAAGATATTTTAGAAAATTTAAAAAATATATATCAATCATATAATGTCACACGTGAACAGAAAATTAACGAGATTTTAGACAATTATCAGAAATTTTAATAATATTTAATATGTAAACAATAAGGATAGTGTTAAGTCTGTTTGGCAAGTCTTTTTGAGAAGATCTTCTTATAGCTCTGACAGTCAAAATACACATTGAGTTTTTGACACAAGATTTGAACAGCCCAAAGATCGTTTGACAGATGCGTCTTTCCATGCATCATTTCGGGTCTTTTCACATGAGATTAAAACACGAAAAACACGGAAAGTTTCATTTGGAACTTCCTGAAATCAGCTCAAAATGGGCTTTGTGCGTCTTTTCAGTGTCCCGTCTTTTGATGACTAAATCTTCCACATGCCAAACAGAAATAAACCGATTTGCAATCTTCCCAACTTGTAAACAGCAAAAAAAACATGCGAAAAGATGCAACAAACAGGCCCTTAGTCAATTTCCTAAATTATAAAAGTTACTGTGCCCTTAGTCAATTTCCTAAATTATAAGTTACTGTAAGAAATTTGCTCTAAAAAATAATACACGAGATATTTTGTTCATTCTCAAGTGCTATCATCCACGTTCAACACTAGAAATAAATGCACCGAGCTGCTGGTTAGCCATCCAAGAAATTAATTTAAGCACTGTGCCGATGGGAACAGTTAATAACTATGTTAATATGTAATAACTTTATTTCCCACTGCACGACATTTAACTTGCTCAAAACAAAAGACGAAAGAACATCGCCATAAAATTGTAAAGTATGGTATGGTCAACTGCGCGATGTACAAAAAGGGAAAAAAAAAAGAAAAAAGAAAAACATCATTTGCAGTTTGTTTTTCAAATTCTATCAGAACTGATTAAGCATATGTAATAGCCTTGGCTTGCTCAGTGACTCGGGCTGTGTTAATATACAAAATTTAGTGCCCAAAATGTAAGCTCTTGCCGAGTACTGATGGATTACAAAAATGCTTGAAAAAGTTACAAGCTATTCAGAAGTCTCAAAAGAAGAGGGTGATGTCGACAAATAAAACTGAAGCAACATGATGCTCTCATTGCTGTAAAATCCCTGCCAGAGGTTGCACAACTCACATGTATCATTCGAAAAAGAAGGCCAACTGTGAGGCTGTTGGGGATCTTTAACCTGCGTTGGTTAGCTTCTTTTCAGGAAGCTGATCACCTTGTGGCTCCTCATTCTTGTCCATTGCCTTTCTTGCAAGTTCATAGCCTGCAAAGTTCATGGCACCTAAAGGTGCAATCCAGAAGAACCTAGGGACTGCTCCTTTGAATAGACCAAGAGGGCCCTCCTGACGGAGAATAGAAAAAGCCACCATTGACATTGATACTGGCAGACCTTGAGGAGCAGTCATCATTCTTGTTTTTATCACATCAAAAGGGGTTGTCACAACCGCAGCAAGCCCTCCTGAAAGAGCCCCAACCACAATTGTCTCCCAAGGTTCAAGGTCCCGCCTCAGAAGCTGCTGAGCAGCCTTAAGAAAGAAAAAAAAAAGGTATTATCTCATTTTGCGTACATGCCAAGTCAGAGGTAATACAAAAAAACTGGAAAATCGGAAAATGATCGCATGGCTCACATGACATACCCAAAGCATATTGTGCAAGTCCATAGCATTATCCTATTCAATAGGATATCCTTGACTAGGTGACAACCAGGGTTCAGAGCATCAGAAAGTCAACTTTGAGAGATTGTGATTTGCTTTGGATACACATGTATGTGGAAAAATTAAGGTGTGCATGGATATGCTAGGAAAAAACACATCAATAAACTAAATGTAAGTTTTAGATGAGTGCAAGTTATATACACATAAGAAAAGCATACTATAATCTATTATGTGAAGTGTAAATTATTGGGGACACACGGTAAATGTTGAAAAATGATGAAAGAAGTAAAATATGTACATACATGAGTATATCGTCATTCTCAGAAAGCCAATATAATTTGCATTAATATTTATACACAAGTAAGTTCTAATAATAATTTTTTAATATTTATTGACAGACATTTAATGAGAAGAGAAAATGCCTAAAAGTTAAAATATGACAATTAATTGGAGCATGGTGTGGTGGACTTCTTGTCTTTCAATCCAGAGACCTAGGTTAAAATCTTCTTACTTATAGTTGTTATGCCAAAAAAATTATGGGTTATAGTAATTTGACAAATTTAATGGTCTGATGAAAGTCATTTAGACAAATTTGAATTTGAACCTTAAATATAGAAATTAACTAGGAATTAATGAGAGAGTAGTTATAGGAATTACATAGAAATTAATGAGAGAGAATGTGAGAAAGAATTTTGGCCATTCCACCCCTACCATGTGTCTGTAACCTCAAAAACGGGTACATATTAGTTCATACGTATTGATACTTTAACCTTGGTGACAACCATGTAATTTTTTCTTCAAAGTCTGACTATTGTGTGTGCATGTACACACGATAACAAATTTCATGGAGTACTCAACATGTGTCAATGATAAGCTCCTTATTCATGGGATTGATAACCCACTTGAAGTAGTCATACTTCTTTCTATAAATGTAATGCAGACAGGTCCCAAAGTTCACCACCACCCTAATAGACTTGCACCAATTAGCATGCAGCCTTTGCGTTGAGAAGTCAAATACTATTCATGCGTCCAATAACAAACAGTCTTGCCATTTTAAACCATGTTCCTGAAGCAGAGGTGACATCCTGAGCATGGTACTAGTTGTCTAGATTTGTGCAAACTTCATACCTTTTTGGATTCAGCATAGAGACCCATGCCAGCAACATAGAAAGGAACTTCACGGCAGAGTGTAGCACCAGTTCCACGAAAGAAACCCTTGAGGCCATCTTGGCGCATTGTACCAACAATAGCCTCTCCCACATTGTCAAAAATGCCAGCTTGCAAACGCTGCTTCAGTACCTCACAGGGTATCCGCACAGCTGTTCCCAAGATTGTGCTGCAGAAGGATGCTATAGATTGCACCTAATAATCATATATATCAAGTTTCTTAGGATGCTATAGATTGCACCTTATAAAAAATTCTACTAATAACCATTACCTGAATTTCTGGAAGTGTTGGAGCAACATTTACAAGTACAAGTTTGCTTGCTTCAAAAATTCCAGTCCTCAACCCATGGCTATCATCAAATGAAACTAATATAAATAAATATTTAAACATGAACAAGAATGAGATTGCACATAGAACAAAGCTAACCTTGAAAATTGACCAAGAATTGCTGGAACAGATCCCCTATATAGTCCCTGTACTCCAATTTGAGGAAGCTTTGACACAAGTTCCGGGAATGAGAGTGTTGATGCTTGTACTCGAGTCTGAAAAACCAAGAAAGTGTTATGGGAGTGAAACCAATACCAAAAGCTCGTTTTTATAATATTCAGAAAAAACTACAATGAATTTAGTGATAGTAATATCAATATATTACCCCTCAAGAAATACCACCACTTCCAAATGCTAGTTTTTAATTATATGCTTTAACAATTTTTTTTTTTTCATTTCACATGGATAGGGAATAGGATCAAAGACAGAAATTCCTCATTCTCAGCCCTTTTAATTTGCTCAACATGTCTTTTAAAGAAATATAGGATCAGGGGTATGGTAATCGGTGGATTACATGTCCAAGGAGTTTCTGGAATATGAAAACAACAAAAAAAATGATAATGCACTGGCCATAATTTGGGAAGGTATGAATTATAATTTGGTTGTGGAAGGAAACTGCCAAGTAGTCCAAAGTTGGTTGAAAAAACAAAACATAAGATTCTTTAGTACTCCAGCAGGTAATCAGAGAAGCTATGTTCTTGGCATCTAATCTGAATTTCTCATTCAGATGGAAACCTAGATCAGCTAATACAATAGCAGATGTCCTTGGAAGAATAGGGGTAAATAAGGACAATCTTATGTAGGGAATACCAGGTCTGGGTATTGATGTAATGCAATGGTTTTTTCTCATTGTACCCAAATAATGCAAGTTGTAGCTTGCACTGTTTGTATTGTCTTCTCTGTATCTGGTTCAGGATGCAGGATTTCTCCTCTTCATAATTAATGCAAGCACATGGTTATTGATAAAAATGTTTTCCCCTAGTTTGCAAAAAAAAAAAAAAAAAACTTTGAGAGAAGAACAAAGTGAGTAACCAGGAAACCAAATCTTGATACAAGTAATTCTACTTGATTCTTCAGAACTAGAATATTGAAATTTCTTGCCATCCCTAAAAACCTCCTACCTTTTGGTAGGGGGGTCAATGGATCAGGTTTGGGTTGGACCCTACCCTGTCTGAAACAAATTCAATTTTAACAGATTGGGCAGACCAATAAGACATCTTGAATTGGACCAGTCCAGACTTAATGGTCCAAATTATTTGTTAGATTGGACCTGGTCTGTTTGTAATGGATTTATATTGGAGTGGGTTGGATTCAACCAATGTACGGTCCGTCCACAGCAGAGGTGTCAATGGACCATGGACCAGGTTTGGGTTGGACCCAATCTAAATTAAAACTAATTCAGATAGTTTGGATGGTCCAGGCATTGAATTGGACCAGTCCAGAATGGTTCAAAGTTTTCATCAGATTGGATTGGTCATTGGACCTAGTCCATCCATAATGGACTCATACTGGAACTGATCGGATTGGACCAATATCTGGTCCATTTACAATCCTACCTTTTGGATTGGTTTTCCTCAGTGATCACATTTAGCATTTGGTTTTAAGCAGCCAGCATAACTGATAATTTTGCAATCTTAAAAGATCTTCAGAAAAGAATTGGCATATATCTCCTCCCATAAAACAATGAAAACTTTGATGTTTTCATATAATATCCATATGTCAGCCCATTTTTACTTCAAGATCCAGCTACTAAAGTGTCCCAAAATTATGGTCTACCAAGTGCCCTTCCCATGATATTAAATGTTTATAGCAGATCTCAACTCCATCTAGTCTGCCTCCCTACATCATCTTTGTGAACCAAAATCTAAACTCAAGTGTCATGGATGAAGGATGATAGGAAATACCTTTGAAAGAAAGTCTGAGAAATTAATAACTAACAGTTTTGAGGATAGATCCAGTTTAATAGGTTATCAAAAACTTGTCTATAAATGAATATATTTCTAGATATAGTAGAAATACTAAACTGTGTAAATGAAAAGTTAGCTGCTTATATTAACAAGCAACTATGAAAATGTTTTTTCTTTTATTGATTAACTATGAAAATGTTTTTACCTACTATAAGATGACTTTGACCAGGTCCTCACCCCTACCAAAAAAAAAAAAAGAAAAGAAAATATAGAAGTAGCTAATAGCCAAAGAATTTGCCTTTATCGTATCGATAGGATGCATTAGTGAGGTAGAAAGTGCACATGCAAGGCCCCCTGCCAAAGCAGATTTTAATACACTTCCAGCAGGTATTTCCACAGGTGGTGCAACAGCAACAACAGTCGCAGCTTCAAACCATATACTTCTGTAGATAATATGAAAAGAAAATAACAACTCTCAATAGAAAAATCTGTTGTGAAATATGACTTGCTATTAATGTTAAATATCTCATAAAGAAAAGTGCATCTTCTTCAGCCATCTATACGGTACTGGGAAATAAGAAACAGAAAAATATCAGATCTTAAAACTAACTCATGTGACCACTTTACCAAAATTGTTATCTGTAAGTTCTTACCTAGCAAAAGCGAATAGTTCCAAGAGAATGGCAACCATAAACACATAATCAGTACATGTACATTTTCCCGATATTAGTAATGTATGGAACAATAATAATAAGGGTTCAAAACGGATAAAGAAAAGAAGAGAATGGAAGTTTCCAATGGTTTACAAGTCCCATATTTTATTGTACTCAGTATGCCTAATGGAGAATGAATATTGAAATATATTTTCCGTGTGCATGCAGGTGTATGAGTACCTAAATGGCTTTCCATTCACATAATAAACATCCTTATGTATATTAAGATATAATCTCAATTCTCCAAGACATACGCTATCATATTCTACTAGTAATCCCTGCTGCTACTTTTGCATATAATGAATTTTGTTCAACGAACATGCCAAAAAATAAATGAGAATGATTCAGTTCAAAATGCATCTAAAATACAGGAGGGCATTCATTACAGTGTGGTTAAGCACCCATGCAAAGAAAGATCCAACTGTGAGCATTGACATGCTCAAGCCATTGCTTAGAGAATTCATGATAGTTGGCACAAGGCTTTGTTGGGTTTGTTGAATATCTCAAAAACAGGATAGATAATTTAATGTTTATCCAAACACAAACTGAATACTACTGAGCACTTCATGAGCACCCAAAGGGCCAAACCCATCTTACTTGAACAGAAGTCAATTTTAATAATTCTATTCTCTAATAAGTAATTACTCATAGTAACATATTCAATATCTTACCGAGGATCATCTTCAAGTCGATCAGAAGGGAGTAGAAGCATAAAATTGCGGAAATGACCATAAGAAATAGATCCTTCACTATCAGCATTTAAAAAGCGCATCATGGCAATGGCATTGTCTTCATTGGCCGGAAGTCCTGCACTTTTAAGGGATGTCAAGATTTGACTCTTTTGCAGAGTACCAGACTTGCTTAAACATAGTGTGTTGTAAGCTCGAAGAATGGTAGGTTCCTTCTGTTCCATCAAGGATAAAAACTGTTTCCACCCGAATGATTTTGAGAATATGTGACTTCTGGTTCGGTACATAAACTCCCGAGCATACCTCCGTGGTAATCTTCTCTTTCTCATTGCAATTTCAAGATCTTCCAGTGTTACCTGGCCATCTCCATCCCTGTCCAGTTCCTCAAAAAACCGTCTTCCTGTAAGCACACGAGGACCTGAGGTTAACCTAAAGAGACAACTCGTGGAGAAGAATAAAAGCAAAAATATGAGAAGAACCAGTAGTCTATTACAATCTCTTAACCTCCTAAAACATGTTAAAAATTCAACAAATGGAAAAGTAGACAAAGATAAAGATCCCAATAAATAACTGGACAATCAATGTTCTATGATACCGAAATACTTGAGCATGCTTAGTGTATCCACGTTGGACATGATATGTACTGATGGAACATATTAGGCCTTGGCTCAGGCTATATAGCCTTTACAATAGGTGCTAAGCCCGGCCCATTGTTGCCCATGATCACCCCTAGTTTAGATGTTAAAAGTTCTATTAAATGTGATGACATAAAATTGTGAATTGATATTTAGCTTAAAAATCAATATTTTGAAAACTGGATAATATGGTTTTCTGGTTCAACCAGTGGTTAAACCAATATGGTTTTCAAATTATCTGGAAGGTTTTCGTACTAGCTGAACTGGTCCAGTTTTCAAGATATTGTAGAAAAATAATTATAAAGACATATCAATTACCATTAAATAGGTTACTTGTATCCATATCAATTACCTGGATTTCAGGAAACAAATAGTTGTATTCCCAGTTCCCCACTTCCCATATCTGCATATGTATCAGTATCCATATCTAGGCCTCCTTTTTTGATCAATAACAACCAAGAATTTTATTTATGGGTTTAAAAGAATAATTTACAATTACAATAGGTAAGGCAGGGAGGCAGCCCTTTTTGTAGGCTAGCAAACACTACTTACCCCATGATTTATGCTCATTTATAGCTGGTTCCCCAATCCATATCTAGACCTCTTAGGCATCAATGGTCATAAACCAAACTTCATATCTGCACACTGTTATATGCTACATTACATGGATACTTCAGAGGCCCATATTTTGACCTGGAAAAGCTGGTTGGTTGGCAGGTTTAGTGGTTCAATCAGGTGAGCAAAATGATCAAAATCATAAAAAACCAGAGACCCCAACACTTATTCAGTTAATCAGTTCAATTGCCCAAGTCAAAAACGGGTTGAAAGCACTGATTCATAATGGGAGTTAGAGAAATGTAGGTGTTGACACCTAAGGAAGACTAGGAAGACTTTTAAAGAGTTGGAAGGAGAGAATGGAAAAGGAAGTGTCCTATGATGGGAAGGGGTTCAATGATGGGGTAGAGGAGATCTGTATCAAGTTAAGGATGCCAGGACTTGATGGGGTGGCTGTTGGAGAAGGTGTGGAGGGAGTAGAATTCAAAACCTTTGAAAAGAATGTGGTGCTGCAATTCAAGAGAAGTTATGAGAGTGCCTTAGAAGCTAATGACCTTGAGAAGAACGTTATTGTTGGAAAGCAATATAGGAGGTTAAGATGTCAGCAAAATTTCCCGATTTCAAAAGCTTTTGCAAGATTGAGAGTAAGTGTGTTTGGTGTGGGGCCTGTCAAAAAAGTGAAAAAAAATCAAAATTTTCAACAAGAAGCAAGTCTGCAGGAGCCAGACCTTCAAGAGCCAAGTGGTCTTGATTGTGTTCAGTTTAGGGGGTTGGGGGGGGGGGGGGTTGAGAGTTGTCTGTGGTTCAGGTGTGGAGCATTTGGGGAGTTTCATTTTCATTTTTTGGTTTGGGTGGGCATTTTTTTTTCTTTTTCTTTTTTGAGAAATAGGTTGATGACATTTAAGGGGGGCTGGTTTCAAAGTCTTGGGTTTCTTCTTTGTTTGTTCATTTAAGGTGTCAGTTAGGTGTCTGCAGGTTCAGTGTATGCTGGTTTGGGTCAGATCGTTTTGGGATTTTGAAGTGCTCTTCTTTCGGGTGACTACTTGTCACATTTCTTGTATTCCTCTCTTTTTTCTTTAATAAATTTTATTTTATCTTCAAAAAAAGACTCTTCTTTTTGTGACATCAATAATATGTGTGACTCAAGGTACTTTAATTTAGTACAATCAATCTTTGTTTGCTTAGTGTTGTTTGCATTGATTTATGCATCCATATTTGGTACTTTTTTTGGCAATTATCCCATTATTTGTCTAACATAAAGGATACATCATTAAAAAGTGTAACTTGAAAGTAAAGTATAGCAACCAAGCCCTTGAATCCTATTTTTTGGGCTTGTCGAATCCGACACCTTATACATATGTCAGATTCTGACACTTGTACCAGTATCCATGTAACATATATAATATTGAAAAGTCTTGCAATTTACAAATAAAAGATAAGGGTGTTGTAAATGGTTTAGTGGCTTCTTCCGTTGTGGGCAGTTAATATATAGAATGATGCTTTTCAATACACGTGTGTGTGTGTGTGATGGCTTGCTTTTAGAAACCATAAAGGTCAAGCTATGACAACATATTACCAATCGAAAAAAATCTATGACAACAAATTACCAATCAAAAAACTATGACAATATATTTGTTTCCTATTGGTAATGGAAACTCACTTCAGACTGAGTTGCTCATTTGACTATAAAGGTTGGTTGGCTTCGTCCTTTGGCTATGATGAACTGGAGAGATTATTTTAAACAGTATTTGAGGCTTAAACCTCTAGGCTTGGCACGAGTTTAGCCTCAAGACTCAATCCTGAGGTTCACATTTCACACGTATAAGTATGAGTCACATGACTAACAACTTGGGATACATTCATGTGTATGCCTTGTGTCTCATTCACGCATCTAAAGGTTCCAGTGCCTCCATTAAGACCACCAAGAATCTTTTGTATTCCCTTGCATATTGTGGTATTATAGCTGTCCTTCATTTCCCCATTGTCCTATCATATCCGGCTTCAATTTCCCTTCTAATAAAGTTTTAGTAACTTTATTATAATAGCCCCATATTGTTGGAGTAAGGTTTTGCTAAGTAATATTACTATGATAGATGTTGGAATAAGGTTTCAACTTCACATACTTCTCTCAAGGGATTGCACCAAATCCATGCATTGCACACAGAGATCATTGTTTATTCTATTATGTTTAAAGCAATTAAATTGATATAGCATGACTGTAATTGGCACATAAAGATGCAATATCTAGTTAATTATCAAAAAAAAAAAAAACAAGTACTTGTAGCAAAAAAAATTATCAAAGAAAAAAGATGCAATATCTAGTTTTAACTTTGTGATCGTTTGAGTCACATACCTTCTGCCTCCGTGTACCTGAAGAAATCCTGGACAGAGAATAACTTCTTCTTGTCAGGGTAGTCTTTAGATGACCTTCCCAACTGGGGTACAAGTTCAATCAGTTCTGTCAATGAAACAGTGGATAGTGTTGACCGCAAGCGCTCAACATTTGATAACGGAATATTTAGCAGTCCATTTGCAATCTTCTGAGGTGAATTGCTCTCTGTTTCTTCCCTATTTCCAGTGGAGACACCATCTTCACCCTCTCCCTTAACAGAAGCTACTCCAACCAGACTTGGAGGCACACCACCCACCCTTGCAAACTTCAGATTTCCCAGAAAACCATCAACTTCAGCTTTTCTTCCTTTCAGTAAACTTGTAATTGCCCCCAAATGATCAAAGGGGGGAGAAAAAGACGAGGATTTTATTTGATAACAACTCTTATGACAGCTCTCTTGGGTACCCAGATCGAAGTTCTTAAGATTTTGAGTCAAACTCTCAAATATAAGACCAAGAAGGATTTCCAACCACAGATTTTCTCCTTCCTTAGATGTCGTGCATTTGTTTCGAAATGGTGCATCAAATAGGCCACCGCTTCCATTCTGTTTCAGCTTAGATGAAACCACAGAGAATAATTGCGTGCACGAACTCGAGTAGGTGTTTTCTTGGGCAAACTGTTTTTGCTCGCGCTTCCTCCCAGCCTTGAATGGACTTGGAAATGACTGGACGAAACCGTTACACAGAAGAGACCATGACAGCGCAAGGTGCAAGCAATTCACACGAGAAGCCTCCTCTTTAGCTAAGACTTTCTCCTTAGACCCTTTTTTTGACAAGTCAATCCTAGGGCCATTTTTACCAGATTGCGGAAAGAAGGTTCCGAAGAACGTCTTGATAGGAACCCTTATAGACAAACTTTCCTCCTCAACAACAGCATCTTCTGACTGTTTCCTCCTCAGAGAGAAACTCGGAGTCCTATTGTTCTCGTGAGAAACATTCAACTGAGGGAACAGTTCGAGACTATTAAGACCAGTTGTCGGAACCGCCCAGCAGGACTCAAGATCTTTCGCGGCTTGTCGAATTCCGGATTCAAGTGGAGAAAGAGCTTCTTTAATCGCGTTAAAGGAATTAATGAAGGATTCTACAGGATCATTACCGGAACCAGACACCATTACTGAAAAAAAGGAAACTAGATAAAGCAATTTTAGACTCAAACCTTAGGAGCGGAAGACGATTAAGTAAATAAAACAATCAAAATCTCCATTGGTTAAACATAAACAGATCTTCGTCCGTAAAGAGCAGACTAGATAGAAGAGAGACTAAAGATTTTGGTCCTCCAATCAAGGAAAAAAAAACCTAGAAACTCAAAACAGTATCCTTCTTGTCAGCAAACGAAAGAGATCTGTTAAATAAGCAGAACAGCAATTCGGCTATGAAATTGCAAAACCCTAAGAATACCGTCTCAAAATCCGAATAAACTCCATCGCAGACGATGAATCTCATCGGCAGAGGTCCCATTTATCCTTCATTAGTATACAATAAAATTTCCAGGTGGATTGAAACTACGAAGCTCTGCAGTGTACAGATTAGCAAATTTCTTCTTCTGTTCCTTAATCCGGAATCTTAGAAATTCTATTCCAGTGGTTCACCGACAAAATACCTGCGAAATTTAAAGATGAATTTAGGGTTGATGTTCTGCTAAATTGGTGGAGATTGCCTAGACCGAGACTGGGAGGAGAAACGATAAGTGAAGAGGGAAACGAAAGAGATGATGGCCTTTTGTATTTTTCTTCTAATAAATATAAATAAACCAACCTATATATATTTACTTTTATTATTTATTTTCCCGTAAATTTGCTTTTAATCTTCGGATAATGGAAAGATAAAAAGCTGACGCATAGGCCTAGTAGGACGGGAGACGAGGCTTGGCCGAAATCGAATATGGCGTGCATACCGTTCGCACAGTACAAATAGAAATATTCTCAATGCACGGCTGTGAAAAGGCTGTGCGAACGGTATGAATACAAGAATCGTGGGAGTACTGAAGTCGATCTCGGCTTGGCCCTTACTAACTATTAGTAGATCGTAGAAACGTCTATTCGGTTGCTGGTGCGTTGATAATTGATATTCAGTTTTTAGCACAAATACACGTCTTCATGTGCTAACGGAATAAATGGAATCTGATTAGTTGGGTTGGTTGGTTTGCATTTATCTGGATATGTTTGTTTTCTAGATGGGGGCATAGGGCCCTCCAGTCGAATGGTTTGTCCGCGGTCGTCTCCACTTATCGCTCCCTCGTAAGTCGGTCATATGTCATATCTTAAACTTAAAATAAAAAAATATGTACGTAATGAGCTCGGATCTGCCATCCACAAATATGCAACAACCACCGATCAATAAGATGTTCCCGATGTGCGGATGCAGTGTTTTGTAGGTAGGTTTTTGAGTATAGTTTTGAACAGTAGATCTCGACTCATGTACGTAATATGTTCGAGTTTAGCGTCTTAAAGACTCTTTCTTATCCTGTATACGTGGCGCATATTCTTGGTTTTCAATCATTATCCTTTCGGAGAAATGATCACAAGAGAAGAGACTCATGAATTAGTGAAATTGATTGGGTGCTGCACGTATACATCTTTCGGAGGAGGATTAAGGTTATGTTTGGTGATTAAAAGTAGTTCTTAAAATAAGTAGCACTTGGTGATTAAAAGTGAATGTTGTACAAGTGTTTATTTTAACAACCACTTAAATGCCATTTAGTGACTCATTTATCAAATTACTTATTGTGTTTTAAAGCACTTATTGGGGGAAGATTGGATCTGCTTCTCACACGTGCCTTACACGCACATTGTATCATTCATTGGGAACATTTCCCGCACTTATATGTTATTATTCATGGGAGATGTCCCCAATGCATGGTGGATGTGGATCTGAGGCATTCGGCGTCGTAATGTGAGGAGTAGATCCCGTTCCTTATTGGGGTGGGGATGTTTGCTGAGTTACTTTTCCCCACAAGTGCTTATATTAACATAAATGATAATTTTAGCCCTCACTTCACTCTTACATATAAACAATTATTAATAATAATTATATTAAATGAATGATTTTAGGCCAAAACCCCTAAGAGTCAACATGTGGCCCATCTGCATTCAGACACCTGTCATTCAAAAGATTTAAACAAAATGGACACATGTCAAATTCTAATTAATGGTAGTTCAAGAACAAAGCCCATTAGATGTGTGTCAAATACTAATTAGTGGTAGTTCAAGAAAAGAGCCCACTTATAATAATTACTCACTTATAATAATTAATTACTGAAAATAATTTCTTATAATAATTACTGCTATTACTTAATTGCTGATAATAATAAATTAGCAATAATATTGCTCATTATTAATTCAGAAAATAATTTATTGTAATAATTACTGCTAATACTTAACTATTGATAATTTATTACTCACAATATTGCTCATTATTAATTCGAAATGATAATTAATAAATATTTTCAGAATGGTATTTAATAATTCGGAAATAATCATTTTATATTTATATTAACACATTAATTATTTTGAAAATAAATATTTAATGTTAATTATTTGTATTATAATTATTATAAAAATTATAATTGATACATTTATATGAAATAATTAATTATATTATTATAAGTAATTATAATTAATAATATTATTATTATTATCAATAAATATAATTAATTATTACTAATACTAATGATGATAATTATTACTTTGGAATGTTAATTAATTAATGATAATTAATAAGCATTTTAATAATGTTAACTTTTAATTGGGATATAATCATTTTATATTAATATTAATTCATATTAAATATTTTATAAATGTACAATTAGTGTTACTTATTTACATTATTATTATAAAACTTTCAACTATTCAATATTGCTAAACTTAAAGAAATATAAAAGAAAATATTATTTTATGAATTAACTAAAATTTGTAATTATCACAAATTAATTACTCAATAAAAATAAAAATAAAATAATAATAATAATAATAATAATAGTAGTAATAATAATAATACTTTAATATTACTGATTCCAAAACCAATACACACATAATAAGAATATATTATTAGTTAATAATAATAATATACTTATTATTATTACTAATTCCATAATTATTAATATATTATTAATATATTATTAATCTATTAATAATACTGATTATTATGAAACAAAATGTTAATAGCAAAATATAATTACTTAAAATTATTTGCAAAAATTACCCATTTTAATTTGGATAGATAACTAATTACTAATTTTAATTTCTTAAAATTATTATTTACTGAATAATTTTAATTACTCTTTGATTTAATGACCTTATTTTTGTAAAAATCCAAATAATTTTTCATTTGCAATGCTAACCATTTTATTTTTCTCTTATTCAGTTTTCCAATAGATAAATTAATGATATTTACCTATTTTTATCAAATTATGTATTTATCAAGTTGTTGTCATTGATGATGACGATGATGATAAGACTTTTTGAAAGAGAGGGGTGCTAATAATAATTAATGACTTCCAGTTAATTAATTTCAGCTATTAATTACTAATAATAATAACTCGTTGATGATAATTTCTTATAATAATTATTGATATTAACTAATTACTAATAATATTTCTCATTATTAATTCGGAATGATAATTAATAATGAATTTCATTATGGTAATTAACAATCCAGAAATAATATTTTTTTATTTATATTAACTCATATTAATTATTTTGAAAATAAATATTTAATGTTAATTATTTATATTAGAATTATTAACAGAAATTATAATTCATACATATATATGAAATAATTAATTATATTATTATTATTATCAATAATTATAATTAAATATTACTAATAATAATGATTTATGATAAAAAATAATTACTAATTATAATTACTTATTGATAATTAATTCCTTAATTATAACAATGTTAATTATTACTTCGGAATGCTAATTAATTAATGGTAACTAATAAGTATTTTAATAATGTTAATTATTAATTGGGATATAATCATTTTATATTTATATTAACTCATATTAGTTATTTTATAAATATATAATTAGTGTTACTTATTTACATTATTATTATTATTATTATAATTAATACTATAATTATTGTCCAATAAATATTTCATTTAGTGAAAGTTAAATTATAAACTTTCAATTATTCATTATTGTTAAACTAAAAGAATTATAAAAGCAAATACTATTTCAGGAATTAACTAAAAATCGTAATTATAACAAATTAATTACTTCATAATAAAAATAAATAATAATAATAATATAATATTACTTAATCCAAAATCAATACACACATAATAAGAATATAATATTAGTAAATAATAGTAATAATAATATACTTATTATTATTATTACTAATTCCATAATTATTAATCTATATTACTGAATAAAGACATGGAATAAAAAAAATCAAATTACCACTAAATGAATGAACTAAAAACTATGAGTATTCTAATTGACTTGAATTTGACACATCGGCATGCCCAAAATTATAATGTCAACCTACATTTCCTATTTCTATCTCCCAATTCCCATAATTCAAACATACCATTAGGTTATGTACAGGTTTCCCTACCTTTTTTCCTAAAAATAAATTCTAGCCAATGTACATTCACCGTAGGGAGCTTAGACTTAAAATCCATAACCATGATTGACCAAAAGAAGTGTTGCCACCTAATTTGGAGGTAACTTCCATACTCAGGATGGTCCCATTATTCTCCTTTCTTTCATGTTTCCTCTGTTGGACGGGCTTTGGAGTCTTGATTATATTATCAGTTGATTGTAGCCATGCATGATAATGATTTGATTGTAGTTATATATTTTTCATCTCTTACTTCATATGATGGATACATCTACAAATGTTGTTTGGCATGGATTACTTTTCTTAGCAGATCTCTTTGAATGATTTTCTTCCTTCTTTGCCTCTTTGAATAGATATCATTTAAATGTTTTTAATCCATTCATATGTCCCTAAATATTAAGTAGTATTGGTGATATTGTTGTAAACATCCATCTAATTTTACTATTTTATAAATAGATTAATGATTTCAAAGTTATTGATACTTTTTTGGGGGTGGGTTGCTCAATAGGACATTGATTTTTTATTGTTAAATAGTAAATTTCAAATTAAATAATACTATAGTTGCCCCTTACTTAGTATGAGGTCATTGTCTAAATAAAACATTGTAAGTCTCTTAAATCAAATAAAGAGCCTACCCTAAATGTCTATTATAAATAATTAAAAAATGAAATAATTCAAATTAAATCAAGTAATGACTTGCTGAAAATTACTGGATTAAGTAAATAATAATAACAATCATCAAGTACTTAATTAAGTAAATAATAAAAAACGAAATAACAATCATCAGTTATCATTAATGTTTATTCAAAGCATGCCCCGTAATAATTACCGAACACAATTAAACCTTCAATAAGAATCAATATTTATTAATAGTCATTAAAATTGTTAAGCCAAATCATTAATGTTTTTTCTTAAATGCAAAATATGAATTAGCAAATCTATTATATAATAATTATACTCGGTTGGAAAAAAATATTTTAAATAAATATTTAAATAATTACAAATTTGGTTATTATTATTACTATATAACAAAAATTTTAAATTAAATACTAAAATAAATTAATAATAATAATAATGGTTAAATTAATGTAATAAATGGTTCATGTTGAATTTAATAACCCATATAATTTTATGGGTTTGACATATAAAGGTCAATTTATGTAGATCCGTAGATTGTATGAATGTCTTAAAAAATGGCAAATTATAAATAGTAATAAAAAATGGTAATAAAAAATCATTAATGTTTATGGGTCATTCACTAGTTATACTATACATTTCAATGAAAAATCGCCACATCACCGCATCGTGACACATGAGAGCTCACGTGGGCCCACACATGGAGTGCCATGTAGACCCAATTAATAATAATATGTATAAATTTACTATATATTATTAATAAAGCAATAAAAGAAAATTCAGATTATTCAAAAAAATATAAAAACATCAATATGCAATGAGAATTTTAAAAAATAAAATAGGATGCATATTAATAATAAAATAATTAATGAAAATTCTGATTATTCAAAAATAAAATACAAAAAACATCCCTGATATGCAATGATGAGTTGAAAATAAAATAGGATAAAATTTATTATACATATTAGTAATAAAACAATAAATGAAATTTTAGATTATTCAAAAAAAGTTACAAAAGTATCACCATTACATTTAACAAATAAAAAAAATGCAATGTGAACTTAACAAATATTCATATAAAAAATCATGAAAAAATGCAATAGAAAATTAATAAAAAAAACAAACATCTTCTCCATATTATTAATCACAACAACATATAAAAAGCATCACAAATATTCATATAAAAAATAAAGAAAAAATGCAATCACAAATCAAGAAAACATGCAAACATTTAACTAATTATTAATCACAACAAAATATAAAAAAAAAACACAATTATTCATATAAAAAGTAAAGAAAAAATGCAAACATTTAACTAATTATTCATACCAAAAAATCAATAAACACTCTATAACCACATATTTTAGCATATTTTTTGCATGATCTTCAACAAAAAATGCCCCAAAAAATCCTACTTATTCATAGGAATCATTGCATAGACAATGCACAAAAAAACCCAACATAAATATTTTGGATTTCTCATCTATGAAAATTTGAAAAAAAAAATCGATTCAACCAAATATTCATAAAAAAACAAAAATCAACATAGAACATGGAGGGGGTTTGTTTGGGCTAACTAACCTTCGTTCGCCAGTGTTTGGACGGTGGGTTCTCGCCGTTAAACTTGCCCAAAACAGACATGAGAACACAAAAAAAAAGAGAGGAGTTTTAGGCATTAAAAAACCCACAAAACTAGTTCAAATCAGAGGGAAAAATGCATAAAATGGTACACAATGGCAAAACGACTGGTTCGCCAATCTTTTTTCTCACCACCGGTCATTGTCGGTCGCCAAGGTAGTTTGTGTGCCATCCCCGCATCTCTTGCCTTCGAATAGAATAAGAGGGAAGAAAACCCTCGAGCGTGAGTATAATGGGGATTAAAAAACTAGGGTCTGAATCATCTCATGTTATTCGAATAAGCATTTCTCCAATAAGTGCTGAAAAAAGCAACTCCCATGTCACTTTTTGTATAAGTGCTTCTTTAAAAAAAAAAAAAAAATTTCTGAGTGACTTTTTTACCGAACATGCATAAGCACTTAATTGCCAATTAATGTGTTGTCCCAACACTTAGAATAAGCACTTGTTAAAATAAGTGCTTATTCTAAGTGAAATCAAACAGAACATAAGTAACCCTAAAGTATTCATACCCTTTCTAACAATTGACTTCTAATGTTATGGAGGATAAGTTGAAGGAGAGAAGAAGATGCGAAAAGAAGGCATTATATCACATGTGGCATGGGTCACTAGTTAGAACTTAGAAAAGGTGTCGTATGTATTTTGAAGGTTTGAAGAATAATTGAAAGGTAAAATAATCAATTTTAATATATATTTATGTTTAACCATGATGTTAATTGTATAAAAAAAAAACTAGGAGGTGCCTTAAGGGATTTTACAAACATCAAGGGTAATTTTAGTTAATTTCCTAAAACATGGTGGTAATTGAAGGACATGTTTAGTAGGGCTTAAAATAAGTGCTTCTAGTGTTTTTTTACATTTTAGAAGTCAAAAGTAACTCCAAAAAGCATTTAGTGAAAAACCAGCAAATAGGCTTTTTCCATCCAAAAAGTCCATTAAAAAAAGCAGTTGATGGGCAGCTTTTGGCTTCTCTCACTTTCAAGAAATGCTGCTTCTTATTTTCCATCCTAGTTTTGCCTATATAAACCTTTCTTAATACCCAAAGTGCCCCTCATGACTCTAAATCCCTCACCCCATCTTCCTCACTTTTCATTTCTGGCTTTCCATTTTCACTTATCATCACTTGTAGTGGCATCAAGTTACAAGTTACAATTTAGGTTCCATTTCAGCTGTTTTTTCTTGCGTTTCCTAAAAAAATTGCCCAAATATTGATTCTCGCCACCCCATCTCACCCCTTCTTTACTTATTATCAAACGCCCCCAACAATGGGTTTTACAATGAAATAGGTATGTTTAATATGTTTTCTCATTTGATTGATTGAATTTTCATTACCAAAGTGGATGTTAAGTATTTTTTAGATGCGCTTATCGAAAAGGCGCTTCTAAAAAAGCCTGTTTAGAGGCAAGAAGCCCGGCAAAACGTAGCCTAAGATATTTCCCCTAATAATTAAGGGGGTGTTTGGTGATGTGGTGTTGTGTTGCCATTATGTTTAAAGTTGATCAATATAGATTTGTATGAAAAAGATTTTTCTATTTCAAGTGTTTTGAATTGATCAATACAAATTACTATTTCTATCTAAAACATCAAAATTGATGTTTCTTAAACATGCATTTTCCTAATTAAAATGGCATGTGATATGAGAATACAATTTTTTTTACAAATTTGTATTGACTAACCAAAAACACAGTAGCAACACAAGGCTATTACCCCATTAACAAAAAAGTTCAGCTACATACATTTAGGTTGCACATTAAATCCAAATCTCAACATTCATGTAAAATTTATTTATTTTTATTAATTCATATTTAACAAAAGGGTAAATTGCTAAAACTTTCGCTGTACCTCCAAACAATTGCAGTTCAGTATTCTACTTTATGATAATAACATTTTCCTCCTTTTAACTTTTTTTTTTTTTCTACATTTTTACATCTACACCCCCTCCATTAACTCGACATGAGAACATATGATTTTACACTAACCAAAATACCCTGAAAAGAATCATCTATACCTTGCTTGGATAGTGGGTTAGAGCCCACCTTGACCCTCACCCACTTCAACACACCGGTTTTGATCCACATACCCACACACTCCATATTGTTCTCAAAACACACAAAAAAAGTAGGAGGCATGAAAATTGATAAAAATAAAATAAAAACTATATTAACAAATAAGTCAAATTTTCAAAAAAAAAAACAGATAAAAATGTTATGTTTTTTCAAAAATATATTTCAACAAATTGTAGAAAAATACATAAAATGATAAAATTTTAATAAAAATATGTCGCAAGAAAAAAAGGCAAGATTTGCAGAAAACAAAGAATATGATAAAAAAAAACTAAAAGTATATATTTCCATAAAAATTATAAAATGTAGGAAATACATAAAATTAAAAAAAAATCAAAAATAAATATTCAATGCAACAAACTATACAGAAATTGTAGAAAAAAAACACAAATTTTATGAATTTTATGGTCAGTGTAATAGGGAAAGACATATTTAGAAGCCAATTTACCATTCAAATGGTCAAAACTATATATTTTGATAATTTTGCCCACTTCTATTAGCTTAATACAATGAAGAGGTGTAGATGCAACAATATCAGAAAGCTTAGGAAAGGACAGTTCTATTAACATGAGTGTGGATCTGCTCCTTAGAGAATGCTCGTCACATTGACCTTATAGCATGTCTTAGCCGCACATTGAGAGCGTATTTGCATTTAATATTCATGAGAAGATATTGCCAATACACAATGGGAGGGAGCTGTGAGGAGCAATATGTGAGTTACATATCCCAATTCTATTAATATAAACAGAATAATGAACCACAAGTATCAAAAATTATAAAAGACGTTTAAGTGATTTATCATCACAAAATGTAATCATAAATTCATCACTATGTTCAACCAATCACATTTTATGCTGCACGGTGCAACATATGCACTTGGATTTTGCCAATAGAAAAGAGACGGAAAGGGAAAACCAAAAAACAAAGGCTGTGTTTGGTTTGAAGGAAAAAGTAGGGAAAAGTGGAAAACCTTTACAAACCTTATATGAGTTTTTCTACCTTTCCCTTCTTTTCCTTTCTTTTTCCTTCAAACCAAACATAGCCAAAGGAGGACCTAAAAAAAGGAGAGCCATTAGTACTGCCGATTCCTTAATTGTTTTTCTTTCTTTCTTTTTATGTCTCTTACACTGTTTTAAAAACTGATTGGAGCCTCTGGGTTGCAGGTCACCAATTTAATTGGCCAGGTCGGATGGGTCAAATTGTGCCACATCAGCCATATGAAATATATAAAATACTTTATATTTTATATAAATATGTATTTTATCAATAAATAAGGTATGATTATATTTTATATGTAATATATAAAATATTTTATATGTAATATATAAAATATTTTATATTTAATTTATGTTTTTAATTCAGTTTTAAAATTTTTATTTATAAAAATATTAAAATTGTAATTTGAAACAACAAAAGGGTTTTTTTTTTGAAAAAATAACGGGGTAAGGTGCCTAGGACACATACACAATTAGTATGCTACCTATGACCCAACCACCAGGTCAAATGGGTCAACAATCTGCTTTAAACGTTTTGTACGATTTTTTTACACCTCAGTGCCAATAGGCACCACTATATAAGCCAAATAGTGAAAAACCGGTCTTAAAAATGAAAAAAGTCAAAATTGGTGTTTTTAATAAACAGTTCATACGATTTTCGAGAGAGACATTTCTTTCAATGCTGAGCTATTAAACGGCTCAACCAAATAACTTTTTAGGTGTTTTTCTGTTAAACACATCTCCAATGCTGAGCTGACACTGTTTCTTCCAAAAACTAAATCGATACCAAACACCATCTAAGTCAACAATTTTTTGACCTTCTCCAAATTTTACTCAAACTAAACCCAAAATCTTGACCGTATAACGGTTTGAGCGGTTGAACTAGCCAAATCAACGGCGAGTTGAAAACTTTGATTTCTTATATTCATGTTTTTTAATTTTTACAGTAAATTACGCCCACATCCCTCATATTCAGAAATTTTCAGCAACCTCTACTATTTTTAGTATAAACCATAAAGTGACAACAGTCAACAGATCAACAGTACATGTAAAGAAAATGACAACATTACACTAATGGTGGTACAAGTTGCTAAAATAGGCTAAACCATATCAGGGGCACTCTTGTCATGCCAAATATTGTAATTACATGTTAAGTTAGTTTGAAGTTTTTGAATCATTTAAGAAGGGCACTATCAACCTTTTTAAGCTGTGTTCCAAGTTGAAGATATTAGAAGGATCAAGGTAGATGAAAGAGAATATAGGTTGAAGTAGTAAAAAATGATGAAATATGTAATCATTAGCTGATCCCATATTAGCCTTGTTTGATAATGATGAAGCATTGAAGATGATTGGCAAAAGTTCATTGAGACATTATTAACACACAACTAATAAGAAGAAAAGGTAAATTATAAGAAAATAGGAAAGCGTAGTGGAGTTTTCGGAAAATATAAGGTATGTTGGTGGAATTTACTAATTTACACTTTCAATTTGTTTCATGACGTTTCTGACCTCATAGGCACATTCCACCATGTATAATGTGGGCCAATTAGAGATTGGTACATCATGTAAAACTTGGCAAGTCGGTTTTGGAGAACTTAGAAAGAACAAATTAAATTTGATAAAAAATATGAAAAAGGAAAGAAAGAACAAATGTAGAAAACCTAGGTAATAGATGTGAGGTGGTGGATGACCCCCAAAAATTGGGACAAGGCTATACCACGTGGCCTACTATTTGGCACTTCAGATGATCAAAAAGCACCCTTTTCAATAGATGAGATGAGGATGAAAGGCCGGATTGTCGGAATATGGATGGACGAGATAGGATCTCCTACCCATGGTTTTCAAAATCAGACCGCACCTTACAGTTGGATTGGAAAATCCGAGAACCAGTCAGGTAATTGATTCTATTTCAAACTAAAATTGCTTTTTGATGAAAAAAAAATATTAATTTGATTAATGACCCACTAACCCAGGCAATCAAACTGTTAAACTGTCAATCTAGATAATGATTTTTGGCCATTTTTATTTTTTTCGTTAAAATAGATCATCCATTGAAACCAAATAATCGATCCATTTGACCCGGAAATACCCCACACGGATGGGATAAGGATGAAAGGTCGGAACACAGATGAACGAGTTTGGATCTCCTACCTACAAATTGTTCCCATAGATACTACGGTTGTATGTTTAGAACATCTCCTACCCTCATTTTCTTTGTGGATGTAGATTGTAGACCCATTATTAATCCCACCCAAGACTCCAGGAGATTCTCAGCCTCATACCCTACGCTGGAGCAATAAAGAACCACTGGAGAATTTAATGGGTTAAAACACATTCACACTGTATCGGATCACCTTTTTATCATCATGTGAGCGTTGGATCATCGTTGATATGTCGTTGTTATCTGGTGTCCTACTACTTATCCGTCTGTTGACTGGTCCACATGTTAACAAAAAGAACGTTTTCATTCTACAAATTGGGCCCAATGAATTAAAAATCCAAATGGGATATTTCAATGGATGATTTGCTTGAATCAGCAGATGGGAGTCACCTTTACGGCTGTCAGGTTGTGTTTGCCTGTTTGGGTTGGGGATGAAGTAGGAATTAGCAGTTTCCTAATCTTTCTTTCAAGTTTCTACCTAGTTTTGTAGCAAATAATTGGGAGGTTAGTTGATTTTATGCCTATCGTTTCACCATTTCAGTATATATATATTTAGCGGTTTTGAAATTTTCTCTTTTTTGAATTTTTTAGTTTTATTTTATATCTGATGAAAGAAGATTTGGTCCGACCTCGTAATCACTCAACACATGGTAAAGGCAAACAGCTCGGCACAACAGCGCACCCAGGGCGCAAGCACCAAAGGGAGGAAACCAGCAGTCCGAACTTCCTACTAGGAGCCTGAACTCCCTACGGGGAGCCCAATCTCCCTACTAAGAGCCCGATCTCCCTACTAAGAGCCCGAACTCCTTACTAGGAGCCCGAAACTCCCTACAAGGAGCCCGGACTCTCCCTTAGGCCCCGAGCCACACAAGGCAATGACCCGAACTGGCCCGCCTCATGGCAGTTCGAGACACTCTCCTATCCGAACTCAAGACTTCACCTCGCTCGCCACTCCAGCACTTCGCCTCCAAGACGCCGAATTGAACAAACGTACCATACCTGACACTGAGGAGGTCCGTATCCAAGGGCGACGCACCTGACTGACTTGGGATTTGACGCTTGACAGACGCACTTCAACGGTCACCTGCCACCGTCATTGCCAGTCGCAGAGACGGCTCCGACAAAAGGGAGCAGTGGCGGTTCTGTCCAGCAAAGGGGATGACACCCGAACTGGCAGGAGCCCAGAGGTAATCATACCCGACCTGACAGAAGCTTAGGAGTGAGTGCACGAGGTGGCTATAAAAGGCTCCCTACCCCCCAAGAACAAGGTACGTGAACTTTGCACCATCTGGTTTTATCTTGCCTAAGAATTCTAACTTGAGCTTCGGAGCATTCATACCGGGTTCCCCCCGGAGCTTCCTCATCTTCTCTGTTTCAGGCTCCCTGTAGCTCCGTTCAGAGGCAAGGTCGTTGACAGGTAGGACCAGCCGGATTGCACACCATCAATATCATTTTTTATTTATATTTTTATTAGAAACACAAAAAAAATAACTATAATAGACTTAATAATATTCATGTTATTAATAATTTTATATTTTTACAAAATTCATCACGAAAGTATGTACTCACAAGTCACAATATAAATTATGATTTTATGATTTTCTGAATTATTCAATTTAAATGGTATTTAAATATTAAAAAAATAAAATATTATGTAAATATTTGAATAAATAAAAAATAAAAAATAGATAAATAATTATATAACAAAATATTTACTATTATGTAATAACTCTAAAATAAATAAAATTCAAATGATGAAAAGTTTTAAATGTCTTACATATTATTTAAATATTTAAATAACTAAATATTTAACATAACTAGATTTTAAATAGTTAAAATAATGAAAGTATGTAATATATTTAAAAAAAAATCTTAAAGTAGAAATATAATTATAACATAAAACTCAAACTAATAATAATTTATTATTTTACAAAATTAACAACAAAATTATGTAATAATAGTATAAATTAGAATTTTATGGCTTGTTAAATTCAATAAATAATTAATATTTTAAATTTATTTAAATGACTAAATAATATTGTAAATAACAAATTTCACTTATATCAATTAATAATTCTAGAAAATAACTTTCAAAAAATAAAATTTATTAATAATAATTTTCAAATATTAATCTATATTTACTATATATTTATATATAATAAAAATAACATTTATTGTATTTTCAGTAATTATTTATTGTTTTTTTTGTGATAAATATATCAATAATTATCTATAAATCTACTTTTGTTTTGTTGTTTAACAGAAAATTTTCAATAATTATTTGAGATTAAACTACTGTTACTTAACTTTTTAATTTAATTTATTTTACTTATTATATTTGTTATAATTTTTTGATTAATATTTGTTAGAGATTAAACTATTTTTTGAGATTACACTATTTTTTGACTAATTTAATATATTTTTTATTATTTATTGTATTTTCATTATCAATATTGATGTAGGTGCACATGTCCATTCCAGGCAGGAGCAAATATATTTTCAATAATTGTAATTTTTGCTTTAAATTTTTAATAATTGTTGGAGATTAAATTATTGTTATTTATTAGAGATTAGAATATTGATTTAGTTGAAATTATGAGTGTTCATGGGTTGGTTCGATTCGGTTGTAGTTTGTTTTGCCAACCAAATCGACCTGGTCAGGTTGGGGAGTTGGTCACTTGAAACCAATTAACCATTAGTGAAAACTAGCCAACTTAGGTCATATCGATTTGGGTCGATTTTTGATTTGGTCAATCGGTTCAAAAGATTTAGATTTAAAAAATTAAATTTAATTTAAAAAATTATGATGACATTATTAAAAAATAAATTAAAATTAAAAAATATATAAATTTATGTTATAAAAATTATATCATAAATTTATATTTAAAATTATATATATAGTAAGGTCATTCAATTTTGGTTAGTTTACAAATGGGCAAAGCGAAATTGATCAAACTTGGTCGGGTTGGTTGGTTTTATCAGTTTGATGAACAACCATAGATGAAATTAATTATTGTTATTTCTGTATTGTAAAAACTTATTAAAAGTAGTATATAAAATACAAATAATTATTAATTATTTAAAACGTTAAAATTATAAATTAATTGTATACTCTTATATGTTTCTATTGTTTAGGTTCTGCTTAACAAATCATACGAGTCCCCACTAGTATTATATATAAAGGGCAGTTGATTAAAAAATCTAAAATGACCCAAGAGCTTGGCAGAGGTCCAATGTGGCTTTTATCATCTAAAGCTTGATTAATTAGAGATCGTTTTACTTTAGGAGAGGGCCACCTATTTATATGTGTAGAATCCATAAAAAGAATATTACTGTGTTTTTTTTTTTTGAGCACCCCAATAGTAATAAGATAATTTTTTGATTCTCACATGGACCAGTTTCCAGTTTAGCTTGTTGGGTCAAGGACAAGTGTCCCACTAGATAGGGTTATACGTCCCATATTTCTTAATTACCTAGCCAAACTATTGACCATACCAACCATGTGTTACATTTGATATGGCCAGGAATTTTTTTAGGGGGGCCAAGTTAAACAAGAAAATGAAATGTTATTCTCTCATTTCATGTTTTATCTACTGAGAACATCCTGACCACAACATACTGCAGTCACACATCAGGAACACCTCCCATTCCATGAATGACAAGATACAAAAAATGTGAGATATTCCTAATATGCGACTCTGGTGTGTTATGGTTGGCATATGTGTGGTCGGCAAACTTAACAGAAGAATAAACGCTCCTCATTTGTCATATTCTCATTTGTCAATTGGACGGATCGCATTCAATATAAAAAAGTTGAGAAGTATATCATTCAAGGTACCAATCAATTATTATAAATTGAACGGTTGAACAAATTTGACTCCCTATCAACTTTTTACAACTACGATTTTTTTTTTTTTCTTTGGGTAGAACTGTAAAAGAAAAAAATATCTTTTGTCTCGACTGTATTTTCGAAGCGTTGCTTATCTGACCCTTTCAATGGTGAATCTGATTATGAAAGCTGGGGCAATTTGGTAAAACTAACGATATATATATATTATAAATTTTCACTGGTGCAAAATCATAGCAGTGCAAATAATTTGAATGTAAATTCTGACCAATTTTAGTTTATTTTATTTCATTATGGTACAAATGAAATAAATGAAGACATGAAGTAGAATAAAGTAAAATTCAAAACAAAATTAAACAAGAATTTGCATTTTTTACATTTGCACTCCCATGCATTTGTACTAGTGCAAATAAAATTGCACTGCAATCAAACACAGCCTTTGTGTTTAATCTTTAGGCTATGTTTGGTTGCAGTGCAATTTTATTTGCACTATTATAAATGCATGAGAGTGCAAATGAAAAATAATGCAAATTCTAGTTTAATTTTGTTTTGGTGTTACTTTGTTTTGCTTCAAGTTTTGCTCTACTTCATTTATACTGCAGTCAAATAAAAAAAGTTAAATTTTGAAATAAAAAAAAATCATAATTTACATTAAAATCATTTGTACTACCATAATTTTGCATCAGTGCAAATAAATTCGCATTACAACTAAACACACAGCCTTACTGAATAAGTTTTTAATGAGATTGTGGGTTTTTTACGGTTGGATAGATAATCATACCTTTGAATTATCTATTTATTTATTTTAACAACTTAAAACAAAGCAATAAATCTTTAAGTTCAGCAACTTCATCCATTATGGAACAGCCTAAGAAAACATCAATATAGGTAGAACGATCAATATCTTTCATCATGGTTGCGTTTACGGATCATTGCTCATCTTACTTTTGCAGCGGTGAATGATGAAAATATGACATGTCCTCCGCCGGCACGTATTAAGTTGTTTTGTTTATTTGGGTTGTTATCTAAAATTTCCCTTCACCTTTCCATTTCTCTTAAATTTATCCTAACTCTTCAAAACAATTATTTAACATAAGATTATAGTTAGTTTTGTCATTAAAAATAAAAATAATTAATGGCCTAACTGGACAACTTATGTTAATGGTTTACTATGGTGGCCTAACATAAGGTGAGCTTTAGCTAATAATCCCCTTTTTTGGTAAATGTATTAGCTAGCTGTTTGGAAGGGCTTTGTGAGCCATTTCTGAAAAGATACTAAAAGAAATAAGTGCCCATTTGGGAGGGCTTTCATGCAACATCTTCTGGCTCTGAAATGTGAACCCCACATGGAAAGCCTAGAAGCTATGTTTAGTGAAAAACCTGGAAAACCCAACCATTATTTCATCCAACCAAGAAATAGCTTCTTCAAAGCAGCTCAGTGAAAGCAGCTTTCTGAAGCCCTCCCAAATGGGCCCTAAGAAGCTTTAATGGAGAACAGAAAGCTACAAAAATAAATAAGAAGCTTTAGTGGAGACTGGAAAGCTACTAAATCCTTTCAAAAAAACACATAAAAAAGGAAGCTACTAAAAGAAAAAAGAAGTTTTAGTGGAGAATGGAGGGACATGTAAATTCATCAAAAGAACCTTTTTTTTCTTCGCAGCAAAAACAAAGAATCATCTAAGTGATTGAACAATAGTCAAATTTGAGATTTGTGAAAATTTTCACAAAGCATTGTTATAGGCTTTCTGAGTGGATCCTACCTCATAAAACCAAAAAGTAGCAACTAGAGTAGAAAACCCTCCCAACCAGGCATTTACAGCTTGTTTCTGAGAGCTTAAATTTAACTCGGCTGCTTTGAAGAAGCTTGTACAAAAAACCTCCTTTTTTTGGTCTTTTCTTTTCTTTTTTTCTTTCCCGAGACAATTCTACAAAGAGTCATGTTACTATGACCAAATTTTGGCTTTCTTGATTGTTGAGTGAGCTGATTTATGTTTAGTTTGTTTTCTTTTAAATTAAGAAGTTATTGGGCCTTGGGCCCATTAGTCTTTTATTTTTAAAAGAATTGTAAGTACTTAGTTGAATTGCCACCCTACTAGGGGCATCTTTGTAATATCTCATATTTAAGTTAATTATAAATAGAATGAGGGACTGGCGGCTAGGGTTATGCATCACTATCCTAGTCGATCTTCTTCTCCTTTTCTCCCCTTTCCTCTGTCTATTGCTGAAACCCCCAACTTTCTCATCTTCCTTTCACAAGAAGCTTGACCGAAATCAGCACATAAGGCTTTCCACTTTGATATCTTAGCAAACACTGTTTATGGGCTTTTTGGATGGGCCTAACAAGCGCCCTCCTAAAGAGGCACTGTGTCACTTGTTTTTTTGCAAAAACGCAATGATGATCCAGGAATGCAAGCAACTGGCCAGTGAGGAGAATCTGCCTCTAAGTTAAAGTGGTATTCATCAAAATTCATGGAGAGTTTTGATTGACAAAAGCTCCTCTGGTATCATGACTGTTAGTAGAGGGTTTGGAGTGCATTCGGATCCAGTGAAACATCATTATTACATTTATCAATCAATGTAAACTCTTAGGCTCCATTTGAAAGGAGTACAAAATGCAAATACAAATATGTACAATACAAATAGATAAAAAATAATACAAAATACAAGGTTTCACTCTATATATTTGTATTTGTAAAGGTTTTACACTACATATTTGTATTTGTACTCTTTCCAAACTGAGCCTTAAAAAACATGTCTTCCTCATTGAAATCTATAGCTTGTATTTCCCAAGTCCATCCATCACCTCCTTCAGGCCATATTTCTTCAATCGTTTGAGTAATACCATACTAATAAACTCTTCCCGAGTGCTCCTTATCAATCCAATAACCTTGAAATTAGGTTAGAGATGCAATTTGACCTGTCCCTGCAGGGCCCCACTCTACTGATTGAGGTTCGGGGATGGTATTTGTCCACCCCACCCCAGCCTTGTCATGGAACCCGCCCCAACTATATTATGTAACATTGGGGATCCCTATTCCCCATGAGGACGGGAATGGGGTTAGAATTTCTTGCCCCGCCTCGTTGCTATTCCTATTGTCCCTATCAAGTTTGGGGGAAATTAATAACCACTAAGCATCATTCACCAATTATAGAAAAGACCAATAGGTTTCGGTTTCATTTATTCTATGTTTGGTTTAAAGGAAAAAAGTAGGGAAAGGAAAGGAAAGGAAAGGTAGGGAAACCTATAAAAACCTTGTATGGTTTGCCTACCTTTTCCTTCAAACCAAACATAGCTTTAGTGATTCATCTGACAAAAAGTATCAAACTAATTACAGAGCTTGATCTGCTACACACAAAGATGCTACTGACACCTACCCACAAGACATTGCAGCCACACATCTGGAACATCCATACTTATATGTTGTCATTCATGGGAAGATGTTCACAATGTACGACTTTAAGTGTCTTATGGGTTGAAAATCCAAACTCCTAGTTATATGCTCAAGCATGTTGATACTTTGAACCTGGATTTTGATGACCACTCTCTCAGAAATAGTGAGACATTCGGTCACAGTTATATTTCCCCATTTATCAAATAAACAGTGGACTTGCAGGAAGGGTTAAAGGTGGAATATGAAACTAGCATAAATGGATATGTTAGGTGATGGAATATTATGAGATGGATGCAAAGAGCAAAGTATCCATATTGAGATTTTTAGCAGTAGATGTGGAAACCACGTATCAAACTGGGCAATAGGTGAAATTTAGATTTTTAGCAAGCATCGATTGTTGGAATACCGAATACATGAAAATCACATATTGAGATTATCGTACCTTGTTCCTGGGATGGATGTATGAGATATCACCCGGTCAATGTTTTTCACTTGAAGAAGCTAAATCCTTGCCATCAAGATTGATATCTTGTTCAAATAGTATTCAATTGAGTATTTATACCATTTTAAAACAAGGGAAAAACAAACTCGGCTATTAATCAAACTACTAAATAGGATTAATTTACTATACTTGGATGACTTGGCCGCGAACAAAATTATAAGCCGAAATTTCTTGAAATGAGTTTGTCTCCATGTAATGTAATTTTCCAGCAACCAGCTTGAAATATAAAAACAGAAGACTTTTTGGGAACCGCTGCAAATGACATAAACAATCTCATGAGTCCCACAAGTGGCTCATCCAACTCTCTACATGATTATCTAATCCCATTCAAATATGGAAGAAACAAATAAACAGTAAATAAGTTTAGTGCTAAAATTGACTCAAAATGCCCACTTTTCCATAAATTCTCATACATGACGCAAAAGAACAATTGTAGATTCTTCATTTTAGAGTATAAAAAATTTTGCAAAAAAAAAAAAAAATCAGATATAGGACATATATTAGGATTGAATAAGCCTTCCTCGTAGAGGGCTTCCATTCAAATAACATGTACCAAAACATTTCTGGAGCTCTGGGAAATCCTTATTCCTCTTACAAGCAATACTGTAGTATTCACAAATACAAAATCATTAATGATATATCACCAATTTTATTAGAACTCGATTTCTTCAACATGCTCACTAAAAGAAAGTGGAAAATAGGAACATACAGCAATTTGAAGGAGATTTTGACATTTTCTCCTTATTGTAACAAAATATATGAATAAAGATTTGGAAAAAATAAGATATTTGGCTTCTCTCAGAAGTCATAGCCCCTCTTTTGAGAAAAAGGGCAGTTTAGGAGATAACCACAAATGTCAATGTATTTCGGAACCATATCACCATGGCAAATGTGCTTTCTTTTTATTTTTAATGGATATACAAATAGATGGTATCTTCATGAATATGTTCATTTGCAAGTTTTACTCACGGCATTTATACATTCATTTTGCTAGTTGACATATAAAAGTTCATAGGACTAAGCAAATAAATTAACATTGTTACCAATAATTAACACAAGCACATCAAAATCAAGTCAAACCATTATTTCCCTTACCATCAATGAACATTTAAGTAATATGTGAACAAATAAGATTATAACTTAAAATCAGAAGCGAAATACCTCGGAGCTTATTATCTTGTGTGATTATTCCAAATGTTTCAGCAGTTTCTCTAATCATGATGCCACTAATTCCACTGAAAGCAGTTACTTTACACTCGGCAACTACAAAAAAAGATAAATAAATAAAAAATAAGATGAGAGATCCATCATTACCCAATATACATTAAACAAAGTATAGTAGTTTTTTTTTCCTTTTTTTGATAGGAGTATAGTAGGTTAATGTTACTAAAGAAAGTTTGGCCTATGACATTTTATCTACATATGCACAAAACTTATATCATTCTATTAGTGGTTCACCTCTTGTAAGGTCATTAGGCCCTAGTCTAAAGATATATCATATATAAATAAGCTATCCAACCATCCATGCCAATGCAAAATTGAACAGTGATTTGGACAACCACATAATAAGTGATAGGCATCCAAGACAATGCTATGACACTTTAAGAATGTCCATTGTATGAGTTTTGAGCTCAGCCCAATGAAAGAGGATAAACCTAGAGTGATGCTAAAGATAAAAAATTGGTACATTTGTATCACTTCTAAGATTGAGGAAGTGGTCCACATATTGGATGGCTCTAATTTGTTCAGAAAGGGGGGAACAATTTTGTATTTGTGGCATGACAAAACTCATATCCTTCATGCTCAAAAAACATTTCCTCAAAAAGAGCTTTTGATATATGATTAAGTGGAAGTTACTGCAAAGTTCTAACATATAACCTAGAAGTATAGCACCATGTAAGTCTGCGGTAAGAAAACACTGCGCCAACTCGCTTTTCCTGCAATATTATATGCAAACAAATATGATAAGAAATGGTTTAAAAAGCAAAGTATGTACACTAAATGGGAACAAGATAAGCAGCAAGGCAAGAATAACAGAAACTTCACAGTCACAACAATGTTACGCATCCACTAGAAATATCTCACCCCATAATCTTAACAAGTTGCATGATATAGCCTTTCCACATTTCATGCATTGACTTGAAAATATCGAATCTGCAAGAGAAACCCAATGGACAAGGTTGAAAGTGATTGAAGAGAAATTCAAACAAAAGTAAAATTAAAGAGTTAAAGAATTGTTTATTTTTCAATTTCCACAGCATTCTGAAATACCAATAAATTAAGATTCATGAACCCTAACTAACTGGAACTATTGTCATTTTCATCCATCTTCTGGAAGAACAACTAAAATGGCATAAATGCTGATCAAGCTGTATTCTAGAGAGTCCAAATGCTTTGCCACTCGAGTAGAATGAGAGTAAACGAAAATTCATTTTGCCCAACAATGACCTTGACCATGACCTTATGGGCCATGTGTGCAACATACATCTGGGAAGCCATGGGTCCTCACACCAAACATATCAGTTTTCATCAGTCCTCTGTTCTCCTCGTAAGAAATAGAAATGAATCTATTAATAAGATAGAGATCCCTATAGCCGATGCAGCATAGAGAAGCCACTACCTGATAGTCTTGTTTATATGTGGACTTCACAAGCCAAAGACTAGAAAAATAGGATACGACTGAATAGATCCTAGACACAAGTCTTAATAAAGAATTAATCAGATAAGAACCAATGGGAAAGAGAAGCTTATAAACTTCATTTCTCTCTCTTAGATGATGAAAATGCTGATTTATAAATTATGGAAGTAAGGAAATTGGAACTGGGGATGCACAATGGAAGCTTATCTTAGTTGTGTGAAGGCCTGAAGGGGCCGAATTTCAGAGCAAATGTATGTTGACAGACTTTTGTAGATGGTTCAAGCACAAAAGTTATATGTCATTTTGGAATATGGACACTACCAGTACCATGGACTCTGGCATGATATATCTCACTTCACTCTTTATTCTTTTCATATTTGCATGCATGGCATAGACTAACCTACTACAGGAAGTTCCTAGTAGCAAGATATATCAATATCTATAACATTTTCTTTTATCAGATATCATTATCAACAACATCACTCAGATGTATGTGATAAGATTCATAGAGAGTCCCTATATCCCATTATGCTTCCACCAGTAACTGACAATATTTGAATTACACAATTCAGAAAAGTTAATACCAATGCAGCTGACTTAATAAACTTGCTTTTTTCACATTCTTTGATTTACAAACACATACATTCTCTTTGTATCTCCCCCTAGCATTAACAGAATAGAAGTTCTGTCCTCTTGATTCTTTTCCCCATAGGCTATGTAACATTTCATTCTACTTTTTTTGTTTGATTTTATTATTGGTACTTTTATTGTTTATTACTCTTTTCCATGTGGTACTACTTCTACTTCTAAGGCTTGATAATTGATACTTCAAGTTGGGAAACAAGCCAAGTCATTTAAAGAAACCTTGGAAAATGTAACCAAGCTTTTTTATGAGAAACTATTGCCTAGGCATGCCTGGATTGGCACCTATCCTCATCTTAGTGCCTTGACACCTATTATATTATAAATAATGAAAAATAATAACTATCACATTATATATAAAGTGTGATAATATAATATAATATACACAGATCATTTTAACTTGGAAATCTCAGTTAGGGCATTTCCTGTCCTGAATAAAAAAGGAATATCAAGGCAGATCTCTGTTATGAACTTATTATAAAGAAAAGCAATCAACTTTGAGATATGGAGGATTGGCCTATACCTACAAAATTTTCAGGATCCAAACACTCTTTATCCAAACTCATACAAAATTTAAACAGGACATTTACACCCCTATGTGCTTTCCCATAAGCAAAGCAAAGTAAGTTGAATTTCAAAAAGTCAATTTCACTAAGGAGCATCTCCTTTGGTCAATAATACATGGTAGACTGGCATGGTAAAAAATAACAGCTAATACGACAGTATAAGGTAAAACTGAAATGCCTTACATGACAGAACTAGGTAATAAGAGAAGAGAAAAACTGGGTTAAACGAACAAATAAAGCACAGTATTGAAGGCAAAAGTAACTATATGCTAGCTACAAAGAAACCATAAAGCTTACCTATGAAACTCTGAGGGTAGATCAAATGACCCACACTTCTTAAGTTGCTTCATTGACATATGACTTTTGGAACGTTTTGAATGACTCTGTAAAGCCCTGATACGAGCACTAACTGATATACCACGACTTTGTACAAAGTTATCAAGAAGGATCCAATTGTCTATTTTCTTGCTTCTAGATCCCTGCATGTACTTCTGGGCCGAATCACCACTTTGGAGCAGTTCATGTATAACATTATCAACTGTTCTCCCTTTTTTACAAGATAGCTGCATTTTCCATGTATATCTCAAATATAAGGACCAAAATAGCTATTATTTCTTGTATTCATGCTGCCTATGAAGAGAAATGTCACCATACAAAGTTTTTCTTGTATTCTTTACAAACGCATGTTACGCATCTTGCACTAGACATCTGGAACATTGTCTGGGGTCCCATCTGGGGTCAACTGAACTGATACAACGTGCCAAATGTGTGGTCTAGTGATGTGGTTATAAGAAGTACAAGAAAAAACAGTGTATCTGTAGCATTGCTCAGCTATAATGCAAATACATACCTCAGAACCAGAACTAAGCAGGTTTCCATGTAAAGGTTGACAAAGATGAGAATATGTAAGGCCGTCAGCTTCAACATCTGTACAATATAAGCACCTTAGAATTGGCCGGCTGTATTCCCACTCTATAAACCAGAAGCATGCCAAGAACATCTACCTGGTACTCGAGGAGTTCCTCGTGAAGGAGTACGACTAGAGAATGCAAAATGGCCTGAAGTTTGACTGAAAATCAGTAAAGCTTAAGAATATAAATGTATGTGCTTTTATAAATTTATGCGGGCACATTATAACAAAAAATATACAGTCAGCAAAGCGGAGGTTGTATCAAGACCTGCAAGGCATATAAGTAACCAATAAAGTCACCAGTAGACAGTCATGGGGGCAGAGAGAGAGAGATCATAATCGCCTGCAAAACAACACATGTATCCATGCCAGAAGAATACATTGACAGTGCAAGTTATCAAGGTTCAAAATTACTTCCATCCAAATGTAGGGAATAGTACTGTACTTAAGGCTCAGTTTGGAAAGAGTACAAATACAAGTACATACAAAATACAGGGTTTTGCACAATTGCACTCTACATGTTTGTATTTGTACTCCTTCCAAAGTGAGCCTAAGGATTCACTCAAATGACCCTTAAAGTAGTAAAATGATAACTAGTTTCAAGCAATTTCTTTCATAACAAAGACATAACATTTTTCCCCTCCAGTATAACAGAATCAACCTAAAAATCTAATCACGGCAATAAGATAAAAGTGGTGACCATGTTCCACCCACTCTACAATCATGTCTCAATCGAGGTTCATAGGGGGTGTTCTAAAGTTTTAGATGACTTAGGAATAAACAAAGTTCCCTAATAGTTTTCTAATTTACTTATTTTTTCCAGCTTCATTGGGGATTTACCCAACTTTAGAAACAACAAAACAATATCATAATTTGCAATAGATAATTAGAAAAGCAAAAAACAAACAGGAGAAAAAGAAAGAGAAAGAGCTGGCAAAATATATACGAATCATAATCAATCAAAAACCCTAGAGAGCAAGCATAAAGTATCCAAGCATAAAAAGGAAGAAGGTATAAAAACCTTTCTTGGAAGATTGCGTTGAATAAGTTATAACGGGTGCATCATGAGACGATGTGACAGAAGAAGAATTATTGTTATGTCTTATTTCTTCTTCTTCTTCACGAGACCGCTTTCTACTCTTCTGTTGCTGTTGAAGAAGTTCGGCTTTAGCTACTGCAAATCTCCTCTCCAATGCTTCCAACGTGCGTCTCTTCTGATCTGAAACGCTTTGATTTGTATCAGTTGCCATGGCAAACCAGGCCGTATACCCTGCCCCCCACCCGCCAAAACTAACGCCATCAGCTTCTTCAAAACATGTATAGTGCCCGTTCGGGAGCAATACGGATCTGATACCCTCAGTGTGGGTAGCGTTTGGGGGTCATAAATCGGGGCGTGCTGCCCGCGGCCCGGCATGACGGTCGGCGGGGCCTCAGGTTTTAGGTCTACAGGTCGGCATGCCACAGCACAACCAAGCGGGCTGTGCCGTCCGCAGCCCATCACGGCCCGTGACACGGCCCATATATATATAATATATTAATAAAATATTTTTTTAATTTTATTATACTAATTTATTTAATTATTGTATATATAAGTAATTTGATACATAAAATTCATATAAAATTAAAATTTTAAGTTTTTTATCAAATTTTTTTAAATAAATAGCTTTGGCCCGATACATAACCCGACCTAGCCCAAGGCTCGACCCACAGGCCAGCCCAGCCCATGGCATAGTATGGACCCATATGGGCCTGGGCCATGGGTTATGTCAAGCCGACCCCCAAATTTTTCACTAGGGAGAGCAGCAAGACCCGCACTTTGCATGGGCCGCTCACGAACCCCCTCTTTAAACTACACCTCTAGTCACTCTCTGGCTTTTGGCTTTGGGAGGTGGGGTTCGGTCCATTTGAAAAAGAGTAAAGATCATTAGGCCCTAGTGATTAATTGAACGCAGGGGGCTTCGTTGTTTCGTCAAGCATGGTAAGACTGCGTTTGGAAGTGGTGTAAAACTCACACCAAACCGTTAAATGTGTTTATATGTAGTTTTTACATTGATAATTGATATAAAATCTTATCATAAATGACGTTTATATTGATTTATAATGTATAAAACTCTATTCCATCCAAACACTTACAAACCTAAATCAAAGTAGAGTTTTACATCGATGTTGATTTATACTCCAAATAAGCTTCGACAAAATTAAACCAATAGTAAGCTTTTACATCGATCAAGTTTTACACTTCTTTTAAACGCAGCCATATAGGTTGTTTGGGCAGGCCCACTTTGCAAAGCTGAATGCCAATGCTATGGGTGGGCTGTAGAGATGGCAATTTTTATCATACCCCGTTGGTATTTGTTATGTAGTGGGTGTTTTTTTTTTCTTTTTTTTAATTGAATGATGGTTTGGGGCAGGGACAAGTTTTGAGATTTTACAATTCGTATGGAATATAACTAAGATATATATTGTTGAAAAGTAACAAATTTTTTAAATTATCCTTATAATTTAGCTAATTGACTAATTTTAACATTACTGTTTATGTATTGTCTAATCCGATAGTTGACTATGTCCTTGCCATTGACATGCGTTAACGGAAATAATAAAAAGACTATTTTATCAATTATTATCCTTCAAATTTTCAAAACGAAGTATTAACGGATTCAAACCTATATAGTTCGACAACATCAACCTACGGAATCGTCGCTACAGTTGCCACCAACTACGTTCATCAAGTAGAAAACGGAATCACGCCCTTGAATATGAAGGAATGAATCTTTAATGCTCCACTTCCTTTCTGACGATCTATGGGGAAAAGCAAGTGAGAGAGATGTGACTACAAGGGGTTGGGCCATTCTTGTGTTACGGTGTTAGCAGTTTTGCAATACGAGGAAGAACGGGGGTTGAATCGTTTTTTTGTTACATGCATACAACTAAAAGGAGATTGAAATTGAGGTCACAATGGAGGGATTTTGGGGTCCAACAGACGGAAGTGACGATGGGGGCAAGGGTGATGGGGGAGTTAGAAGGAGCGGGGACGTCCACCAGGTGATAGGGGAGGTAGAATGAAATCCCTTTCTCCCAAATGCGTATTGCACGATCAAATCGATTATTTTCTTTTGGTAAGCATTGATTCTTGGGAGAATGACCGAGCAGCCCAGACTCAGAATTTGTAGGCCTTGGAGTGGATGTTAATGGTATTGGAGTATAAAATAGGGGTTTTTGACCTTTTTAATGTTTATAGCTCAGTTGAAATCAGAATTTTGCTTTGGACCTGTACGTACTTGTCGTTGATTCTTTGCTTTTATTTATTTTTTAACCATTAATTTATTAAATCCTTTCTGGTTTTAGTGTTGACATATCCTTTTTGGGTTTAAACCCTAAACCCCAATTTTTTGCCAATACGTGATGTAAGCTATGGCGGGCCTCTTTTCTAGTGGAGCAACTCACGGACGCACCTCTGCGCTCTTGTGGTTTATCTCTCCGATCAAGGTCACCAACTTTGGAGCTAGAGTTGCAACGCCGATAGAAGGATAACTATTGCCCGAGTATGGCTATGATCAGTCATCTCAATAAATCTGAATCGTGTTTTGGCCTAAAACGATCACTGCAACAGGGGGTCTCAGTTATTATCGTCCCGAACCATTCTTTTTTTCTCAAACTGCAATGCTGACTCGGGCTTGTAACCAGGAGATTAGCAAGAAGAGGCGACATTTTAGGTGGGAATTTTGGTTAAAAGAACGATAAGAAAATATATTAGGTGGGAATTTTGGTTAAAAGAAGAACGATAGGAAAATATATTTAACTGGTGGCCATCATCACCATATCAGTTCGACCAATGAAGAAAATCAGGGGTGCGGTGATGCTCTGTTTCTCCGCTCATTATAGCCGTGGGTGAAGAGAACGATAGAGATGGAGCCACCGGAGGCGTCTTTGACTTTCTCGGGAAGAGATAGGGCCACACCAAATAAGAGGAGCAGAACGAGGGACGAAATGAGAGAAGAACCACAGCTTAAGGTTGCAGCGGCGACAATACCTTCGTCGATAGTCCGGGAAGGAGGTGAGGAGAGAGAGGGAGATTCGAAAGGGTATTTTTTGAAATTAAAAAAAAAAAAGAGAGAAGTATCAGTCACAGTGACGTGATGTTATATGTGATCAAATGTTAGGGAAAATTAAGCTTAGGGATATTTTAGGATAATTTATAAACAATAAGACTTAGTAATGAGAAGGATAATCTAAAAAATTGTCGTAAACTTTATTATGTGTTGAACTTAATAATATTTTAATTTTTTTGTGAGTGATAATTGATAGTTTATTTTTTACATGTTGTAATCAAATAATTGAAATTTTTGTTGTTTGCTTGTGTTATTCTATTTATTTATTGTTTATATGTAATAAAAATTAATAAGATATTAAATGCATATCCTAAACCCAATTCATCCTACTCTTGAATGTGAGGAGGATAAGGTCACGGAGGGTTTTGTATTTTTATGTGTGAAGAGGGTTTAGATTCTAAAAACCAAATTGTTATGGGTTTTGAGTAGAGATGCAAATACATCGGATCGGATTCAAATCAAGGTATATTCGAATGTGATCCAACATTGTTCTTGTTGGATTTGATCCGGTCAAATCTGATAGGACTCGATTTGAATTCGAATCCTATTTGTAAGTCGGAGCTTCGGATCTGATCCGATCTTACTTGTTTTCTTTAAAATTAATAAATTATTAAAAGAAAATTAAATATACTCATTTAAATAAAAACAAAAAATACAAGTATTTTTAATTATTTTCATCATATATACATGTTTTTATAAAAAAATAAATAATATGACAAATTTATAAAAATATAATATAAATAATACTTATAAATAAATAAATAGCATATATATGTATTATATATATATATATTTATAAATACATAATATATATCAGATTGGATCTTCTCGTATCAGTTAGGGGTGACCTGAATCCAATCCGATTTCTGGTTGGATCATTTTATCCAATCCAATCCGAAAATCCGAATAGAAATTATTGAATTTGACCAAATAGGATCGGATTTGGGATCAAGATCCCACTCATTTGCGCCCCTAGTTCTGAGATAAGTATAAATTGAGATAATTAAGGAGACAAGTAGAGAATGTAATTTACAAAACCCTCCCCAAATCAGGGCTTTTGCCATCCCTAATGGGTTTGGTGTGAATTGACTACCGACATGATTCTAAAATGCGCAGTTAGAAGAAGTTCCCTTGCTTGGACAAAGATTGAAAGGATGAGGTGGGCTTCTCAAGATTAGTCATGAAAATGAATTGTCTCCCCATATCCCCAATACTTCGATGGTGAAAGCAGCGCAAGATGGAATAATGCATTATCCCCGATACCTCTATATGGGCCGGGCTTCGGGCTTCGCGCTTGAATTTCCACTGTGTTAGGCCCAGTCTTTTAGGTCGAAAAGCAGAAATTTGGAATTTGGAATTTACAGCACTTGAAAGCAGAGAGACACATGAAAATAGGAAGGATTTGAGTTTATGATAATGAACATGGGACAGCCATGGAAAAAGCAGTTAGTACTGATCTTTACATACCCATAGTTCCAGAGGCGTCGCTCCCACAATAGAGGTGAACGATTTGCAGAGAAAACGCCCCCTAAAAGTAAACAAGAGGTCCTGCTCTCGACATTGTAACTCTGCTTGTTAAAGTTGAAATAGACCTTCCACTTAGTGTTTTTGCAGACAAACACTACATTGGGACTTCTCCTGAAAATGGATTGCAGATATTCTTCACTGCATCATTCCATTTGGAGAAGCAAACCCATCGGTGAAGTGGTGATGACCGATAAACATTCGCAACTGCAATCCGATCAAGTAGCGCCTACCATCTGGTAAGTGGTAATGGCCTGTATAATTACCCATTTATATCCTAGAAATTTGGTTATTTCGATGAACCGAGCCTCTAAACACCACAATCAAAATCGAAACTGATATTACCAAAACCGTAATTAAAAACCTTAATCGAACCGTTTACTTGAAATAATTGAATCCAAAATTTCGGTTCAGTTATTCAGTTTCAACCGAACTATGCTCACCTCTAGGTGTGAGTGCAAATCATAATTACGAACAAATGAAGGTATTGAACCAAGTACAAATTTTACACCTGGTCGAATTTTGCATTGCAACCAAATGCATGCACAGCCCAATTATCATGAGGGTGAGTAAAATCCTTCAAATTGTTGTGAATTCAGATCTCCTACCCACACTTACCCCCATGACACCACAGCTGTATATTGAGTAGGGGTGCAACTTGGGCGGGTTCAACCCAAGCCTGAAATTTTATATGGATTGGGCTTGGATTTTCGGTCTTCAGGCTAGGTTTGAGCCCAAGAAATCAAGCTTTTTATTTTTTTGGGTTGGGCTTGGGTTTGGCCCTTAGGTAGCCCGAACTAGGGGTGGATTCGAGCCGAATAGTGCGAGGCTCGAGCTAGAACCTTGAGCTCGAGTCAAAAACTCGTAAGCTCGAGCTCGACTTGAGAAAAATTGTTTTACAAAAATAAAAAAATTATATACAAAAAATAATTATATTTGATATAAAAAATAAGAATTATAATAATTAGTTATTATTGTATATATAAATAAAATATTATATTTATTATTTTCTATAATTTTATATTTATTATTATTATTGTTATTATTATTATTATTATTATTATTATTATTATTATTATTATTATTATTATTATTATTATTATTATTATTATTATTATTATTATTATTATTATTATTATTATTGATGATGCACAATCCGGCCGATCTTAGCTGTCAACGATCTTGCCTTTGAACTGAGTGGCAGGGACCTGAGACGGAGGGAGTGAAGAAGCTCCGGGGAGAACCCGGCATAAGGGCTCCGAAGCTCAAGTTAGAGTCTTTCAAAGGCAAGATAAACCAGATAGCGCAAAAGTTAGCATACCTTGTTCTTGGGGGGTAGGAGCCTTTTATAACCATCTCGCGCACTCACTTCCAGGCTTCTGCCAGATCGGGCATGATTATCTCTGAGCTCCTGCCAGTTCGGATGTCATTTCCTCTAGTCGGACATAACTGCCACTACTCCTTTTGTCGGAGCCGTCTCTGCAGCTGGTAACGATGGTGGTAGGTGGCGGTAGCAGGAGGCCGTTTGAAGTGCGGCTGTCAGGCGTCAGATCCCAAATCAGTCAGGTGCGCCGCCCTTGGATACGGACGTCCTTGGTGTCAAGTACGTTTGGCCAGTCTGGTGTGACGGAAGCGAAGTGCTGGAGTGGCGAGCGAGATGTCTTGAGTTCGGTTTGGGGAGTGTTCTGAGCTGCCATGGGCCAGCTCGAGTCACGGCTTTGTGAGACTTAGGACCCGAGATAGTTCGGGCTCCTTGCAGGGAGCTCGGGTTCTCAGTAGGGATCTCGGGTTCTTAATAGGGAGCTCGGACTCCCAGTAGGGAGCTTGGACTCCCAGTGGGGAGCTCGGGTTCTTGGTAGGGAGCTCGGGCTCCTAGTAGAGAATTCGGTTTGGTGGAGTTCGGGCTCAGCAGTGAGCTTGGACTTCGTTACTTTCGGTGCTCGTTTTGGGCGCTCTGCTACCCCGAGTTGCTTGCTTTTGCCACGTGTCGGGTGATTGCGAGATCGGGTCAAATTTCCCTTCATCAATTGCCCCCCACTCCCTGCGACAAGGGTCCTGTCTTGGCGCGGGGAGTTCGTAAGGTAGCAGGAGGGTTTTGGTCCGTATTGAGGGCGCTCGCTTTAATTTGATTTTCAAAAAAGGGCGCGCGTTTGGGAGACGTGATGGTAGCCGTTCGGGAGTCGTGCTGCAGATGCTTTTATTGCGAGGAGACGTGCGCCGACACCCTGTCAGTTTCGAGAAGATGCGTGCTGACGCCCCGTCCTCTGACAGGACATGCGCGACGCCTCGTCAGTTTCGGAAAGACGTGCGCTGGTCGGCCTCGGAAGACTGCGGTTTAGCGCGGCTGTGGGCCGTTGGATTGGCTTCGATCTGGGCCGTCGCTTTCCGGCCGCTGTGGATATAAATAGCGGGGGGGGCCCCAGTCCTTGCTACTGTACCTCTTGAGCTCGCGCCTAAGTTTCAGTTCGCATCCAGGTTCTTCAACTCGCGTCCCAGGTTCCTTGCTTGTTCGAGCTTTCGTGGTCTACATCGGTCTTCTTCCCGGGTGAGTGCTCTTGGAATCCCGTTCCATTCCCTGATGTCTAGTTCGGAGGGTTCAGACAGTTCAAGCGGGTCTGATGCAGGTTCTACGAACCAATTTGCGTCCCCCGGTAGTTCAAGTGAGCCCGATGTAGGTCCTGAGGAAGGGGTTAAACCTACACGTCGAGGAGCCTCGGGTAGGTCGGCGTCCACCTCCCGTCGTGGCCGGGCTTTAGATCAGTTCGGCCCTTTGACTATGACGCCTGAGGGACTTCAATCCCTCATATACTACTACAACTTGCCCGGGGAGCACACCTACTTCTTCCCTACGGGTAGCTTCCCTTGGGAACACGGTCCTGATGAGATCGTGATTTTCCGGGAGCAGCTTGCTACGGGGCTGCGACTGCCTTTTCATCCTCTTCTCGTCGAGGTTCTAAACCACTTTGGTGTGACGGTCGGCCAGCTTCACCCGAACTCCATTAGGAATTTAGTGGGGACGATCTCCTTATTCTGTGACGAGAACTTTCCTTTGGATCTGGAGATTTTCTCCTCTATTTTAATGCTGAAAAAGCAAGCGGGTCCCCTTCCTGGGCGTAGACGGGCATACTACCTGTCTTCTCGCCTAGGCTTCAAGCTCTTACACGGACTCCCTAATAAGGTCCCGGCGTGGAAGCGGGACTATTTCGGGGTGCGAAGTGCGCTGGGGTGGCCGTTTCAGACCGGCTGGGGGATGGCCGCTCCCGACTCCGGCGTCACACTCGATAAGGAGACGGCGAAGGGTCTCCGGCAATGGGCGCGGCTTGGGCTGGAGTGTCAACGGTATCTGACGGAGGCCAAGCTTATTGCTGCTGTCCTGAGTTCGGGTAGGTTCTTCCCCTAGCGATCCTGTCTTGCTCTTCTTTTACTTGTTTTACTGATGTCGAATCTCCTTTTCGCAGGTACGATGGACTCTCGAGGGACCCGAGGTGGGCACTTGTTCCAGGGCATGAAGAGGAGAAAGCGGGTGGCTAAGCGAGCTCGCGCCGAACCACCCCAGGGTGCGGAGCCCGAGGTGCCGGAGTACCCGGCGGAGGATCAGCCTATGGAGCCTGAGATGGTTCCTCCTATGGAGGAGCCGGCGGGGGCTCCTTATGCCGAAACTACTCACACAGGGGCTCCCGCTTACTCCGAGTCTGCCCATACGCGAGCTGGGCCATCGGGCTCGGAGGCCCCAGGGGACTTCAGGAGTGTGTTGTCGCCTATTCACGCTCTTCAACAGAGTAAGGAGGCCATGTTTCCCGAGGAAGTCGCGGCGTTGACCGAGCTCCCTCTGCACCAAGTGGCCTGCCGTGCCGTTACCCATGCCATGGTGGTAAGTGCTCCCTTCTTTAGAGTTCTTCGGCCTTTATTATTCTATTCGTTCCTTTGACCCCTTGTTTCCCTTTGGTAGGTGAACTCTTCTATTCACGCCTTGGCGAACGAGGTGCAGAAGTGCTCGAGGCAGGCGCAAGCCGCCAAGGAGGCTGCTCGTGCTGCCGAGGAGGCTGCTCATGCTGTCGAGGAGGCTGCTCGCCTCGCGCGGTCTAGGCAGGCGAGGTCTCAGAGAGATGTTGAGGCCATGGGAGTGGTGGTGAAGCATATGGCGAAATTGAAGCTGGACCTGCAGCATCAGGTCGAGTATCTTCAGGAGGATATCAGGGAGAGGACTCAGATCTTCTCTCAATGCATCGAAGACGCGAAGAAAAAAACTGTCAGTGATTATATTGCTTCGCCAGATTTCGATGATCTGATGGTGGACTCCTACAGGAGGGGTTTCAAGCTAAGCTGGTGGATGATCCGGAATACGTACCCCGAGCTCGATACCAGCGCCATATCTACTTCGCGCATTACTCAAGAGATGACTAATGCTGCGGATGCCGAACCGGGCTCCGAGGGGGAGGCAGGTCCTTCGGGTGTTGTCGAAGTGGCTTCTGATAATGATGAAGTAGCCCCTGGCTTGTAAAAGATGAAGTGGCTTTTGCTTCTCTTTTTTTTTTTTGAATGTACACCTTTATCTGAAATGAAATGGCTTTTTTGTTTAAGTGCTGGTTGTCCTGTCTTCGAGCTGCATTTTTTGCCGAACTGACCATTTCGGTCCTTCAGTTCATTTTTTACCTAGGCTTCGGGGTACTTGCCTTGGTGGTTTATAGGTAGTATCTTCTTAAGTTGACGACGTTCCATGCTCGGGGTACTTGTTTCCCTTCTAGGGTTTCGAGCTCGTATGCCCCCCCACCGAGTGCTTTCTTTACTCTGTAGGGTCCTTCCCAGTTTGGTCCAAGTTTCCCTACGTCGGGTTTGGGCACCATGACCTTACAGAGAACCAGGTCGCCGACGCGGAAGTTCCTCTTCTTTACTCACGCGTTATAATACCGAACTACCTTTTGCTGGTAGGCCGCAGTTCGGATGTGCGCGAGGTCTCTCACTTCGTCCAGTAGGTCGAGGTTGGTGCGTAACTCGCCCTCGTTTGTCTGTTCGTCATACGCTTCTAGTCGCAACGTAGGCACTTCGATTTCCGCCGGGATCACCGCCTTGGTGTCGTAGGTGAGGTTAAAGGGGGTCTCTCCTATGGTGGTTTTTTCCGTGGTTCGGTGAGCCCATAGAACACTTGGTAGTTCGTCTGCCCACAAACCTTTGGCTCGGTCTAATCGTGCTTTCAGTCCGCGGAGGATGGCTCTGTTCATTACTTTTGTTTGGCCATTTGCCTGCGGGTGTGTGACCGACGTGAAGTTCTGACTAATTCCCATACTTTGGTACCATTCTTGGACCTTGATATCTTCGAACTGTTTGCCGTTGTCAGAGATCAGTACCCGAGGTAGCCCGAAGCGACATACAATGTTCTTCCAAAAGAAGTTCTGTATGTTTCGAGCTGTAACTATTGCCAGGGGTTCAGCTTCTATCCACTTTGTGAAGTAATCTACTGCCACCACTAGGAATTTTCTCCCGCCTGTCGCTGGTGGGAATGGCCCCAGGAGGTCGATGCCCCATTGGGCGAAGGGCCATGGGCTGGTGAGGTATTTGAGGTCGGCAGCGATCTGCCGACTTGGACATGAAGCGGCTTAGAGCGGCTATGCGGCCGTTTAGCCTCTGAACTTCTTTTACTTTCCGAGGCGGTCTCATATCTAGGATGGCTTTTATCTTGTCTGGGTTGGCCTCGATACTGCGCCGATTGACAACGTAGCCAAGGAATTTGCCCCAGGTTACGCCAAAGACACATTTGTTGGGGTTCAATTTCATGCTAAACTGACGCAGGATTTGGAAGACAGAGTCCAAGTCTTTTATTAGTTCTTGTGAAAACCGTGTCTTGACGACCATGTCGTCTACATAACACTCTATCTTCGTGCCAATCAGGGGTCGAAACAGCCTATTTACAAGTCTTTGGAAGGTCGCCCTGGCATTTTTTAACCCGAAGGGCATGACCTTGTAACAGTACAGACCGAACTCGGTTATGAAGCTGGTTTTTTCCTCGTCGGACTGGTCCATCCGGATTTGGTTGTAGCCTGAGTAGGCATCTGGAAAGCTTAACAATTCATGTCCCGAGGTCGCGTCCACTAGGCGGTCGATACTGGGAAGGGGGAAGCAGTCTTTCGGGCAAGCTCGGTTCAGGTCGGTGTAGTCGACGCACATGCGCCACTTGCCGTTCGCCTTTTTCACCAGCACAGGGTTGGCCACCCAGCTCGGGTAATGGACTTCCCTTATGAAGTCTGCCGCGAGGAGCTTCTCGACTTCCTCGTCGACCGCCTTCCAGTGCTCTAGGGCTAAGTTCCGTTTCTTCTGTCTAACGGATCTGAATAAAGGGTTAGTGTTAAGTTTGTGAGTTATAAGGCCAGGGTCAATACCGGGCATATCGGCCGCGGACCATGCAAAAATATCTAAATTTTGAAGTAAAAAACTTACCAGTTCGGTCCGTAGGTGTTCTTTGACGGAAGCACCGATCTGGAGTGTGCGAGCTGGGTCCGTAGGCGAGGTTGGAATCACGACTGTTTCCTCTGTGGGCGAGGCTCGTTTTTCGCCTTGTTCCGCGGGCCGCTCCTGATCGAGGTCGCCGGCTGCCTTGGTCTTTCCCTTTAGGGCAGCAATGTAGCACTTGCGGGACTCGAGCTGGTCGCCCCGCGCTACCCCCACACCGAAGTCCGTAGGGAACTTCATGGCCAAATAGTAGGTGGAGACCACCGCTCGTAGGATATGCGTGATTAGCCACCCTATTATGGCATTGTATAGGGAGGGGGTCGTGACCACCAGAAAGTCGTGGTTGTGTCTGACCGCACAAGGTCACGTGCCGACTTCCACATGTATCGTTATTTTTCCGAGGGGCCTGACTTCCTCTCCGCTGAAGCCCACCAGGGGAGTGTTTGCGGGCTTTAGTTCGCTCCTCGGCAGCTGTAGCCGATCAAACGTTGATTTGAAGAGGATGTCCGCCGAGCTACTCGAATCTACGAGTACGCGTCTGACCTCGAAGTCGCTGATCCTTAGTTTAATGACAAGCACGTCATCGTGGGGGTAGCGAACTCCTCGCGCGTCGTCTTCCGTGAAGAGGATTGGCTCTTCGGTCTTTGGCCTTTTCGGAGGGTTCTGCTCCTCGAGGACCGCTTCGCGAACTAAAGTCCGGGCTGCTGCCGAGGTACACCCTGCTACCACCGAACCTCCCACAATTACATGGATGGTTCCCCGAATTGGCCTCTCTACCGGAGGCCGTCGCTGCAACCGTTCGGCAGGCCTGCTGCTAGATTCGGGGGTGTCCTTTTTGTGCTCGCCTGGCCGATCCGCTTTATTGTTATTATTGTTGTGCTGTACAAAGTTTCTCAAGTATCCGCGACGGATGGGCCCCTCTATTTCGTCTCGGAGATTATTGCACTGCTCGGTACTGTGACCATGGTCCCTATGGAAACTACAATACAAATTCTCGTTTCTTTCGTTCGGATTTCCCTTTAGGCGAGGTGGCCATTTCACGTACGGGGCGTCCTTGATCGTCATTAAGATCTCGGTCCGCCTTGTGTTTAGTGGCGTGTAATCCGTCCGAACTGGTAGGGGAGATCGGAACGACTGGTTCGGTTTTGGGTCCCGGGCCGGGTTTTTTCGGTCGGCTGAGTTAGAGGGCTCGCCATCCCTCTTTCTTTTCTCGTTTCCGCCCTCGGTTCGTTGGTTGATTTCCTCCTCCGTCCTCATGAACTTGTCTGCGAGCTTGAGAAACTTGGCCACGGTCGCGGGCTGGTTAGCTACCATGCGTCACCCCTCTTTTTGCTGCCGCGAGCTGCACCGCGGGGTCTAACCGTGGTATCTGTAAGCATGCTTCATTGAATCGTTTGATGTAGCCCCGTATGGGTTCTCCTTCCCTTTGGACTACCCCGAAGATGCTTTCCTCTGCTCTGGGGCACCGTTTGCTGGTGACAAAGTGTGCAGTGAAGACCTGCACGAACTGAGCCCAGCACTTTATCGACCCGGGGGTCAGGTTTTTGTACCAAGTGCGGGCTACCCCCCTGAGGGTGGTGGTGAAAGCCACGCACATGCATGATTCGCTGGCTTTGACGAGGTGCATTTGGGACTGGAAAGCGTCAACGTGGTCGTTGGGGTCGAAGGACCCGTCATACTTGTCTAGAGGTGGGAGCTTGAAATCTCTGGGCAAGGGGACTGCCAGGAGTTCTGACGCGAGGGGGGAAGGAACTGAGAGAATCGGGGCAACTCCTACCTCGTCCGAGCTTGTCTCGCCTTTGCCTCTGCGCTCTGACAGGACGCGGGTGGCGGTTCGTTGACCTCAACGACGCCTTTGCTGTTGAGTGGGCCTTGTACTGGCGCTGCTGGCCTCCGTGTTGCCGAGCTCGATGGGCCCGGAGTGCTGGTAGTCCACTGCTGCCAGTGCGCCGAATCGGTTTTCCACGAGTGGGAACTCCGGTTTGGAGCCCCGAGGTGCCGATCTCGCGGGCGAGGTTCCCGACCCGCCTGCGAGCTGCGAGGCGGGGATGACTTTTCTCTCTCTCCGGCCTGGGGACGAGGCCTGGCTGTTTGGGGGGTTCTGGGGCCTGGAGGCCATTCCTTGGTGGGGGCGCCCATCCTGCGGAGAGGCCTTGACTGGCTCCGGAGCAGGGTGGCGAGGTGGAAGTAGTGGTTGGTTCGGTGGCAGTTGGGGGAACTGCTGTTGATAGTGATACTGGGAGAGGTTGTGCAACACTTGGTGCTGGTGAAGCTGGTGTTGCTGGAACTGTTGCATCTGGGCTTGCATTGCCTGCATGCACTGCATCAGGTCGTCCAACCGATTTTGGCTAGCTGCCAAGGGGACGGCGGTTGGTTCAGCGAAGGTAGTCTCGATGGGGGGAGGAAAGGGGATGTTTGTGGCAGGAAGGTTTACAGGCGCCATTGCTTGTGGCGTATTCAGATTGGGAATTCCGTCCACCGAGAGGGGGATGGTGAACTGCCCAACTTACACCACGGGAGCTTGAGGCTGTTCCCCGGTGGTGTTTGTCTCTGTGCCGCGTCCGGCGTTGCTTGAGTGTTGAGTTTTTCAAAGGAGAAGAAAGGGGTATGAGAGTTTGGAGGGAGGCCTTTTGAAGCGTTCCCACAGACGGCGCCAATTGATGGTGCACAATCCGGCCGATCTTAGCTGTCAACGATCTTGCCTTTGAACTGAGTGGCAGGGACCTGAGACGGAGGGAGTGAAGAAGCTCCGGGGAGAACCCGGCATAAGGGCTCCGAAGCTCAAGTTAGAGTCTTTCAAAGGCAAGATAAACCAGATAGCGCAAAAGTTAGCATACCTTGTTCTTGGGGGGTAGGAGCCTTTTATAACCATCTCGCGCACTCACTTCCAGGCTTCTGCCAGATCGGGCATGATTATCTCTGAGCTCCTGCCAGTTCGGATGTCATTTCCTCTAGTCGGACATAACTGCCACTGCTCCTTTTGTCGGAGCCGTCTCTGCAGCTGGTAATGACGGTGGCAGGTGGCGGTAGCAGGAGGCCGTTTGAAGTGCGGCTGTCAGGCGTTAGATCCCAAATCAGTCAGGTGCGCCGCCCTTGGATACGGACGTCCTTGGTGTCAGGTATGTTTGGCCAGTCTGGTGTGACGGAAGCGAAGTGCTGGAGTGGCGAGCGAGATGTCTTGAGTTCGGTTTGGGGAGTGTTCCGAGCTGCCATGGGCCAGCTCGGGTCACGGCTTTGTGAGACTTAGGACCCGAGATAGTTCGGGCTCTTTGCAGGGAGCTCGAGTTCTTAATAGGGAGCTCGGACTCCCAGTAGGGAGCTCGGACTCCCAGTGGGGAGCTCGGGCTCCTAGTAGAGAATCCGGTCTGGTGGAGTTCGGGCTCAGCAGTGAGCTTGGACTTCGTTACTTTCGGTGCTCGTTTTGGGCGCTCTGCTACCCCGAGTTGCTTGCTTTTGCCACGTGTCGGGTGATTACGAGGTCGGGCCAAATTTCCCTTCATCAATTATTATTATTATTATTATTATTATTATTATTATTATTATTATTATTATTATTATTATTATTATTATATATGTAGCTATTCGAGCTCGACTGAAGCTCGGTTGAAACTGAGCCGAGCCAAGCTTCTCATGAGTGAACTCGAATAGCTTGTGAAGAGTTCGACTCGTGGCCACCCCTAGCCCAAACCCAGCCCAACTATACAAATATGTATATATGTTAATTTTGCATACATCTTTACATATATATACATACATACGTATTTGTATATATATACATTTATATACATACTTAATTGCATATGTATTTGCATAAATACATATATACGTATAATTTTAGAGTGGGTTCATTGACCAATCCGAGTGCATCAAATTACAGTGCGGACTAGGCTCGGATTGAGAAAATCGGGCTTGACCTCAAGCTTGGGCTTTATACCCAAATTTTAGGATTGGGCCCGGGTTGACCATAAACTCGACTCAACCCACCCAACTTGCACCTCTAACATTGAGAATATCTCCCCATGAATGGTAACATGCAAATATGGGAGATGTTCTCAATGTCAGCTGAGGTGTGGGTAAGAGATCTTAACTCCATTTTTGCACCTTTCTCATTTTACAAACCACTTTTGTTACGTTTTTTGCTACGTTGGGTAGCTTCTTGCTCTTCTACAAAGTTATTTTCAGTTTGTCCATCGTTCTTCTAACATCTTCAACTTGTAATAGATTAAGAGAGAATAATTGATCAATCCAGAACATATTTTTTTAGCCCCACTGTACAGGGGGGATGAATCTTGACCATGAATTGATACCAAATTCATAGGTATGATGCGGTTTATAGAGGGCTACTAATAGACTATGGGGGGCTGTCATTAAGAATTCTGCATTGGGTTGCAGTGTACCTAACTCCTTTTAAATGGTATTGTTGATAGTGTTCCATGCACGTGATTAAACCATCTCAAGCTAGTTTATCTAATTTTTATCACCCATTGGAGCTATACATAGGTTCCTTAATTAGCCTCAAATTTGTTTTGTAGAATTGTTTACAATTCACCCATTGCATAAAGACTTCGGATGCACCCCTCCATTTCTCCCTTATGTGCATGAATAAATTTAGGCCCTGTTTGGTTCGTGGGAATAGGGGTCTGGAATCGGAATTAGAATAGGCTATTCCAGTTCCAACTATTTGGTTGAGCGGAATTGGAATCTCACTCCCATTCCTATTGGAATAACATTCTTCTATATGAGGGAATGGACATTCCCTGCCTCTCCATTGGGAATGAAATCCCATTCATGCTTATTCAAATTCCCATTCCCCATTCATATCTAAACCAAACAATGGGAATGGAGCATTCCCATTCCCCATTCAAATTCCCTTAGTTTTTTTTTTTTTTTTATCAAATGTTACCCTATCTTATAAGGGTTCAACTATAACATTGAAAAGTCACGATGCTAGAAAAATATGTAACCAATCAACAGGTATCATAAAAGGTATTAACTAATCAAGTGGTATTTATCAAATTTCATATTGATTGGATAAAGCTCTTTAGTGCATGTCTTTTTGGCATCGTGGTTCAATTTGAAAAGAGTACAAATACAAGTGTGTATAATTCAAATACATACAAAAATAATACACAAATACAATATTTTGCACTATATATTTGTATTTGTGCTCCTTCCAAATTGAGCATATAGATCAATTAATTGCAATTCAAATGTGAGCAATGACACTAATGTTGCAATAAGTAAAATATGGAAAATCACTCTAACCATTATTTTAAAAAAGCTGATATGGAAATGAAACTATTTCAAGTGTGGCTGGTTTAACTATCCGGTCAAATAAGTCAACCTATGATGTGATAAATCAAATAGTGCAAATATAAAAACAAACAAAATTATAAAAGCACATGAAAAAATTTCAGAAGAACTCAATATTGTTTTGATTGCTTGAATTTGGTCCCTCTCTAATTGTAAGGACAAATATGTAATTTGAATAGTTACTTTTCTCCCCATTTCAATCCCTCTAATAAAATTTTATATTTAAGGTATTGACTCCCATAGTCCCATTAACATTTATTAGATCATATTATTGACTATAATACCTTTATTTTTGAATTTATTCTTTCTCTCTAATTGTGGGGGATACAAAATGTAATTTGAACTACTATATTTTTCATCATTAAGTTTCCTATCACTAAGTCTTATATTTAGGGTATTAATTCCTAATCTTTCATGGAATCCTATATCAATTAACAATATTAAAGAAAAATAAATGTGATAAACAATAATATATTTTATAGGCAAAGAAATATAAAAAATTATAAAAAATTTTAGAAACATATTATTTACTATAATCATAAAAATTACTAAGTACAAAGCACATACACATTTATTAATTATAAAAAAAGAAGTGTTATAAATGATATTTATTATTATTATTATTAATGATGAAAATGACTAAAAATACAAAAGAAAAAAGAGAAATTAATTGATATTTAATCCGTGACCAACTAACCTGATTGAAAATTTTAAAATTTTAGCGTTTCAACTGGTTAGGTGATTGGATTATTGATCGAGTCAATCTTTTATCCTCGCAAATTAATAAGCGTTCATGAGTGAAAAGTACCTATAAATCCATCAACCGAAAACAATATTGATTTCAACCACTTTTAGTCGGTCCAATGAATATTAAATGCCCATTTGATTCCTCACGGCTTCATCAAACAACCTCAACTACAAATTTATCATTCATAAGATTTCTGGCATGTCTCCTCCAATCAATTGATGCTATCTGGTCCATTCTTTCACAGTGCGTAAGGGTTTCGGATGTTACAAATCTTTTATTAATGTTCTCTTTTATATAAGATTTGCAATACTGAAGGACATTCTATCCTTATACGGTTAGTCGCTCTCAGCTCGCAGTAGTTCATCTCCACGCTAGCTTTACATCATCTTTTTATCTAGAGGAATCTATTCACTTGCTCGGGGTCCAATAGTAGGGCCAAATTATAAAGACAGAGGCAGAGATACGTGTACGAGTTGGATGCATTGTTAGAGATTCTTCCAACCTGTTGATGGCTCAACTTGCAAATAATCTGTATTATTGAGAGAGAAAATACACCTCAAATACTACGACTATGAGTCAAATCCAACTCCCTAACCACCACTCATATTGCATCCACGTGCCCCAAGCAACCAAACCATGTCCTGGATCTGGGACCATCCATTTGTCTATGTCATCCTACACACTATTGACTATTGTTACTTGTAAGTCTGTAACCACCGACTCTTCTTCTTCGTAATTTATGGTAGGGAATTGCTAAGCAAACTCGAGTAGTTTCATCCGCACAAAGACAAAAACACCAATTATTTTTATTGACCAAAATATCCCTAATTTTCATCGATGCATTGACGAAACACCCACGCCACTCGCCAGGCACGTGGTGCGTGGCTATCGCTTCCTCCGTCGGTCTAGAAACATCGCATACCTGTCATCTGTTCGGTAAGAAAGACTCATTTCCAATGGATGTAGACCACCAACCTACTAACCTCATCTCAGCTCACTCACCAATAGTTCAAGTCAACCGTCCAAATCCAACTATTCCTTTTTTAACCCCCTACCCCTAAGTTTCATCTTCCATTTCCACTTTGAATCAACAAATTCTCTTTACGAAATCGAGGTCCCCCGGTCCCACCATCTACCAAATCTAAGGCGTTGATCGGTGAAAGACAATTGGGGCCCACCAACCACCAGCCCACTACCCCAAAAAAAATAAAAAAAAGCGAAAGAGAGGATCCGCTCGTTTCCCAAGTAACCTGCCATCGGTACTCCCCCCGATTTCCACAACTACCCTTCCAAAAATCATTGCTCTCACTATCGCGATGTCAAGCTTGCCTGTGTTGATTAACAGCACTAGGTTTCTGTTTCAACATGCCTTTACACGTGGCAGATGATGAGCCAAAAGGAAACTATTCGTTGGTTCATCCTAACGGCCTGTTGTTGACTTGATTCATCCAATCCAAAATGACCATCATCAGTGGACGGTTAAGATATTCCACTTCAGCCATCTGCACTGGAATGGAAGCTAGGAGAGAAGCAGAGTATCTTTCCCGGTTTTCAACACCGAGCTTTAAAAAAAGGATTGAAGTAAAGAAAAAAACATTCCTCGTCACATGCACACACCGCACGTCACTCCACAGCGTCAAGGAGCCTTTACACTTTAACCGGCGATTACAGGTGACAAACCGTTAAAAACACTCCATCACCCACCAATTAGCCTGTGGCCAGGCAGTTAATTACACGACAGCCCTCGATTTCCAGCCGAAGGGAATCAACAAAACCGGTGCTTTCACAAGTCATAACCACTGTGGTTCATGGTCCTCGGCAAGTCTAGTTCAGAGCGTTGAAGAGCTTAAACGACCATTAATGGCGATGACGGTTAAAGTGCCTATTCGTATCGGTATTCGATACGAATAGACCTGCAGCAAACCAGCAACGATTTCAGCATCCACGTCTCTGTCCGTCTGTCTAAAGGGAAAAAAAAGAGTGTCGATACTTTTGCCTTTTAGCCATTTTGTATTGACTTACTTGGAGGGATCTAGTCCGTTAATTGCTGGTCGGCTAGGGTTTCTGCTATTAAACAATGTCTTTTCGGATCACGCCAATGGAGTTCCGATATTAGTTTTGTTTTATAGGGGTTTGGAACCACTGCGATGGTTGATGTACGACTTCTGCTTTAAAATGAGTTCTAGCGATCGACTTGGCATCTCTGCGTCGTCTCTGTGTTAAATTCATGAAAGCGGATTCTGAGAACTTGATGTTGTGATCCTGCAATTAGGTGTTTGTAGGTGTATGTTGTATAAATGCCAGAAGTTACAGCATCGAAGTCATGGCGAGAGGAGCTCGCAAGCCTTGTGGAGGACACAGGGATAAGATACGCCGGCGACGGAATTGGAACCACTCCAGCTGCTCTGGAAACGAGAAGGGCGGATTTTATAGGTGTCGAGGGGCTCGAAGGTGATGGTGCTGAAATAGAGAGCCTAAAGGATCAGGTTAAAGGATTTCTGAAGTCTGTAGCCGAAATGCTTCAGGAGTTGGCCAGGGGTTGCAGGGATATAGTGCAACAGAATCTTGGGAATGAGGACTCGTATATTGTTAAGAAGTTGGGAGGGCCTTGGGCGAAGGTTTCTAGTAGGCTAAGCTTCATGAACGAATTCTTGCCGGAGGACCGGGATCCTGCTCATGCCTGGCCGGTGGTGTTCTTCGTCTTCATCCTTGCACTTGCAGGTAGTTCAGGTTTTTCTGTATCATCAACCCATTATAAAGCTGAATAAATTCTGTTGCATAATTCAAATCTTGTTAGAAGGCATCAGATGCTTAAGATATTACTTTTACAGGGCTTCAGTAGTTATACTAATTTTAAGTTCTTGCACCCTCCTATTGCTCTTGAATCAGAAATTTGTTATTTACGATTAGTTGTCCATAACTGATTTATCAGCTTCGTACTCTCTCTCTCTCTCTCCCCTCCCTCCCTCGCTGTGGGTGTAATTACCTCATAATCTGATTGTTATGTTGTAAAAACTCCTGCTTTTCTATAAGGAAGATTTTTAATCCTACCCTGTTATAGACCACGGTGGCTCATTCACGCTGAACCTGAGCATATGCAAAATCCTGTCAATGGTGTATGCTACCAACTGCAATAGCTGTACCTTAGTTATTAGTTAGGATGATAACATTTGGTTGGTTATCTACTGACTAGTCATTATGGTATGTCGTACAAAGAAGATCAGCTTATTTAGAAACCTTCAGACAAAGAAAATAATTTTATCTCTATGGATTTGCATTTCCCTTTTTTTTTTCTTTTGATCAGCAATGTAGAATAAATAAAAAAATCATCCAAGAAGAACACAGATGAAGGAGAGAGAGGCAAATAAAAAAAAGCCAAAAATGTGGCAATCAGCTTCCCAAATAAATTGATACATGCAGTGAAAAGTGCTCTACCTGGAAATGGAGAAGATTTACTCCTGGTGGACTGCTTTCATAAATAGGAAAAAGAAGAAGATATAATCTTTTGTGAAGTGCTCTTAACAAATAACAAGCAAACTTCACCGAAAATTAAGTACAATGACACTCCCCACATCCAATTTAAGATCCCTCATTACAAAGACCCAACATTGCCCACAAGTTGTAACCACACCTTTCTGTTTACACCTTTAATTCTGGATATGCTAGCAACCTGTTCACAATCAATGAGCAAAATTCTGCAATTAGCTTGCTTTTAGACATTGCTTTATCTTAAAAAATGTGTCTATTTCTCTCTTTATATGGTGTTAAAATCTCTCTCTCTCTCTCTCTCCTTTGACCTTCTTACGACACCTAATATTTGGAGAGGTTGATAATATCTCGCTTGAACATAGAAAAGAAGAAATCCCACATAAATTTTGTCATACTACATCAAATGAACAAGTGTTTCATGTCTTCCTCATGTTCTTTACTTCTTTATACATCAAACAAATACTTGGAAACCGGAAACCCCTTGATTTCAAATAACCTAACATCAAAATACTACTCAAGAACAATAACCATGCAAGAGCCTCAAATGTAGGAAGAACTGGATTTCCCAATACCCTCTTAACATCAGATCCTTCAACCTAACTTCTTGTAACCACCTTGTAAAACAGCTTAACAGAAAAATTCTCATCCACACATTCTTTCCACAATCTTGCATTTAGTTCATTAGTATCCACCTTCAGTGCCTCTAATATTAAAAATAAAACAGAAAACTCTTCCAATTCTCTATCTAATATAATATGCCTGAATATCAGACTCCACACAACTTATTCACACCACTCTTTTCGAAGCATTGACTAACTGTGATGCTCTCGTGCACGGCCTTTACAATCTTGGACAAATGTCACCTAGTCTTCCTTCCCCACACCATTCAGATTCCTAAAATCTCACTCTGGTACATCTTCGAAAGAGAGTACCATCCACAGTAAAAAAAAAAAAAGCACACATACTCACATAGCAGATTACTTGCGGGAGTAATGGTACACCTGTTTGTTGAAACATCAACTATAGTTAAATATTTGATTCCATTATCGTATTTTAAGCCAATGTCCTTATGTGGCAGGGCCACAGGGGTGTCAAGCATCATAAGTAACTTCTGTTATCTCTGTGAGGATCAGTGGAATTTCCTAACTTTAGCACTTAGTCCAATCACTGTAACTAAACAGACAATTTGTTGAACTTCCCAACAATGTATAAGGCACTTACAAAAACATTAAGGGAGGAAAATAGATTGTTGATTGGAACAGGTACCTGGACTCTGGAGTTCATATACCCGGGAAAAAAAGGGTTTGGAGTGCCTAGCATCCTGACCTATAAAACGAGAGGCTACCATACTGCTAACGAGGGTACATATACTAACAGGAAACGAAAAGAAATTAAAGCTCTTTACCAAGCCTCAAAGCACTTAAAAAGGAAAGGAAAAAAAAAGAGTTTGGTTGTGGTGGAAATCAAGGTCACCTAGCAGTGTTGCCAATAGGAAGGGAGTTACTTAGATATCACCCAAAAATATCAGAGAAATCCATATACTGGTTGTCTTCTTGAAATACTTGCTATCACATGCCAAAGCACATGCTAGTGCACAAAATCTTGTGAAGAGTATGCCATGCATGTCTTGTATAGTGTCATAAGTTTGCATATGCCATTTTTAACTCTTTTTTTGTATCTTCCCTTTTCCACTTCTGTTAATAGTGACTTGGGTTTAACATTTTTTTTAATAGATTCTTTTGTTGTTGAGAAAAGAAAAGAAGAAAAAAATTCTGAACTTTTATTAGATCATATGCACAAAGTTTGGAGTAATATCTAAAGGAAAAGCCCAATGAAGAAGGAAAATTGAGATAGTTGAAATAAAACCTGCGCAATTTTTCAAGCCTATTGAAAAGTACAGTATACTTGTTGATGTCCTAATTTAGAAGAGGCAACTAAAACTAACGCTTCCATCAATTTGATGTTTAATTTCTTATCCCTTCCTTTTCTCTGTATAGTAATACCCAATAATATGATGTTTTGACTTTTATTTTTTGTTTCTGCCTAGAATTTTCTGACATGTCATATGTGCAGCATTGGGCATAAATACTGGACATGATAGTACAATTCCAGTGACAAAGAAAGTAAAAATACATCCCCCAAGTGCTACACGCTTTCAACTTCTGGATGGAAGGTACATGGCATATCATGAGCAAGGCGTTTCAGCTGACCGGGCTAGATTCTCTCTGATTGCTCCACATTCCTTTCTTTCTTCCCGATTTGGAGGTGAATCAATTGTTTCAGTATGGTATTACTGCATTGTGCAAAGTGGTCTAAGTGTTTTTTTTTTTTCTGCTGATGAAGTTTTGTCATGTTTTTTTCCATACCATCCCCCTACAGGGATACCTGGAATTAAAACATCACTTCTAGAGGAGTTTGGTATTCACATGGTCACATATGATCTTCCTGGTTTTGGAGAGAGTGATCCTCATCCTGACAGGAATCTTAATTCATCTGCCTGGGATATTTTGTCCATAGCAAATGCTGTTGGTGTTACTGACAAGTTCTGGGTGGTGGGTCACTCAAGTGGAAGCATCCATGCTTGGGCTGCACTGAGATATATTCCTGATAAAATTGCTGGTATTTCTGCTTTCTCTTTTACTTTGCAATTATGGATTCCTGAACTTCTTTCTTAAATTGCAGCTGGTATTGTTGTACTTTTCTTCATCAGTCTGCAGTAGCACCTAAAGGATAGTGCATATTTCCTTCGAGAAATTGAACTTATATAGTTAACAGAGTTTATTTGATATAATTGCATAATCAATGAAAATTAGTCAAAAAAGAAACCATCCTTGGGAGAACTGATCCTTTTCTTATTATGGGTTTATTGGTACAACAAAAGGGAAATTATTTTCCAGTAATTTTACAAAACCAGAGTAACCAGAACTGCATGCTATGAAATGATCCTAATTTCATAGTTATGTTCTTATGAGAAGAGTAACAGCTTAGGCTCCTTTTATATAGTGTAGGTTGGAGGAAATTTCCCCTCCAAGATCTAGGCTAATCATTGTAGAGAACACTGATGTGGGCCCCACTGCAGTGGTCCCCACTGTGTTCATAGGACAGCATGTGTAGTTATTTGTTTCAGTTATAGTAGTGTCAGTTTGAGTCAGTTTGTTATTTATTTCAGCTTTATTTACTTTATTTATTATGTAAGTACTAAGGGCAGATGTGTCCTTTCCATTGTGTACTAAACATAACCTATAAATAATAAGAAAGTGGCGGCGGCAGATCTGTTAGAATCTGTTCCTCCTTTCAACCTGTTCTCCTGTTCCTCTTCTATTCTCTCTTTTTCTCTCACTTTTCTTCTATTTTGTAAACCTAAAACCTATTAGGATTCAAGACTGATTACAGTCTTGATCTTCTACTTGGTATCAGAGCCTATCTAGGGCTTCTCATGTGTGTCTAGTCCAGCCGACCACATGAGAACTAGCTAGGGCTGGAAGCTTTGAAGAAGTATTCGGTGGCTGAATCTTGGAGATTACCAGAAGAGGTTTGCAACAGTTGAAGACTTGCCGCGGCTTGCAGAGAGTTGGTAATCAGGAAGAAGCAGCGAAGGTTAGGGTTCAGGTAACCCTAGAAGACAGTAAACCAAAAGTACATAAGTAAGTTTTTTTTATTGAGTTTCAGAGACTGCAATCAGTCGAGATAGGTTAAACCTATCTAGAAGGAGGGACCGAACTGTGTTCCAGTTTGTTTCTAGGGTTTGACTTGCCGAACTGTGTTTAAGTTTGTTTCTAGGGTTTGACTGTTGGGCCGAACCCCCCCTCTCAGAGGTGATTAGTTTTTAGGGTTTCATATTGCCCTACAATAAGTCCCACTTGTGCGGACTGTTTGGAGAGTGCAGCTGCGCACTTATTTCAGACCTACAGTTGAAACCCTAATTTTGCTCTCGCAACAGTGGGCCCCACAGTAGTGATTTCAGAAAATAGCATCTCAGATTGACAGGTTGCTTGGTACTGTGCATGCCGATTGATTTCAGATCAGATTTGAGTTGATTTCTTGCATATACTGTGATAGGCGATTGTTTTCAGATCAGATTTCGGATAAGATCAGATCAGATTTCAGATCAGTTTTGTGTTGGTTTCAAATCAGATTTCAGACCTGCTTGTTTTACTCTGTTTCCTAGTACAACAGTAGTGGCTCTAACAGTTTGTAGCCACTAATTCTTGATCAAAGATGGAGTTTAAGGGTCAGGGAGAAAGTAGTTTTGGAAACAACAGTTTTGGTGGTGTATCTGAAACCGGGTTTCAGATTACAACTATGAGATTTGATGGGTCAAATTACTTGGAGTGGGCTCAATCAGCCATGATGGCTATTGGAGGAAGGGGAAAACTGGGTTACCTCTTGGGAGATGTGAAAGAACCTTCCAAGGAGGACCCAACATACACCAAGTGGGTTTAAGAGAACTATTTGGTTATGGCATGGCTGTGTAATTCTATGCAGCCACATATCAATCGAAATTTCTTGTGGGCAAAGACAGCCAAAGAGATATGGGATGTTGTGAAAGAAACCTATTCCCAACCCCTTAATGTTGCCAGAGCCTATGAACTGAAGTGTGAGGTGAACAGCCTTAAACAAGGAGAGAAGCCAGTTTCTGTCTACTTCTCTACCTTGAAATCCTTGTGGCATGAGATTGACTATCTAGAGACCCTTGAGTGGGAGAGTCCCAAAGATGCACAGACTCACAGAAACCAAGTCGAGACGAATAGGGTATTTGAGTTTCTGGCTGGTTTGAATTCAGATTATGACATTGTGTGACAATAGATATTGACAAGAGATAGTGTGACCCTTTCTCAAGCATACTCCCTAGTGCATAGTGAAGAGACCAGGAGGAAAGTCATGATGCAGCCTCAGCTCTCTTTCCCAGCCTTGACAACTATTAAACCTAAGCCAGGGGGTGACTCAGAAAGGGACCGGAAGAAGGAAGATAAACGGGATCTGGTATGTGAACATTGCAAGAAACCCAAGCACACAAAAGATACTTGTTAGAAGCTACATCCTCACTTGGTCCCAGCAAAACTAAGAAATAAGAAGGGTAATGCTCATGTGGTCGTGAACACTGATTCAGCATCCTCATCAGGCACATCCCTAGAGACTTTAGCTGCTGTTCGGGCTGCCCTCATACAGTTGGAAAAGGAAGTTGGGAGTTCAGCTCAGCCATCTCAGTCACCATCAGCTCCTGCCACATCTGCATTTGCACATTCAGGTACTCGAGCCTCAGCTTACCATGCTTCAGCTCCAGGTAATACTGACCACTGCTGGGTAATAGATTCAGGTGCATTTGACCATATGACTAGCTTGCCATCTTTGTTCACTTCTTATCACTTGTCCTCTGGCCGAGATAGAGTGTCCATTGCTGATGGCTCTCTTGTTCCCATTTCGGGCAAGGGGGACATCAAGCTGTCGGATACTATCTCTTTATCTTCTGTCTTGCATGTTTTTAAACTTGATACTAACCTGCTTTCAGTTAGTAGTATTACCAAACACTTGAACTGTTCAGTAACCTTTTTCCCTGACCGATGTGTTTTTCAGGATTTGGAGACGAGGAAGGTGATTGGGACTGGCCGTGAGACGAACGGGATCTATCTGCTTGGAGAGAGTTCTCGTCGGGAGGAGTCAGTGGATAAGAAGTCTTTTGTTTCCCAGTCTGTGAGTTCGGTTATGCTTTGGCATAACCGATTAGGTCATTTGTCTTTTAAGTCTTTGAAAAGTCTGTTTCCTGCTTTATTTGAGTCTGTTGAGTTATCAAAGTTGAGGTGTGAGAGTTGTGAGTTTGCCAAACATTGTAGAACCTCTTATTCTTTAAGTAATAAAAGGAGTAATTCCTCTTTTGATATTGTGCATACTGATGTTTGGGGACCATATCATATCTCTTCGATGGGTGGGTACAGATATTTTCTATTGTTTGTTGATGACCATACCCGGTTTTCTTGGGTCTATCTTATGCGCTCTCGGGATGAGGTTTCTGCTCTGACCCAAAACCTCCATCAGATGGTTCTCACTCAGTTTGGGACCAAAATCAAAGTCCATAGATCTGATAATGCAAAGGAATACTTTGCTCAGCCATTGACCTCCTACCTTCTTAGCCATGGAGTTATTCACCAGAGCACTTGCCCTTGTACACCACAGCAGAACGACGTTGCTGAAAGGAAGAATAGGCATATCTTGGAGGTGGCTAGAAGCATTATGTTTACCTCCAATGTACCTATTCGCTTATGGGGTGATGCTATCCTCACGGCAGTTTATCTCATTAATCGAGTTCCTTCCCGGGTTCTTGATATGAGAACCCCCTTTTCCCTTCTATACCTAGACGAGGAGTTGTTCATTGTTACCCTTAAAACCTTTGGTTGTACCTGTTTCGTTCAGCTTCTCGGGCCTCATCATTCCAAGTTTGAACCTAAGGCCTCCAAATGCATTTTCCTTGGTTATGCACAAACTCAAAAGGGTTATTGCTGCTATGATCCGGTTTCAGGGAAACGGTTTGTCTCCATGGATGTCACCTTCTTTGAGGAGACACCCTATTATCCTAGGGTTTCTCCTCAGGGGGAGAGCAGTGAGAGTGGAAGTGGGGCTGTTTTGAGTTTCTTTCCTCAGGGGGAGAGCAGTGAGAGTGGAAGTGGGGTTGTTTTGAGTGGGGTTGTTCCTTTACCTATTCCACTGGATGATGAAGGCTGTAGTGGTGAGGGTGGTCAGAGGGAGCCGGAGTTGAGAGTCTATCATAGGCGATGCAGGTAGGTTGATCCCAGTCCCGGCCAGCTCCAGTTCCTTTTGCGGCTCCAGATCCAGAGCCTACTGAGATACCCCTCATTGTTGCCACTTCCTCTCTTGTGGATGACCTTGATCTCCCTATTGCCATTCGCAAAGGGAAACGACATTGCACCACTTCTACAGCTCACAGCATCTCACAGTTCTTATCCTATGATCGTCTGTCTCCATCTTACCAGTCCTATCTTACTTCCATTGTCGGTGTCCCTATTCCAAGAACAGTGCAAGAAGCCTTATCAGTTCCAGAATGGAAAGATGCAATGCAAGTTGAAATGGATGCCCTGTTGAAGAATAATACTTGGGCACTGGTTGACCCACCAAAAGGAAAGAAACCGGTGGGATGCAGATGGGTGTTCACTGTGAAGCATAATGCTGATGGCTCTATTGAAAGGTACAAAGCCCGGCTGGTTGCAAAGGGGTTCACTCAGACTTATGGTATAGACTACTTGGAGACCTTTGCCCCAGTAGCCAAGATGACCACCATCCGAGTTCTGTTATCCCTTGCAGCAAATCATTCTTGGCCCTTGTTTCAGATGGATGTTAAAAATGCCTTTCTGAATGGAGATTTACAAGAAGAGGTTTACATGCAGTTGCTTCCTGGATTCTATGATACTAAGACAGGTAAGAAGGTTTGCCGACTAAACAAGGCATTGTATGGTTTGAAGCAGTCACCTAGAGCCTGGTTTGATAGGTTCAGATTAGCCCTTGGAAAGTTTGGTTATGTACAGGCTCAGTCAGATCATACACTATTCATCAAGAGGGTGGGGTCCTCTCTGACACTACTTGCAGTATATGTTGATGATATTGTGGTGACAGGAAATGACAATCATGAGATTGAGTCCCTCAAACAGCTCCTTCATCAAGAGTTTGAGGTGAAAGATCTTGGTGCACTATGATACTTTTTGGGTATTGAGGTTACTAGATCCAAGCAGGGGATTTTTATCTCTCAGAGAAAATATGTTCTAGATCTGTTGGCGGAAACTGGAAAGTTGGGGGTTAAGCCGGCTGATACACCCATCGAACAAAATCACAAGATTAGTGCAGAGGGCGGGGAGCCTCTTGAAGACAAAGTTATGTTCCAACGGTTGGTTGGAAAGCTCCTATATCTCTGCCTCACTCGGCCAGATATCAGCTATGCAGTTAGTGTTGTTAGCCAGTACATGCACTCCCCTATAACTTCTCATCTTCTTGCGGTAGAGAGAATATTAGCATATTTGAAGAGATGCCCGGGTAGAGGTATACTGCTCAAGAACAATAATCACATGAGGGTGGAAGTCTATACAAATGCCGATTGGGCTGGGAGTGTTGATGACAGAAGGTCTACCTCTGGATATTGTGCCATTGTGGGAGGTAACCTTGTCTCTTGGAGGAGTAAGAAGCAGAGTGTTGTTTCCCGCTCCAGTGCTGAAGCGGAATACAGGTCAATGGCTAATGGAGTGGCTGAAATCTTATGGCTGAGGTCACTACTTGAAGAGTTGGGTATTGACTATGAAAAGCCCTTAATGCTGTATTGTGATAATCATGCAGCTATTAATATAGCCCACAACCCAGTGCAGCATGACAGAACTAAACACATCGAAGTTGATCGACATTTTGTGCGAGAAAGGGTCACATCACAAGAAGTGTGTCTTCCGTACATCACATCTAATATGCAGCTCGCGGATATCCTCACCAAGGCTGTACCAAGGAAGAAGTTAGAGACAGACCTATCCAAGTTGGGAATGATAGATATCTACTCCCAACTTGAGGGGGAGTATAGAGAACACTGATGTGGGCCCCACTGCAGTGGTTCCCACTGTGTTCGTAGGACAGAATGTGTAGTTATTTGTTTCAGTTATAGTAGTGTCAGTTTGAGTCAGTTTGTTAATTCAATTGTTATTTATTTCAGCTTTATTTACTTTATTTATTATGTAAGTACTAAGGGCAGATGTGTCATTTCCATTGTGTACTAAACATAACCTATAAATAATAAGAAAGTGGTGGCGGCAGATCTGTTAGAATCTGTTCCTCCTTTCAACCACTTGTGTTCTCCTGTTCCTCTTCTATTCTCTCTTCTTTCTCTCACTTTTCTTCTATTTTGTAAACCTAAAACCTATTAGGATTCAAGACTGATTACAGTCTTGATCTTCTACTATCATATACCACACAAAGCAATAAGCCAATCCCTAGTAGGTTTGTACCTCTCTCTCTCTCACACACACACACACACAAATATTCACACAGACACGTGGTTAACACATTATCTCTCCCTATTTTAACCCTCTCCTTTCTCCTTCTTTCCCTCCCTTTTGTAACTCTCTGTCCTCATCCTTCTAACATGACTATCTCCCCCTAATTGACAGATACAATTACACAGTAACCAAATCAAAGCCCTCTTCACTTTGCTTTGGTAGATCAAGCTATTCTTTGAGTATGATCGGGCCCTGCTAAGGTTCGAAATTTTGACATGATACACCCGTATCAGATGTATCTTACCATATCGGGAGGTCTTCAATATGCTTTTTTTAAGTGTCAAGTAACATAAACACTGGTCCTCTGTGATAATCCCAAAGAAAAAAATATAATAAAATGAATAGTTTTTGATAGTGAAGAAACACCCAATATGCATGTTCATGTGTATTGGGTGTATCAATACTTTGAACCTTGGGCCCTGCAGTGGTAGAACCCAGTAAACTGGGCATATTCCTTTACATTTATTCTCTTATGATTTTTGTTACTTTGTTTAGTTTAGTGATGGATATCAAAGCGAGTCTTAGTCAGTAGTCACTCAATTAATCCATTCATGGAGTGGTAGTGGCATGGTAGTTGTCTGTTGAGATTCTATATGAATGGGCTCTTCTCTAGGTAGTCTTCTCTCTAAATGGGCTTATGCATTCAAATTTCCAACTCCTATGATCCTGCTCTATATCCATTCAAGTTCCTGCTCCATGTTTTGGTTATTTTAGTACATAACTATGAAAGAGGCTTTGCCTTGAAGTCGAACAGATTATCATAAAGGAAAATTGTTTTGGTCATGCCTTGATTTGTGCCTATAATGCCTACCAAGTACCAAAAATCATAAAATTATCATCATCTACACCTTATTCCAACGAAAAATCAGAAAATACAAGTTAATATTTTTCTCCTGAAGTATCTTATTACCTGCTTGAAATTTCCAGGATACACAGGCAAACTCTGGGCTTACTTGTGTAACTCTTCACAAAAAATTCCATCCAGTAGTAAAATTAGATATGTGAACTCAACCTAAAAGTTCAGCTTCCTGGAGTAGACTTTCAACAAGTTTTTTTACCAGTGAAATATTTTGCTGCCACCTTTGGTTACTGTTGGGATTTTATGTGTTTTTATAATAACTTGTGCTGTAAGGGCATTCTGTAATTTTTCCCTTTTTTATTTACTGTCACTTAAATATAAATATTCAAGAGGGCGCCACCAGCATAGATTTTTTGCCTCTCAATCTTTTCTCTTCCTCTCTCTCCTCTCTTCCTTTCCTTCTGTTCTCTTTTGTTTGCTGGTTTCTAGTGGATAATGGTTACATTTCTTGTATTGTTTCCATCTAGCTCAAAAATTTATTGCAACTGTACATTGGTCTTGGATCAATGGGAAAAGTTATTATGTTGCTAGTTATTTTTTTTGTCATCAGTATGGAAGTGACGAAAATTTCCAGTCTTCAAGGAACTCAACATTAAACTGCAAAGACATGGTTAGCCTAAATGACATGTTATATTAGATTCCCCCTATAAATTTAGTGTTGCCAGTGTTGTTCATCTGATGTTTTAATGATTTCAGTTGGGATGTTGATGGTTGGTTAATGGATTGTACTGAGGGAGTAGATGCATAGACTTCAAAAATGCATGTGGGGTAAAAATATAGCTGTTTTCAGAACCCTTTGTCAGTTGAGAAGGTTTTGACATTACTTTCACTGGCTCAAGATGCACTATTTGTCACAAAATTTAAGGTGTTTTGTGCATTCTGGCAACAATTTTGTTTTTGATGCATCTGCAACCAAACCTGCAGGTGCAGCCATGTTTGCTCCAATGGTTAATCCTTATGATTCAGCAATGAGTAAGGAAGAGAGACAAAGAACTTGGGAAAAATGGACATTTAGAAGGAAAATGATGTACTTTCTAGCCCGGAGGTTCCCAAGATTTCTTCCTTACTTCTACAGGCAGAGCTTCCTATCTGGAAAGCATGGTCAACTTGACAAGTGGTTATCACTGTCACTAGGAAAGAAGGTGACTGCATTACCACTTTCACTTCATTCCATTTGATCTAAAACCTTTCAATATTAACTAATTGTAATGCCAATACTAAATTCCAATGTTTTCAGTTGTCATTATAATTTTTCATTATGCTTTCCTCAGCTGGAAAGGCTAATATTACAGATTGACAGAAGATTACTTGTCTGGTCTGTTACAATATTCAGGACAGGATTCTGATAGAGGACCCAAACTTTGAAGAATATTGGCAAAGGGATGTGGAGGAATCGATCTGCCAAAGAAATCCAAGACCATTTGTGGAAGAAGCAGTATTACAGGTGTCAAATTGGGGTTTTAGCCTTGCAGACCTTCAGGTACAGAAGAAGCGTCAAGGGAGAGGTATCCTCCCTTGGCTGAAATCCATTTACAGTCAAGCTGACCTGGAGTTGACAGGATTTCTTGGACCAGTACACATATGGCAGGTCTGTGCATCTTCCTTTCCAATTTATGTTTCTTTTGGCTAAAGTTTAGAATAGTTACTACAAGTGTTAAAAGGTTATTTATCTTACCAGAAATGTTAGTTTGAGAGGTATCCTCCTTGCCTTTCTTCTTACTGTTCAGTAGTTCAGTAGAATGCAAAATGGGTAGTATATATCAAGGGTAATTTGTTGAATAATGTTCCAATGCTGAACAGGGGATGGATGATGGGGTTGTGCCACCATCAATGACCGACTTTGTACGTCGGGTTCTACCAGAAGCCACAGTGCATAAGCTCTTTGGTGAGGGCCACTTTTCATATTTCTGTTTCTGCGATGAATGTCATAGGCAGATATTCTCTACTCTTTTTGGAACACCACAAGGTCCACTCAACAGGACAATGGAATTGGATCAAACCTCTTTTGGGGGAATGGATGCACCTGATGAGGTGTCCCTTACGATTGATTCTACCACGTACTGAAGTATAACTTGGTTTAACTTCAAATTTTCTGGTATAGATCTGAATCAACAAGGAAAGAAAAGGAACTTGTGTAAATACCACTGTTGTGCTTCATTTTCTCATGGAGCAAAAGTGCCTACAAGTTTAGTCATTTTTTCCCATTTCTACATCCTCACGGGCGGGTGATGAGCATGGACTACATGGAGAGTTTTGAATGAGATATCAAGCAAAGTCAGAAGAATTGGAGCAATTTCAATCTGTGTTGCTTCCTTGTCATAGAAATGGTTATTCTAATTCGCAGCTCTTATTATATTCTTGTAAAATTTTGAATTCGACAAGCATTTCTGTACTGCAAGGTTCTTAAGGAACAAAAGTGGAATGCAGTTACCATATAATACGACCTGTTAAAGTTATTTTTGTGCCCATTGCAGCATATAGAAACTCTTCACTTGTCAATTCCACTTTGATACGGTGAACCATATAATACGATCTGTTTTTTTGGTAAACCAAATAAAATAAATCAATTCCACTTTGGGTTTTCATTGCATTTAAATTCACTTCTCATTTGAAAATATCCTCATCTATATCAATTTGCCGTTAATTTTTAATGGATCGGCTAATGCATTGGAAGTGCACGTTTTTATTGTCTAAAAAGTAAACCATTGTCCTTTTTGTAAGTGTTTATCATTAAACTTCGGTGATTCTATTTTGAAATTCTAGCAGTTTTAAGTTAGAAAAAGCCGTTGCAAACAAGCCATTAACCTTTGGTGCATTGTTTTTCTTGTTGTGAGTTCAAAAATCAAATCCGAACCATCTGATTTGGAAACACAGATTGGCTAAAAACATGGAAAGCATGTTTTCGGGTTGTACTTGTCTTCCTTTTTTTATGGTTTCTAAAACTGAAACAAAAACATGTTTCTTGAATTTCTGGTTTGAAAACATGTTTTGACCCAAAGTTTTTAATACATCATATTTAATTTGTAATATTTTATATTATTTGAAGTAATATGTATAAAATATTTGTAATAAATATACAAATATATATATATATATTTATATTTATATTAAAATAAGGAAGTCTAGAAATTTTTTCATTATTTTAATTTTTTATTTTTTTAATTTCATGTCATTTTTGAAACAACGATGCATTTTCCCAATAACGTAAATAATCTCTTATTCTAAAATTTTTCCTAAACTACCTCCCCCACTATCCCCCACTTTCTCCAAAGTTATCTCTAATTCCTAATTATCTTCTAAATTATCTCTAATTCCTATTTATCTCCAAAATTATCTCTAATTTAGTAGAGAGTTTATCTCCTAAATTATCTATAATTCCTATTTATTCTCTCCCCTACTTTTTATCTATATCTATCTAAAGAAAGTTTTGATTAAAAAATTTAGGAATTATTTAAATATTTTAACAAAATTATATAATAAATTTAAAATATTTATTAAAAATATAAAAATAATTTTATATTTTTATAAAAAATATCATGAAATTATGTACTAACAATTTAAATTATGTTTTTTCGAATTATCAATTTAAATGTTTTTCAAATATTTAATAATATGTAATAGCTTTAAATAAATAAAATTCAAATAACAAAAAAATTGACAATTTTGTATATTTAAGTAATAAATTAAAATAAAAATCTTTAAAGTAGAAAAATATTATAACATAATATTGAAATAAATAATAATTTAATATATTACAAAATTAATACTGAAATTATATAATAATAATAATAATATAAATTATGATTTTATGGATAATTAAATTCAATAAATATTTAATATTTAAAATTTAAATATTTAACATATTATTTAAGTATTTAAATAATTAAATATTTTAAATAACAAAATATTTAACACAACTAGATTTTAAATAGTTAAAATAAACAAATTATGTAATAAATTTTAAAAAAATCTAAAAAGTAGAAAAATAATTATAACATAATATTGAAATTAATAATAATTTAATATTTTCATAATGTTGAAAATAACTAATTTCACTTATATCAAGTAATAATTTGAGAAAATAACTTTCAAAAAAAAATAATATTTATTAATAATAATTTTAAACTATTAATCTGTATTTATTATATAATTATATATACTAAAATTAATATTTATTGTATTTCAGCAATTATTTATTGTTTTTTGTAATAAATGTATTTTCAATGATTAGGTATAAATTTATTTTGTTTTGTTATTTAACATAAAACTTTCAATAATTGTTAGAGATTAAACTACTATTATTGAAAATTTTAAATTTAATTTATTGTACTTATTGTATTTTAGTTATAACTTATTGATTAATATTTATTAATATTAAACTATTATTTGATATTATACTATTTATTGACTAAGTTAATATATTTTTAGTACTTATTGTATTTTTGCAATTATTATATTTTTTCATTATCAATATATTTTCAATAATTGTGTATTTTCGCTATAAGTTTTCAACAATTATTAGAGATTAAACTATTGTTATTTATTAGAGACAATACTATTAATTTAGCTTAAACTATGAGTGTTTATGAGTTGGTTCGGTTTGGTTGTAGGCTATTTGGCCAATCAAATTGACCTGGTCAGGTTGGGGAGTTGGTCAGCTGAAACTGACTGACCTTTTGTGAAAACCAACCCAATCAAGTTGTGTCGTTTGGGTCGATTTTTTGGTTTGGCCAGTCAGTTCAAAAGATTTAAACTAAATAATTTAATTTATTTTTAAAAATTATAGTGCAATTATTAAAAAATAAATTTAAAAATTAGATTTATGATATATAACATTTTAGACTATGAAATATGGGAAATTTTCTACTTTTTTATATTACAAATTATATTTAAAATATTAAATATTAATTTATTTCCATGGTTAAGTCGTTCAATTTTGGTCGGTTTACAAATGGCCAAAGTGAAACTGATCCAACTTGGTTGAATTGGGAATTTTTTGAACCAAAGCCGACCTAAAATACTAGAAAACCGACCAACTCAAGTTGAGTTAATCGAGTTAGTCGGTTTCATTAGTTTGATGAATAAACTTAATTGAAATTAATTATTGTTATTTTTGTATTATAAAAAAATTATTAAAAGTAGTATATAAAATATGAATAATTATTAATTATTTAAAAAGTTGAAAATATAAAACAATTGTATACGCATATGTGTTTCTATTAGGGTCATTTACTAGAACACACCTTATAGTTTTACGTATTTACTTAAACCTACCTTATAATTTTCATTTTATTAAAACATCCTATATATTTTACAACTTATTTATTTAATCAACCTTTAATTAAGGAGTGTTTATTTTGCCATTAGGCCCATGTTTTTTTTTATTCTAAAAATACCCTTAACACTTTTTTTTTGTGTAGAAAACAAAATTGACCAAATATAGCTAATATAATGGTTGTCCGTGTCTTATTAAGGGCAAAAAATGGTAATTTTATTTTTATTTTCTTTTGATCAATACTGTCATTTTCCACTATCATCTAATGAAAGATTGATTAAATCCATCGCAAATTATAAGTGGTGTTTTAGTAAAATGCTAACTATATGGTAGATTTTAGTAAATCCACGAAACTATAAGGGGTATTTTAGTAAATGGCCATTTCTATTATTTAGCTTTCACTTAATAAATCTCGTGCATCGCACGGGTCCCCCGCTAGTATCATTTATAATATGTTGTATATATATAGTGTGCAAGGCCTGCAAACTTTGAGGCTTGATATGTGTGCCTGGGCTGGGCCAGAACACAAAACTTAGGCCCAAGCTTGGGTTTTTTTGCAAGGCAGGCTAGGCTGGGCTAGAAATACTTTCCGCTACATGAGGCCTACTCCAAGTTGGGTTCAGGTTAATGGGGATCAAGTTGCACCCCTGTTAGATAAGAAAAAAAAAAACTAAAAAGTGAATATGACAAGAAACAAACGGGATTTCCTACTCACTCTCTACCCATCGTGAATTGCAACCACACATCTCTTTTATGAATTGAGGGATGTGTGGCTGCAATTCACTACGGGTAGAGAGTGGATTGGAAAAGTGAATAGGAAATCTGGATTCAACAAGAAAGGTCGTAGACATTTTTGAAGGAATTAGGAAGGTAAGCGACTTAGTGGATCATGAGTATCGATGATTATGGGCTGGGCCAGTCTGTGCCCTAACTGGATTTAACACATATGTCAAGAGCTATAGGCCAGGCCCGGATCTGTATGGGCGGGGCCAGGCTGCCAATGATCACTACTGCATCGTGAGTTCGAAAAACCCTGCAAAGCAGAAGCAAACACAAAGATAAATGGGCTGTGCCATTTTGTGACGGTTCAGCACAGGCTTAGCCTTGCCTACGCTTGGCAGGCTTACGTTAGGGACATGCCTGTCATTTTTGCCTGTAAGATTTTTGGGAGAACTGATGTCATCTTCAGGCAGACCACCAAAAGCTTAACGTACTCTTTGAGGAGGGGTGGTCGACCTCCTTGGGTGCCTAACCTTGGCACTCCTAGACCTTCATCCCCTTGCGGGGCGGCCCTGGTTAATGGCTAGCATGACTACCAGGGTTCCTCATGGGCGCACACTTGCTCATGGGGACAGTGTTGGACCGGCACTGCGCTACTAATACTCAAGGGAGGCTTGGCATGCGGGCCTGGCTCAAGCATGTCCCTTCACCTCGCCAGCCCCTTGCCCAAACTGATTGAGCTATCCCGTTGCCCCTAGCGCACGGGTGTGTTCCGGTCCAAGCGGTTGCCTATCATCATGGCACACAGGTGCTTGTCATCATCGGCATACAGGAGACCCTTCACATTGGTGCCAAGTCACCTCATCGGCGCATGGTCGCCTTCCATTATGGTTGTCCCCCTTTAGCACGTAAGCGGCGCCTCCCATGGACCGGTCTGAGCTAGGAGAGCGCCCCGGCCATTGGACTTGAGGTCATGATCCAGTGCTACTGACTTTGGTGGAGCCATCCCATCGGGCAACTCCTAGCCTCTAAGCGCATAAAGGCTTGTCCTGGCCTGCCTTGGCCAGGACGCCGCACAGGTTTCTTCCGCTGTAGAACTACCCCCGTGACAGTTGGTATCAGAGCGAATTGGCCAATTGCAGCCGTAGTTGGTTTTCAGCAGATTAGCCCAAAGCCAGTTGAAGCGGTCATTTTGACAAGCAGCATTTTGTGGGGTGCGGTCCCTAGGCACTTCCACCCAGGATCGAGCAGAATTCAGATCTGGCCTGGCAAGAGGCCATTTCATAGTTCGTGTCCCCATTCCAATGACATTAAAACAACTTCCCTTGCGGTTGCAGACGCAATGGTCGCTGTCCTCATGCGGTGGCAGACGCGTGAGCCTTGATAGGAATGTGGGTACACTACTCGGGCAGATTGTTCATCAGGCCTAGCAAGAGGCCGTTCAATATTTGCGTTCCCATTCCAATGACCCTAAAATAGCTTCCCTTGCGGTTGCAGACGCATTGGTTGTTGTCCTCATGCGGGGGCAGACGCGTGGGCCTTGTTAGGAATGTGGTTACGCTAGCCGTTGGAGCATGGCGGCCCTACACCGGCAAAGTATCAGGTGGACATGCTTAGTTTTCAGGTGGAACACTTGTAGCAGTAGAAGCTCATCACAAGGCGAGTGCATGTTCAGCAACTCATGGGTAAAAGTTGCCACACTCGCACAGATTGCGGTCAGGTCTCCTTGAGGCAGCAACAGTGGGGCCCCCTCAGAGCGAACATGTAGCCCAGACCAGCGAGGTGAAGCGTAGTTTCGAGGGCCGTGAGAGCATAAGCCATGACTAGGTTTGAGTAACCCGCATAGGGCGAGGTGAAGACCGCAGGCCAGCATGGTGAAAGGGTACACCCAACATCCATCACCAACAGCAGGAGTAGATCTATCAGCATGTTCGGTAGCATCACTGAAAAGCTACCAAGAAGACGGTTGAGCCTTGAGGTAAGATGATACATGGGGTGGACCTCCGCGAAGCACCACACACATTTCTTCGAGGGCCCTTCTTTCACATTCAATGGCATAGCCATTGCGCGGTTTGAGTAACCTCGACACTGGGGGTGAAGTCCAGGCAGGCCGGCATGGTGAAACGGTTCCGTCCCCATAAATGGACACCAACATAGGCAAGACCCGGGCTAGCCAGACGAGCCCTGGAACTGGCAAGGAAGTGGATGGCACGGGACACAGACGCCCATTCACGGAAGGAGTCATTGTTGAGGACGACAATGAATTGAGTGGGGGAGCCTGTAACGGTTCAGCACAGGCTTAGCCTTGCCTACGCTTGGCAGGCTTACATTAGGGACATGCTCGTCATTTTCGCCTGTAAGATTTTTGGGAGAACTGATGTCATCTTCAGGCAGACCACCAAAAGCTTAACGTACTCTTTGAGGAGGGGTGGTCGACCTCCTTGGGTGCCTAACCTTGGCACTCCTAGACCTTCATCCCCTTGCGGGGCGGCCCTGGTTAATGGCTAGCATGGCTACCAGGGTTCCTCATGGGCGCACACTTGCTCATGGGGACAGTGTTGGACCGGCACTGCGCTACTAATACTCAAGGGAGGCTTGGCATGCGGGCCTGGCTCAAGCATGTCCCTTCACCTCGCCAGCCCCTTGCCCAAGCTGATTGAGCTATCCCGTTGCCCCTAGCGCACGGGTGTGTTCCGGCCCAAGCGGTTGCCTATCATCATGGCACACAGGTGCCTGTCATCATCGGCATACAGGAGACCCTTCACATCGGTGCCAAGTCACCTCATCGGCGCATGGTCGCCTTCCATTATGGTTGTCCCCCTTTAGCACGTAAGCGGCGCCTCCCATGGACCGGTCTGAGCTAGGAGAGTGCCCCGGCCATTGGACTTGAGGTCATGATCTAGTGCTACTGACTTTGGTGGAGCCATCCCATCGGGCAACTCCTAGCCTCTAAGCGCATAAAGGCTTGTCCTAGCCTGCCTTGGCTAGGATGCCGCATGGGTTTCTTCCGCTGTAGAACTACCCCCATGACAATTTGCTCAGTTACTCTAATACGAAACCGGAAACTATGAATATAAACCAAGGAGGTTTTCTCATGATATTTCTTGTATCCTGTTGTTAGACTAGAGTGCCATATTTATATTGGGTCTTCTAGCACACAACGGTACCAAATTTTACTGTTGGAAGGGATAGCCCTTTTTATTCGAGAATTTACCAACCACTTGGACTTGTTCAACCTCTTGGATCAAGGGATAAGTGTTCCATAAGGTAGGATTAGTTGCCCAGATTTTCTCAACTATCTTGCCAAACTTTGGCCACACCAAGCAAATAATTTGCTGATATGGCATTAGTTTGATTGACTGTAAACAGGCCTGAGATGGAAGACAAGTCAAAGATATTCATACAGTGGTGTATGCTATGCTATCGGCCATATATTTATCCATACACCAAGGTTATTCTGAATCAAGGGCATCTGACTATTCAGATCAACAGAGTTTTCTAAAAACAGAGCGGGGCTAGGTGTTGCGCTAGTCCATAAAGAAGAAAATGCAAAAACAAAGGCAAAACAAATTAGAGTGTAGAGCTGGATATGTGTCATAATTGGGAGTGGTGTGGACTGTGGATCCGATTCTAGCTTATGCTATAGATGAAGAGACCAAATATGCTTCAATATTAAATATTTATAAGGTAATGTGTTTATTAGTTTTTTGGAGTCGTCGCATGAACAAAAATATATATTTTTGGAACAATCAAAAGTTTTTTTTTTTTATAATTTTAACCTAGAAATTATATGATTTATATAACATGAGATTAAAAAAATATGAAAATATGTTTTTAAAATCATAAAATTCCAATTCAAGAACATGCTTTTTTAGTTCAGTTATGAAAACAAAAAATATATACACAATCAAGAATATATTTTTTGTGTTTTTATTTTGAAAAATAAATTATTTTCAAATTAAATAGTTTTGATTTGTTTTTGAAACTGACAACAATAAAAATGGTTCACATTATAGAATACCCCCTTGGGTAATGTATATTTTGTTATTTTTCATTTAGGCCCGATTTAGAAAGAGTACAAATACAAATATGTACAGTGCAAAGCTTTGCATTTTGTATTTTTAAATTTATATTCAGACTGTATATATTTATATTTGCACTCTTTCAAATCTAGTCTTAGTTTTCCATGAAACCATTAAGGATCTTTTTGGTTTGCAATTGAAATCAAAATTGAAATCCCTCACAATCAGAATCAGAATGGTCTATTTCCATAATCCATTTGGTTTAGAGAGGAATCAAAATGGGAATCATTATTAGCTAGAATGGGATTTCATTCCCATGAGAAGGGGAGGGAATGTCCATGGGAGAATACAATTTTACCCAAAAATGGCAATGAGATTCTAATTTTGTCCCACCAAACACTTGAATCGAAAATGTCTATTCCAATTTTAGACTTTTATTCCTACTAACCAAACAGGGCCTAATTCTCGAGCCCGTATTTACCTTGACACATGCCAAGTTTGCCAACATTTGTCAAATGCCGACGAGTTTTTGCGTTTTGGCGCATTTTTTTGCGAGGAGATCTGAAGATGCGAGCACTCTCGAGGAGAGATGTGCAACCGAATGAAACCGTTTTTTGCTCCATCCTCCACGGGACTACACAAATAGGGGAAGCCCGCCCCCAACCCAAACTGCATAAGGCCACAAGTCCCTTACATAATCACACATAGAGAATATCTCATCCTCTTGCATATTATTATGCATGGAGAGATATTCCAAATGCAGAAAATAGTGTTTTGTGGATAGACATGGATGAAGTTCTTTAGGTAAGAGATCCGGAGTCAAATCATAAGCCCATAACCCAAACCCGGGTGAAGGTGGGATTCGAACAGGTGACATTGCAAACGATCCATTTGGCATGTTGCAGCTGCAGGTGAATGAAACCATTACTTGCCACTATGAACTTCAAAATAGTAACAAGTCGCGAGGAACCAAGAAATTCCCTGCGTGAACCAATATTACTCACGAGGCAGTTCCATCATTTTGTCATTCAATCAGTGTACACACAACGGAGAGCGAGGAGTTATTCGAGAGAGTACCGTAAGTAAAGAGGAACCAAAATCAACAGCATGAGAGATTTGTTGACCCGTTATTTTGCTGACCTACTCTTCCTCTCCCTCATCTCTCTCTCTTTCTCTCTGCAAACCTCGCTCCTCTCATTTCGTGTATATAATATATCTTTCTCGCCAAAGGAGCTCTCTATGAATGCCAGCACTGTAAAGGACAATCAATCTCCAGAGTTTTCTTTTATTCAATCGTTCTTCTTCATTTTCTTGATCAGCTCCTACTGCTTTAGCTGAAGCTCTCAGATATTCCAGCTCTGTATCTGATTCATCAATGCCGAATCATAGGGTACGACGACCAGTTTCTCTTACAAGCTTCGGCTATACAAGTTTTCGTTATATTACGGTTTATTCGAAGGATTATCTAGGAAATGTATCACTACCTTCTTAGATGAGTTGGAACTGGTGATGGTTTATTTGTCGTCGTCGTTGTTGTTATGGCCATCTTGCTCTTCTTCTATGGCCTTATTTAGTGCAAAGTGGAGGGACATCGTTCATTCCATTGAGTCCACTTAGGCAGGATAAGGAGATGAAGATGACGATCTTATTCTGTTTAGAGCGCCTTTTATGTTCAATGTGTTCTCCTTGTGACGATTCCGTTGTTTCCCTTGAATTTTGATGGGTTTGATTTCTCATAAACGATGTTGGTTCCTCAAACACGATGATTTTTAGTTGTTATTCACGAAATGTTATCTGAATGCTGGATTTTAATCTTCAAGAATCTTTTCCTTGGTTCCTCTTCTTTATGGTCTGAAATACAATGATCAACTAATGAAGTGCTTAAGATGATCACTTGCCTTATTCTGTTCCCTCTACTCCTATCAGCTTTTTGTTAATAATGCAGGGAAGGAAGGATAATGGTATTTTTCCTTGATAATATTTTCTAACCTTCCTTGAATCTTTGTGCAGGGAAAAGATGGAATAAGAGAACAAAGATGGAAAGAGAAGCCAAAATTTGACAGACCATCTATGTCCACTGAGGGTACACCAGCGAATGCTGAATCTATTGCAGATAGGCTGACTGCGTTGCGTATTAACGAAACTGGTGGACAAGCCTCTTCTCCAATCTCACCGATACAATTTGGGAGCGTTCCATTCTCGAATCAAGCTCCTGTGAAAGGTCAGACAGCCATCTTGAAGCATAAGTCACATGGAACAGTGTGCAGAGCTATGGCTGTTGAAGTTGAAACTGCAACTCCAGAACAAACTTCCGTGGCTGTTGATATTGGGGAAGATTATGCCGAAAAAATGAAAGTTGACAAGAGTAGAACTGGATTGAATAAATTATTCAAAGGTCTTCTGGGTGCAAATTTCTCCGTTGACAACTTCACGTACACTTCGGCACAAATTAGAGCCACCTTCTATCCAAAATTTGAGAATGAGAAGTCAGACCAAGAGGTATTAATCTTGCCTCTCTATTCTTCTTGGTAATGTAGCACATTGGAACAGAATTTCCTACTTTGATTACAGATGAAAATTTGTCTCTCTCCAGCCCATGCTGTTAATTAGTTACATGAAACAGGGGAAGCATACTTACATTTTGCTTGTATTGCATAGTCTGGGGGTTCCTTTCTAGATTAAAAACTACTAATACTTGTGCCAAGGAAAACTCCATATTGCAGTCAGTCAAACCGATGAAGTCTGATTATACAGGACAGTAGACTTTGAAAGGGAGTGATTCCATCAAAGAGTAAAATTTTACTTGTTTTTATAAAGAAACTATTCGTGCTATATAGGATTGCTATTCTTATACTTGCAATATTTTATTTCCATATGTGTTGACATTTTTCCTGCAGTCAATAAGTGATTTTATTCTATGATATTCTCTTGGACTCCAGCCCAGCTTTCTTGGGAGTAAGAACAGTAGAGTTATTGTCATATGTTGATCCATGATTCCTCTATCATGAAATTCCTTAATACATATAGCTTAGAAATTACTTACATTCTTATATCTCTATGCATTCTTTATCTTGGCCCACATTAATTTATACAATTTTAAAGACCATTACATTCTAGTGGGTGCTTCAATCAATTTACACCATGATTTTGATTTGGCCCTTCTATTTGTTTGTTCATTTAACAAGTTCCATTCCATGGATCACCATTTCTTCTTGTTGCTCCAGATGTTCTTGTAACTAAGCTGGATTAGGAATATTAAATATAATGGCACAAATTCTAGTACAATAGAAACTAACCCAGCGTTTGCACTTTGCAGAAAACCTTTATTGGAAAAGTCTTTTCAGTATTCAATAGAGGAAAAGTAGAAATCTAAGAGTTTAGTCTTGCATGCGCGCCCACATAGGCTGTTAACATTTTTTAATAGTAATATGAAAAATTGTTAAGAAGTAAAGGACAATATACATGGAAAGAGTGTGGACAGAACACTCCTGATACAAAAGAATAGAACTGTCTCTTAGTAGGAGATAAAACAAGTTTGACCATCTTTGTAGGAGACAAAACTAGTAAAGGAGATAGGGGCAACAACCAGATGGGTAAAGAGAACAGCCAATGGGATGGCTGATATTTTGGCAAAACAAGGGGTGTACAGGGAGCAACTGTTTTGGGTGACATTGTGAATTTGTGATTTGGGTGAACTAATTGGTAAAAGGGGTTTCTTGTAACAGAATCTCATTGTACGTTTCAATTTTATCTTAATGAAATGAATTGATTACTGATAAAAAAACAAGTGTGACCATCTTTTCATTATTTTATGTTAGTAGAATTATTGCGATTGTGATTTAGAAATTGAAAGTCACATGCTTCTGATTTATTATCATTGGAAAAATCCTTTGGGCTATTATTGATAATTTCACACCTTGTTTACATTTGATTTCAAGGATAATTTTCAAATGATAAATTCTTTTCTTCTTTTGTTCACTTTATTCTTCCTGATACTGGAAATGATCATCTGAGAATTATTGTTCATGAGTACTGGTGATTGATTATTTTGTTCTATACTGGCAGGTTAGAACAAGGATGATTGAGATGGTCTCTCATGGCCTGGCTACGTTAGAGGTAGTGATGTCGCTATATATGTGATTCTGTCCCTTCCTTGTTTCACTTAATGTACTATCTTCTTCTTTTGTAAACTAGTAAATGTTCATGTGCATTTGCGTATGGCAATAATAAAGACAAGTAACAAAGGCAATAAAAATATGTGATTGAATCATAATGTAGTGGTGGATTTATTTTCTTTGAACCTAAAGACCTAACTTCAAATCTTCCTACTTGTAGTTTAAATCAACGTTTTCAACTTGTGGTTGAATCGGATGGTCAGACTAACTAACCTGGCACATGGACAGATTTTTTGTTCTGTTTAACCCAAACCCACCTTTTTGGGAGTTCCATGTCTGTTTTCTTTCACTTTGAATTTGTTTTATTTTATGCTTATGTATTTGGGCTTGAGTTAATAAGCTTTTTAAAGTTTTTTTTTTTTTTTTTTTTCAATTCTAGATTCCATGTTTTAATGTATTCATGTTTTTTGTATTTTAAGTTTTCAACTATTTGCACCTGGCTTCATTCTGGTGTGTGCATCGCCTTGCACCTTGGGTGCTAGAAGGCCCTTGTGTTTTTCCTTGCTCTTCTTTCTTTTAAAACACTGCATGCTCTCTTGGACATTTCTGATGTTCTTATTCTTTTTATATCTAAATCTATGATCAGTTCATCATCATCATCATCATCATCAACAACAACCTTGTCCCAACTATATGGAGTTGGCTACATGAATCCTGTTTTTCCATTTCATGACCATGAGAATTTGGCAAAGATTCCAGTGCCAGCTGCCAGTGTGGCACAACCCTCCTCCTTTGTCTGGGCTTGGGGCTGGTGGTGTAAGATTGGTTGCATTGGAACAGCTGCTCCTAAAATTTGATGCAGAACCTCCCTTCTTCCCTTCTTCCCCTCTCTCCTTCTCTCATCTCAGTAAACCCTTGATCTCAATTATTAAATCTATCCCTCCCTTGAATTTCTGTGATGGCACTGGATCTTGAAAGATTTCTAAAATAGTTTGAGCTATCCTAGTTTTATGGGCATGGACTGCTACAATCCATTAAATTACAAAGGAAAAATGGAAATAGGGTTTTTTGTTCAAATACAAAGTGATGATACAATAGTTTTGTCCTGTTGTAATTTAAGGACTTTGTGAAGGACACAGTTGATGATGCTAACAATGTTGTGTGATATTATTTCTTAATTAGGATTTGAGAGAGTGGGGGTTGAAGGGGATTCCTGGGATAATTGACTCTTTGATCAGTTCTTGTTCAATAATAAACCCATAGCAGAGAAGGATTATTTTTATGGTTGGAAGCAACACAAATTTCTACATCAGTTCCAGATGCAAAATGGTAGAATGAGAGCAGGAATGGGAAGCTTTTCAGTCAGGTCATTCTATGCTGATTTGATTAAAAATCAGGTGGTTTATTCTGAAGTTAGGAATATGGTGTAGTCCTGTTCCACCAATAGTAGATGTATTTTTTTTTGGCAGCATTTTTATTGGGTAGTGTACTAACAGTGGTTCACTTAAAGAGCCATTGATTTCAGATGACTATTCTGTATTTCATGTGAAACAAAAAGGAAGAGGATGTGCATAACCTTTTATGTTGCGCTGCATATTCTAGTTGTACATTTTTCTTTTCATTATTTCAGAAACCAGTTTTCATACCTATTTCATGTTCCATTTGATGTCTGCTGGGGCATTTGGAAAGAAAGGAGGATTTTTGAAGCTGCTTTAATGGTTCAGACAAGTTATGTTCTGAGAGAGAGATTAGAAGAAGAAGAAGAAGAACTAGTGAGGTACTCGGGGATTTTGCATAAATTGGCTCACCACACTAACAACAAAGGAGATGTCTGGTCTTGTAATGGTTAAGTAGTTCAACTTCCCCACTAGCCGTCTATGTCTTCCAGGGTCATCAAATATTTCACCTAACATTACAGCTCAATTTAGCATTTGGTTTCATGGGTGTTTCAGTTGGTTTCGCACCTAACAGTCCCGTTTCGTCCAACAAATCAAGAACATATTTTCTTTGGCACAAGTTTACACCTTGTTTCGACCTGGGAACTTCTATACCCAAGAAATTGTTCAACTTCCCAAGATCTTTTATTTGAAAATGGTTTGTAGAAAGGCCTTTAGTTTGTCAATCCCTAATCTGTCATTGCTAGTTATGACTATATCATCTACATAAACTATTAATAAAATCTTCCTAACTTCAGAATTATAGCTGAACATTGAGTGGTCGACTTGACATTGTTTCATTTCAAAATTTTTCACCACTTCACTAAACTTCCCAAACCAAGCACGAGGAGATTGTTTCACTCCATAAATTACCTTTTTTTATCAACAAAAGAGAATTTTATTTGAAGTTAGGGTTAAAATAAAGTTTTACAGCTTTGTGTATGGGATTAATGCTCCCACACTATTACATATTTCTATCACACTTTACATTGCAGCCCAAAACAATTGTTACCTCACAACCCCTTGTTTAGCAAGATAATCAGCTAGCCCATTTGCACTCCTTCTAACCCATTTGAGTTCAGCCTCTACCTCCCTTGCAACCTTTTCCACTTCTCAATATGCCTAATTCCTAGTTGCTTAGCTATCTTCAGCCCTTGTAGCAATCTACACATATGGACGAAGAAAGTATTTGCGATGGATGCACACGATATATGGTGAATGATGGAAAGGAAGTAACTAGATTGAAAAAGGCAACTAGGATGCAGTTCTTATGGAAAGAAAGTAACTAGGATGAGGGGTGGATGCACACGAAGTCTAATGAATGATGCCATGTTGTTCCAAATATTGTTGAAAGGAAGTAAGAAAGTATTTACGACCATTATCTGAACGAAGAACTTTTATTGGAACCCTAAATTGCGTACGCATTTTAACATGGATTTTTTTGAAAAATAGAAAACAATTACTCATTTATTTATTAAATAAATCCATGTCATCCTTGAACAATCATCAATAAAAATGACAAAATACTTGTAACCATTATAGGTTTCAACTTTAATTGGACCCCAAACATTTGAGTGCACTAAAGCAAAAGGACTCAACATACGGCTATCAACCCTAGGACTGAAGGAAACCCGATGGTGTTTCCCATACTGACACAACTCACATTGTAAAGAAGACAAATGACTCAAAGAAGGAACCAGTAGCTTGAGTGCCTCAAGAGATGGATGTCCCAACTGGCAATGCCATTGGAGAGGAGTTAAGGAAGTTTGAAGTGCAACTAAAGATCCACCACCGTCAAGATAATACAATCCACCGGCCTCATGCCCCCCACCAATCTTCTTCCCCGTCTCGAGATCTTGAAAAACACAAGATGAAGGGTAAAATGTGATAGAGCAATTAAGGGCCTTAGTTAATTTACTAACTGACAAGAGGTTGAATGGAAATTTAGGCACGTATAGAACAAATGATAAAAAAAGAGATGTAGTATCAACATTACCAACACCACCAATGGGTGAAGAAGAACCATTGGCCAAGGTAACAGTGTGTGATGTAGAAGTTTCAGAGGGAAGAAAACACACATGTAGTCCTGGTCATATGATCAGAGGCTCCAGAATCAATAATCCAAGGAGAAGGTTTGGATGTTAGACAGGCCATACTTCAGTGTGCAAGAGTAGCAGTGGTATGTTGTGAAGTGGCCTGAAGGAACCTCTCATACTCATCTCGTGGTATACTCATCATCTCCTTCCCGGAAGCAGATGTAGACGTGGAAGGTGTTTGGTCTGTCTGTTAGTTATCACTCCATCACCCCCACTAGCAACTGCATGATTAGCCCATGTAGAGGGTGGGCCATGGAGAGCATAACAGAAATTAATCGTATGTTCGTCTTACCACAATGTGTACACTTTCTAGTAGTGTTCCCCTTCCTCTACCACGACCTCCCCTTGAGTCACGACCTCCACCACTTCCACCATCATGACCAAACATGGGACCACCACGGCCTCCTTGAAATGCATGTCCTCCCCCTCTATTACCATGTCCACCTCCTCTTGCCGCAATAAACATGATCTGTTAGACGTTGTGGTATTCTCTGTGGGTCCTAATGAAATCCCACGAAGACGAGCAAATACTTCCTCAAGTGTAGGAAGAGCAGAACCTCCCAATATTTGTGCTCTATTTGGTTCATACTTTGATTTCAGCCCTACTAAGAACCTGGTTGCATCTAGTTGCTCCCTTTGTTATTGCTGAATTTTAACATCTGGAGTTAGGGGATGATAGACGTTGAGTTCATTTCTAAGGTTTCTCATACTGGCATAATACTCTTCTAGGGTTTGATTTCCTTGCTGTAAATTGAAATACTCCTGATAGAGCTAATATACTCTTGTAGTATTATCCTGTCCAGAATAAAGTTTCTTGGAATGTTCCCATATTTCCTTGGTTGTATCTAAGAACATAAAGTTGACACTTATTTTGGGTTCCATACTGTTGCACAACCATGTCATGATTTGGGCATCTTCTTGTTCCCAGTCATCAAACCCTGGAGATTCAGCTGATGGTTTATCCTCCTTCACATGTTTCACCTTCTTCTTCGCCTTGAGAAAAACTTCCATTGACTTGGCCCATGGCACATAATTTTCACCATTAAGTTTAATTGATGTTTATCTGCACACCTAGATAGTCTGAGGGGATCATCACACTAGATTTCTGATCACTACCACCATCTCCAGTTGCTGCCATTGTGCTCCCCAATACGATTTCTAATTCTGAATTATCAACCAGACAACCACTAAAATATACTGCTGTCAAGTCAACACTACAGCAGTCTCCACATCACTTACAACAATCTCTCAACCAGCCACAATCAAAGAGCTTGATGTAAACCACCATTTAGACACATTTGGCCACTCTTTCAGCACCAATTTTTTTTCTCCAAACCACTACTGGTAACTAACCACCATGGCTGTTACTCAACAACCACCAAGAACCCTCTTGAAACTTCTCAGTAGAGGATCTGGAACACCACAAACACCACTACACGACCACTAGGGCTGTCATTCATGGTGACAGCAGTATTAGAACTACTAACCTAGGGCTGCCACACCTTCCTAACACCTGTAATGAAGATTGCGGCTGTCCTGGATTACCAAAAAAACTTGCTGCAGCCTTCTACCTGTGCACCTTAGATCACAGCCCAGAAAATAAGAAAAAGAAGAATAGGAGATCGCAGGTCCAGGTACTTGAAACCAGAACCTTCTTCTCCTGTATTTAGTGCTCTGATACCATGTTTTAATGAAGAAGAAGAAGCTGTCGAACTAGAGAGATTAACCCTACTAGTTGACCATAATCTCTATTATATTATAATTAGGGTACAAGGTCAAATATACCCCTACTTAAGCATGGGACACGTAAACTAAAAGAACTAAAACAGAATTGCCACATCATCACATAACTTAAAACATAATGAAAAGACTAATCTACCCTTACTTGACCAACTCTGACACTAGCTTACCTAGAATTCAAAGATATTGGTTTAGATGCATTTGGGTTGGGATTTGGTATAGTTGATTTGTATTGATTGATTGATTAGTTTGCAGTCTCCTTTTTCTAATGTTTCTTCATGATGCAGTGTTTATTGCTGCATTGTTACCTCATACTCCCTGTCTTGTATTTTTGCTTCTATAATAAAATTTTCTTCTCTATCTATCATAAGAAAAAATCGTAGCAGAGAAGCAGCCTAGGCACCCAAGATAGGCAACTTTTTATGATAGATTGCAAATTGGCTTCATAGTTAGCTTATTTGGGGACATTTACTAAAGTAAACCTTTTATTAGGGCAATGGAGAAAGAGCAGATATAAACCCCATACTCCATATAATATACAAGCAAAGAAGCAATGTTGTTCCACTTCCTTTTTTAACTTATTATATTATATTTCTGTTCAAAATAAGTTGTTATTTGTTAAATGATTACATTGTGTTTGAATGAGAAAATATTGTGTCATTAATATTCAAGTGATCTAGTTAAAAGTTATACATGTAATTTGATAGAAAATATCTTCTACAGGTTTCACTTAAACACTCTGGATCACTTTTCATGTATGCGGGGCATGAGGGTGGAGCATATGCCAAGAATAGCTATGGAAATATGTAAGCCCATGATTTGGATAGCTCCTTACTTCTATTCGTTAATTGATTTTATCTTAAGCTTGTAATTTGATACTTGGTTGTTGGTATGTATTTGTATTAATCAACTTGTTTCCTTTTTCTCATTTTTTCCTTCCTTTGGTTGTTTGATAGTTTCAGTTTCTAAAATGAGTTGAAAAAGATCAACAAATCTATTTCTGGTGCAGATACACAGCTGTTGGTGTTTTTGTTCTCGGACGGATATTTTGCGAGGCATGGGGCATTGAAGCGAGGAAAAAGCAAGCAGAATTCAATGAATTTCTAGAGGTAATTTATAGATAATATCTTTTTTTTGAGGACCACGACAAATGTTTGACATATACAATCCAATTCCAAGAAAATACCTTAAAGGACCTAGATCTTTCACCTCAAACCGAGTGGCAAGGAACTCCTTTAGCTTTTGAATTTCATCTTCCTAATCACTAGTGATAACTATATCATTGACATATACTATCAGGGCTGCAATTTTACCTTCCCCTCTTTTTACAAACAATGTATGGTTAGACTGGCACTGTTTGTAACCTCTTTTTTGTACAACTAAATGAAACCCTATTGAACCAGGCCCTTGGTGGTTGTTTTAGGTCATATAAGACCATATGCACTTCTTCTTCAAGATCACCATTCAGGAAGGCATTTTGATATCTAACTGTTGAAGGTTCCAATTAAGATTAGCGGCTAAGGAAAAAAAAGGACTTTGATAGAGTTCATCTAGTAACCCGTGCAAATTGTCTTGAATGGACAAATGCAATGAAGGGAGAAATTAATGCCTCCCACAAAAATGGCACCTGGGAGTTGGTGGATCTTCTTGAAGGGAAGGAACCAGTGGGTATTCACAATAAAGCATAGGGCTAGTGGTTCAGTAGAAAGGTACAAAGATAGATTGGTGGACAAAGGGTTTACACGAGTGTGTGGAGTAAACTATGCAAAGACCTTTGCTCTAGTAGCTAAGATGAATTCGATCAGAATCCTCCTTTCACTGGCAGCTAATCTTGATTGGGAACTTCACCGGTTGGGTATTAAAAATGCATTCTTGAATGGTGACCTAGAGGAGTATGTTTACATGACTCAACCTCCAGGTTTTTGTGCCAAAGGTAGTGAGCAAAAGGTGTGTAGGTTAAAAAAAATCATTATATGGGTTGAAACAATCACCTTAGACATGGTTTAGTAGGTTTCATTTAGCTGTACAACAGATGGGATTCAAACAATGCCAGTCAGATCATACTCTATTTGTGAAGAAAGGTAAAGGGAAAATTGTAGCTTTAATTGTGTATATTGATGACATAGTAGTCATCGGAGATTGGAAGACTGAAATACAGAAGCTGAAGAAATTCTTAGCCACTCAATTTGAGGTGAAAGATCCCCTTATGTTATTTCCTTGGGGTTGAAGTTGTTCGCTCTAAAAAGGGCATCTTTATTTCCCAAAGGAAATATGTACTAGATCTATTAGAGGATACAGGAAAAGTTAGGAGTGAAACCAATTGATTCACCCATTGAACCCAACCATTAGCTAGGAGACAGTAAGGGGGAGTGTTTGAAAGATGTGAAGAAGTTTAGAGACTTGTAGGGAGACTTTTATATCTGTCTATGACCAGACCTGATATTGCCTAAGTAGTGGGTGTCCTTAGTCAGTTCATGCATAACCCTAAGACAACTCACTTTGAAACTGTAGAAAGAATCCTTGGATACCTCAAGAAGTTCCTAAGAGCTGGTTTGCTATTCCAGAAACATGGGCATTTGAAAGTGGAGGTGTATATAGATGCTGATTGGGCATGGGCAATCGATGACAAAAAAATCTACCAGTGGATATTGTACCTTTGTGGGGGGAAACCTAGTCACTTGGAGAAGTAAGAAGCAAAGTGTAATTGCTAGATCCAATGCTGAAGCAGAATACAGAGCTATGTCTCATGGAGTTTCTGAAATCATGTGGATAAAAAACTTGTTAGGAGAGTTGGGTTTTGCAGTTAAAATCTAAGTCACTCTTTTGTGACAAAAAAACTGCTATCAATATTGTTGCTAACCCAGTCCTCCATGATAGAACAAAATATATTGAAGTGGACAAGCATTTTATTAGAGAAAACTTGTGAGCGGAGAAGTGTGCACTCCATATGTCAGTTCAGAGGAACAACTTGTAGACATCTTCACCAAGGGCTTTCATCATGTGCGGCATAATAATTTGTGTGACAAGTTGGACATGATTGACATCCATGTCCCAACTTGAGGGGGAGTGTTGGAATGTTCACTTTATTTCTTATGTTTGTATTCTGCTGATATAGGCTCCGTTTGGACTAGTTAAAGTAGCTTTTTTTTTCTTTATTTATGTTCTATAACTTAAGTAGGGGCATAAGTGTTCTTTCCCTTATAATTATGGTTGCCTTATATATATTAATATAAGTTGGCACCGCCAGCCAGTTAAGTTGACTCCAAAAACATTTTCTTCTCTTCTCCCTTCTCTCCTCTCTTTCCCTTCTCTTCTTCTTCCTTTCTTCTCCTCTATTCTGTTGTTAATATGAAGAAAATAAACCCACGTGAATCTAGTGCAATCATCAATAAATAACACAAAATATCTATAACCCAAGCATGAAATAACAGGAGACGACCAAACATCACTGCGAATGAGGTAAAAGGTGTAGAAGCATGTTTAGTAGAAGATGGAAAAGGCAAAACATGACTTTTACTATAGCATCAGGTTAAGCAAGATTTATCAATATTTTTAGATGAAGAAACATTCATAGGCAGACCTCCCAAGTCTACGCCCCTTCCCCTTCATCTCCCCAATGTGTTGGTTCTAGATAAAACAACCATCACGAGTAAACAAAACAATATTGCCATCATCCACAAGTTATCCAACAGAAATAAGACTAGTAGTCAACTTAGGCACAAAAAAGGTTTTGGGGAGATGTAATGGTGTAGACTGAGAGGTGGATAGAATAAATCTTCACAACCACATATAAGAAGAGAACACCATTAGTAGAAATATGTGGCTAACTGAGATGTAAGGTTTAGAAGACTGATCGAAGAAAGCCCCAGTGATGTGCTTTGATGCCCCAAAGTCAATAACCCACGTATGTGAAGGAGAAGAACATAAGTGGAACCATCAAGAGTGGATCAAAAAATTATGTCAAGGTCAAGAACTAAGTATGGAGTTGGGTTTCCTCTCTTAATAACTCTCCAAGAATTATGTCAAGGCCAGGAACAGGCTCTCTACTAAGTATGTTTGATTGCACAGTTTCATGATCAGGTATGAGGTGCATCAAAAATGCCTAATTTTCCTCTTATTAAGGTGTTTCTTTATAGTTTTTACACAACAATCTGTAGAAATATCTCCAAAGTGAACCAGCTCATATTCAGTCCAGAGGTTCACGAAACCAGCATAATCTCTTGAATCCGTTTCTCTCCTTGAACATATGAAAATATGTCAACCTCAATTTGATATTTCCTAGACATGTTTGATTGCTAATAAACCTTTTCAAGATATTCAAACATGTCATGGGCAGATTTGAGTCCCCTCATTAGGATACTAACATCCATTGTGACAGAACCAAGGATCCAAGACACAACTTGTGCATTCTCAGTTTTCCATTGTTTTAGTCCTTTGACATCAGCAGCGTTAGGCATGGATGTGGAACCATCAATATAGTTCCACATACCCTTCCTTTCAACAAAATGTTTGAAGTGTAACTTCCAAAGTGCATAGTTGCTTCCATCACATTTTACTGAAATGATTTCACCCTTTTAAGTCCCATAGTGAATGAAACACAGAAAAAACAGCTGAAGCAAGTAGTATAAACTCAGGAACCAATCTGGGAGAGTTGAAAGAGAAAAGAAAAACCTCTTACAGTCAAATGAAGATGTCCAAAAAATAGCAAGACTGAGATCTGAAATTGCAGTCCAAAAAAGGAAAGAAAGACTGCTGCTGCCCAAAAGAGATGGATTGATCTCCTTCAATCCTTGTCCAGCTGATGGGACTTTCAGATATGTAGAAAATGACCAGGCGGCACCTCCTTTGAAGTTTTAAGATTTCTCTTGCTGGTTGTGCTGAACAGAGAAAACTGGTTCTTGGATTGATCAAAACAGTCAAGAATCAATTGCAAGGGTAAAGAAAACCTAAACAGTCTGAAAATATTGCCAGATGAATCAGAGAACAACCCGCTCTGGTACCATGTTAATCTGTGAGAAAGAGAAGCCAACAAGAGAGAGAAAAGAAACTTCAGATCTGTTAGGGTTGATCAGTATGATTGAACCAACCCAGAAATATGAATTTATATTAAAAGGTGAATGGACAAGATTTCCCTTACAAAAGAAATAAAAATAAAGAGACAAGGCAGTACATAAATATACATGCCTAATAATATACAATAAAGAGAGTAAAAGTACAACACTACCCTCCATCTTCTCTACACCTCTAAATATTCCATCCATTGAGAATGCTGTGAAATTATCAATAGTTTTTGGCCAATGCACCACTCTCACCATGATATACTACATAATTGCTTCCTTGGTGCATCTTTGCTCATTGAATAACCTTGCATTCGTTTCTTCCCAAATCATACATATAACCACTGCCCTAGTACAGTGCCACATGATTCCCCCTCTTTTTCTTGGCTAACTGAATGTTGATGGGCTGAACAACAAACCATATCTGATGGAAGATTCCACATACAATCAAAAAGAGTAAACAACTCCAACATGGAAGTAACAAATGAATAGGAGTAAATGGTAAGAAATCTTCCCACTAGCTTAATAGAAAAGGCAAATATGTGGGAATAAACACCAGCTAGTCTCCTCTTATGAAGAATATCACAGTTATTAATTTTCTCATTGGACACTATCAGCAAAAAGACCTAACATTATGGGGCATAGGTCTACTCTGAATTTCTTTAACTGGACAAGGATGCATAGAAGGAAGGGAAAAACAGATTACCTGAAAAAAGGAGGCACAATAAAAAGATCCAGAGGGATGAACAGTCCAGATACAAAGATATTGCTTAGATGAATAGAAAGTAATCAACTTACTTTTTTTCTTGATGTGCTTATAAAATTTATTAATTGCACAAAAGTAGGGTAGCAAGGCTCTAAAAGGCCTTTATATTATACCCAAAATAGCTTCCTAATTAAAGGCAAATCCTTTCTTAATTGCAAGTTATGCATACTTAGGTGTGTGCTCATTTCTGTATACTTGCTATTGAATTGCCATCGCATGTCTATATTCACATAGTTCATGGCCTGCAGTTGTTTTGTTTATATTAGTAATTTCATATTGAAATACACCTACTACCAACCATTCATCAAGAGGAATGATATGTTCACATCAATGGAACTATTAATTGTTCTTATTAGGAAATATGTGATCATTGTATACATATAAACATCTTTTGAGGAAATGAATGGTGTACAATAATTTTTTTTTTATATTGCAGTAACTTTTGTGAAAATTCTAAAGATCACCTAATTTTTACTTTGTTTCCAGAGGAATCATATGTGCATATCGATGGAATTAGTAACTTCTGTTCTAGGAGACCATGGACAACGGCCTAGGGATGATTATGGTATTCTCTCTCTCTCTCTCACCACCCAATTGAGGAGTTAATCACAAATGAAGCCTGTAAAAGCTGGGAGCACCTAAGTGTGAAGGGAAGTTGTGAAGACGTATTATGGTCCAGTGAAAATGTCAAATTATGACTCTTAGTTTGCTTTGATTACTGGTCTGTGGTGTTTTCTACAGAACTTTTTACTCAGGTTTACATGAATTGCATGTTTGCAGGATTTTCTTTAGTTATAATTATTGCATTAATTTGTGCTTACATTTGCTTCATGGTAGAAGTTTTAGTCAATCCCTGATCTACTTTATCCTCACCTATTTAATTTTCATTGTTTTTGAAGTAATGGTAACTAAAGAACAAAGTTGAAAAATATGAGTGGAGTGTAATCAGATTAGAAAATGAGAAAGAAGAGAGAAGAGAAGAGGGAAGAAGAGAAGAAGAGGGGAAGAAGGCACCAAAAAGTCAAGTTGGCAGTGCCCAAACCAGAATATTTAAGGGCGGCAGCTGTGACAACTTACAGTTAAATAAAAGAAAGGTAAAAAGACAAAAAGACCCCTGTGGCTTATACTAACAGATTTACAACACTCCCCCTCAAGTTGGGTCATGGATTCAATCATCCCCAACTTGTCACATAATTCATTGTGCCACGAGAAGTGAAGGCCCTTTGTAAGAACATCATGAGCTAGTTGCTCTTTGGAGCTAACATACAGTGTACAAACTTCACCCTTCTCAAGTTTTTTATGAAGTTCTTGTCAATTTCAATGTGCTTGGCTTTGTCATGGAGAACTGGGTTAGCAGCAATATTAATGGCTGCCTTATTGTTGCAATAAAGTGACATAGAACTATCAATGTTAAAGCCCATTTCACCAATTAGATTTTTCACCTGAAGAACTTCAGCAACTCCATGTGTCATTGCCTTGTATTCAACTTTAGCATGATCTGACCACCATACTCTGTTTTTTGCTCCTCCAAGTGACTAAATTTCCACCAACAAAAGTACAGTATCCATTGGTTGACTTTCTGTCATCAATTGAACTTGCCCAATCAACATTAGTATACATTTCTACCTTCAAGTGAGCATGCTTTTTAAACAATATGTCAACCTTGGATATTTTTTTATGTATCTGAGAATCCTCTCCGTAGCTTCTAGATGTGAAGTCTTAGGAGCATGCATGAACTGACTAAGAACCCCCACTACATATACAATATCGGCCGAGTCATTAACAAGTAGAGGAGTCTTCCTACCAAACTTTGGAATTTCTTAACATCCTTTACACGCTTCCAAGCACAGTCACCAAGTCTATGATTGGCATCAATGGGAGTGTCTGCTGGCCTTGCCCCCAATTTACCTGAATCTTGCAATAGATCTAGAGTGTATTTCCTTTGAGAAATGAAGATACCCTTTTGTGAACGAACAACCTCAATTCCAAGAAAATAACATAGGGGACCTAGATCCTTGACTTCAAATTGTGAAGCAAGAAATCCTTTTATTGCTTGGATATTAGAGTTGTAATTTCCTCTAATAACAATATCATCCACGTACACTATGAGGACTACAATCTTTTCTTGATCTCTCTTGAAAAAGAGAGTATGGTTTGACCAGAATTGCTTGAACCCAATTTGTTGGAGAGTCAGTTAAACCTATTGAACCAGGCCCTAGATGATTGCTTCAAACCATACAAGGATTTCTTTAAATTGCAAACTTTTCCTTCACTTCCTTTTGCAAGAATCCTAGTGGCTGAACCATATACACTTCCTCTTCCAAATCTCGATGTAGAAAAGCATTTTTAATATCTAATTGGTGAGGTTCCCAATCAAAGTTAGCAGCTAATGACAAGAGAATCTGGATGGAGTTCATTTTGGCAATTGGAGAAAATGTCTTAGCATAATCAACCCCATACACTTGGGTGTATCCTTTTGCTACTAACCTTGCCTTGTGTCTTTTCATTGCGCTATCTACCTTGAGTTTTACTATGAATACCCATTTAAACCCTACTGGCTCTTTGCCTTTAGGAATACCTGCCAACTACCAAGTATTATTTTTATGAAGAGCACAAATCTCTTCCTTCATTACATTTTTCCATTCAGGTATAGATAAAGCTTTTGCAACACTCTTGGGAATAGAAACACTCTCAATAGTAGACAAAAAGGCCCAAGAAGAAGGTGAAACATTTTTATAGGTAGGGATGGCAACGGGGTGGGTTCGAAGTGGGTTTTGTAAATTCTAAACCCTACCCACCTCCCTAAACCTCCAAACTTATACCTGCCCCAAGACCCGTAACGGATTGTATTTTGAGAATCCAAACCCTCCCTACATATGAAGATGCAAAACCCTCCTTGACCCTATCCTACCTACTTCAAGTGTAGGGTGGGTTGGGTTTAGAACCCGCATCTAATTCCTATTATTTGGTGTTATATATAGGCAATAAATAAGTAAAATAACATGAACAAACAACAAAATTTCCAATTATTTGATTAAGACATGTAAAAAACACATAAACTATCAATTATCCTTCACATAAAATTCAAAATATTATTAAATTCAACACCTAATACATAAAGTTCATATGTTTTCCAACAATATGTGGGTCGGGGAAGGTTGGGTGTTTAGTGGTACATGACCCAACACCCTTTCTATGAGCACCTGTCTGTCACAGAGAGTACCACGGGTACTTCACCTTGGTCCTATGACCAAGAGAAAAAGGAATGAAGAAGAAAAAAGAGCTCTCAGATCAGGCCAATTGAAGAAAGGGAAGAAGAGAAGAGAGAAGAGAGAAGAGAAGAAAAGAGATTGGAAAGGCACCAAAAAGTCAAGCTGGTGGCACCCGAACTAGAATATACACTAGGGCGACAGATGTGACAACTTACAATAAAATAAAAGAAAGGTAAAAGGACAAAAAGACCCCTGTGGCTTATACTAACAGATTTACAACATGGAGTCTCATTGAGAAGAGGAAGATTTCTTTGCTTGATATAGTAGTATAGATAATAAAAAATGCCAACACTAGGGAACTTCTGTTGGCAGTTTGTGGTTATAATCTGGTGGGAGTTGTTAGGATCCTGAAAGCGTTAAATAGAAAGGAGAAGCGAGTGGCCCTAAAGTTTTCTTTTCATGTCTTTGTTTTCTTGTGCTGAAACTTTTTCTAATACAACTCTTGATTGCTTATATTGACATGTGAACTGTTGAGCTTTGATTTCTGCTTATGTTTGATCCATCATTGTTAAAACTTGGGGTTTTCAGTAAATAAGGAAGTTGATTGAAATCTTTATTACTTGTATTATGCTCTGTTTTTGTATTTCTTTCACATTTATTTGCAGAGTCCCAAGTTAATTGTTCTAATAGAACCTTCGGCCCTGGAGTTCAACAAGTAAAGGGGAGAAAACTTACTCATTTCCATATTTTTTTTAGTTTCCATGGGGTGTTTGGGTTTTGTTGGGTGCAGGGGCTAGTAAATCCATTTGGAAGAATTGTTTCCATTAAAAAGTTGTTGAATTTTTGTCTTTAGGATTCTCTGAATGGAATTGTCCCTTTAATATAATTTATCTAATTGCTTGCAAACTGTCTTTCTTCTGAGCAGTTGTGGTAACAGCAGTCACAGAATTGGGAAATGGGAGACCAAAATTTTACTCTACTCCTGATATAATTGCTTTTTGTAGAAAATGGCGCCTACCTACCAATCATGTTTGGTTATTCTCAACAAGGTGAGGATCTCTGATATAAATCATGGTGTTACTTGTAACTAAAATTGATGCAAATGCTGGAAAGCGTGTATTAATCCCAATTAATCTTGATTGTTTGGTAATACACTAATGCTGACTTCCTTCCCCAATAAATAACTGCCAGATGGATTTATAGGAAGTGTGAAAGTATAATGATAGGTACACAAAAATGATTTATAGAATGACTTTATTCTGATCCTTTTCAAGGAATTCCTATTTGAGATTCCTCAACTTTCTTACTATGTTGGATGACTAAAAGAAATGGAAGTTCCCATCCATAGAAATAATTAGGATCGCTCTTTTCATATTGAAAGATTCTTTCTTGTGCTCATTTGGAATAATCCAACAGATAGCAAATGGAAGCATCAGAAAGTTTCTCTTGGCCACCAAAGTTGGGAAGATAAATCACTAATTACTCCACCATAATGAAAAGATGTAATGATATCCCTCATCGTCCTTCTCACACGTTATGCAATGATTTAGAATCAATATATGGTTTAGGTGATAAAAGCTAATATTTTAAACTTAAGTGGCTGGGCTTTCTTTGAAGTTATGGTTTCCTATTTTTTTTTATCACCAAGTTTGTTTTTCATCTAGTTCTTCTTTTGAAACAAGAACGTTTTCCTTTGGTTTTCATTAAACATGGTGATGATTGATCCTGGGAAGGTGATGTAGCAAAACAATAAAAACACTCTGGATTATTGTTTTTTAAAATGATGTCCAGTTTACTTTGAGATAAAAGTTGTTCTTAACTTTCACAAAAAAAACATTCTTGTTCTGAAATGCTAATTTATTTTGTCAGATCAAAGTTCTTAGTTTCTGATTGTTGTTTTTTGGTTACTGAAGGAAATCTGTGACTTCTTTTTTTGCTGCATATGATGCATTATGTGAGGAAGGAACTGCAACACCTATATGTAGAGCTCTTGATCAAGTTGCTGATATCTCTGTGCCAGGTTGAGCCTCTAAGTGAAATTTGGTTTAAGAAACTAAGAATCCAAAGTACTGTTTTGTTTTTCCTTACTATTTCTCATGTTGGTTTAAATGCCAGGTTTTTCCATGTTTGATAGTGAAATTGATGTCTTAATAAATAAAAGAGAGTCAGGAACAACATCAATCAAAGAGAACACGATCCTATGAAAAAGGACTGCCACAGCAGTGAAACAAAGAAGGATGATAATAACAGCAAAGTGTATTCTTGTAGGGGTGCAAGAACCACTGAAGAAGTGAAGCGAAAGAATAGTTTTTTTTTTTTTTTTTTCTAAAAGATACTTCATTCACAACTCCTCCAAACTATATTATGTGGTCCATAAATACTGGTTTGGAATGTTTTGTTTCTTCTTATGCTAGTACAATTATCTTTATCTGCTTTGGCAAACTGGTCTCTTGGACTGCCACAGCTAAGGGTCTGCAGGTCAGGGTGCTGGGCACCCAGCTGAGGTCTACTAGTCTGTTTGATCTGTAATCTTTGTAGGGCCTTTAAGTCTGGTATGTAGCCCTTCAGTCGGGCCCTTTGTATTTTATATGATATTTAATAAAATTACCTTACCTTTTAAAAAAAAAATATTTATCTGCTTTCATAATCAAAAGTGAGGAAATGAGACCGAATAATCTCCATCGATCAATAGTTGAAATTAAAAAGGAAATTGTTTAGTATGATGTTGATTCTTCAAAATCTATGTATTTTTTTGAAGCTTAACATTTGACTAAAATTTTTACTAAATCAGTTTTCGTTCTTTATCCTCTTCTTTCAGGTTAATGAAGCTAGTTTCCATTTTTCTTTTTATGTTAGTAGTAAACATAATTAGCTTTAGTTGCTTTTTCTCTTGGAATCAATGTACAGGATCAAAAGATCATGTCAAGGTACAAGGTGAAATCTTGGAGGGTCTTGTAGCTCGCATAGTTAGCCCTGAGAGCTCAAAACATATGGAGGAAGTTTTGAGAGATATTCCTCCACCGCCATCAGATGGAGGTACAAATAATAGCATTTCTGTTGTGGTTTGATCCATTTCTTTATCCATCACATATTCCATCTTTTGTAACTGGGTTCTTTTTTTTCACCAACCATGGTCTGTATTCAGAGTAATGTAGCATGTTCTTCAATCCATTTATGTTTCAAACTCTGCAATTAATGTCCGAATTTCGTTTAATATTTTATTTCTTGTATGCTTTCTTTTTTGAGGTATCTTTTTGGCTTCATGGAGCCACACAATGGGGGTAGCCCATCCTCCATATCCATAAACGCCCCCAATCCTGGTGACAATGGGATTTGATCCCAAGTCTCTGCTACAACTAGCCAGAGAACTTACCAACCAAGCCACCGCAAGTTGGGTATGGAAAAGCATATGTAATTTGGGGGTGAGGTTCTTTTTGATGGCTTAAGTGCTTGTAGTATTTTATAAAGAAAAAAAAACAATAGGTGAGAAGTATGAGGGAGTGTTTTAAAAAACCCTAGAAAAAGAATGTGATTCTCACTATAGAAAAAAAAAACAGAAACATTCTTTTATACATTGTCCACACTCCACAATTAAATCAAAACTAGGCCAAAAACCTGAAGGTCTTGAACCAAATGAGTTGCTGAAAATGTGATGCAGGATGTAAAGGAGATGATAACTCAATGTGTTTTGCAATTTTTTAGGCCTAAACATGAAGTGGAGAGAAAGCTGTCTCATGTTTTTCGCTCAAATTGCGGCCTAAATTTTGACTTGATTTGGTTCCATTTGATTGGATACTAGTTAGTAGTAGTCGATCAAGACTACAGTCAGTCTTGAATTCAAAAAGGTTTCGGATGGAGAAAAGAAGGAGAAAAGAGGAGAAGCAGAAGTACACAAGGGTTTAGAAAGGAGAGGGACAGATCTAATGAATCTGCCGCCCCACTCTTCATATTTATATGTTATGTTCACTAATTGTAGAAAAAGGCAGAATTGCCCTTAATGCTTACATGGCAAATAAAACAATAATAAGCTGAAATAACAAGCTGTCTGAAATAACTACCAACTAACACTGATATAACTAACAAAGATTACATGTGCTGTCATACGAACACAGTGGGGACCACAGCCGTGGGGCCCACATCAGTGTTCTCTACACTCCCCCTCAAGTTGGGAATAGATATTTGTCATTCCCAACTTGCATAGGTATGCCTCTAACTTCTTCCTTGGAACAGCCTTGGTGAGAAGATCTGCGAACTGCATGTTGGAGGTGATATACGGGAGACACACTTCTTGAGATGAGACTCTTTCTCTGACAAAATGTCGATCAACTTCGATGTGTTTAGTTCTGTCATGCTGCACCGGATTGTGAGCTATATTAATAGCCGCCTGATTATCACAATACAACATCAAGGGTTTCTCATAATTAATACCCAACTCTTCAAGTAGTGACTTCAGCCATAGGATTTCAGCCACTCCATTAGCCATCGATCTGTATTCAGCTTCAGCACTAGAGCGAGAAACAACACTTTGTTTCTTACTCCTCCAAGAGACAAGGTTACCTCCTAAAAAGGCACAATATCCAGAGGTCAACCTCCTGTCATCAGCACTCCTAGCCCAATCAGCATCTGTATAGACCTCTACCTTCATGTGATCATTATTCTTGAACAATATACCTCTACCTGGACATCTCTTCAAGTATGCTAATATTCTCTCAACTGCAAGGAGATGAGTAGTTCTAGGGGAATGCATGTACTGGCTGACAACACTGACTGCATAACTGATGTCTGGTCGTGTGAGACAAAGATATAGGAGTTTTCCAACCAACCGTTGGAACATAGCTTTGTCTTCAAGAGGCTCTCCACCCTCTGCACTGATCTTGTGATTCTGTTCAATGGGTGTATCTGCAGGCTTGACACCTAACTTTCTAGTTTCTGCTAACAGATCTAGAACATACTTCCTTTGAAAAATAAAGATCCCATGTTTAGATCTAGCAACCTCAATACCCAAAAAGTATCGTAGTGCACCAAGATCTTTCACCTCAAACTCTTGGTGAAGGAGTCGTTTGAGGGACTCAATCTCACTATTATCATTCCCTGTCACTACAATATCATCCACATATACAACAAGCAAGGTTAAAGAAGAGTTCACTCTTTTAACGAACAATGTATGGTCTAACTGGGCCTGTACATAGCCGAATTTTCCAAGGGCTAGTATGAATCTATCATTCCAAGCTCTGGGGGACTGTTTTAGTCCATACAATGCTTTATTCAGTCGGCAAACCTTCTTACCTGTCTCTGCATCATAAAATCCAGGGGGTAATTTGCATGTAGACTTCTTTCTGTAACTCTCCATTCAGAAAGACATTTTTAACATCCATCTGGAACAAAGGCCAAGAATAACTCGCTACAAGGGCTAACAAAACTCGAATAGTGGTCATTTTTGTTAGTGGGGCAAAAGTCTCAAAGTAGTCTATACCATAAGTCTAAGTAAATCCTTTTGCAACCAACCGGGCTTTATACCTTTCAATGGAACCATCAGCATTATGTTTCACAGTAAACACCCATCTACATCCAACCAGTTTCTTTCCTTTGGGTTGGTCAACTAGCTCCCAAGTATTATTTCTCAAAAGGGCATCCATTTCAACCTTCATTGCATCCTTCCACTCAAGAACTGACAAGGCTTCTTGCACTATTCTGGAGATAGGAGTATCAGCAATGGAAGTGAGAAAGGACCTGTAAGAGGGAGACATGTGATCATAGGACAGAAACTGGGAAATGTAGTGAGCTGTGGATGTGGTGCAACGTCGTTTCCCTTTACGGACTGCAATGGGGAGGTCAAGGTCATCCGAAGGAATGGAAGTAGCAACAGTGGAAGGTATCTCAGTGAGACCTGGATCTGATAAGGGGACTGTAGTACTTGGATCTGGATCCGCAGAAGGAACTGGGGCTGGCCTGGGCTGCTGATGACCGAAATCAACCCGCCTCCATCGCCTGGATCTGATAAGGGGACTGTAGTACTTGGATCTGGATCCGCAGAAGGAACTGGGGTTGGCCTGGACTGCTGATGACCGAAATCAACCTGCCTCCACCGCCTGCGATAGACTTTCAACTCCTGACACCTCTGACAACCCTCCCCATTACAACCCTCATCACTCAATGGAATGGGTAAGGGAACCCCACTCTCACTGCTCTCCCCCTAAGGAAAAAGGCCCAAATTCTCACTACTCTCCCCCTGAGGAGAAACCCTAGGGTAATAGGGTACCTCCTCAAATAAAGTGACATCCATCGAGACAAATCTTCTCCTAGAAATAGGTTCATAGCAGCAATAACGCTTTTGAGTTTGTGCATAACCGAGAAAAATGCATTTGGAGGCCTTAGGATCAAATTTGGAATGCTGAGGGCCAAGAATCTGAACAAAGCAGGTGCAACCAAAGGTTTTAAGGGGAACAGTAAATAATTCCGCATCTGGGTATAGAAGGGTAAACAGAGGCTTCATATCAAGAACCCGTGAGGGAACCCGATTAATGAGATACACTGCCGTGAGAATAGCATCGCCCCAGAAACGGATAGGCACATTGGAGGTAAACATAATGCTTCTAGCCACCTCCAAAATGTGCCTATTCTTCCTCTCGGCAACCCCATTCTTCTGTGGTGTATAAGGACAAGTGCTCTGGTGAATAACTCCATGATCGAGTAGATAAGAGGCCAGTGGCTTGGCAAAGTATTCTTTTGCATTATCAGATCTGAGGATTTTGATTTTGACCCCGAACTGGGTTAAAATCATCTGATGAAAGGTCTGGGTCAGAGCGAGAACCTCATCTCGAGAACGCATAAGGTAGACCCAAGAAAAACGGGTATAGTCATCAACAAACAACAGGAAATATCTGTACCCCCCCCATAGAAGGGATGTGATACGGGCCCCAAACATCGGTGTGCACAACATCAAAAGAATTACTACTTCTTTTATTACTCAAGGAATAAGATGTTCTACAATGTTTTACAAGCTCACAACTCTCACATCTCAAATTTGACATCTCAACGGACTCAAACAAACTAGGAAACAGACTCTTCAAAGACCGAAATGATAAATGGCCTAACCGATTATGCCAAAGCATAACTGGTCTCATAGAATGAGAAACAAAAGACTTCTTATCCACATGCTCTTTCCAATGAGAACTCTCTCCAAGCAGATAGATCCCATTCGTCTCACGACCAGTCCCAATCACCTTCCCTGTCTCCAAATCCTGAAAAACACATCAGTCGGGGAAAAATGTTACTGAACAGTTCTGGTGTTTTGTAATACTACTGACTGAAAGTAAATTAGTATTAAGTTTAGGAACATGCAAGACTGAGGATAAGGAGATAGTATCAGACAACTTGATGTCTCCCTTGCCAGAAATGGGAACAAGGGAACCATCAACAATGGATACTTTATCTCTACCAGAAGATAAGTGATAGGTAGTGAATAGTGATGGCAAGCTAGTCATATGGTCAGATGCACCTGAGTCTATTACCCAACAATGTTCAGTGTTACCTGGAGTTGAAGCATGGTAAGCTGAGGCCCGAGTACCTAAATGAGCAAAAGCTGATGTGGCAAGGGCTGATGATGACTGAGATGATTGAGCTGAATTCCCAACCTCCTTTTCCAATTGTATTAGGGCAGCCCGAACAACAGCTAAGGTGTCTAGGGGCGTGCCTTTTGTGCCCGATGAGGATGCGGAATCGATATTAACAACCATATGAGCATTACCCCTTTTGTTCCTTAGTTTTGTTGGGACTAATTGAGGGTGCAACTTCCAACATGTATCTTTAGTGTACTTGGGTTTCTTGCAATGTTCACACACTAGATCCCGCTTATCTTCCTTTTTCATGTCCTTTTTTGTATCACCCCCAGACTTAGGTTTAACTGCTACTAGGGCTAAGGGGAAGGGCTGATGCTGCATCATAACTTTTCTCCTAGTCTCTTCACTATGCACCAAGGAGTAGGCTTGAGATAAGGTCACATTGTCTCTTGTCAGTATCTGCTGTCTCACAATGTCATAATCAGAGTTCAGACCAGCCAGGAATTCAAACACCCTATTGGTCTCAACTTGCTTTCTATGGGTCTGTGCATCTTTCGGACTTTCCCACTCAAGAGTCTCCAGATGGTCAATTTGATGCCACAGAGATTTCAAAGTAGAGAAATAAACAGAGACTGGTTTCTCACCTTGTTTGAGGTTATTTACCTCACACTTCAATTCATAGGCTCTAGCAACATTAAGGGGTTGGGAGTAGGTCTCTTTCATGACATCCCAGATCTCCTTGGTTGTTTTTGCCCACAAATAATTTCGGCTGATATGTGGCTGCATAGAGTTGCACAACCATGTCATAACCAAGTAGTTCTCTTGAACCCACTTGGTATACATTGGGTCCTCCTTGGATGGTTCTTTCACATCTCCCAATAGGTAGCTAAGTTTTCATCTTCCCCCAATAGCCATCATGGCCGATTGGGCCCATTCTAAGTAATTGGATCCGTCAAATCTCACAGTTGTAATCTGAAACGCAGTCTCAGACATATTACCAGAACTGCTGTTCCCAAAAACACCTTCCCCCTGATTCTTGAACTCCATTCTTGGTTAAGAATCAGTAATTAAGAACTATTAGAGCTACTACAATAGAAAACAACACTTAAATAACTGATCACAGTCAGAATTCTGTATGAATTCAGTTTGGATCTGATCTGAAACCAATCGGCAGTTCAGAATGTAAGCAATCCAATAAAGGTTCTCACCTCAAAACAGGCTGTGAAGCCAAAACAGGTCTAGAAACCACTTAGAAAACAATCTGTAATGCTGAAGCAGATTTAGGGTTTGATCGTAGGGTTAAGGAAACCTTTGTGAGAACATAAACAGTGCTCAGCCACACCTTCCAAATAGGTTCAGAGTCAAACTAGTCGTAGGGTTAATGACAAACCCTAAAAAAAAATCAGAAAAACCTGATCGCCTCTGAGAAAATAAAGGAGAGTTCAGCCGCTCCTCCTAGATAGGTCCAACCTATCTTTGACTGACGACGATCTCAAGGAAAAATAAAAACTTACCCAGAAAACTCTGATCGCCACCTTCAGTCTCGGCCTGAACCCTAATACTGATCCTTTTGACCTTCTCTGATTCTTCCTGATTACCAAAACACTCTCCAAGCCTCTACAAGCCTTCGGACAGCTGCTAAACCCTTCTGGTAACCTCCAAGAATCAGCCAACGAACAGTTCTTTGCAAGCTTCTAGCCCTAGGCAGTTCTCATGTGGTCGGCTGGACTAGACACACATGAGAAACCCTAGATAGGCTCTAATACCAAGTAATCGATCAAGACTACAGTCAGTCTTAATTCAAAAAGGTTTCGGATGGAGAAAAGAAGAAGAAAAGAAGGAGAAAAGAGGAGAAGCAGAAGTACACAAGGGTTTAGAAAGGAGAGGGACAGATCTAATGAATCTGCCGCCCCACTCTTCATATTTATATGCTATGTTCACTAATTGTAGAAAAAGGCAGAATTGCCCTTAATGCTTACATGGCAAATAAAACAATAATAAGCTGAAATAACAAGCTGTCTGAAATAACTACCAACTAACACTGATATAACTAACAAAGATTACATGTGCTGTCATACGAACACAGTGGGGACCACAGCCGTGGGGCCCACATCAGTGTTCTCTACATTAGTTATCCACCAACGTCAAGTTTCATGACCAATTGAATATGGCCAATTTATGAAAGTTAATAAATCTGTGATGGGATTTCTACCTTTTGGGTTACTTGAGTTTTTGAATTAGAGTTCTAGTAGTTTTAGGACTTATTTTGGTGGAAATCTGTTTTAGAAGTTCATGTTATTTTTTGTAATCGGTGAAAAAGATGTAGAGAAGATGGGCCGAATGGCCCATAAGTTGTTTATCCTTTTTTACTGTTTGTATTCCTTTCTGTAGTGGGCCTTATTCTGGGCCCATTCTTTCTATAGTATGTTCTTTTAATTTCTTGCCCAACTGAGGGCCTTCTTGTAAATTATTCAAGGTTAACTTAATAAAATAGTGTTAGGGTGTAAGAGAAGAGGGCAAGGTTCGAAACTCTCTCTCTCCGAACCCTTTCTTGCGCCATCTTCTTCTTCACCCTCTATTCTTAGAAGAAGTATTTTTTGCTGGTTCTTCTTGATTTCTGCATCTATTCTAAACAGTTCTCTATTCTCAAGGCCGAACCCTCTATTCGGCTATCCTCTGGTCTGGTTTAATCCACAGATTTCTGGGTTGTTTTTCATTTCTTTTCTGGACTGTCAAGTAGCCGAAATACCTCTGGAATCACTACTGCTGGTTATTGTTTCTTTTGGATTGTTTTTGGGCCCCTGTACAGACTGTTCTTTGGGCTGTTTTCATCTTTGACAGTGAGGTCTTCTCTACTGCCCACTCTATGTTTGTAAAAATGTCTCTTCATCAGTACGGACTGTTCTCTGCTCTTTTGGGGTACTGTTTGGCAAGTACCTGGAATTTCTGTTTAGAAAAGGAGCTTGGACTGGGTGCACAGTGTTTGGAGGTTTTCTGATTTATTCTTGAAGGCCGAACCAAGTTGGTTGGTGTCTCGTGCAGTCAACAAGGTGCTGCTTCTGTCTTTTTGGTTCTCACAGCTTCGGGTGTGACTCAGCTTTGTGTATTGCTGCTTTGAGGCTGGTTTAACACAGCCCTTGTTCATCCTCATCCGGTGTTGTTTGTTTGAAGTTGATTGAAATCTTATTTGAAGTGGTTAAAAAGATGGACTCATCAGAGATTGAAAACAATAATGTTGCTGAATTCGAACAGGTTCCGGGAGCTCCTGTTGACTCTTTATTGGCTCTTACAACAATCAAGCTAGATGGAACTAATTATCTAGCATGGTCACAATCGGTAAAGATTTATATATGTAGTAGAGGAAAGTGGGGTTTTATCTTCGGGAACAAGAAGGCTCCCCCAGAAGATGATCCATCTTATGAGAAGTGGATGCAAGAGAATTACACTGTTATTGGGCGGCTTGTGAACTCAATGCAGCCACAGATCAGCCAACACTATCTATGGATGAATTCAGCGAAGGAAATCTGGGATAGTGTTGCCGAAACCTATTCCCAAAAACTAAATGTGGCTAGAGCTTACAAGTTGAGAAGTGACGTGAAGAATTTGAGACAGGGGGAGAAACCATTATCTGTATACTTCTCAACCTTAAAGTCTTTGTGGCAAGAAATAGACTGGATAGAAGCTGTAACTTGGGACACCACTAATGATGCAGAGACCTACAAGAAACTGGTTGAAAGAAACAGGGTGTTTGAGTTCTTAACCGGATTAAACCTAGAGTATGATATAACAAAACAGAATATTTTATCCAAGGAGAGTGTCTCATTGTCACAAGCATATGCATTGGTAAGTAGTGAAGAGAGCAGAAGGATTGTCCAGGTTCAAGGGGCTGGTATAAGTGATCACTTTGCTAATATGGGAGTAAAACCCAAAGGAGTTGCAGGGACTTGTAGTGGCTCTGGAAAGAAAGAGGTTGTATGTGAGTACTGCAAAAGGCCAAAACACACCAAAGACAAGTGCTGTAAATTACATCCTGATCTTGTTCCTCTTCGGTTTCAGAAAAAGCATGACAGTAAAAGGGCAGGGACAGCAAATGCGGCTTCTGGTCCAGATAGTGACAAGTACCATACTGAAGAGATGTCTGCTTGTGCATAGCTAGCAGCCATGAAAGCAGAATATGAGAAGTTTGGGAAGATGATCAGTCACCTAGAGGGTGTGACTTCATCTTCCAACCCTTCAGGGAATTCAACCTTTTCTACATTTGCTCATTCATGTATAAGGGCTTCTGCCAATCATGCAACCATGTCAGGTAATCTCAAGATCCCTTGGATTATCGATTCAGGTGCTTTTGATCATATGACCAATCTTTCTACCTTGTTTGTTTCATATGATTTGTGTAGAAGTTCAAGACTGCTATCAGCCTTGAACCCTAATAGATTTCAGGTTCGAAAATAGAAGGAAAATGTAGAGAAGAGAAGAGAAAGAGAAGAGAGAACTGTAGAACACAAAGGGTTGAAATGAGGGACAAAATCTGAATATTCTGCCGCCGCTACTTCTATTTAGTATTTATAGGTTATGCTCATTACATGGAAAGGATAGATCTGCCCTTAGTATTTACATAACAAATAGAACAAAATAAAACTGAAATAAATAACAACTGAAATAACTGACTGACCACCAGCTAACCCTAGGATGACTAAAACACATTCTACCCTACGAACACAGTGGGACCATAGCTGTGGGGCCCACATCAGTGTTCTCTACACTCCCCCTCAAGTTGGCAATAAATGTTTATCATTCCCAACTTGGATAGATCCGGCTCTAGCTTCTTCCTTGGTACAACTTTGGTGAGGATATCCGCTAGCTGCATGTTGGATGTGATGTACGGGAGACACACTTGTGATGAGACCCTTTCTCGTACAAAATGTCGATCAACTTCAATATGTTTAGTTCTGTCATGCTGCATCGGATTGTGTGCTATATTAATAGCCGCTTGATTATTACAATACAGCATCAAGGGCTTCTCATACTCAATACCCAACTCCTCAAGTAGTGATCTCAGCCATAGAATTTCAGCCACTCCGTTAGCCATTGACCTGTATTCAGCTTCAGCACTAGATCGGGAGACAACACTCTGTTTTTTACTCCTCCAAGAGACAAGGTTACCTCCCACAAGGGCACAATATCCAGAGGTAGACCTTCTGTATCAATACTCCCAGCCCAATTGACATCCGTATAGACCTCCACCTTCATGTGGTCATTGTTCTTGAACAGTATACCTCTACCCGGGCATCTCTTCAAGTATGCTAATATTCTTTCTGCTGCAAGAAGATGCGTGGTTCTAGGAGAATGCATGTACTGGCTGACAACACTAACTGCATAACTGATATTTGGCCTAGTGAGGCAGAGATATAGGAGCTTTCCCACTAATCGCTGGAACATAACTTTGTCTTTAAGAGGCTCCTCACTCTCTGCACTAATCTTGTGGTTCTGTTCAATGGGTGTATCCGCAGGCTTGACACCTAACTTTCCAGTTTCCGCCAACAGATCTAGAACATATTTCCTCTGAGAGACAAAGATCACTTGTTTAGATCTAGCAACCTCAATACCCAAAAAATAGTGTAGTGCACCAAGATCTTTCACCTCAAACTCTTGATGAAGGAGCTGTTTGAGGGACTCAATCTCATGGCTATCATTTCCTGTCACCACAATATCATCAACATATACTGCAAGTAGTGTCAGAGAGGACTCCACCCTCTTGATGAACAATGTATGATCTGATTGGGCCTGTACATAACCGAACTTCCCAAGGGCTAGTCTGAATCTATCAAACCAAGCTCTAGGTGATTGCTTTAAACCATACAATGCCTTATTGAGCCAGCAGACCTTCTTACCTGTCTCTGTATCATAGAATCCAGGAGGCAACCGCATGTAAACCTCTTCTTGCAGGTCTCCATTCCAAAAAGCATTTTTAATGTCCATTTGGTACAAAGGCCAAGTGTGGCTTGCTGCAAGAGATAATAGAACTCAAATGGTGGTCATCTTGGCTACCAGGGCAAAGGTCTCCAAGTAATCTATACCATAAGTCTGGGTGAACCCTTTTGCAACTAGCCGAGCTTTGTACCTCTCAATGGAGCCATCCGCATTGTGCTTCATAGTAAATACCCATCTGCATCCAACTGGTTTCTTTCCTTTGGCAGATCAACTAGCTCCCAGGTATTATTTTTCAACAGGGCATCCATTTCAACTTGCATTGCATCTTTCCACTTCGGGACTGATAGGGCTTCTTGCATTGTTCTTGGATTAGTGACATTGGCAACAGAAGTAAGATAGGACCTGTAGGAGGGAGATAGGCGATCATAGGATAAAAATTGGGAAATGCAGTGGGCTGTAGATGTGGTACAATGCCGTTTCCCTTTACAGACGACAATGGGAAGGTCAAGGTCGTCTGCAGGAGGTGAAGTGGCAACAATGGAAGGAGTCTCTGTGGGCCCTGGGACTGTAATACCTGGACTTGGAGCCGCAGAAGAGGTTGGAGCTGGCCTGGGCTGTTGATGACCGGGATCAACCTGCCTGCATCGCCTGTGATAGACTTTCAACTCCTGATCCCTCTGACCACCCTCACTATTGCAGCCCTCATCACCCAATGGAATAGGTAAGGGAACAGCCCCAAAAGTATTAACCCTATCCTCACTACGCTCCCCCTGAAGAAAAGGACCACTCTCACTGCTCTCCCCCTGAGGAGAAACCCGGGAATAATAGGGTGTCTCCTCAAAGAAAGTGACATCCATGGAGACAAACTTCTTCCCTGAGACAGGATCATAGCATCAATAACCCTTTTGAGTTTGTGCATAACCAAGAAAGATGCATTTGGAGGCTTTTGGTTCGAACTTGGAGTGATGGGGTTCGAGAAGCTGAACAAAATAGGTACAACCAAATGTTTTAAGGGGAACAATAAACAATTCCTCATTTGGGTATAGAAGGGAAAAAGGAGATTTCATATAAAGAACCCGGGAAGGAACCCGATTAATAAGATATACCGCCGTGAGGATAGCATCACCCCAGAAGCGAATAGGGACATTGGAGGAAAACATAATACTTTTAGCCACCTCCAAGATGTGCCTATTCTTCCTTTCTACAACCCCATTCTGCTGAGGTGTATGAGGGCAAGTGCTCTGGTGGATAACCCCATGATTAAGAAGGTAAGATGCCAATGGCTTAGCAAAGTATTCCTTTGCATTATCAGATCTAAGAACTTTGATCTTGGCATCAAACTGGGTTAGGATCATTTGGTGGAAGTTTTGGGTCAGGGCGGGAACCTCATCTCGTGAACGCATAAGATAAACCCAAGAAAACCGAGTATGGTCATCAATAAATAATAAAAAATATTTGTACCCACCCATAGAAGGGATGTGATATGGCCCCCAAACATCAGTATGCACAATATCAAAAGAACTATTACTCCTTTTATTACTCAATGAATAAGATTTTCTACAATGTTTAGCAAACTCACAACTTTCACATTTCAATTGGGACAACTCAACAGACTCAAACAAAGTAGGAAACAGACTCTTTAAGGACCGAAAAGACAAATGACCCAATTGGTTATGCCAAAGCATAACCGGACTCACAATCTGAGAAACAAGTGACTTCTTATCCACTGACTCTTCCCGACGAGAACTCTCCCCGAGCAGATAGATCCCATTCGTCTCACGGCCAGTCCCAATCACCTTCTTCGTCTCCAAGTCCTGAAAAACACATCGGTCAGGGAAGAAAGTTACTGAGCAATTCATATGTTTGGTAATACTACTAACTGAAAGAAGGTTAGTATCAAGCTTAGGAACATGCAAGACAGAAGACAAGGAGATAGTATCCGATAGCTTGATGTCATCCTTGCCAGAAATGGGGACAAGAGAACCATCAGCAATAGATACTTTAACCCTACCAGAAGACAAATGATAAGTGGTAAACAATGAAGGCAAGCTAGTCATATGGTCGGATGCACCTGAATCTATTACCCAATAGGGTTCAGTAGTACCTGGAGCTGAGGCATGGTAGGCTGAGGCTCGAGTACCTGAATGTGCAAAAGCAGATGTGGCAGGGGCTGATGGTGACTGCGGTGGCTGAGCTGAGTTCCCAACTTCCCTTTCCAACTGTATTAAAGCAGCCCGAACTGCAGCTAAGGTCTCTAAAGGTGTGCCTTTTGTGCCAGACGAGGATGCTGAATCAGTTTTCACGGCCACATGAGCATTACCCTTCTTGCTTCTCAACTTTGTCGGGACCAAATGAGGATGCAGTTTCCAACATGTTTCTTTTGTGTGTATGGGTTTCTTACAATGCTCACATACCACATCTCTTTTATCTTCCTTCTTTCTGTCCCTTTCTGAATCACCTCTTGATTTGGGTTTAACAAATACAAGGGCTGGTGTAAGAGGCTGAGGTTGCATCATGACTTTCCTCCTGGTCTCTTCACTATGCACTAAGGAGTATGCCTGGGAGAGAGTCACATTATCTCTGGTCAATATCTGTTGCCGCACAATACCATACTCTGAATTCAGACCTGCTAGAAACTCAAACGCCCTGTTTGTCTCGACTTGCTTTCTGTGGGTCTGTGCATCTTTGGGACTCTCCCACTCAAGAGTCTCTAAGTGATCAATCTCATGTCACAGGGACTTCAAGGTAGAGAAGTAGACCGAAACCGGTTTCTCTCCTTGTTTAAGAGTGTTCACTTCACATTTCAATTCATAAGCTCTGGCAACATTAAGGGGTTGGGAATAAGTTTCTTTCATAACATCCCATATCTCCTTGGCTGTCTTTGCCCACAAGTAATTTCGGCTGATATGAGGCTGCATAGAATTACACAGCCATGTCATAACCAAGTAGTTTTCTTGGACCCACTTGGTATACATGGGGTCTCCCTTGGAAGGTTCTTTCACATCTCCCAAGAGATACCCTAATTTACCCCTTCCCTCAATAGCCATCATGGCTGATTGGGCCCATTCCAAATAGTTTGATCCATCAAATCTTACGGTTGTAATCTGAAAACCTGTCTCAGAAACACTACCATAACTGCTGTTCCCAGAACTGCCTTCTGTCTGATTTTTAAACTCCATTTCGTTCAAGAACCAGTAGTCTCAAAAATTAGGGTTACTACAGTCGAAGAACAACACTTGGACTATCAATCACAATCAAAGATTAGTATAGAACTAATCTGTTTTCACGGTATATGTGCATGAAACTAGTATAAGTCTGATCTGAAACCAATTAGCGAACACAACAGTAACAGTCCGTACAGTTTTCACTCCTTAAAAGAGTTTGAAACCCCAAAAAAGATCTGAATGCAGTTTGGAGAATGATCTGATATGAAGAGAATGTTGTTCACTGCCTTCCAAGGTTACCCGAACCCTAGTCTTCTCTGATTCTTCCTGATCACCAACACTTTGCAACCGTGGCAAGTCTTTAGCAGCTGCTAAACCCTCTGGCGATCTCCAAGAATCAGTCAACGAACTCTACTTTCTCAGCTTCCAACCCTAGATGGTTCTAATGTGGTCGGTTGGACTAGATTCACATGAGAAACCCTAACCTTGCTTTGATACCATGTAGAAGTTCAAGACTGCTATCAGCCTTGAACCCTAATAGATTTCAGGTTCGAAAATAGAAGGAAAATGTAGAGAAGAGAAGAGAAAGAGAAGAGAGAACTGTAGAACACAAAGGGTTGAAAGGAGGGACAGAATCTGAATATTTTGCCGCCACCACTTCTACTCATTACATGGAAAGGACAGATCTGCCCTTAGTATTTACATAACAAATAGAACAAAATAAAACTGAAATAACCGATTGACCACCAGCTAACCTTAGGATGACTAGAACACATTCTACCCTACGAACACAGTGGGCCTATCCTTTCTATGTTATGTTCTTTTATTTTCTTGCCCAACTAAGGGCCTCCTTGTAATTATTCAAGTTTAACTTAATAAAATAGTGTTAGGGTGTAAGAGAAGAGAGTAAGGTTCGAAACTCTCATTCTTTGAACCCTTATTGCCGCCATCTTCTTCTTCACCTTCTACTCCATAGAAGAAGTATTTTCTGCTGTTCCTTTTTGATTTCTGCATCTATTCTAAACAGTCCCCCATTCTTAAGGACTGTTTTTTCTTCTTGGTATCAGAGCAGGCCTAAACTTGGCTTGCGCTCTCATGTAGTCCAGCTGACTACATGAGAGTGTTCTAGGGTTGGAAGTTTCAACTTGTGTCGCCAGATTCTTGGAGGTCATTGGAGATTGAAGAAAGTGCCCAAGATTCAAATCTCTTGGAGAGTGGTTCGGTGACCAGGAAGAATCAGAGAAAACAGGTCGGTTTCTGATTTGGAGCTTAAGTCAGAGATTGTAAGTTGTGCTCAGTTATTTCTGGGTTATCTTTTTTGTTCTGGACTGTTGAAGTGCTCGAAGGTTTTTTGAAAATTGTACAGCTATTCAGCTGTTTTTAATCTGGTTTAACCCAGAGATTTCTGGGTTGTTTTCATTCCTTTTCTGGACTGTCAAGTTGCCAAAATTCCTTGGGATTCAGTGCTGCGGGTTGTTGCTTCCTTGAGTTGTGTTTGGGCACCTGTACGGACTGTTCCTAAGCAGTTTTTTCACCTTTGACAATGGGGTCTTCTCTGTTGCCCACACTGTGTTTGTAAAAAGGCCTCTTCATCAATACAGACTGTTCTTTGCTCTTTTTGGGGTACTTTTTGGTAAGTACCTGGAATTTCTGTTTAGAAAAGGAGCTTGGACTGGGTTCACAGTGTTTGGAGGTTTTCTGATTATTTCTTGAAGGCCGAACCAAGCTGTTTAGTGTCTTGTGTAGTCAACAAGGTGCTGCTTTAGTCTTGGTTCTCACAGCTTCCAGGTGTGATTTGGTTTTGTGTATTGCTGCTTTGAGGCTGGTTTAACACAGCCCTTTCTCATCCTCATTCAGTACTTTTGTTGAAGTTGGTCGAAATCTTATTTGAAGTGTTTAAAGGGATGGACTCCTCAGAGATTGAAAATAAGAATGCTGCTGAATTCGGACAAGTTTAGGGGACTCCGATTGATTCTTTATTGACTGTGACCACAGTCAAGCTGGATGGATTCTTTATCCTGTTTATTGATGATTTTTCTCGGTTCACTTGGATTCCTGATGAAGTTCCAAGACTCGTGAGACAATTCCATGAATTTGTTCTAACCCAGTTTGATACCAGGACTAAAATTTTCAGATCTGACAATGCAAAAGAATATTTTGAGAACTTATCCTGCTATCTCTCAGACATGGGGGTTATTCATCACAGTTCCTGTGTTAGGACCCTAGAATAGAATGAAGTTGTTGAAAGAAAAAATAGGCATATTGTTGAAGTTGCAAGAAGTATTTTGTTTGCCTCACATGTTCCTACAAGGTTTTGGGGTGATGCTGTTCTCACTGCTACCTACCTTATAAACCGTATGCCATCCAGGGTTTTAGGGTTTAAGTCTCCCTTTAGTCTCCTTCATCCGGACAAGGACCTTTTTCCTATTCCTCTTCGTGTCTTTGGCTGCACCTGTTATGTACATATTCCAAGTGTCCAAAGGCATAAATTTGAACCAAAAGCCCACAAGTGTATCTTCCTTGGTTATTCCCCCACACAGAAGGGTTATTGTTGTTTTGATCCAAACACTGGCACTCAGTATGTCTCAATGGATGTCACCTTTGATGAGCTTTCTCCCCTTTATGGTTCTTCCCTAGAAGGACAATGTCCAAAGGGGGAGGATTTGTCACAGGTCTTTGCTCTTCCGCTTCCTGTACCTGTTGAATCTCCTATTGAGCCTCCTTCCTCACATGAATCAAAGGAGGATCAATCATTCCACTCTCCCTATCCCAGTGTTCATCCCCTTTTACCTCCTCGTCCTCTCTTTAATCCTAGGGTGTATCAAAGGCAAAGATCCAGAAATGAGCAGGTTGTTTCCCTTACAACAAATGAGCCTCATGCACTTCCAGTTACAGATGAGACAACAGGTACTGTTTCAGCCCCCCTTGGAGCCATCTTTCCCTGATCTTGATATTCCCATTGCTGTTAGGAAAGGAAAACGGAAGTGTACTGCACATTGCATTTCCAAACACCTTTCTTATAGTCTGTTATCCCCTTCATACTTTGCCTATCTCTCTTTTGTTGCCTCTAACCCTATTCCCAGGTCTGTGTCAGAAGCTCTAAATATTCCAGAATGGAGGGATGCTATGAGATCCGAAATTGATGCCCTACACAAGAATGACACTTGGGAAGTGGTTGATTTGCCTGAAGGGAATGATCCAGTTGGTTGCAAGTGGGTCTTTACCATCAAATCTGATGGCACCATTGAGAGGTACAAGGCCAGGCTGGTTGCAAAAGGCTATACACAGACATATGGGATTGATTATCTAGAGACCTTTGCACTTGTTGCCAAGATGACATCTGTGAGGGTTCTTCTATCTTTAGCTACTCACTCTGACTGGCCCCTTTATCAATTGGATGTAAAGAATGCATTTCTGAATGGTGAATTACATGAGGAGGTTTATATGTCTCTTCCTCCAGGGATGTATGGAACAGATATGAAAGGAAAGGTATGCAGGCTGAAGAAATCTCTTTATGGACTAAAACAATCCCTAGAGCATGGTTTGAGAGATTTAGAACTGCCCTTGTTAACTTTGGCTATGTACAGACACAGTCTGATCATACTCTTTTTGTGAAGAGGAGTGGACCTCTGGCAGTATACCTCATTGTGTATGTAGATGGTATTGTTGTGACTGGTAATGATGTTTCAGGAATTCATGATCTCAAATCTTTTCTCCATACAAAGTTTGAGATTAAAGATTTAGGGGAATTGAGATACTTTTTGACATAGAAGTTGTTAGATCCAAGGATGGGATTCTTATCTCCTAAAGGAAGTATGTTCTTGACTTTCTCTCTGAAACAGGGAAGATGGGTGCTAGACCAGTTGCTACTCCTATTGATATGAGTAATAAACTCTCTGCTTCAGATGGAACATTGTTAGAAGACAAAGGAGTCTTCCAAAGACTTCTTGGAAAATTTCTATACCTATGCATGACTCGTCCAGACATTGCTTGTGCTGTTAGTTGCATCAGCCAATTCATGCATGCTCCCCGAGACACTCATATGGCAGCAGCAGAGCGAATCCTGTGTTATTTGAAGGGCTCCCCAGGAAAGGGAATTCTATTTGCCAAACATGGTCATATGAAACTTGAAGCCTATACTGATGCTAACTGGGCTGGAAACATTGATGACAGAAGATCTACTTCTGGGTATTACCGCTTGGTGGCTGGTAATATTGTTTCTTGGAGAAGCAAGAAACAATCGGTTGTTGCTCGATCTTCAGTAGAAGCAGAATACAGAGCCATGGCACATGGAGTTTCTAAACTATTGTGGCTAAAATCATTGATGGAGGAACTGGTGGTTGAGCATGACAAGCCAATGATGTTATATTGTGATAATCAGGCTGCCATCAACATTGGTCACAACCCAGTGCAACATGATAGAACTAAGCATATTAAAGTCGATAGACACTTTATTCGAGAAAGAGTCTCTTCGGGTGAAGTATGTCTTCATTTCATAACCTCTGAAGGACAGTTAGCAGATTTTCTCACCAAGGGCATTCCCAAGGCAAAACTTCAGCATGATACTGGCAAGCTTGGCATGATTGACATCTATGCTCAGCTTGAGGGGGAGTGTAGAGAAGATGGGCCGAATGGCCCATAGGCTGTTTATTCTTTCAGTCTCCTTTTAGTCTCCTTCATCCGGACAAGGACCTTTTGTCTATTCCTCTTTGTGTATTTGGCTGCACTTGCTATGTACATATTCCTAGTGTCCAAAGACATAAATTTGAACCAAATTCTTGGCTATTCCCCTACACAGAAGGGTTACTGTTGCTTTGATCCAAAGACTGGCACTCGATATGACACAATGGATGTCACCTTTGATGAGCTTTCTCCCTTTTATGGTCCCTCTAGGGATGGGCATTGTCAAAAGGGGGAGGATTTGTCACAGGTTTTTGATCTTCCTCTTCCTGTACCTGTTGAATCTCCTACTGAGCCTCCTTCTTCCTCACATGAATCAAAGGAGGATCAATCTTTCCACTCTCCCTATCCCAGTGTTCATCCCCCCTTTACCTCCTCGTCCTCTCTTTAATCCCAGGGTGTATCAGAGGCAAAGATCCAGAAATGAGCAGGTTGTTTCCCTTACAACAAATGAGCCTCATGCACTTCCAGTTACAGATGAGACAACAAGTACTGTTTCAGCCCCTTTGGAGCCATCTTTCCTTGACCTTGATATTCCCATTGCTGTTAGGAAAGGAAAACGGAAGTGTACTGCACATTGCATTTCCAAACACCTTTCTTATAGTCTGCTTTCCCCTTCATACTTTGCCTATCTCTTTTCTGTTGCCTCTAACCCTATTCCCAGGTCTGTGTCAAAAGCTCTTAATATTCCAGAATGAAGGGATGCTATGCGATCCGAAATTGATGCCTTGCACAAGAATGACACTTGGGAAGTTGTTGATCTGCCTGAAGGGAAGGATCCAGTTGGTTGCAAGTGGGTCTTTACCATCAAATATCAGGCTGATGGCACCATTGAGAGGTACAAGGCTAGGCTGGTTGCAAAAGGCTATACATAGACATATGGGGTTGATTATCTGGAGACCTTTGCACCTGTTGCCAAGATGACATCTGTGAGGGTTCTTTTATCTTTAGCTGCAAACTCTGACTGGTCCCTGTATCAATTGGATGTAAAGAATGCATTTCTGAATGGTGAATTACATGAGGAGGTTTATATGTCTCTTCCTCCAGGGATGTATGAAACAGATATGAAAGGAAAGGTATGCAGGCTGAAGAAATCTCTTTATGGACTAAAACAGTCCCTAGAGCATGGTTTGAGAGATTTAGAACTGCCGTTGTTAACTTTGGCTATGTACAGACACAGTCTGATCATACTCTCTTTGTGAAGAGGAGTGGACCCCTGACAGTATACCTAATTGTGTATGTAGATGATATTGTTGTGACTGGTAATGATGTTTCAGGAATTAATGATCTCAAATCTTTCCTCCATACAGAGTTTGAGATTAAAGATTTGGGGGAATTGAGATACTTTCTTTGCATAGAAGTTGTTAGATCCAAGGATGGGATTTTTATCTCCCAAAGGAAGTATGTTCTTGACTTGCTCTCTGAAACAGGGAAGATGGGTGCTAGACCAGTTGCTACTCCTATTGATATGAGTAAAAAACTCTCTGCTTTAGATGGAACATTGTTAGAAGACAAAGGAGTCTTCCAGAGACTTCTAGGGAAACTTCCGTACCTATGCATGACTCGGCCAGGCATTGCATATGCTGTCAGTTGCATCAGCCAATTCATGCATGCTCCCCGAGACACTCATATGGTAGCAGCAGAGCGGATCCTGTGTTATTTGAAGGGCTCCCTAGGAAAGGGAATTCTATTTGCCAAACATGGTCATATGAAACTTGAAGCCTATACTGATGCTGACTGGGCTGGAAACATTGATGACAGAAGATCTACTTCTGGGTATTGCAGCTTGGTGGCTGGTAATATTGTTTCTTGGAGAAGCAAGAAACAATCTATTGTTGCTCGATCTTCAGCAGAAGCAGAATACAGAGCCATGGCACATGGAGTTTCTGAACTGTTATGATTAAAATCATTGATGGAGGAACTGGGGATCGAGCATGACAAGCCAATGATGTTATACTGTGATAATCAGGCTGCCATCAACATTGGTCACAACCCAGTGCAACATGATAGAACTAAGCATATTGAAGTCGATAGACACTTTATTCGAGAAAGAGTCTTTTCGGGTGAAGTATGTCTTCCTTTCATCACCTCTGAAGGACAGTTAGCAGATTTTCTCACCAAGGGCATTCCCAAGGCAAAACTTCAGCATGATACTGGCAAGCTTGGCATGATTGACATCTATGCTCAGCTTGAGGGGGAGTGTAGAGAAGATGGGCCGAATAGCCCATAGGTTGTTTATCCTTTTTTACTGTTTGTATTCCTTTCTGTAGTGGGCCTTATTCTGGGCCCATTCTTTCTAATGGTATGTTCTTTTAATTTCTTGCCCAACTGAGGGCCTTCTTGTAAATTATTCAAGGTTAACTTAATAAAACAGTGTTAGGGTGTAAGAGAAGAGGGTAAGGTTCAAAACTCTCTCTCTCTGAACCCTTTCTTGCTGCCATCTTCTTCTTCACCCTCTATTCTTAGAAGAAGTATTTTCTGCTGGTTCTTCTTGATTTCTGCATCTATTCTAAACAGTCCTCTATTCTCAAGGACCGTTTTTCTTCTAAAGACAAGTTAGAAGGTCTTTTTGCAGTTCTAGTATGTTTTGAAGTCATTCAAATTATATTGCCTTTTTTCCGTGTGACCCTCAAGATTTTTACTTTGTTGTGATCGAAGGTCTCATATTAAGTTTGATGTGATTCCATAATCCATACTTGATTTGAGAAGATGGGTGTGATTCCTTTATCTTAATATCATTCTCATTTTCAACATCTCTATTTGTTGTTGTTGTTGTTGTTATTGTATTTATGGAGATTCATTCATCCCAAGGCTATCTAGATCACAACAGTTATCAAATTCAAGATTTTCTAACAACTGGAGCAAGAAATACCTCTCAAAATATCATTATTCCTATCTGATCAACCTTCTGCAAGAAACTCCACCCACTTTCCAATAAAAGAACATAAACAGATTTTTTAAACCTGAATTTTCTGCTTGAAACTTATACTCAAGAATAAAATAATGAACATTTAGTCAACCTTTATCAAGATGCAGATTTGCAATTTACATTAAACGCAGAGACCATGACTGATCCACGAAAGAGTTTTTTTTTTGCACTTAAAGGAGAAATAATTCCTTTATATACATGTATTTTCTTCTTTATTTTTATTTCATTTTATAACAATTCATTGGTTTGTTATGGCTGAATTTCTTGTTGCCCTGCAAGGAATACAGAATGCAAATGAATTGAATATCTTAAACATGGTCATTGAAGGGGATTCAAAACTGGTGGTGGGGTGGCTGATTTATCTAGATTATATAATTTGGTGCTATAGAGATTAGATGAAGAAATTTAAATGTATCACTAGAAATATGAATTTGAGGATACAATGGGTGAGGAAATTGGCAAATGGAATGGGATGAATAGAAACTGTTTGTATTGGGCTCAAATAATAATGTAACTGTACTTGGGAGAGGTAGATTTGTGCCTCTCTAAGGTATGCTTGTAATGCCTTTATCTCTTGATTAATGAAGCTTGATTTTACTTATCAAATAAACAATTCTTTTGTTTGTTAGAGCCCTGTGCAATGATCACTTTTTTCCCTTGGTTTAAAATTTCTTCCTGTATTGACATATAAAATTGGGAACAGAAGAACATATTTAATTCTTTTCATATGTTCCATCTCTGAATGAATATTTCTTTGGAATAAGCACTATATTTTAATTTTGGGATTTGTGTCATATATCTTTTAAAATTCTGTCTTGAACTCCAGATGGTCATGACTTGGGACCAAGTCTGCGTGACATATGTGCAGCTAATCGGTCGGATGAAAAGCAGGTAAAATTTGTCTGCTTTCTTATATGGAATATGGTCTCTCTATTTTCTTCTCTGTCTCTATGTACATATATATTTTGCTTTGACTTATTTTGTCTCATGGTCTTGAAAATTGGGATGACTATTATTATTCCGTCATTTCCTTCTTGCTTTTTGTAGCAAATAAAAGCACTACTCCAAAGTGTTGGGACCTCCTTCTGTTCTAACTACTCAGACTGGTTTGGAAATGGAAATGGTTGTGTCCGTTCAAGAAATGCTGATCGATCTGTCATTTCAAAATTTTTAAAGGCTCACCCAGCCAATTTTTCTACCATCAAATTGCAGGTCAGGCCACATCCATTATAAACCAGCCTCCTATTGTAAGGCCTCACTTGTTGGTGGCTAGGCTCTTCATTGGCCTTCTAACAATGTATTTGTTTTTCAATTATTCCAGGAAATGATTCATATGATGAAATCAAAACATTATCCAGCTGCTTTTAAGTGTTACTGTAACTTTCACAAGTTGGACTTTATGGCAGATGATAATCTTCACTTTAAAATGGTTATTCATGTACACAGTGATTCAGCTTTCCGACGATATCAGAAGGAGATGAGGTCAAATTTTAATTTACATTTTTTACTACTGTAGAAGTGTTTAGAATTTAGAAATAACCTGCTGTATTGTATTACTAAGAGAGGGAAATACTGTAATTTTCATTTGTTTAAATGCATAAGTATATGATCTAGGGTGGGCCAATCTCTAAGGACTAACACACCCTATTCAATATCTTTCTCTCTTCTTTTTCTTTTCATCTTCTACTGATTACAACAGATTTTCCATAACAGCAATCAACTATTTTTATTGTCTAAGAACTAACTGAAAATCTGAAATGATTACTCATATTTGTCTATATCAAATTTAATTTAATAATTCCTTATCTCTCCATCATGAATAGTCCATTTTTGTTTTTTTTTAGATTAAAAAAATTTGGTGTGTTCCAGGTACAATCAGGGATTATGGCCATTGTATAGGGGTAAGATATCTGTCTTTTAAGATTCGATTAAGCTGGTTATCATTTAAGCATCATTTTTTTAGCTTGATGGTCTTGAAGTTATTATCAAATTATCATGGTCTCGACGATGTAAATAATTAATTTTTCTAGTTTGATAACTTTGAAGCTATTACCAAATTGTAAAGTGTTTTCTTAAGTGATTGATGAGGTAGATAGTGGACTTAGGAGTATCATTGGGGGATAATAACAAGAAGCAACATGGAATCAATTGTTTTGGGGTTACACAAGGGAGGACTTGTAAAGTATTTCAAAAATGGTTGGGTAGCAGGACTAACCCAATTAATTGGAACACTTGATTTGTACATTATTCTTTAACAATACTTAATAAAATGTTGAGTTGTTTCTGGTAAAAAAAATTGTCATCTCAATCCTTCTTTTTTGAAGTCAAATTACTGCCAATAACTTTGTCTAATCTCTTTTTCTTCATGGAATGTGTGGGAGGTCATTCTCCTGCTGAAATAAGGACTTTTTTTAGGGAGGTGGTTTAAAAAAAGATAACACTTGTGATCTGATTAGGTAGAAGAATTACAGCTAGTACGTTTTCCTCCATGTGTTCATGGAATCAAGGAATTGTTAAAATCACTTTTTTCTCCTTATTATCTTTGTAACCCAGATCAGAATCGATCTCTTTGAAATCCTTTAGGAACAATACCCCTTTAGTTGAGACATACAGGACATATAGCTGACAGCCTACTGCTGCATATACAGCAAGCTACATATGATTTATCTTCCGATTTATTGTAAACCTTGACATTTTGACTGCTCCATTCTCAAATATTTTTGAGTAGGAATCTTTCACTTTCTCTTTTCTAGTTTCTTTTCTTGTGAAATTTGACTGTAATTAAAATTTGCTAATCTGACTTCGCCATGTGGCCCGTGCCCTGTCACATCATGATATTCTTCTTTTTGCCACTGACCCCAATAGCTCCTTCTCCAAGCTCGGCAGCAACCAAACTTTAGAACTTATCCCTCCATGAAACACTTAGATCATCCGTAGAATTTTCTCAGGGTTTTCACTGTGAACCTTTATAATTGATACCCTCATGTTTCGAAGGGTTTGCTTCACTATATCTACCTCTACCAAGCTACAACAGGATTCCCCTATTCTCCTAAGGGTATGCTCAGATCATAGATTGAATGAGATTCTTAATATCCCTATCATTATGGTCTTTAGTGGATGGTGTAGTTGCCATGAGTTTGCTGCAGGACTGATGGAGCTGCCTATAAACCATAAGGATCCATTAGGCCCAGCCCATTAAGTACGGATATACTTGAGGACCTCGCAAACAGACCCAATACTTGCTTGTGATGTAATCAGAAATGTATAAATAGGTCACCGAGTAATGGAAATGCATAGAAGAGTTTTCCCTCTAAATCTCTCTCTCTCTCTCTCTCTATTTCAGGAGGAAGAGTTTCCTTCAAAGAAGACTCTTGAGATCAGCAGTATCTCATAAATTTTGGTATCAGAGCTAGATTTGAGATGACCATCACTAGATCAACGCCCATGGAGGAGCGAGTTGACCGGATCAAGGTAGATTTGCTTAAGTTCATTGGAGATCTATGTGAAATGGAGATTCTGTCAGTGATCATGTCATAGTGTGAGAAGATGGACACTACAATAGGAGGTAAGGAGAGCCATTCAAAAGGATCCAATTAGGGCAGTGCACGAAGGTTTGGTGGAAAATCTTCTTGATCAGTCAAGATGGATTTTCCAACCTTCACTAGCTAGGGTCTTCTCTCTTGGATCTATTGTGCAAAGAGATGCTTTGAGTTTCAGGAGGTACCAAGCCATTAATGAGTGGCGATGGCCTTAATTCATATGGATAGAAAAGCAATCCACTGGTTTGGACCTTCCAGCTTTGAAGACTTTGATGAGGCACTATCCAAAGTATGACAAGTTGGACCAGTTCTAGACTATTAAGTGGAATTTGAGAGATTAGCCACAAGGGTTCATAGGTGGCTAGAAAAAGTTCTTGGTGTCTGCTTCTGAAGAATAGGTTGAGGAAGAACCATAAATGTCAAACCTTTATTGTGGGAAAGGTGAATTTCAAAAATTCTTGAAATCAACCCAAGAGAGATTGGATCTCTCATGAGAAACAATTTTCCCCTAGGATCGATCTAGAATATCATGCCAAATTAATTCCTGTAATTGGGTGGAATTTTACCTCATACAAAGTCCACAAAAGCAACTCCCTAGGTGGTAGTCATGCCCAAAGAATCAAGTCCAAAAGATCCCCAAATCTGAAGATGGCACAGCCCAAAATTGGAGATCAAATTGCTAGTTCAAAGTGAGAATTGATGTTAACAGCTTTACACCCTCCAAGCTTGATCAAATCCAACAATGGTGCTTTGTCTTTTTCACTCAAAAGGCTCTTTTCTGTAAAGACTGAGGTGGGAGAAGAAGAAAGGTGCGCCTTTTCCCTTGGATTGAATTAGGGTTGTTCTAGCAAGAAATCTCTTCTTGATTGTTGTTGAGAAAGTTGAGGCAAGGGTGTTTTTAGTCTTTTCCTCTTCTCTTTGTATTTGGGTGCCCAAGTAGGTGTTAGACAGTTTATGTATGCCCTTAGCTTCAATCTGATTTGATGTACTTTTGTTATTTAGTGGAAATAAATAAAGTGCATGTTTGATTCATGTTGTTTGGTTTAATTCTGTGCAAAACCCTAAAACTGGACATTTATAGAGATTCATGTTAGTTTTAAATGTTCAGAGCCGTTGGATAAGTCTGGGGAGATTTATCCTGCCAAGGCTGATGCTGGTGTGCCACCAAGTGTTGGGATGGCCTGTCTCAGCCATCAGGGTAGGACCCGAGGCACATGCAGTATGGGATTACTTGAATCCTTGAACCGGACTAGATTTCTAGTCTTGCCCTGGACCTTGGAGATAGATGGGCAAAACTGGAAAGTTACACCTGACCCCTAGACTTGATTATGACACTTCACTAGGTGCTGGATTAGGCTGCCTTTGATATGCCAATCAGTGAGATCCTTAGCGGGGATCAAAACCTGGGTATGTTGGGGCAGTTTGAGAATTCATCTGAGTGGGTGGTCATAGTGACAGAATCAGCCACTTTGTCGGACAAAGGGTAATGATCGGGAATGCACTCTCTCTGATGGAAACCAAACTGCCGGCAGTGGATTTCAATCGTTGGAATTTTGTTTTGCAAAATTAATATACTTATATTATATGTACGGTTTCAAAATGTTTGCAAATGGTTTTAATTCCCGGGATCCATGTGAGAGGGAGGTGCGGCACTGTTCCTTGCAGCCGAGGGAGAGGTCCTCTCTTGTCGGGCAGTGCTTGATCATTAAGGGCTGAGAGGTTAAGTGTAAGACCATTTAGGATAATACCTGATGGGCTAATCTTGCACCTGCCCACAGTCCCTGGATTTTTATAAGATGGCTTGGCCCAGGGACCACTTAATGTAAGTGTTGGGCCCATGGGGTCCATATGATGGACTCAAGGGGTTCATTGAGCTTTTCAGTGAATTCGGCTGGGCCTTGTATTAAAGGCTGGGCCGAACCCATGTGGCTGGTGTGTAGATCAATGCTTGGGTCCCACGCCATACAAAGAAGCCCAACTGGGCAGCAGATTGGAAACTAATTAAACACTGAATACTTAATGGGCCAAAAGCCCATTTCGAACTGGGCTGATATGATCACCCAAAGATGGGGCGAATCTGAGATTAATGTTAGTGAAAAGGATGGGGCTTTTAACCTTATCCACTCTGGGAGACCAAATTCAAATCAGATTTGAATCTGGTAACCTCCTGATAAGATCAGGAGTAAACTAACTTTATCTGTAGAAAGGATTAAGATTATCCCCTATCCAAATACTGATTTGGATTGGGATAACTCCTGATTTAGGAGGTTTCTTAATCAAGAAGAAAAGAGGAGAAACCCTAAGAAAATACATCAGATTTCGAACCACCTTTTTGGATACACAAGGGATACCTTCTGCGAATTTTTGAGATCAGATCTCATACTCTCCAAAAAAAGGAGAAAAAGCAGTTCAGCTTTTTCGGTTTTGGTTCTCTCCTGCCGCCGCCATCTGCCATTGCAAGATTGGATCTTTGCAGAAAAGAAAGTCAAGAAATCTGTTCTTGACATCAGTCTTGCAAGAAAGACTGAAAAGGTTACAGTGTTTAGTTCTTCCAGAGGATTCTTGTGAAAGATCCAGTGTGTAGGACGCACCCTGTTGGTTCTGTTCCATCCACAGCTGTGTCATCTTCAGCAGGAACAGATCTTGGAGCATTCTTTGGGCGTGAACACCAACTTTGGGAGATACTGTTTCTCCGGATCAGGTATATTCCTCCCATTTACCTTTTGGTACAGATCTTGTTTGATTATGGTTTAAGTAGGATCCTTGAATATTGTATTCTAAATTTAGGGAATATGATTCCCAGTTGGGAGAAGGTAGGAAATTTTTTTTGAAATTCGCCCACCCATTCCGCAACCTTTATGGCATCCATTAGATGGATCCTACCATTCTTTCAGTAGGAACTCCTTGTAATTTTTTGTTTCAAAATATAAAGTGCCTTTTGAGGGTGTGAATAGTAACTGAACCACACCTCTCGACACATTCTTCTTCTTCTTCTTCTTCTTCTTTCTCTCTCTCATACAAACCCTAGATTTGCAACACTAGTTTCACAACTTGGTACCAGAGCAGGTAAAGGCACTTGGGAATACCTTCCTTGCTGACTCTCTTCCACGAGATGAACTGCTGATGTCAGACTACTGCCGGATGATGTCAGCAGTTTGTACAAGTGTCAGCGGTAGTACATGAATCCTACATGGTTTGATTCGCCCTGATCTTAGAAGATTTTTGGTATGACTCTTGTCTCTGTTCGAAGCTTCTATGATTCTTAGTGGCCTTTTCAAGTAGAAAATTGTAGAAATTCCAAATGTGATGTCGAGCCTTATACACTATGTTTAACCAGTTTTTTTACTGCAAAACCTAGACCACTCAGGTTGTTTTTCACTTTGGGAGAAACGGGAACTGGTCACATAATTTCTAAGCCCTGGACAATATTTGGGAGATTTTCTTCTCCCTTTATTTTGCTGCCAACCTAGTTTTTTTTGGCTTTTTTTCTCTTAACCGTGTGGTGACCTAGTTTCTTGGGTCCTTAACTATGGTTAAGTATTGGGGGCTCCTTTTTGGTTGATGTGTAAGTGTTTGATAAAATATGGAATCATCTAAGGGTGTACAGATGCGAAGTGTTGACATTTCTAGTGGTATGATAACTACTATTAAACTTGATGGAACCAACTTTTTAGAGTGGTCCCAATCTGCCAAACTTACCATCACTGGGAGTGGTAAACTGGGATTCATCACAGGAAAGGAGGTGAAGCCAAACCTGGAAGATCCGAAATATGCAAAATGGGAATAGGATAACTTCCTTGTAATGTCATGGTTGATTTGCTCAATGCAACCTCATATTGCCCAAAACTACATGTTTCTTCCGACGACTAAAGATATTTGGGATAGAGTTGTTGCCACCTATTCCCGTGTTAACAATACTACTAGAGTGTCCCAGCTTTGGAGGGAAGCTTGCAGTATGCGTCAGGGGGAGAGATTTGTTGCTATGTATTTCTCTTCTACATTCTATCTGGGAAGAAATGGATCACCTAAAGATGGTGAAATATCGAAAGTACATAAAGGAGAATAGTCTTTGATTTCTTGGTTGGCTTGAATCTAGAGTTTGATTTTGTCAAGCAATCTATTCTTAGTGCCGGAATTGCCTCTCTTGCCTCTGTGCACTCCCTTGTACAAGGGGAAGAGAGTAGAAGGACAACCATAATTTAACCTCCTATGATTGATCACTTTGCCTTTATGTCATCTCGATCCAAGCAAAATACTAATAATCACCCTATTACTAAGAAGGTTGAGGATGTGGTTTGTGATTATTGCAAGAAGCCAAGATATACTAAGGAGTTGGAAGCTCAATCCTCATTTAAAACCGAAAAAATACAAAATGGGAAGAAGGGAAATGCTCACTTGGCTATAGTTGGTAATGATTCTCAACCTTCTGATGTTCTTGACTCCTCTGATGTAATGGACAAACTCAAGAATATACTCTTGCAGTTGGAAAAGGGTGGTACATCCTCCTCATCTGGTTCTAGATCTAGTAATCCCTCTAGTTCATACATCAAGACAGGTATTGGCACTTGCTTGTTCCACATCTTTTAGTCCATGGATTGTAGACTCTGGGGCCAGTGCCCATATGACTAGTAAGCCTTCACATTTTACCTCATATAAATTAACCCCAGGGAAGGGCAAGTTTATTATTGCTTATGGGTCTCAGACCCCTTATTTCAGGTTAGGGTGAAGTCAAACTCACTCATAAGAGTTTGTTGTCTGTTGTTCATGTGTCCCAGTTACATAAGAGTTTGTTGTCTGTTAGCTCTCTAACAAAATCCCATAATTTCTTAGTGACCTTTTTTTTCCTTCCCATTGTGTTTTTCAGGACCTGAGCACAGGGAAGATAATTGGAAGTGGGCATGAAGTTGATGGAGTCTACATCTTTGATGGACCTTCAGAGCATGGATTATCGAGCCAGACTGAGTCTTGCTCAAATGAGAAAATGAGTCCGTTGGAATGTTAGTTTTGTTTCTTATGTTTGTATCTTGCTGAGTTAGGGTCCGTTTGGACTAGTTAAAACGGTTTTTTTCTTTTTTTTTATGCTGTAACTTAAGTAGGGGCATAAGGGTCCTTTCCCTTCTAATTATGGTCGCCGTATATTTATTAATATAAACTGGCGCCACCAGTCATAGTTGTTGACTTCAAATCTCTCTCTTCTCTTCTCTCTTCTCTCCTCTCTTCCTCTTCTCTTCTCCTTCCTCTCTTCTCCTCTGTTCAATTGTTAATATGGTATCAGAGCGGTTTTGCTAGGCCTATGAGCAGATAGAACAAGTTTCAACCTGTTGTCTTCTTCAACTGAGATCAAAAGTACAGACCTATAACTGGTACAGATTTTTTTTAGTATTTTTTTTATCTTGGTTGTGTACCAAGAAGAAACCATATGAATCCAGATTGCTGAATGTCTTCTGAGAAGCTGTGAGGTTTGAACCTCTTTTTTTTTTATAGATTGTATGATCCCATATCTGAGAATTCAGATCTGTAGGTCGTGGATGACCTGATTTTTTACCCCTTGTGGTGTAACCGTACTGGTCTATGACCCCTCCTAGCAGTTGATGTGCTTGGGTGGTCTAGAAGTTGGTGGAGTGTGACTACTAGGTCAATTCAGCTCTGAGATCACCCTAAATCTTGCCTTTTTTGGACAATCTAAGCTGGTTTGTGGTCAGATTGTGTCCATATTGCAGTGTGTGCATGTGGGCTTCATCCTTGGTGTGTTTCTACGACTGTTTTTTGGTGATAGGAGGGATCATAAGGTGTGTGTAAGGTCTACCTATTCAGAACAAAGATACTTTGCAAAGATATGTCAATTACAAGCTGAATCCTCTACTTGAAAGTAGGGGGAGAGGAGTCTCTCGGTGTACTATTCAGATCTGACATTAATTTGGAAGGAATTGGATCATTATCAAAATGTGAATTGGAAGTGTGATGAGGATGCAAAGGCCTACAAATCACTTGTTTCCTAGCAACGGGTGTTTGCTTTTCTTTTGGGGCAGAATCCTACATATGAATCCATGAGGGTACAAATCTTAGGAAGTAAGAACCTACCTTCAGTTCAAGAAGTTTATGCCCTAGTTCAGTCTAAAGAGAGTAGAAGAAGTGTGATGAATTGTACAGAAGGGGAACCGATTGCACTAGCTGTCCAAGGGGATACAAGTTCAAATATTGAAGGTTCTTTTAAAAAGGGTGATTCGTAGAAGAGAGTGGATGACAAAGACAAACTTTGGTGCACTCATTGTCAAAAGTCTAGGCACACTAGAGACACATGTTGGGATCTTCATGGCAAGCCTAAATGGGCTTAGGAATTGAGTAAGAAGTCTGATCCGAGTAAGAAGCCAACCCAGCAGAGTCAGAAGAAATATAACTCAGCAAATGTGGCATCTCAAGAGACTAGTCCCATGGTACCCCAAGAGTGAAACTCTGGTTCTGACCCCAAGGAAGAGATCATCAACTCCTTTCATGACCACTTGGAATTATATGGTAGGAAACTTCGCCAGATGGATTCTGGCCCTATTCCTTTTACCTCCTTTGCGTTTACATCAAGTAACATTGCCACTGCTTTCCATGTGTCATCTCATACATCTGATTCCCCTTGCATTATTGATTCTGGAGCCTCAAACCATATGACTGGTAAGTCAAATTTATTTTAGGCATATAGCCTCCTCTTTGGGAGAGATAAGGTGAGGCTGGCTGATGGGTCTTTTGTCACCATAACTGGTCAAGGAACCATCTCCCTTCCTCTTGGTCTTACCCTCTCTAATGTGTTGCATGTTCCTAAATTACCTATCAATTTACTTTTCATTAGCAGTATTACTCATTCCTTGAATTGTTTAGTGACCTTCTTTCCTTCTTCCTGTGTGTTTTAGGATTTGACCTCAGGGGAGACGATTGGTAGAGGAAGCATGGTGGATGGCCTCTACGTGTTGGAGAATAAAAGCCGGTCCTATGGCCATAGAGTCCTTAAGTTCATCTAGTGAGAGTCATGCCTATTTGTGGCATAGTCGTCTTGGTCACCTTTCGTTTGAGTCTTTAAAACTTGTGTTTCCTGAGTTATTCAAGTCTTTGTCAGTTAGTAAACTGCAGTGTTAGACGTATCAATTGAGCAAACATTGTAGAAATTCCTTTCCTTTAAGAAATAAAAGATCTGAATTTTCTTTTCATATTGTCTATTTTGATGTTTAGGGCCCTATTTCTCTACCTACTAAGACTGGATATAAATATTTCATTATTTTGATTGATGACTACTCTAGATATACTTGGGTTTATCCTATGCGATCTAGAGATGAAGTGTTAAAGATTGTGAAAGACTTTCAACGAATGGTTTTCACTCAGTTCCAAACTGAAATTCATATTTTCCAGTCGGACAATGCAAAAGAGTACTTCCATAGTGATCTTACAGAGTTCTTTGCTTCGTGTGGATCCCTTCATCGAAGCTCGTGTGCCAGGATACCTCAACAAAACAGTGTTGCTGAAAGGAAAAATCGTCTTCTACTCGATGTAGCTTGTGGTATATTACTTCATATGAATGTTCTGAAATGTTTTTGGATGGATGCTGTTATGTGTGCTGCATATATCATCAATCGTATGCCATCTCGATTACAATAGTATAAGGCCCCACATCAACTTTTGTTTCCTATAGCTCCGCTATCCCCCACTCCAATGCGTGTCTTTGGGTGTCGTTGCTTCGTTCATGACTTGTCTCCTACTCGCGGTAAACTCGATCCCCGTGCCAATCCTTGTGTTTTTCTTGGTTATCCATTATCTCAAAAGGGTTACCATTGCTATGATCCTACTTCACGCAAGTACTATGTATCCATGGATGTATCATTCTTTGAGAGTCAACCTTTCTTCTCGGTTTCTCCTCAGGGGGAGAGTAGGTTTGAGGAGAAACACACTCAGGTTCAACTACCTCCTCTTCCTGACCATTTCGGTCTCTTAGTTCAAGATCCGTGGAACATGAAACTATGCAACCAATATCATCAGACTCTCTAGAGGTAGATCCTTCTCATCAGCCAGGTACACTTGTTCCCATTGATATGCCTAAACCTCTTAACATTGATCCTCCTGTTGTTAATGATCTTGATGTTATTATTGCTAAGAGAAATGGTGTTAGATCTCGTACTACTAATCATCCTATCTCTCACTTTGTTCCTATGATCATAGTTCACCTTCATATTGTGCATTCCTTTCCTCTATTGACAGTGTCTCTGTTCTTAAGAATGTAGTAGAAGCTCTATCCAAACTTGAATGGACAGATGCAATGAAAGAAGAAATTAATGCCTTACACAAAAATGACACCTGGGAGTTAGTGGATCTTCTTGAAGGGAAGGAACTAGTGGGTATTCACTGTAAAGCATAGAATTGATGGTTCAGTAGAAATGTACAAAACTAGATTGGTGGCCAAAGGGTTTACACAAGTGTGTGGAGTAGACTATGTAGAGACCTTTGCTCCAGTAGCCAAGATGAATTCAATTAGATTCCTCCTCTCACTGGCAGCTAGCCTTGACTGGGAACTTCATCAGTTGGATATCAAGAATGCATTTTTGAATGGTGACCTAGAGGAGGAGGTTTACATGACTCAACCTCCTGGTTTCTGTGCCAAAGGTAGTGAGTAGAATGTGTGCAAGTTAAAAAAATCATTTTATGGGTTGAAGCAATCACCTCAGGCCTGGTTTAGTAGGTTTCATTTAGCTGTACAACAGATGGGATTCAAGCAATGTCAGTCAGATCATACTTTGTTTGTGAAGAAAGGTGAAAGGAAAGTTGCAGCTTTAATTGTGTATGTTGATGACAGTAATCACCGGAGACTGGAATATTGAAATACAGAAGCTGAAGAAATTCCTAGCCACTCAATTTGAGGTGAAAGATCTAGGTCCCTTACGTTATTTCCCTGGAATTGAAGTTGCCCTCTCAAAAAAGGGCATCTTTATTTCCCAAAGGAAATATGTATTGGATCTATTAGAGGATACAGACAAGTTGGGAGTGAAACCAATTGATTCACCCATTGAACCCAACCATCAGCTAGGAGACAGTCAGGAATGTTTGAAAGATGTGAAAAAGTTCCAGAGACTTGTAGGGAGACTCTTATATTTGTCTATGACCAGACTTGATATTGCCTATGCAATGGGTGTCCTTAGTTCATGCATAACCCTAATACAACTCACTTTGAAGCTATAGAAAGAATCCTTAGATACCTCAAGAAGTTCCCAGGAGCTGGTTTGCTTTTCCAAAAACATGGGCATTTGAAAGTGGAGGTGTATACAAATGCTGGTTGGGCAGAGGCAATCGATGATAGAAAATCTACCAGTGGGTATTGTACTTTTGTGGGAGGAGACCTAGTCACTTGGAGAAGTAAGAAGCAAAGTGCGGTGGCTAGATCCAGTGCTGAGGCAGAATACAGAGCTATGTCTCATGGAGTTGCTGAAATTATGTGGATAAAAAACTTGTTAGGAGAGCTAGATTTTGTAGTTAATAAACCTATGTCTACTGTGACAAGAAAGCTGCTATCAATATCGCTGCTAACATAGTCCTCCTTGATAGAACAAAACATATTGAAGTGGACAAGCATTTTATTAGAGAAAAACTTGTGAGCGGAGAAGTGTGCACTCCTTATGTCAGTTTAGAGGAACAACTTGCAGACATTTTCACCAAGGGCCTTCATCATGTGCGGCACAATAATTTGTGTGACAAGTTGGGCATGATTGACCTCCATGTCCCAACTTGAGGGGGAGTGTTGGAATGTTAGTTTTATTTCTTATGTTTATATTCTGCTGAGTTAGGGTCCGTTTGGACTAGTTAGAATAGTTTTTTCTTTTGTTTTTTTTTATGCTGTAACTTAAGTAGGGGCATAATGGTCCTTTCCCTTATAATTATGGTCGCCCTATATATATCAATATAAACTGGCACCTCTAGTCATAGTTGTTGACTCCAAATCTCTCTCTTTTCTCCTCTCTTCCTCTTCTCTTCTCCTTCCTCTCTTGTCCTCTATTTGGCTGTTAATAGAGTCTTATGAAATTATGGCATTGTCGTCTTGGTTATATGTCTTTCAATTCTGTAAAACTTTTGTTTCCAAATTTATTTGACTCAGTGTCAAAGTTGAACATTGAATGTAAAGTTCGTTATCTATCAAAACAATGTAGAACTACATATTTTGCGAGTAGTAAAAGGAGTAATGTTGCTTTTCATTTGACCCATACTGATGTTTGGGGCCCATATGCTATCCCTTGCATGGGTGGGTATAAATACTTCATCCTCTTCATTGATGACTACAGTCAGTATACATGGCTCTACTTGATGAAAAGTTAAGATGAAGTTCCTATGATGGTCCAAAACTTCATGAATATGGTAGAGATACAGTTTGAGAAAAGAGTTAAGATAATAAGATTTGACAATGCCAAGGAATACATTGAACATTGTTTGCATAGATTTCTTGAAGATTGGAGCATTATTCACCAAAGTTCATGTAGCCATACTCCACAACAAAATCGGGTAGCTGAAAGGAAGAATAGGCATGTGGTTGAAGTTGTTCGAGGTTTATCGTTCCAGACTCATGTTCTAACCCGTTTTTGGTGTGATGCTATTGAGACAGTTGTGTATCTCATCAATAGACTTCCTTCAAGAATCCTTAATCTTCAGCCTCCTTATCAACTTCTCTTTCCTGATGAACCTCCTTTTAATCTCCCCCTTAAATCTTTGGTTGTGTTTGTTTTTTTCATTATATGAGTCCTTCTCGGTGTAAGTTTGACCCTAAGTCAGTTAAATGTGTCTTTCTTGGTTACTCTCCTATCCAGAAAGGTTATAAATGCTTTGATGCTCTCTTTGGAAAGAGATGTCTCTAAGGATGTTACCTTTTTGGAGTCCTCTTTTTTCCAATCATCTCGTCCTTCTTTTCACGGGGAGAATGCAAGTGAAGATCGGACTCCTTTCTGCCTTCCTGTCCTTGTCTCTTCTACTCCTCCTCTTCCCTCTCTCTCTGTAACGACGGTATTCCTTCTCCTTCTCCTCTTTCTCTTGTGTATTGGCCTCGGTCCTGGCAGCAATTTTTTATCTTGCACAGTAAGAGGGTGGCTCTTGAAATTGAATGCTCATCACAATCTGATCTCTCAGACTCAGGTAATCTTGAACCTCTTGATAATTCTATTACTGATCTTGACCTTGGCCTTCCTATTGCCATTTGAAAAGGGAAGAGGACATGTAGCAAGTATCCTATTACTAACTATGTGTCTTATGATGCTCCCACCTTTTTATTGTGCCTATATTTCTACTATTTCTTCTGTTTCCATCCCTTACAGTGTTACAGAGGCAATGCAGTCCCCTCGCCGGAAGGAAGCTATAAACCAAGAGATGGAGGCCTAATAAAGAACTAGACTTAGGAGGTTGTTCCTTGTCCTAAGGATAAGATTCCTATTGGGTATAAGTGGGTCTACACCGTTAAGCACAAGGCAGATGGCTCAATTGAAAGGTACAAGGCTCAACTTGTAGCCAAAGGATACACACAAACTTATGGCATTGATTATTTGGAAACCTTTGCTCCATTTGCTAAAATGAACTCTATTCGTGTGATTATGTCTCTTGCTTCCCATTACTCTTGGCCTTTATATCAAATGGGTGTGAAGAATGCCTTCCTTAATGGGGACTTACAAGAGGAAGTGTATATGGACTTACCACTTGGGGTAAGCTTTCCTAACAGTGAAGGAAAAGTTTGCCGCTTGAAGAAGTCCTTGTATGGGTTCAAGCAATCTCCTAGAGCCTGGTTTGATAAGTTCAAAAATGCTATCTTAAAGACTGGGTTTTCTCAATCTCAGGTAGATCATACTTTATTCATTAGAAAAGTTGATGAAAGAGTAACAACGTTGATAGTATATGTTGATGACATTGTTGTGACAGGCGGCAATATCACAGGTATCTCCTAGTTAAAGTCATTCCTTGCTTCATAACCTGAGATTAAGGACTTTGGTGATCTCCAATACTTTCTTGGCATTGAAGCTGCAAGATCTAAGAAGGGAATTTTTTTTGTCACAAAGGAAATATGTACACTTGCTTCATGAAGTTGGGAAATTAGGGTGTAAACTTGTAGAAACTCTAATTGATCCCAACCACAAGTTGAGTGTGACTTGTTGAGTTTGGGCCGATTGTTTGGCCCAACTTTGTTTTATTTTTATTTTCTTTATTCAATTAGGAAGTTATTGGGCCTTAGGTCCATTAGTTATGTTAAGTTGTGACTGTTCAGCTACTTCAAGTAGCCGACCTACTAAGGGTATTATTGTACTTCTTCATTCTTTTTTTATAAGTATATAAATCAAAAAGGGGGGGGGAGATCAATTCAATTCTGGTGACATCCCATTCTCTTCTACTTCTTCTTCTCTTCCTTTCTCTTGCTGAAACCTTTCAGCTTCTTTTCTTTTCTTCACAAAGATCATATCAAAAACAACTTTCTGCAATTTCTACTTGGTACCGGAGTAGGCTGAAAGCTACTTGAGCTGCTCCATCATGCAGCCCTAGATTGGCCGATTGCATGGTGAGGTGAGAGGCTGATCGAAGACCTCAGTTAAGCCCAGTTTTTGGATTTTTTGGTGGATCTATATTGCCTTGTAGCTGGTTTAGGGTTTTCCACCAAATTCAGGAAGAACTGGAAAAGGGGGAGAGTCCTATTTTTGTAGGACTCTTCAATTTTGACCTAGGAAGTGGTGCCCCAGTTTTTTAGGGTTTCTTGAAGTTTTCTGAAGAGGGCGGTTCAAGTCCCATCTATTTTGGAGGCCTTTGGAGGGAGCAGTTGCTTCTTCTCTCTCTTGTAGGGTACCAGAAGGGTGTCTGTGGTGCCTGAAGGAGATTATTACATATTTTTCCATCTTAAAGTGATTTTCTAACCCTTTTTTGTGAATAATGGAGGGTCATAGAGTTGAAAACAAATCGGGGAGTGAGATGGGACAAGGGGAAGGAGGTTTCAGAGACCTTTTCAGGGTTGGGACCATCACTACAGTTAAGTTAGATGGTACAAACTATTTAGAATGGTCACAATCTGCCAAGATGGCCATTGGTGCTTGTGGGAAGTTGGGGTATATCACTGGTAAGGAAGTGAAACCTGAGACTAACTACTCCCGATGGGTACAAGAGAATTATATGGTAATGACTTGGTTGTGTAATTCTATGCTTTCCTATATAAGTAAAAACTTTTTGTGGGCTAACACAACTAAGGAAATTTGGGATGGGGTTGCAGAAACCTATTCACAGAGTGAGAATGTTTTTAGGGCCTACTAGTTGAGAAACTAGGTTATTGCTACCAGTCGGGGAGATAAACCTATTGTTGTTTATTTTTTGGATCTTAAAACCCTATGGCAGGAGATTGATCATTTGGAGACGGTGGTTTGGGAAAGTAGCAAGGATGCAACAACCTATCAGAAGCTCTTAGAGAAGAATAGAGTCTTTGAATTTCTTGTTGGTCTTAACCTAGAGTATGACATCGCAAGGCAACATATCCTTTCCAGAGATAGTGTTACTCTCTCTCAGGCATATGCCTTTGTATCAGGAGAAGAGAGTAGGAGGAATGTGATGATGAAGAATTCGGGTCTTGAGTAGTTGGCTATGGTTAGTACTGTGAAACCTAAATAGAGCAGAAACAGGGGTGGAAATGAAATCAAGAAGGAAGATAAGAAGGATTTGATCTGTGACTACTGTAAGAAGCCTAAACACACGAGAGATACCTGTTGGAAGCTTCACCCTCACTTTGTGCTGAATAGACTCAAAAACAAGAAGGGAAATGTGAACATGGAAGTAACTAGTGACTTGCTTGGACCTCCTACTACAACTACTTTGGAGTCTGTTGTAGCTGCTGCAGTGAGGGCCGAATTGGAGAGATATGGGCAGTTACTTAATCAACGAGGTACATTCAACTTTAATCCATTATCAGGTGGACAACTAGGTATAGGTGGATATGGTGGTGGACATTTTACTTCTTTTGTCCATACAGGTAGTTCACATGCCACTGCAAACTATGTTTCTCCTACAGGTAAGGAGGGACCTCCTTGGATTATAGATTCTAGAGCCTCAGAGCATATGGCTCATATTTCCACCATTTTCTCCTCTTACCAACTTTGCTCTGGCAGAGATAGAGTTTCCATAGCTGATGGATCTCATATTCCCACTACTGGGAAGGGGTCTGTCTAGATAATTGACTCCATTTCCCTACCCTCTGTCCTCCATGTACCCAGATTAAGTACTAACTTGTTATCTATTAGTAGTTTGGTTAAGATTTTGAATTGGTCAGTGATTTTTTCTCTTGGGCATTATATTTTGCAGGATCTGGTTTCAAAGAGGATGATTGGGAGTGGTCGTAAGGTGAATGGATATTGAGTTAGAGTCTGTGGGTCAAATTATGCTTTGGCATAATCAGTTGGGGCATTTGTCTTTTCCTTCTTTGCGTTTCTTATTTCCAAAGTTATTTGAGTCTGTTAATTTGTCCAGTTTAGTGTGTGAAGGTTGTCAACTTGGAAAACATTGTAGACATTCCTTTATAGCTAGTAATAAAAGATGCTCATATGCTTTTGATGTTGTCCATACTGATGTGTGGGGACCATACCATGTTCCTTCTATGGGTGGCTATCAGTACTTCCTTTTATTTGTCGATGATTTTTCTCGATATTCTTAGATTTACTTGATGAGATCCCGTGATGAGGTGCCATCCTTGGTTCGACAGTTTCATCAGATGGTGCTAACATGGTTTGGGGTACGAGTTATTCAGGTCAGACAATGCCAAGGAATATTTTGGAAAGAACTTTGCTTCATATCTATCAGAGTATGGAGTAATTCATCAAAGCAGTTATTCTTACACTCCACAGCAAAATGGTGTGGTAGAAAGGAAGAACAAACACATTGTAGAGATTGCGAGGAGCATGATGATAACATCTACTGTTCCAGTTCGATTTTGGGGTGATGTTGTTTTCACAGCAGTTTTTGTGATTAATAGGGTGCCTTCTCGTGTTCTTGGATGTAGCACCCCATTCAGCCTTCTTTTTCCTGAGGGGGAGATGTTCCACATTCCTCTCAAGGTTTTTGGCTATGTTTGCTTTGTTCATGTTCTTGGTTCTCACTGCTTGAAGCTTGATCCGAAGGCAAAGAAGTGTGTTTTTCTTGGGTATGCAGAAAATCAGAAAGGATACTGTTGCTATGACCCAGTCTCTGGGAGTCGGTATGTTACTATGGATGTCACCTTTTTTGAATCCACACCTTTCTTTCAGAGGGGTTCTTCTCAAGGGGAGTGTTTTGGGGAAGGAAGTGAGTAGTCTATTCCTCCGGTTCTAGTCCTTGTGTTCAACTCTTGTGCTTGACCTTCTTATGTCTAATCCTCTTATGTCACCTACTTTACCACCTCCCTTGCATCTTGTTTCTCAGTGCTTCTCACGACATCGCCTACGACTTCACGGGGAGGTTGATTCCATAGCAAAAGAACCCACATCACTTCCTATCGACTCCTTGGAGACTCTAGGTTCGGCTGACATTGACTCAGGTATTCCTCTTGCTCCCTCTGATGTTTTAGTTCCTATTGATTCCACTAACCCCATTACAAATGACCTTGACGTTCTTATTGCACTCAGAAAAGGGAAGAGAAAGTGTACTATCATTGTACCTCACAGTCTCTCTCCTATAGTGGACTTTCTCCTTCTTATCGATCCTTCCTTTCTTTTCTCGACTTTGTGTCTATACCCAAGGGTGTCGATGAGGCTTTCTCCAAACCTAAGTGGAGGAAAACTATGCAGGAAGAAATGGAAGCTTTAATTAAAAATATGATGTGAGAGATTGTGGATTTACCAGAGGGCAAGGAGACAGTTAGATGCAGATGGGTTTATACAATTAAATACAAGGCAGATGGAAGTATAGAAAGGTATAAGGCAAGACTGGTTGCCAAAGGGTACACTCAAACCTATGGGATTGACTACTTAGAGACTTTTGCACCAGCTACAAAAATGAATTCTATTCAGATCCTTCTCTCTCTTGCTGCTACATTCTCTTGGCCCCTTTTCCAACTTGATGTGAAAAATGCCTTTCTTAATGGGGACCTGTAAAAAGAGGTATATATGGATCTTCCTGTTGGTTTCTATAGAGATGCTGAAAAGGGAAAGGTATGCAGATTGAAGAAGTCTCTTTATGGTTTGAAACAATTACCCAGAGCATGGTTTGACAGGTTTAGAAAGACCTTGATTGCTTTTGGCTATACTTAGACTCAATCAGACCATACTTTGTCTGTGAAGCGGATGGGGTCCCTGGTATCTTTTCTGATAGTCTATGTGGATGACATTGTGGTTACAAAAAATGACCTGAGTGAGATTGATAGTTTGAAGAAGAATCTGCACAGAGAATTTGAAATTAAGGATCTTGGGGAGTTGAGGTATTTCTTGGGCATTGATGTAGCAAGATCAAAGCATGGAATTTCTATCTCACAAAGGAAGTATGTTCTGGACCTTTTACAAGAGACAAGGAAACTTGGAACAAAGGCAGCTAGTACTCCTATTGATCAGAATCACAAAATTAATGCACCAGAAAGTGAGCTGGTGAAGGACATTGGGAGATATTAGAGACTAGTGGGGCGGTTGTTATATTTATGTATGACACGACCAGACATCTCTTATGTAGTGGGTGTGGTGAGTCAATACATGCAGGCCCCACGATTTCAGCACTAGGAGGCTGTTGACAGGATTCTTGCTTACCTGAAGGGACACCCAGGTAGACGCATACTTTTTGTTGACCATGGATAGTTGAAGCTTGAGGCTTACATAGGTACTGATTGGGTAGGATGCCTAGATGACAAGAGATCTACATCAGGAGTCTGCACTCTTGTTGGAGGCAATCTGATTTCGTGGAAAAGTAAGAAACAAACAGTTGTGGCAAGGTCAAGTGCAGAAGCTGAATACAGAGCTATGGCACACGGAGTTTCAGAGCTCCTCTTGATCCGTTCCTTGCTAGGAGAAATTGGGATTGAGGCAGAAGAACCTATGATGCTATACTATGATAATCAAGCAACAATTAACATTGCACACAACCCATTTCAGCATGATAGGACAAAGCACATTGAAGTGGACAGACATTTCATAAGAGAGAGGGTGACTTCAGGGGAAGTTTATCTTCCATATGTTGCTTCTGATTTGCAATTTGCTGATGTTCTTACAAAAGGTGTTGTAAGAAATAAGCTGGAGCATGATCTATGCAAGTTGGGAATGTGTGACATTTACTCCCAACTTGAGGGGGAGTGTTGAATTTGGGCCGATGATAAGTTGTTTGGCCCAGCTTTGTTTTATTTTTATTTTCTTTATTCAGTTAGGAAGTTATTGGGCCTTAGGCCCATTAGTTTATGTTAAGTTAAGTTGTAATTGTTCAGCTACTTAAAGTAGCCGAACTACTAAGGGTATTATTGTACTTCTTCATTCTTTTTTATAAGTATATAAATCAAAAGGGGGGGGGGTGGCCAGATCAATTCAATTCTGGCGACATCCCATTCTCTTCTACCTCTTCTTCTTTTCCTTTCTCTTGCTGAAATCTTTCAGCTTCTTTTCTTTTCTTCACAAAGATCATATCAAAAACAACTTTCTGCAATTTCTACTTTACTGAAGGAGAAGCTATTCTAGATAGAGGGGTATATCAGAGATTGGTGGGCCACCTTTTGTATCTCTACTTGACTAGACCTAACATATCCTATGTTGTTGGAGTGGTTAGCCAATATATGCATGAACCTAGGACCTCTAATATGTAGGTAGTTAGGGTTGTAATCAGTTCGGACTCGGATCAGATGCAGCAAAATCTGCATCCAATCCAATTATTGATAGCATATATCCGAATCCAATCTGAAATTTGATCGGATTTAAAGACTCGGATTCGAATCTAATTCCTAACAAACTTGGATCGGATTCGGATTTAATTCGACTCTGCTACAAACTTTTTAAAATATTAGAAACATTGAAAATTTATTTATTTTTTAACCTTTATATATAATAAATTAATATAAACATAACACACTAAACTTATTATATACATAAATTCACATATAATATAATATATAGAATATATTTTTTATAAGTTTAAATATATAATTATATAAAACTTATATATTAAAATTAGTGAATGTTATATTATAATCAGATTCGAATTTTAATCAAATCGGATGTCAGATCGGGTCTCGGATTTTCGGGTACCATTGACAACACTACAAGTAGTTAATAGAATCTTAGCCTATCAGAAAGGATGCCCTAGTAAAGGGACGTTGTATTCCAATCATGACCATCTAAAGATCGAGTGTCTCGGGGAGCATGCATGAATTGGCTAATGCAGCTGACTGCATATGCAATATATGGCCGAGTCATGAATAGGTACAAAAGTTTCCCAAAAAGTCTCTGAAAGATTCCTTTGTCTTCTAACAATGTCCCTTCTGAGGCTGAGTTTATGACTCATATCAATAGGAGTAGCAACTGGTCTAGCACCCGTCTTTCTAGTTTCAGAGAGCAAGTCAAGAACATACTTCCTTTGGGAGATAAAAATCCCATCCTTGGATCGAGCCACTTCTATGCCAAGAAAGTATCTCAATTCCCCCAAATCTTTAATCTCAAACTTTGTATGGAGAAAAGATTTTAGATCATGAATTCCTGAAACATCATTACCAGTCACTACAATATCATCTACATACACAATGAGGTATATTGCTAGAGGTCCACTCCTCTTCACAAAAAGAGTATGATCGGACTATGTCTGCACATAACCAAAGTTAACAAGTGCTGTTCTAAATCTCTCAAACCATGCTCTAGGGGACTGTTTTAGTCCATAAAGAGATAGAACCCGAATTGTATTGAGCTTTGCTACCGGGGCAAAGGTTTCTTTGTAGTCAATCCCTTCTTTCTGAGTAAACCCCTTTGCCACAAGTCTGGCCTTGTACCTTTCGATGGACCCGTCCTCCCTATGCTTTACAGTAAACACCCACTTGCACCCAACAGTGGTCTTCCCCTCTGGCAGATCCACCAATTCCCAAGTTCTTGCTTTCATTAGGGCTTTCATCTCTTCATTCATAGCTTCTTTCCACCTTGGATCAGACACAACCTCTGAGTACCTAGAAGGAACACGCACAGAGGAAAGAGCAGACACAAAGGAGTGATAGGTAGGAGATAAATGTGAGTAAGAAACAAAATCAACAATGGGGTGTTGGGTGGTGCAAGAGCGGATAGGCTTACGGAGAGCAATAGGAAGATCCAAATCAGAAGTATGAGAGTTGAAATTACCTTGGATTGTAGAGACAGATTGATCCGAGTCCAACTGGTTGTTGTCATGAGGTTGAGAACCCCTTTTCCTTCTGTTGTATGTAAGTATCTCTTTTTGTTGCCTACTGGAGCCTTCAAGAACATCTGCAGCATCAGGAGAGGTAACTGGAACAGTGGGAGCCTTACTGGGTTGACCCGGAATGTCACAACAAGGAGTAGGAGGAGAGGATGGAAGACCCGAGGCATATAGAGGAACAAAAAAGGAGGGAGAATGAGAATCCTCTTCCATCCCACTAGTCTCCCCCTGAAGAGGATTCTGAGAAGACTGAAAATAGGGTTGAGACTCAAAGAAGACCACATCTTTGGTGACATACTTTCTCTTGGAAACAGGGTCATAACACTTGTAACCCTTTTGTGTAGGAGAGCACCCCAAGAATATTCCCTTTGTAGCCTTAGGATCCAGCTTGGTCTTCTTTGGATCCTTCACATGTATGAAACATATACAGCCAAATACCCGAGGAGGAAGGGGAAAGTCTGGAAGAGTGGCGCACAAAACAGAAAAAGGGGTTTTCATACCCAACACCTTAGATGGCATCCGGTTTATCAGATATGATGCAGAAAGTACAGCTTGAGACCAGTATTGCTTGGGGACTTTGTGCTGGAATAGTAAGGCTCGAACTGTCTCCAATAGATGTCTATTCTTGCGCTCAACAACCCCATTCTACTGAGGAGTATAAGCACAGGATGACTGATGTAGTATGCCAGCATCTTCCATGAATAAGTTCAAGGATTTTTCAAAGTATTCAACAGCATTGTCTGACCTGAATTGCTTAACCTTCTTATTAAACTGTGTTTCAGTCATCTTGCAAAATGCCATGGTTATCCGTGGTACTTCATCCCGTCCTTTTAATAGGTAAATCCATGTACAACGAGAGTAGTGGTCAATAAAACTGATAAAGTACCGGAAGCCATCAAAGGAAACAATGGGTGAAGGGCCCCAGACATCAGAATGAACCAAATCAAAAGGAGCACAAATTTCATTGCTGGAAATTGGATACACAGTTCTACATTGTTTTGACATTTGACATACTTCACAGGTTAGACTCTGACTTGGAATGCCCTTAAACAATTTGGGAAACAACATTTCTAATGAGGAGAAAGACACATGACCTAGCCTAGCATGCCAAAGATGCAGCTTAGCTATTGACTCCACACTTTCCGGATTACTAGCAGCAGATGCTTGTAAGGCTGAGCCGATGTCTGCATCAAGGTAGTAGAGGCCTCCATACTCATGACCGCACCCAATCGTTCTCCTTGTCAATCTGTCCTGGAAGACACAATGAGTAGGAAAAAATGTTATACTACAGTTCAAATTTTTGGTAAGTTTTGAAACAGACAAAAGATTTGAGGTAAGACTGGGAACATGTAAAACTGATTTAAGAGAGAGGTCCTTGCTTATGTCAACAATTCCCTTTCCAAAGATAGTAGAAAAAGACCCGTCAGCAACTCTCATCTTATCCTGACCAGACAACAAATGATATGAAGAGAATAGAGAAGACATGTGTCATATGGTCAGTAGCACCGGAATCAATAACCTAAGAAGTAGAGTCAATAGAGCCTGTGGCACTGAAGGCAGAGGCTGTACCTGATCTAGCAAGAGATGTAGAAGCAAATGAATTATTTCTTAGACGGGCTAATGCCCTGCTAAGGGCCTCAACCTCACTAGCAGTGAAGCCCAAAGTACCAGTTCTAGAGGAATCAGCAACCTGTCCCATAGGAGAAGAAGACACTGTTGGTGTATTTTGTGAGTTGTCATCATTGTTGCTGGTGACAAAATTCCCACTTGCCGCAGGCCTGTTATCTCTAGAAGAAACATCTCTGGGTATTGAAGACATCTTGACTGCAGCCACTGTGTAGGTGACACTGATTAAGACTAGCCGAAGCAGTTCTGAAGGTTCTGAACCAGTTCTGGAGCAGATCTGATTAGCTGAAATGATCACATCAGGTTCTGACAGCACTTGACACAGTTTCAGACTTGCCGAGACTGTCACAGTTCTGAAACAGTTCAGTTACAACAGCAAGCAAGGAGTTCTGGGCTGGTAACCGACCTGAAGCTAAGGGTTCTCAACTATTGTGCTATGCAGACTCCACTTGAACTTCGAGTACTGCAACTGTAAAGAGAGTGCCCTTCCTTGCGGCCAATACTAGGACTGCTGACATCAGTCCTCAACTAGGGTTCACAGTGCTGAACAATCTGGAGCTGGCAGCTCCCTAGGTAATCTCACAGCAGTGGTGAGGGGTTTTGGACTGATAACCACCCTGAACTTGGAGCTGTTTGCCACATTGCTATGCTGGTAGAAGTGTTCACAGTGCTGGTAGAACACTAGATAGACTTCACTTGGGCTGAACCAAAAACTGCAACAGTTCGGGTACAGTAGCGAGTGAACAGTTCGAGGCTGCAACAGTAGCAAGTGAACAGTGGGTTCTGTAGAAGAAGCTAAATCTGTGCGAGTCTTGCTGGAGCACCGAAGCTGCAACTGTAGAAGTAGCTAAGCCCCTTTCGGCTAGTGCTAGGACTGCTGAAATCAGTCCTCAACTAGGTCTGTCCTACCCAGACCTCTCTCAGTAGCCAAATAACTACTATTTGCTGGAAATAACCTAGTAGGACATCTACTTCTGGGTCTTACTTCCCTTGAGTCCTACAACCAAGAGAAACCCTAGGTTCAAACTTGCTTTACTCTCTTACACCCCTAGGTCTTCACTGCAGCAACCCAGAAAAGGAAGAGAGAAGATGAAAAGACAGCAAGAGAAGAGAGTGTGTGCCGGCTGAAACCAGGAAGAAGCTAATGCTCTCATACCATGAAAGCTAAATTACTGTAGCCGAAGTAGCAGAAAAGAGAAGAAGAAGAAGAAGAGATGCTGGAATGTCGAACTCTACTGCTCAGTCGACAGTACTATTATTTATATTATGATGTAGTACAATGATACAGGAAGTTACTAGAATGCCCTTGATTAGTGATGGGACACCCAGACAACTTAAAACATTAAACAGGATTAGGCCTGTTAACAAAAGCCCAGTACAGGACAACTTAAACTTAAGTATAGGCTAATAAGAACTCTTATCAGCCGAATACTCTTACATACAAAGACTTCAATCCAACAGACAATTCACAAGACTCACAATGAAGACTGGACAAACTAATTCCCTTAAACAGTTCAGGGAATAGATGACTCAAGGCAGAAAAAGACAGATGACCAAAACGACGATGACACAACATAATCCGACTAACAGACTCTGAAGAGATAGATTCGAGAGCAACATTCCCAAGATGATCAGTGCATTGTCCCGGAGTATCAAGCAGGTATATTCCGTTCGCCTCATGGCCACTCCCAATCACCTTTTGAGACTCCAGATCCTGAAAAACACAGTAGGAAGGAAAAAATGTTACACAACAGTTTAGTGACTTGGTTAAACTACTCACAGACAACAGATTTGTATTTAGTTTAGGTACATGGAGGGCAGAAGGTAGGAACAAGGAATCCGTAGCCTTGATGGTTCCCTTACTAGAGATAGGGGCAAGTGAACCATCAGCTAAAGTGATTTTATCACGTCCAGGAAGCAAGTCATATGAAACAAACAAGGTAGACAGATTGGTCATATGGTCAGAAGCTCCTGAGTCAATAATCCAAGGGATCTTGAAATTACCTGAAGTGGTAGCATGATTGGCAGAAGCCCTTATACCTGAATGAGCAAATGCTGAAGCAACAAAATTTCCTGAAGGGTTGGAAGGAGAGATTACATCACTCAGCTGACTGATCATCTTCCTAAACTTTTCATATTCTGCTCTCATGGCTGCCAACTGTGCAGAAGCAGACATCTCTTCACTATCTGGTCCGGCAGCTACATTTGCACTTCCTGATCTTTTACTATCATGTTTTTCCTGAAACCGAATGGGAACAAGATTAGGATGTAATTTCCAGCACTTGTCTTTGGTGTGTTTCAGCTTCTTGTAGTATTCACATATAACTTCTTTCTTTCCTATGCCACCAGAAGTTCCAACATTCCCTTTAGGTTTAATCCCTATATTGGCAAAGTGATCATTAATATCAGCCCCTTGAACCTGGACAACCCTTCTGCTCTCTTCACTACTCACCAATGCATAAGCTTGTGATAAAGAGACACACTCCTTGGAAAGAATATTCTGTTTTGTGATATCATATTCTGGGTTTAGTCCAGTTAAGAACTCAAATACCCTGTTCCTTTCAACCAATTTTCTGTTGGTCTCTGCATCATTGGTGGTGTCCCAAGTTACAGCTTCTATTAGGTCAATCTCTTGCCATAGGAACTTCAGGGTTGAGAAATATACAGCAAGAGGTTTCTCCCCTTGCCTTAAATTCTTTACATCACTTCTCAATTTATATGCCCGGGCCACATTGAGTTTTTGGGAATTGGTTTCTGCAACACTGTCCCAAATTTCTTTTGCTGAATTCATCCATAGGTAGTGTTGGTTGATTTGTGGCTGCATTGAGTTCACAAGCCACCCAATGACAGTGTAATTTTCTTGCATCCACTTCTCATAGGATGGATCATCTTCTGGGGGAGCCTTCTTACTCCCGGAAATGAACCCCCACTTTCCTCTACTACATACATGAATCTTTATTGATTGTGACCATGCCAGATAATTAGTTCCATCTAGTTTAACTGTGGTCACAGTCAATAAGGAATCACTTGGAGTCCCCTGAACCAGTCCATATTCAGCACCACTTTTGTTTTCAAACTCTGAGGAGTACATCATATAAACACTCCAAATATGATTTCAGATGACTTCTACAAGTATACTGAATGAGGACAAGAAGGCAACACACTGAGTTCAGCCGACCACAAGAAGGCAATACACTGAGTTCAGCCTTCAAGAAGTAAACATAAACTTCTCGGCACTCAGCCGAAGTACCTTTTCAAATCTGGACTTCAAGGTAAATACCACTTGGTATTGCTGAAATAGCCCTTTTTACAAACACAGTGTGGGCAATAGAGACAACCCCACTATCAAAAAGAAAAAGGCCTCAAGAACAGTTCGTACAGCCCCCAAAAACAGCCAAATATAAGTAACAATCCACAGTCTTGTTACAATGATGTTTCGGCAGTTTTGACAGTCCAAGAAGGAGTGAAAAACAGCCCAGAAATTTCTGGGTTAAACCAGATTCAATGGTAGCCGAAGGTAGTACAGAACAACCAGAGTTTTCGGACACTTCAACAGTCCAAACACAGCCGAGAGTAATACAGAACAACCAGAGATTTTCGGACACTTCAACAGTCCAAACACAGTCAAAAGTAATACAGAACAACCAGAAAACTGAGCACAACTTACAGTTCGAGCTTCAAAACAGAACCGAGCTGTTCCCCTTCCTTTTTTTTTTTCTCTGATTCTTCCTGGCCACCGAACCACTTCTCCAAGAGATTCTAGTCTTGGGCACTTCCAATGACCTCCAAGAATCAGGCAATACGAGCCTAAGCTTCCGGCCCTAGAATATTGAAGTTCGGGTATGCTCTGATACCATGAAGAAAACTGAAGAGAGGAGAGCTTGAGAGTTCGGCAATGAGGGTCTGAGAATGAGAGTTTCGAACCTACACTCTCTCAGCACCCTAACACTATTTTATTAAGATATATTTGAATAATTACAAGGAGGCCCTTAGTTGGGCAAGAATTTACAAAGAACTTAATATAGACAGGATGGGCCCAGAATAAGGCCCATTACAGAAAAACATAAATAACAAGAAAGAATAAACAACCTATGGGCCATTTGGCCCATCTTCTCTACACTATTCTCTCACAACATTGACCAGCTATTGAAACTTATCGTTGTGTAGTGTAGGACCCACATATATCTCAATTTAAACCAACAGGGTTCAGCCCACATACTAAAGTACATGGGCTGCATTCACTAGGTCTAACTTAGTGAATTGTCCCTACACTAAGTGTATGTCTAACTTAGGCCCAAATTTGTCCCAACAAGTGTCATAAAATTGTCTTGAACTTCAGCCATCCTATGAGCCCTCTACTCAAATAGATCCCGGGATTAAAACCATTTTGCAAACTCTTTACCAGAATAAACTATTTATAAGTATAAGTACATTTTGCAAATCCGATTTCAAAACAAGTTGAAATCCATTGTCGGCATTTTTAGGTTTCCATAAGAGAGAGTGTACTCTGGGATATTCTCTTTGTTTGACAAAATGGCTAATTCTATCACAATGATCACTCACTCAAGTGGCTTCTTAATCTAGTTCTGGTCCAACATACTCAAGTATTTGACCCCAAAAGGATCTCATTAGTTGGTACATCAAAAGCAGGCCGGTCTAACACATCAAAAGCAGACCTCTGTCTCCAAGGTCCAAGGTAAAATTGGAAATGGTCATGTTCTGTATTTCTTAAACACCCACCCACTATACCTTAGGTCTAACCCGAGCAGTTGAGACAAACTGCTTCACCACTACAACAGTACAGGAGTGTCAACCTTGATATGATAAAACTCCCCCAAGTTCATCATTTGGCTGAGAACACTTAAGATTACAAGTCTCATAAATGTACAACTAAGGGGTAATTCATGGAAACACACCATAACACGCATGAAATAAAATGTACTGATTTTATTCAACAACAAATGTTAGTATACATCAAACTGATGTAGCCAATGGCATACACTGTCTAATCAATAACCATAGCCAATTTGGGTTGGAGGGCTGATCCCTAGAAAAGGCCTATCCACACTACACACCATTTTTAGAAAGACTATTTGATCCACCCCTCCCAAAACATTGGGTAGTGGTTCTTTTATAAGCTAGCATATTGGTTGGTCTTCCCTTTGAATGAGATGCTTATTTTGGACAAGAAAAGTAACTACACCAAGCATGACAGCATCTATACATTCACAACTAAAATATCCAAGGTAGACAAAATATTTGAGTCAAAAGGTGAGTGATTTACATCTTCCAACATAAGTTGATCTATCAACCAGTCCACAAAGAGTGATCCTATGTCCTATATCATAAGAAGTGTTTATATTATCCCTTCTTTTCCCTTTAAAAACTCTTGTTTTACTTACATCCTATATTCCCCAATAAATGCCAATTTGAGTAGTACTACAAAAAATATTTTACCATATAACACCTGCATAACGAAAACCACAGAAAGAGAAGACATCATGAAGATGAGCAGGTCTGGACATTAAATACATGTGATACATATTCTTCATGATTGTTGCACATGAAGCTATCTTGTAATTCAAAAATTGCCTATTCTTCAAATGGTCCACTATCAGAATATTATCAAGTGAAAGTAGGAATGCTGACACATTTTATTCTTGCTGGATTGACCCAACACCCTTTATATATGAGTGTTCCACATGATTTCTCATCAATGCTTCATAAAAAGACTTGACTAAAAAGAACCCATTCACATTTTTTCCCCATCGTGCATCTGGAGAAGAGGGTATTTTATTTTATTCTAACTTGCCAAATAGATTTATGTACTCTTCTGTTTCTTTTGTCATATCACTATTTCAATACATGCTTGTGCAATAAGATTGTTTGCTGTATCTAGCTTATGGATAGGTCTATTGTTAATAAATCTATTTTCCTCTCAGGTTTTTTTGTTGATATAAACTTATTCAAGGTGAATAAGGAGAAAGCTGCTGAATTTGCAAAAGACAGTAACATGCTAGTCAGGAACATCAATGGTAACTACAACAGAAGTACATCAGGAGCATATGGTTTGGATAATGAAGATGGAAATTTAATGATCAAATTAAAATTTCTTACATACAAGGTATACACATTTTTTTTTGTTAATGAAACAACTTGATATAGGCTTATAGCTGCAACCTTTGGAAAATAAGTGTATGGAATGGACCATTGTTGGCAATACATGGTTTGGTAAACAAGATAATCTAATTAGAGGAAGTAGAATGTAGGTTGAATCATCACGCCCAATAAGAGTGAGGGAAAGGCCAGATTGGTTTTTGGTTCTTTTCTCATGTTGAGAATGTTTATGTATGGGCTTATTGTCTTTTGCATCCTTTTGTATGGATAATAACATACCTCTCTTCAACATTAGAGCCCTCCGAGGGTCTTGGAAAAAGCTTCCCCTACTAACCTTCATACCAGGAAGACCTACTGACATCAGCCCACTGCCAGATGATGTTAGTAGCTCATATAGGTGGTAGCACCAACTCTTGAATCTGGTATAGTCGGATGCACCATGATTTTAGGAAGTTTTGTTATGGTTCTTATAGGGGTTTGAAGCTTCTATGATTTATTCCTGGATTTTTTAATAAAAAATGGTAGAAATACATATTTGATGTTTAAGGATTTTCTGTGCACCTAAAATTTTTTCCTTGCATGAGATTTATTTCCCCTGTGCACATTTTTTAGTGATGGGAAGTTTCTTCACAATTTCTAAACCCTGGATGATTTTTGGGAGATTTTGTCTCTCCCTTTATTGTTGTCAGCCAGTTTTTTTGGCCTCCTTTTGTTTCTTAACCAAGATTTGACCTTTTTATTTAAGTCTATTGTGTGCCGATTGGTTGTTGGAGTGTTGTTGGTGATCAAGATGCTAGTCTGTGGGTCATGAAGTCATCCAAGGATATACAGGTTGTTTTCAGTGTTAATTAGACATGTCAACACTTCTAGTGGTATGATAACCACCATAAAACTTGATGGGACCAATTTTTTGGAATGGTCCCAATTTTTCAAGCTTACCATTAGAGGAAGAGATAAGTGGGGTTTCATTACAGGGAAGGAAGTGAAGTTGAAGCCTGAAGACCAAAAATTTCCCATGTGGGAGTAGGACAGTTTGTTGGTAATGTCTTTGCTGGTTTGCTCTATGCAGTCACATAACACCCATAAATACACACTCCTCTCCATTGCCAAGGATATTTGGGTACTACCACCTATTCCTAGGCAAGAAATACAACCTGAGTGTATTAGCTTAGGAGAGAGGCTTGCAGTATGCATTAGGGGGAGAGGACAATGGCCATGTGTTTTTCTTCTCTACAGTCACTCTAGGAAGAAATAGATCACTTGGCAGCCTTGGAATGGAAGGATCTTGAAGATGGAAGCAGTACTGGAAGTATATTGAGAAGAAAAGTTTCTTTGATTTCCTAGCTAGATTGAATCCTGAGTTTGACTTTACCAAGAAGCATATATAGTGCTCTTGACAGTAAATCTGATTTAAGATTACAGCAAAAGAGAAGAGAAGAGAAGAGGAGAGAAGAGAAGAGAAGAAGGAAGAAAGAAGAAGGATTGAGGCAATGGAACAGTGCTGGCAGCGCCCGCTTCATTATAATATATAGGGCACAAAAATAAGAAGGGAAATGACCCTTGTGCCCCTACTAAGTGATGGTACAATAATATATTAAAATAAAAAAGGCTTTGATCAGACAAACAGACCCTAACAAACATAAAATCAATTATTTCAACACTCCCCCTCAAGTTGGAGCATAGATGTCAATCATGCCCAACTTGTCACACAAATCATTATGCTGCACATGATGAAGACCTTTGGTGAAGATGTCTGCAAGTTGTTCTTCTGAGCTGACATATGGGGTGCACACTTCTCCATTTACAAGTTTCTCTCTAATAAAATGCTTGTCCACTTCAATGTGTTTCGTCCTATCATGGAGGATTGGATTAGCTGCAATGTTGATAGCAGCCTTGTTGTCGCAATAGAATGACATAGGGCTGCTAACTGTAAAACCCAGTTCTCCTAACAGATTTCTTATCCACATGATTTCAGCAAATCCATGAGACATAGCTTTGTATTCTGCTTCAGCACTAGACCTAGCCACCACACTTTGCTTCTTACTTCTCCATGTGACTAGTTTTCCCCTAGGTCATCAACTGTCCCTGCCCAATCAGCATCAGTATATACCTCCACCTTTAAATGTCCATGTTTCTGGAACAGCAAACCAGCTCCAGGAAACTTCTTGAGGTATTTGAGGATCCTCTCTGCAGCTTCAAAGTGAGTTGTCCTAGGATTGTGCATGAACTGACTAAGGACACCCACTGCATAAGCAATATCAGGCCTGGTCATAGACAAATACAAGAGTCTCCCTACAAGTCTCTGAAACTTCTTCACATCTTTCAAGAACTCTCCCTGACTGTCTCCCAGATGATGGTTAGGTTCAATTGGTCTCACCCCCAGTTTGCCTGTATCTTCTAGTAGATCTAGTACATATTTCCGTTGGGAAATAAAGATGCCCTTGTGAGAGCGGGCAACTTCAATTCCAAGGAAATAACGTAAGGGTCCTAGATCTTTCACCTCAAATTGAGTGGCTAAGAACTTTTTTAGTCTTTGTATTTCAGCCTCCCAATCTCCTGTGATCACTATGTCATCCACATACACAATTAGAGCTGCAATTTTCCCTTCACCTTTCTTCACAAATAATGCATGATCTGACTGGCATTGTTTGAACCCCATCTGTTGAACTGCTAAGTGGAACTTACTAAACCAGGCCCGAGGAGATTGTTTCAGCCCATATAAAGATTTTTTTAACTTGCACACTTTTTATTCACTGCCTTTAGCACAAAAACCTGGAGGTTGGGTCATGTACACTTCCTCTTCTAGGTCACCATTCAAGAAAGCATTTTTGATGTCGAATTGGTGAAGTTCCCAGTTAATATTTGCTGCTAGTGAAAGGAGAATTCTGATAGAGTTCATCTTGGCTACTGGGGCAAAAGTCTCTGCATAGTCTACTCCATATACTTGTGTAAAACCTTTTGCCACCAGTCTGGCCTTGTACCTTTCAATAGTTCCGTCAGCCTTGTGTTTCACTGTGAACACCCACTTGCACCCCACTGGTTCCTTCCCTTCAGGAAGATCCACCAACTCCCAAGTGCCATTTCTGTGTAATGCATCAATCTCTTCCTTCATTGCATCTGTCCATTCAGGTTTGGATAAAGCTTTTGCCACATTCTTAGGAACGGGGATACTGTCAACAGAGGGGAGGAATGCACGATATGAAGATGAAATATCATAGTAGAAGATCAAGACTATAATCAGTCTTGAATCCTAATAGGTTTTAGGTTTACAAAACAGAACAAAAGTGAGAGAAAGGAGAAGGAATAGAAGAGAAACAGGAGAACACAAGGGGTTGAAAGGAGGGACAAATTCTAACAGATCTGCCGCCGCCACTCTCTTATTATTTATAGTTTATGTTCAGTACATAATGGAAAGGACACATCTGCCCTTGGTACTTACATGATAAATAAAGTAAATAAAAACTGAATAAATAACAACTGAATTAACAAACTGACTCAAACTGACACTACTATAACTGAAACAAATAACTACACATGCTGTCCTACGAACACAGTGGGGACCACTGCTGTGGGGCCCACATCAGTGTTCTCTACATTCATCATAGGACACAAAGTGAGAGATAGGATGGTTAGTGGTACAAGATCTAACACCCTTTCTCTTAGCAATAGGAACATCAAGATCATTAATGATAGGGGAATCAACATTGAGAGGAGCAGGCATATCAATAGAAGCAAGTGTACCTAGCTGATGGGAAGGATCAACCTCCAGTGAAGACGATGATGTTGGTTGCATAGTGTCAGGTTCCATGGTTCTTGAACTCTGCTGGCTTTTGTGGCGGCGAAGAAAGATGCGGAATGGAGGTTAGGTAGAGGAGGTAGTTGAGTTTGAGCCTTTTTCTCCTCAACCCTACTCTCCTCCTGAGGAGAAACCAAGAAGAAAGGTTGATTCTCAAAGAAGGACACATCTATTGAGACAAAGTACTTATGTGAGACGAGATCATAGCAACGATACCCCTTTTGAGATAGAGGATAACCAAGGAAGACACAAGGAATAGAACGAGGATCAAGTTTACCCCGAGTAGGTGATAAGTTATGAACAAAGCAACGACACCCAAAAACATGCATTGGAATGGGGAACAACGGAGCTGTAGGAAACAAAAGCTGATGTGGGGCCTTATACTCTAGTAACCGAGAGGGCATACGGTTGATGATGTATGTAGCACACAGAACAACATCCATCCAAAAACATTTCGGAACATTCGTATGGATTAAGAAGCCACGAGCTACTTCAAGAAGATGACGGTTTTTTCTTTCAACAACACCGTTTTGTTGAGGTGTCCTAGCACAAGAGCTTCGTTGAAGTGATCCACTTGAAGCAAAGAATTCCGTGAGATCACTATGGAAGTATTCCTTTGCATTGTCCGACTGGAAAATAAGGATTTCAGTTTGGAACTGAGTGAACACCATGCGTTCAAAGTCTTTCACAATTTTAGGCACTTCCTCTCTATATTGCATAGGGTAAACCCAGGTGTATCTAGAGTAATCATCGATCAAGGTAATGAAATACTTATATCCAGCCGCAGTAGGTAGAGTAACAAGGCCCCAAACATTAGAATTGTAAGTAAACCCTAGTAGATTCTAGGTCAAAGTAGAGAAGAAAGAAAAGAGAAAGAAGAATAAGAAGAGAAAGAGAGTTCGGCCAGATTAGAAGAGAGTAAAAATCACTTCTCCCCTAGCCGACCCACTTGTATTTATTCAAAATCATAGAGTTACAAGAAAGACCATTTTGTCCCTCATAGGAGATGGGACACATAACTTAAACTCAGATACAATAGACCTTTCACTCTTAAGCAGATAAACCAGAATGATCAAAATACCCCCGACTCGAGCATTCTAACACTCCCCCTTAAGCTGGAGAGTATATATCATATAGTCCTAGCTTGTTACGAATGTAATCTATTCTTCCTCGAGACAATCCCTTTGTGAAGAGATCTGCCCACTGATTTCCTGAGCTCACATGAGATGTAGTTATCACCCCACTTATCACTTTCTCTCTTACAAAGTGACAATCAACCTCAATATGCTTAGTTCTCTCATGGAAGACGAGATTGGAAGAGATGTGAACAGCAGCTTGGTTATCACAGTATAGTTTCATGGATTTGTCAACTGAGAATCCCATCTCTTGTAGCAAGTTCTTTAGCCATACTAGTTCACATGTGGTATGGGCCATAGCCCTCTACTCTGCTTCTGCACTACTTCTTGCCACCACTGTTTGTTTCTTGCTCTTCCAAGTTACAAGATTGCCACCAAGGAAGGTACAATACCCTGTAGTTGATCTCTTGTCTGATATAGAACCAGCCTAGTCAGCATCTGTGTATCCTACTATCTCAAGAGTTCCTCCATTTTGGTATAACAAACCACGACCTAGAGCACCCTTTAGGTACCTAACAATTCTCAGAACAACTTCCCAATGAGGAACCCGAGGATGTTGCATAAACTGACTCACCACACTCACAGCAAATGATATATCTGGTCGGGTAATGGTTAGGTAGTTCAACTTTCCCACCAACCTTCTGTATCTTCCAGGATCATCAAACTCTTCACCTGCATCAACACTCAACTTGGCATTGAGTTCCATAGGAGTCTCTGCTAGTTTAGCACCTAACAACCCTGTTTCTTCAAGTAGATCAAGAACATATTTTCTTTGACATAGGTTGATCCCATGTTTTGACCTCGCAACCTCTATTCCCAGGAAATACTTCAGCTTCCCCAAATCTTTCGTGTTGAAGTGGTCTTGTAAGAATTTCTTCAACCTGTCGATTCCATTGCTGTCACTCCCAGTTATGACAATATCATCCACATACACGACTAGCAAGATTTTCCCATCCTTTGAGTTATAGCTGAACATAGAATGATCAACCTGACACTGTTTCATCCCAAAGGCTTTCACCACTTCACTGAACCTTCCAAACCAAGCATGTGGAGATTGTTTCAGTCCATAAATTGCCTTTTTGAGCCTACACACCTTACCAGCCTCCCCCTGAGCAACAAACCCTGGTGGTTGCTCCATATACACTTCCTCAACGAGATCACCATGTAGGAAGGCATTTTTTATGTCAAGTTGTACAAGAGGCCAATCATACATAACAGCTAATGAAATCAACACCCGAACTGAACCAATCTTAGCCACAAGAGAAAATGTCTCCATATAGTCCACACCATACAACTGAGAATAACCCTTGGCCACTAACCTCACCTTCAATCGCTCCACACTGCCATCAGGAAGATACTTCACTGTGTAGACCCATTTACACCCAACAGTGTGCTTTACCGGGAGGAAGAGCGGTGAGTTCCCACGTGTGATTATGTTGTAGAGCAGAGAGTTCTTCTTCCATGGCTTGCCGCCACCCTGGGGAGGTAAGAGCTTCCTGAAATACGGAGACAAAAAATTCCTAGCCACTCAATTTGAGGTGAAGGATCTAGGCCCCTTACGTTACTTCCTTGGAATTGAAGTTGCCCGCTCTCACAAGGGCATCTTTATTTCCCAACGAAAATATGTACTAGATCTACTAGAAGATACAAGCAAGTTGGGGGTAAAACCATTTGATTCACCAATTGAACCTAATCATCATCTGGGAGACAGTCAGGGAGAATTTTTGAAAGATGTAAAGAAGTTCCAGAGACTCGTGGGGAGACTTTTGTATTTGTCTATGACCAGGCCTGATATTGCCTATGCAGTGGGTGTCCTTAGTCAATTCATGCACAGCTCTAGGACAACTCACTTTGAAGCTGTAGAGAGGATCTTGAGATATCTCAAGAAGTTTCCTGGAGCTGGTTTGTTGTTCTAGAAACACAGTCACTTAAAGGTGGAAGTATATACTGATACAGATTGAGCAAGAGCAGTCAATGACCGAAAATCTACCAGTGGGTATTGTGCCTTTGTAGGAGGAAACTTGGTCACATGGAGAAGTAAAAAACAAAGTGTGGTGGCTAGATCCAGTGCTGAAGCAGAGTATAGAGCGATGGCTCATGGGGTTGCGGAAATCATGTGGATAAGAAATATGTTAGGTGAACTGGGTTTCGCAGTGAGCAATCCTATGTCACTCTACTGTGACAATAAAGCTGCCATCAATATTGCTGCTAATCCAGTCCTGCATGATAGGACGAAACACATTGAAGTGGACAAGCATTTTATTAGAGAGAAACTTGAAAATGGAGAAGTGTGTACACCATATGTCAGCTCAGAAGAACAACTTGCAGATATCTTCACCAAAGGTCTTCATCATGTGCGGCACAAAGAGTTGTGTGACAAGTTGGGCATGATTGACATCTATGCTCCAACTTGAGGGGGAGTGTTAAAATAATTTAATTGTTGCTGTTAGGGTCTGTTTGGCTAGTTAAAGTGCTTCTTTTATTTCGTTTTTTCTTTCTGTTATGTCTGTTATTGTACTCAGGGGCACAAGGGTCTTTTCCCTTGTTATTTTTTCTGCCCTATATATATTAAAATAAAGGATGGTGCCACCAACACTGTTACATTGGAAAACCCTTCTCTCTTCTCTCTTCTCTTCTTCTCCTCTCCTCTTCTTCTCTTCCTCTTATTTCTGGCCGGCTATACTTTCAAGAGTTTTGAAACATATAAAAGGTTTGAAGAGAGATTGGGAACATGCAAGACAGATTTGAGTGAGAGGTCCTTGCTTAGGTCAACCACTCCTTTCCCAGATATGGTAGAGAGGGAACCATCAACAACCTTCATCTTGTCTTGGCCAGACATTAAATGATAGGAAGAAAATAAAGAAGACATGTGAGTCATGTGGTCAGTCACACCGGAATCAATAATCTAGGAGGCTGGATCAATGGAACTAGTTGCACTAAAGGCAGAGACAATACCTGATCTGGCAAGGGAGGTGGAAGCAATGGAATTTGTCCTTAGGCGGGCCAGTGCCCAGCTAAGTACCTCTACCTCATCAGCTGTGAAATCCATAGACCCATGTCCTTGGGAACTAGTAGTTTGTCCCATGGAAGAGGAAGCAACTGTGGATGAGTGTTTGGAACCTCCATCACTATGACTTGCTGCCAGGTTCCCACTTGCAGATTGGTCCTTCTGGTGCTTTTTATCTTTCCTCAATGCAGCTGGTTTCAGATGAGGATAGAGAACCCATCAGGTCTCTTTCACATGCTTTTCTCCCCCACAGTGAGTACACTTCAGGTGTCTCTTGTCAGAGAACTTGTTCCCCCTTTGATTTGTAGAAATTAGGGCTGAATGTTCTATAGACTGTTCAGCTAGTTTAGTCTGAGCATCAACTTGCATCTCTTTTCTTCTCACCTCTTCATTTCTCACAAGGTAGTAGACATGATGTAAGTCGGGCATCTCATCTCTTCCCAGAATTTGGGACCTTATGTTCTCATATATTGGATCTAGGCCAGCCAAAAATTTGAATGCTCTACCCTCTTCAACTTGTTTGTCATGTTTCTCCTTGTCTCTAGCATTCTCCCAGTCATTGATGAGGTGATGATCCAGTTCTTCCCATAGTCCTTCTAATGTAGCAAAGTATGTTGCAACACTCATATCTCCTTGCCTCAGGGCAGCAATATCTTGATTCAATCTATAGATTCGGGCATTATTTTTTTTCTACCCATAGGTCTTAGACACCTTTTCCCATATCTTGGCAGCTGTGGAGAAGTGTTGAACGGTCCTAGCTACCCTTGGAGTCATTGAAGCAAGTAGCCAGGACATGACTGTAGCATTCTCTCCTCCAAATAGCATATTCAGCACTCCCTATTTCGGGTTCTTTCTTTTGCCTGTCCAAGTAGCCGGTAAGATCCTGGGATGTGATAAAGAGCATGGCTGAAACAGACCATTCCCTAAAGTTGTATTCGTCTAGCAACACATTTGCTATCTGTAGGCTGTGCAGATTTGGGTTCTCCAGATTAGGAGACCTCCCACTAGCCCTAACATCTCTAGAAGACACTTCCCCGGATATGGAAGACATCTTCTCCGACTTGCAAGAGTACAAAAAACTGTCACACAAGTTATATGAAACCACTTCAGACTTACGGAGCTTGCAGCACTGTAAACTCAGACCGGAGGGTCCGTATCAGGGCTGAAATACCAAATTCCACTCTGCTGTACTGCTCTAACTACTGCTGTTGCAAGCTGCCACCAAACTGCTGAAGCACCGAACTGAAACCCTTCTGCTGTGTTTAGCCACTGTTGCTGCATCCTGAACCTTGCTGTTGTGGCTTCTACCACGCGCTAACCACTGCTATCGCAGGCTGAACCCTCACCCACGAACTGTTCTAGGACTGCTGAGATCAGTCCTCTCTTCCAGATCTGTTCTACACAGATCTCACTTAGCTGAATGGCTACAACTTGCTGTGTGTGTCTCTTAGGGCATCAGCTACTGGGACTAACTCCCCTTGGACCCTACAACCAAGGGAAACCCTCGATATAGTTTCTGCTGGGTTCTATGACCAGACCTAGGGTTTCTTTGCAGTACCAAGATAGAGAGAAAGGTGAGAGAGAGAGAGAGAAAGGTGCGAGGCAGCTGCTGTAACCAGGCGAGTTTTAGTGGTCTGATACCATGTTTGCCGAACTGAACCTGTCAAGTGAGCAGAGAAGAAGAAGAGGAAGAAGAAGAGGAGAAAGGAAGAAATGTTCGAATGGGCACTGTTCATCAGCCGGCCCTGTTCACTTATATAATAACAGTACATAAAGTTACATAAAAGGACCAGGATGCCCCTGATTAGTGATGGGACACCCAGTCAAATAAGACACTAAATAAAAATAGGCCCATTAACTAAAGACTTAATACCCAACCCAGACAAGAGGATAACAAAATATCAGCCAAACCAACAATAATAAACCATAGCATAAAGGATCTGTATATGTTTCAATGTTTAATTAAATTTGGCACAACAAGAAACTCCTCTGTCCTGCATGTGTCTCCAGGAGAAATCTGTCTTCATACAAAGGCCAGAAGTTCCAAAAAATAGAAAATAGAGATCATAGAGTGGCATAAGTAAAGGATTCCATATAGAAAAGCTACCTCAGTGGAAATCAACTAGTAAACCTCATCGGCTCATCTTCAGTATAGGACAGCCGGATCAAAACCAAGCCCAGGAACACCTTAGACCATTCCAGATTTGCCACAACCAGAAACTTTAGAGCTACCACTCCACTGTACAAAATGCCCCACCAAAAGAAACAAAACTACATACCAAAGTTCCTTTCCCTCCAGCACCTTAGTCTGTCCTCAGCTTGACACCCTGTCACTAAACTTCTTCCATCAACCTCACTGGATTCTAGGAAGCACCCTACAACCATCCCATATCTTCAGATTTTTCTTCAAGTCTGTTCCCTTAGTCCCTTGAGCATGAAAAATCCTCCTAAAAGTGATAATCCACTCATTTTATTCATGTCAACCAAAAATCCACAACCATATCCAAATCTTCTACTTGCACTTGCACTTGCACTTCATGTGGAAGGGCAGTGACCTTATATGGGTGAATAAGAATTTTTGTCTCATTTTATGTGCCATATTGGAATTTTCTGCTTCTATATGAATATCTAAATTCTTGTGCAATGTGATGACATATTTCACACTGTGGTGGTTGGCCTTTGTTGTCTACAATGCACAGTTACGAACTTTCTTGATACGCAATGGCTTATCAATTCTCTTCAAATTAGGTCCAGCTGCTTACAAAGAATACTACTTGAGGTGAGTCCCTATGTTGTTTTGTTTGAGAGCAAAATGATGCAATTAATTGGAGGATAATATCTGGCAGTATTGTATGCATTATTGTTATTTTTTTGATAAGTATTCATTGTATTACTATATAAACTATCAGTAGCCCCATATATACAGCAATGCCCAAAGTCTTGCCAATCAGTATATAGTCCACACTTGTGCCTTGTGGATCCTCAAAGATAACTCCATTCTAATCATTAAAAAAATGTCTGAAATTCATACCCCTAGAATCCTCTATGATATGATCCAAGAATTGGCATTCATTATTTTCTTTGACAGCACCCACCAAGTAATGTTTCTTCTTAAAAAATCCTCTTATTCCTGATCCTTCCTGATACACCAACAAATGGTAAAGGTTTGATGCACCACAAAACACTTCCTTCTTTACTGTGACCACTAGTTGGCCAGACATCAACCAAGGAGCGAAAGCCAGGGATAATGCATTGTCTTTTAAACAGCTTGACAAAGTGCCACCATACATCTAGAGGGGCAATAAATGAGAAAGTGATCAATGAACTCGTTTGATTCACACAAGGAGCACATTCTTCCCTTTGGGTATCATATGATTTATGAACAGGAGTTTCCCAAAGTAAAAATCCACATAAAGAAGAAAACTTTAGGGGGGATTGGGAGCCCATACCCAATGCCATGGAAAAGGGACATCAGGCCCACAAATGGAAGATATAAAAGAAAGATTTAGTAGAGAAATTTCTGTTTGGGTTAGGTTAACATTTGCACAAAAGACTCTACCTCACAGTCATTGGTATTTCTGCATAACCTCACTACCCTTTGTGTGCATTATGTAATTAGCAAGATTTGACATGAATCATGACACTTGAGGGGACTCTCCTGTTTGTCACATCTGTAATATGTGATTAATGGACCTTGGCCCTTATGGTAATATTTGGGGCACCAATGGTAAATCTTTAATACTATATAATTAGATAAACATATAATCAATCTTTATTCTCTTATTCGTTTTTGCACTGATTTATGCATCTACATTTAAATGTATAATCAATCTTTATTCTCTTTGGGCCAGGTCTTGGGTTTAAATATCTGATAAGTCTCAATCCCTTTGTATGTGCCAAGAATTCTGCACAAGTTGAGTCACCATGACCAAAATAATGCAATTATATTCCCTTCACAAACTTGGAACACTCCTCCAATTCTTAATGATCCTGTGTTTTCTAAACTGCATCCATCCAAGTTAATCTTGGAATTAAACCTTAAAAACCTGGTGGTCAAGGGAGGCTCAGATGTAATTGTGAGGTAGCTCACAGAAAGGGGGACAGTTTCTTCGAAGTATAGACACATTATGAAGGAAATTAAGGAGCTGGATAGATAGCTGCATATAGTTTATATATGGGCTCTGAGATCAGCCAACTCATTGGTTGATAGGCAAAACAGGGTGCAACTAGGGATTATTTGTATTGGAGTGTAATTGACCAGGGGAGATGCGTAAAAAGTGTATAGTTAGGGTGATTGGCAGTTGGCACATTACTTTTTATATTATTCTTTGTATTCGTTTACTCATAATTTAATAGTTTTTCATCTTTACCAATCAAAAGATAATAATAAAGACTACCTCCTAATTGGTGCATCAGTTACCTTTTCATGTATTCCAGCCAAGGTGGAATTTTACTCTTGAGCTGCCACCTTGCATGGCTGTGGTTTAATATATTTTTTCTCATTGATGTGACTTAAAGCTTCATGATCTGAAAACAAGATGAAGTCTTTCTATACCAAATAATGCCGTCCAAATTGTAGCAATTATGCCATAGCATAGAGTTTGATATTATAAGTTCAATATCAAAGGCTGCTACCATCTTGGCTGAAAACAGATTTATGCCAATCCTCAATGCATCACAATCTACTTCAAACACTTCCTCAAAAATCAGGTAGAGCTAGGAATGGTGTCTTTGAAATCTTCTTCTTTATTTGATTGATATTGTCCTTGACTTTTTGGGTCCATTGAATTTGACTTAATAGGAGGAACTATGGTGCTGAAGTTGTGGATGAAGTGACAATAGAATACAAGGTTCTAGGCCTGTTCAAGTTTGCCTTGACCTTTGATTTGGGTGCATTTTCATCTTTCATTGGGGTCAAATTTATTGACATTGTCTTTTAAAGAAACTATAGGTATTACTTTGCCCATCATCACTATCATTATACACATCATAATGAGGTATATCATTTGGATCAGTATCTCTTTCATCATCATAGTCTCCTATAACCAAGAACTTCTTTCTCTCAGAACTATGAGCCTCCTACAATCCCATGACTAGACTCATAGCACTTTAAACAACAGAAAAAAGAACTGCTGGTCTGATTTCTATCAGTTGGACCAGATTTAGTCAGTCAAGTTATAGGAATTGCAAGATGGTTTCTTGGAGCAGTAGGACCATGCACTGATTTGTGATCTAAAGTTCTGAACATGATTAAAAAAATTCTCCATTAACCTTTTCTTCATCTTCCCAAGTTGCAATGTTAGGTTTTCTTTTTTTGTTGACACCTGATTAGCAATTGGTACCACCATCCAGAAGTTTGACACCTTTACTTTAAGGAAACAAGCTCTGCCTTCTTATCTTCTGGCACATAATTATGCTCAAACATTTTATCAGTGGTGGCCAACCAACTGGTGAACTCCTCAGCTTGCAAACCATCATGACATTCTAGAATTTATATCTTGAAACCTCAACCCCAATTCAGGCTTCCAATTCAGATGGCTTTCTATGTGGTTCTTAGTCATGAAATGGGTTTCCACATTTATCCTCCAACCCATCATGCCATCATCAGTCAAGTTAGCACTTCAACTTGCCTCCTTTATGTTGCTATTATCCCTTGAGCATAGATTCCTTATTGATCCATGGCTGTTGTACTTGTCCTTTTTATTGTCTTCGTGACATGTAACAATGGAAAGGAAATAAGGTGAAACTTGAGAAGGCTTGGGTTGTATATTTGTTAAAATTTGAAGGGGTTCAGGCTTTATGCTGTGTAAATTCCTCAAATGAGGTACCCATCTTGCACCCCTAAAAAACAGATGGTAAGCCACCATTTGTGGGTCCAGGCCTTGAGGTTACAAGAATGTTACTGAGAATACTAAAATAAGATGAAGACAATAACAATAAAGAAAAGAGAATCAAGGAGTAAGTATGTGGCTGTGAGAACAGCTCGACACCCCCCCAAAACAAATCGAATAGCAAGCTGTTTTCTCCAAATTTCTTGGAACAATAGAAATCTTTTATTCTCTTCAACAACAACTGTTTCCAAGAGGCTTACAAAACACATCTATAGTTTCCCAAAAGAAAATCCTATAAATTTAGATGTCAGTCTTTTCTTCTGAAATAACTTAAACCATAAATTAAGATTCTCCAGAAAAATTGGGCAGACCTACTTTCAAGTGAGCACATGATAGTAACATGACAATTTAAGTTAATTTTAAGATATAAATGAGTAGAAAGCTTGCTGAATTAAAAAATATGAAATAAAAGGAGTTTCTTGAAGAAAGAAGGAAGAGAGAAGGAGAAGAAGAGAAGAAGAGAAGTTGAAAAGAAAGGAGAGCAATAATCTGGCCGCTCCTTTCACTTATTATTTATATTAAAATAATAGAGCAGTACTAAGACAACTATGCCCTTATAGGGCGTCAAGACATAAAACAGCATATATAAGACACAAAAACATAATAAAATTTGGACTCACATAACTACTGTGGTCCCCACCTCCTATCTAATAACTAACATAAAACATCTACTCATAGAAAACATCATAAAACCGATTAATCTTCAACACTCCCCCTCAAGTTGAGAGTAAATGTCACACATTCCCAACTTGCGTAGATCATGTTCAAGCTTGTTCTTTGCCACCCCTTTAATGAGAACATCAGCCAGTTACGACTCTGAAGAAACATAAAACAGACTTTTCCGGTTGTTACCCTTTCTCTTATAAAGTGTCTATCAACTTCAATGTGTTTTGTCCTATAATGCTGAATTGGATTGTGGGCAATATTGATTGCAGCCTGATTGTCACACTATAGCATCATAGGTTCCTCTGCTTTCACCCCAATCTCACTCAAAAGAGATCTAACCCAAAGAAGTTCTGAGACACCATGAGCCATGGATCTATACTCAGCGTCTGCACTTGACCTTGCCACAACTGCTTGCTTCTTACTCTTCCAGGAGATCAAGTTTCCACCTACAAAGGTACACACTCCTAATGTAGACCTCCTGTCATCTAAGCATCCTGCCCAGTCTGCATCTGTATAGGACTCTAGCTTCAGATTCTCATGATTTGAGAAAAGAATGCCTCTGTCAGGGTGCTTTTTCAGATATGCAAGTATCCTCTCAATAGTTTCCCAGTGTTGAACCCAAGGTGCATGCATGTACTGTCTCACAACACTGATAGCATAAGAAATATCCAGTTGTATCATACACAAATACAACAATCGGCCCACCATTGTTTGATATCTCCCCACATCCTTTACCAACTCACCATCCACACCATTAACTCTGTGATTTGGATCAATAGGAGTGTCTGCTGGTTTGGTCCCCAACCTCTCAGTCTCCCGCAATAGGTCAAGTACATACTTCCTCTGTGAAATGAACCATGCTTGGATCTTGCAACTTCAATCCCCAAGAGGTATTTGAGCTCACCAAGATCTTTGATCTCAAATTCTTGCTGCAATGATTTTTTGATATCATCAATCTCTTCCAGATCATTTCCTGTCACCACTATATCATCCACATACACAATCAGAATTGACACCAAAGCATCTCTCCTCTTCACAAAAAGAGTGTGATCAGACTGTGTCTGTGTGTATCCAAAATGGATGAGTGCCCCTCTGAACCTGTCAAACCAAGCCCTAGGTGACTGTTTCAGTCCATACAGAGATTTTCTGAGTCTACACACCTTTCCCTTACCAGCATTCTCATAAGAGCCTATTGGAATGTCCATATATACCTCCTCCTGTAAATCACCATTGAGGAAGGCATTTTTTACACCAAGCTGGAACAAAGGCCATGAATAAGTGGCTGCTAGAGATAAAAGGATATGAACTGAACTCATCTTAGCTACTGGTGCAAAGGTTTCTAGATAATCAACACCATAGGTCTGAGTATACCCTTTTGCTACCAACCTTGCCTTGTACCTCTCTATCTTGCCATCAGCCCTATACTTCACTGTGAATACCCATCTACATCCGACTGTCTCCTTGTCTGGGGGGAGATCAACTATTTCCCAAGTTTGGTTTTTAACCAAAGCATCCATCTCATCTTGCATGGCTGTTTTCCACTCGGGTTTAGAGAGAGCCTCAGTAACATTCCTGGGTATAGACACAAAATCCAGGGAAGAAAGAAAAGCACGGTAGGAGGGTGATAAGGCACTGTAGGAAAGATGGTGTGAAATGCAATGGGTTGTACACTTTCTCTTCCCCTTACGAAATGCAATGGGAAGATCAAGGTTAGTGGGACCAGTTGCAACAATGGTGTTAAGGATAGGAACATTATCATCAGGAAACATAACAGGCTCAGGCTCAAGAGGAATACCTAGAAGGACTGATAGAGAATGGTGTGGGTTGAGGATGTGTGGAGTCAACCATCATCTGTCGGCGCTGATATTTTTGTGAGGCTGCCCGTAGTGGCTCAGGTAATGAAACTGGAGGTGCAGGTGCTGGCTGAACTGATGGAAGTGCTAGCTGAACTAATGAAGGTGCTAGCTGAACTGATGAAGGCACCAAAGAAACAGGAAGAGGAACTGATTATGAGTTCTCCTCCCCAAAACTCTCCCCCTGAGGAGAACCACTCGAGAAGAAGAAGGTAAAATTCATTGTGACAAATTTGCTCATCGACACTGGATCATAACAGCAATACCCCTTTTGGTTCTGAGCATACCCAAGAAAAACACATTTCTTGGCCTTAGGATCCAATTTCTTGTGACGAGGGCCAAGAATGTGAACAAAGGAAACACACCCAAAAACCCTCAGAGGTATATGAAATATCTTCCCATCTAGAAAAAGCAGACTAAATGGCACCTTAAACCCCAAAGTCCGTGAAGGAACACGGTTAATCAAATGCACGACTGTAAGAACAACATCTCCCCAGAACTGCACAGGAACTGAAGCACACACTATAAGACTCCTTGCCACCTCCACAATGTGTTTGTTTTTTCTCTCAGCAACTCCATTCTATTGTGGTGTATATGCACAACTACTCTGATGAATTACCCCATATTCTAGGAAATACGTGGTCAGCTCCTTCTCAAAGTACTCTCTGGCATTATCTGATCTAAAAACCTTAGTTCTCACTCCAAATTGTGTAAGAACTATCTGGTGGAACTGTCGTACCAAGTTAGGAACCTCATCACGTGATCTCATCAAATATATCCAAGAATATCGTGTATAATCATCCACGAACAAGAGAAAGTAACGGAATCCTCCCATGGAAGGGAGATATGATATGGTCCCCATACATCAGTGTGAACAATATTAAAAGGAAAAGTACTTTTATTACTTGGTTTAAAAGACTGTCTACAATGCTTCCTAACTGACTACTCTCACACTCCAAAGTAGATAACTAAACAGATTCAAACAACTTTGGGAAAAGACATTTCAAAGAACTAATAGAAAGGTGTCTCAAGCGATTGTGCCAGAGCATAATCTGGTTCATTGACTCTGACCCACTACTACTGTTGCTGCTAACATGATGGCCCTGATGTCTCAGAATCTCATCCAGAAGGTAGACTCCCCCTCATGACCATTCCCAATCATCTTCTTTGACTCCAGATCCTGCAAAACACAATTACCGGGAAGAAAGGTTACAGAACAATTCAAATTCTTTGTCAAAGAACTAACACACAGTAGGTTGGTATGAAGTCTAGGGACATGTAAAACAGAAGACAGAGTTATATCATTGGTCACTCTATCTGTCCCTTTCCTAGCAATGGGAATATGTGAACCATCTGTTGTAGAGACTCTGTCTCTACCAGAACACAACTGATAGGAACTGAAAAGGGTAGGGGCATTAGTCATGTGCTCAGATGCTCCTGAGTCTATAATCCAAGGAGGTCCCTCCTTACCTGAAGTGGATGCAAGATTTGCAGTTGCATATGAACTACCTGTATGTGCAAAGGAAGAGGTGTAGCTGGCTCCTGCATTTTGCGGTCCATCTGGAAGGCTAGTGCTAGGTGAATCTTTCTTACTCATAAGTTGTCCAAACCTCTCCAATTCTGTCCTCACTACTGCTACTGCAATAGATTCCCAATCCGTTTGGGAAAGAGGGACCGAAGAGTCTCTTGTAGTGGCTACATTTGCATTTCCCTTTGTTCCATATTTGGGCAGGCATAAGATTTGGATGAAGCTTCCAGCAAGTGTCCTTGTTATGCTTAGGCTTCTTGCAATCACACACCAAGTCCTTCTTATCTTCCCTTCTAGTCTCACTACTCTCCTTGTCTCCATTCGGCTTAGGTTTTGTTGTACCAACCATAGCCGACTGGTCAATCCCAGGCTGTCTCAGCATTACATTCCTCCTACTCTCCTCTCTAGAGACAAAGTCATAGGCTTAAGAGAGTGCCACACCATCCCTAGAAAGAATATGTTGCCTAGCAATGTCGAATTCAGGGTTCATCCCTGCCAAGAACTCAAAAACCCTATTCCTCTCTACCAGTCTATGATAGGTTGTTGCATCATTTACACTTTCCCATACCACAGTTTCTAAGTGATCTATTTCCTGCCATAGGGTTTTCAGCATGGAGAAATACACAGCAAGAGGTTTTTCTCCCTGTTTCATACTTATCACCTGATTCCTTAACTGATAGACTCTGGCTTCATTTTGTTTCTGAGAGTAGGTTTCAGTCACTCCATCCCAAATCCTGATATTCCAACTCTCCATGTTACTTCAAATAGTTCAACAGTAAGAAAAAATAGATTGGAAACCTTCCAAAAACAATTTAATATCACACACATAGAAACAATCCCTTCCGGAAGAAGAAAACCCTAGATGGAGAGAAATCTCTCTCCTCCCCACGCCTCCCAACATAGAGAAGAGTGAATCGATCACTTCAGGAGGCTTAGAAAAATCCAGAAACCAAACTGCACTCTTCAGAAAATCAAAATAAAGCTAACAATACCTAGATGCCCAAGATCAGATAAAAAACAAAGAGTCCAACTTTTCTAGGACTCTTCCCCGTACTCCAATTCTTCCTAATTTTGATGCCAAACAGTAGATCAGCCCTTTATTACTTCATGCAGTCGGCTGATCTAGGGCTGCGTGAGAATGCTTCTAGAAACCCTATCCGCTGCTCTAATACCAAGTAGAAAGCTTGCTGAATTAAAAAATATGAAATAAAAGGAGTTTCTTGAAGAAAGAAGGAAGAGAGAAGGAGAAGAAGAGAAGTTGAAAAGAAAGGAGAGCAATAATCTGGTCACCCCCTTCACTTATTATTTATATTAAAATTATAGAGCAGTACAAAGACAACTATGCCCTTATAGGGCGGCAAGACATAAAACAGCATATATAAGACACAAAAACATAATGAAATTTGGACTCACATAACTACTGTGGTCCCCACCTCCTATCTAACAACTAACATAAAACATCTACTCATAAAAAACATCATAAAACTGATTAATCTTCAACAAAGTGATATACATAGATGGCAAAACATAAGAACATGGAAAACAAAAAAATACTAAATGTTTAAATCCTTCACCTTTTTTATTTGCTTCACACATTCTATCTTTCTAAGAAATCTAAAGCTAGCTAGATTGCATCAAATCTCTAATATTAATGTTCTTACAATGTTGGACAAATGTATATATGATCATTATCTCAACATTGACAGGCAAATGAAAATATGGAACACATCAGCTGCAAAGCAGAGAGAACTCAGCAAAATGCTAGATGAATGGTAATGTCAATATTACTCTGTATGTTATTCTCGTTTATCTCTTAATTATGTTTTCTACCATCTGCCTCTATTATTGTTGTTGTTGCTGCTGCTGCTGTTTTTCGTATTGGAGCATTTTTAATGAAGCATGTTTTTCTGTACTAGTACCAACAAAAGTAACTTGCATTTTTTACCAGCAAGTTATGCTTTATCCTATAGTTGCATATGATTGATTACTTTTCATCAATTATGGGATCCACATGCCTCACTATGTCAGACTGCTCCATTTAAGTGCATGCACTTTTAATAATGCAACAGTGTTTTCTGCACCAAAGAAATCATATAAGTATCATTCTCTTTTTTTAGGGTGGTGAGTTATATCACTGTGTTAAGCAGATAGTTCTTTCATATACAGGGCTATATACATAAGAAAGAAGTGTGGGAACAAAGAACCATCATCATCCATGTATCTTAGCGAAGCAGAGCCTTTCCTGGAGCAATATGCAAAGCGCAGTCCATTGAATCAGTCTTTGATAGGATCTGCTGGGAACTTAATAAGAGCTGAAGACTTCTTGGCTATTATTGGAGGCAGGGATGAAGAGGGTGACCTTGATAGAGAGCAGGAAACAACGCCTTCAAGCCCAGGTGCTACAGTCAAGGACATAGCCCCTAAAAGGGAGGGTCTTATTGTATTCTTTCCAGGTGAAGTTTTCCCTGTATGGCCTGAAGCTGGATTAGTGTTTTATATGCAATCATAAAAAAATAATGCATGCATAAGCATAACAACACTATTTCTGCACTTCTTATTGCCTTGTGTGTATTAGGACTAGCTTCAACAAGTATTCTTCAGGGTTGGAATATCACATATTGCATGTGTAATGTTAAGATATCTAAGTTCTGAACTTTTATTATGCATTTCACTTTACATCTCTCCATTTTCCTCCGTTGTAGAATGGTCTATCAAATCTTTTATGCCTACCTGAATAAAATGAGGGAATGCACACTGGTTACCAAATGTAGCTTGTTTCTGTACCAAAAAAATGTAGCTTGTTTGAAACCTTCTAAGTTCTAGCTTACGTACTATATTGTTCATCGAACAGTGCCAAATTACCAATATGCAGTTGACCATCCTATCTTAGGTAGTTTCACATTTGAAGAATTTTTGGACAGTTGTAGGTACTCCCACCCAAAAGACCTGTCCTTAAACTCACCTAGTATAGGTTCTAAACTTTTATTTTATTCGTGTACTTTGCTGTATTATTTTATTCCTTAGTACTACATTTGTAAAATTTCTACTTCTTTAAGGTAACAAAAGGTATATGACTATAAAATTTTACATATCTCTTTGTTTGCACTCTATGCATCCACCCGTTAACCATCTTGAATTAATTTCTATTTCAGGAATACCAGGTTGTGCCAAGTCTTCACTGTGCAAGGCAATTCTGAAAGTTCCAGGTGGACTTGGAGATGGCCGACCTATCAGTAGTCTCATGGGTGATCTTATCAAAGGTTTGTGGTCTGGTCATATGGATATTAATTCATTGTAATAAGATGCTCTCTGAATCAACTATGGAAGGTCGTTGTATTTGTAGTGAGAATGGGCCGAATGGGCCCTAGTGTTCTTTATTTCCTTTAAATAGTGTTTAAAAGCTATGTTTCTTAGTTACGGGCCTTCTTTTATTTTCTTTAATTATTTCTTTAGTGCTGGACACCCCATTAAGGGCATCCAAGTAATTGTACTTAGAATTATTAATAAAAGTGATGAAAGGGGGCTAGAGAGAGAGGTTTGAATTCTTCTTTTCTCTCTTCCCTTCTTTTCTTCTTCCACAACCTATTGCTGAAACTTCTTTTCTTCTTCTTTCCCTTTCTCTCTTTTCTTCTTTTCTTGCATTATCTGAATTACTGTAGGTGTACTTTTCAACTTGGTATCAGAGCGGGTTCTTACTTTCGACTTTTTTCTCCTTCTTTTCCCATACATAATGTGTATGGAGAACTGACCGGTTGATCAATCAGATACTTATGCAACCCAGTTAGGAAGGTCTTTGAAGAGTTTTGTGGAGGTTTTTCATCCTTAGTTGAAGCCTAGTGTAGGTTCTTGGAGATTTTTCCCAAAAACCCTAGATAACTGGAGAAACCTTGTTATAGGTCGTAGAGACAGTTTGAACCAGGCGCTTGGGGATCAGAGGTAAGCCTTTTGTTTTCTATTAGGGGCGGTTTTGGTTGGATTGAATTCTGGAACCTCTGGAAGGGGCAGTTGAAGTTTCCCCCTTTCTCCCCACCTCGTAGGACCTTGTGAAACCCTAATTTTGGGGGGTTGAGAGGTTATTCTTTGTTAAGAATAGTAAATCTAGCCTAGTAAAGCCCTAATTTGATTTATGTTTGCATCTGTTTACTCAATGGAGCAAACGGGAGGGGAGACCAAATATTCCACAGATTTCGGGTTTGGACGTGGGGGGTCAGTGGAGAGTCTTTTTGGGGATATGACTATTGTGAAGCTAGATGGGGCCAATTATCTAGCTTGGTCTCAATATATTAGGATACACGTGTGTAGTAGAGGAAAATGGGGTTACATTATCGGGAGCAAGAAGAAACCGAAGGAGGATGATCCTACCTATGAAAGGTGCTTGCAAGAAAACTACACAGTAGTGGGTTGGTTAGTGAATTCTATGCAACCACACATTAGTCAGCATTACCTGTGGATGGAAACTGCAAAAGAAGTGTGGGATAGTGTCACAGAGACCTATTCCCAAAAGCTTAATGTTGTTCGAGCCTACAAATTGAAGCATGATGTGAATAATTTAGATAGGGAGAGAAGCCCTTAGCAGTCTACTTCTCTATGCTGAAATCTCTTTGGCAAGAGATTGATATGATGGAGACTGTTGTTTGGGGTTGCAAAAAGGATGCAGAAACATATAGGAGGTTGGTGGAGAGAAACCGGGTATTTGAGTTCCTCACCGGACTCAACTCGGAGTATGATATTGTGAGGCAGAATGTTTTATCAAAGGATGGGGTGACTTTGTCTCAGGCATATGCTATGGTGAGCAGTGAGGAGAGCAGAAGATAGGTTTAGTATGTTGAGTCATAGGTTGATAACTATGTTAATGCGGGGATGAAGCTAAAGATTAGCACTGGGAAAAAAGATGTTATTTGTGAATATTGCAAGAAGCCTAAACACACTAAAGACACATTTTGGAAGATGCATCCAGAGCTCGTTTCTACCATATTCAAGAAAGAAAATGGTGAGAAAAGGGTTGAAACTGGAAAAGATGGAAATGCAAATGTAGCCACCTCTTCACAAGGTGAACAAGGACATAGTGGAGAGAAGTCAGTGGGAGAACATCTTGCAGCCGCCAAGGCTGAATATGAGAAGTATGGCCAAATCATCAGTCACTTGGACCACTGCTATAGCTCCTTCAGAGATTGAGCCTTCCTTTGCATATCACTCAGGTATTCATGCCATTGCACATCATGCTTTTGTCTCAGGTACTCATAAAACCCCTTGGATAATTGATTTTGGTGCTTCTAACCATATGACCAGTGTTTCATAGTTATTCCCTCTTACCAACTTCTTTCTGGCCAGGATATGTTATTCGTTGCTGATGGCTCCCTAGCCCCTATCACGGGAAAGGGAGACATTAGGACTTCTAATGCCCTATCCTTATCATATGTTCTTCATGTACCTAAACTTAATATCAATTTGCTTTCAGTTAGTAATTTGACTAAACCTCCAAATTGCAGTGTGACCTTTTTTTTCCTTTATATTGTGATTTTTAGGACATGGAATCTCAAAAGGTGATTGGGAGGTGGCCATGAGGCGAATGGGATCTATCTGTTAGACATGCTTGAGCAGAGCCAAGTACAACCTAAGAGAACCGCATTTGTTTTAGAGTCCACTAGTCGTATTATGTTATGTCATAGTCGTTTGGGTCATTTGCCCTTTTCTTCATTAAGTCAGTTGTTTCCAGAGTTATTTAAAGGAATTAGTCTATCGAGTCTTCATTGTGAGTCTTGTGAGTTCTCAATGCATTGTAAGAGCTCTTATCCTTCAAGTAATAAAAGATCAACCATTCCTTTTAATATTGTTTACTCTGATGTGCGGGGGCCTTACCATTTACCATGTATGGGTGGGTATAAATATTTCATCCTGTTTATTAATGATTTTTCACGATATACTTGGATTTACATTTTGCACTCTTGGTTTGAAGTGCCTAAACTTGTGCAATGGTTCCATGAACACATACACACTTAGTTTAATACCTGCATCAAAATATTCCGGTCAGACAATGCTAAGGAATATTTTGAGAAAGACCTTACCTTCTATCTTGAGAAGTTTGGGGTTATTCATCAGAGTTCTTGTGCCTACACTCCACAACAAAATGGAGTAACGGAGAGGAAAAATAGATACATTGTGGAAGTTGCAAGGAGCATTCTTTTTGCTACCCATGTTCCTTTGAAGTTTTGGGGTGATGCAGTTTTAATAGCTATCTACCTTATTAACCACATGCCTTCTCCAGTCTTGGGGTTAAAATCTCCCTTTGGAGTCCTCTTTCCTAATGTTGAAATTTTCTCTATTCCTTTGAGGGTCTTTGGTTGCACTTGTTATGTCCACATTCCCAATTCCAAAAGACACAACTTTCACCCCAAGGCTCAAAAGTGTTTCTTCCTTGGTTATGCCTCCACACAAAAAGGGTATTGTTGTTTTGATCCCGTTAGTGGCACCTAGTTTGTTTCCATGGATGTCACCTTTGCAAAGTTAGTTGTTGGTTCGGCTGTTATTAGTGTTTAAGTTGGTCTTAGTTGTGTCTTATGTTCTTAGTTATTGGGCCCAAACCTGTTTAATGTTTTAATTGTTTTATTTGTCTAGGTGTCCCATCACTAATCAGGGGCATTCTAGTCTGTTCATGTAATATTATTTTATAATCTTCTATATAAACTTGTTGGGTCGGCAGAAGAGATTATGCCGCCTCTCAGATTTTCTTCTCTTCTTCTTCTTCTCCCTCGTATTTGACTGCTGTAATCCAGCAAACATGGTATCAGAGCAATGTTCGTTTGTCTGATTACAGAGCAAGGTTCGCTGTGAAGAAACCCTAGGGCTGACCGTAGAGAACAACAAGGTCTGTATCTAGGGTTTCCTTTGGTTGTAGGGCCCAAGGGGATTTTGTTCCAGAAATAGATGCCCTACTAGACACCTACAGCAGGTAGTAGCCATTCGGCTGCTAAGAGAGATCTGTGTGGAACAGATCTAGGTGGAAGGGCTGACTTCGACAGTCCTAGTTCAGTTCGTACAGTTGGTCACAGTCTACTACAGCAGAAATTGAAGTCCAATCCAGTCCAGAAGAGTTCAGCACTGTACAGAAGTGGAGTGTTCTTGGTTTCAGTTCTGTTACAAGGGGTTTTCAGGCCTGCAACAGCTTCGGTAAGTCTGAAATTGTGCTCATTGTACTGAGTTTTTTCAATTGTGATCACTGTAAGAGGAAGGATATGTCTTCAATATCAGGGGAAGTGTCTTCTAGGGATAATAGACCTGGTGGGAGGTCTCCTAATCTGGAAAACCCAAATCTGCACAGCTTGCAGATCACCAGTGTACTGTTAGATGAATATAATTTCAGAGAATGGTCTGTTTCAGCCATGATCTTCATTACTTCCCGGGATCTTACGGTTTATCTAGATGGACAAAAGAAGGAACCTGTAGTGGGTAGTGCTGAGTATGTAGTATGGCGTAGGGAAAATGCTACCGTTATGTCCTGGCTGCTTGCTTTGATGACTTCAAGAGTGGCCAGGACTGTTCAGCACTTTCCGACTGCTGCTAAGATTTGGGAGAAAGTCTCTAAAACTTATGGACAGAGAAAGAACAATGCCAGAATTTATAGGCTGAACCAAGACATTGCTGCATTGAGAGGAGACATGACAGTTGCAACATATTTTGCAACCCTAGAAGGATTATGGGAAGAACTCGATCACCATCTTATTCTTGATTGGGAGAATGCAAAAGACAAGGAGAGGCATGACAGACAAATTGAGGAGGGTAGAGCCTTTAAATTCTTGGCTGGCTTAGACCCAATGTTTGAGAGCATAAGGTCTCAAATTTTGGGAAGGGATGAACTGCCAGATTTACATCATGTCTATTATCTAGTAAGGAATGAAGAGGTTAGGAGGAAAGAGATGCAAGTTGACATTCAAACACAGCCAGCCGAACAGCCTATTGAACATTCAGCCCTAATTTCTTCAAGCCAAAAGGGGAACAGGCATTCAGACAAGAAGCATCTTTAGTGCTCTCATTGTGGTGGTGAAAGGCATGTGAAAGAGACTTGTTGGGTTCTTTATCCTCATCTGAAACCAGTTGCTCTAAGGAAAGACAGGAAGCCCCAGAAGAATCAAACAGCAAGTGGGAATCATGTTACTAGTAACAGTGATGATAGCTCGAAGAACACATCTATAGTTGCATCTTCTCCCATGGGACAGACTGCTAATTTCCCCACATCCAAATCCTTGGGTTTCACTGCTGATGAGGTAGAGGTCCTTAGCCGGGCCTTAACCCGTCTAAGGACTAATTCTCTTGCTTCCACCTCTCTTGCCAAATCAGGTATTGTCTCTGCTTATAGTACAACTAGTTCTATTGGCTCTACTTCTTGGATTATTGATTCTGGTGCCACTGACCACATGACACACATGTCCTCTTTATTTTCTTCTTACCAATTGATGTCTAGCCAAGATAAGATGAGGGTTGTTGACGGTTCCTTCTCCACCATCTCCGGGAAAGGGGGAGTTGACCTAAGCAAGAACCTCTCTCTTCAATCTGTTCTACATGTTCCCAATCTTACTTCCAATCTCTTATCTGTTTCAAAGCTTACCAAGAATTTAAACTGTAGTGTAACTTTCTTTCCTACTCATTGTGTCTTTCAAGACAGATTGACGAAGAGAACGATTGGGAGCGGTCATGAGTGTGGAGGTCTCTACTATTTTGATGCAGACATAAGTTCGGCCTTACAATCATTTGCTACCAGTAGTCAGAATAATGGGGAGTCAATAGCTAGGTTACACTTGTGGCATGCTAGGCTAGGTCATTTACCTTTTTCATCTTTGCAAGGGCTATTTCCTTAATTATTTAAGGGTATTTCGAGTCAAAGTTTAGTTTGTGAAGTGTGTCAGTTGTCAAAACAATGTAGAACTCTTTATCCAATTTCTAGTAATGAAATTCAAGCTCCTTTTGATTTGGTCCATTATGATGTTTGGGGCCCTTCACCCCTTGTTTCTATGGATGGCTTTCGTTACTTTATCAGTTTTATTGATCACTATTCACGATGCGCATGGATCTACTTGTTAAAAGGACGTGATGAAATGCCACAGATAACCATGGCATTTTGTAAAATGATTGAGACTCAATTTGACAAGAAGATTAAGCAATTCCGTTCAGACAATGCTGCGGAATATTTTGAAAGATCCTTGAACCTGTTCATGAAGGATGCTGGCATGATACATTAGTCGTCTTGTGCTAGTACCCCTCAACAAAATGGGGTTGCTGAGCGCAAAAATAGGCATTTATTGGAGACCGCTCGAGCTTTATTATTTCAGCACAAGGTGCCCAAGCACTACTGGTTTCAAGCTGTCCTTACCGCATCATATATGATAAATCGAATGTCGTCCAAGGTGTTGGGTATGAAAACTCCTTTCTCTGTTCTTTGCCCTAATCTTCCAGTTTTTCCTCTTCCACCTAGAGTCTTTGGTTGTGTGTGCTTTATACATGTTAAGGATCCGAAGAAGTCCAAGTTGGATCCTAGGGCTACAAAAGGAATCTTTCTTGGGTACTCTCCTACCCAGAAAGGTTACAAGTGTTATGATCCCATCACCAAGAAGTATGTCACAAAAGATGTGATATTTTTTGAGTTTCACTCCTATTTTCATTCTTCCCAGAATCCTCTTCAGGGGGAGACTAGTGGGATGGAAGAGGATTCTTCTTTGGATTCTCCTCCCCCCTCCTGTTTTGTGCCTCTCTCTGCCTCGGGCCTTCCATCCTCTCCTCCTGATCCTCCTGGTTGTAGCATACCGGGTGAAACTAGCGAGGCTCCCATTACTCTTGATGTTGCAGATGTAACTGGAGACACCAATAAGCAACAGAAAGATATAAGAATCACCTACAACAGAAGGAAAAAAGACCCTCCAACTCATGGAAGCAATCAATCGGACTCGGATCAATCTGCCTCAGCAACTTCAGGTAATCCTATCCCTCATACTTCTTATTTGGATCTCCCTATTGCTCTTCGTAAGTCTACCCGCTCTTGTACTATCCGACACCCCATTGCTGAATTTGTCTCTTACTCATGTTTATCTCCTCGTTATTATTCCTTTGTGTCTGCTCTCTCCTCAGTACATGTTCCTACTAGGTACTCAGAGGCAGTGTCTGATCCAAGATGGAAAGAGGCTATGAATGAGGAAATGAAAGCAAAGACTTGGGAATTAGTGGATCTACCAGAAGGGAAGAGCACTGTAGGATGTAAGTGGGTGTTCATTGTAAAGCATAGGGAGGATGGGTTCATTGAAAGATTCAAGGCCAGACTTGTGGCAAAGGGGTTTACTCAAAAGGAAGGGATTGACTACAAAGAGACCTTTGCTCCAGTCGCGAAGCTTAACACAATCCGGGTCTTATTGTCATTGGCTGCAAATTTCTCATGGGAGCTACATCAGTTGGATGTAAAAAATGCTTTTCTAAATGGTGATCTACGTGAAGAAGTATTTATGGATCCTCCACCATGTTATGGCTTTGATGGGAAAGTATGTAAACTGAGGAAAGCATTATATGGTCTTAAGCAGTCTCCTTGGGCTTGGTTTGAGAGACTTTGTGGGGCCATGAAAAGTGTGGGATACACTCAGAGTGGTGCAGATCATACTTTGTTCATAAGGAAACAAAATAGCCAACTTACGGTGTTAATTGTCTATGTGGATGATATGGTGATTACAGGGGACAATCTAGAAGAGATAAAAAGATTAAAGGAGTTCTTGGCTTCTGAGTTTGAGATCAGACTTGGGCCATCTAAGATACTTCCTTGGAATTGAAGTTGCTAGATCAAAAGAGGGCATCTATATATGTCAACGGAAGTATGTTCTTGACCTACTAAAGGAGACAGGTATGATGGGGTGCAGGCAAGCAGATACTCCAATAGAGAAGAACCATAGTCCACAGGAATCAGTTGGAGAGGACTAATTTGATAAAGAAAGATACCAAAAACTGGTTGGCAAGTTGATATATCTGTCTCACTCGATCGGATATTGCTTATGCTATACATGTTGTCAGCCAATCCATGCACTCTCCAAAGATTCCTCATATGAGAGCAGTGGAAAGAATTCTCAGGTACTTGAAGACTTGCCCAGGAAAAGGAATTTTGTTCAAAAAACACAACAAAATTGAAATTGAAGCATATACTGATGCAGATTGGGCTGGTTCTATTGGGGACAGGAGGTCTACTTCTGGGTATTGCACATTTGTTGGAGGAAATCTGGTTACATGGCGAAGTAAAAAGCAGAATGTGGTTGCCAAATCGAGTGCAAAGGCTGAATATCAATCTATGGCCCATGGTGTTGCAAAACTGCTATGGCTTAGAACCCTTCTTGGTGAGCTCGGGGTACAAGTCGAGTGTCCTCTCAGGCTGTACTGTGGCAACAAGGCTGCTATCAACATTGCAAATAATCCAGTGCAACATGATAGGACGAAGCACATTGAGATTGACCGGCACTTCGTTAGAGAAAGAATTGTCTCAGGAGAACTCCGCATTCCTTATACTCCTTCTGAGATGCAGATTGCAGATGTGTTAACTAAAGGACTAGCTTCAACGAAGTTCTCAGACTTACTTGGCAAGCTAAATATGATTGACATCCATGCTTAGCTTGAGGGGGAGTGTTGGTTCGGCTGTTATTAGTGTTTAAGTTGGTCTTAGTTGTGCCTTATGCTCTTAGTTATTGGGCCTTTAGTTATTGGGCCCAAACCTCTTAGTTATTGGGCATTCTAGTTTGTTCATGTAATATTATTTTATAATCTTCTATATAAACTTGTTGGGTCGGCAGAAGAGATTATGCCGCCTCTTATATTTTCTTCTCTTCTTCTTCTTTTCCCTCTTCTTTGACTGTTGTAATCCAGAAAACATTAGTTCCTTTTTATAGTCATCCTTCTAAAGAGGAGAGATCTCTCGAGTTGTTTTCCTCATCCCTTCCTTTACCAACTCCAATTGAGTCTTGTGTCAAGCCCTCCACAATTACCCCCATTCCCATGGAGGGATCCTCTCCTTTGAGGCCTTCCTACTAGTCCTCTAGTTGTTTCCGCTCATCCTATTCTCCAAAGGTGGTACTAGCGGCAAAGGCTAAGGCAAACACAGGTCTATCACACACCTCCAGTTGAGACTCAGGCATTCTTGATTACTGAAGAGAGGACATGTTCATCACCTCCTCCACCATCACCCTTGTTTCCAAACCTTAACCTACCCATTGCTTTGGGAAAAGGTAAGAGGAAATGTACAGCTCATTATATTTCCAAACACCTTTTCTACAGCTTGTTGTCTCCATCCTACTATGCCTTTCTAGCCTCCATTTCCTCTCAATCCATTCCAAAGTCTGTTTCAGAAGTCTAATCCACACCAGATTGGAGGGATGCTATGAGTACTGAAATAGAAGCCCTTCATAAAAACAATACCTGGGATATTGTTGACTTTCTAATTGGGAAGGAACCTGTTGGGTGCAAGTGGGTTTTCACTATCAAGTATCGTGCAGATGGGTCAATTGAGAGGTATAAGGCTCGACTTGTTGCCAAGGGATATACCTAGGTGTAAGGGATTGATTACACTGAGACCTTTCTCCAGTTGCTAAGATGACTTCGGTGAGAGTTCTTTTATCCTTAGTTGTGAGCTATGATTGACCTTTGTAACAATTTGATGTTAAGAATGCATTTTTTAATGGTGATCTCACTAAAGAGGTATATATGTCCCTTCCTCCTGGTATATATGGCAAGGAAATGCCGGGTAAGGTGTGTAAATTGAAGAAATCACTTTATGGCTTGAAACAATCTCCATGTGCCTGGTTTGACAGGTTTAGGACTGCTCTGGTTCAGTTCGGCTACACTCAAACTCAATCAAATCATTCCCTCTTTGTTAAGAGAAAAGGCACTTTGGTGACATTCCTTATAGTTTATGTAGATGATATTGTGGTTACTAGCAGTGATACAGAAGAAGTTAGTGCTCTCAAGAAGTTTCTTAGTTCTAAATCTGAATTTAAAGATTTAGGGGAGTTGCGGTATTTTATGGGCATTGAGGTTGCTAGGTCCAAGGAAGGTATCTTTATTTCTCAATGAAAGTATGTGCTAGACCTTCTTATCGAGATTGGAAAACTTGGTGTTAAGCCTGCCTTTACCCCTATTGATGTGAATCATAAACTCTCAGTTAATGATGGAGAACTTTTAGTTGACAGGGGAGTGTTTTAGAGATTGCTGGGGAAACTTCTTTATCTATATATGACTTGTCCAGACATTTCATATGTTGTGAGTGTCATCGACCATTTCATGCATGCTCCTAGAGACACACATATGGCTGTTGCAAAAAGGGTGTTTTGCTACCTTAAGAGAACCCTAGGAAGGGTATATTATTTGCTAAACATGGACGCATGAAGGTAGAAGCATACATATGCTGATTGGGGAGGAAATGTGGATGACAGGAGATCCACATCAGGATATTGTGTTATGGTGGTTGGAAATATTGTTTCTTAGAAAAGCAAAAAGCAGTCAGTGATTGCTAGATCTTCAGCTGAGGTAGAGTATAGAGATATGGCCCATGGTGTTTCTAAGTTGTTACGGCTTAGATCTCTCCTTAATGAGATGGGTGTTTCATGTGACAAGCCACTTATGTTGTATTGTGATAACCAAGCTGCTATTAACATTGCTCACCATCCAATTCAGCATGATAGAACTAAGCACATTGAGGTAGACAGGGGAGAGTGGCTTCTGGAGAGGTGTGCCTACCTTTCATTGCATCAGAAGAGCAGCTAGCAAATTTTCTAACTAAGAGAGTCCCAAAGGCAATGCTTCAACATTACGTAAGCAAGCTAAGCATGATTGACATCTATGCTCAGCTTGAGGGGGAGAATAAGCCGAATGGGCCCTAGTGTTCTTTATTTCCTTTAAGTAGTGTTTGAAAGTTATGTTTCTTAGTTATGGGTCTTATGGGCCTTCTTTTCTTCTTCCACAACCTATTGCTGAAACTTTTTTCTTCTTCTTTCTCTTTCTCTTTCTCTCTTTTCTTTTTTTTTTTTTTTTTTTTTGCATTACATGAATTACTGTAGGTATAATTTTCATCTGTATTAGCCATTGAAATGGCTTATTGTTGAATTTTCCTATTAAGCATGTGAATATTAATCAAAGTCCACATCTCATTTCTATATGCTCTCTGAATCAATCTGTATGCTTGAGGGATATAAACATGGCTATGTTATGGAAGTGGTATTGGAGGTTTAATAAGAATCAGAACAGCTTATGGAGTAGGGTTATTAAAGAAAAATATGGGTGTAGAGACATAGGATGGGATCCAGGTGATGTATGATAGCCTTGTGGTTGCACAGTGTGGAAAGAATTGAGAATTTACAGAAAATAGTCTGAAGTATGTAGTAGGAAATAGGCAAAAATTCAGATTGTGGAGGACATATCTTCAGACCTGTTTGAGTTGGATGCTAACAAGGAAACCAAGGTCGCAGACTGTTTCCAAGCACAGAACAATAATATTATTTGGAGCCCATCTTCAGAAGAAATTTGAACAATTGCGAGTTGAATCCTTTGATGGAACTGTTGCAGAAATTATACAATTCTCAGGTGAACTTTAACAGGGATAATAAGAATTTGGGTTTGGGGGAAGTGTGGTCTTTTCTCTGTTAAATCCTTCTATAGCATTATGACCAGATGTAGAGGGGGAGTTCTCTGGAACAAAAATATGGTGTGCAGTTGTCTCACCAAAGTACCCTTCTTTGTATGGTCAGCTACTTTAAATAAAGTTCTTACTACAGACAACTTGATTGGGCTTTATAGAAGGAAAACAAGTATGCAACCGGTTACATGTCTATGAATATCTGTAGGCCTCATTTTACACATCTAAATTTCTAAACATATACAATCATTTTTAATAATTCAATATAATGTAAAAATCCAATATCCCAAAGATTTTGAAATAAGGAAACAAGTACAACACTAAGCAGATAAGACTATAAAAACAAGGCATATCACTGCCTTAGAAATTAGCATCCAAGCATGTCATTGTATTAGTGTTATACCATGATTTATCAGTAGTTTTCTTTATAAGAACCTTTTAATTTTCAAGTCATATATGTGTGATTAATATTAGGCTATATATATTTTGGTTCAACTTCATTGCCCACAGGAAGATATTGGCCAAAAGTTGCAGAAGAGCGCAGGAAAAGACCATATTCTGTAACTCTTGCTGACAAAAATGCACCAAATGAAGAGGTCTGGAGGCAGGTAAGCTTTAACTCTCTCCCTATAGGCTTTGCTTGTTTCAATGTCAAGGGAAAGGAAAGCCACTCTGAAATTCACTTACTATTTACCCTTTTTGGAGGTTGAATTTTGTTTCCCTTTTACATCTAAATAAACACAACCATGAGATTCATTCTGATAGATGCTTCCTAAAATTGCAGATTGAGGACATGTGTCAAAGCACAAGGGCCTCTGCTGTTCCGATTATTCCTGATTCTGAAGGTTGTCACCTTATTATGCCCCTGGAAGTGCAAGTTTTGTATTGAGTCTGCTTTTCCTGGAACAGCAATTTACTACAGTTAGATTGACTCCTTTGTTAGTATTTGCTTGAGGGAAGATATCAACTAAAAGATTGGAATAATCAAACCAGTGGGGAAGAAGTTCCTCGCTATAGTTCATAGTTACTACTACAGTCAGTCTTTGAAATTGCTTTCTAGATTTAGCAGTTAACCTTACAGGTTTCAGAAGCTCACAGAAGTAGATCACATGAAGTAGGTAGTTAAGGCACAAATAGATTTAAATTCATCATGAAGTCCTCAGTATTAGAGAACTGTGACTGCACATCAGATTTTACTCTACTAGCAGATTCCATCTAATTAGATGTACTGTGATAGTCTCATTACAGTTATGTTGCCTATGCAGCACCAAGTTATTGGAAGCTTGATTTTCATGGGATCCACATGCAAGTTTCCATTGGCAATGTCCATACAATTGTCAATCAGAGAATGTTTTCAGATTGAATAATCTTATGTAGTTTCAATTGAAGAGAGTAGTTGCAGAAGAAGAAGAGAAGTAGAGATGAAAACAAGTTGTGGGGCTCAACTGAGGCTCCTATTCCTTTTATACTTCAAGTAATGACAAACAGAATTACAAGTCTACTCCTCAAGCTGAGGATATATGTCAATCATGCCCAGCTTGCCAAGTGTAAATTGCAGGGCTGCTTTGGGAATTCCTTTCATTAACATATCTGCCCACTACCGGTACGTCTTCACAGGAGAAATGAACACATCACCAAGTATCACCTTTTCTCATATAAAGTGTTTATCCACTTTTCAATGTGCTTTGGTTCTATCATGCTGAATAGAACAGGGTTATGTGCAATATTAATGGCATCCTTATTGTCACAATACAGTAATAAAGGCATTTGCACAGCTCTACCCAACTCTGGTAAAGATATCAACCATAGAGCCTTGGATAGACCATGTGCCATAGCCCGATACTTTGCCTTAGCATCAGTCCTTGCCACCATATTTTGTTGTTTACACTTCCAAGACGCCATATTTCCACCAACAAAAGTACAATACCCTGAGGTAGATCTCTTATCATCCAGAGACCCAACCCAATCTGCACCAATATAGATTTTCACCTTTATATGATCATGCTTCCTGTATAGGATACCCTTACCTGGACTACACTTTAGGTAAGAAAAATTCTGAATCACTACATCATATGTCATGTACATGGAGCATATATGTACTGACTTACTACATTGACAGCATAGGAAATATTTGGCCAGGTTATGCAAAGATAATCTCCTTGCTAGTCTCTAATACATGGAATGATCCTCTGGAATCTCCCCCTCAATAACACATATTTTATGACCAGGATCAATAGGAGTATTTATAGGTTTAACTCCTAGATTTTTGTATCTCTAAGCAAACCCAACACTGAACACATGCTTACTCTAGGATATGTAAATACCATGCTTAGACCTAGCTACCTCAATACCAAGGAACCTAAACTCTCCAAGGTCCTTAATTTCAAATTCTGAGGCCCAAAACTGCTTGAAGGGTGCAATACCCTCTGTATCATCGCCTATCACTACAATGTTTTCAACATACACAATAAGAAAGGTGATCAGTTGGCCACTCCTCTTCATAAATAAAGTATGTTCTGATTGGGACTGCACAAAACCAATATTTTGCAGTGCTTTCCTAAATCAGGCAAACCAAACACAGGGTGACTGCTTCAAGCCATATAATGCCTTCTTAAGCTTGTAAAACCATACTATCCTGTTCCTTTGTGAAAAAACCTGCAATAGTAACCAATCAAACTGTATGACCAAAGATAGCAAGGCATGAAAAGATGGCATCTTTGCAACAGGAGAGAAAGTCTCCTCGTATTCTACTCTGGCATCATTGATGGCATCTGTGTGTATCCTTTTACTACTTACTTGGCCTTGTATCTTTCAATACTACCATATGACCTGTACTTCACTATAAAACCCACTTATAGCCAACTGGAGTCTTTCCCTTAGGCAGATCAACAACCTCTCACTCCTTATTCCTCATCAGAGCATCCATTTCGTCATGCATAACTTCTCTTCACTCAAGTATTTCCATAGCCTTAGCCACTGACCTAGGAATAGGAATAAAAGAATTGGAAGCCAAAAAGGAATCCAGGAGGCAAATGGTCATTAGAGAGGTAAGAAGACAAACTATGAGCAGTAGAAGAAGATAATGCATGCCTTTTCCCTTTATAGGAAGGTCAATGTCAGAAAAATGAGCAATAACAACATTTCGAGTAATATCATCAGTAACAACATTAGAAGCAAGGGTCATACTAGTACTTGGGCCACCAGTACCTATACTAACTTGAGGAGGTGGTAATGTGATTGAAGTGTCAAGTGGATCACCGTTCTCAAATCTTACCTGAAATGGCTGCAATGAGATGGGAGTAGACATACCTTTCCTTTTCTTAGTAGGAAAGGGTATATTGAGACTATTAAGACCACTCTCACTCCTCTTTCCCCCTAGGAATAATGAGTAGATTCAAAAAAGGATACATCCATAGACACTAGGGATGCAACTTGGGTGAGCTAGGTTTGGGCTTTTGTCAAAATTCAAATGGGCCTAGCCTGAAGGCCCAAGCAGGAGGTAGTGTAAAATGCTAACTTAGGCCAACCCGAGTTGCACCCCTATTAGGTACATATCTATTTCTAGTTACATGGTCATAGCAATAGTATTATTTTTTTATTAATGCATTTCACAACCTTGGGATCAAACTTCGACTTGAGGTGACTAAGAATATGAACAAAACGTGTGTAGCCAAAAACACATAGAGGAACACCAAAATGGTCATCATTGGGATATAAGAGGCTGAAAGGAGTTTTAAACCTCAGAATTTGAGAGGGAATTCTATTTATGAGAAATACAGCTGTATGGACTGCATCCCCCCCAATGATGAATGGGAGCACTGAAACTATAAAACATGGATTCAGACCTGCAAAAGTGAAGAAGAAAAGAAGTGAAGAGAAGAAGAAGAAGAAGAAGAAGAAGAAGAAGAGAAAGAGACAACCAAGTGTGAGAGAAAACTCCAATAATGTAGTTCTAGTGGAACCCACTTCTTTTATTATATTATTAGGGTGACATAATATATAAGAAAGGACATAAATGCCCTTGTGCCTACATATTCAAACACTTCAACAATCCCCCTCAAGTTGGGTCGTAGAGGTCAATCATTTCCAACATGTTACATAAGTCATTTTGGCACAGAGAATTCACACCTTTAGTAAGAAAATTAGCTAATTGGTCTTTAGAGCTTACATAGGGGTATACACTTCTTCCTTTTCAATCCTCTTATAAAATTTTTTGTCGATATCTATGTGCTTTGTCCTATCATGTAAAACAAGAATTTGCAGCTATATAGCTGTCTTGTTATCATAGTAGAGAGCCATAGGTCCTTCCACATTAAACCCCAACTCTTCAAGCAGGTTCTTGATCCACAACACCTTGGATACACTATGTGCCTTGACACGATACTCAGCTTCAACACCATATCTGGCCACAATACTGTTTTTTTCTTCTCCATGTCACTAAGTTACCCCCAACAAAAGTACAATATCTTGAGGTAGACATACAATCATACGCGGATCTGGCCCAATCTGCATTAGTGTGAACTTCAACTTTCATATTCCTAGATGTTTCTTCAACTACCAAAGAACCCTTTCTACTACCAAGAGATGGGTTCTTTTTGGGGCATGCATATGTTGGCTTACAACACTTACAACATGGACAATATCTGGCCTAGGCATGGACAAGTATAAAACCTTCTAACCATTCATTGGTACTGCTTAATATCTAAAAGAGCTTCCCCATCACTATCTCCCAACTTATGATTTTGTTCAATGGGGGTGTCAGCTAGCTTGGCTCCCAACATACCAGAATCCTACAGTAGATCTAGGATATACTTCCTTTGGGAGATTAAGATGCCTTCATTGGAGTGGGAAACCTCAATTCTAGAAAGTACCAGGAAGAGCCCAAATCCTTCAAATCAAACTAAGAAGCCAAAAATTTCTTCAGCTTCATTGTCTCTAACTCCCAATTGCTAGTGATGATCTAATTGGCAATGCTTGAAGCCCATCTGTTGGACAACTCTATTAAATCTACTAAACCAATCTCTAGGAGATTGCTTCAGCCTGTACAAGGACTTCTTCATTTACAAACCTTTTGTTCATTTCCTTATACACAAAATCCTGGAGGTTGAATCTTGTATACCTCTTCCTCCAAGTCCTTGTTCAAGAATGCATTTTTAACATCAAGTTGATGAAAATCCCAATTAAGTTTGGGGGTTAGGGATAAGAGAACTCTTATTTAATTCAGTTTCAACTGGGGCAAACATTTTAGCATAATCCACCCTGTAAACTTGTCTGAATCTTTTTGCTACCTACCAGCCTTGCCTTGTATCTCTCCTTTAAACCATCTGTGCATGCTTAACTGTGAATACCCACTTACACCCAACTAACTCTTTCTCATAAGGAAAATCAACTAACTCCCATGTTCCATTTTTGTAAGGGGACTAGATTTCCTCCCTCGTAACATTTGTCCATTCAGGTGAAACCAAGGCTTCTATGACATTCTTAGGAAAAGAGACATGGGAAATGGCTATAAGAAAAACACAAAAAGGAGACAAGTGGCTGCAAGAAGTAAAATGTGCGATTGAGTGTTTTGTGGTATATCAACAAACATCCTTATAGATAGCAATAGGAGCATCAAGGTCATCAATAGCAATAGGAACACCACTAGAAAAAACATTAGTGGGGATAGTCAACAGGAATGACAGTTCCTTGTGAATTTACCTCCTAAGATCTTGTTGGTTTTGGTTGCATGGTCTGGTTTTTCCAAATCTTGCAAGCTTCGATGGTCCCAATGGTGACAGAAACAGTCACGATAAGAGCCTGAGTAGGTCAAGAAGTAGGAACAGGAGTAGGAATAAATATAGGGAGAGACATCTAAGTAATCTGAACCTACTTATCCTCAAGTATAGTATTCTCCCCCTGAGGAGAGGGATGAAAGAACGATTCACTTTTAGAAAATGATACATCTATGGGAACAAAATAGCATTGGGACTTAAGGTCAAAACACTTATATCCCTTCTTTGAGGACAGATACCCAACGAGCACAGAAGGAATAGATTGAGCATCAATGAAGAGAACATGATCTTCAATGATTGAGCATCAAAGAGGAATAGAGAACAAGGGGAACCGAGGGAGTAACACCTAATGTTGGGCCTAGTATTGTTGGAGGCGAGAAAGCATCCTGTTGATCAAATAAGTGGTAGTGAGTGGCATCTATCCAGAACTAATTTTAGGGCATTCATATGAATAAGAAAATTGCAAGAAAATTCAAGAAGATGATAGTTCTTTCCTTTTGCAACGCCATTTTTTTGCGGTGTATTTGGACATGAGCTTCAATGAAGAGAACCACAAGAGGCAAAAAATTCCTGAAGATCACCCTTCAAATACTTCTTAGCATTATCTAATTGAAAATTTTTTATCTCAATATGAAATCACTTGAAAAACATACGGTGAAAATTTTGTATAATTTTTGGAACCTCCTTTCTAGACCGGAATGGATAAATTCAGGTATACCAAGAAAAATCATCAATAAAGCTAATAAAATATCTGTAGCCACATCAGTTAAAAGGAAAACAGGGCCCCAAACATCAATTGAATAATTAGAAAGGAGAAGATGCTCTTTTATTACTTGGCAAAAAATTGGATCTACAATGCTTACTCAATTGACATATTGACACTGAAAAGATGACACATTAACAAATTTAAACAAGTTTGGAAACAAACTTCTAATGACTCAAAAGGCAAGTGACTAAGACACTGGTGCCAAACATAAACATCATCTTTATTACAAGGACTCATTGACTAACTAACAAACCCAACAAACTTAGACAATGTTGCACCATCTCCACTTTCAAATGTGTATAAAACATCAACTATGAACCCTCTACCAATCGTCCTCCTAGAAGTTGAATCCTAAAAAACACGTGAGGGTAGAAAGTTACATAACAATTTAAGGAGTTTGTAATACTACTAATAGGTATGGGATTAATAGGTAATTTAGGAACATGAAGAATAGGTGATAAATTAAGACTTACAGGGAGAGAAATATATCCTTGACCAGTAATGGTGGAGAAAGAACCATCAACTAGTCTCACTTTGTCCCTTCTAGAAAAGTTAAAAGTGGAAAACAAGTTGGGCTTACTAGTCATGTGGTTTTAGCCCCCTGAGTCAATGATCCAGTGAGTCTCAGTGGAAATAGATGATACATGGAAGGCATCTTGGTTACCTAATGAAGACGCAAATGAGGTCGATGGAGTGATAGTGGTCTCCTCCAACCGATGCAAAACCTTGTCAGAGTTAGTTCAAAAGAGACAAGGAAATTTGAAACGGGTATGTCAAGCATGTCAAACACCCAAAATGATTTGTATTATATATCAGAGGATTACATAAAGGAGAAGGGCCATTGTGCCTGTTGACAGATGTTGTTGTACACAGGTTTAGTACCGCAAGGGTACTGTTGTAATTTCCCCATATTTTATGTTGTATGACCTGACTAGTATAAATAATAACTACTGCACACGCCTGCAGTATTCTTTTGGGGCTTTCAGTCCTCTCGCCTCTCCTCTCTTCTCTTCCTCTCTTCCTCCTCTCTTCTCTTGCTCTTGCTCAACATGGTATCAAAGCAAGTCGTCCAGGCCTGAAGGGTGGTGCCAAGCAAATCTGTTGTGTTCAATGTCGAGCAGTTAGTCTCTTCATATCCCAGAGCTGTATCCATCGAACTGCAAATCTGTTGTGTTCAGTTCGACCTTATGCAAGAAGATGCCTGCCTGACTTTTCATCTTCCAGTGCAGAAAAGGGTTCTAGTTATAGAGACTTTTCATCTTCCAGCCCAAAAGTTGTATCCATTGTCTGTTCGACTGTAGAGAGGCTATCATCTGATGTTCGTAGAGGAAGTTCTAGTCTACAGAGAGGCTATCATCTGATGTTCAAGAAGGTACTGTTCATCTACTGTTCGGGTGCCCTGGTATTCAACTGATTTTTTTTGTATTACTTTGCACCTTTTTGATGGACTGTTAATGCCCTAAGATCCGACTGTGGTGTGTCCTTTTTTGTGTTACTGCTGTTCGGCTACCCTGTTGATGGACTGAAGTAGCCCTATTTTTTCTTTGATCTCATTGACTGTTCGGCTGCCCTGAAGTTGGCACTGTACCAGGTCTGCCGATTAAGTGTGTGGTGAACTTCACCTTGTATTTTCCATTCTGTTGGGGGGTCATATGACCTCTGTAAAATCGTAGGTCATACAGACCTGGTTATGTACTGCAACTGCAGTGTTGGTTTTTTGGATTCCTACAAAACCATAGGTCATACAGACCTGTTCAAGTACTGCAACAGCAGTGTTCAGTCTTGGCTCCCAGTGAAACCGTAGGTCAGAAGGACCTGTTTGTGTGCTGGAATAGCAAGTGTTCTTTCTTTTGTGGACTGAAGGTCATAAGGACCTGTTTCTGTAACAGCTCTGTATGGCAGTACTCCTTTGGTTGCTGTTTTTTTCTTAAACCTGAAAGCATGGGTAGTGAAGATTCAGCCACATCTGGAGTTTCCTCAATGCTGAATGGAATGGGTGGGGGTGACCTATCCTTTCCTATGGCTGTTGTCCCTCTTGATGGTTTAAATTACTTAGAGTGGTCAAGAGGGATCAAGTTATACATCGCTGCAAGGGGGAAGATAGGTTATATTAATGGGAGAATCAAAGAACCACCCTCTGGGAATGCTGAATATGATAGATGGAGTCAGGAGAACAATATGGTTATGTCTTGGCTCTTGGTCTCCATGCAACCTCAAATAAGGAAGAATTTCATGTGGGCTGAAACTGCAAATGAGATCTGGGAACAAGCAAAGTCCACATATTCAGAATTGCAACACTATGCCAAGATCTATCAACTGCAGGCAGCATCATCTACTTGTAGACAGGGTGAGAGATGTTTATCAGTATATTACTCTGACTTGACTTCTGTCTGGAAGGAGTTGGACCATTACCAAAATGTGGATTGGAAGTGTGATGAGGATGCCAAAATGTACAAGAAACTTGTCTCCCAGCAAAGAGTGTTTGCCTTCTTACATGGTCTGAATCCTATGTATGAATCTATCAGAGTACAGATTCTCAGCTCTAAGGATCTCCCATCAATTCAGGAAGTCTATGCTCTTGTACAATCTGAAGAGAGCAGAAGGAATTTGATGAACAGCCCTGGTGGGGATGCAGTTGTGTTGGCAGCAAAAGGGGGTGTCTCTACTAGTGTGGGATATTCTTCCAAGAAAGGAGATCTCCAGAAAAAAACAGAAGATAAGGAAAAATTGTGGTGCACCCATTGCCAGAAACCCCGACACACCAAAGATACCTGTTGGGATCTTCATGGGAAACCAAAATGGGCTCAAGATCTGACTAAGAAGCAAGGCTCAGATGTGAATAAGAGGTCCGGACAGCAAGGTACAAAGAAATACCACATGGCCAACATGGTTACTCGGGAGAATCAGCCCCCCATTTCTACTGTGACTCGGACACATCTCACTGAATCTGACCCGAGGGAGGATATTATGAATTCCTTTCGTGACCATTTAGAGCTCTATGGTAGAGCAATTCGTCAAATGGATGCTCCTCCCTCAACCTCATTTGCATCTACATCAGGTAACCCTGCCACAGCTTTCCATGTTGCTTCTCACAACCCTGACTCTCCATGGATCATTGATTCTGGAGCATCAAAACACATGACTGGTACGCCCTCTTACTTTCAAACCTATCACCTTTCTGGAAGAGACAAGGTGAGACTAGCTGATGGATCATACTCTTCCATAGCTGGTCAAGGAACCCTCTCTCTTCCTCTTGGTCTTACCCTTTCTGATGTCCTTCATGTTCCAAAATTTCCTATTAATTTGTTCTCTGTTAGTAGTGTTACTAATTCCTTAAATTGCTCCGTGACTTTTTTCCCTTCTCATTGTGTGATTCAGGATCTTGCCTCGGGGAGGACGATTGGTAGGGGATGTATGGTTGATGGACTTTACATGCTGGAGAATAAGGTTGGTCTTCATGCTACAGAGTCTATGAGTCGGTCCTGTAAGAGTAAAGTTTATTTATGGCATTGTCGTCTTGGTCATTTGTCTTTTGAGTCTTTGAAAGTTGTATTCCCAAAATTGTTTAAGTCAATGTCTATTTCCGATTTTTCTTGTCAAACGTGTCAGTTAAGTAAACATTGTAGAACTCATTTTCTTCAGAAAAATAGTAAATCTGAATTTCCTTTTCACATTGTTCATTCTGATGTATGGGACCCTGTTACTTTACCATCTGAGAGTGGCTACAAGTATTTCATTAACCTTGTTGTCAGGTGTATTATATGTACTGTACGCAGGTTTAGTGCCCGCAGGGGTATTTTTGTAATTTTGTAGGCCTCTTGTGTTGTACGGCCAGTATGGTATAAATACTAATGCTTCACTCGCATGAAGCAGTTCTTTTGAGGCCTTAAGTCTGCAGCCTCTTCTCTCTTCTTCTTCTTCTTCTTCCTTTCTTCTTCTTCTTCTTCTTCTTCTTCTTCTTCCTTTCTTCTTCTTCTTCTTCTTCTTCTTCTTCTTTTGCTCAATATGGTATCAGAGCAGGACCGACTAGGCCTGGAAAACAACCAGCTGAGGTCTCTCTCCACTGCTGCGTAGAGGCTACAGTCCTGATGCTCGAAGACAAGGAAGAAAGCTGATTGTTTGTCTCCACTGCCGAGTTGGGTTCTACTACAAGAAAGCTGACTGTTCAACTTCCTAGCGCAGAAAAGGGTTCTGCTACATGTTTTCTGGGGTTGCTCGGCTAAGAAGACTGTAGAAAACCATCCCAGATGTACGAAGAAGGGTTCTGGCCTGCAGAGAAGATTGGGTCCATGAGTGTACTGCCTATTCATAGTTCGGGTGACCTGGGTACTGAACTGAAGTTTTTTTGTTTATGGTTCTCTTCTTGCACTCTTTCGATGGACTGTTAATGTCCTAAAAATCTGGGTACTGAACTGAAGTTTTCCCCTCCTCCGATTGTGTGTTGCTCTATTCAGCTCTCTAAGGGACTGTTGTTGACCCCTAAACCCTAAGTGACTGTTCGGCTGCCTTGGAAAGTGGATATCAGCCGATATTGTTCTGTGGACTCCTACAAAGGGTAGGTCATACAATCTAGTACTGCAGCTGGTTACACTGCAAGTGCAGTGTTCGTATATTGTTTTGTGGACTCCTACAAAGGGTAGGTCATACAATCTAGTACTGCAGCTGCAGTGTTTGTGTTTGGTTCTCTGTGAAACCAAAAATCAGCAAGTGCCTAGTTGTGGACTGTAGCAGCTCTATAAGGCAGTGTGCCTTTGGTTTTGAGTACTTCTAAACCTAGAATCATGAATAAGGAAAATTTGTGGTGCACTAATTGTCAGAGGCCTCGGCACACCAAAGATACTTGTTGGGATCTCCATGGGAAACCAAAGTGGGCTCAGGATCTTCCTAAGAAGCAAGGCTCAGATGTAATTAGAGGGTCTGGGCAACAAGGTACCAAGAAACACCACATGGCCAACATGGTTACTCGGGAGAATCAGTCCTCCACTTCTACTGTGACTCAAACACCACATGGCCAACATAGCTACTCTAGATTTGACCCAAGGGAGGATATTGTAAACTCCTTCCGTGACCATTTGGAGCTTTATGGTAGAGCAATTCGCCAGATGGATGCTCCTCCCACCACCACAGCTTTCCATGTTGCTTCTCACAACCTTGACTCTCCATGGATCATTGATTATGGAGCGTCAAAACACATGACTGGTATGTCCTCTTACTTTCAAACTTATCACCCTCTTTCCAGAAGAGATAAAGTGAGACTAGCTGATGGATCATACACTTCCATAGCTGGTCAAGGAACTCTCTCTCTTCCCCTCGGCCTTACTCTTTCTGATGTTCTTCATGTTCCAAAATTCCCTATGAATTTGTTCTCAATCAGTAGTGTTACAAATTCCTTAAAATGTTCTGAGACTTTTTTCCCTATCTATTGTGTGATTCAGGATCTGGCCTCGGGGAGGACGATTGGTAGGGGACGTATGGTTGATGGACTCTACATGCTGGAGAATACGGCTGGCCTTCATGTTACAGAATCTATGAGTCAGTTCAAAAAGAGTAAAATGTATTTGTGGCACTGTCGTCTGGGTCATTTGTCTTTTGAGACCTTGAAAGTTGTTTTCCCATAACTGTGTAAGTCAGTGTCTGCTTCTAATTTTTCTTGTCAAACGTGTCAGTTAAGCAAGCATTGTAGAACTCAATTTCCTCAAAGAAATAGTAAATCTGAGTTTCCTTTTCACATTGTGCATTCTGATGTGTGGGGCCCTGTTACTTTACCTTCTGAGAGTGGCTACAAGTACTTCATTACCTTCATTGACTTATTCCAGATACACTTGGGTATATCCAATGCGAACCCGTGAGGAAGTACCAAAAATTATCCAAGATTTTCAGCAGATGGTCTTCACCCAATTTCAGACCGAGATTCAAATATTTCAATCAGACAATGCAAAAGAGTTTTTTCATAGTGACCTCACGAAATTCTTTGCTTCACATGGCTCTCTTCATCGGAGCTCTTGTGCCCATACGCCACAACAAAATGGTGTGGCTGAACGGAAGAACTGACACCTCCTTGAAGTGGCACGGGGTTTACTACTCCACATGAATGTTCCCAAACGATTTTGGCTTGAGGTTGTCCTTTGTTCTACATACCTCATTAACCGAATGCCCTCTCATTGGTTAGAGTACAAAGCCCCACATCAGCTTCTCTTTCCTAAGGCCCCTCTTCTTTCTATCCCTCCTCGTGTTTTTGGTTGTCGGTGCTTTGTCCAAAACCTATCTCCCACCCGGGGGAAATTGGACTCTCGTGCTATCCCATGCATATTTCTTGGCTACTCATTCTCTCAGAAAGGGTATCGTTGCTTTGATCATGTTTCTCGGAGATTCTATGTCTCCATGGATGTTACCTTCTTTGAAGATGAGCCCTTCTTTCCTGTTTCTCCTCAGGGGGAGTGTAGGCATGAGGAGAAACTGGTTCAGCTTCCTCCTCTTCCTAATCCTTCTCCTTTGTTAGAATATTAGAGTTATGTTCGGCTGATAAGAGTTCTTATTAGCCCATTCTTATGTTTAACTTATCTTGTAACTGGGCTTGTGTTAATGGGCCTAATCCTGTTTAATGTTTAAGTCATCTGGGTGTCCCATCACTAATCAGGGGCATCCCAGTAATTTCTTGTACCTTGTACTATATTCATCTATAAATAAAGAACTGGTCGACTGGCTAGTACAGTTCGACATTCTCTTCTTTTCTGTCATTCTCTTTTCTTCCTTGCTACTTCGAGTATAGCACTTCAGATTACATGGTATCAGAGCATTAGCTCCTTCCTGGTTTCAGCAGGCGCACTCTCTTCTCTTGCTGTCTTTTCATCTTCTCTTTTCCTTTTCTGGGTTGCTGCAGTGAAGACCTAGGAGTGTAAGAGAGTAAAGCAAGTTCGAACCTAGGGTTTCTCTTGGTTGTAGGACTCAAGAGAAGTAAGACCCAGAAGTAGATGTCCTACTAGATTATCTCCAGCAAATAGTAGCTATTGGGCTACTAAGAGAGGTCTGTATAGGACAGACCTAGTTGAGGACTGTTTTCAGCAGTCCTAGCACTAGCCGAAAGAGGGAGAGCTTCCTCTACAGTTGCAGCTTCGTGCTCCAGCAAGACTTGCGCAGAACAAGTGGTAAAGACTTAGCCTTCTCTACAGTTGCAGCTTCGTGCCCCAGCAAGACTTGGGTAGAACTGTGGTAACTTCAGTTACAGATTCTCTTCAGGTCGGTTATCAGTCCTACTTTGTGAACTTCAGTTACTGCACTGCACAGTTACTTCAAGTTGCACAACAAGCCCTAACTGAAGTAACTTCAGTTACTAGCATTGTGAACTGGTTCAGTTACAGCCCTGTACTTGCTACTTCGGCCAGTCCTAAACAGCACTGCATAGTACCCGAACTGTGAACACTTCTACCAGCACGGTGAACACTGTGACCACTTCGGCCAGTCCTAAACAGAATCACCTACAGCACTGTGAACAACTCTTGGACTGAAGTCAAGATGTCCTCACTATCCGGTGAAGTTTCCTCTAGAGATAACAGACTTGTTACAAGGTCCTCAAACCTGGAAAACCCTAATCTGCACAGCTTGCAGATTACAAGTGTGCTGCTAGATGAGTATAACTTCAGAGAGTGGTCTGTCTAAGCAATGCTGTTCATTACCTCTCGTGACCTCACAGGCTATTTGGATGGAGACAAGAAACAACCAGAAATTGGCAGTCCTGAATACACCGTGTGGCGTAAGGAAAATGCCACAGTCATGTCTTGGTTGCTGGCCTCTATGACTCCTAGGGTGGCCAGAACTGTTCATCACTTCCCCACAGCTGCTAAAATTTGGGAGAAAGTATCTAAGACATATGGCCAGAAAAAGAACAATGCTAGAATTTACAGGCTGAACCAAGACATTGCAGCCCTAAGGCAAGGAGACATGTCCGTGGCAACCTACTTTGCAACACTGGAAGGCCTCTGGGAAGAGCTTGACCACCATTTGATTTTGGATTGGGAAAATGCTAATGATAAGGGGAGGCATGATAAGCAGATTGAGGAGGGCAGAGCCTTCAAGTTTCTGGCGGGTCTTGACCCTGTATATGAAGGTATAAGGTCACAGATTCTAGGGAGAGATGAATTACCTAAGCTTCACCATGTCTACTACCTGGTGAGGAATGAAAAAGTAAGGAGAAAGGAGATGCAAATTGACTCCCAGACACAGTCAACAGAACAACCTGGAGAACATTCAGCCTTAGTCTCCACTAAGGGGAATAGATTTTCAGACAAGAAGTCCCTCAAGTGTACACATTGTGGTGGTGAGAAACACACAAAGGAGAAATGTTGGGTCCTGTACCCTCATCTGAAGCCAGCTGCTCTGAGAAAGGACAAGAGGCAACAGAAGGGCCACACAGCAAGTGGGAATCTTGCCACCAACAACAGTAGTGACAACTCACAGAGTATTCAGACAGTGTCATCTTCCACCGCAAGGCAGGCTGCCGACTCCTCTGGACCAAGTACTTTGGGCTTCACAGCTAGTGAGGTAGAGGTTCTCAGTCGGGCATTAGCCCGTCTGAAGAACAATTCTTTAGCTTCCACCTCTCTTGCCAAATCAGGTACAGCCTCTGCATTTAGTGCATCTAGTTCCATTAATTCTACCTCTTGGGTGATTGATTCCGGAGCCACTGACCATATGACACATATGTCCTCCTTATTCTCCACATATCATTTGTTGTCTGGCCAGGATAAGATGAGAGTAGCTGATGGGTCCCTCTCCACCATCTCTGGAAAGGGGGTGGTTGACCTAAGCAAGGATCTCTCTCTTAAATCAGTCCTACATGTTCCTAGTCTTACTTCAAATCTGTTGTCTGTTTCAAAGCTTACAAAAAACTTGAACTGCAGTATAACTTTCTTTCCTTCTCATTGTGTCTTCCAGGACAGATTGACGAGGAGAACGATTGGGAGTGGTCATGAGTATGGGGGCCTCTACTACTTTGATGAAGATGTCAGCTCAGCCATGCAAGCTTCTACTACTAGTCCGGAGAGTGTGGAGTCAATAGCTAGGCTGCACTTGTGGCATGCTAGGCTAGGTCATTTGTCCTTTTCTTCCTTAACAATGTTGTTTCCCGAATTATGTAAGGGCATTTCGAGTCAGAGTTTAATTTGTGATGTGTGTCAAATGTCAAAACAATGTAGATCAATGTATCCAATTTCTAGTAATGAAATTCAAGCCCCTTTTGACTTGGTTCATTCTGATGTTTGGGGTCCTTCACCCATTGTTTCCATTGATGGCTTCCGTTACTTCATCAGTTTTATTGACAATTATTCTCGGTGCACTTGGATTTATCTGTTGAAAGGACGTGAAGAAGTTCCCCGGATAACTATGATGTTTTGCAAGATGGTTGAAACACAATTTGATAAAAAGATCAAGCAATTCCGTTCAGACAATGCAGCTGAATACTTTGAAAGATCCCTGAACTCATTCATGGAAGATGCAGGCATGTTACATCAATCATCGTGTGCTTACACCCCTCAGCAAAATGGGGTTGCTGAGCGCAAGAACAGACATCTATTGGAGACAGCTCGAGCCCTTCTTTTCCAGCACAATGTACTGAGGGGTATGAAGACCCCTTTCTCTGTTTTGTGTCCCACTCTTCCAGAATTTCCTCTTCCCCCGCGGGTTTTTGGTTGTACATGCTTCATACATGTGAAAGATCCAAAGAAGACCAAGCTGGATCCTAAGGCTACAAAGGGAATATTTTTGGGGTACTCTCCTACGCAGAAGGGGTATAAGTGTTATGATCCTGTCTCCAAGAAAAAATATGTCACCAGGGATGTAGTCTTTTTTGAGTTTCAACCCTATTTCGGGTCTTCTCAGAATCCTCTTCAGGGGGAGAGTAGTGGGTTGGAAGAGGATTCTCATTCTCCCTTCTTTTTTGTTCCCATTTCAGCACCTTCCACTACTACTAGCTATAACATTCCGGGTCAACCTAGTGAGACTTCCACTGTGCCAGTTGCTTCTCCAGATTCGGCTGATACTTCTGAAGGTTCCAGTAAACAAGAGAAAGAGATACTTACATACAGTAGAAGGAAGAAGGCCCCTCAACCTCATGATTGCAACCAGTTGAACTCAGATCAATCTGTCTCTGCAATCCAAGGTAATTCTGATTCACTCAATTCAGATTTGGATCTTCCTATTGCTCTCCGTAAGCCTGTTCGTTCTTGTACCACTCGGCATCCCATAGCCGATTATGTTTTTTACTCACACTTATCCCCTGCCTATCATTCCTTTGTGTCTGCCCTTTCCTCTGTATGTGTCCCTTCCAGGTATTCAGAGGCGGCATCTGATCCAAGGTGGAAAGAAGCCATGAATGAGGAGATGAAAGCCCTAATGAAAGCAAGGACATGGGAATTGGTGGACCTGCCAGAAGGGAAAGGCACTGTTGGGTGCAAGTGGGTATTCACAGTAAAGCACAGGGAAGATGGGTCAGTTGAGAGGTACAAGGCCAAACTCGTGGCAAAGGGGTTTACACAAAAGGAAGGAATTGACTACAAAGAAACCTTTGCCCCAGTAGCAAAGCTCAACACAATCAGGGTTCTACTGTCACTAGCAGCAAAATTCTCTTGGGAACTTCATCAGCTGGATGTGAAGAATGCCTTCCTAAATGGTGATCTTCATGAAGAGGTATTCATGGAACCCCCACCTGGATATGATGTTGGAAAGAAGGTATGTAAACTAAGGAAAGCATTATATGGTTTGAAGCAATCTCCCCGGGCATGGTTTGAGAGACTTTGTTTGGCCATGAAGAAAGTAGGGTACACTCAGAGCAGTGCAGATCATACATTGTTTACAAGGAGACAGGATGACAAACTTACAGCACTCATTGTGTATGTGGATGATATGGTGATTACTGGAAATGATGTGAGAGAGATGAAGAGGCTGAAGGAGTTCTTAGCTTCAGAATTTGAGATCAAAGACCTGGGAAATCTGAGATACTTTCTTGGAATTGAAGTTGCTAGATCAAGAGAAGGAATCTACATATGTCAAAGAAAGTATGTGCTAGATCTCCTAGAGGAAACAGGCATGATGGGGTGCAGGCCAGCAGACACTCCAATAGAACCAAGCCATGGATTACAAGAATCAATGGGTGAGGAATACTGTGATAAGGAAAGGTACCAAAAGTTGGTAGGAAAACTGATATACTTGTCCCTTACTCGGCCAGACATTGCCTATGCAGTGCATGTTGTCAGTCAATTCATGCACTCACCAAAGACCCCTCATATGAGAGCAGTGGAAAGAATCCTTAGATACTTGAAGACTTGCCCAGGGAAAGGAATTTTATTCAGAAAAAACAGCAGACTTGAAATTGAAGCCTACACTGATGCTGATTGGGCTGGGTCTGTTGGAGACAGAAAATCAACCTCAGGTTACTATACATTCTTGGGAGGAAACCTAGTCACATGGCGTAGTAAGAAGCAGAATGTTTGGCTAGATCAAGTGCAGAAACAGAATACCGAGCTATGGCACACGGGGTTGCTGAACTCTTATGGCTCAGGACTCTCCTTAATGAGCTTGGTATCAAGACAGAGGGTCCTCTCAAGCTGTATTGTGATAATAAAGCTGCTATCAACATTGCCAACAATCCTGTGCAGCATGACAGGACAAAACATATTGAAATTGATCGACACTTTGTCAGAGAGAGAATTATTTCAGGAGAACTCTGTGTGCCTTATACTCCATCAGAGATGCAGATTGCAGATGTATTAACTAAAGGACTGGCATCAACGAAGTTCAGGGACATACTTGGCAAGCTAAACATGATTGATATCTATGCTTAGCTTGAGGGGGAGTGTTAGAATATTAGAGTTATGTTCGGCTGATAAGAGTTCTTATTAGCCCATTCTTATGTTTAACTTATCTTGTAACTGGGCTTGTGTTAATGGGCCTAATCCTGTTTAATGTTTAAGTCATCTGGGTGTCCCATCACTAATCAGGGGCATCCCAGTAATTTCTTGTACCTTGTACTATATTCATCTATAAATAAAGAACTGGTCGACTGGCTAGTACAGTTCGACATTCTCTTCTTTTCTGTCATTCTCTTTTCTTCCTTGCTACTTCGAGTATAGCACTTCAGATTACATCCTTCTCCCTCTTCTCTTCCTGATCCTCCACCTTTCCGTGTTTTTTCTCGTCGTCATAAAGGCCAACCAAGTTCAAGTGTTGTGGAGAATCCAGAAGTTGTACCTTAAGTGCCATCAAACTCCTCGGGGGAAGATCATACTCACTCAGGTAACTTGATTCCCAATGATGGTCTTGACCTCCCTGTTGCTAATGATCTTGACCTTCCAATTGCCCACAGGAAAGGTGTTAGGTTGTGCACCACTAAACACCCCATTTCCAACTTTGTTTCCTATGAGAACATCTCACCTTCATTTCGTGCCTTCCCTACCTCCATTGATAGTATCCCTATTCCCAAGAATGTGGCAGAAGCTCTCTCAGTACCAGAATGGACAAATGCCATGAAGGAAGAAATTGATGCTCTTCATAAGAATGGCACGTGGGAACTTGTTGATCTCCCTAAGGGAAGGATCCAGTTGGATGTAAATGGGTGTTCACTGTTAAGCATGGGGCTGATGGAACTGTGGAGAGGTATAAAGCTCGTTTAGTGGCAAAGGGTTTTACTCAAGTATATGGAGTTGATTATGTAGAAACCTTTGCCCCTGTTGCCAAAATGAACTCTATTAGAGTACTTTTCTCTCGCTGCTAATCTGAATTGGGATCTACATCAGCTCGACATCAAGAATGCCTTCTTGAATGGTGACCTGGAAGAGGAAGTTTATATGGTTCAACCCCCCGGTTTTTTGGCTCAAGGAAGTGAACAGAAAGTGTGCAAGTTAAAGAAGTCTTTATATGGACTGAAGCAATCACCAAGAGCTTGGTTTAGCAGATTTCATACTGCAGTTCAGCAGAGGGGATACAAGCAATGTCAGTCAGATCACACACTGTTTGTAAAAAGGGTAGAAGGTAAAATGGCTGCCCTAATAGTATATGTGGATGACATAATTGTTACTGGTGACTAGAAGGATGAAATTCAAAGTTTGAAGGGCTTCCTTGCCACTCAGTTCGAAGTGAAAGATCTAGGACCCGCCAAATACTTCCTTGGAATTGAGGTTGCCCGATCAAAAAAGGGTATCTTCATCTCCCAAAGGAAATATGTCCTAGACTTGCTTAAGGACATTGGAAGGATTGGGGTTAAACCAGCTGACTCTCCCATTGACCCCAACCATAAGTTAAGTAACAGCCAAGGTGAACCTCTTAAGGATGTGAAGCAATTTCAGAGGCTTGTAGGAAGATTGTTGTACCTCTCTATGACTTGTCCAGACATAGCATATGTTGTTGGTGTCCTCAGCCAGTTCATGCATGCACCTAGGTCCACTCATCTTGAAGCAGCGGAGAGAATACCTTAAGAAGTTCCCGGGTGTTGGCTTATTATTCCAGAAACATGGACATTTGAGAGTTGAAATTTACACTGATGCGGATTGGGCTGGATCTCAAAGTGACAGAAGGTCTACTAGTGGTTACTGCACCTTTGTAGGAAGGAACCTTGTTACTTGGAGGAGTAAGAAGCAAACCGTGGTAGCTAGATCCAGTGCTGAAGCTGAGTACCGTGCAATGGCACACAGAGTATCCGAAGGTATGTGGATAAAGAATCTATTGGGAGAGTTGGGTTTCCCAGTTGACAAACCCATGACTCTACTCTGTGAAAACAAGGCAGCTATAAGTATCGCTGCCAACCTGGTACTACATGATAGAACAAAGCACATTGAAGTTGACAAGCACTTTATCAGAGAGAAAATCATCATAGGCGAAGTATGCACTCTATACATCAGCTCTGAAGACCAACTAGCAGACATCTTTACAAAAGGGCTAAACCATTCCAGACACCAAGGTCTCTGTGACAAGTTGGGCATGATTGATATCTATGCCCCAACTTGAGGGGGAGTGTTTCAGGTGTATTATATGTATTGTACGCAGGTTTAGTGCTCGTAGGGGTATTTTTGTAATTTTGTAGGCCTCTTGTGTTGTACGGCCAGTATGGTATAAATACTAATGCTTCACTCGCATGAAGCAGTTCTTTCGAGGCCTTAAGTCTACAACCTCTTCTCTTCTTCTTTTTCTTCTTCTTTTGCTCAATAACCCTCATTGATGATTATTCTAGATATACTTGGGTATATCCGATGCGAACCAGGGAGGAAGTACCAAAAATTATTCAAGACTTCCAACGGATGGTCTTCACTCAATTTCAGACTGAAATCCAAATTTTTCAGTCAGACAATGCAAAAGAATTTTTTCATAGTGATCTCACGGAGTTCTTTGCTTCGCATGGTTCACTTCACCGTAGCTCTTCTATCCGCACACCACAACAAAATGGTGTGGCCGAGCGGAAGAACCGACATCTCCTTGAAGTGGCTCGGGGTTTACTACTTCATATGAATGTCCCCAAACGTTTTTGGCTTGAAGTTGTTCTTTGTTCTACTTACCTCATAAACCGTATGCCCTCTCGTTGGTTAGAGTACAAAGCCCCACATCAGCTTCTCTTTCCTAAAGCTCCCCTTCTTTCTATTCCTCCTCGTGTATTTGGTTGTTGGTGCTTTGTCCAAAATCTCTCCCACCCGTGGGAAATTGGATTCTTGTGCTATCCCTTGCATATTTCTTGGTTACTCCTTCACTCAAAAGGGGTACCGTTGTTTTGATCCTGTTTCTCAAAAATTCTGTCTCCATGGATGTTTCTTTCTTTGAAGATGAGCCTTTTTTTCCTGTTTCTCCTCAGGGGGAGTGTAGGCATGAGGAGAAACTGGTTCAGCTCCCTTCTCTTCCTGATCCTCCGCCTTTTCGTGTTTTTTCTCGTCGTCGCAAAGGCCAACCAAATTCAAGAGCTGTGGAGAATCCGGAAGCTATACCTCTAGTGCCACCAAACTCCTCGGGGGAGGATCATACCACTCAGGTAACTTGGCTCCCAATGATGTTCCTGATTCTATTGAAAATGATTCCTCTGTTGCTAATGACCTTGACAGTGTCCCTATCCCCAAGAATGTGGCAGATGCTCTTTCTGTACCTGAATGGACAAATGCCATGAAGGAAGAAATTAATGCCCTTCATAAAAATGGCACATGGGAACTTGTTGATATTCCTAAGGGAAAGGTTCCAGTTGGATGTAAATGGGTGTTCACTATCAAGCATAGGGCTTATGGGATGGTGGAGAGGTATAAAGCTCGCTTAGTGGCAAAGGGGTTTACTCAAGTGTATGGAGTTGATTATGCAGAAACTTTTGCCCCTGTTGCCAAGATGAACTCCATTAGAGTTCTTTTCTCTTTTGCTGCTAATCTGGATTGGGATCTACATCAGCTTGACATCAAGAATGCATTCTTGAATGGCGACCTTGAAGAGGAAGTTTACATGATTCAACCCCCTGGTTTTCTGGCTTAAGGCAATGAACAGAAAGTGTGCAAATTGAAGAAGTCTTTATACGGGCTGAAACAATCACCAAGAGCTTGGTTCAGCAGATTCCATGTTGCGGTTCAGCAGAAAGGATACAAGCAATGTCAATCAGATCACACACTGTTTGTGAAAAGAGGAGAAGGTAAAATTGCTGCCTTAATAGTATATGTAGATGACATAATTGTTACTGGTGACTGGAAGGATGAAATTCAGAGGTTGAAGGGTTTTCTTGCCACTCAGTTTGAAGTGAAGGATCTAGGACTTGCCAGATACTTCCTTGGAATTGAAGTTGCCCGATCAAAAAGGGGTATCTTCATTTCTCAAAGGAAATATGTCCTAGATTTACTTCAGGACACTGGAAAGATGGGGGTGAAGCCAGTTGACTCTCCCATTGACCCCAACCATAAATTAGGTGACAGCCAAGGTGAACCTCTCAAGGATGTGAAACAGTTTCAGAGTCTTGTAGGGAGATTGTTATACCTTTCTATGACTCGTCCAGACATTGCATATGTTGTTGGTGTCCTCAGTCAGTTCATGCATGCACCTAGGTCCTCTCATCTTGAAGCAGCTGAGAGAATCCTCCGATATCTAAAGAAGTTTCCAGGTGCTGCCTTGTTACTTCAAAGGCACGAGCATTTGAAAGTTGAAGTTTATACAGATGCATATTGGGTTGGATCTCAAAGTGACAGAAAGTCTACTAGTGGCTACTGCACCTTTATAGGAGGGAACCTTGTTACATGGAGGAATAAAAAGCAAAACGTGGTGGCTAGATCCAGTGCTGAAGCTGAATATCATGCTATGGCCCACGGAGTAGCTGAAGGTATGTGGATAAAGAATCTGTTGAGTGAGTTGGGTTTCCTAGTGGACAAACCTATGACTCTATTCTGTGCTAACAAAGCAGCTATAAGCATTGCTGCCAATCCAGTGCTACATGATAGAACAAAACACATCGAAGTTGACAAGCATTTTATCAGAGAGAAAGTCATCATAGGTGAAGTATGTACTCCCTATGTCAGCTTTGAGAACCAACTTGCAGACATCTTTACAAAAGGGCTAAACCACTCCAGACATCATGATCTCTGTGACAAGTTGGGCATGATTGATATCTATGCTCCAACTTGAGGGGGAGTGTTGACAGATGTTGTTGTACACAGGTTTAGTACCGCAAGGGTACTGTTGTAATTTTCCCATATTTTATGTTGTACGACCTGACTAGTATAAATAATAACTACTGCACACGCCTGCAGTATTCTTTTGGGGCTTTCAGTCCTCTCACCTCTCCTCTCTTCTCTTCCTCTCTTCTCTTCCTCTCTTCCTCCTCTCTTCTCTTGCCCTTGCTCAACAGTGCCCTTCTTAAACACAAAAGGAAAGACTATGTAAACAAAGAATGAACAAATGATATTGTACATAAGTTACAAGATAAATTGGTGATCCCACCCAAGTCAAGCCATAGTATCTCTACACCCCTCTCAAATTGATGTCAAGGTAGAAGCATCAATTTGTCAACTAAGAACTTATGGCAAGGACAGGTCATAGCCTTCATGAAAATATTAGCAAGTTGAAGACCAGACGAAATGTGGGGAAGAGTAATAATGCTAGCAAGATACTAATCTCCTGATGTAATGGCAATCAACTTCTATGTGTTTAGTGCATCATGAAAGACAAGATTAGAGGTGATCTTTATGGCATTGACATTATCTGCATGGATGGGAATAAGAAAAGGAATCTGAATGTGAATGTCAGTATGTCACTGAGGAGAGCCCGAGGACACACAATTTCATTACAAACTAATGACATAGCTCAATACTTTGACTTGGTGGAGGACTTGGAAACAGTCTATTGTTTCTTGCACTTCTAGGAAATAAGAAAGTTACCCAAGCATACACACCAACCCATGGTGGATCTTCTAGTGTCTGGGCATCCAGCCCAGCCTACATTAGCATAAGCTACCAAATTCAGAGATGATGATGATAAGAAAAGAAGTCCATGAGATAGAGTACCCCTGACATATCAAATAATCTGGAGGACTTCTGACATGTGTGGTTGTCTAGGAGAAGAGATAAATTGGCTGACAACTTGAATTGCATAAGAGATACCAGGCCTTGTCATGACGAGATGGATCAAACTACCAACAAGTTGTCAATATAGGGTAGCATCATGAAGAGGATCACCATCATCCTTAGATAGTTTGAGGTATATCTCAAGAGGAGTATCCACTTATTTTTCATAGGTGAAGCAAGCCAACTGAATCAAGTCCATAGCATAGTTTTTTTTCTGATTTACAAAATATCCTTGATAGTAACGAGTAACTTCTAGCCCTAAAAAGTAGGTCAAAGGACTAAGATCCTTCATCTTGAACAATTGACTCAAGAGATTCTTGAGTTGAGTAATACCATCATGGTTACCGCCTGGAATGAGTATATCATCAACATATAGAAGAAGAAGAAGAGTGATTCCCTAAGTCTACTTTAGAATGAAGAGAAAATAATTAGAGGGGCTTTGTATTAATCCAACCTCTATAATGAGTAATGACAGAACGGAACCTATCAAACCAATCCCAAGGTTCCTGTTTGAGTCCATAAAGAAACCTCTTAAGACGACAAACCAAAGTAGGATCATCACAATATATAGACGGAGGTCTCATAAACACAGTTTCCTTAAAGTGACCATGTAGGAAGCATTCTTGACACCCATTTGATGGATGTCCCATTGTTTTGCTACTAAGATAGCCAAGATTAAGTATATTGTATTCATCCTTGCAACTGGTGTAAATGTTTCCCCATAATCAATCCCATACTCCTACTTGTACCCCTGTGCAAGTAGGCAGGCTTTGTATCTGTCAAGACTACCATTTGACTTCAGCTTGATGGAAAAACCCATAAGCTGCTAATAATTAAGCCATATGGGGGCATTGTAACAAGATCCCAAGTATCATTCTTTGTAAGTGCTTGAATCTCGGAGGGAAAACCATTGTGGTCAGGGGGTCTAGAAATACGAGAAGAACAATGTAGAGGAGTAGAAGAGAATAAAACACAAGCAGAGGAGGGAGGCTATGTAGCAATCCTTACAGTATCAAGAGGAGGAGAAGAACCTTGAGCTGGTGGAGAAGGGACCAGAGGAGTAGGTGTTGGAGCAACCATTCACTTCCTTGCATACTGGCGAAGAGATTGCAAAAGGGTCGACGAAGAAAGTGCAGGAAGTTTAACAGTATCAACAAAGAAAGAAACATTTTCAAGGAAGACAAATATAACAAAGTATCGGTATCCCAAACTTGAGGGTACAGGAGACGACCAAACATTACTGTAAATTAACTTAAAAGGAATAGAAGAATGTGCAGCAACAGATGGAAAAGGTAAAGCATGACACTTACTCACACCACATGTAATGCAAGATTTATTAATATTGGCCAAATAAGTATTTGTAGAAGACAAACAACCAGGATGAAATAAAGATTCAAGTCTTTTAACATAAGGGTGACCTAGGCACCTATGCCAAACATAAAACTCGTTATTTCTACAAACAAGTTCACTATTAGGAGTAGTAGAAAGTAAACATGAAGAAGTAAGTGAAGTCTTGATTTCTCAAACTCCAAAGCGAATAGCCAACCTAGTCTACGCCCCTTCCCCTTCATCATCCCAGTTTGCTAGTCTTAGATAAAACATCCATCATGAGAAAAAAAGCCATATTACCATCCTCTATGAACTGACCAACAGAAATCAAATTAGTAGTAAGTTTTGGGACAAAAAGGGTTTTAGGAAGAGAAAACTGAGAAGAAGGAGATGTAAATTCAAGTCATTGTAACCAAGAATCTCAAGTTTCTCATCATTGGCTGTAATGATATGTCTATTCAAGGATTTAGGTTTAAAATACTGACCAAAGTATGCCAACATCATATGATTGGAGGCACCAAAGTCAATTACCCACAGATGACTAGGTGTAGACAATAAAGAGAAGACTCACCAGATAGACCAATAGTAGAGAAAGCTAAAGAAATGGCTGAAGATACTAGTTGCCACATCTTTTCCTCGGTAATAACTCTAGAAGAATTACCTTCGATTGAAGTAGGTGCAGAAGGTGAAGGAAACAAATGATGTGGCAATTCCAAAAACCAATGAAAACAAAAACTAGGGGTGTCCACAGTTCAAACTGAACCATGGGCATATTTTGCAAACCGAACCGGTGGTACCGGTTTTTCCATTTCTCCAAGCCGAAACTGAACTGGTACCACCGGTTAACCTTGGTTCTTCGATTTTTTGGTTTTTTATATTTATAATATATATTATATAATTATATGTATATGTAGAAAAATATAGAGGGAGAGAAACAGAAGAAGATTTTCGTTATTCATACAAAAACATATTGAGCATACAACTTAAATAAGAAAAGATAGGAAAGACAAACCCCTAGAATCTCTCACAATCAGGGGTTGACTAAATCTTTCCCTTAATCCTAGGATATGACTTTCCTAAATTTATTCAAATCTCTAATCAATCAAATCCAAACTTTCTTAATTTTCCGACACTCCCCCTCAAGTTGGTGCAAAGATATCTATCATGCCCAACTTGCTAACTTGAAGCTCAAATGGCTGTCTCGACAAGCCCTTAGTCAAAACATCTGCAACTTGCTGCGTGGTTGGTACAAACAGAGTGCAAATTATTCCTTCTTCAAGCTTCTCCTTTATAAAGTGTCTGTCAATCTCAACATGTTTCGTTCTGTCATGTAGAACCGGATTATGAGCAATGTTGATATCTGCCTTGTTATCACAATACAATTTCATAGGAAAACTCATTGGTCTCTTAAGATCTGCTAGAACCCTCTTTAGCCAAAGAACCTCACACACTCCTTGAGCCATTGATCTGAATTCAGCCTTAGCACTACTTCTAGCAACTACACTTTGCTTCTTGCTCCTCCAAGTAACTAAATTGCCCCAAAGAAACGTGCAGTACCCCGAAGTTGACCTTCTATCAATAATCGAACCTGCCCAATCCGCATCTGTATACACCTCAACCCCTCTCTTCTCATTTTTCTTGAAGAAAAGTCCTTTTCCTGGTGTGCCTTTTAGATACCTAAGAATTTGATACACAGCTTCAAGATGTTCTTCGTACGGAGAGTGGATAAATTGACTCACCATGCATACAGCGAAGGCAACATCAGGACGTGTATGCAACAAGTAAATCAATCTTCCAACCAGCCTTTGGTATCTACCCGTGTCTACTGGAACCCCATCTTTAACTTCTCCAAGCTTAGCATTAACTTCTATCGGAGTGTCTGAAGGTTTGCAACCACTCATTCCAGTTTCTTTCAAGAGATCTAGAATATACTTTCGTTGCGAAACCACAATGCCCTTCTTTGATCTTGCCACTTCCATTCCAAAAAAGTACCTTAGCTGGCCCAAGTCTTTAATCTTGAATTCCTTGGCTAAGCTCTGCTTCAGTCTGCTCATCTCTTCAATATCATCTCCAGTCAAGATTATGTCATCTACGTAGATAATCAAAACCGAGACCTTGTCTTTGATGGATCTCTTTGTGAAAAGAGTATGATCAGATTGTCCTTGACCATAGCCTTGACTTTTAACGAACCTTGTGAATCTTTCAAACCAGGCTGTGGGAGACTGTTTAAGTCCATATAGAGACTTTTTTAGCTTGCATACCTTAGTTCCAAACTTCTCAGTGAAACTAGGTGGAGGCTCCATATATACTTCTTCCTCCAAGTCTATATTCAAAAAGGCATTCTTTACATCCAGCTAACTCAGTGGCCAATCAAGATTAGCTGCAACAGATAAGAGTACTCGAACTGTATTTAGCTTCGCCACTGGAGAAAAGTTCTCAGAGTAGTCCACTCCATATGTCTAAGTAAAGCCTTTAGTTACTAGGCGAGCTTTGTATCTCTCCAAGGATCCATCTGAGTTGTACTTCAGAGTAAACACCCATTTACAACCAACAACTGTCTTCCCATCCGGCAAATCCACTTTTCCAAAGCTCTCATCTCCTCAAAAATAGCTTCTTTCCACTCAGGAACATTTAGAGCCTCCTGGATACTGTTAGGAATGGATACACTAGACACTTGTGAAATAAAGGCACAATATGAAGGTGAAATGTTTTTGTAAGATACAAAATTTGACAGAGGATGTTTTGTACAAAACCTAACACCTTTCCTAAGAGCAATGGGAAGATCAAGCTGACTAGAAGAGTTTGACTCAAAATTACCTGGAGGAATATTTTCAAGAACTTTTGAAGAATCATCACGATTCAACCTCTGATTAGATTCTTGTTGATGTTGTGGAATAGTGCCTCTCCTTTTCTGTGCTAGATATTCCTTTGAATATACAAGGCCTTTATACCGTTTCGCACGCATCTCTGTTGTTTTAGCTTTTTCATTTTGAGATGGCATTGTTCATTGGTAAACTCAACATTTTCAATATTTAATTCATTTGTTTCCACTAATTTTGTATTTTCTGCTTCACTTTCTTTCAGTGATCAGTTGTGAGGAACATCATTATGGACAAATTCAAACATTAAATCAGAACCATCTAAAAAACCATCTTTACTAGTGTTGCTCTCCCCCTGAAGATGGGAGTTGCTGTAGTACGAGGTTCCTTTAAAGAAGGTGACATGCATAGACACAAACATCTTTTTCAAAACTGGATCAAAGCATTTGTAACCTCTCTGATTAGTGGGATAGCCTACAAAAATACATTTATGTGCTTTTGGATCAATTTTTGAACATTTAGGATCATGGTTATGAACAAAAGCCACACTTCCAAAATTTTTTAAAGGAATGTTTGTCACTAGCCAAGAGTTTGGAAAACAGTCATTAAAAACCTGTATGAGTGTTTTAAAATCCAAAATTCATGTAGGCAATCTATTAATCAAATAAGTGGTTGTTAAAACGGCTTCTCCCCAAAGATACTTAGGAACCTTAGTTTTAAAACTTAGAGCTCTAACAACTTCAAGGAGATGTTTGTTTTTCCTTTCAGCCACCCTGTTTTGTTGAGGTGTATTATTACACGAACTTTGGTGTACAATTCCTTTTTCAGCAAAAAAATTTCCTAACACATTGTTAAAAAATTCCTTTCCATTATCACTTCGAAAAATTTTAATCTGAGTCTGAAATTGTGTTTGAACCATGTTATAGAAATTTTTGAACATAATTTCAGCATCAGATTTCTCTTTTAAAAGGAAAACCCAAGTGACCCTAGTATGATCATCAATAAAAGTAATGAACCAACGTTTTCCAGAAAGAGTTGTCACTCTAGAAGGACCCTAAACATCACTGTGAATCATGCTAAATGGTTTTGACTTTGTTTATATGGTTGAGACGGAAAAACAGCATGATGATGTTTTGCTAATTCACAAGATTCACACTGGAAAACTGAATAATTTTTATTCATGAATAACTTGGGAAATAAATGCTTTAAATATTGAAAGCTAGGATGTCCTAATCGATTGTCATAACAAAATTTCACTGTCACTAGAAACAGAAACAAAATTGAAACAAGTCTGTCGGTCTTGCCTTCCAAAGGTTGATCCTTTATTAAAGAGGTAGAGGCCACCATCCTGTTTAGCACCCCCAATCATCTCCCCCGAGGTTAAATCCTGAATTTCACAACGAGAAGACCAAAAATTAATTCGACAATTATGATCAAGGCTTAGTTTACTGACAGACAAGAGATTGTATGATAGGTTAGGAACATGCAGAACATCTTTAAGGTTTAGAGAAGGAGAAATAGACATTGTTTCTTTCCTAGCAACAGTAGCAAAGGAACCATCTGCAATTTTAACCTTTTGGTTCCCTGCACAGGGTGTATATGAAGAAAAGAATTGTGAAGTGCTGGTCATATGATCAGTGGCACCTGAATCTAATATCCAGGAGCCATTAGACTTGGTACAAGCAATGGCTGCAGTGAAAAAATTACCTGACTGAGCTAGAGAACAAGATGGGTTAGAATTTCCTAAAGATTGAGACGGAAACATTTTATGTAAGTGCTCTATTTGTTCCTTTGTGAAAGGAAGAGATTTTGAGGATGATTGCTGCCTGGATCCGAATTGCTCACTTGAAATGCGCAGACATCTCCCCCCGACTTGTTGTCACTACCTGGTTTTTTCTTCCAACCCGCCGGTTTCCCATGCAACTTCCAGCAGGCTTCCCGAGTATGCCACGACTTTCTACAATGGTCACACCAAGGCCTCTGCTTTCCTCCTCGTCTATCTCCTTCTAAGTCTGCACCTCGGGCCACAAGAGCAGACCCCTCATTCTCTGTTTTTGTTTCACTAACATTCTTCAACATCACTTGCCACCGTGCTTCTTCTCTACGCACTTCAGAAAAAACTTCTCTTATAGTCGACAAGGGCTTTCGCCCTAAGATACGTCCCCGAACCTCATCGAGTTCTTTATTCAAACCAGCCAAGAAAACAAATACCCGGCCTCTTTCTATCTTCTTTTTGTATCGAGCACTGCCACTCGGACTTTCCCATTCTTCTTCTTCAAATAAATCCAACTCCTGCCAAACAACCATCATCTCATTATAATAAGTTGTTACTTCACATTCACCTTGCTGCATCTTCTACATTTGGGTATTCAATTCGAACAATTGTGAATGATTGTCCAAATCTGAATAGGTTTCCCTAATTGCTTCCCACACATCGCGAGCCGTCGGCAGGAACATGAATGGTTTCCAACCACCGGATCCATAGAGTTGATCAACCAGGCGATAACCATCGAATTTTTGGAACGCCACTGCCTGTACTTTGGATCATTAGTGGCTAGCGGTTTCACTTCACCGTTCAAATAGCCGAGTTTCCCTTTGCCGTTGATTACCAACCGCACGGACTGAGACCATTCAAGATAATTTTTTCCATTCAATTTGTGAATGGTAATTTGAAGAGAATTCTCAGAAAGAGATAGTCGCTGGCTGAACACCTCCCTTCGAAGACGTCATACTGCTGGTAGCATCCGAAGAGGCTGAACTAGAGCCAACCATGGCGGCCTTAAAATTCATGATCGAACCCTAAGGCTCTGATACCATGTAGCGAAATATAGAGGGAGAGAAACAGAAGAAAATTTTCTTTATTCATACAAAAACATTGTAGAGAATGGGCCGAATGGCCCATAGACTGTCATTTTATGTTATGTTATGTTTCTCTCTGTTGTGGGCCTTATTCTGGGCCCATACTCTGTAATAGTCTGTTTTTTGTATTTTCTTGCTCACTCAAGGGCCTCTCTGTAATTTGTAAAAGATTAACTTATTAATAAGATGTTTAGAGTGTTAGAGATGGGTTAAGTTCGAACCTCTTACTCTCTAACACTCATTGCCGCCAGCTCTCTCTTCTCTTCCTCTCTTGTTTGTTCATTTTCTGGTTTGCATCTAATATCAAACAGTTCCATACATCAAGTGGGCTGTTTTTCAACTTGGTATCAGAGCGGGTCATTGCTTGGCGTGTCCCTCATGTGGTTCTAGTTCAGCCAACTACATGAGGAGGTTCTAGGGCTGAAAGTTTACAGTCATCCGCCTGGTTCTTGGAGGTCATTGGAGGGTGCCCAAGTTTCTATACACTTGGAGAAGGGTTCGGTGACCAGGAAGAATCAGAGAGCAAGTTGTTTGGCCTGATTTGAAATCAGAGAAAAGGACTTTCGAAATTATCTCAGAGAACAAGTGTTCGGCCTGGTTTATAGTTGAAACCAGAGACTCTCTTGCTGTAAGTCTTTTCTCAGTTCTTTGCTGAGTTATTTTTTGTTATCTGGGAGGACTGTTAAAGCATTCAAAACACCTCCATTCGGCCCACTGTTGCTGGACTGATTTCTGGGTTATTCTGGAAGTGTGGCTCGGCTGTTATTGGGCTTCCAAACTGCTAAAAAAAAACTGATCTAAATTAAGTGGTACAAGCCTCTACTTAGTTCAGTTGCTTCTTGGACTTAGACAAAGTGTTCTTGAAGCGATTTCTGCTTGTTAACAGTGAAGTGTTGACCGTTGCATACATAGTGTTTGTAAAAGGTCCTCTTAGGTACTGTGGACTGTTTTCTTTGTTCTCCTTGGGAAATTATTGTTGGGAACCAAGAATACATATTGTTTGGAGGCCTACTGATTGTTCCTTGAAGGCTGAATCAGGGTTTCTCCCCTTTGAAAGTGCTGCCACCGAACTTGGTTCTCACGGCTGTCAGTTCTGAACTGAGTTTGTGAGTGGTTTTGTTTGCTACTATTTCAACTCAATCTGAGTTCTTTGAAATCAGATCACTTTTAAAGGCCTGCCAAAACCCTAATTGAAGCTGTTACATAATGGACTTCTCAGAAATTGAGAACAAGAGCACTGCTGAATATGGACATAATTTGGGAACTACAACTGATTCCTTGTTGGCTGTAACTACAGTTAAATTGGATGGAACCAATTATTTGGCCTGGTCACAATCCGTAAAAATTCATATTTGCAGTAGAGGAAAGTGGGGGTTTATCTCTGGGAGCAAGAAAGCTCCCCCAGAGGAGGATCCCTCTTATGAGAAATGGGTGCAGGAGAATTACACAGTGATTGGGTGGCTTGTGAACTCAATGCAGCCACAGATTAGCCAACATTACTTGTGGATGAACTCGGCTAAAGAAATCTGGGATAGTGTTGCAGAAACTTACTCCCAGAAGTTGAATGTTGCCAGAGCTTACAAACTGAGAAGTGATGTGAAGATTCTAAGACAGGGGGAGAAGTCACTTGCAGCATACTTCTCAGCCCTAAAATCTATATGGCAAGAAATTGATTTGATAGAGGTCGTGACATGGGATACCCCTAAGGATGCTGAAACATATAGGAAATTGGTTGAAAGGAATAGGGTCTTTGAGTTCTTGACAGGGCTCAATTCTGAATATGACATTACAAAGCAAAACATCCTGTCCAAGGAAGATGTTTCATTGTCTCAAGCATATGCTTTGGTCAGCAGTGAGGAAAGTAGGAGGAAAGTGCAGGTTCAAGGGGTCAGTATCAATGATCATTTTGCAAATATGGGAATCAAACCCAAAGGGGTTACAGGAGCTCCCAATGGCACAGGAAAGGAGGTGGTGTGTGAATATTGCAAGAAGCCGAAACACACCAAGGACAAGTGCTGGAAATTGCATCCCAGTCTTGTTCCTATCCGATTTCAGAAGAAGAATGACAATAGAAAGACAGGAAGTGCACATACTGCCACAAGTACAGATACAAAGTTTGAGTCTGCAAGTGCACAATTGGCAGCCATGAAAGCTGAATATGAGAAGTTTGGAAGGATGATCAGCTAGCTTGAAGGTGTAACTTCATCATCCAACCCTTCTGGAAGTCCAGCCACCACTGCATTTGCTCACTCAGGTATAAGGGCTTCTGCTAACCATGCATCTACCTCAGGTAATCCCAAGACCCCTTGGATCATTGACTCAGGTGCTTCTGATCACATGACCAACCATTCCACTTTGTTTGTGTCATATGATTTGCTTCCTGGTCGTGACAAAATCACCTTAGCTGATGGTTCTCTTGCCCCCATTTCTGGCAAGGGAACTGTCAAGCCTACAGACTCTTTACTTTTATCTTCCACTCTTCATGTACCTAAGTTAAATACCAACTTGTTATCTGTAAGTAGCTTGACCAAGTCATTGGATTGTTGTGTAACCTTTTTCCCTTCTCACTGTGTGTTTCAGGACCTGAAGTCTCGGAAGGTGATTGGGAGTGGCCATGAAGCGAATGGAATATACTTGCTTGACACCCCTGGCCAATGCTTTGATCATCCCAAGAATGTTGCTTTTGGTTCTACTTCTTCAGAGTCTGTCAGTCAAATTATGTTGAGTCATTGTCGGTTGGGTCATTTACCTTTTTCTGCTTTAAGTCATTTGTTTCCCAAACTGTTTAAGGGAGTCAGTGTGTCCAGTCTCAATTGTGAGTCATGTCAGTTGTCAAAGCATTGTAAAAAAAATTACCCTGTGAGCAATAAAAGATCCTCTTTTCTTTTTCATATTGTACACTCTGATGTGTGGGGGCCTTACCACTTACCCTCTATGGGGGGCTACAAATACTTTATCCTGTTTATTGATGACTTTTCTAGATTCACTTGGATATACTTAATGAAATCCCGAGACGAAGTCCCGAGACTTGTGAGGCAATTTCATGAGCTTGTTTTAACTCAATTTGGTACCAGAATTAAGGTTTTCAGATCCGACAATGCAAAAGAGTATTTTGAGAAGAGCTTATCCTTGTATCTCTCTGACATGGGGGTTATTCATCAAAGCTCCTGTGTTAGAACCCCTGAACAAAATGGAGTTGCTGAGAGGAAAAATAGACATATTGTTGAGGTTGCAAGGAGCCTTTTATTTGCCTCACATGTTCCCACAAGATTTTGGGGTGATGTTGTACTTATTGCTACCTATCTAATAAACCGTATGCCATCCAGGGTTTTAGGGTTTAAATCCCCCTTCAGTCTTCTTCATCCAGATAAGGATCTCTTCCCAATTCCTCTTCGTGTGTTTGGTTGTACCTGTTATGTACACATTCCAAGTGTGCAGAGACACAAGTTTGAACCAAAAGCCCACAAATGCATCTTCCTTGGTTACTCCCCCACACAAAAGGGTTATTGTTGTTTTGATCCAAAGACTGGCACCAGACATGTCTCTATGGGTGTTACCTTTGATGAACTTTTTCCTTTTTATGGTTCCTCTCAGGAAGGACATTGTCAACAGGGGGAGAGTCTGTCACAAGTTTTTGCTCTTCCCCTTCCTGTCCCAGTTCAGTCTCTTGACAAATCTGTATCCTCCCAAAATGAATCAAAGGAGGATCAGCCACTTCATTCTTCTTGTCTTAGTGCTCCTATCTCTTTACCTCCTCGTCCTACCCATAATCCCAAAGTGTATCAAAGGCAGAGATCCAGGAATGAGCAAGTGGTTTCCCTTACAACAAATGAGGCTCATACCCTCCCAATCACAGATGAGATAACAGGTATTGCTTCAGCTCCCTTGGAATCCTCCTTCCCAGATCTTGATGTCCCCATTGCTGTTAGGAAAGGAAAGCGGAAGTGTACTGCACACTGCATTTCCAAACACCTTTCTTACGACCTACTTTCCCCTTCATATTGTGCCTACCTCTCTTCAGTTGCTTCTAACCCCATTCCTAGGTCTGTATCAGAAGCTCTTGGGATTCCAGAATGGAGAGATGCCATGCAGGCTGAAATGGATGCTCTACATGAAAATGGTACTTGGGAGGTGGTGGATTTGCCTAAAGGGAAGGATCCAGTTGGATGCAAGTGGGTTTTTACCATTAAATACAGGGCAGATGGGACTATTGAGAGGTACAAGGCCAGACTTGTTGCAAAGGGCTACACACAGACATATGGGATTGACTATCTGGAAACTTTTGCCCCTGTTGCTAAGATGACATCTGTGAGGGTTCTTTTGTCTCTGGCAGCTCACTTTGATTGGCCTCTCTATCAGTTAGATGTAAAGAATGCATTTCTGAATGGTGACTTACATGAGGAGGTCTACATGTGTCTTCCTCCAGGAATGTATGGGAAAGATATGCAAGGAAAGGTATGTAAACTGAAGAAATCTCTTTATGGCCTAAAACAATCTCCTAGAGCCTGGTTTGAGAGATTTAGAGCTGCACTTGTTAAATTTGGCTATGTTCAGACACAGTCAGATCATACTCTTTTTGTGAAGAAAAGTGGGTCTCTAGCAGTGCATCTCATTGTATATGTTGATGACATTATAGTGACTGGTGATGATGCCTCAGGCATTTTGGGCCTTAAGTCTTTCCTCCGTACAGAATTTGAGATTAAGGATCTGGGGGAGTTGAGATATTTCCTTGGCATAGAAGTTGCCAGATCCAGGGATGGGATTCTTATTTCCCAGAGGAAATATGTCCTTGATTTGTTGTCTGAAACTGGCAAATTGGGTGCAAGACCAGCTGCAACTCCTATTGATATGAGTCACAAACTTTCAGCTTCGGATGGAACTTTGTTGGAAGACAAAGGGGTCTTCCAGAGACTTCTTGGGAAGCTTTTGTACCTGTGCATGACTAGGCCAGATATTGCGTATGCTGTCAGTTGCATTAGCCAGTTCATGCATGCTCCTAGAGATACCCATATGGCAGCAGCAGAACGGATTTTGTGCTATCTGAAAGGCTCTCCAGGAAAAGGAATTCTATTTGCCAAACATGGTCATCTGAAACTTGAAGCCTATACTGATGCTGATTGGGCTGGAAATATTGATGATAGAAGATCTACTTCAGGGTATTGCAGTCTGGTGGCTGGTAATGTTGTCTCTTGGAGGAGTAAGAAACAAACAATTGTAGCTCGATCCTCCGCAGAAGCAGAATATAGAGCCATGGCACATGGAGTCTCGGAATTGTTGCGGCTAAGGTCCTTAATGGAAGAACTTGGGGTAGATCATGACAAACCCATGATGTTGTACTGTGATAATCAGGCTGCCATCAACATTGCTCACAACCCGGTACAACATGATAGAACCAAACATATTGAGGTTGATAGACACTTTATTCGTGAAAGAGTCTCCTCCGGTGAAGTGTGTCTTCCATTCATTACTTCTGAAGGACAATTGGCAGATTTTCTCACCAAGGGCATTTCCAAGGCAAGGCTTCAACATGACACTGGCAAGCTGGGCATGATTAACATCTATGCTCAGCTTGAGGGGGAGTGTAGAGAAGATGGGCCGAATGGCCCATAGACTGTCATTTTATGTTATGCTATGTTTCTCTCTGTTGTGGGCCTTATTCTGGGCCCATACTCTGTAATAGTCTGTTTTTTGTATTTTCCTACTCACTCAAGGGCCTCTCTGTTTGTAAAAGATTAACTTATTAATAAGATGTTTAGAGTGTTAGAGATGGGTTAAGTTCGAACCTCTTACTCTCTAACACTCATTGCCACCAGCTCTCTCTTCTCTTCCTCTCTTGTTTGTTCATTTTCTGGTTTGCATCTAATATCAAACAGTTCCATACATCAAGTGGGCTGTTTTTCAACTAACATATTGAGCATACAACTTAAATAAGAAAAGATAGGAAAGACAAACCCCTAGAATCTCTCGCAATCAGGGATTGACTAAATCTTTCCCTTAATCCTAGGATATGACTTTCCTAAATTTATTCAAATCTCTAATCAATCAAATCCAAACTTTCTTAATTTACCGACAGTATAATATTATATTATAAATAATAAATGAAACATAATATATTATAAATATTTTTAAAATATATAATATATTTATAAATATAATATAAGTATTTATTTATATATAATGAATATGTTTATATAATATATAGAAAATATGTGGCATATATTAAAAATATATATAAAATATACATAAAATATATATACCGGTCAATTCGGTTAACCGCCAATTTTTTTGTAGGTTAGCCAAAAACCGAACCGGTCCTTCGGTTTTTCAAAAATTCCAAACCAAAACCGAACCTATCGGTTCGGTTAACCGCATTTTGTGGTTCGGTTTTTTGGTTTTTCATGGACACCCCTAACAAAACATTCATGTTGTAGAATGCCCCCTTACTTTGCCAGTTCTTTATTCTAAACTGTAGTTGCAGTGCAGGCTATGGTTTCAGTATTATTAGTGGAGTAGAAGAATACATCACTGACCTTCTCATTTTCAAAAATGACTGGAACCCCCTGAGTAGCAAAACTATTTCCAAAACACTGAGAAGCAACAAACCCAAATTACCTAGATTGTACAACTGATTCAATGTTTATTCTCTGTTGGGTTTTTTTCTTAAATGTTTCTGTTCCTTTTTATTTGAAACATGCAGGAAATTATTCAAATCCCTATTCACTTGATGCACTAGCTGTTTTCATGTTCCGTGTACTTCAAAGAGTTAATCATCCAGTATGTATTTATCTCAACTTTTTTCCGCTTTTGTAATCTTAAACTTTAGTAAGCACTTGTACACAATAAATGTTTTTGTAATAAATATTTTACAATCAAATGACCTTTTAATGTCTTATAACATTCTGAGGCACCCATTTGATTTCATGGTTTATTGGTTTCTATTAGCTATTAATATGTTAATGAAAGCTCTATGTGTTATCAATATCTACTATCAAGTATAACTTGCAACCTGCAAGAGTAGATTAATACATATGTGTCATATATATTTTCATATTCATGGCATGTTTTTATAAGGATAAGTTGTATTGATAAATGAAATGAAGAGAAAGAAATAAATAAATCCCACTACAAAAAATCATATGGTGTATGTTGAGTGGCTCTTATGAAAAATGTGTATCTATGAATTATTGTTGGATAGAAAGATGATCCTGTTCAATAGCTGCAGAAATAAACAACCAAATAGGGGTAATCATGGATTTATGGCCACCCTTCCTGGTCCTAAATTTTTGCATAAAGGTTTGGTCTCACCCAAGCCCATTGTAAACCATGACAAGGGCAGATCATTCTTGGGTTAGGTACCTCAGAGCGTGGTCAAGCTCAGCCTGGCCCAATTTTATTTATGCAATCTGTTAAATGTGATTTTGAAAGTTCATACATGTAATTGTATAAGTGGCTCAGTGGTGTATATGCACACCTAATTTACCTGCATTTGAGTATCTCTATTTTACATTCTTTGTTCTTATTTGACAAAGGTTTTATATAAAGATGGATTACTAATTTACTAATGCATATAAATATAAAATGTATGAGTAGGTGGTAGGCTGAATGAATATAAATGGTACAATGTGTGAATTAATACATAGCAATAGAACTAAATGGTTTATTGCTTTGTCGTTTAGTGGATAAAATAGTTATACAATAAAATATTTAGGGGTATAGTAATTATCCCTACATTCCAATCAATCATTAAGGAGCTCACAACCTATTTAATAGTCTATCTTCTAAGGCTGTGTTTGGTTTGAAAGTACTGAAAGAACATTATTTTGGGTATACATGGGCATTAGGGTAGTTAAGTAATTCTATCTTAGGGTCCACTGTTTTTCATAAAGAAGGACATACTTTTAAGTCTATCCATAATTTAAAGTTAACATAAAGCTGGGCCGTTAAGAGGAGATTAAGACATTCTAATCTCTCTCAAAACAGTTTGGTGGTTCTCTTCTCTTCTCTTCTCTCTTTCTTTCTTTCTCTTTTCAGCACTGTTCCTTGTTGTTTAGTGCCTCTGTAATACCATATCTTACATGGTATCAGAGCAGGAAACGTGAAAGAGGTCTGTTAGGGATTCTTTTCATAGTCGATCTACCTAGGGTTTCTTTTTGGGGACTGGTACTCACTGCTACAGGGGATCAGACCAGATTTAGAAAGTTTTCTTGGTGATTAAAGATGGTTTTAACCATCACAGCTGTTGTGATAGGTGAATAGTGAAGTGTGTGTCCTTCTAGTGGGTCAAAACCAAGATGGAATGCTGCAGAGTGATTTTTTTGGACTAGTGACTGATGCTGTGATGATTTAGAAAGGTGATTGATGCTGTGAAGTGTTTAATAGTGACACGACATGTGATTTGTGACTGTGAGAGTGATCAGGTTGGTAAAATCTAGTGGTGATCTCATCCTTCTTAGAAAAGTGAGATAGAATGGAGGTAAAATCAAGTGTTATGGCCCCCACAACCTTTATGTTGACTACTATCAAGTTGAATGGAAGTGCAAACTATGCTGTTTGGACAAAAACTGTACAAGTGTCACTCACAGCTATTGGGAAATTGAAGTATCTTATTGATAAGAAACCCAGGACTGTAATTCCAAGTATTTGGAGTGGTTACAGGAAGATGCACAAATTAAAACTTGGCTGTGGAATTCCATGGAAACAAAAATCAGCAGCACTCTTGATACTTCAAAACAGATTTGGGAAGAAGTGAGGAGCTCAATATATACCAACTTATCACCAGTGATGTTACAGTTATGCAGGAGTAGAGAAAAGAATTATATGTAGCTAAGTTTCTTTCATGGATCAAACCTGAGTATGAATCAGTGAGAGCTTAGGTTTTGGGAAGTCCAGAGTTACCTGACTTGGAGGATGTATGTTCTAGACTTCAAAGGGCCAAGCTATCTGAATCCACCCAATCATTTGATCAAGCAACAGTTGTTGTATCTAGAAGTAGTGGACGTGGTTGTGGTACTTATGGAGGAGGACGTGGAAATGGTGGTTGTGGTCCTCCTAGATTTCCAGCTGGTAGAGGTGGCTGTGGACGAGGCAGGAGTGGTAATGTTAAGTTTTGCACTCATTGTGGATTGGAAGGATGTACAATTGGCTACTATAGAGATTTGTATGGGGTTCGGTTTTGCTCACACTACCATCGTGAGGGACATATGAGTATTGCCATTTGTTGAAGAAACCAGGAAGTTATGCCAACCAAGTCACCTATTAGGATAATATGTCTCAATCCCAATCACAGATCATTGCTACAAACAATTAGCTAGAAGGGGGGACAATGACTATTTCTAAGGAAGAGTAATCAGCCAAAAGGGGTGATGATAATTATTTTTAATGAAGAGTATAATCGATTGTTTTCCCCTTCATCTTCTTCCACTGCTATTCTTGCCCAGACATCAGGCATTGACTCCACTTTCCTTCTTTCTACCTCATCATCCCCATGGGTCATTGACTTAGGAGCTATCACTCACATATAAGGTACTTCATCCACTTTTCTCACATAACTCCTTTGTCTTCTCCTGCTTATCACTCTTTCTAATGGATATAAATCCTCAGCATCTAGAGTTGTCTGAAACCAAGAAGGTTCAGACCTGTCTAGTAAGAAGAATACACCAGAAAATGAAGAGGAGAAAAGGGCCTCGGCTGGAGAGTGAAGTTGGTGGCTCTGGACAGTCTCATACTACTTCCACCTCTGCTTTTGCCCAATCAGGTACTAGGGCCTCTGCCTATCATGCCTCTACCCCAGGTAACACTAGCCATTTTTGGATTATTGATTCAGGTGCATCTGATCATATGACCAGTTTATCTTCATTATTTCACACCTATTGCCTGTCCTCTGGAAGAGACAAAATGTCTATTGCTAATGGCTCTCTTGTCCCTATTTCAGTTTTTGCATGTTCCTAAACTAAGCACTAATCTACTTTCTGTTAGTATTATCACTAAACACCAGAACTGTTCAGTAACCTTTTTCCCTGATCATTATGTTTTCCAGGATCTGGCTACAAGGAAGGTGATTGGGATTGGTCGTGAGACGAATGGGATCTACTTGCTTGAACATCCACTTGGGAAGAGGAAAGAAGATGGGAAGTCTTTTGTGTCATAGTCTGTGAGTCAGATTATGCTTTGGCATAATCGATTGGGTCATCTTTCTTTTGGGTCTTTAAGGAGTCTTTTTCCTAATTTTTTTGAGTCAATCCAAGTGTCCAGTCTGAAGTGTGAGTGTTGTGAGTTGGAAAAGCATTGTAGATCAACTTATTCACAAAGTAATAAAAGAAGTTCTGCTCTTTTTGAAATTGTGCATACTAATGTTTGGGGACCTTATCATCTTCCTGCTATGGATGGGTACAAATACTGTCTATTGTTTGTTGATGACCACTCTCGATTTTCATGGGTTTACCTCATGCGCTCTCGGGATAAGGTTCCCACTTTGACCCGCATTTTTCATGAAATGATCCTGACTCATTTTGGGGTTAAAATAAAAAATCTCATATTTGATAATGCCAAAGAACATTTTGCAAAACCCCTATCCTCTTATATCCTTGAACATGGAGTGATTCATCAGAGCACTTGTCTCATACACCTTAGCAGAATGGTGTAGCTGAGAGAAAAAACAGACACATCCTTGAAATTGCAAGAAGCATCATGCTGAATACTAATGTTCCTATTCGTTTCTGGGGGATGCCATTCTTACTGTTGTTTATCTGATTAACAGGATTCCTTCACGGGTCTTGGACACGAAAGCTCCTTTTAACTTGTTGTATCCTGATAAGGAGCAGTTCTCTATTCTTCCAAAAACCTTTGGTTACACTTGTTTTGTCCAAATCCTTGGGCCTACTTGTTCAAAATTTGATTCAAAGGCTGCCAAATGTATTTTCTTAGGGTATGCACAAAATCAAAGGGGGTATTGTTGCTATGACCCAGTCTCGAGAACCAGATTTGTATCCATGGATGTCACCTTCTTTGAAGATGTTCCTTATTACCCTAGGGTTTCACCTCAGGGGGAGAGTGGTGAGAAGGGTGTATTTGCTCGAGATGTTCCTTTGCACATTCCTGCAAGTGGTGAGGAATGTATTGAAGGGAGTTGTCAAAAGTGTAAAGAATTAAGGGTGTTTCACAGAAGATGGTGGTGGAAAGTTGGTTCTAGTAATGACCAGTCCAGGCCAGTTCCTATCTCTTCTATAACATCAGATTCAGGTATTGCTTCCTCCTTACCTCCTACTACTAATGGCATCCCCCCTTCCACTACTATACCTCTGCATCTTCAGATGACCTTGACCTTTTGATTGCAGTACGTAAGGGGAAACGTCAGTGTACCTCATCCTCTGCCCATTGTATCTCTCATTTCCTTTCTTATGATTACATTTCATCATCATATAAGTCATTTTTAGTCTCCATTGATGCCATTCCCATTCCTAGAACAGTTCAAGAGGCCCTTATTGTCCCTGAGTAGAAGGATGCAATGAAGGCTAAGATGGATGCCCTTATAAAGAATGATACTTGGGAACTAGTTGATTAACCAAGAGAGAAGCTTGTTGGGTGTAGGTGGATATTCATAGTGAAGTATAATGCTGATGGTATAGTTGAAAGGTATAAAGCTAGACTGGTGGCTAAGGGATACACTCAAACTTATGGTATTGACTACTTGGAGACTTTCGCACCAATTGCAAAAATGAATACCATCAGGGTTTTACTGTCTCTTGCTGCTAACTTCTCTTGGCCTCTGTTTCAGATGGATGTCAAGAATGCATTTCTAAATGGTGACTTGCAGGAGGAGGTGTATATAGAGTTACCTCCTGGTTTCTATGGTGAAAAGGCTGGTAAGAAAGTTTGCAAGTTGAAGAAAGCTTTGTATGGTCTAAAGCAATCACCAAGGGCATGGTTTGATAGATTCAGACTTGCTTTGGAAAGATTTGGCTATGTCCAATCCAAATCTGACCACACTTTGTTCTTTAAGAAGAAAGAATCTTCTTTAACTCTCTTAGCTGTATATGTGGATGACATTGTGGTGACAGGAAGTGATATTGATGAGATCAACTCTCTTAAACAGCTGCTGAATCAAGAATTTGAAGTAAAGAACCTGGGTGAGTTGAAGTATTTCCTTGGGATAGAAGTGGCAAGGTCCAAGCATGGCACTTTTATTTCCCAGAGGAAGTATGTTCTTGATCTCTTGGAAGAGACAAGAAAACTAGGAGCTAAGCCTGCTGATACTCCCATTGAGCAAAATCATAAGATTAATGCTGAGGATGGTGAGCCTCTAGAAGATAAAGGTTTGTATCAACGGCTTGTAGGAAGACTTCTCTACCTATGTCTGACTCGCCCTGACATTTCATATGTTGCAAGTGTTGTGTGTCAGTACATGCACTCTCCCAAGACCTCACACCTTCTTGTTGTTGAGAGAATTTTAGCCTACTTGAAGAGGTGTCCAGGCTGAGGTATACCTTTTAAAAGCAGTGGTCATATGAAGATTGAAGTATACACTGATGTAGATTGGGCATGTTGTATTGATGGTAGGAGATCTACTTTTGGGTATTATGCCTTTGTTGGAGGAAATTTAGTTTCATGGAGGAGCAAGAAGCAAAATGTTGTTGCTCAGTCCAGTGCTGAAGCTGAATACAGGTCTATGGCTAATGGTGTTGCTGAAATATTATGGCTGAAATCTCTCCTTACAAAATTGGGAATTGAGTTTGAAAGACCCTTGATGTTGTATTGTGATAATCAGGCGGCCATTAACATTGCTCACAACCCAATACAGCATGATAGAACCAAACACATTGAAGTGGACATACATTTCATCCGAGAGAAAGTTGCCTCTCAAGAAGTGTGCCTTCCTTATGTTGCCACTAATATGCAACTTGCCAATGTCTTCACCAAGGCAGTCAACAAAATCAAGCTTGAGTCAGATTTAAGCAAGTTGGGAATGATCAATATATTTTCCCAACTTGAGGGGGAGTGTAGAGAAAATGGTTGACTAGCTTGTGGTCCCCACCTACTCGTATGTTTTTCTTGTCTATAGTGCTGTTAGAAGACTGTCAGAATCTTTTTTTCTGTTGTTTCTAGTGGCAGGGGCATTCTTGTCATTGTACACTTAATGTTGAAAACCTTATATTTTAAACATCATTTGGGGTGGTAGACTAAGCTAGCCGAACCCTCACATTCTTTTCTATTCTCTCTCCCTCTTCATCTCTTCTCCTCCCTTCTCATCCTCTTCTCTTCTTATCACTTCCAATCTTTGGTTTTATAGCTGCTAAAGCTGATTCCACAGATGGGATCTGCAACATAACTTTCTTTCTACTATCCTCATTGTGTACCAGAGAGTAGGCTTGAGATAAAGAGTCACACTCTCTAGTGAGAAGATGTCTTACAATATCATAGTCAGAGTTCAGCCTTGCCAGGAATTCAAACACTCTATTTTTCTCAACCAATTTCCTGTATGTAGCAGGATCCTTTTGGCTCTCCCACTCAATAGTCTCAAGATGATCAATCTCATACCACAATGATTTCAAGGTGGAGAAATATACTGACACAGGTTTCTCCCCCTATTTAAGGTTCTTCACTTCCATTTTCAGTTCATAGGCTCTAGAACCATTAAGGGGGTGAGAATAGGTTTCCTTCATATTGTCCAAAATCTCCTTGGCTGTCTTTGCCCAAAGATAGTTTCTACTGATATGAAGCTGCATGGAATTGCATAACCAAGTCATAACCATATAGTTTTCTTGAACCCCTTTAGCAAGGGAAGGGTCCTCCTATGCTGGTTTCTTTGTGTCTCCCGTCACATACCCTAGTTTTTCCCTCCCTCCAATGGCCATCACAGCTGATTGGGCCCATTCCAAATAGTTTGATCCATCAAACTTGACTGTAGTAATCTGAAATGAACTGTTATCAGTAGAGTTTACATCTCCAACAAGTCCATCTCCATTTGGTTTGTTCTCATTTCCAGCCATTTCCATGCTGAAGTGGTCCAAAAATGAACACTGAATGAGGGGTACAGCATTGCTCAAACTCCTCTTCTAAGCAGAAATTCCAGGTACTGACCAACAGTACCCATTCAGAAGCAGAGAACAGTTCGTACTGGTAAAGGGACCTTTTTACAAACACAAGGTGGGCAGTAGAGGAGACCACACTGTCAAAAATAAAAACAGCCCAGAGAACAGTCCGTACAGGTGCCCAAAAACAGTCCAAGAAAAACATTAACCAGAAGTACTGATTCCAGAGATATTTCAGCCACTTGACAGTCCAAAAAAGTATGGAAACAACCCAGAAATTTCTGGGCTAAAGCAATCTAAAAGAACAGCCGAATAGCTGTACTAGTTCAAAGAATTTTCGGACACTTTTAACAGTCCAGAACAACAAAAAACAACCCAGACACTACTGGTCACAACTCTCAATCTCTGACTTAAGCTCTAAATCAGAAACCAACCTGTTTTCTCCGGTTCTTCCTGGTCACCAGACAACTCTCCAAGAGATTTGAATCTTGGGCACCTTCTACGATCTCCAATGACCTCCAAGAACCAGGCGACTCAATCTGAAACTTCCAGCCCTAGAACAACTCTCATGTAGTCGGCCAGTCAACACCTACATAAGAGCTCAAGCCAGGTCCAGGCCTGCTCTGGTACCAAGTTGTCTGAAACCAAGAAGGTTCAGAGCTGTCTAGTAAGAAGAATAAACCAGAAAATGAAGAGGAGAAAAAGGAAAAGAAGAGAAGAGGATGAAAAGAGAGGAGAAGAGAAGAAGAGGAAGAGAGAATAGAAAAGATTGTGAGGGTTCGGCTAGCTTAGTCTACCGCTCGAAATGATGTTTAAAATATAAGGTTTTCAACATTAAGTGTACAATGACAGGAATGCCCCTGTCACAAGAAACAACAGAAAAAAAGATTCTAACAGCACTATAAACAAGAAAAACATATGAGCAGGTGAGGACCACAAGATGGTCAACCATTTTCTCTACATCTAGCATAAGACATGTTAACCCAACATCCCAACTTTCATTACCATTTGTTCTTTATGTTCCTCAATTCCCTTTCAATCTTATGTCTATGAGTAAGCTTACAAAGTCACTTAATTGTTTTGTTACCTTTTTCCTTCTTATTGTGTGTTTCAGGACTTAAAGACAAAAAGGCAGATTGGTGGAGTTGAATCGGGTGGCTTTTACTATTTACAAGGTGGCTTAGGACATACTACCCTTCAGTCTTCTACTTTTGATGTGTCTCCTTTTCAACTTCATTGCCGGATAGGTCATCCTTCAGTGTAGAGTCTTCATGTCATGGTTCCTCCGCTTTCATCCAACACTAGTTTTGAGTGTAATTCATGTCAGCTTAGCAAGCATCATTGAGCTGTTTTTTCTCCTTGGGCACTAATTGTGTATGTTGATATGATAGTTATAGGAAATGATTTAGAGGAAATCAAAAGGTTTAAATAGTTTTTGGCCTCAAAATTTGAGATATAGGACTTAGGATCTCTAAGGTACTTTTTAGGTATAGAGAAAATCAAAAGGCTTAAATAGTTTTTGGCCTCGGAATTTGAGATAAAAGGACTTGGGATCTCTAAGGTACTTCCTAGGTATAGAGGTGGACGGGTCTAAGGAAGGAATTTATATTTGTCAAAGTATGCCTTGGATCTCCCAATACGATCTCATTTGTTGGTCTTTGACCATTGTTTATTGTTTGAGAGTTATGGAAGGAACGCAATAGGCATCGATGGGAAGGGAGATTTGTCTGCTCCTATACAGTTATTCAAAGAATAATCCTTTGGCTTAGAGAGATTCCTTTCACATCTAAAGTTTGGAAGATGGTGTCTAATAACCAAAGGCTCTCCCTTAGTTGCCTTCATCTTCCTATTCTCCAAGTTCAGTCGGTGAGGTACAGTTTGGTTTGTGTTCAGCCCCCTTATCTTGGCTATGTAAAATTAAATGTTAACGGTGCTTCTCATGGGAATCCCGGGGTCTGTGGAGGAGGAGGTGTAGTTCGGGCAAAGAGTGGTGATTTCATTTCTGCTTTTGCAAATTTTTATGGTGAGAACTATAATTTGTATGTTGCATCCCTGGCTCTTCATGGTGGTATAATGCTGGTAAGGTCTCTAGGTTATCGACGTGTTCACATCTTTTCGGACTTGTAGATTTTGGTTAATATGGTCAATCTCAAGTCTTCTATGCCTCATTATCTCTAGTATTGGGAGAATGAGCTTTTTGGGACATTGGAAGACATGGACTTTATCATTCAGCATGTGTTCAGGGAAGGTTCAACTAGTCGATGCCTTTGCTAATCTGATTAGCAACCCTCAGTGATTTATGATGCCCTTCTATCCATACCCTCTCATGTTCATAGGATTTTTTATGACGATAGTTATGGTCTCCCTCATATTTGAGCTTTTTTTTTTATTTTTCCTCATTTTTGGATCTGTTTATTGTGGTTGTATATATTTATAAGCCGAAAACTTGATGTACAGATTTTCTTGAGGGGTAAGGTTTTTATGTCCTCCCTCATAGGTTTTATCTTGATCATTATTTTAATAAAATTTATGATGGTCACCCTCGATTGAGAGTAAAATTTGGGGCTAAAAAAATATCTCCTAAAGGAGACAATGAAATTGGAAAATAGGCCTATTGAAACCCCTATAGAGCAAAACCATTGATTACAAGTAGACCTGTTCATGGGCCGGGCTCGGACTTGGCTTTTGTCAAAATTCTAATGGGCCTGGCCCGAAGCCCGAGCCTGAGGCAGTGTAAAGTTGGGCCTGAAGCCCGGCCCGTGAACAAGTCTAATTACAGGAAAATGATGAGGAACTTTACCCAAACAAGGAAAGATACCAATGACTTGTGGGTAAACTTCTCTGTCTCTCACTAGACCTGATATTGCATATGTTGTCCATGTTATGAGCCAATTTATACATTCTCCTCGAGCTTCACACATGAAGGCAATGGAAAGAATTTTGAGGTACTTGAAGACATATCCAAGTAGAAGCCTATACTGATGCTTATTGGGCTGAGTTTGTTGGTGATAGGAGATCTACAATTGGATGTTGCACATTTGTAGGTTGTAATTTAGTAACTTGGAGAAACAAGAAACAAACCATGGTGGATCGGTCAAGTGATGAAGCGGAATACCGAACCATGGCACATGGAGTTTCTGAACTTCTTTGGATCAAGATACTCCCAAATGAACTGAGAATTGTCATGTCTGGTCCTTTGAATATCTATTACGATAACCAAGCTGCAGCAAACATTGCTAACAATCCTATCCAGCATGATAGGACCAAACACATCAAAATTGTAGACACTTTGTGAGAGAAAGGGTTGTGTCTGCAGAACTATGTAGTCCTTATATTCTCTTTGCAAGACAAGTTGCTGATGTCTTTACTAAGGATCTTGGTAGAACTAGATTTGGAGAATTAGTATGTAAGTTGGGAATGATGGACATCTATACTCAGCTTGAGGGGGACTGTTGTGGGACTTAATAAGTATGGACTTCAGCCCATTTATGTTATGTCATACTTTGTTCTGTTATGTTGTAATGGCCTTCCTTATTTTAAGTTATATTACTGTACACTAATGGGGGATATGTCATCACTAAGATGGATTGGTCATGTGCATAGAAGACCTTTGACACCACTAATAAGAAGTGATCTTTTGCAAGTTGAAGGGACTAGAAGGGGTAGGGGTGGACCAAAAAGGGCATGGATCAAAGTAGTAAGAAATTATTGAAATGCTAATAATTTAACAATGGATATGACATTAAACAGAAATGAATCAAAGTAGTAAGAAATGATTTAAGTGCTAATAATTTAACAATGAATGTGGCATTAAACAGAATGGAATGGTGAAACAGGATTCATGTAGCCAACCCTGTATAGCTGGGATAAGGCTCGGATGATGATGATGATGATGATGAAAGTGTTATTTGTAACTCTGTTGTCTGCTTGTATGAGTTGCTACAAACAAGGTGACCAAATCTATCAAGTTATTTAGCCTTTATTTTTATGCTAGCCAAGATTGTATACTTGATATTCTATGTTTTTCTATCTCTTTATTGCATACTTTGTAATCTTTATTAGTTTATACATGAAACTATGAAACTGCATCCATATCTTAAATTTAGAACATATCTTTTTTGACTGACTTGACCAGTCACCATATTGCCTAGAGAGACCAGAAGATTAGTCATTGCCTCACTGCATTAGTACTCTGATGCTAGCCTTCTTGTTTGCCTATATCTAATTACTTTATTTGGTTAGGTTGATAATGCTCATATAGCATAGGCTATCATAATATATTTAGCATTAAAGTATTGATGCATAAGAAATATGAAATGAGGTACTTTACAAATTTTATTAACAGATAATAAAATTCCTTTCCAGCAAGCTTATTAGTTATTTCTCATATAGGGGGTGGTAGTGTAAATAAGGCCCAATCCATCCATTTTGCTTATATAATTTATTATTGTTCATATTAAAGGGAAATCTTGACAATGCATCTCCAAATGCCGGTTATGTACTGCTAAAGTTTTACCACCTTTATGAGGGCAAGGTATGATAATTTTGCTATCAATGGAGTGTTTGTTAAATATATTTAAGCATTTTCTCATCTTCTTCCTTGTTGTACTGCTTTTCTAGAATCGTAAAGAATTTGAGAGTAATTTGGTTCATCGGTTTGGTGCACTTGTCAAGATGCCGTTGCTCAAGGCAGATAGGTTAGTAGACTTCTTATATACTTGATAATGGATACTTGAGCAGTCTTTGTTGTCAAGATTTTTCTGATGACACTCATTCTATAGATTTATAGGGATTTTTCTTTGTTAATGAACCAAGCAGAGATTGTCATTCCTCCCATAAGGGGCATGATTTGCATCTCCCTCCATGTACCCAAACTTACTGATTTACTAAAATCAATTTATTCAAATGCTTAGAAAGCAAAAAGGGTTGTAATAGAAAAAGAAAAAAAAAAAACTTGATATTTTTCAAATGTATGAATTGTGAGAGGTAGGACTGGGGTTTTGTACAACTGACCGGTTCCATTCTCCAGTGAAAGTTATGTGTATCTCTAGGGATCATATTTATGGATTTCAAATTTATAATTTCAGAAGCAATGTGAGGGTGGGCCTTGGCACAACGGTTGGGTTGCTCCATTGCAACCTGGGTGACCAAGGTTCAAATCTTGGAAACAGCCTCTTTGCATGTGCAGGGGTAAGGCTGCATAAATCTGTCCCTCCCCAGACCCTGCATTGATGTGAGCCTCATGCACTGGCTGTCCTTTTAATTTCAGAAGGCTTGTGGGTGAGTAAACTTTTGCCTTTCACCTTTTAAATCTAAATCATCCAGAAACTTGCCTACAGATGCATTTATCCAACAGCAAGAGGACTTGATGTCTTTCTCGTATCAATAAACCACTATAATATCCAGATATCATTATAAGGGTGTTGCATCATGTTGGATACTTCAATTTTAAGTGTAAATTTTGTATCCAATACCATATCCTGTTGTGCCCATGCTGTATTTGGCTAACATAAACAAACCATTTATAACTTGTAGTTTTACTCCAAAAATCCTTAATGATAGTTTCCTATTTCATATCTATATTTCACAACTTCACATTTTCCTTTCAGATAATGAAATTATGGTAGTTGCAGCTCAATTTTGATGCAAGTCCAGTTTCCCTCTAAAGTTACTAAGAAAACTATCAAATGTAACTTTTCCTGAGAAGTATTTTGCTTCATATTTGCCTTACATTTTAGAGTCATCTTGTGAACATGCAATTACTTCGTATTGTTGTCATTAATCTTTCTTTCATTTTAATCACTTTCCCCCTTTTGATTGCATATGCATTTACATTTGCAGGAGTCCTTTACCTAATCCTGTTAAATCAATATTAGAGGATGGGTTGACTCTTTACAGGCTTCATATATTCAAGCATGGAAGGTAATTCAACAGGTTTAGTAATTAGCAGGGCAAAAAACAGTCTTCCTGTCTTTAGATCAATCTACCAAAATACAAAAGCTTATTTTTATCTGTAACTTGTGATTACCTGGCGGGTTGATATGTTTTAGTTTACTTCTATATTCTACTAGATACACAAGCACATAAAAAAGCTCTGCACCATGTGCCTCATAACTTGGGGTGATAAGGGATGTCATGGACCAAGAAAACTGATGAGTTTTAAAACTCAGCAATGCTTATTATCAAACCTTGGGTGTAGCAAGCCATTTCAAATCTAACAATTTCCTTCTCTTGATGTGGATTGGTTGTAATTTAGAATTAGAAGTTTATATTAAGTTTGCGCACTCATTGTGATGAAACACTATCAACAAAGTAAAATATAAAATGTTGTTGTCTTGTTAATACCAAGATTTTAAGTCTAATTTCGTAGAGGCCCTTATTGTTATCCATTTGACAATTACATTTACTATTCTTAAAATTCTTGAACTTAGATTGGATTCCACTAGAGGACCATATGCAATGGCGTGGGCTAACTGGGAGAAGCAATTAAGAGAAAGCCTGATTGGAAATGCAAATTATCTTAGTTCTGTTCAGGTAAGTATCCATATTTAGTTTCTTTGTGGTTTTATTTTGCTGATCTTATTAATTGCTATGTTGTGTGGAGTATGTTCAGTTCCATCAATTGGTAATCAACTGGCGGAGATATAATTACTGTAGTAGTTACTCCTAATCTGTTTCTAGTTATGACAACCTCTCCCATCTCCACCCCCTCCCCTGCCCCCCCCCCCCCCCCCCCCCCCCTTTCTGTGGACAGGATAGAAAAGAAAGTAAACCACATCGTTCCAACCAAATGGTTTCAACATTATGGTTTTTTCTAGTGCCAGTACATTGTTATCATTGATTGTGTACCTCCTGCATGGGTTGTCCCTTTCCAGGTTCCATTTGATTATGCTGTCAAGCAAGCACTGGAGCAATTAAAAGCTGTTGCAGGAGGTGATTGTACAACACCGATTACCGAGAAGAGAAAGTTTGGGACAATTGTCTTTGCAGCTGTCACTCTACCTGTTACAGAAATCAGGAGCCTTCTGGATAAGGTAACTATTCCTTTTCTATATGTTCTTATAAATAGGCTAAAGCCATAAAACTGAACCTTTTGTTCTTTGCATTTTTCTGGAAGGTGTTCAACTGTTTGTTTACTAGTTCATCTTAGGAGCATCAACGGCCTAGCCCCACAAGCTGCTTATCTGGACCTACTAGGGGTTACTGCAACTTTAGACTCATAACCAAAGCCTTTACAATGGCCTTTCTGTCCAAATCCATATATATATATATATATGAACTAGGTTCTGGGTCTGGGCCTCAATATTGGAAAGTTCCAAGTTTGAACTTGAACCATCTTTTTCTTATGTCTGTGTGTTGGGGGAAGCAAAAACAAAAAATGGCACCTTGATTAATGACACAAGTGTCCTTCGAAGACCCTACTGATGGACACATACCCAGTACCCATCATTGTATTAAGGCTTGATTTTTTTTTCTCAGGTTGACATTCACTGATTACATATCCATTAGTTGAATTCTTTGAAGGATGCTTACATCTGAAATCTAGTATGTATTTGCTATCATTGTCGTTTCCTCCATGTCAGCGCCATATAGGCATTTTGTCCTTTCTACTTTTTCATGTTTGATTGAGTTTTTTTAAGCATTTTCAAACTGTTTCAAGTAACACCCCTACCTTGGGTTATGTGAAAACTGAAAACAACTTCTAGAGAAAATGTCATTTTGATATTTCTTGCAATGGAGAAAATGTTTTCTCCTTTTTGCCTATGCTGCACCTAATGGTGTCTAGTTAGAACCAAATAATATTATAAAATATGCATAGAACCTGGGGTACTTTAACAAATTCCAAGGCGTGGCGGTTTCTTGAGAAAATTGCAATGATACTAAACAAGGCCTTAAGGAGCTGAGATAAACTTGGGGAGAGCAGCATCAAATTTATTTAACCTGTCTGTGACTGATTTTTTTTTGAAGGTAAAATAAAATTTCATTAAAGAAAGAAAAATAAACATCCCAAAAGGTGATAAGGTATCACCATTCACCACTTACGACAGCATAAAAAAACTACAATAAGCCTTCAACCGATATTTTCCACATTACAAATTTGAAACCCCAAGATCCTCCCTTGTGATTTGTCTAAATTCTGGTAATATTAATACCCAATCTGCAACAGATTTGCTGACAGCTTCCACAATTTTATCCACACTGTGCGGTTATAAATGGAATGCAGCTCCATATCACCTTTGCTTTACTTCCATATATTCCAGCAGATTGCAAATGGAATGCAGCTGCATACCACCTTTGCTTTCTTGCTTCCTTTTATCTTTGGCCATGAAGAAAAGATCTCAGCAGGAGAAACTGGACTATAGTCTCTTACTCCAAACATGGCAGCAAACAGCTTCCACAAAAATCCAGAGATCTTGCATGAGAAAAATAAATGGCTAACATCTTCCTCTTTCTCTTTGCACGTGAAGCACATATTAGCCAAGTTGAAACCCCTGGATTTCAGATGATCCGCAGTCAAGATACTATCCATCGCCACCAACCATACAAATGCTTCAACCCTGGGAGGGATCCGATTTCCCCATACTCCAATTCACCCCTTGACTGAGCTGATGAAACTCTCACCTCCTCCAATTTCTCCAATAATGTATTGCATTCTTCAACCTCTCTATCTAATAAAGGTCTTCTGAATTTTGGGCACCAGACCAGTTGATCTCCTCTCCTTTCATAACACAGGCTGATAGAAACTTCAGGTTCAGCCAGCCTATCTAGCCTTGGGCACAGCTCATTCAATTTGCCTATCCCACTCCAATCATCCTCCCAAAACCTGATTCCTTGATCCGTCTCCTACTAGAAAGCTTGTCAGATTTTTGAATTCCTGGTTGAACTTCATGATCCCTTTCCATAAACTCACCTCATAAGAAGCCCTCACCTCCCTTGACTCCCACCCAAATCTCACTACCCCATATTTCCCCACCACCACCCTTCTCCACAGTGAATTTTCCTACCTCCACAACCACTTACCCACCAAGGTCTTATTGAAGACCCTCATTCTTCTGAACCCCAAACCTCCCTTCTTCTTTAGCCTACATACTTTCTCCCATTTTACCAGGTGAAACTTCTTATCCCCTCCCACACCTCTCCATAAGAAATCCCTCATAAGCTTTTCTACCCTTTCAGCCACCCAAGGTGGAATCCTCAGTAAGGACATGTGGTAGGTTGGTAAATTTGAGAGAACACTTCCGATTAAAGTTATTCTCCCCCCTAAAGAAAGATATTTGGTTTTCCAACCATCCAATCTTTTTTCAATCTCCACAATTTGATTTCAAACGACACTTGAGTTCGAAACTCCACCAATCGGCAGACCCAGATAAGTAAATGGAAGCTCCCCTATTCTGCATTCAAAGGCTTCAGCACATTCTACTAACACCTCCCTCACAACTTCCCCAACTCTAATCATCATGCTCTTGGACAGATTCACTTTTAGACCTGTTAACAGTTCAAAGTTGGCCAGAATTGCTCTCAAGTTTAAAACCTGCTCGACCGATGCATCTAGGAAAATCAAAGTGTCATCAGCTACAAGGACCATCTCCACCCACCTTGAAACCCTTCTATCAGACCCAACTGAACACTTTTCTCCAACAGCATGTTCAGCATCTCCATTACCAATACAAAAAGCATGGGAGAAAGTGGAAAAATTCCAATGATATCCCATTTAAAAGTATTGATAATGAGACTGAAGATACACAAGGAAACATCCAGCTTCTCCACTTCTCACCAAATCCTATTAGTCTTTGAATTTCTTCTAAAAGCCTCCACTCTACGTGATCATAGGCCTTCTCAATGTCTATGTTGCAAACCAAACCTGCCTTTCCACTCCTCAACCTAGAGTCAATACATTCACTTGCCACTAGAACTCTGTCCAAAATCTGTCTACCTTCCACAAAAGACATCTGGTTTTCTCCTACAACCTCATGCAACATTTTTCTGAGTTTTTTCGATGATACCTTGGCTAATAATTTGTAAGGACTACAAATTAAGCTTATTGGTCTGAAATCCTTCAACTCCACAGCCCCCGCGCCCCTTTGGAATCAGAGATATAAAAGTTGCATTGGCTTAGTTCTTATGGTCAGACCTTAGTACTTATGTCCATTGCCTTCATGGGGTGTTCAAATTAGCGTTAGGTTTTCCGACCTAGTATCATTTACATGGCAGGTGTATGTGGTGACTGCTTCCCAGTTCTAATGGGAATATCAAAAAATAACTGCAATTTTTTCTCTTGTCCTCATCTCTATGTAGATAAAGGAGCAGTATCCCCAGGTGGAAGGTTTTCTCAAGGATAAAGATTTGGAGAACTCCCTCAAGAAGGCTCATGTGACTCTTGCTCATAAGAGGAGCCATGGTGTCACTGCTGTTGCCAGTTATGGCGTGTTCCTCCACCAAAATGTCCCTGTTGATCTGACTGCACTTCTCTTTTCTGATAAATTGGCTGCATTCGAAGCTCACCTTGGCTTTGTTAATGGTGAGAAGATAACGTCGAAAAACCAATGGCCCCATGTCACTTTATGGACTGGAGAGGGAGTTGCAGCCAAGGAAGCCAACACGCTACCACAGCTCCTTTCCGAGGGGAAGGCAACTCGCATTGAGATAGACCCATCTACCACTGTATCAGGACCATTGGAATTTTATTGAGTTGCCAAGTTTATATAACGTCTGGGTGTTGATCAATTGGTTTTGTGCTGCCTGCTTAAGGTCCTGTATCAGTGACGTTATCTCAGCAATTGGAACCACTTTTTCTTTGGATTTTGCAGATATGGATAGAAAGGTGTCAAGGGAAGTGGGGGAATTTTGTTAGGAACTACAAATCCTCCTATCTTATAGATGTGTACGTTTTGCAAAATTATTATAGGATAAAAATAAATGCTTCCATATCTTCGTTTCTCTCCATTGTTTGCTACTCTACCTGACATATAATCGTAGTACTAAATGAGGTTCCTATGGGTTGAAAAAAAAAAAAGAAAAAGAAAAAAAATGGGGAATTCAGTTATCAGAGAATAAGAAAAGATTCCTATTCCCATGCCTTCTCTTACGGCATAAGTCTTTTCTACTAAATAATGCATCATTGATCATGTAATTTACATATTATCCCTACTTGAGATTTTATCAGATGGTATCTGCAAGAAAACAAAGAGGTTACATAATAGAAAGAAAAAAGGATTAACATTATTTAATGTACTTTCAATTGTAATAATGGTTTGGAATTTTGATATTGACAGACGTTTTGTCATGTAGAAAAGGACAAATTTTGTTATTTGGAAAATGTAAGGAAATAGAGAATTTTTATAAAAAACTATTAAAAGAGTTGAAGGAATAAAGAAACAGGCACTTTCTGGCCATCCTTTTTAGGAGAAAAGGAATAACAATTTCTCGGTAGATGGCATTATCTCCATAGTGTATTTTGATATTAACACTTTTTCTTGTTCTAATACAAGCACCAAGGCACACGCGTTGCACATAGTATAAGAGCACATGCATAAGTACTAAACCAGATATGATTTATGGTATTTGGATTTAATTTTTATAATCTGAAACAAAGGCAAGTGTGCACTTAATATAACTATAGATTGATGTTCATTTGATGGGGTTTAATTGCAAAAGCTGATAATCATTTGAGAAATTTTCATATACTGAGTTTACCAAAAAAAGGAAAAAAAAAACTTTGAACTGATTATATTATTAGATTAAATTGATATAGTTTGGAACTTCTGCTGATGCTGCTGCTATGAATCAAATTTCATTTTTTTAAATTATAATATAATTGTTCATGATTTTGCTAATAGTCCATGAAATCTTGTTTTTTTTGTACAGAAATAATTTTGATATACTAGTTGTGTCTGATTTTGAACTTTGGCATTATTCAAATAGAGGGAATTTGAGACTTCTAATAAAGTTTAAAATACAGCATTACAGTGTCAGTTGTTCAATAACGGCATACTTCAACAGAACATCCATACTTTAAATGGCTCGATCGATCATTAAAGCGGCACAGATCCATGCCTACAAATCAAAATCACAGAAAAAGCCGACAACTTGTTACATCCAAAATACGTAATATCTTAATGTGTCAATTTGTCCACATTTCCCATTTCTACTAATGCAGCATTATGTTCTAAAAAGAGAGAATAGGCAGTTTGCTTCTAGGAATGATCAAGATGAAGCGCTACGCAGTGCTCACAACATAAAATTGGCGTGCTAATAATCGGCCGAATGTTTTATGCAATATGGCGTAGCAGCCCAGGAGATAAACCAAGGTTCAAAATATGGGGTGTATTTGCATCAACTAAGATACGCATAGATACAATCAATCAAGGGCTGGCTCATTGGTGTGTTAGCTGGATTGTTCCAGCATTGACTTGGAATCAAGTCCCGCAACCCAGTACTTTGGGGAAAAAAGAGGGTAAAAGGGAAAGTTATGGGTGATTAACCAAAAAAAAAAAAAAGATATTAATGGTTTATGAAGAAATATATTCTAGTTAATTATAATTTCATTAAAAATCCCATGGTTAACTATAATTTATAAATTATAATTCTTAAGTTTTAATATTTTATGGAATGGGAAAACCCAACTCTCTTATCCAACCATAAAACATACATTGGCTCAACTTTAGTGAAAATATAATTAATAATTATTTATTATTTAAATAATTTTTATTTATTATTTATTTCCAAAAACTATAAAAAATAAATAAACATTATATAATATATTCAAAAAATAGTTATTAAAGAAGAAATTTCAATTGCTTTGTGGATATGATAGATGATCCATAGAATTATAATATATTCAATCATTGTGATCAAATGATAAAATATAATTAATTATTTATTTATTTTTTAATTCTAATAATATAAAAATAAAAATAAATAGTTATTAAATAAGAAATTTCAGTTGCTCTATAGATATGATATATCATCCATAGATCTAAAAAATATTTAGTCTTGATAGGAAGAAAAAAAATTACATTTTCAAATTTTTTGTTAATTTATTTTTTCCCCAAATATCTTCATGAAATTTCCATAAATCTACTGACAAAACAAAAAAAAAAAATGTGATTTTGAATGTAAGAATTGTAGATCAACATAAATTTAAACATTCAAGAAAAAGAAAAGAGATCACAAGATATTATAAAAAAAATTAAAAAAAAAAACACATCTATTTTTGCCATATTTTTTCAAAATTTGAAAAATCTTCAAAAAAAGTAACCATTCACACTTGTTTCTTGCAAATTTTAGCAAATCTAGCACTCTAATAATGAGATTTGGAGTTTTAAAGTCATTTGATGGTGAAAGAAGGCTTATTTCAAGAAAATGAAGCTTGCTTTCCCCTTTTATTTTTTCAGTTTTTAACCATATTTTTTTGTCGATACACTACTAATACACCCCAGATACGCCCTCGATACACCCCCAATACAGTCCAATACAGGTCCGATACACATTAAAAAGACAAGACACCCAATTTCCATACCTACCCCGTATCTGAACCTTGGCATCAACACAATACACCAATACAGAAAAGGTTTGGGGGTTTCAAAATTTTAGGACTGTCACCATCTCTTTAATACCCATAAAAAGAAAAAACAAAAACAAATGAGTATCATCCATATGATAGTCTCATACCCACTTGACAGTATCAAGTGTATCAATATTTTGATCCAGTTGCACACACTGTATTATCTCTTGGCATTTCTTTACGAAAATCCAAGCCAAATTGCATTTGGATTGTGGAAAGAAAAGGGAATATTATTGAATATTATTCATTTCCAATGTTTGATTTGTAACATGCCTTAAGATGAGATAGAAAAAAAAGTGGGATTGCAGCTCTCAATTCTTTGGAAGTGAAATCAGTATTATTTTGGTGTGAAAAAAGTGGAAAAAGTGAGTGAAACTTATTTAACATTAAAAAAAAGATTTCCATTGTATTTTTTAAGAATTAATATTAGACAGTGACCCATTAATAAATTATTAATTATTTAATAAAAACTAAAATGTTTAAATTAATTAGTTAACAAATTAAAAGTAAATTATTAATATAATATATTAATAATTAATTATTAGATAATAGCAAATTATTCACTAATAAAAATTAAAATAAAATGTTAATTAATTATTCATTTAATTAGTAATGCTATTGGCGCTGATGCTCCCACTACTTGTCTTTTACAACCAAACAATAGAACGTAAAAATTTTACACCCATTTTCTATTTCTCATCCCATCCCATTCCATCAAAATCTTCCCCCAAACCAAATATAAATGGTATTCCTCCAATGAAGAGTTGTGAATTTCTTAATGCCATGACCAAAAAAATTCCCCAAGCGTAAGAAGCCACCACGTTAATTTGCAAATTTCACAGAGGACATAATCCAAGCTTTCAAAAGGGTCTTGCAGTATGGATTTTCCAGTTTATCAGAATGCAGAACCACTTCCCTTTGTCTTTCCCAGCATTACATCTTTTGCTTCATTAATTTTAGAAGCGAGGTAATGACTACCGCCTGCATCTGGGTGATTTGCAACCATCACTTTTCTGTGTGCCTCCTTCACTTTTTCTGGAGTTGCGTTTTCCCTGTCATGGCATACAAATAAATAAATAAAACATGCACCCACACACGCGTGCAAAAGTTGGTTATATTCTTCTGCTGTAAGGTGCAATGGTCGGATGTGTTAAGAGTCAGAAATAGACTGAAACGAGCTGAAAATTTTACATAACGAATAACTGCCATATCTACACAGTATGGTTCGAGTGTTTGACCATTTTGAAGCACAAAACGGGTGAAGTAATATAGGAGTTTGTTTTATTACATTCGATAGGGATGCAGATGAGGATACTGACATATAAACACCTCTCCATTTCTCAAAATCATGGATAACATGCTGACATGTCAGTATGCTAACATGCTGACATCCACGCTGCTACTACGTACCATTTATTTGAATCCGAGGCAAATTTAATGAAAAGTTGATAAAAGTGTTGATGGAACTTCTTTTTGTTTTTTTTTTCCGGGTAAAAGAACTTTTTCAGCTGCTTTGCTCTCAATCTGCATGGAATTTGTAAGCTGGCTTTCTCCCTGGTGAGATCCACCGGGAAGCTGTTGTAATATTTTCATCTGTTATCAATAAATTTCTTACTTTCCCTTTCAAAAAAATAAGAACTTTTTCTATTTACCTACTCAGAAAGCTGCCTTGCAAAGAGTTGACATCCGTGATCATGAGAATTTGGAAAAGTTTTTGTGCCGTCCACCATTCTGATGCAACCCTTCTCTATCCAGGCTTCGGACCAGTGCTGTAAGGCAGGCTTACTGGCAGAGTTTTTTTATAATCAATTGACCTAACATTTAAATGTTGATGATCCAATGGTTGAGATGGTCACTCAACACCACTCCAAAAGAGGAGGCATGGGATCAAACCCAAAGAATTGCAGGCTCTCCGTGGTTCCCTACCCGTGAATCCCGCTAACTCGTACTGACAGACTGACCCAAACACTGGAATACCAAAAATAAAGAAAAAAAAAGAGCTACCACTTGAATATATAAGAATTTTCAAACCTTCACCACATAGGTGAGCATGCTAATCCTTCACTGGGCATTTTTGTCCACCCAATTCATCAAATGCTCCCTCTGTTGGATGAATTTCCCTCTTCACAAGGATATTTAAATAAGAAAGCATTGAACTGGTTATTTGGAGTTGTGCTAATTTCGTAATATGGACCATTGCTTGGTATAATTATAAAACCTCAGATTGGAAAGCATGAGAATGTTGAAGTCTCAGAGCAGCCACTTCATGAAAAAAAAAATCAAGTAGTTAGTAGCTACAAAAAGATACCCAATGATTTTCTGTTGACATGTTTTGCCCTATGTAATTTGTAAATTACCACCTGTTTACCATCGTAGTCAAGGCAACACCTAGCAACAACATGCCCATGGAGAGTTGCCTCACTTAATCACCAAGCTAATTTGTATACGGCACAATGAAATACTTTCATATCTTTGAGATTATAATAACAAAATAGGCATTTCTAAACTAAAATATCCATTTTGTATGTTTACATGCTAGCTTCTTTTTATTATTTTCTCATTTACTAGGGTTCAACTGACACATGTATCGGTGTATGCTGTCTTGACCCCTCAAAGACTTTAAAACCTGAATCAATACGCAAGGAAGAACTTGAAATTTTATCCAATCAACATATTCTTCTTCTTTTCCTAGGACAAAAAGAGGGTCTCAGCCCCTATATTTTATGAATTTCCTATTGTTTCTTCTTTTTCTTCTCATGTGTATGTTGATTTTTATACTTTAATACGAAAGTTTATATTTGTTATGAAGATTATAGATAATTATTAATGAATGATGGTTTCCGGTCTCTATGGAACCCAGGGAACTACCTTAGGATTCATGTTTCTTATTTAAAAAAAAAATCCATTCCTATGCAACTAGGCAACAAGGCACCTCCTGTCACCTAGGTTCATCTTGGCGCCTCGAAAACTATGTTGTTTACTAACAATAGAGAATAATTAAATTAGTTAGGCAAAAGATGACTATTCAAGGTTAGGTGAATCCACCAAGTTGGTGAATGTTATCAAGAACTATACAGATTACAGACATGCGACGTATGTATTTCTGGAGAAAAAGTTCCCTAATTGAGTGAACTAGGGAAGCTTCCACAGAACATAGCCTTTTGTTTTGTCATTTGTACCCAAGGATCTTGTTTTTTTCATACTGGTATAATTGAATTTAAATCTTCACTCTATTACAGTGATTTAAAATGCGCTAGGCACTCAGGCAAGGCACATTTTAAGGTATGTGCCTCACCTAGGCCCCAGGCACAGCACTTTCAAAAGGTACGCACCTGGTGTACCTAGGTGTGCACCTAGTGTGTCTCGCACTTCAGCCAGAACGTGCACCTTTTCGAAATTTGTACTGTTTTTCTATTTATAACCTAATAAAAGATATATATTAGAAGATAATTAAAATTATAAAGCCATTTTTTTGTAGGGATTAAGAATTTAAGAACTTAAAATGGACTTGTTTGGGCTTGCCTCAAGGGGCTTGGTACAAAGGTTGCTTGTAGAATTAAGAATGAAAGATGTTTAAAATCACATTATCTATTTGAAATAATGCAATTGGGAGAGAAATAAAGAAATTAAAAGTTTGGCATGCTTGAATATGTTTTGTATGCTATTTTTTACTTTATTTTTGCTTCTTTTTTTTTGATTAATCAACAATACCTTCCCCCTTTACCCCCCTTTTTTTCCCAAAGTGCTGATTGCAGGATTTGATTCCGCATCAATGCTGGGACAACCCAGCTAACACACCAACGAGCCAGCCCTCGATTGGTTATTATTTTTGCTTTTTACATTTTAAATATGTTTTATATGTTATATTTATGTATTATAATTTGAGTTAATAGCATTTTAAAACATTCAGTTTAAATTAAGGTTTCAGTTTTTTAATTAATACTTTTTTTAACAATTTCTTAATTTATTATTGAAATTTTACATTTTTTTGCAATTTTTGAGTTTTTTAATTTTGTGCCTTGATTCAAAAAGGCACACGCCTCACCTTGCATCTCAGGCACAAAATGGCCATTACACTTTTAAAACACTGCTCTACTACACTTCAAAATAACCAATTATTTACCTCAGGCCAAGAATAAGAGCTGCTTCCCTTTTTGTCATGGTAGGTTGGAAACCACCATCATAAAATTTACGAATCCTTGGTGTGGGTGGACGTGCCTTGAAAGCTTGCCAAGCTTGGATTCCATATCTTCCTGCAAGAGCAGCAGCAGCTACTGCAAGTCCAGCTAGAAATGGTGAAGCCTGATTCACATGAATCAACATTATTCTCGTTAAAATTACTGCAGTGTCAATGCTTACCTTGAGAAGAGGAATGCTGTACTATCTATCCTAGATTAAAGTTAGTCCCCTTCCCTATTCATTTTGTCAAGTAAATCAGTTGACAAGTACTATGACAAAAAATGATATTTAATTATCAGATATCATCTACTAGTAATATTTCTGAATGAACCACTGAAAATAAAATGCTTTCTGATACTGATCAAAAAATAAAATATTTTCTGATGAAATAGAAATGAGCAAACAAATAATGTTATAAAGGCTTTGGAAAAGATTCTTAACAGATGTTGGAGAATGATAGCACCATCAACAAGTATGAAAAACATTGACTAGAGAAATGGGGCTAGTAGATTTTCCATTAAAGGAACAAGGTTCATATGGTCCTAATGACCAAGAGGTTACCAACTTAAGAAGATTGGATAGATATCTACTCTCTCTTAAGAAGGGTGATTATTATACAAAACTACTGCAAGAAATTTATTAGCAAAAATTCTCAATCAATCAAAGTAGATAGGAAAGAAGCCAGCTTTCAAGACAGATGAAGGATAAACCATCTGAACCATGTTAACTGACAAAGTCTACTTTGCCAGCTCATCCTTTCTAGATACATAAGTCCTCAAGTATTTTCATTACTTTCAGCCAATGTCCTTTGGACTTCCCTCACCGTTTTAAAGCTTTTAAGGTGCACCAAATCATTTATTCTCATCAATTTCATCAGAATAGCTGACAAAACAATTTATTAGAACAACCTTAGGTTCCAATCATAGGTTCATTTCTAATTTTATCCTCCCTAATTTTGTCAGTAATGTATTTCAACATCCAAATTTCAACCATGGGATGTTTTTTCCAAGGTGTTCAAATCTCATTCCATATCAAGCCTCATAAAGAACTTAAAAATATTTAGAAACAGAAGCTTCATGTATAACATACTGTCAATCTTTCAGCGACAGCCCACAAATTTGCACAAATTCCATTCGGTTAAAACACATTGTTTAGAAGCACTTTCTGCACCCAAAAAAAAATCATTTAAAGCTGTCAAGCGTGCGTGTCTCTTGTGTTTGTGCCCATCTATCTTTATGTGAGCATGTGTATAAATTTCACAAACGAAACAAAATGAATAGCTACGTTAAAACTAATGAAAACCTAACTCAATGTCATCGAGCCTCCGCTAGTAAATAGTCAGGGAAAAAAAACCCTAAACAAAAGAATACTCAACACTCATCCCGGAAATCATCACCGCAAATAGATAAACAGGTGATAAAGGTTAAATTTTTCCCCTTCTAGGAATAGGAATGATCGCTGGTAGATGACCTACCCTCTAAGACGAATCAAACTCAACAAAACGGAGATGAAACAGTTAAGTACAAGAACCCAGAATCGATACGACTTTTTTCTGATAGATGAAATTGACAGAACATACAACATTGAAGAAAAGAAAAACGCAAAAGAAGAGAGTGAACTCACCATTTCACGCTAGAGATGTGAGTGAAGTTGATGATGGAACAATCTCTGTTTTAGTTTGGTAAAATCAATCTCTCCTTACGGTCTCGGTTCTTGCCTTCTGGGTAAATTAAAGCCTAAAACTAAAAGCCCATAGAAAAATCGGTATCCGGTTCAGGAATCTGGACCTCCGACCCGAAAATCCAGAGACTTCTGCGGCCTCCGACCCCGCGTACACAAAAGACTTCTGCACGCCTGTGATATGGGGACTATGGGGAGGTTCTGAGAAAACATTTTGGCTGCGTTTCGGGATGAGTGTAAATCCTAATTCAGGGTAAATTTGTATTTTGGTTTATTTTTAGTGTCTGGTAACATTATATTTATGTATTGACAAATGATAGATCAATGCATATTTACATTGATAATAAGATTAAAAGTACATCAATAAAAAATAAGTAAATTTGCATTCAAGTGGGCTTTTGATTAAGAAAAAAAGTGTATGTTTTATTATGATTCATGTTTGCATCCATTGTAGTTAAAATTCTATTTGGTAAGAAGGTAAATTTGTCAGTGCAAAACCAACCTAATTTTACAATTTATATGAACCGTTTTACACTCCATATATTTGCATTCGCATTTATTTGCATCATTTCCAAACACAGCCTTTAGTTCTATCATCGTCCCAAAAGAATCAGATTCACATACAATATGAGAAAAATCTTATGATATTGGAAAGACATGATATCAAAAAGACTTTAACCAATCACAACCCTTGCAAATTTGATGAAGATTCATCTGATTGGTTACTATTTTTATGATGCTCATTGATTGGTTACAATTTCTTCTAATATCATGTCTTTCCAGCATTACAGTCAAATCCATATATATTCAAATTCAAGTTTGATCTAATGTAATGGAATTAATTAAAAATTAGGGTTGTGTTTGGTTTCGTGGGCATTTATTGAAAAAACACCACTACATCAGCACCACATAAGCATTGACATTTATTGCAGATGAAGCGAAGTGAAACAACTGTTTGGTTTCACCATTTATCAAATAAACGGTACAAAATTGAAACGCTTTGATTTTTGTGCATGGAGCATTTGGGAAAATGTCAAATTCTTGTTTCCCCCAATGCCCTAGCATTTCTTGAAACCAAATGCTAATGTGGCATACTTTAATGGGTATTAATATGAGGTAGAGAATAAAAAATATTTAAAGTAAAACCCAACCAAACAACAAAAACATGAAATGTTTTAGGTAAAAAACATGAAATGTTTAAAGTAAAAAAACATTTAAAGTGAAAAAATATAAATAAATGTTTAAAACGAAAAAGTACAAATAAATAGTATATCTATAAACGCCCACGGAACCAAACACATACTAGATATCCTTCTATCACATTTAAGTAGGGCTGTCAACGGTCAGTTCTGATTACATTCTATTTGACAGACCCAGCTTGACCAAACTGATTATAGTGGTTTTAGTTCTGTGATTTTGTCCCAGTTAATAATTGGATCGGTTATGGTTTTCACTTGTTCTAATCAGCTCAGCTCAGACCCAAATCCATTATTTTGTAAATAATATATAAAGGTTTCCTAATTTTTATATTTTTATTGTATTTATATTTTATGTGTAAAAGTAAAATTCGAGAGGTAATATATAAGATAAACTTTGATTAAAAAACTTGATTCATTAATATATGAATAATTTATTATTTTATTATCATATTTATTGAAATTATATTATCCAAAACCAATTTTAGGTTGCTATTTATTTAAACAATTATAGCTATTAGTATAGTCGAGTCTAATCGGGTCAGACCTGATTGGCACAACTATTAATCATGACTGTTCTTGGTCTATGATTTTGTCCCAATTAATAATCGGTAATCAAGTTAGTAGATTTTGCTAATTTCAGCTTTACCCTTGCACTGTTAATATGAGTAAAATATATTTTAGTATTTGACTTTTTTTACCACAAAAACAAACCCGTTTTAGGTAGATTAAACAAATCCTTCCATTCCTTTCATAAGAAATAAGAAAGAATAATGTAAAATGAAGAGGTAAAGAGAGGTTTAAGGGGTTTTTTTTGTTAAGGCTCAGTTTGGAAGGAGTATAAATGTAAATATGTACAGTATAAATACAAATAAAATAATACAAAATACAAGATTTTACACTTTACATATTTGTATTTGTACTCCTTTCAAGCATAGCCTAAAGATTTAAGGTTTTTTTTTTGGAATAGAGGCTAGGGAGAAGTACAAAAACACACGATGCAGAATTCTGAATTCCAGCCCCCCTACTATTAGCCCTCTGCCCCCCTATAAATCATATCCTGCCCGTGAATTTAGCATCAATTCACAGTCAGGATGCATCCCCTGTACTTCTCCGGGTATTTCAGTCATCAAACATTCGATGATTTTTATATAAGGGCAAAATTAGTATTATAATATGTTTAAATCCATGACATCAATAGTTGCTAATAGCTTTAAAATTAAAGGTTAAAGTTTAACAGGTGGAGTCTATAAGTCCCTTTATCCCCAAAAGTGAAAGGAGGTTTGGGCAAATCAAAGTTCATGGGAGGTTTAAGGCCTTTTTGGAAAACCCAGAAAAGGTTCAAGGGATTTACCATTTTACCCTATTAATAAAATTAATAAAATGAACTAATAAATGACTTTAATATTATATTTTACAAACGAAATGAATTAAAAATAACTTGTATGAATTTTGTTCTAATGAATAATAAAAATGCAACATTAAAACCAATTTCACAGATAGATAGTATGTAAATTTTAAATATATATTTATATTGGATCACCTTCTTTAATGGAACTCAAATTCGCACAATACTATTTGAAGCCCTACTTGAATGACTTTTTTTCTATAGGATTTGATCCTGAGCCAGTTAGCCACCATCATTTGGTGATTGGCTTATTTCAAGGTCCAAAAGACCTCACCTCACATCGAAAATGCTCAAATCCGACTTTCAATCATATGAGACAATATAGCTTACAAAGAATAAGAGGGGAGAGAAGGAAAGGAAAATACCATGCAACTCTTTTTATACACAAATTACGAATTGCAATTTACACATAAAAATGACATTGTTTTGAAGGACCGAGATTATATCGTTTTTCAGACAACCATGCTTTAAAATTCATTAAAATAACTCCAGGTTCTTTGCATATTTTATATTGTCATTTGGTTTTAGCTTAAGCACCACATAGGCAAAAGGGTAAAAACATTTTTATTGCAAAAATATCAATGATGGGTTTTTTTTTTTCAAAATTTGCTCTTACAGTTCAATTTGGAAGGAGTACAAATACATACAAAATACAAGGTTTTGCACTCTAGCATTCAGTGTTGCTTGAAGCAGTTTAAAAATGCTCAACAAAGAAAAAGTAAGGGAGAGGCAGAATCGCCTTCTACTTCTAAAAACGATTCCCCTCTCTAATCCATCTTCAAACTGCAACTTGATTCTGGAGTTTAAAGCCTCGACAGAATGCCATCCATGCGATGCCGATGCACTAGTTCAAAATTTAAGTTAGTATGTTTTACCCGTTTACTTATATGTCATTCTTCATTGAAATCGAATTCCTAATAAATAACATAATCATAAAGAGGTCTGCACCAGCATACGTGAACAGAACAGGATTATACATACATGATTAAAAAGAGCTTTCAAATTCTTCATACAACAATATCATTTATTCTTACAGAAAGCTTCGTCCTTCCAGGAGGCCCCCATCCATCACCATCTGCTTCACCAACCCTCAATGAAAAAGCAATTGGCCATGCCTCCTACCAGCACACAGCAGTTTTATTTGCCTGGTGATGAGTAGAGCTAAGACCATGGAAGCTTATTGAACCAAGACGAGAAGAGAATGCCGCCGCTTGCTTTCTAGTTCACTACAGTATCAGAGGTGCTTTTTGCAGGACACATGGAAGAAAATTTACAAAACCGACACTTCCAACGCTCCTCAACCAGAACATACCTGGCTTCTCTCTCTCCTGACCAGAACTCAAGACAGCACTGAATCTGACTCTTCACCCACTCGGGATTGTACATGAATTCATCTTCACCAATCAATGAATTGTCTCCTTGGAATTCATATCTGCACCAATCAAAAACTGGTTTTACATTAAAGGAAAGACTGTACGTAAGCATTCATCTTATGCATGGGAAGGGAACATACAGTTAACAGTACCCTGGGGAAAAAAACCACTGAAATGTTCATAACCATCCAAAATCCACTGAAATATTCAGATGGTTATATTCACTTGAATGGTCAATTTGTAACATGGGAGATATACCCGGATAGGAGTGGTTCAATGCTTACATTTTACCTATACCAGTATTTGACAAATTATTCTCATTGGTGTATTACAAAGCAAAGGTCTTAAGGAGGCAAGTCAAAAAATAATCTCAGTAGGGACACCCTTTTTAAGCCACATGGATTTTTGGTGTAGCCAGCCAGCCAGGAGACCAAGTCACTAAACCCCTTGATTTGGCAATCTGATTACCTTCTGGATAGACCATCTTATAATACACATCCAAATCAGCTCTATGCCATTGATCCATCCAAGGACTAAAACATTGATAGCCCAATACCCAAACATGGGTATCAGTGCATATTGATATGGCCAATACTCACCTTTTTTTTTATTTTTCTTCTTTTTCTTTTTTATTTTATAATGATCAGGGGGTTGGGGAAGAGGACTGGGATGTTTTAAATGTTTAAAAAAACTGTGTATCGGTGTATCTAAATGTATCTGGGTACACCGATACCCATACGATACGACCCATGAACAGAACTCTTTGGGCTGCTTGCCAAGATCGTTGGGCTGAATCTCACTATAAAAAGATGATGCGGAAAATATGTGGAAACCTTTAAAGCATCCAATTCTGCAAGCTATAAAACATGCATCCACATATAGTGCCATTCCCCATGCACTATTTTGGTGCAAAGGACGTGCAATTAGTTAGAAATTGTCACAAGTCTTAAACATTTTTATCACCTCAACAGAAGCTGGTCATTAGCTGGAGGAAGTGAACAGCATGTATTCCTGAAGTACACCATTATTTCTTCGAGGGTCTGTACATGCAAAAGAATAAAAAAGGGAGAAAGATGAGTATAAAACTGTTGAAGTTATATTAGTCTGCCACCGACATGCTTCTATTTTTTTTTGCGGGGGGGGGGGGGGGGGGGGGTATTGGTGATGCAGCTTTTATCCCCCATAGGGGGCCAGGTGCTAACACTATAGACCCAGTCAATGGGTTAGTAACAGGGTGCACACGACTTGGAGACCCACACCTCCTCAATACAAGGGATGTCTTATGACCAACTTGATGTCAAGTAGATTGGCACTTATGTATTGGTCCATGTAATTCATTCATTTTGTCTCTTGGATCAACCATAACCCAAAAATGACACTGCCCAGGCCAACTATGGAGATCAAATTGGTCATACCAATGCTCAAGAATTTAAAAGATATAAAACAAAGAATTAAAAAAGGCCACTACCCAATGTTCATCCCATCTATCTGGGGACTTGAGAGGGGTAAACTGGGTACAGTCCTAACCTTTGGCTTTTTTTGGCATAAAGTGGATGCCCTCAGACTCAAACCCACATTCTCATGCTTGCCAACACGAGATTTTACCATTACATTAATGCTCAAGAATCTTATAAGCTTCTTAGTTACAGCCAACTAAAATATTGAGCTTTTCAAAATTATGCTCCAATCAAAAAAAAAAGCTCCAGTCAGTGTTGCATGGATCCAGACACAGGAGTCCAAATCCAACACATGCCCAAGAGTCTGAGTCAACAAGATGAGAAAACATGGACCCATTGGAACGTCCATGGAAAAGTATATACTATTAAAATAGTTCATTTTTTATAAAAAATAAAATAAATAAAAAAATCCCATAAAAAAGGGGTCTAAAATGTTTTTCTTTGTTACCAAGTAAAGTTCGATATGAAAAGTGGCATCTATATTGTATATCATCTTTTATGTCAAATAATTTAGGAGATAAAAAAAGGAAATATTACATACAACTGTCCTCAAGAATCCATGCTGTTGGACTCTGACATGTGTCAAACATGGAAGCATCATCCATTGAGGAGAGTCCAAGCAACAATGGCTCCAAGTGTGTGTGTGTGTGTGTATCAGATACATGAAGAAAAGGACCAACTTGTAATGCATGGAAATAGACCGTTGATCGGTGATGGGAAAATCCTTTACCTGTGCAGGGAAACCCGAGCTAGCAGTCTGCTCTTTAATTTCTTTGGATAAGGTAATTTCAGGATTCAACCGAAAGAAATCAAAGAAATGGTCGGAGGGAAAATTATCGCTCACTACATTGTCCCATAAATACTTATAGCACATTAACTGAAGCCTGCCAGAAAAATATTACACTTCATAATTCATCAATTTCCAAGTCATCCTTATGATATAAACAGCTTCTAATAAAGCAAAAAACTAGAGATTGCTTCATTAAAAAAAAATTATCCTAGTAAATTAGCAAGCAATTTTTCAAGATAAAAATGCTATCCACATCCAAGAGGGGAAAAAAGTATATAAAAAAGAAGGTAAAAAGGTGCATACCTTCCATTCCTCTTCTGTGCTTCTGATGGAAGTGTAGCTTGAGAACGAGTTTTAGTGTCCACTAATAAAGGATTTCTAATATTCCCGGTTGAAGGCATTCGGATTTCATCAATTACCCCGACTGTCCACACACCTTCTAGAAAACCTATCCTGAAATGTTAAATGGGTAATCAATCTTGTCAGTAGAAATGCCAAGTACAAAGTCATCAAGAATGTTCCAAATCTGGCATTAATGCAAGTTAAAATCCAAGGTCCATTATTCTTATTGAAGCAATGGAAGAAACTTGAACACCATTTTGCACAAAACATGCAGTTAGAACCCATCAATCACCTAGAATGATTTATCAATATGGTTCACCTGCTGACTTCAAAGGAATTTCCAATCCCATCCTTTCACTTTGTCAGGGAAGACAAGGGCACTTGTAGTGCAAGTAAAAGATTACTTTGCTTGAAGGAACACAATGGAACCAACCATTTAATGCATCACACCTAGGCAATACTCTCCCTCAACGAAACTCAACCCAGTCAAATGATTACCCACCAACTAGGATGCAACTCTGACAAGTTGGATGGGGTTGGCATCCAACTTAAGCACAACCTGAAAAACTGAGTTGTAATCAAATCCACCAAAAGAATCAGCAGTAGATTCTCAGCCCAGTGATCTCATGTTATATACTTAAAAGAAGTACTAGCACCATGCCGCCACCAAACTAGAATAGAAACTGTTGTTACAATGGTAGTCGTAGTAATAATATTAAAAAATTTTGCACATTCATGTTAAAGTTGGGTTGGCTTGGATTGCCTGAGGCATCCTCTAAGTGCAATGGAACAGAGAAATAAAGCAGACTCTCAATATTCATCAATCCATATTCTTTTCTCCTAGTTCATTTGTTATATGATCATAGTAGAAAGCAGTTGATACAGGGTCCAAACTGATTTTACATGAATGAAATTTTAGAGTTGTTTAGATGGTCTTTATGTTGCATATCATCCATTATCCAAGTCCGTTTCTGAAAAGAATCTAATATAAAGGAAAAATGCGTATTAGCAACAGATAAAGATCAACCGGATATACAGATGCAATACATTCCATTCCATACCCAACTGAATCCTCATCCAATTACTGATGCACAAAAAGGGCATTGGCATGCAACAACTGGATAATAGTTCTACTAGCAAAAGCCAAGGATGAAAATAGAAATTACCACAATGGTACCCAACTTACAGCGGCAGCTCACGGGTCATTCCTTCAAAAAATAATTGATTTGCCCCAACAATAAAGTTCATGAGCTTCAAAGCCCAAATATCTTCAACAGACTTCACATGAATTTTTACTTTTTTAATAACCTGTCCTATCACATGACAATATTAGGATCACATATTACATCTTATATATAAGATCAAATATAAGCAACAGCATTTGCAAATATAAGAAAGAAAATGTGCATTTTATGTTTTGAAAGTAAAGGTAACGGTGTTTTGTCATGTGAGGGTTAAGATGTCTGTAAGTGAGGGTTAAGATGTCTTACCCCTCCAATCTGGTTGTAATTTCCATATATTTTTAATAAAATTACTGTTACTGATAAAAAAAAAGTAAAGGTACCGGTAATTAAGAAAGTTTAATAATATGTAACATCAATAATTGAATATGTGTCTGTGATCACTTCTACTTGTACTCGGAATCTAAATAAGATTTTAGAATCATTTAGATACTCTGTGCAGCATACCTATGAAAGCATAACCAAACAATACTGTATCATACTAACTAGTCGGTTTTAGTGTTATGAATAGTTCTAATATTTGGAATTGCTCTGTAATATTGGTGGCAATATTTGGAATTGCTCTCCCTAAACTTATGCATCCCTTATGCTCCTAATTATAATTATATATTTGATTTGATTACATTTCTCCAAAATACAAAATTCACTGATTTGCACAATGACCTGACATCAATGAAGGAATAACATAAAAGTGAAGGTGAACTACACTTTTTATGACACCTTAGCAAAAGAAAAAAAAAAGACAATTTCTATGATACCAGAAATGTATGATACTTGAAAAACTTTAATCAATCAGAAACCCATGTAATTTCGATGAATGGCATACTTGTCCTGAATGAGAAAATTTATTAACTTACATGGCATTTTCCATGAAGTTTCCTCATATCAGATTTAGCGATGAATGGAAAAAGAAGCACACAGAATGACAGAAATAGTACCATCAATTTCTCGATTTCTAAAGCTAGGGATGGAAAGGACTTGAAGATTTATAAGTATGAGTTTCTGATAAACAACTGAGAGAAAAATGGCAATGGAGTAGTGCAAACACAAGACAAATTTTTATTCTATTTTAAGTTTGAAAGCTTACCTCTTCTTCTAGTTTCTCGTGTCGAGCAGTGCCTGCTTCCATAGCTTTAGTTTTTTTGGGCTTGCCACGGAGGAGAGAAAATTCCATTTGTTTTTCACACCACTCCTACTATCATAAATAAGCAAGAAAGGAAAATTGAAGCTTGATTAAATCAATTTTAATTGAACTGAATGAAATTGTAAAATTAAATTTATGCTACCACCTATGCTAACTTTTCTAAACAATAAAAAAGTACATTGTATCGACCAAAACAGTGCAAAAGATATTTAAAAAGGATAATGAAGGAACAGAAATGCCAAACTTTTCAAGCTTTACAAATGCTTCAAGACCAGGAAATAATAAGGAAAGATGGGATACGATTAAATAAAGTGTCTTCATCTAAAGCTTGGCCAACACCTGTCTGGAGAATGATATCATATGCACTTGAAAGTCCTGAATGAATGCAAATCTGAACCCAAAGTTCCCATTATAGTTTACTATGTTCAGTCAATATAGTGGCCATTTCAAACATTCAAGTTTTGTTTTCCCGCGTACCTTTGGTGTTTCCATGAGGCAACAAACAATATGAATAAGGAAACCTAATATATGCAGCTATAGGAGATGCTATACCATCACCGTCAACGAATGCTATAGACCCAAACAAAGAGATAAAAGACATTTCACATTTCATTAAGTTATATACCAAATTTTGCAACAGGAAAAGGAAAAACAAATAAAATTACTTCAGTTCAATCAATTTAATTTCTGTCCATTACTTAACAGAAGAATCTCAATCAAATTAAACTGTTAATAACAAAAAAGAAGAGAAAACAAGTGGCGGAAAAATTCGTACCGTGGAAGTTATATCGGTAACCGCCAGTCCCTTTTTCCTCCGAAATCGATATAACAACGATTTGGGTACCTTGACTTTCTTCTGGGCACGCCCTAAATTTCCCAAATCTTCGACGTCGTTAATAGTTTGGGTCTCTGAACACCCTGATAATGGCCTTTTGGAATGAAACGTGATGGTTTCAGTTGATTTTGCATTACTTTGGAATTGACTGGAGGAAATTGTAGATAAGAGAGAAAGTCGAGAAGGGCAGGACGGGGCAACTGAGGAGGAGAGAGAAGAACGAGTAGCAGCCAAGGCAGCTTCGATGAGAGCCATTTCTTCTTCGCTCACGATCTCAACTGGGATTTCAGGAATGTCAATGGGGGATGATTTGATCGGTGATTCTGTCATCTCATCTAGGGTTCAGTTTTTAGAACTAACTAACCGTTAAGCAACCGCGATTGAGCAATACCTTCTGATTATCCGTTTTCTTCCACTACAAAAAAATTTCCCCAAAACCTTGCTCACTATTCCCACCCCTCAAAGAGAATATCGGGTCACCCGCTGACTTGCTACCTTTGCATAACGCATGGTCGCATACCAGTCCAGTCATAGGCAGGATTTGGTTTATAGGGGGAGAGGGCCAGTGTTGGAATTTAGAATTCTAAATCGTGTGTTTCCGTACTTTTCCCAAAAAAAATCAAAACAAAACTCTGCCAATATCTTTTGTGATTATTCTAAAATTTTATTATCTTTAAATTTCTAACCCGGCCCAATCCACTAATTTCTGGGTGGTTTGGCTTTTTGTTGGCCGGGCCGGCTGACGTATATTCCATGTCTAAAAATCCTATCCCCTCCCTCCCAATTCTCTCCCTCAATACCATTTTCTTGAGCAAAAAATGTGAAAGAGGTTGTTTCTATTTGTGGTTCATTGAAAGTTTGAACCTTGATCTGTGAGCATTAATTTTATGATTCATGTGTATATGTATTTTCATTATCTAACTTTGATGTGAGATCAATTTTAGTGCTCATAAGACTATTCAATTTTGATCGCATGATCATCATTAAATAGTTAGTTATTTACAGAATAATAACTGCATTCATGTTTTATATGGTTCACGAATACAACCAACGTTTATATGCTATCAATGTTAATATTAATATTAATATTTGTAATTAAATATATATATATATATTTTGATTAATTCAGTTTTTGGTTCAACTCAAATGTTTTTTTTTCTTAAATTAAACCAAACCAAAAATCAAAGTAATCAAACCGAATTGATTTATTTAATTTGGTTCGATTTTATTTTTGATAACTGAATTTAAACACCCTTATTCAGTTAAAAGAACAAAGAAAACCAATATAAGACCATAAGGCTGCGTTTGTAAACGATGCAAATAGAGTATAAAATGCTAGTTCAGGGTAAATTTGCACTATGGTTTGTTTTTGAGTTTTTGAGTGTGTTTGGCAACATTATATTTATGCACCGACAAATAACAAGAAATACATTTTCCAATGCATATTTACATTGATAATAAGATGTAAAAGTACATCAATAAAAAAGAAGTAAGAGTCTGTTTGGTTCATAGTCAGAATTGAAATTGGAATCGGAATCGGAATCTAAATCGGAATGGTCCATTCCCATAGTCTGTTTGGTTCAGACAAGAATGAAAACGGGAATTAAAATCAATAGGAATGGGATTTCATTCCCAAGGGAGGAGCAAGGAATGGCCATTCCCTCAAATGGGGGAATGCCATTCCAGTAGGAATGGGAATGGGATTCTGATTCCGCCCAACCAAACAGTTGGAATCGGAATAGCCTGTTCTGATTCCAATCCCAGACCCCTATTCCTGCAAACCAAACGGACCCTAAATTTGTATTCAAGTGGGTTTTTAATAAAAAAAAAGTCATATGCTTTATTGGAGTTAGTGTTTGCATCCATTACAGTTAAAAATCTATTTAGTAAAAAGACAAATTTGTCAATGCAAAACTAACCCAACTTTACAATTTATATGAACCCTTTTTACACTCTAGATATTTGCATTCACACTTACTTGCATCGTTTCCAAACACAGCCTAAGGAGGAAAGATGATGGAGAGAATTTTTAAGAAAAAAGAAGCCATTTTGACCCAGGCTATTGTCGATATCGTCCCCCTTTTTTTTTTTTTGCCCTGGGTGGGCTATTTGAATTGATTGCAAATTGATTAAGATAAAAAGGATTTAAAGTTCTGCAATAAGAAAAAAGGACGCAGGTCAACAAACCCATCAGCCATGCAGGGTAATACTATACATAGTTACATACTGTTACAACAAATGGATTCCTTCTATTCAAGATTTCAAGCAAGCGAATAAGAACATGGAGAAAAACGAAGGAACAAAACCACAGCCGTTTGTCTGGAGTCACAATCAATACAAAGAATTGGGTTCCCGTCCAAGTGTCAAGGGAACACAAACAACATAATGAGGGAAACAGAACAAAAACAAGGACGAAACCTCTGAAAAGAGATTAACTAGTCATAGACAGACTCCAGTAGAGGGAGACTAGTTTTCAGTTTTTCACCCAAACCAGACCCAACTACACAATAAATATGAGCTCTAAAGTAGTACATATCCATAGCCAATTACACTTCCTATTTTTCCTCTTCTTGGGACCCCTTCCTAACCCATGAACGTACACGTCTTGTCTTATGTTCTCCCATTGAACAAGCACTATCTGCTCCCTCCATTGCTCACACTATTTTCTGCAGGTACACCAATGTCTTTAATGGAGTTGCTGTCTACCCTGGGTGGACCTGAATGTCGCCTCACCCCTGCCGGGGAAGCTGGGAAAGACAGCCGCTTCTTCACAGACCCAGCTGATCCCTTCTCTGGGGTTCCTGTTCCATTCTTCTCTAGCCCCAATGGGCTCTGCAACCGGGTCTTAGCCTTGGCAGACTCAGTGAGTGCCATGTAGCTTGGGACAGATGGAGAGCTTGCCAGGCTCTCATCATCTCTCACTGATGAGCCTGCAATACTGTGCCGCCGATGCCTCTCTGACTGTATGCTGAGCATGCTCCTTGAGTCATCATCCTGGCCAAACAAATTTCCCCTTGGGCTTGCTTTCTTCAGTTTCCCAGCTACTGAAGATGAAGATGGTGCTTTGGAAGGGGGAGTTGATGGGGATTGTCGGCTGGCAGGGCGGATTGGTTTTGGGGCTTTTGGTGAAGACTTTTCAGCATTAAGGTCACGACGAGCATAAGCTTTACTTATTTCTCCTCCAGCACTGTGGCTTGCACTTTTTACAGATGCATGGTCGTTCAGTTCTTTTTCTGCCATGCTTCGAACCTCCCATGGTCGGGCTGCCATCCATCGTTCTAACCAACTCCATCCCCAGTGAGGATTGTTTGGGTCCATGAATGTTGGATTTACAGATCTTGAAGAATTCTTCCATGTTTGCTGCAGAGACACCATACTGGGTTATACATATGATATAGTAACTCTGAAGTTTGTGAAACAGAGAATTTGATTCATCATTATCATCATCTGTGTCTTATCCCAGCTATATGTGGTGGGCTACATGAATCCTGTTTCCCCCATTCAGTTATGTTTAGTGCCATATCCATTATTAAATTATGAGTGCTTAAATCATTTGTTACCCATATTTTTGGTCTGCCCATTGTTAAATTATGAACTGGGCAAATAAGCTTGCTCTTCTTACAGGTAAAATATGCCATGCAAGAGACATGACTGAATGTTAAGAAATTTGACAAACTTCAAGAATTCAAGTCCTTTTTGGTCTATACTCCTTTTTCCATAAAAGATTTTATGACTCAATGAAGCCAATACTATATCATAAAAATTTAGAGAAAACTCAACCAGGCCTTGGCACCCTTTAACCCATGCTAAATCACAAACATCACATGTTCACCAAGTTTCCCAAATCCCAACTCTTGTTTATCATTTCAAACAATGTTTAGACAAGATGAGAAATCAGAGATATGAAACCTACACTTGGAGAACAAGAGTAAGAAAACATAGGTAGAGCTTACCTGGTGAGAGAATGCATAAGCAAGGGATCTTTCTCTTCTCATAGCAGCCACTTGCTTGCTCAATAAGTTTGATTCGATTTGTTCCTTGGATTGCAGGCTGTCATCCCAATCCTCTCCCATCTGTTGCAGAGTACAGAGAAGTACATGAAAATTAGATTGACAAGAATTTACCATAGAAGCAGTAAGTTACATAGCAAACAAGAGCTTCCTGGCATCTGTTTTATGTCTGTTCTAATAACATTCATGAATCTACAGCTATATAATATAGAAATGCCTAAACATGGGACCCAAGGTAAATAGAAATTCACAAATGAATATCTCTTGAGAAAGCAAACCTAATAAAAACATAAAAAGCTATATCCATACAGGGAGCTTTGCTCACATGGTGGGAAGTCTGGTAGATCCAGACCCTCCATCTGATGAGGTGCCACTGGATCTGTCAGACATCCACCATTCCAACTGATAAGGAACCCTCTGAATCATCCACGTGTCTAGTTGTCTTAACCACAACAATTGAATATTCTACAAATTAAATATAACTGAAGGTGAAAGTAAGGATCATTTCATAATGGCTGAAGTGGCTGAACTGAATGATTATTGTTCTCTCTTTTAGTGGATAAAATAATTAAATAAGAAATATTTAAAAGTAATGTAATCAACCTAACTTCAGTTCCAGCCATTAACTGGTCACTAAAAGACAAAGAAATAAGTCATTTAATTCAGCCATTTTAGCTGTCTTTTATGAATAACAGTAAAAAGTTTTATTGCAATACATGCAAACAGTGTTTCATGGACGATGTTTCTGTGTCAAATATGCTCCGGATTCTGACACTCCAGGGATTCTTCAGGGTTACTTCCATGTAAAGTTTCCACTTTATCCCCTGGCTTATTTGACATAAATAAACATCTAATGTACAAGATGAACATTATTTTCATATTAAATGTTTTTGGTAACAAAAACAATACTGTAAGCCCATTTTTTAAGTATGCAATATCAGAATTAAAAAAAAAAAAAAAACTATTTTAATATTATATACTTTTCTATAAATGTGTCTGTCAGTCCATGTTTTCTTGTCATGCCAAGTCATACTCTTGTACCAGCATCATCTTCCAACTCCCGTGTGGCCATGTCCATGTCTATGCAACACCCACCATCAAAACAGGTAGGTGTGGGAGTACAAAGAATAGCAGTAATGCTGGAAAATTATTCATACTAACCACTTTTAACAATTCACCTACAAGCCCCCGTGTAATCAAACAACCATTTCAGATGTCATCAAACAGCTCCTAATACTTTTCTTGCCATTTGGCATAGGTCGGGTTAAAACCTCTAATGCCTAGATATGGGTACAGACCACATATGGATACAGGAAATAGGGAGACAACTCTCCATTTCCTAAAATCTTGGACAGAGATAAAGATGCATGTATCCTATGTAATATGTTGATATCATGCATTTATATCTAGTTTTTAAAGCTAAAATCCATTTCTCGATACTTATGTCTTGCCAAATTTGACTAATTTTCTAACATGTGCTGATACTCTTATAGTATAATTTGCTAAAACATACCATTTTACATATTTTAAAAATTTTAATGCTATAGAGTACATCCAAAAGTATTCATTCAGTATCCAGTATCATATCTGATAAGCATTGGATATGATACTGGTACGCTAGGCATGTACAAGTATCTGAGTATCATGGGTTAAAATCTGCAACAAAGAGGGTGATAGAGAAATGAAAACCATCTTCAGCTGTAAAGTTCCAAAAGTTGAATGGATGTAAGTTGATACTTCTTTATCTAAAGAGCAACCAAGCCTAAAACACTAATAGTCCCAATAAAAGTGTCATTACCAAGTAAGGGTGTCAATGGACCAATTTTGGATTGGGCCCCGTCCAGTCCAAAATCAATTTGGACAGATTGGACGGACCAACAAGACATGTTGGATTGGACCAATCCGGTCCAAAATATTTATTAGATTGGATTGGACATGGTCCATCCATAACAAATTGATATTGGATTGGGTTGGATTAAGCCAATATCTGGTCCATTGATGTAAGATAAGAATATAAGTGTCAATAGACCGGGTTTGGGTTGAAACCAATCTAGATCAAAATGAATTTGAACAGATTGGACGGTCCAGACATTGAATTGGACCAGTCCAAATTGGTCCAAAACATTCATTGGATTGGATTGGACCTGGTCCATTTATAATGGACTCACACTGGACTGGATCGGATTGGACCCAATCCAGTCCAATTGACACCCCTATCACCAAGCAGGTGCCTAGCATTCAATGCAGATGTGGGAAAAATATCTAGGTAAAGAAAAGTTTTAAATGGTTTCCAAATCAGAAGCAATTGAAGAGCCCCCGCCCCAAAAATGTTTTTGCCACATTGCTAATACTTTATTTCCTAAAAATAATCTGACCAGAATCCCTTAGACAAGAAGATTAGAAGAGACACACAACCAAAAGTATCTGAAGAATAAAAAGGAAAAGAAAAAAATGGTACATACAGAGGCTCTCAAATTCGCAAGCTCCTTTTCACGTTTCTGCTGGAGTTGGTGCTGGTGAGCCTGGTTCTCTTCCAACATCCTAATCCTCCTTGAACGGATTTGAGATTGAACACGGGCTAAGGTCTGCATGCATTGTAGAGTGGTTGCAACTTGACGTTTAACTGCATTTCCATTTATCAATGTTTTCAACCTAACAAGCCCTCTCAAGGCCCTCAATGTTCTCCTTGCCTGGAAAAGTAACAAAAAACAACCCCATTGAGACATTAAACAATACACTTGATATCAACATAAAATAAAAAATAAAATAAAGAACAAAGAAATAATTTCCTTTCCCTTGCATTCTATCCCCACCCCCTCTGTCTTTAAGAAGAAAAATCCAAGGCATGAATGCTTAGTGCACAAAATAGCTGGCATATTGTTAGACATATCCACAAAAAGAACAAAATTTATATCAATGATAGCTGATACAATGAAGGGATCTTAATTTCGCTTGAATATAGCTGACAAAATACCAGAGGAGAGTAAGTTCCTAATCTTTCACGAGCACTTCCACAAACACCTAGGAGATGCTTTAGATTGGTCTAAAATTTAAGTACAAGAACAACAACCGATTGTGATTCATAGTACATATAGGCTCAGTTTGGAAGGAGTACAAATACAAATTTGTAGAGTACAAAATCTTATATTTTCTATTATTTTGTATGTATTTGTAATGTACTCCTTCCAAACTAAGCCATAGCAACTTAGCAAGCAAATCCAAACAAAATTTATGAAACCTTCATGAGTTTACAAAACAAGCATATGTAGTTTCGTGTAATATATTGATCTCTTTGAAAGGATGATTAAAAAGTAGACTGTTCAAGATCTCAAAAACAAATTAAGAGACCTTTTGGACGAATCCCTGTGGGAGAATGTACAATAATAATAATAATAATAATAATAATAATAATAATAATAATAACAAATCCTTAGACAAATGAAAGAAATAGGAACGGAAAAGGACACTTTGAGTTCACAGAAACTGCGCCAGTACCAGGTATCCTCGGAATGCCGTTTGAATCTTGATAGCCGCCACTTCCTCCTTTGATTTGCCAGAGAACCGTGTCACCGCTGTGAGGCGAACAACTTCTGCAGCGGCCTGAGCAGCAGCAACGGCAGCCTCAGCGGCCACAGCAGTGGCAAGTGCAACAGAGTATGCGTGCTTGCTCTGTTCATTCTCTGCTTCGGTTAGTTTTACTTCCTCAGGAGGAGGGGGAGGGGGAGGGGGAGTAGGACATTGAGGCAGAGGAGGCGCCGCAGTAGCTTCAACTGCGGAGGAAGAGGGATCCGAGTGTTTCTCTTTCTTGAACCATTTCTTCTTAGATTTACTAGTTTTCTGGATGAGAACATGAGGAATAGAAACAGAAAGATGGTTTAATGACTTCAATCAGAACGCTATTCAAAATTAGAGGAAACCCAATAAGCAAAAACTAGGAAAGAAATGGAAACCACCATACCTGATCTTTCTTCTCCTTGGGTTCAGGGCTGAAAGCTTTCTTCAGTGCAACAAACCAGTTACCTTTCTTCCCCATCTCCTTGTCCGAATCAGTTCAAAGGAACCATCTTTCTAATAAATATCACGAGCCCAACTACAATAAGACATCATTTATGATCTAAGTGAAAGAAAATGACTCTAAAACAAATAAAGACAGAAATGCTGTTAGAAAACAAAACGGAAAACAAATCTACTATAATTAGAACATGGAAAATTTAATGAAACAATCAATTTGGAAACAAATGTCGGACCGGAGAAACAGAGGCAGACAAAACTTTGCTCTAATCCAACCAACCAATTCAATACCTAAAAGCAGAAATGGCAAGATCTTCGAAGGAAAGAAAACTTTAAACATCTACCCACAAAAGAGAGTGTAAGAAAACAAGGAGAAAAGAATTGCACTAAAACCCACGAAAAGGGGAAGAAAATAAATCCCAAGAAAAAAATAAAAGAAAACTGGAATTAAAATTCAAAGCAAAAGATAAACAAGTATACCTGTTTATGAAAATTGCTAGATCTCTGTAATACATCTTCTCGTCCTCTTCCCTCCCTGTATCTCTTCCTCTCCACAGAACAACAAGAGAAAGATTGGAACGCACCGCTGTTGTGTTGAGAGAGTAGAAGAAGAAGCAGATCTTGCGAAGGAAATTTCAACGATAAGAAATTGGAGAATAACAGCTGAATTTTCCCAGATGGCAAGTGGGTCCCGTTGAACTAGAACTTATTTTTTGGACAACAAAACTACGCTGTCTCTTCGGGGGTTTACTTAATACGACCGAATCCTTATCCTCAGACTTTTTTTTTTTTAAATAACTAAAAAGAAGAAATCATTCCTATTTTTTTTCTCTCCAGTCTCTACAAAGAAAGGAAGCAAATAGCGGATGAAACACGCCAAAAAATCTCAACTTCATTCGTCGGTTAAAAAAAACTGAAGTTCAGATTTCACACTGGGGCATGTTTGGGGTGGTAAAATCAAAATTATTAATGTCATCACATCTTGTCATCAATGAACAATCATCATATTCATCTTTTAATGAACTGTTAATGCGGTTACAGACGTACAGAATCCGCAATCTGGGCCCCACATGTTAGGCTTTGGGCCTGGGCCAAGTCTCATGAGTTGTTGGCCCATTACAGAAACTATGCCGTGTGGTCCAAAATCGGGAACTTGTTGCCGGTAAAGAACCAAGAAAGTGATTCCATGACCAATTCAAGGGTGTTGGAAAATATGGTTGGTTTTATTTTTGAAAACAGAAATAATTGATATATCAGCAAAATATTGGTTTTGTTTATGAAAATAAAAATAACTGTCACATTAGCAAAAATAATACAATTTTATTGTTGTGGCAATTGTTTTTATTTTTAAAAATAAAATCATTCATGTGGTCGAACACTCCCTTAAAGGATTCCTAATTTCATTAGCAGCCTAAATTGGCAAGACCGTAATTGCATTCTTGAATGGGATTATTTCATAGTTAAGTCCCGTTCTTTTGTAGTGAAGTTGTTTATTAAGTAAATGCATTTACCGGGAGAAGTGTTATCTTGTATTGGGCAAATGCATTCATCTATATCATTTTCCTAAGAAATGTTAGGTGGACAAATGAAACAATTTTTCAAAATAACCTTTGTAGCATTTTTAATCCTATATAATTTGGTGAATTTTCCTCCTATATGAATAAATGATTTTTTTAAGAAAAAAGAAAATAAAATGGTTTTATTAAAGATCATAAAAAGGGGTATAAGATCTGACCCTCAAAAATTATACAACGAGCCACAAGCCCTATAACCAAGCAAAAAACCAAGACAAATCAGAATAACAAATAACGGGAATGATAACCTTTATTTGTTCTTGACGATCTTTAAACTTCTGATTGGGAATTTGGGATGGTTATCGTTTTCTTTTGATGCATCACATTCAATTGGGTTCTCACCATTACCAGTACCTACCCTCACGGGGTAGTTACATAACCACTATCAATTGTGTTTATCCACTATCAATTGTGTACCCTCACGGGGTAACCATAGCCAGTATCAATTGTGTACAAGGTTTTCGAACGGCTGTTGATCCAAACGGATGGACCGTTCGGCCTAGGAACCATCCAAACAATCGGTTCTGTTTTATTCAAAATCTGGTTTTTGGTAAAAAATTATTAAAAAAGTCAATAACCTGTTGACCCGTTTAACAATTTTTTTTACCGTTTCTTATTTTTAATTAATTTATTTATTTATTTGTCAGAATAGGCTATTCATTTGAACCGGATAATCGGGCCGCCAACCCAAAAACCGATGATCATAACAGTTCCGTTTCTGAGTCATTTTTTAAAATGTTGATTGCGTGTATCACTTCAAATTTAGCGGAGAGAATTTGAAGGGTGAAACTTACCAAAAAAAGAGCCCATAAATTTAGGGGAGAGAATGTTCATTTTTGTAAGCCCTAGACTTCCCTATAAGCTCCATTTGGAATGAGTACAAACACAAATATATAGAGCGTAAAACCTTATATTTTATATTAATTTGTATAGATTTATACTGTACATATTTGTATCTCAATAAATTTTTTGAACTACGCATTAAAATCAGTTTCATAATTTCAAAAGCATCACAAGGGGAATATCGGTTTTAGGAATGAAAAGTATTCCAAATTTGATTCCATAAATCACAAGTTAAGCAAGGTAATTTTCATTTATTCTGCTAAAAAATGAAATTGGAAATATTCATATTGTATAACACCAGTGTCCCATCTTGAAAACCACTTTAAAAACGCATAAACTTTAACTACGGCTGAAGCAATCAGCATTACCATATATATATATGGTCATTTGGTGGCAGTAGGACAAAAAGAAATGCTTACAACTTTTTGATCCACGTGAAAGGATAGCTTAAAGAAGCATCTTTTTGTATATGGACTATGGACTACAGAGATGGAGGAATTGGCATTTTGCAAGCAATTTATTAAGATTGAACCACAACGCACATTGGATCATTTGACTTTACTAGTTTTCCACTAGCTAGTTCATCAATTCTTGTGATCTAAGTAGAAAAAAAAAATAATAAATAAATGATGAGAATTTTCGAGCAATTTGATTTGTAGAAATAGGGATTTAAAATCTGATTCAACCATTTGATTTAATTGAATTGGAATTCTATTCTCATTTCTGGTGGAATGGTATTCTTCTATTTGAGGAAATAATCATTTCCTCCCCTCTTTTAGAAATGATCGATAATCTCATTCCAACTAATTCTAATTCTAATTCTGATTTTTATTTAAACCAAATAAGCAAAAAGAATAGACTAGTACAAACCAATAGGATGATTTAGGAACCTTGTCTTAACCCAAAATTGTCCACTCAGCATAAGCCACCTTTTGAATCATGAGACTAGTTTGGCAAAATATTTCACTTCAAACTTGACTGGGTAACCTTGAAAACAGGAAGAGAAAGTTCTTTCGGTCTACATTAATTAAATAAAATACCACAACTTAATCAATATATAGTGATTAGTTGTTTGGTGTTTGAGTGTTTCAAAAGAAATTATGGTCATAGCAATTCCCTACGACCCCATTTAAACATTTACACATCAGCCTTTATTAAAATTAAAAACTATCACATGATATGCTTTTTTTTTTTTAATTTCCATCATCTGTCTTGTCCATATTTAATCAATGGATGCATTTAATTTCCACTCACTCTTGTACTTGAACTTCAACCTTGTGTAATTGAAATTCTTTTTACCTTTCCTATTTTTTATCTCATTTTCATCTTTATTTGTTTTTAATAATACCTCATTTTTTTAATAATACCTCATTTAAACAACTATAACTTTTCCTATTTCTTCTCCATTTTTTACTTCACATCATATAATTTTTTTTTATCTATATATTTCCTTTTCAGCACTCTGGAAACTGGAATTAAGGTTCCATTTGTTTGTGGAGCACAGATGCATGAGAATGCATATGGCCTGGTTTTACTTTGTTTTGTTTGTCTAGGAGTAAAATGGAAACCTGATGTGGCCCTTGGTTTGTAAGAGAAGAAACCAAGATAGGAAGAAAGTTGTTTGTCTGGGAAGCTCAGTTTGGAAGGAGTATAAATATAAATAATTAGTGTAAAACCTTATATTTTATATTATTTTATATGTATTTATATGGTACATATTTATATTTGTACCCTTCCAAATTGAGCCGGAGGAGTAAAATGGAAAGTAAATTATATGTGTAAAAACAAAGATAGAAAGAAGGTGCAAATTGTGCATCAGTCCATTGGTACATAAGATTTGCATTATCGATAATTACAAATGAGACAAAGAAGTGCAAACTTTGCATTGAATAGGGATGCAAATTATTGTCACAAGCAAATGCACGCAAATCCAAACAGGTACAGATTTTGCCATCAGTTTGGATTTGCCTGGCAAACAAACAGAGCTTAAATATCAAATATTGAAAATTACACTAAAACTTTATTAATCTTGGGAGATGTGATACTGGTTCAACCAGACTACTTGGTTGGGAAGCTGTGGTACATTGCTTGTTCCAAGAAGGGGCAGAAGGTGTCCTTTCTTCGGTGGGTCCTACAAGCTACAATTCCTTTGCAAATTACGATCTCTCCTCCCCCAAAAAAAATCTCCTGATTCCCCTTCTGGTTCAGACTGCCCAAATAACAACAGAACAGTGTTATGGCCACATACATCTCCTCAATAATGTATCTAGGCATATAAGACTGTTTACCAACTAACAAAATAAGGCTGCCGGAGGCAAAGGATGGGCTCTAGTGGGGGCCCAAGAAGACGAGGACCATCACTTTGTAGCTCCCATTTTGGATCTTCTTGTTAGCATTACGCATATAGAGAAAACATTACAGTTGGTTATGTTCCAGGAAGATTGTCAACCAAATCCATCATCTTCTTTTGAAAGGAACTTCCAAAGCAAAGGAAACAAAATGCCCAGGAAGTGAGGAAAGTGTATTGACAAACGGTCTAAAACCTGCCACATGCATGCAGAAAGCCCATATCATAGATTCAAACTTGATTTTTTTTTTGTTCGAATTCGAATTAGATTTTATCTGTTTGATTTATATCGGGTTTGAATTGAATTGGGATCACAAATGGATATTGAATAAAGATTATCAAAATATTATATACCATTAGTAAAATGAATTAAAAATGACTTTGATACTGTATTTCATGAACAAAATTAATTTACTTATATGCATGTTACTATGATAATTTAGCAAAAAAACAAATTATGTGCATACATACATATATAACTATACAAGCATATGCATTTATATATAATTATATTTTGCATATAATATAATTATATGCAAAATATGGGTTTGACCAACTTTCTCCCTCTCAAAATCCTAAAAACGAGCGCCCCCTAAGTGCAAAGTTATGGCCATGAGAAGCTTTCTATCATCCTATGTATATAGTAATTTGTGACCTATGACCCATTGCTTGGGCCAAATGGTTTGGTGGATCAATTGCCCAAGTCAACGATTTTTTATCAAGTCAATAGTTATTAACCAATTGGCGGGTTTGAGGCTAACCCAAACCAACGTTAAAGGCAAGTGATGATTCAAATGGTTAGACCACCTAGGTTATTGATAATATGAAAATACTGGATCGGATAGGAGCATATTCATATATATCCAAATATAATGAATTGAGGAAAATCTATGATGCGGAAAAGATATGGTATGGGAAGAGTTTTACCAATCAAAACCCACCCATGAATTTTTGATAAATAACACCTAATTGGCTATCACATTTATATCATATATTTTCCATATCATATCCAAACCCGTCACAGTATTATCTATTGTCATCTTTACAATGCCAATTTTTACTTTGGTTCACATGCATATAACCATCCGAAGTTCCTTTTTTGGTACAATGAAAATAACTCTCTCAAAATTTTTGGGGGGTGTTTGTCAATGTATATGATTTTATTGTTCAAAGCAAAATAAGAACTGCCATACATATCAGCAAAAAACATATTGATTTTGTCTATGTTGCAGTTGCTTTTGTTTTGAAAAAAAAAACAATAAAATGACACTTTAATTTATTATTTCTCTCCATAGTCTTGCATGTGTAAATGAATATGCCACTGAACTAATTATTAGGAATTCCAGCAAAATGCATCTGTTGTTTTCATCCTGGAAAGTTAATCAAAACAAGGTCTAAAGCATCCAATTGGAGGTAGGTTTGCAAAAGTTAGATAAATTGTCTGAATTTGAATTCGAATTCAATTTCATTAATGATTATTCAAATTCAATTCGTTGGGTTCGACAATGATATGAAAAAGATATGATATCTGAAAAACTTATCAGTCAACTGGAATCATAAATATGGTAGCCAATTAGGTGTTATTTATCAAAATTCTTGGATGGGTTTTGATTGATCAAAACTCTTTCCATACCATATCTTTTCTGCATCATAGATTTTCTCTATTGTGACATGCCCATTGTCCAAACTTTTTTATGCTATGATTCATGGTATATTAGTATCCATAAAGTGGAGTTTGCACTTTTCTCTGCCTTTTGGCTAAAATCAAGTCTCCAAACCAGAGCTTCATTCTGAAACAAAAGTAAATCAGAATTTGCACCAATTCCATTTGCCCTCCTTTATATTTGCACCAATAAGCAAAGCCTTATAATTTACATTCATAACAAGAGGTAAAATTCATGTTTTATGGTATTGCTTGTGAGAAGACTTATTGCCCAAGTTGACCACACCATATTAATGAAGGAGGCATTCAATAGCATGTATACATCATATTAAAGAAGGTGGTGTGGATTAGTCCACACCACACCTATAAAGCGCTACTGTGGGTGTGGACTAGTCTGGTCCACACAATCTATCCACAGTTCAGAACAGTTGTGGACTATGGTGTGGTGTGGATTGGTCCTTGCCACAGGGTGTGGTGTGGATCAATCCACACCCACCAATTTCTCATCCACACTACAGAACACCTCCGAAATCAACAAATCTACTCAAACATTTCTTTTATGAACACTGTTTTTTATCCAATTCAGCGAAATGACAGCAATCAAGGCTAAAAGGGCAGGATCTTTGGAGGATTAGATAATGGACCTGACCTTTGGCATTTTTCACATATATTAGTGTTTTCTCAGGAACAAAATTGGTCACCACACCCACTTTACAGTCCTTTCAGCCATGCATCGGAAACATCTCCCCATGAATTAAAAAAACATACAACTAGGAGATGTTCTTGTGTGGCTGCAACATCTGTGAGGTCAGTGTGAGAATTGATTTTGTGAGGAGCAAATCCGAATTTTGTTCTCACACAATGTCTTATCTTTGCACTAAGCAACGGATGTTGAAAGACTGAAAGTTATAAGGACTTGTTTTAATAACCAGACAAATTGCCATGTCAAGCAAGGAAATAAAAAAAAAAGAAAAAAAAAATTGACTGAAAATCTAGTTAAAAGCTCACCGGCTAATTTCGATTAGTTGTATGCATACCTGTGTAGCATGTTTGAAAATGAAAAGTATGAGGCATTACATTAGTTTCAAGGCCCTCTTCACCTGTTTGAAAAGTATGAAAACTAACCGCAATGTTCCCTAGGGTCTAGGGGTCATGATGGGCTAGGTCATAAGGGTTGTAGCTTGGACCTGAATCTGAAATGTAAGCCCAAGCCCGAGTTGGGCTTGTCACCAATTAAAGGGGTGTGGTGTGGTTTATACCACACCCTATGGCAGGGAAATTGGTCGGTATGGTGTGGTCCATACTACACTCTATGGCAATGCTAATTCACACTACACCATAGTTCACAATTGTTATGAACTGTGAATAGATTGTATAGATCGGACCAGTCCACACCACACTTTTTGATTCCATGCATCTCATATACATTTTATGAAAGATCTACACAGTCGATCATAAATGTCTAATTTTTGCATTTTACATGATAAATAAATTGAAAAAAGGCATCAATATGTAGACAATAATTGCATTTCAAAAAAATAAAAAATAATATTTTAAATATTGTTTTATTAATAAAAATATTAAAAAATTAATATTTAAATAATGAAAAAGAGTTAAAAAGGAGAAGCGTCGGACTTGTGCTAGAATTAACATTAAAAATTATTATTTTATTGAAAAATTATTAAAAGATAAAATAAAATGAGAGTAACTGGATGCGTTACATTGAAACCTTCCCACAAATTGTCCACACCATAGTGTGGACCATCCACGAGAAAATACTATGGACGATAAATTGAGATGTAGTAGCTCATCCCTATCCACGCTATTTTATGGACAAGGACCGTCCACGCGTAGCAGAACGCCATATTTCACTGTGATCCTGTCCACGATATATACACGCTACCAAAAACCACCTAAATTTAATAAAAAATATATAATATTTTATTATATTGGACATATATATTATAAAATATTTATAAATATATAAATAACATATTACAAGTAAGACAATACTTGAACACAAAAAATAGGCCCAAACCCAAAAATTTCTTAAGGCCAAGCTGTTGGAAATGACCACACCTAAATCCTAATCTCTCCTCAAGAAGTTAACTCTAGGGTTACTATTATTCGATTAAAATAAAAAATTTTGGTTTCAGTTTTTTGGTTCGATTTTTTCGATTTTTAGGTAATTCGGTTCAGTTAGCTCAATTTTTAGGAATTTCGGTTTCGGTTTTTAGAGTTAGAAATTCAGTTAACCGGAAAAACCAAATTAATCTAAATTCATTATATAATATGTAATATATAACATATAATATATAATATGCTCTATATTTATATATTAATATATTATATATAATGTATTATAATGAAATTCAATTTCATAATATATATTATAACATATATTATATATTATAGGTTATAATATATAATATTATAATTAAATTCGGTTTTTAATCGAAATAACTGAAATTTTCGATTTTGATTATTTCGATTTTCTTATAATTCGATTTCAGTTTGCTTTTCATCTTTTTGTTTTGATTTTAAAATTTCAATTTATTCCATTTATTTTTAACCGAATGTTCAGCCCTAATTAACTAGCTTCACATAAATGGTGTGGTAGCCATTTGAACACAAGTTCAATTGCCAGCTGGACCTCTCATACTAATATCTTTGATAAGAACTTAAGGTTATTTGTTCCTAACAAGAATTCCAACCGTTATTGTAAGTGGAATAATGATGCACTTTTTTATATGGATGGTTGCAATTTCATATACATCACTTGATTAAAGTGCAAAATTGTCATTAACACAAATACGAGACCAAAGTATAGAACATATTTAAATAATATTTGTATATGAAACGTCAGGAACCATGGATCAAAAAGTAGCATAGGCTCTTGTTTGGTTGCGTATAAAATCATCATTGTCTATGCCTTGTCCCTGGGTCGATTAATCCTGTTTTGCCATTTTGTTCTATTTAAGGGTTAGGGGGTATTGGAAATGAGTCCGGATCTCTTGTTCATATAAATTATGTCTATATTTATTATAGTCACACATAGAGAACATCTCATTCTTTGTATAGTATTATACAAGGAAATCTGTTCCTAATTCATGGGATAATATATTATAGATAGAAGTGAACAAGATTCTCATGGGCAAGAGATCCGGACTCATTGGAAATAGAAATGGCCATGAATAGGGCCGGTCTGGGCCAAGATTTTATAAGGTATCAACAGTATTAAGGTCTGTCCAGGTCCGGCCTACACCCCGGTAGGCATGAGTTTCGACGGGTTCCTAACCGGACGCACACCACAAACGCCCTACATCCCTCCATGCATTGTGAACATCTTCGGTATTTGACATGCGTAGATGTTCCCAAGGCACGAAGATGATGTGATCAGGGGCGATTGTGGGATGCCCACTCGGCCTTAGTAAGCACCCCTACAAGACCTCCCCCTATCCAGGATGTAGAATACAGTACCGGACCTCCCCATATCCAGCATGTAGAATACAGTACTGTATATATTTATATTTATATTTATATTTTTTTTAAATTGACCTAAATTAAAGGTTATATTTGATTGTAATGCCGATTATGATAATGCAAATGATTTAGATGAAAATTATGATTTATTTTTAGGGAAATTTTCCGATCAGTATGCTATATTTTGCCTTGAGTGTAATTTGGTATCCAAACTTTAAAATGTGATAATCCAATACCCAAATTTTTAAAATATGACAATCCAGTCCATTAAGTGATATTGAAAAGTCAAAAATACCCTAAGAATGCCATATAATTCTCTTTATCAACCATCCAAACATTGACAATAAAATGAACAGTTCCAAATTCTAGATTCTTCTAAACAATCACCAACTTTTTTGAATAGAAGAGGCTAGGATTTGGGACTGTTCAATTTTTTGTCAAGGTTTGGATGGTTGATAAAGAGAATTAGATGGCATTTAAAGGACAATTTTGACTTTTCAGATGTCACTTAACGACTGATTAATGGACTGGTTAACGATAACTATTGAATTGTCACATTTTGAAATTTTAAGTACTGGATTGTCACATTTTGAAAATTCGAGTACTGGATTATCACATTTTAAAGTTTGAATACCAAATCATCACTCGAGCTAAAATACAGGGTATTGATCGAGAATTTTCCCTTATTTTTATTTCAAAATTTACTTTATTTTATATAAAAAAAAAAACCAAAACAAAATTAACATAGAATTTACATTCTTTTCATTTGCACTATCATGTTATATTTTATTAATAATTTAAATAAAATTGCACAGCAACCAAACACACCCAAAGTAAAAATTTCAGAGGTGATTGTCACATATAATTTACTGAAAAATAAATTTATCTGAATTTAAAATTCAACGCTATCCTTAAAATAATATTATATAAGTCCGAAGTTAAACTAATTAATAAACGGATCATATTAAACCGATTATGGTTGAATGTCCGAATCGGGCTTGAAATGAATCAATCGAGTCGGACTAAATGCAATCCATTTGTAGCTCTACACCAGTCTTCCAGATACAACAGCAACTGTTTGATTAACTGAATTTGGCAATTTGTATTCACTCAACTCTCCCTCCATTTGATGCGTCAAGAAAACCGGTCAAACCTCTTGGCGCGCGGCACGTCTTCCGGCAAGGTTCCGATGATCGCATCGCCAAGTAATAACCTCGTTATCAGGCAAATTCTCCATGAACTAACTGTTCGACTCATGGTTTGACCGAGAAATCCAAGAAGACCGATAAAAAAACAGTTCTTCCATCCTGATTTTTTTTTTCGACGCCATGATTCCACAGCAGATGCTCATCGTCGGATTCACATGTGTTCAGTTAAGTTTCTCGAATTCTCTGCCTTCTATGTGTTGTTCTGAACGACCGATGGGCCTCCGCGTTGATAGCACTGCTTTTGCCAATGCCATGTGGTGGTACAACTACGCAACGATGGAGCGTTGTTTCTCCTTTCAGTCTGCAACGTGGGCAATGGAAAACCGAAGAACTTAAAAGCCTTACAATTTCGACTGCTACAATCCCGGTTCTTCGCCATAAAGAGGAGAGTTTTGAAGACTAGTCTCCTCGTAATACGAGAGAATCGAAGCTTTATCAAAATCTCATAGGTGGCACGAGATGAACACAGCCAGCAAAACTGCAAACGCTGCATGACTGACACGTGTTTCAACAGATCCCCCACCCTCCCCTTCATAAACTCCCATCTTTCCCTGCAACGAGCATTCCACACAGTGACAGACAGAAAACCACAAGGAGGATAGGGGAAGGGGAAAAGAGAAGGAATTATGGCCATAATGAAACGCGAAGCAACGTTATTGCTGCTACTGCTGGTGCTGTTCTCAGTTCCCACGGTTATGGGACACACAGGAGGAGGAGGAGGAGGAGAAGATGAAAGAAGAGAAGAGAGAAGAGAAATATTCTTGTTGCAGCACTCTAAGCAAGTTGTCAAGACTGAAGCTGGGGAGATGAGAGTTGTGAGAGGGTTCAGAATAAAGGGTGTGGAGAACCCAATGCACATTGGCTTCATCACCATGGAACCAAAGACTCTTTTCGTCCCTCAGTACATTGATTCCGGTTTGATCTTCTTCGTTCGCAGAGGTACCCAAGACTTTTTGTTGGCAGAAATCATCTCCAATGTTTCTTGTTTTTATCTTCCCTGCTTCTTAATTTGATATTTTTAATGCAGGCAATGCAAAGATTGGATCGGTCTACAAGGATGAATTGGTGGAAAGGGAACTGAAGCATGGGGATATTTACAGAATCCCTGCTGGTTCAGCTTTCTACATGGTGAATGTCCACGATAGACAGAATCTCGAGATCATTTGCAGCATTGACTCAACAGAGAGTATTGGACGTGGTCCCTTCCAGGTCTCTCTCTCTCTCTCTCTCTCTCTGTGATTCTGTAAACTGTAAAATAAATACTTCTCAAGGTTGTTTCTCTTTGCAGTCGTTCTTCATTGGTGGAGGATCCTATCCCGCATCAGTACTCTCAGGGTTTGATCCCAGGACTCTTGCAACTGCATTTAACGTAAGTTTACGGCGATATATAATTATATCAACATTCATCCATCGAAAAATAAATGGTCAATAACACTGACGCCATGATTATGCCAGGTCTCCTCGAGCGAATTGAAAGAACTCATGACCAGACAACAAGGAGGGCCGATCATATACGTGCAGGACACCCAAGACACCAGCAGATGGGCCTCGATCATGAAACTGAAACAACAAGAGAGACTAGAGCAACAAAAGAGAATGGGAGAAGACGATGACGCCGACCAAGAAGAGCAGGTCGAGGAGGAGACATGGACGTGGAGGAAGCTCTTGACGTCTGTTCTGGGGATGGAGAAGAAGGTTGCAACTCCAAATAAAGCCGTCCGATCGCCTGATTCCTACAACCTTTACGACAGGCAACCTGATTTCAAGAACGACTATGGATGGAGTATTGCTCTTGACGAGGACGACTACACCCCCCTTAGCAACTCCGGCATTGGCGTCTATCTCGTTAACCTCTCTGCGGTAATAAGCTCTGCGCTCACTCCTAATTAACATCACTAATGGAAAAAGTTTTGACATTTTCCATCTTTCCGTTCGATTTCTAGGGATCGATGATGGCGCCACACGTCAATCCGACGGCGACAGAGTACGGGGTAGTGTTGAGTGGAACCGGTTCGATTGAGGTTGTTTTCCCGAACGGGACCTCGGCGATGAACGCAGATGTGAGTGAGGGCGACGTATTCTGGGTTCCCAGGTACTTCCCATTCTGCCAGATTGCATCCAAGATGGGACCCATGGAATTCTTTGGATTCACCACATCGGCCCGAAAGAACAGACCCCAGTTCTTGGTGGGGGCGAGCTCTATCCTCCAGACCATGAGCAGCAGTGAGCTAGCCGCGGCATTCGATGTGAGCGAAGAGAGGTTCCGCAACCTGACCAACGCACAGAGAGAATCGGTCATCCTCCCATACAAATCGCCATCCCCACCAAAGACACGGAAACCCAAGGAATCATCGGCCAAGCGTGTACCTTCTTATATCAAGAGCTTTGCATCCGACATGATCATGGGCTTTGATTAGAGCTCATGCAGAGAACTGTAGATGTGGGGAAGAGACATGGGCGCCTCGTTTTCTGAGGAGCATCTTGTATCTGCCATCTTCTCCTTTTTCTTTGTTTTTTCCTTGTTCTCCGTTTTGGTTTCTTGTTTCTTATTATCTTGTTGAGTTGTGAATAAGAGGGCTTCAGTTCTTTTTTTTTTTTTTTTGAAAGGAAAACTTCCGTTTCTCGGATCAGTAGAAATTTTAGATCATTAGGCTGCTTTAACCAGGCATGAAGCTAAGAAGTAAGAAGCTTCCGTTTCCAATATCAAATACGTCCATTGCATGGAATTTCTCCATAGAACAATAATAAGACTAATAAAATAAATGTTTACAGAATAAAAAATACTGAACTCTACAAATTAATATACGTATAATTATATTATCAAAAAAATATAAAGAAAATCGAGATTTGGGGAAAACTCAAACATCAAAATTATATGCATTCCACCTGTTTGTTCTTTTCTTTGGAGTTGCTATCTACGAGTACCTCCTGGTTGAACGACAGGAGAAGGAGAGCGTTGAAATGGTATCATGCGAGATGGTATGTAGAGATGCCAAAGCATGATTTTGGAGCAATCTTCTTGCGGGATTCCCTTCAGCTTGCTCTCGTCCTCACTAACCACTTGTTGAACAAACTTGACCGAGTTCTGCATCTATTAACATTTTATCAACTAATAAGTAAAGCAAAATAAGAAAAGAGCATTGGGCATTTGACACAAGATTTTATTAAATTTAACACGGATTTTATCATTTAAGAAACAACACGTACTGTGATTAAATACTTGACAGTGAGAGTTTGGTTGTAAATGGTTTTTTAACTACTAAAAACCATTCAGTTCTGATCTAGACCCAAAAGGGTATATACAATTTCAATTAAATTAAGATGCATATTCAAACCTAAATGTTACAGGCATAATCGGTTCTTTTGAGTTGAGTCAGATGACAGTGGACCATTGACAGAATTTGATAGGACTGGAACCTTGTGTTAAAATATGGGTCATCTCATAAATAGTGAATTACTAATCAGCAAGGGCACATGTCACTAATATTGCCGAGTGGAATTAATGGCTGATTAGTTGGCCAAACCTTGGGTAGGTTTGCATGATTAATTCAAAGCATAACTAATACTTGATTCAAGGGGCCCAGAGTACTACTGACGTGAAGATTGAATCAAATCACACATCACACAAGAACCATTAATGTTCTATATACTCAGAAATGTATTATATAATGTTAAGCTACTAACCTGTGAGCTATCTTGAACGGAAGATGGGCGGCCCCATCTCTCAGGATCCCAGAGTATTGAGCTGTTAAATGCGAAGCTTGACATATGAATTGAAGGCGTCGTGTCCATCTGGTTGTTCTCGCTCCTTAGATGCCAACCTATAACTTGGGAGAAGTCACAAACAGGTCCTTCGATCACCACCCTGTTTCTATTTGCAGAAATCAAAGCCACTGGCCACGTCCCAAAAACCCTGCACTCAATTTCTTGCTATTAATTCAAGCAGCAATATGCAAGTGTAGAGATTTCTAATTAATTGATGGTGTTCTTCACTTTATGGAGGCTTTGTCATGCACATGCCCTCACTAACTTTATAAAGAGGAGTCATATAATATTTACTCAAATCGCTAATACTCTCCAACTACACCAACTCACCTACTCTAGCATCAGCCAACCTAATCCAATATTATATTCACTATCCAGTATCCACCAACCTAGAAAAGTTTAGTTGATGGATTGAATGTATGGATTTAGACTGTCAAAGAAACGTGGGCTTTAATCCAAGCCCATATTCAATTGGGTTTAGAGTTTAGACTTTAGAACCCACTTCAAGTTGGAGTAGGGCTGTAGGAGTACACTTACTGACTGTAGTTTCGGACTCTGTGTTTGGCAAGAATAATTGGAACTAAACTAAAACGGAGTGGCATGAATTATTTTGCAGAAAAATAATGGTGACAACAAGTATGGAGTTTCATACTCGAGTCCTCTGATCTCTTCGAAGAAATCAAGATCGTAAACGTTTGAAGCTTCCGCGAAGTGAACGATCCCGTTGAGCCGGTGGTGCTCGATGTGATTAAGCGCAACATTCATCTGATGATCCAGCTCGGCTTCTGGGTCTGTGAAATTCTCCTTGAACACCAAATGCCGGTACATGATTCCAGTTTTTCTCAACATTTCCGAGAATTCGGAAGAATCCGACTGACCCTCCACGACGATCCATAGAAGGGGTGGAGGAACCAGCTTCAATGTGTTAGCCATTTTCATCAGGAACACGCCTTGAGTAGGATCGTTTGATCGAGTGGGGGTTATTAGGATCAATTGCTTTCTGGGGATCAACTCTGCTTCGTCTTCTTCCAGTAGAGATGTTCCCTCTGAATCACCGGAAGAACCAGCCGGAACCGCCACCGGAGTTTCTGCTATTAGACTACTTTTTAAATTCGCTACCTTTGACAGTTGGTGTAACGTTTCTACAGGCTGAGGCGAAAACTCTCTAATCTCCCGTGACTGCAAATTCGACGCAGTGCGACCCCAGGAGCTGGAATTCTTGCCAATGGGAGCAAAACCCATGAAGAAACCCATAACGAAACACAACAAGAAATGGAAGACGGCCTTCTTCCATAACTGAACTCTCCTCTTCGATCTGTCCAACGAACCCATCACTCTAAAACCAAACAAGAACCAAAACCGGAACCGATCGAAATTCTCCGGCGGTGCACTGTCGAGCGCAGCTCCCACTAATTATAATCTCGTCGCTCAACTCCTTGTAAGCTATTGTAACAAGGAGTTGGCGACTTCCAACCTCATAAAACAGAACATTTTATTTTATATTTGAAACGTGAAAGAGATTCCGTTGGAGGTATTTTACAAAGAGCAGGAGCTATTGGACCTGCGATTGGTACCGACGGACCAAAAAGAAAATGTGTATATCCTTGAAACAAATCATTAGGTGAGAGAGCAACCCTGTTTGCTTGGTGCCATTGGTCTGTTGCTTAATTTGGTCGTCTCTTCGGGCTAAAGAAAAGAGTTGAGCTGCTTCTCTCACCAAATTGTCGTTGAGATTGAAACCCATCACCTAATTAAATTTTCTTTGAATGATTCTTATTAAGCAATGCAACCACTACGATCCAGCGTGTGGTTTTCATATGCAGGAAAGAGGACCCACATAGCAACGACTCAGCTCACACTGTTCTGCTGAATCATCATCAGCTGATGTAATAAGTTGCATGGAATTGTGTTGCTGTGTTTCTTAAGAATACAACAGGGATCTTCTCTAATTCGGTGAGATTATGAACTCTGATTGCTCATTTGTCATTGTCATTCATTATCGAACTAGCAAATAATAATTCTATACATTTCGTGTGTTGAAAAGGAACCCACTGTAGCTATTAACTCCAATCTTCTATCTATTGTTTTAATTCCTCGCTATTGAGTATTATTATTTTTGGGGTAAATTGCCCTGTAATTTGGGGTAAATTGCCCTGTACCGGAATCAAAACTTGTCAATCCGGACAGACCTGAACTCTCAAAACTTTTGAAAAAGTGTGACCTAAAACTTTAACTTTTGAAAATGTTAAAAGTATCCTTGAAATAAGGCATTTTTCATCTACTTCCTCAACAATCAAAGATTGAAAAAAGCAATGGTAAACAACGGACATTTGGATTTAGGCATTTATATGGTTGATAAAAAAAATCATATGACACATGAAGGACATTTGCATCCTTTTATATGTCAAAAGATCTTCCGGTAGTTTTGACTGCATTGAGTTTTACATGAAGATCTAAGCAGCCTGAAACTAGTTTGACAGATATATGTCTTTTCGTACGAGAATAAAACATGAAAGATGTAAAAAGCTTCACTTAAAACTTCCCAAAATCAGCCCAAAATGGACTTCTCGTATCTTTTTGACACTCCGATAGATCTTCCATGAACCAAACAGGAATAAACCAAAAATTGGTCTGCCCCTAAATTAAGGACATTTTTAAAAGTTCAAATACGGAATTAACATGTTTTAAAATTCGGATGCCAAAGTGACACTAGACACAAGATACATGCTACTAATATGAAATTTACCCTATTTTCTGTGATTCAATCACTTCTTTGAGTTTACTTCAAGTTTTTTAATATCTTGTCAGTCCATTTATTTTCCTTTTGCTTGCTCAACTGCTATTTCCTCAACGATCTAGAAACACTGATACCGACAAATTAGCCGATTGATAATGGCTGAAGTGACTGAATATAAGGACAAGGCAACAAGTATCATTCAGTTCAGTTCAGTCACTTCAGCTGTTATTAAATGGTCCTTAGACTTTGTTCATATCAATTATTGCTTAATGAAATCGTTAGATGTGAAACATCAATGACCACTCATGCACTTTCTAGCTTGCATCATTTCAACTAGAATAAAACCCCGTGCTAGAGAAGGATCGGGGAAGGAGATTCCAGCCACAGAAAAGGTTGTGAATTGCAGAACCGAGTGTTGAATTACAGAGGATGACAAGAAAAAGACGCACAAGTTCAAGAAGAGAATTCACCTCTAAAGTCGGTCAGTAACAAGAAAATGAGAGGGGGCGTTAAAGCTAAACAAGAAAATGAGATAAGGAGTAAAGGTGGTTGGGTTTAGATAGAGATGGAGCAAGAAGGTTTGGGTCTATTACAGCTCTTTTTAGGAATATAAGCAAAAAATAATATTTTGGTTTCTTTTAGAGACTGATCTAACATTTTAGTAAGAATTTGAAGTACTTTTTAGGGGGGTGGTGTGGGGAGAGGACCCACTTTTATTTCGACCCTGCCTCCACTTTACTAACTATATAAAATAATGGTTTTAACAAAAGGTTTGGGGCCAAGGATCTATCAATATGAATTTCCTACCCACATGACATCACATCCCCAGATAACGAATATCTCCTATAATTGTATGTTATTATGTAGAGATCTTGTGGGTACTAGATCTGAAGTTTAATACTTTACTATACTTGGCTCTACCCCTATATAACCATATAATTTAAATGTGTGGGTTACCTATTTAGCGGGAAACCAATCTACTATCACATATTGCTTCCAACATGGTCTATAGCCACACCTCAAACATAATTGTCATCTCCACAATATGACCCATCAATGACAATATATTTTTTTATGCCCATCAATGACAATATACAAGTACAAAACATGTTTGCGGTGTGTATAATTATAGATCATGTTATGTTGGGATGTTTATATTGTAGAGATAGGCAAATATGTTTAAAACGAACAAACTATAAATCATAATAGAAGTAATTTGAATCAAAATGTTGATAGGGTCGTCCAATTTGGATTGGTTAGAGTTGAGAATTTGTCAATATTTGAATATGCTTCACTCAAAAGCCCTGAACAAACACAATGTAAATTCTTCAAATTGGGATAACCCATTTGCACCCATAAATGTTGGTGGTAAATCAGGGTGGGATCCTCTACCAAATGCCCAAAAGTAATGCACATTTGAGCATGTTAATTATTTAGGCTGTGTTTGGAAACGATGCAAATAAGTGTGAATGCAAATATGTAGAGTGTAAAACAGTTCATATAAATTGTAAAGTTGAGTTAGTTTTGCACAGACAAATTTATCTTCTTACCAAAACAGACTTTTAACCGTAACGGATGCAAATATGAATTCCAATAAAGCATATGCTTTTTTTTATCACAAGCCCACTTGAATTCAAATTTAATTCTTTTCTATTTGTGTACTTTTATATCTTATTATCAATGAAAATATGTATTAATCTGTCATTTGTCAATGCATAAATGTAATATTGCAAAATACATGCAGACCAAGTACAAATTTACCCTGAACCAGAGTTTACACTCTATTTGCATCGTTTCCAAATACAACCTTAAGTTCCATTTATTTTTGCTTATCTAGATAAGTATGATTGCTCAGCATGTGTTTCTCTCTCGTAAAAACATGCATAGATAAGCAAGTTTCCAGCATTCTATACGCTACAAGTTATATAAAAAGAGAGGTGAGAAGAGAATGCACTAAGTAGTCTACCCACCTATTTACCAAAAAAAGAAAAATTATTTACCCACCTCACACGTATCCTAAATTATCATGGCATCCAATATAGTGGCAAATGAGCATGAATATTGTGGTCAATTTACTAATTCTGACTTGCCGGCCCCCCGCTAAATACCAACAAATGAACAGGGGATTAATAGGTAACATAGAGCTTTAGAGGCCACGTAGCTTATTGAAAGCAGTTGAAACAAAGTTAAAAGTTAAAACCCCCCTAAAAGTTGCAGGTGAACCAAATTGATGCTTGTCTTTCCAATTTGTTAATTTGTCCAATATATTTGAGTGATGCTTGGTATTATTAATAGATAACAGCCATGCCATTGAAATTGGGTAAGGTAATTCTAGGCTTTTTTGTGTTAGTTAGGCATGGTATATGATGAAGGATGATTTGCCACGACTTAGTAAGAAGGGGATACGTAGATGTTATATGCTCGAGGGATGATAAGTTAGCCAAATGAACCCATTTCGCAACATAGCTCGAGTATCCAGCCACCTCGGCCTAAAACACTACCTCGACATAGAGACACCATGACACCTAATACAGTTCGGGAATTAAGAATCAAAGTGCCAGTTCAGAGCTAAAGAACCAAAACGCTACATAATCGATTCCAAAGGCCTCTCCAACAGACCCCGAATTTCTCGGGATCACGATGAGACTCGTCCTAGCTCTGCCTGAATCGGAGGTAAATGATAAACCTTATCAACATATTGCTCTCTTTAAAAAATGGAGCAAACCTTATCTGCACAGCTCGGAGATCCCAAAGCTCTTTCATAAGGCCCACGACTACTCTAGTATATAACGACATGAAACCTCCGGCCAAAGGTATGCGTGATTATTTTACTCACTAGCATTCAAGCACTCAAGATTTGGGTCGCATTCATAGTATAAGTACTGACTTAAGCATCGGAGCGACCTCACCGGATCAGCTACCCCGGGTTCTCTGATCTACTATTCTATAGATTGGTCAAACTCGCCGCCCAACTGGAGTTCGGATCGTCTTCTAGCTAGGAGTATCTAGATCGCACACCATCAATTGGCGTCGTCTGTGGGAACCAATCGAAAGGTCATCCCAACTTTAGTTGCAGTTTTATTTATCCCAATGGACTCTTCCAGCAACACCGAAAAAGGTATCGAGATGAACGTTACCAGGGGCAAGATCAGCAATCAACCTTCTCCCAAGGCCCTACGGTATGCATTGGCCAGTTTACTATTCCTCTTACAGTGTCAGGAGTCCTGTCACTGTTCGTACCACAGGGCACTATAGAAGTGAGCATTCCGCTTCCCCCAGTGGGCGTGACTTTCTCTGAGCCATGTTTGGCCCCTCTTGGAATCGGGCACTCCCAATTCCATGGCCCCGTTCAGTGCATCCAGACAATATAGATCCAGATGCAACAAGTCCAACAATTCCAACAGTATCAGTAGTACTATCTGTACCAGCAACAGTTCCCACCACTGCAGCTGAACCAGCAACCGATTCCACTCTGGCACCCAAAGCTGCGTCAAGGCCAAAACCCGAATTGGCCTGGAACCAGCCAGAACGTCAACCGATCCCTCCATCAGGGTGAGAGGACCTCGCAAGTACTGATTCCTCCTAGGGGTCAAGTTTCACCCCGTGGGAGGAGAGACGGTCACCACACTCCTCCGGCCTCGGAAGGAAATTTTAGAAACAGGTCCAGGGATAGTTAGCTCGATAGTGCCAATCCACCTCGGCACTCCCAATAGGAAAATGACGGCTCGTGAGGAGATAATAACCAACCCGGAGTTTGACGTGCAAACTCGAGGCAGGACCCCTCCGTCCCTCGCGATAGCTAATGCAAACCCCACAAACAAGAAACCTACCAAGAAGGAACCAGGATCTACCTCGCGACAATGTCCGTGGTGATACCGAAATAACAGACCAGACCGAAATCAACAATACCAATGCCAAGCCGGTGAAGAAACAGCAGCAATGACGTCGCACGACACGCCGCTCCTCGGCCAGAAATAATCTGTCGGCGAAGCCAGGCCAGCAAGCAGAGCAAGCCAAAGAAAGGGAAGAAGTGAGCTCGGCGGCTACGAAGACTGCGCCTCCATTACTTTGCCGGTCATCTCCTCTGTCTCTCGAGCTCTTGGCAACTCTGATGCCAAAAGATTTCAAGGTACCCCCGTTAGACAAGTATGACGAGTCGTTTGACCCCAACGATCTTGTGGATTCCTTCCAATCTCAGATGCACTTAGCTAGGGCTGACGATTCCTGCATGTGTGTAGCCTTCTCCACTACATTCAGGGGGGTAGTCCGAACTTGGTATCGGAACCTCACGCCGGGCTCCATCAAAAGTTGGTCCCAATTTGTCGACCTGTTTACTACGCACTTCATTACCAGCAAGAAGTGCCCGAAGTTGCAATAAAGCCTCCTGAACATGGTTTAGAGGGAAGGAGAATCAATCAGAAACTATATAAAGCGCTTCTACAATACTTGCTTGCAGATACCGGACCTCGATCCAGCGAATTCCTCAAGTTGGTAGATCAGTTCATCGGTACCAAGGAGGAGATCAACCAAAAGATAGACAACCTATCGTCGGAAAAGAGGAAGAGAGAAAATGAAGGAAGGAGCAATGGTGAGCAAAAAAGAAAGAAAAGCAAGTCCCCGAGCAGGGGAAGAAGCAAGTCAAGAAGTCGGTCCCCCTCGCGCACCCGCAAGTCAGGTCGACGCTCTAGGACCCCGCCTGTGGAGAAAACGAGTTATACGCCTTTGAATGCTAAGCGAAGAGAGATCTTAATGGCTATTAAGGATTCCTCCTTCGTCAAATGGCCTCCTAAGTTAAGGGGAGACCCGACAACAAGAAACCTGAATGTTTACTGCTATTTCCATCGAGATCATGGACACAACACGGAGAATTGCAGGAATATCCGCGATGAGATCGAGGAACTTAACCGCTGCGGGTACCTGAAGAACTTCATATTGCGAGAAGCGAGGGTACAAGCAGATCAGCAGAGATCGACAGGGGGACCAGAGGAGAATGGCCCCAAGGTCAGCAGGTAGAATGAGCAACCACTGCGATAGTTGCCAGAGGAAAGACTAGTCTGCGGGGTAATTAACATGATCACCAGCAGGTCCATCATTGCCGGATGTACATCAGCAGCCGGGAGGACCTCGGTCCACGAATTGGAGAACAAAGAGGAAAACCCGCCAAACTAATCTCGGCTCGAAGAACTGATATACTTCACTGAGGACGATATGCGCGGGATCCAGTACCCTCACGATGATGCCTTAGTGTGAAGCTAAGGATTGACGACTTCGAGGTAAAATGCATCTTGGTGGACTCAAGCAACTTAGCAAATATACTCTTTAAGGAGACTTTCGACAAACTACAGTTATAGTAGAGCGACCTAAAACCGGTAGATACGCCTCTGCTAGGGTTCAACAACGAGGAGGTCAGACCTCTTGGTCAAATTACAGTACCCGTGGAAGCCGGCACGTGGCCAAACATCATGCGATTCGAGCACACGTTCCTGGTAATTGCGACACCCTCCCCCCACAATGCCATAGTAGGTTGGCCTATCATGCATGTTTTACGCGCGATAGTATCCATTTACTACTTAACGATAAAATTCCCAACTGATTATAGAGTGGGAGTCGTGCGATGTGACCAACTCGAATCTCGCAAGTGCTACGTGGCTGCCTTAAAAGGGAAAGCAAAGCTAGTAGAGGATGTCGAGCTCAAGCGACCAGTGGAGTATACCGACGAACGAGCTGTCCCGAAAGAAGAGACGGTCCACATACCTGTCTCTGTCGTCAAACCAGCCAAAACTCTTCGGATCGGTGCCTCGATCAGCGAACCACTTTGAACCTAGGTAGTAAGTTTCTTACTTGAAAATTTAGATATTTTTGCTCGGTCCACAGCAGAGATGCACGGGATTGATCCAAAAATTACAACTCACAAACTTAATACCGACCCTTTAGTCAGTCCAGTAAGGCAGAAGAAACGAAACCTCGCCCCGAAACGTTAGAGGGAAGTCGATGAAGAGGTTGGGAAGCTCCTCGCGGCAAACTTCATCAGGGAAGTCCATTACCCGAGTTGGGTGGCTAACCCAGTTCTGGTGAAAAAAGCCAATGGCAAATGGCACATGTGCATCGACTACACCGACCTGAACAGAGTCTGCCCGAAAGACTGTTTCCCGCTGCCCAAGATCGACCGCTTGGTGGACGCGACCTCAGGGCTTGAGTTGCTGAGCTTCCTGGATGCCTATTCCGATTATAACCAGATTATGATGGATTCCATTGACGAGGAAAAGACCGCTTCATAACTGAGCTCGGGTTATATTGTTACAAGGTCATGCCCTTCGGATTGAAAAATGTTGGGGCAACATTCCAACGCCTTGTAAATAAGATTTTTGAGCCGTTAATCGGCAATAAAGTAGAATGTTATGATGATGACATGGTCGTGAAGACCTAGTTTTCAATTCTTTGTTGAATGATTTAAAAATTGTTTTTCAAATTTAACGAAGATATAACATGAAGTTGAATCCGAATAAATGCGTCTTTGGAGTCACTTCGGGTAAATTTCTAGGCTATATAGTCAATCGACGCGGCATCGATGCCAACCCGGACAAAATAAAAGTGATTTTAGATATGAGACCACCTCAGAAAATAAAAGAGGTCCAGAGGCTGACGTGCCGGATAGCCGCCCTGAGTCGTTTCATGTCTAAATCGGCAGACCGATTCTTACCCTTTTTTAAAGCTATAAAAAAGAGCAAGGACTTTGAATGGACTAAAGAATGCCAGCTTGCTTTTGACGAGCTGAAAAGATACTTAGGTACCGCCCCAGTTTTAATTCGACTCGAAGAAGGGGATGTGTTAAAGCTATACCTCTCTACGAGCGGTGAAGTGGTTAGTTCGGTACTGATCAAAGAAGTATATCGGGTCCAATGACCCATCTACTATGTTAGCAAAATTTTGCAGGACGCATAAACTAGATATCCGAAGATCGAGAACCTAGCATACGCACTAATCATAGCAGCCCGAAAACTTCACCCGTACTTACAAGCCCATACTATCGTCGTTCTCACAAACAAACCCTTGAGGCAGATTCTGCTCAAGCTCGAGGTGTCTAGAAGATTAATGAAGTGGTCCATCGAGCTGAGCGAATATGATATCCAGTATGAGCCACGACCGGTAGTCAAAGCTCAGGTCTTGGCTGATTTTCTAGTAGAGTGCACGTTCAGCACAACGACCCTCGAGTTGACCGAGCTCTCTCACACGTCGGGAGCATTAACCAGTGCGGTGCCAGTCCCAGTCAGAGTGGAACCGACCTGGAACGAGGAGCCCTGAATCCTCCACGTCGACGCCTCATCCAACTAGTAGGGAAACAGTGCAGGACTGATACTGTACAGACCAAGCGAGGTGAAGCTGGAGTATGCTCTCCGGTTCAGATTTGAGGCGTCGAAGAATGAGACAAAATATGAAGCGCTGGTCGTCGGGCTAACCTTAGCAAGGGAAATGAAAGCAAAGCACCTCATCGTATGCATCGATTCACGACTAGTGGTTAACCAAGTCACTAGTGAGTACGAAGCCCGTGACCCCACTATGGCAGCTTACTAGGCCAAAGTCAGAGAGATTCTACACAGCTTCGTCTCCTGTTTTATCAGACAAATTCCAAGGTTTGAGAACGCTGAGGTCGACGCCTTGTCACGACTAGCTAGCACGAGCAGCAACACCATGCAAATTGTGTACATAGAGGACTTACCTCGGCCCAGCATTCTTGGGGGAGCAGAAGAGGTCACTCCCGTATCACAAGCAGAATCGAGCTGGATCGAACCACTTACAAGTTATCTTTTACACGGGACCCTACCTACGGAATGCAATGCAGCTCAAAGGGTAGTGCGCCAGTTAGTCAAGTATGTCCTCATAGATGGACAATTGTACAGAAGATCATTCACGTTCCCTTACCTACGTTGCTTGCGACCCTCAGAAGCTGAGCATGTGCTTCGCAACACCCATGAAGGCTTGTGCGATGGACACTTGGGGGGCAGAGCCTTCGCACAGAAAGTGTTAAGACAAAGCTATTATTGGCCCACGATGAAGGCAGATGCACTCGAACTCGTCAAAAAGTGTGATAAGTGCTAGAGGCATACCAACATCCACCACTAACCTACTACTGATATGAAATACCTCACCATCCCGTGGCCCCTTGTGCAATGGGGAATCGACATCATTCATTTTTTCCCACCAGCAACAGGGAAGAGGAGTTTCTTGGTTGTAGCAGTAGATTATTTTACGAAGTGGGTGGAAGCCGAACCCTTGGTAACGATCACAACCTGCAATATACAAAATTTCTTCGAGAAAAGCATAGTATGTCGCTTCGGACTACCCCGAGTGCTGATATCCAACAATGGGAAGCAGTTCGAGGATGTTAAGTTTCAAAACTGGTGTGCCAAGATGGGGATTCAACAAAACTTTACCTCGGTGGCACACCCCCAAGCAAACAGGCAAGCAGAAGTAACTAATAGGGCGATACTTCGTGGATTGAAAGCTCGTTTAGCTCAAGCCAAGGGATTGTGGGTGGACGAGCTACCTAGTGTCCTTTGGGCCTACCGAACTACTATTAAGACCGCAACAGGTGATACCCCTTTCAACCTCACTTATGGCACATAAGCATTGATCCCACGGAAATTGAGGTACCCACATTACGATTGGAGGCTTGCATGGGGAAGTGAACGATGACGAGCTCCGTACCAACCTGGACCTAAGGTACGAAACCTGACCTACATTCGGACCGCAGCCTACCAACAAAGAGTAGCTCGGTACTATAACGCCCGGGTCAGAAAATGACAATTCCGTGTCGGCGATCTGGTCCTTCGGAAAGTTATGGTACCTAAGCCTGGTGTAGGTAAGCTCGGATTGAATTGGGAAGGTCCGTACCATGTAAAGCGGGTATATGGGGAAGGCACATATGAGCTCGAGACTTTGGAAGGGAAGCAGGTACCTCGAGCATTGAATATCGATAACCTAATAAGGTACTACGTATGAACCCATGACTCCAAGGCAAAATTTCTCTAAGTCTATGTGAACACCGAACTGGTCGAAAAAGACAACCGACCAGAGAGAGGACTGCGAGTCACACCCAAGAGCCAAAGGGCTATGGCGCCGAACTGACAAAATACCTCGACACTACGATAAGTCCTAGTCGCCTCTTTGGCATAGGCAAACAAGTCTTAGTCGCCTCTTCGGCATAGGCAGACAAGTCCTAGTCGCCTATGAGGCATAGATAGCTCGGGTGCAAACCCTATGGTGTCTATCCACCTCGGCGTACAACAACGTCAGGTTAATTCCACCTGGAGTCCAGCTCGTTAGCTCGGCACTAAGGGATAGCCTACACTTAGGCAAGTGAGTAGCCCGCGCGTAGATAGGTCGGGTATGTACCCTACAGTGTCCGTCCACCTTGGCATACAACGATATGAGGTTACTCCTAATTGGAGTCTAGCTCGTTAGCTCAGCACTTCAGGATAACCAACACTTAAAAAAAAATTATACTCAAAAAAGATTTTGTTGTACTCACACACATGAGACTTTTCGAAATATCGTGTTTCATTAACAAAAGTTCCGAGTACAAAAAAAAAAACAGCAACAACAACCGAGCTCAGAGGCCTGGGATATATATCATATATAGGGGGTCCAAGAAAAGAGGCATGTCTAAGCATCAGATCTGTCGGAATCCCCTCTAGTAGGTAGGTCGGTTTCCATGTGGTCCTCCTCCACATCATCTCGGCCTGCCTCCCCTGACAGCCTCGCCTCGAGAATTTCATCATCACTTTCTCCCTCGAAGGAGTCAGGTTCCTCGTCAGCCTCCTTCGCCATCTCAAGAGTGACGGTGGACATAGAGATAGATCTGAAGTTGAGCTTGAGAAACTTCTATCGCATCAGCCACTTGCAGAGCTTGAAGCCCGACCGGTACGAGCCAAAGCCATACTCGACCTGAAGGTCATGAAACTCTGGGGACTCCTTGAACTCCTTGACGGCGCGATCTCTCTCTTGAATCTACGCCTCCTGGATGGCGGTGTCAAAGATCTCGGTGCGCTCCTTGATCATCGCCTCGAGGTTCTTGTTCTCCCAGAGGAGAGCTTCCTTCTCCCCTTTGAGATTCTTCTTCTCCTCCATCAGCACAAGGATCAGCTCCTCCTGGAACCGAGCTCCCTTCTTGGCTATAAGAACTTCACCCCGAATTAATTCCAACTCGCGGTAAAGCTTTTGAGCATTTTCTTCGGCCTCCCAAGCTCACTTTAAGCGGATCTCAAACTGGTAGACGAGTGAGTGGATAGCGGAGTTCACCTAATAAATAGAAAGAAAGTGTAAGTACCATTTACAGAAGAATAAGAAAGTAAACAAAGGGGCAGGTTACTTACCACCATACAGTAGCTAGTCACTCTCCCTCTGAGCTGACTCGTTAGCATGTCATCCCACTCCGCGACCTCCGTAGGAAACACGACATCCTTGCTCTTAAGAAGCCCGAGCCGCAAAGTCGTTATGCTCTCCTTCACTGAGGGGGGCTGAGGCTCGGGCACCAAAGTACCCTCGGGCTCGCGAGGTGGGGCCCCCTCATCCTGGTTGTTATGGGCCCGAGCATAGGATCGCGTCACGGGTCGTTCCACGGCAGGAACCCCTGATCTTCCCTTGCCTTTGGCCTTGCGCACAGACCCTATTTTGCTTATCTAGTGGGTGATTTGTCCAAGAGACCACCCGAACTCTCCCTTGGGGTGATTTGTCCAAGAGACCACCCAAACTCTCCTCACTTGTTTCTTGACTGGAAAACTGAATGCTTTATTTCAATTCGTAGCTCCTTAAATAGGAGATTACAAAAGAGAATTCCTTGTTGGATTCGGCTAGGCTAGGGTATTCCAACTCAAACTAAAACTCCTAATTTCCTACTTAAACTAAAACTCACAACTCTTACTTAAGAAGATAAAATAAGATAAGGGATAAGGGATAAGATTAAGCTGGCGGCGAGTTGATGTGTCCAGATAAGGGTGGGCCCACCCCTATGAGCTGTCGTGTGGGCCTCGCTCTGCTATTGCTGCCGGGTGCGTGTGCGCGGCTCATGGTGCCGCTGATGCGCAGTGCGTGCTGCTGCCTATGACTGCCGCGCAGTGCGTGCGCGCCTCAAGGTGCCGCTGCCATGCATGCGCGTGCCTCATGGTGCTGCTGTCGTGCGGTACCGGGCGTGTGCGCGGTGCGTGCTGCCGTGCAGTGCGTGCGGTGCACGTTGTTGCCTGGCGGTGCGTGTTGCGCGCCATGGTGCCGCTGTCGTGTGGTGCTGGGTGTGTGCACGGTGCGTGCTGTCGTGCGGCGGTGCCTGCTGCTGTGTGGCCTACTATGCGTGTTGCTGCCTATGACTGTGTCGCAGTGCATCGCCGGATGGTGTGACCATAACATTACACCCCTCCCGGACTACGAGCTTGTCCTCAAGCTCGTGTTCTAGATACATGGCTTGGGATTCTGTGAATGGATCAAACGGCTGCACAAAATTTCTCAGTCCACCAACAGTATGAACAACAGGAACTGCCCCGTCTCACAGTGCATCACGCTGGATTATTTGATGCAGACCCTAGCCACCTTCTTTTGTTTCCCACTCCCAGGCGTAGCCCTGACTTATAGTGACTACACGCTCTCCTGCACTCAGGCCAGCCGCAAAGGACATTGAAGTGTTCTCTACCTCCTGGGTCATATAGTTTGAAGTAGTTTTGTGGAAGATCCACACAACAAAAATCGCGTACTGGACCACGGCCCCGGTGTGCTATGTTGTGGTTCACAGGAACGCACCGGGTATCCTTACAGAAAGGAACCTAAAGAGCAGCCTTACTGAAGGGACCCATGCGTTTTAGCATATCCTCTCGGCCTCCCCCATATATATTTTCCTCAATATTGCGAGACATAGGGTTGTCTATGAACACAAAATCCATGCCATCAGTATAAGCTTGAGAGTGTGTCACCTCTATATCCTACCCTTCCACCTTACATCTCTCGTGCACTCCTGTTTCTTGGCTTCCTGCATAGTTACCATACTGTGGTGCTGCAACCATAACTCTAGGAGCGCCTTCTGCAGGTTCTACTATAATGTACGTGACATTGTCCCCGACCAAAGGAGGAGACTTTACAGTTTCATCCTCCGCGCGCTAGTCCTTGGGAGTAGTTGCGGCTGTAGGGGCAGCGATCTGTTGTTCGCTGAATGACTCTGCTCAGTCCGGACGACGACTGTTTGTGTTGGCGATTCCCACAGAACTCTTGTTGGAGAGGAATGCTTCCAGTAGGCGTCGCATCTCCCGGACGTCTTCCCTGACTTCACGAACCTCCATGCTAGTTTTTGCAAGTTCGTTCCAGTTCGTGGACCTTGGAAGGCAGCTGCTCCATATCGCCGATGACGTTTGGCTCTGAAACCAATTTGTTACGGTCCCGTGCGTAGGATCCCGTCACGGGTCGGTCCACGGTGCGAAAGCCCTGCTTTCCCTTGCGCCTTCCCTTGCGCATAGACCCTATTTTGCTTATCTAATGGGTGATTTGTCCAAGAGACCACCCGAACTCTCCCTTGGGGTGATTTGTCCAAGAGACCACCCAAACTCTCCTCACTCGTTTCTTGACTGGAAAACTAAATGATTTATTTCAATTCGTAGCTCCTTAAATAGGAGATTACAAAAGAGAATTCCTTGTTGGATTCAGCTAGGCTACGGTAATCCAACTCAAACTAAAACTCCTAATTTCCTACTTAAACTAAAACTCATAACTCTTACTTAAAAAGATAAAATAAGATAGGAATAAGATAAGGGATAAGGGATAAGATTAAGCTGGCGGCGAGTTGACGTGTCCAAATAAGGGTGGGCCCACCCCTATGAGCTGTCGTGTGGGCCCCGCTCTGCTGTTGCTACCGGGTGCATGCGCGCGGCTCATGGTGCTGCTGACGCGCGGTGCGTGCTGCTGCCTATGACTGCCGCGCAGTGCGTGCGCGCGCCTCAGGGTGCCGCTGCCATGCGTGCGCGCGCCTCATGGTGCCGCTGTCGTGCGGTACCGGGCGTGTGCGCGGTGCGTGCTGCGCGCCATGGTGCCGCTGTCATGCGGTGCTGGGTGTGTGCACGGTGTCTGCTGCCAAGCGGTGCCTGCTGCTGTGCGTACTGTTGCCTATGACTGCGCCGCGGTGCGTCGCTGGATGGTGTGACCATAACACTGTTCCTCATCCAGGTCAACAACCAGAGGCTGGGGGTGAACCTCCTCCCCCGGGAGCTCGATAGAGATCGGCTCTGGCGCTACGACCTCGTGTTCAGCAGGAATTGAAGAATCGGCCTCCTCTCGACATGACATCTTCGAGGCCTTTCTCTTCTTTCCCTTCTAAACACTCATCAGAAGGTTAGCCGCGTCAACACCCGTCATAGCTTCTATAAGAGAGAAGAAATAAAGTTATCTACGAACTGAAGTAAGTGTGAAAAGAAAAAAAGGAGAAGTAATGTGTGTGCCGAGGTGGAGGCCTACCAGGAGGACTCAGCCCAACTCACACAAGCTTTTCCTCAGCCAGGAAATCTTTCATTGCAAGGCCGAGGTCCCTTCAAGAGTTGATGACCGCCCTAGTCTCAGCATCTAGCCTCACCCCGGGGTCCTTAATGGCCACTCGCTAGTGAGTCGGGAATGGTCATCCTTCAGGATTCCGAACAAAGAAGTACCTCCTCTTCTACGTCGATACTTTGTTCGGGTTACCGAACAGAACCTTGAACCCGGGGCGAGGGGAGACATAATAGCTTTGTCGGGTGTCCCCGCGCATGCAAGAAGAGTTCTTCTTGATATAGCAAATCGAGCTAAAGATGTCTAGGGTAAGACGTCAGTTATACTCGTGGGAAAGTGAGATCGTGCCAACAATGGTATGGATGGAGTTCGGGTCTAGCTGGTCAATAGTGATGTTAAAGAACTTAATGATTTCTACGATTAAAGGGTGGAGCGGGAAGCGCAACCCAACTACGAGCTGCTCCTCAAAAACCGCGAGCTCGTGATGACTGTGAACCCAAGGGTAATGACCCAGAGGAATACTGAAGACAAGAGTGTCGGGGAGACGGTAACGGGCTATCAAGGACAACAATCTGTCCGAGGTCATCGTGGAAGGGCCGATGTTGTTCGGATCCCGACCTCGAGAAGTAGATGGGACCCCCTCTCCGGAGGTAATTTTCTCTACCTGAGGTTCAGGTTCCCCACGCCAAGATGGCTTGACGTCAAGTAAAGGTGTTTCCCCTAAAAGGTGTAAAGAGGAGCTCTCTAGTGAAGAGTTGGCCTCACCGGCGGGAGCCGAGGACCGCACCTTGGCACCCTCAAGCTCACTATAACCGCTAAGTAGCCTATATGTGCTAGCACTAGACATAGTGGACAAGAAAAGGAAAAGGGAACAACTAGTGAAAGAAGATGAACTCACCAAAAAGACGATAACGACCTCAGACACAAAGGAAAAAATGGCGAGCTGAAGGACTTCGACGCGATCTCAGGAGAGCTTAGTTACATGATTTATGGCAAAGGTAATGGGCCCTTCGGAGCTCTATTTATAGTCCACCACATTCGGCAATCAACGGTTGAGACCTGTACGATCCGACGGCTCCCATGAAAACCGGTTGCACACTACCCGAAGACGAAATCGATTGAGCGCGCCCTTTGGCATCCGTGGAGTTTATAAATAGTGTGACGTCCGCACGTGCCCGAGACGCGACCTGGGTCATTTTGTGGTTGAGCCAAATGATTGAACTGGCCCAACCAACGGTTCGCGCTCCGAATCGTCTAGACTTCGTGCCAAATCCACTTGGACTCGTCATGAACTCCCCACACCTGGTTAGGACCCCTGACACGAGGAGTGGGGGGCAATTGATAAGGGATGATTTGGCACAACCTAGTAAGAAGGGGACACGTAGACGCGATTTGCTCGAGGGATGACAACTCATCCAAACGAACCCACTTCGCAACATTCGAAGCTCGAGTATCCAGCCACCTCGGCCTAAAACACCACCTCGACACCCCATACAGTTCACGAATAAAGAATCGAAGTGCCAGTTCGGAGTTAAAGAACTGAAACGCCACATAATCGATTCCAAAGGCCTCTCCAACAGACCTCGAATTTCTCGAGATCACGATGAGACTCGTCCTAGCTCCGTCTGAATCGGAGGTAAACGATAAACCTTATCAACATATTGCTCTCCTTCAAAAATGGAACAAACCCTATCTGCATAGCCCAGAATTCACAGAGCTCTTTCGTAAGGCCCACGACTACTCCAGTATATAAGGACATGAAATCTCAGGCCAAAGGTATGCGTGATTATTTTACTCACTACCATTCAAGCACTCAAGATTCAGCTCACATTCATAGTATAAGTACTGACTTAAGCATTGGAGCGACCTCGCTGGGTCAGCTACCCCAGGTTCTCTAATCTACTATTTTGCAGATTGGTCCAGCTCGTTGCCCAACTGGAGTTCGGATTATCTTCTAGCTACGAGTATCTAAATCGCGCACCATCAGTATACATATTTGTTTTCATTTAAAATAAACATAAAATGATATTTTGTATGAAAGCTATTCTCATAATATCATACATTCAATCATGGTTCTCGAACTATTGTTGACCTGAATAGTTGGATTTCGTCTCGGGAATTGTTCAGACAACCAGTTCCATTTTAGTCCAAATCTGGTCTTTGGCAAAAAATCGTTGAAAAAATTAACAATCTATTGATCTGAACGATTGAACCGTCAACCCATTAGCTTGCTTAACAGTTTTGGCCATTTTTATTTTTTGTCAGAAAGGATCATCTATTTGAACCAAACGATCGAACCATCGACCCAAAGATTGGTAGCTGGAATGATTCCGTTTCCAGATCGTTTTTTAAAACCATGCATTCAATATAAGCATATGGGCCCAGATGGATCATTCCTGGATCCGATTTGAAGGAGTTTCACTTTCACATATGTTGTGCTCTATCAGGGGCCCGGATGCGATCTCCGGTTGAAGCAGTGAAGCACAAGACGGGGCAGATGTTAGACCTATTCATGAGCCGGGTGGCCCGACGGGCCAGCCCGACCCCCGGACAGGCATATAGGCCCGCGGGCTTAACCTCGGGCCAAAAAGCCCGACTCGTAATAAATTCGAGCCGGGCTCGAGATTTGCCAAAATAGCTCGGCCCGACCTATAACTAAACCTAAAAACCCTAGTTGAATACCTCTCTTTTTTTCACCTCCTTCCCTTCTTTTTCCAACCTTCTTCTCCACATCCTCTTTCCCTTCTTTATATTCTTTTTTTAATATAAATAAATTTTGAATTTATATATATTTTTTAATGTGAATAAATTCTGATTTATATTGATTATTGAATAGGGAAAATTTCTAATTTTTTTTATTAGGTCGGGCTTCGGGCTCGGGCTCGGGCTTCGGGCTTTTTATTAGGGTTGAGCTTGGACCCAAGTTGTAGGTCCGTTGGTCGGGCCGGGCTCTGGCTCGGGCCTAACATATTTCTGCTAATGGAGAGTAAAATCCCGGCCCGGCCCGGCCCATGAACAGGTCTAACAGATGTTAGATCGTATGTACGGTCCTAGCTAGGATTATAAAATTCAATGTTGCTTTGTCCATCGGACGGTCCATACCGACAAGTAGATTCACCAATCGCCAACGCAAAGCTCAGGAGATGCATCAGCATCGTTCATCGTGTTGTTTTCTTGAGTGCATATTTAGGAGAAGATGAATGAAGAAAAGGGCAATACTGTAACGCCTCCTAAATCGTATTTCAAGGAGACGACACTGTCACCACTTCCATAACCATGAGATCCATTTCCTGTTTTCTTCTGTTCATCTTCATTATCCTTCTACATGATGGTATCATAGCTTCGCGAGCTGAAGTTATAACCCTTACACCAGATACGTTCACTGACAAGGTAAGACCCAAACCCTAACTTCCCTATTGCATCTTCTTTCGTTCTGTTATCTATTATCAGTATTGGATCAAAGAGTTGTTCCGTACCATGTCCAACTGGTGTTAAGATTGTTGACTTTTAAGTCATTTAATTCCCTCATTTTTTTCCCGAAGCCATTTAATTCCTTCAATTTATATATTGTGTTAACGCATTTTCATTTTTACCGAATTGGGTCCTTATGTGACTTTCATAAGTTATTCTTGGATGTATGATCTTATCTACCACTGTTTTCATTGAAGAGTATGGTAGTTAGGTTTAAATCGGAGCAGGGATAGGATCATAATATGCTTTTTTTTTTATCACCATCTTGCATCTTATTTGCTCACCAGTGTTACATGCGTCGTGAACTCGGATCAATTTACAAAGTTATCTCTACAACGCTCAGGCATCTTATTTCTCTTGGTTGCAACATTCTACAACACTACATATTTACTTTTCTATTCTCTCCTGTTTCATTTTAGGTGAAGGAAAAGGATACTGCTTGGTTTGTGAAATTCTGTGTCCCTTGGTGTAAGCATTGGTAAATATCCTTATATCTATTGGTTTTACATGTTAAAGTGGATTTTGCCCTTTTAAATTGCCTGGTCACTGATAATGGTAAACCTGGGTTTCAGTAAGAACTTGGGTTCATTGTGGGAGGACTTGGGAGCAGCCATGGAAGGGGAAGATGAAATAGAAATAGGACAAGTTGACTGTAGTACAAGTAAACCAGTTTGCACACAAGTTGACATCCACTCATATCCAACATTTAAGTTATTTTATGACGGAGAAGAAGTTGCTAAATATCAAGGTAATCTTAGTGTTCGTAGTTTATTCTCTATGGTTTCTTTGTCATAAATATCCCGAATCTATGGTTTTCTTCTTGTGATCAAATTTAATAGTTTTACTTCCATTCCTTTTGCCTATTTTACAATAGGGGTATATCTGCTTGTGAGGAAAACGTAACTAATAGCTATCAAGGGAGCAATTAATTGAATTTGATAATATTAGTGTTTCCTGGTCCTCTGTTTTTCCAAGACATGGACGGTTTATATGGCAAGTCCAGACCTCCATCTGGTCATGGACACTATGCATTACCAGCATGTATGGTTTCACTGCCAGTCTGTAACCTCCTATCCCACTACGCTTTTCCCAACAAAAAAAAAAAAAAACAATAATGGATTTTGAATTTCATTGAACGTATGTATATGCATTGGGCAAGTATTACTCTTTTGCCTTGTGGCAGAAACGTACTGAACTGAAACTTAATACATGGAAAAAGGTTGATCTAGAGAAACTAAATGTTATCTTTCTATTTATAAGTACCATGTGTTGGGGGATCTTAAACCAGCACACATTTAACTAGTTCACACTCTGATTTGGTAAATTAGTGATTTATTTATAAAAAAAAATAAATTCTGTCGGGGAATCTTACACCAGCACCATTTCTGCTTGGAACAGCTTGTTTCTTGGATACAGTATGCTATGTAGTGAGAATTGTTATGAGATCTGCTTTCAGTTTCCCCCAGATCATCCATGTGAACAAAATCTCTTTTTCTTGGTATTTATCTTCAAGCACTTGAGACTTTTTACCACTTATCAATGAGCTCAGAGCTTGGATTCAAAAAACCTTCATATTATATTTATTTAATGGAGCACAAGTTCCCAAAGACAAAACACTTACATGGAAAACATTGACATAGCTCTTTCATCTTTTAGTTGGTATGCACAGATAGAGTTGGCAATTTTTCATTTGGAATGCTAATATCATGCCATTACTTTCTCTTTTTCAACTAATTTATCATATCTTTTTGAAGATATATCAAAAAGAAAATTCATTAATAAAGAAATGATAACACCAGCCACTGGTAGGTTACCTAGGAAAAAAGGACAAAACTCAAAAAACCCACCATAACCTTAATCAACTACGAATCTTCCCCCTGAAACAAAATTAAACCCTACTTCAGCCCAATCCAATAAATCCTTAAAACCTTGACCATAACATCAAGCCCCCATTTTACTTAACAAAACCTCCCTAATTCCCCTCACCTTCTTTTCAACATCTAAAATCACTAGATTTATCCTCCTATCCTGTGTCCACTTCCATGAAAGCTTTTCTTGCAAACTCTTCTTAACCCAAGAAGAAAAGACCCTAATTTGACTTGAACTTCTGCTTCAACAACTTCTTCCAGCTCAATTTTCTTCCCAACCACTCTTACTTGATCCACAATCTGTTCAACTTCGCTATATTGCAACTCCTAAATTTCCTCCTCCATATCTGAAATAGACTTATTATGGTCCAAACTTTAAAAGTCTTATTTCATTAGGAACAGAAGTCTCGAAATTTAAAAATGCTTGATCCTGCTTAGAAGTCAATCCTTCATCCTCCTATTATTTATTCCTACTTCTAACTCTTACCCTCTCCTTTTTATATACATTCTCTTAAGTTTGTTGCTAGGACCTTCTACAAGGAGACCCTCCTTCGACTAAGAGAAAACCTTCATTATATGAATCATCTGCCATTGTTTGGTCCCTTTAAATTCTTTGGCTTCAACAGAGTTTTGCCATTGATTCATCAAAAAAGAAAAAAAAAAAACAGAGTTTTGCCTTTGGTTTCATTCCTTCATACCATTTCATCCATATTTACTTTCGGTCGCTTTCTCCCCAAATCTTTGGTCAGTTTCCCTACTATAATTTCAGCAAAATTTCTTGTATTGGACAATTCCTCAATTTCTTCCAACATTGCAAATTCTCTGTCATATTTAATGCATATTCTGTGAAGCTTCTAACATTCATGAAGTCTTTAATAATAAAATGTATCAATATATATTACTTATATGATTTTATGAAAAGCAAGTATGCCATTCAAGGTTAAGAGAGAACTTACTAGAACTATCCATTGCAGGAAAGGAGGGTCGGATGAAAGATTAGAGTGAGCAAAGTGGACTTCTTGGTTTTCTTTGGCTCTTACATTATTTTATTCTTAAAATTTGAAAGAGACCAAAGATAGATATGCTTTAAAAATATAATGAATATAACAATTATTTATTTCCTGAATGTGATTTTTCTAGATAAACAAAAAGGATTTTGAATTTTTAGATTTAAAACAAGATAAGAAATTTTGCTTGTTCATGTGTTTCTGGGATCTTTGATTGTTTGCCCAGGGTGATAACTTATGCTTCCCTTTCGGGTTGTATTTAGATGATTATATGTCCCATATCTTTAAACAATACAAGCTTGATTCAGACTCGTATGGATCTAAATGTGGCATAGAGGCTCAGTCCATGAGGCACAAGCCAAGTTCAGGCAAGTTGTTCTCACAAACAGGCCAAGCTAACTGAGCTTATATACATGTCTATTTCTTGACTTATAGATAGTAACCTTTTTATCACGTTTTCTATTTATCTTGTTTCTAACCAGCACTAAATTTATTGAGATTCTCCTTTTTGTTTTCAATGTTGCTCACCTCTGGTTTTATTGCCCATTATCTTGAAACCATGAGAAGCACTTGATTATAAATTGAATTGGACCTATTTCATCTACTCACCAAAATGCATTGATTATCTTGACAGTATGGCCGGCCAGAAGTAAAAGGAAGAGAAGAGAAGAAGAAGAGAGAAGGGAAAAGAGAAGAGAAGGGATTTTGCAATGTAACAGTGCTGGCGGCGCCAGCTTTATTATAATATATATAGGGCAGCAGAAATAAGAAGGGAAAAGACCCTTGTGCCCCTGCTATAAGTGAGTACAATAACAAACATAATAGAAGTGAAAAAATAGAAATAATAAACACTTTAACTAGCCAAACAAACCCTAACACCAACAACTAAATTATTTCAACACTCCCCCTCAAGTTTGAGCATAGATGTCAATCATTCCCAACTTGTCACACAAATCTTTGTGCCGCACATGATGAAGACCTTTGGTGAAGATATCTGCAAGTTGTTCTTTTGAGCTGACATATGGAGTACACACTTCTCCATTTTCAAGTTTCTCTCTAATAAAATGCTTGTCCACTTCAATGTGTTTCGTCCTATCATGCAGGACTGGATTAACAACAATATTGATGGCAACTTTATTGTCACAGTAGAGTGACATAGGATTGCTCACTGCAAAACTCAGTTCACCTAACAGATTTCTTATCCACTTGATTTCAGCAACCCTATGAGTCATTGCTCTATACTCTGCTTCAGCACTAGATCTAGCCACCACACTTTGTTTTTTACTTCTCCATGTGACCAGGTTTCCTCCTACAAAGGCACAATACCCACTGGTATATGGAGTATACATTTATCCATTTTCAAGTTTCTCTCTAATAAAATGCTTGTCCACTTCAATGTGTTTCGTCCTATCATGCAGGACTGAATTAGCAACAATATTGATGGCAACTTTATTGTCACAGTAGAGTGACATAGGATTGCTCACTGCAGAACCCAATTCACCTAATAGATTTCTTATCCACATGATTTCAGCAACCCCATGAGCCATTGCTCTATACTCTGCTTCAGCACTAGATCTAGCCACCACACTTTGTTTTTTACTTCTCCATGTGACCAGGTTTCCTCCTACAAAGGCACAATACCCACTGGTAGACTTTCGGTCATTGACTGCTCCTGCTCAATCTGCATCAGTATATACTTCCACCATTAAGTGACCATGTTTCTGGAACAACAAACCAGCTCCGGGAAACTTCTTGAGGTATCTCAAGATCCTCTCTGCAGCTTCAAAGTGAGTTGTCCTAGGGTTGTGCATGAGTTGACTAAGGACACCCACTGCATATGCAATATCAGGCCTGGTCATAGACAAATACAAAAGTCTCCCCACGAGTCTCTGGAACTTCTTCACATCTTTCAAAAACTCTCTGACTGTTTCCCAGATGATGATTAGATTCAATCGGTGAATCAATTGGTTTTACCCCCAACTTGCCTGTATCTTCTAGTAGATCTAGTACATATTTCCGTTGGGAAATAAAGATGCCCTTGTGAGAGCGGGCAACTCCAATTCCAAGGAAATAACGTAAGGGGTTTAGATCTTTCACCTCAAATTGAGTGGCTAAGAATTTTTTTAGTCTCCGTACTTCAGTCTCCCAATCTCTGTGATCACTATGTCATCCACATACACAATAAGAGCTGCAATTTTCCTTTCACCTCTTTTTACAAATAGAGTGTGATCTGACTGGCATTGTTTGAACCTCATCTGTTGAACTGCTAAATGGAATTTACTAAACCAAGCCCCGAGGTGATTGTTTCAACCCATATAAAGATTTTTTTTAACCTGCACACCTTTTGTTCATTGCCTTTGGCACAGAACCCTAGAGGTTGGGTCATGTACACTTTCTCTTCCAAGTCACCATTCAATAAAGCATTTTTGATGTCCAATTGGTGAAGTTCCCAATCAAGTTGCTGCTAATGAAAGAAGAATCCTGATAGAGTTCATCTTGGCTACTGGAGCAAAAATCTCTGCATAGTCCACTCCATATACCTGTGTAAAGCCTCTTGCTACCAGTCTAACCTTGTACCTTTCAACAATTCCATCAGCCTTGTGTTTCATTGTGAACACCCACTTGCAACCCACTAGTTCCTTCCCTTCAGGAAGGTCCACCAACTCCCAAGTACCATTTTTGTGTAAAGCATCAATTTCTTCCTGCATTGCATTTGTCCATTTAGGTTTAGACAAAGCTACTGCCACATTCTTAGGAACGGGGACACTGTCCACAGAAGAGAGGAATGCATGGTATGAAAGTGAAACATGATCATAGGACACAAAATAAGAGATAGGATGATTAGTGGTACAAGACCTAACACCATTTCTCTTAGCAATAGGAATATTAAGATCATTGATAACAGGTGAATCAACATTTAGAGGAACAAACATATCAATAGGAGCAAGTGTACCTGGCTGATGAGACGGATCTGCCTCGGGTGAATTCGATGATGTTGGTTGCATAGTGTTAAGTTCAACGGCTCTTGAACTCTGCTGGCTTTTATGATGACGATGAAAAACCCGGAATGGAGGAGGATCGGGTAAAGGAGGTAGTTGAGTATGAGTTGCCTGTTTCTCCTCAACCCTACTCTCCTCCTGAGGAGAAACCGAGAAAAAATGTTGATTCTCAAAGAAGGATACATCAATGGAGACATAGTACTTGCGAGAGGTAGGATCATAGCAGTGATACCCCTTTTGAGATAAAGGGTAACCAAGAAAAACACAAGGAATAGCCCGAGGATCAAGCTTACCTCGAGTAGGGGACAGGTTATGGACAAAGCAACGACACCCAAAAACACACATCGAAATGGTAGACAATGGGGCTATAGGAAACAAAAGCTTATGTGGGGCCTTATACTCTAGTAGCCGAGAGGGCATGCGATTGATGATATATGTAGCACACAAGACTGCATCCATCCAAAAACATTTTGGCACATTCATATGAATTAATAAGCCACGAGCTATTTCGAGAAGGTGGCGGTTCTTCCGTTCAGCCACACCATTTTGTTGGGGTGTCCTGGCACAAGAGCTTCGTTGAAGTGACCCACTTGAAGCAAAAAACTCCGTGAGATCACTATGGAAGTATTCCTTCGCATTGTCCGACTGGAAGATATGGATTTCCGTTTGGAACTAAGTGAACACCATGCGTTGAAAATCTTTCACAATTTTTGGCACTTCATCTTGAGATCGCGTAGGATAAACCCAGGTGCATCTAGAATAATCATCAATCAAGGTAATGAAGCACTTATAGCCAACCTCAGTAGGTAGAGTAACAGGGCCCCAAACATCAGAATAAACAATATGAAATGGAAATTCAGGTCTTTTATTTCGCAAAGGTAAAGAACTTCTACAATGCTTACTCAATTGACATGTCTGACACTGTAACTGACTCACTGACAAGGACTCAAACAACTTTGGAAACATAACTTTTATTGACTCAAAAAAAAGATGACCTAAACGACTATGCCATAGATAGGCTTGACTCTCACTTGACGAACTCATGGACTTTGTAGCCATAAGACCAGCTTTGTTCTCCAACACGTAGAGACCATCCACCATGCTTCCTCTACCAATTGTCTTTTTCGAGGCCAAATCCTGAAACACACATGAAGACGGAAAAAAAAGTGATTGAGCAGTTCAAGGAGTGAGTTAGACTACTAATGGACAGCAAATTAATAGGTAATTTCGGAACATGCAGTACATTAGGAAGGGTAAAGCCAAGTGGGAGAGGTATGGTAACTCGACCAACTATGGTAGAAAAAGAACCATCAGCTAGTCTTACCTTATCTCTCTCAGAGAAAAGGTTATATGTCTGAAACAAATTTCACTTACTGGCCATGTGGTTTGAGGCTCCAGAGCCAATAATCCAAGGAGAATCAGTGGTATGAGATGACACATGGAAGGTTGTGGCAGCATTACCTGATGTAAACGCAAACGAGGTAGAGGGAGTAGGACCAGAATCCATCTGGCAGAGAGTCCTACCATACAATTCCAAATGTTCACGAAAGGAGTTGATAATATCTTCCTTAGGGTCAGAACTGGGATGCCTCTCCTGAGTTACCAAAGGACTAGTCTCTGTCGACACCATATTAGCTGAGGTATACTTTTTCTGATTCTGCTGGACTGGTTTCTTGCCCTAATCAGGTGTTGACTTCTTACCCAAATCATGTGCCCATTTAGGTTTTCCATGGAGATCCCAACACGTATCTCTCGTGTGTCGTGTCTTCTGGCAGTGAGTGCACCAAAGTTTGCTCTTATCATCTGTTTTTCTGAGAGTCACCTTTTTTAAAACCACCTCTGACATTTGTATCTGAATTTCCCCGGACAGCTAGGGCAACTGACTCCCCTTCTACACCATTCATTACACTTCTACTCTCTTCTGACTGCACCAAGGCATACACCTCCTGAACTGATGGAAAGTCTTTATTACCCAAGATCTGCACCCCGATGGACTCATACGAAGGATTCGGCCCTAGGAGGAAGGCAAAGACACGTTGCTGAGATACAAGTGACATATGCATTTGTATCTTCATCACACTTCCAATTCACATTCTGATAGTGATCAAGTTCTTTCCATATCGATGTCAAATCAGAATAGTACATCGAGAGACTCCTCTCCCCCTGTTTGCAAGTAGAGGATTCAGCTTGCAGTTGATATATCTTGGCATAGTGTCTCTGCTTTGAATAGGTGGACTTCGCTTGTTCCCATATCTCACAAGCAGTTTCAGCCCACATAAAAGTCTTCCTTACTTGTGGCAGCATGAAAACCAAGAGCCAAGACATCACAATACTATTCTCTTGGTTCCACCTATCATATTTAGCACTTTCGTACTTCGGTTCCTTCACTCTCCCATTGATGTATCATATTTTCCCCCTAGCAATGATATAGAGTTTTATTCCCCTAGACCACTCAAGGTAGTCTAGGGAATAACAGCCATGGGAAAACTCATATCCATTCCCCCACTCATTCCATTGTGGCTCCCTGAAATCTCTGAAGTAGCAGAATTCTCAAACAACATGGTCAAAACAAATAATCAGTCCCAAACACCGGACTTAGGACCCCTCCTTACTCCACAAAAAAATGCTTCACTCAGTCCACACTCACACTTGGGTTTGAAAACAGACTGAGCACAAACAGTACCAATTTCAGGACAAAACAGAGGCAATAATCGGCAGATTTTAGACCTGTATGATTTTAACAGTCCCAACCTACCAGCCTTCCAGAATGTCTAAAACCATTAATCAGTAGTAGAGATCCTTATCACTTATAATCAAGTCAAATTATTGAGATGACAAGTCATCCTTGACCTACAGTCGTCTTAGCACATGAACAGGACCACACGATCCAAAAAAAAAGGTATACAGATCCGACAGCATTCAGCCGCCCAGATTCATTTGGTTTTTTACTTGGTACGCGACCAAGGAAGGTAAAGAAGAGAAAACGGAAGAACTGTACCAGTTGTAGAGCTGTTTTCCTCAGTCCAGATTCGGATCTTTGTTCCGCCTAGATTCAGCAAGTCTGTTCGATCTGTTCTCTCAGTGAAGTTTGTTCGATCTGCTCTCCTTAGTATTCCTGCTCTTATACCATGTTGACAGTATGGCCGGCCAGAAGTAAGAGGAAGAGAAGAGAAGAGAAGAGAAGAAGAGAGAAGGGAGAAGAGAAGAGAAGAAGAGAGAAGGGAGAAGAGAAGAGAAGAGATTTTGCAATGTAACAGTGCTGGCGACGCCAGCTCTGTTATAATATTTATAGGGCGGCAGAAATAAGAAGCGAGAAGACCCTTGTGCCCCTGCTATAAATGAGTACAATATCAGACATAATAGAAGAGAAAAAATAGAAATAAAAAGCACTTTAACTAGACAAACAGGCCCTAACATCAACAACTAAATTATTTCAACAGATTATAAGTTGAATTGGACCTCATTTTTTAAAAAATGAGGAATTCATTGATAAATGTATTCAAAAAAATATGTTCATCTTTTGCCATCATTATTGAAACTTCCTTCATTGCATCCTTATCAGCTTCTTTCCACCCATTCCTGAACATTCTATGAATTTCCCAAATTTTTTGTAACTGGTATCCTAAAGGGAAATATAGCATGTGACTATGCTCCAAGAGTCTATACATGTGTTCTTGTTTAGCAGGTTTTCCAATCAAGTTATTTAGTAAAACAGGATGAATGATCAATGAATCTTCCACATGACAAGTAGGTTTGGCCCCACTTGTTCGATGATTCAATTTTTATTGGTGGATCAAATATGAGCCTAAAAGACATTATGCACATGTTCCAAACAAACCCCCCCCCACAACTTTTTTCTTTTCTTTTAATATTTTTTTTTCTCTCCTACAGGCCCTTTCCCTCTCCCTCTCTATTCCAGGACATCAATTATGCCCCAAACTCTGCTTTCAAACTAAGTATTACTTAGCTTTCTATTCTAATTTCATAATTGCCTTGGAAGTTTCACAAGTACCTAATTTTTTCTGGCTTCTCCAATTTTTACATTTTTTAGTTTCTATTTTAATCTGATTGATATTTAACTTGAACAAATACCAGTAACTTATTTCTTGTTCTAGCCTCTTATCACTGATGAATACTGTACTAGCGTTCAACCGTTTTTCTCCCCTAGGCCTTTACTTTCCCCATCTCCACCAAATCAATTATCTAAGAGATGATGTTTAGTTCTTTTGCTTTCTTCCTTGTGTATATGTTCATATCAAATTTCGTATTTTTAATACTCTAAATACATTATGAATCAAGATATTAGAAGATTGTTTATGAGATTATTTTTAATAGTTCAACTTATTATGACTTTTTCGTTACCATAAGCCAAACAAAAGTTATATAACTTGGCACCCAAAAGAAACTTCCCAACTCCGCCACTGTTTGTAATGGTCTATATTAGTAGGGTAAAGCTTTTGTGCTGCCTCTGCTGTCTACATTGGCAGTATTTCTGTTTTAAATGAATACATTACTATCGACCCAAGACCATCCATTAGAAGGTTGGGCATGTAGCTGATTTGGACTGTCAGATTGAACATGTGGCCTATCTAGGTTCCCTGTCTGGACAGTCTGGGTTGGCAACAAGGTCCAGTGGCATAAATAGGTGGATTTATATAGGGAAGCTCCATACTCATGTTCTTAGACCTTTCGCACCAGAAACAGTATATTTGAATTTAATTCCAGATTGTACCTAAACATTATCATTGCCAATATGGGTACTTTGAGCATAGTGTAATAAATTGGACTTTTGTGAAATAGTGGATCTGGCATGATCTTTACTTTCTTTATCACTTCACGTGTATTCAGGCCCAAGAGACATTGAATCACTCAAAGCATTTGCTTTGAACGAAGCAGAGAAAGCAGCATCCAAAGCACAACTTGACAAGGATGGAGAATTATGATGACTGGCAGGTTAATCCATTACCATTGCTTTATGAATTCTTCTCTGTTGGTTTGTAACCCTAGATGGTAACTTAGGTAACCAGCTTATGAAACTCGTGGCAACTTTTTTTTTTTATTTTTTCCTAGCAAATAATTGCTTTTGTTATGGTTAACATGCAAAATTTGTTCATATTGAACCACGAACTTTCATTGTTAATGGGGATTTTTTACATGCATTTGCTCCAGGAAGTTTTAGGAGTTTCTGACAGAATGAAGCTAGTTTTTCCTGTTTGGATGAAAATCATTTGACAATGAAGTCATCATGAGTTTGAAGCCAAAAGACAGGAACTAGAAAAAAAGATCATGGTCGATTCAGTCACCATGTCATTGGTACTATAGCAGATTACTGAGGACAGAGATGGGCTTCTTCCGTAAGGCTACATGACTTGAATGTATGTTTTTACATGTGATTTCATTTTATTTAATGAGCTGGATTTTGCAATACTAGGTTAAGAGTCAATTTATGTAGAGATGCACAATTCACTCGTATTGAAGAGGTAAAGTTTTTTTTTTCTTCTTGGTGCTTCAGGTTAGATTTATCATTTATCTAACTCCTATGTATAAGAAATTGTGACCAAGATTTTTTTGAGTTTTGATACCGTGAACTAGGAGTCTAGGATTGATTGGCTTGACTCTGTAACTGAATAAATTAAGGCTCAGTTTGGGTAGAGTGCTACTACAAATATGTACAATGCAAAACCTTGTATATGCGCTCTACAAATTTGTATTTGCACTCATCCCAAAGTGAGCCTAAAGGGGTACGAGTTCATAGGACTGATAATTGTAACTTGGAGCCTACGGAATTTGTGGTTGCTAAAGCACAACAACGATATTCCGAGTATGATATGCTGCTCATCATGGGCATAAATGGATTCCCTTTTGTATCGTTCTATTGTTGATGCAAATATGCGTCAATCGTTCAGTCTTGTAGCCGCGGGATGTGTGTGCTTACAAGTTCAAGCAAGGGAAAGCGTAAAGACTGAGAGAATGACATGTAAATTGAGTCAGCAGTCTTCTTCATCCGCCAAGATCTGGATTTTATTTTTTATTTTTACTTGTTTATTTTGGGTAAACAAGCCGTGATCTTGATTCCGAAGATCATTTGAACACATGCAAAGGCATGTTCATGCCTGAACCGAGAACAGAACCCCCTGGTTTGAAATGGGATTCAATCAGTGCAAAGCCCGTTCAAACAACCATCATAGCCTTGCAGGGAATGTCTCCCCACAACCATCATAGCCTTGCAGGGAATGTCTCCCCATGAAATAAAGTATGCAAGGCTGTAAAGGCTATTTGAACAATGTTCGAACGGGCATTGCACCGACCGAAGCCGATCTCCCTTGGTTTCATGGTTTGCATTGGCAGTGGCTTGAGTGCCACATGAATGATGCCATAGTTGACCACCAAAACTCAGAATTTGAATTGGGTTGTCTTACGGATAACATGTGCCATTATTTTGCTAAAAAACTCTTTTCTTATGTTTTGGCTAATTAAAATCCACCATCTCAAGCTTTGGTGGCCCAAGAAAGAGCAAGTTGGGTGCTCGTTAAATTACAAGTCCTTGTGAACACAAGCCAGTTGACCACACGAATATCCGAAGTCTTTGCTTAGTTCCAACAGCATGATGATTAATCATATTCTAAGCCAAGTTATAGTATCCCAATATAAGGTTCATTTGCTCAGCAAGCAGACACTCGACTCCGTGCTCCAATGTTTTCCGAGAGGTGCTGCTCATTGGTCTCCCCTCGCTAGAGAACATTTTTTACTAACCGGATACAGTCTGCAACACCCGTTCCTTGCATTAAGAATATCTCCCCAATAAAGCACACAAGTAAGGAGATATAATTAAAGATCATGATAATTTCTGCATGTATTCAGTTCTATACTTCTATCCTCAGTCTGACATTGATGAATTCCCACCTCAAAAATATGAATATCATGCGTTTAAATGGAACATCGAAAGAGATCGGCTTCAATCGGTGCAAGGCCCGCTCGAACATCATTCCAACTGCCTTTATAGATTTATACTGGAAATATCACCGTACCTATGTACGGAGAGATATTCTCAATGCAAGGCGATTAAGGCTGTTCCAACGGGCCTCCTTGCTCTGACTGAAGCCGAGTTCACCTCGAGATCGCCGTGCAGGCTCATATTCACCCACCTCCAACGGGCCTTGCACTGACCGAAGCCCAGTTTCCCACCTTGTTGTGCCTCTCGAGGCGCTGATATGATCTCGCACTTCATCAATCATCTAATAAGAAGAAAAGCGGAAAAGTGCATGAATTTATTTCGCTTCGGTATTTGTGAGTTGTGTGACTTACGGTCCTCGTTAACCTCGTTTCCCACAAGCATATTTTTAGCAGCCGACAGAAAAAACGAGGAATTAGAAAATGATGAAACCATACCACCAATCATGCAGCGGAATAGCTCAGTTATAAAAATCATCCTATTTATAGAAACATCGTTGAAACGGAGCGGGGAAAACAAACATGGAAATTAGGCTCAGAGAACCATCAAATAATCATAATTCACAATAAGGTTAAACTTTAATGCCATCTAGTCCATTCACTACATTGCATATTTGGATGCATTAACACGAAATAGCTAGAGAAGATGTTCCTCCAAACTTAATGAAATACCAAAATATATCTGGCAATGACACGATAAAACAGAGCAAAATTACAAGATATTAGCAACATAATAGCTAGGGAAGATATTGGAACGTCACCCAAAAACCAAAACGATAAGATAACCAGGAAATGAAGACATAACTAGCAAAGAAAAAAAGACCATAAATCGTTGATTAAGAACCTATAATACCATAAACTCAAATAGAATTGAAAATTTGTTCTTCACGACACAAAACAGTTTCTCAACTCAAACTATAAAAAAACAAAACACAGACATCAACCAAAACCAGTACCGTCACCACCGCCTGTCAAGTACCCAGGTTTGCATCCGACCACTCAACAACACTAGAGTATATAGTAAACCGGCACAAGAACTGAATACATTGCACAAACGGCAAAACAAAAACCGAAAACAACATAAAGAGTAACAAGTCTCTAATAACCTAACTGACAATAAAACCAGCATATTTCACTTAGCTCCCTTCTTGGCAGCAGACTTGGTGACCTTAGCACCAGATGCGTCCTTCTTGTCCACGGCCTTGATGACTCCGACAGCAACAGTCTGACGCATGTCCCTCACGGCAAAACGACCAAGTGGGGGGTACTCAGAGAAGGTCTCCACCACCATCGGCTTTGTGGGAATCATCTTAACAAATCCAGCATCACCATTCTTCAAGAACTTGGGCTCCTTCTCGAGTTCCTTACCAGATCGCCTGTCAATCTTGGTCAGGAGCTCAGCAAACTTCACGGCGATGTGGGAAGTGTGGCAATCGAGCACAGGGGCGTAACCATTTCCGATCTGGCCTGGGTGGTTCATGATGATGACCTGGGATGTGAAGCTGGCAGCTTCCTTGGCAGGATCGTCCTTGGAGTTGGAAGCCACGAAACCACGCTTCAGATCCTTCACTGCGACGTTCTTCACGTTGAACCCAACGTTGTCTCCGGGAAGGGCCTCCTGGAGAGTCTCGTGGTGCATCTCAACAGACTTAACTTCAGTGGTCAATCCAGAGGGGCCAAAGGTGACAACCATTCCAGCCTTGAGGATACCAGTCTCCACACGTCCCACTGGGACAGTACCAATACCACCAATCTTGTAGACATCCTGAAGTGGGAGACGGAGGGGCTTGTCCGAGGGTCTCTTGGGTTCCTGGATCTGGTCAAGGGCATCGAGGAGGGTTGGGCCCTTGTACCAGTCGAGGTTGGTGGACCTCTCAATCATGTTATCACCCTCAAACCCAGAGATGGGAACGAAGGGGATTTTCTCAGGGTTGTATCCCACCTTCTTCAAGTAGGAAGACACTTCCTTCACAATTTCATCGTACCTAGCCTTGGAGTACTTTGGGGTGGTGGCATCCATCTACACATCATAAAAGATGGAATCAATAATCAAATCACAAATGCACAAGTTAACAAAAAAAGAACTGAATTATAAAAGACTAGCATAGTTTTCATTCATTTACCTTGTTGCAGCAGCAGATCATTTGCTTGACACCAAGGGTGAAGGCGAGGAGAGCATGCTCACGAGTCTGGCCATCCTTGGAGATACCAGCTTCAAAACCACCAGTTGTAGAATCAATGATGAGGACGGCACAGTCGGCCTGGGAAGTTCCAGTAATCATGTTCTTAATAAAGTCACGATGCCCAGGAGCATCGATGACTGTGCAGTAGTACTTCGTGGTCTCAAACTTCCACAGGGCAATGTCAATGGTGATACCACGCTCACGCTCAGCCTTGAGCTTGTCAAGCACCCAGGCATACTTGAATGACCTCTTGTTCATCTCAGCAGCTTCCTTCTCGAATCTCTCGATAACACGTTTGTCAATTCCTCCAAGCTTGTAGATGAGATGACCAGTGGTGGTCGACTTACCAGAGTCGACGTGGCCAATAACCACAATGTTGATGTGAACCTTCTCCTTTCCCATTGTAAACTTTTAAAGGAAAATAGTAAAAATCTGCAAATTTGAAATATAAATGAATATGAATACAAAAGCATATTAATAAAAATATGCATAATGTTTGCAGAAATCCCAACAAAACCTCATGAAAAGCAAATGAACAGAAATATAATATTTTCCAGGAAAAATCGAGGGCATTAGCCATTTAGATCTAAAATCGAAGCCAACCATGCCTACAGAATCTGTACACACGAAATCTAATGACATAAACAGATCATAGCAGCAAGGCTATCAACAATACATTAAATGAAAGGTAACTAATTTTCAGGCAAAATCGAGGACATGAGACATTTAGATCTAAAATCAAAACTCAGTGTCAACAGAAACCCAAGTACACGAAATCTAAAGGCATAAATCTATCATAACAGAAAGATTTCCCCTACCGTACGAAGCTCTTTAGTATACAAAAAAGAAACTTTACAAAAAACATAAAAACATCCCGATGCGATTTCAGATCCAGGGAAGAGTGGAAAACCCAACAGATATATCTTGTGAGAACTTGAAGATTACTATAAAGGGATAAATAAACGGAAAACAGACCTAGTAGCAGGTACAACTCAAAAGATACATTTGAGGGTACAAAATTTTAACAGGAAAAAAAGATCGATGAGCAGACAAACGATCTAGTACAAAATGAAACTCGGAAGACATATTTAAAGATACAAATCTCAGACCCATGCAAATCAAATAGCACAGATCGAAAAGAGAGGAACAAGCTCACAAATAACTCCAGTGTTCCAATTAGAAACTAAAGCAATATTTCATGCAGAAAAGTCACAAAACAACTAGCTAAAATAAGAATCCCTAAATGCAAATACTTTGAGATTCAATTCAAAATACTCTGGAAATCGATGAAAGAAATGAAACAAACGTTCATATAGATTTACACTACCAATACTAGAGAGTAGAAACATCGACTTAAAAGAACCATTTGGACATGAAGAGAAACAAAGATCTAACCTCGAGAAGAAGATGAACTCTCCCGAGATAGAGTCGCCGAAGGCTTTCAGGAGAGAGTGGGAGAAAGAGGCTGAGCTTAAAGGGCCTCCTCGTCTTTAAAAACCCTCTAACCCTCACTGGCGACTAGGGTTTTTCTGCCAGCCGTTTGATCTATTATTTATCCAATGGTTCAAAATTAAGTAACATTTTTAACCGTCGATCTCAAAACATCTTGCATCATAAAGGCAAGTCTCAATTTGTGTTGATCGAACTTTGACCGTACAATTTACAAACACTTTATTTGGATTAGTAAACTTCAACCCCTCAACTATAGGATTTTTTCATTTTATTACCTTATCTTAACTTAAAAAGTTATAAAGTACCCCAAATATTCTAATGATATCAAATAACCTCCTCACTCAATTTTTTATCTTAAAAACAGACGGAAAGTGCTCATATAATATCGAAGGGCCTTTTCGAATGTGCCAGACTGCCAGCTAGCATGTTGGTAAAGTCTTTTAACAGTGGCCACTCGCAGAAACAATCCCACCTTTGGACTAAAGGTTTGGGGAAGGGTGATACGATATTGTGTAGGTTTAAATTGGTTTTTGAATGTACATGGATATATCAAAAAATAAATTGATACATTTGGAAAATCTATACTATTTTAAAAAGCAGTAATTGATTCAATAATATTTTTAGAATTTTTTAAGGACAAAATTGACTCTTTATATTTAAATTTATTGATAAAAAATAAGGGCAAATAGGGTAATTGGTTCTTGATATTAAATGGATTTAAAAAAGGTAATGTTAAAATATTCAATGCATTCAATTTTTTTTCATTAAATCCAACATGTAAGTTATTAACTTGCATTCATGTTCATTGATTCAAATATTTAAGTTATTTTTGTTTCTTCTCATCATTCATTTTTAATAATTAAATCCAATAACATAAAAGTTTATGCTTTTAAAGTTTACCTAACAAAAATAGTGTTTTCATCTTAAATCATTTTGGGTCAAATGGGTCAATCCATGTTGCCACGACTAAATAATAAAATTAAAAAATAGATCAAATGAAAAAAATATAAATTAAAAAAGAAATGACAATATTTTTAACATAAATATTAAACAATAACAAGTATGATAAACAATAAATGTTTTTATTAATGATGGAAATGGAATGTAAAATTTAAAACCAATTAGAAATAAAAATATTTTCCTATTCTACTCATTAAGTCCTATATTTAAGATATATTCTTCTCATCGTTAAATTCTTGTAATTAAATCCACAACAATAATTTTAATATTATAAAAATAAATATTTCAAAAAGTAATTTAAAAAACAAAACCATTTTCTTCCCTCCCGGTGGTAGGTAAGCAATTCGACCATTTGGGGTCAAATGGATTAATAAATAATATCATAATTAAATAATAAAAAAATTAAAATAAATAACTATGAAATGTAAGAAGTGTTTTTATTAATGATGAAAATGGAATGCTAAATTTAAAATCTAACTATAAATGAAATTATGTCATAATCAAATAATAATTTTTTTAATAACAGAAAATACAAAAAATCACAAAATAAAGAAAATTGTGGTCACATATCTAATGCTATATATCTATAAAAAATAAAATATTGGGTACATTTCTAATATTATGCATTCATTATATTGAAGAAAAATAAGTTTTATACATAAGAAATAATTTTATCAGTGATGGAAATGTAATACAAAACTTAATGGCAATGATAGAAAATTTAATGTATAGGGTATCAATGATGGAAATGGAAATTTAGTTTTACCAACGATAGAAAAATACAAAGAATCACAAAACTAATTTTTTTAGATGGTGGGTTAGTGTATTGAGTCAAATGATACCACAGACAAACAAAAATTAAGTGCGATAAGTAAAAAATATTTTATATAATGTAAATGAAATATAAATTTAAAGGGAAAATTATAGTTAAAGTTGGTTGTACATTTAAAATTAGGTTGCAGGTCGGTCCAGAAACCAACAAAACTCTGACAACCGGCTCTACATTTCAAATTATAAAAAACCCCCACCATGTCATCAAAGACTTATGTGGTTGTTGCCAAGATGGGACTCTTAGTCCTTGTTGGACACAACAAAATCTTATACCGAAAATAGGTTTTCATTTACTCTCCCACTCCAGCCAAATCAAATCCTCTCTCTCTCTCTCTCTCTCTCTCTCCCTCTCTCTCTCTCTCTCTCTCTCAATCTTTCATTTTATTCTCCCTCTCGGTCAATATCTCCTTCTCCCTCAATCTCTATCATTCTCCAATTGGTGTAAATTTCATAACCAAAAGTTTCTTGTGAATTTTTATCAAATTATTGTAATGATTTTTGAACCATACCAAGTTGGTCTCATGTTCTTTTATACAATCTGATTAATATCATACGTGTGTAACAAAATAAAAAAAGAACGAGAGAAGGAGCAGGAGAGAAATTGAGGGAGAATGATAGAAATTAAGGAAGAAGGGGAGATCGATTGAGAAATAGAATGAGAAAGATTGAAGGAGAATGATAGGTAGAGAGATAGAATGAGCGAAATTGATGTAGAGAACATAAATACAAAAACTAAAAGCCATTTTTATTTATTTTCAAATCACATAGTCGTTGAGCATATAAAGATGAGAGAGAGAGAGAGTGAGAGAGTGAGAGAGTGAGAGAGAGAGAAACTAAAAACCTTTTTTAATTTTCCAATCACCCAACATTAAAGGGCAATTTTGGTATAAGCTTTTTGTTGTGTCTGATATGGAATAAGAGTCCAATGTTGGCCCAACCACATAAGCCCTCAATGACATGGCAAGGGTTTTTATAATTTAAAATGTAAAGTTGGTTGTTAGAGTTTTGTTGGTTTGTGGACTAACTTGTAGCCTAATTTTAAATGTAGGCACCTCTCACTATATTTTTCCCTAATTTAAAACAAATTCAAAAGCAAAGCTATTTTCTTATCTAGATGGTGGGTCAATGATCCAACTTTTCAAAGAAACCCATGATGTCATAATTGAATAATAAATATTTAAAAAAAGATAGAACACCAAAAATGAAAATGTACATAATTTTGTCGAGAACATTTATGATGTTATATATTCATCAAATTAAATAAAAAATGCAATACAAAATTTAATAATAATAGTAATAATTGTTGTTTGCTATAAGCATTTAAGTTTATTTTTAATTATATTGTTACTTTTGTTAATTTTCAATTTTTATCTTGTTTATGATATATCTAAAATTCAAGTAATTAATATGAAAAAAATTTCTCACGTACAATGCATGTACTTAATTACTAGTTCTTATAAATCGTTGATGGTGTGCGATCTAATGCTCCCTCTTGGCAAAATAGTTCGAATGTTGAATTGGCTAGGTCGTCTAGCTAAGCTGTAAAGAAAGAGATCAGAGTGTTACCTAAGGTGGGCACTCTGATGCTTAAGTCAACAAATAGTTTTTAGAGAACTAAAAAGCGATAGTGCTAGAGAGTTGTGAATGCTAAACCGTGCATAACTTATGAGGTTGGAAGTTATACCTTTATATATGCATTGTTTGGCGTGAGTTCACACATCGCATCTTAGATTTATGGGAAGATGTAATTGATCGGTTCGAAGTCCTCAGAGGTAGTTATGCATGCAAATTATGCTTTTGTGCCTTTCTCCGAAACATTCGATGTGGGAGCGAACTTTTGGAGGACCCGTGAATGATAGAATGCACATAGAGGAGGTCGGTGAACACATCTCGCATGTCACCACCTAGACCTCAATTGGATCGGCAAGTCCTCGATGGAGGTCGCTCCTTACGCTGAGGTCCCTTGGACCGGTACTGATGAGGTACCATAAGCTGACAAGTCCTCAAGGTAGGTCGCTTCTCACACCGACGTCCTTTTGGACCAGTAACAACAAGATAATAGATGTACCATAGGTCGGTCGTGGACGATGTGTTGCTAGCCGCCCCACCGAGGTGCCCGAGTTGCGTATGAGGTGCCCAAGCTATGTATGAGGTATCCTAGACTAATTCCGATGTGTGCCTCCTTGATTCAGAGAGATACGTGACTATCCGCATGGCATTGAGATGTTAGGTGGCAAAGACAGATGTCACGTATCGCCAGGTCAGTGGAGGGCCAAATCACCCTCATCAATAATATTTCTGTAATTTTTTGAGGATAAAATTTATCCTTTCATATTTAAATTTATTAATAAAAAAGATGGCAAATAGGGTAATTGGTTATTGATATTAAATGGCTTTAAAAGAAGCAATTTTAAGATATTCAATTCCTTCTCATTAAATCCAACATTTAAGGTATTAACTTGCAATCACCTTCATTGAGTCATATATTCAGGACATTTTTATTTTTGCTCATTATTAAATTCTATTAATTTATTCCATATATAATAAATTAATAATTTAAAAAATACAAAAGCTTATACTTTTAAAATATACCTTGAAAAAAGTGTTTTCATCTAAGTGGTGGTAAGAAATTAAATCATTTTGGGTCAAATGGGATAATCCATGTTTTCACAATTAAATAATAAATTTCAAAAAAGATAAAACATAAAAAAATATAGAAATAAAAAAAAATAAAACATTTTTAACATCATATATCCAACATATTAAACAAGAATAAGTATGATAAAAAAGAAATGATTTTATTAATGATGAAAATAGAATGTAAAATTTAAAACAAATTGGAATTAAAACTATTTTTCTGTTTTCACTCATTAAATCTCATATCTAAGGTAGATTCTCTCATTAAATCCTATATTTAAAATATATTTTTCTCATCATTAAATTCTATTAATTAAATCCATAACATTAACTTTAATAGTAAAAAAATAAATATTTTAAAAATGGAATTTAAAAACAAAACCATTTTCTTCCCTCTCGGTGGTGGGTAAGCAATTCTACCATATAGGGTCAAATGGGTGTAGTAGGTACATGATCCAAATCCAAGGCATCTTGTGCATTGTGAAATCGTGACAAGAGCTCAATCGAAAGTGTTGTTAAGAGTTTCATATAGTGAGTGGTTGATTAAGAGATTTCAAACAAATTCAAGTCGATCTCGAAAGCAAGTGTACCAAAGCTTGTAACTTCCAAGAAGAGCCTTATAAGATTTCTCATATATTATGGCCCGCTTATTGAATGGAGCAAATTTGAATCCGATTAGAAAATTCGATATATGATGAATATTAAAAATTAATGTTTGGATTCAAGTTCGATTAAATATTCGGATATTTAATGGATTCGAATTCTACCAATTAATTATCTTAGATAATTAATAAATGTATAAAATAGATATTTTATTTATATAAAATATATAAGTATATAAATTAATTATTAGATATAAATTATATAAAAAAATTTAAAATTAAATATATTATATATAATAATTAAATAACCGATCAAATTTAGATATTTATTGAATAAGATTAGATCATATTCGAATTTGACTGATTCAATATTCAAATTATCTGAATTTAAAATCAGATTTTCGAATACCATTAACACTCCTATTCTTAGGAGCATATTCAAGTTAAAAAAAGGATATGTTGGGTTTGGAAGAAAGATAAATCTTATTTCCTACCCATGATTTCCATCGAACCAAATAACAAAGATGCGCCAAAAAACATGGGGCATTTTGAGAATTTAACTCGGGACCCCTCATCATCTCACCACCTTTTGTGAAAATCGTTGATACTACACAACATATAACTAACTTGATAGAACCAATTGATTTGTGTATTGGATTACAAATTGAGAGGAATCAAAACACCAAATAACTCTCAAGATGGAAGTTATTCCATAGATGTTGTATTCATGCCTGTTCGAAATGCGAATCATAGTATTCATTCTTATGGGAATGGGAATGAGAAATAAGAGATACTTTTTCTCGAAATATGGACGAATGGGAGTTTAACTCCTAAAGAAACACTTCACGAAGCCTCCCGGAATTTGATTGATTTATTTATACATTTTCTAGAAGAAGAGGACATGCAATTAGAGGACAATCAAAACAATGTTACTTTACCTTTACCCTAAGCGAGAATCATACCACTAGACCAAATGCCCGTTAGTCGCACGTTTTGCTCTTAATATAGTATTTCTGTTGTGTGATTTAATTATAAGCCTCCCTCTTTATCAGCATATATCCAAACCATTTCTTTCATGTCCCATGAAACCTCCCCATACTTATCCAAATTTCTGCCTTTTGACATTTTAATTAAACCATACAAACAGACCACGGCCTTGATTTTGACATAGAGGGAGACAATAAAATTATTGTTATGCCTCCTATTACATTTTCGGTTGAAAAAACAAGCACAAAATTTAATATACCAATTTTTACTCAAATTGGAAGAAATAGATCCCAATTACCCTCTCCAAACTCATAGAACCACTCAAAATCCTTTGTTTTATTGTTTGGAATTCCATGTTTGTAATGAAAGTTCAGTTTGAAAGAGCACAAATACAAATATGTAGAATATAAATCCTTGTATTTTGTATTATTTTATGTGTATACACAAAACATCCAGGGTGTAAAAAATTTACCCTTCATTTGTATATATGATATCTAAATGATAATATTAAACCGACTATAACCCATACATAGACTTCAATTTGGCCATACATATTTGCCAATAAAATTCGTTGAGCCTCACTTGGAGGATATTCAAAGCACTACCAATGATCAGGTACGTAATAAAACTACTATATTAGTTGATGTTAGAACCTTTTCCCTCATTTATCATAAAAAAAAGGAATGGATTTGATTTAGCTTGACCTAAATAGGAATGTCATAAACTCCTTTTACCTTAAATATACTTGACAAAGCCCTGATGCACGGTCCCAACTAGTTTAACATATATATATTTGCCCAAGGGGTAGGCCTAGGACTGATCAAAAAATTAAGAAAGGTCAAACTTTTAAGCCCACACCAATCCTAAGGATAAAAATCCAAGCCTAACCCGAATAAAATTGCAAGTTGGGTCAGTCTGGGCTTGGGGTGGACCTACACCAAATTTCACCCATAAAGAGAATGGAAGTGTGGAACCAAATTGCCTTAGCATAATCAGTATCTACCTACAACAATTATACCCACACCTATCCACAAGACACTACAACTATGCAAAGAATTTCTCCCATGTATGACAACATATAAGTACAGGATATGCTCTCATTTGTGCGGCTACGATGTCACACGGGTGTGATGTAGGGGAGCAATTTGGGTTGGCCCAACAGCCCAAGTCTTGTTTTGGCTGTTGGGCATGACATTTTGGGCTTCGAGTTGTGCAAGAGTAAGAAAAACTAAAAGCATTGACCTGAACTCGAGAGTTAAGCTTGGGTTGAGGTATTGTGTAACATTAGCCTATCCGAAGAAATACACATTTTCGTTATATATATATATATATATATATATATATATGTATAAATTTATCACTTATGCATATAATTATTTTATTTTTAAGCTGGAAATTTAAAGCAAATTTTTTAAACTATAATTATAGTTTATCTAATTGATTAACTCTATCCTTATTGTTTACATATTGTCTTAAAGTACTCTTAAGTTTTCTAACAATTGCCTAAAACCTCCCTTGCTTAATTTTCTATCACACTTCGTTCATAAGTGACATCACGTGTCTAATATATTTTTTAAAATTCCTAAAGTACTAATTTATGGTTCCACTCTGATGATGCGCAAGATAGTGCTCCCTGTTGGCGGACAACTCGGACGTCAGACTAATTAGGTCGCCTAGTCGAGCTGTAAAAAAAAATAATAATACTATCCAAGTTGCTTTACCAAGGGCGAGCACTCTGATGCTTAAGTTAGCGAATTAGAGATAAAATTGCTATAATGCAAGAGAACTAGAGTGCTCAAGAGTTAAATCACACCTACCTTTCCTGAAGAAGGGGGCGCCTTTATATAGGCAAGTTGTCATACCGCTCACGAAGCATGCCTGAGATCTCTGACCCACCTAGTTCGAAGGTGGTTTCACACCCGTAGGTGGACTCCGCGGAAGTGGGTAGTGTTTATCCAATAGCGCCCAAAACGGACGGGGTGATAACTGGCTCTTCCAACATGGCGTTGTGATCCCGGGGAAGTCGGAGATGATAAACCGCTTAATGAAGTTATTCGGCATGTTAGGCAGGCCACTAACCAAACTCAGGTCAAGTTGGTAGAAGCAGGTCACCTCTCAAGTTGACCTGTTGACTTGCCGAGCTGGTTCTTAGTTCGGCTGTCGAGATGGTGCCAAGGTCGTCAAGCTGGTTCAGGTTGTTAAGGGTGCTTTCGTGACTTGCTTGCGTGATGTTAAGACATCACCTGATTGTGTCGTGGCGCCACACGTGTCCTCATATCATTAGAAGGCCAAATCGCCCCTCATCACACTCCAACTCAATCTCTCATTCTCCGTCTTTGACTCCATCTCCAACTCCATTTCTCATTCCATCTCCAATTTCATCTCTATATCTATCTCCGTCTCGTAGATGACCTCCATCTCCATCTCCATGCAGTGAAGAATAGCGCCCGTTGTAGAAAAAATGCCCATTAAAGAATGGCCAGGTCTATGCAAATTTCTTGTTGTGGTTTAAGTAGATAGTGATAGAGGGTATGGATGTTATCTTGTAGAGTCAGCTTCATCTGAGATTCAGAGTAAGAAGATTTCATTTTGTAACTGCAATCTGCAACTCAAAGTTCAGATTAAACTTTGTTTATATCTATGAGTTTTTTCTTTTAAATTGTAATGGCGTACAAGAAAACAAAAGAACAAAAGGAAAAGGGAAATTTTTAATGAAAATTTCAGCTTTCGAAAAATAAAACATGGGATGTTAGTATGAATCTGTGGCGTGGTGCTGAATTTGATGACATAAACCAGTGGTAAAATTCCTGCTGTTGGCTCTCAGAGCCCCGGCGCCTTTGAGTATCTGGTAGAATACGGTTCTGAAATTTCAGCTGTTGAAATCTCATCGCCTTTTCCGCCTAAGGTAATATTTCTGTTGTTGGTTCTCAGAGAGATAGAGCCCCGGCGCCTTCGAGTATCTACTAGATTACGGTGTCTTTTGCATCTCCCAAGCCTTTTGCTAAAACATCCAAGGCCCTGCAGATGTTGGCATTCAAAGCGTTTACTTCTATTCTGGTATTAGCCAGCAAAAACCTGATGGTCTGCAGTCTGCACAATTCACATTATCTGGATTAATTAACACAAGTTCATCAAAGACAACGAGTGGCATAATAGTTACATGGATTTGCTTTTCCCAACAAAAATATTAATAGATTCATCCTCCATCGCCGGCTCCGACTCTGGAAGACTTGAATTGGTGTTGGAATTCAAGATGATTTTAAGGCATGTAGGGTGCTTGGAGTGTATTGCTCCGCTATCATTACTGCCGTCACTGCGTAGAACACAGTCAGAGTTCAGGTTTAATTCTAAATTTGCTCGTCACTTTATTCACAATCCCTTTATAAAATAAAAAAAAATGCAACGGTCAGTTGCAACTACATTGTAGAGGAGAGGGTTGAGAGTGGTCTTTGGTGAGGGGAACAAGTTACGATAAAATATTCCTGCGGATTGAGAGCATTTGGTAGTTAGTTACAACGACGGATTGAGCATAGCAGAACTTTTGAGTTTTACTTTGACATAATCCTACCTTTTCTTCAGCCTGGACAAGAGGTGATCAGTACCAAAATCCCCACAACATTTCATCTAAATATTTTTATCAGTTGCATTTTATTTTGAAAATTTGAGAAATAATAGAGGGTAAATTTGATATTTCGTTTTTTCAGTAAAGTAATTGTCAAAAATTAAGACTACTTTAACACAATATATAAACAATAAAAGTAGAGTAAGTCAAATAGCTAAATTATAAGGATAATTCAAGAAATTTGCCCAAAATTTAGTCTATAAAATCTTTTAAATCCATCCAACCCACATAACCCGTCCCAACCCAATCTAAACCTGAATCCAACCTGAGTTGTATTCGATTAAACTCGGATTATATCTGAGTTGTATAGTCTTATTTTATTAAACTCTAATTAGGTATGAGTTGGTAAACTCGGACTTAACCTTGGTTCAACCAGTTTCGAGCCCTAAATTTGTGTCTTCAGGTTTGACTTGGGTTAATTGACCCTTCATTGTGATGATTTTCAAACCTAAGGTTTATGGGTATCAACATCAACTAAAGACCTATGAAGCTGGATCTATTCCACACATATCACATATCACACCTCACACCAATCTATTTTATTGAATAGAAAAATCAAGGATTTGAGATTATTCATTTTTTTATAAATTAGATGACACTGTAAGGGCCACTTAACAATTAGTTAATGAACTGATTAAATACAAGTACTGGATTGACACATTTTAAAAATTCAAATACTGAATTGTCCCATTTTAAAATTTAGGGACTAACACAAAATTTAGGGACTATATATAATAGAGATGCAGAGTATCGATTTCGGTACCTCTCGCATGCTAAGCGAACGCTCTACCAAGGGTTAAGGGTTTAACCCTCCTCATTTGTCATCGCAGTCTCCTTGCCTGAATCTGTTTTTTTCTATGTCCGGTGATGGCGAAATCTGCAGCCTTTCACCTGCTACGTTCCCAAACCAAACAGCTTACGTCGAAAAACTTTCAAGCAGGTTATTTTTCTTATCCCCTTGTTTATTTCTTATTCACGGTATCCATAAGATTTCTAGTTTGGAGTTCGTACTTCTCACTGAAACTGTCAACTGCAGTGTAGAATTTTAACTCCTTAAAGGTTTAATTCTTAGAATATGTTAAAGAGATCGATCAGAACTGTCAACAGGCTTACTAAATTTGTAGTTAATTATATTCGTAAGATCAAAACTATAAATGGGATCCGAAAGTGATTCGGAGTAGGTTTTGTCGATGGCTTTCTATTATTTTTATCATTTTCCCCCTTTTTTCTTTCTGGCGTCCAGATTAACTAATATCAGTTGTCAATTTCTCGCTTAGATGCTATGGATATTTAGTCCTGAACTTCAAGTACGAATCATAAAATTTGTTAAAGTAGGAAGCATTTTCTTCGTAGATATTATCTGTACTTTTTTTACTGGAGATTATTTATATCATTATTCTTATTTTTTAGCTATACTTTTGTTCGTTGACTAAGAAATTTGTTATGTGAATCTTAGCAATACGAGCATTTCTTTCTTCCCAAATACACAGTGTCGTTGCTCTAAGGCACCTGCATAGGATTTTGTCTCTCTTCCTTCAAGGGGAGAAGAACGAGGCATCAAACAACTATTTTAGATCACTGGGAGGTGACAACTTGCATCCAAACAATGAAAAAAACTTCTCCCAAATAGCAGATACAAAGCTGGAGGAGATTAGTAGATGAAAAGAATTTTAGTTTTACACGTATAACAAACATGAGTTAAACACCAAGGAGCAAGGAGGCCTTCCGTTTACAAATTCTCAATAGCATTGATTTTATCATGATAAACCTCCTAACAGAAAACTCTAAACAGTGGTGCCGGACCTCTCCAGATGGCTTTCACAAGGAAACTAGGTCTAATAGTGGGTTCAGCAGACAGCCCGGAAAAAAAGGGCACACAAGTAAAAGAACCAGAATAACAAAAGGTCCAAACTCTCGCATCAGGCTTGAGTGAGTCCAAGAAAATACTCTCTGGAGGATCAAGGAGAACCGCTACCTCCAGTAGTTCACTCTCTCTAACACCTCATCTCTCAAACCCAAGTCCCCAGACAAACCCAAAGATGAGAAAGAAATGCAATCAACAATAAGACACTCGGGCCAAGAAGAGAGGGAGCACAGAGAAGGAAATCTATCTTTGAAGTGAAGAAATAACTAGAATCTGGTTTTATTGCCAAAAGAGGGCATCATACCTGATGAAGTGAAGAAATAAAGGGGATAAGGAAGCAATGGACGCTTTCAATGGGTGGAGAGGGTCGCTCTTACCTTCATGTTCACTTCCCAGCTAGGGGTGATCATTTTGATCCTAGCACAGAAAGCTGGCCTGGAAATTGTGGGCTTAGGCCTGGGCCCAACACTTCAGGCCCAATTCACAATATAGTATACTTTATATATAATGTAATAAAATATAAATGTGCATTATAAATGAGAAAAAATTTCACTGCCGCATACATTTAAACTATGTTTTTGGTAAGTTTTCTTTAGAAACCCCAAAGGATTTTTTTTCTCTCGCTTTCATCTCTCATACCTACCCCATCCCACACACACACTTAAATATACTTAAATAGTCTAGCTGGTTGATTCAAATTAATGATATGATACTATTCGGTTGAAGATAAAATTGATTCATCTATTGTGATTTTTTATTATTTACCTATCTACTCATACTCATAGTTAAACTGGTTGTTTGACATCCCCTGCAATGAGACTATGAGAGTACATAGTTTCGAACTTGTGGATATATGGTTAAGCTCTACATTGTGTTTGTGGTTCTGGTTTGCTCCCTATTGGTAACTTTGTCTTAGTCAGGCAACAGTCCATAATTTCCAACTTAAAAATCTGACATCTCCTCTGGTAGCTTCATAGTCAGCGGCTGCTTCATGCCCAAGTAATTATTACAACCCTAACAAAGGTAAGCTTAAATAATCCAACTGGGTGATTTAAAAGAAGATATGTTATTGTTAGGTCAATAATGAAACGGATTCATCTATAGTGAATTTTTTGGTATTTACCTCATAGGGTACCAATCTGCTCATAGTCATGTTTGTTGTAACTTGTAATGCATCCCTTCAATGAGACAGCACCAGTTCAAACTTGTGCATCTCGTCTCGGATTGGATCTGGTGACCCCAGTGTTTGAACAGAGTAGCAGTCGAGATTTGGGGGAGATCTAGTGGAATGTATTTGTTTTTCAGATTTGTAGTAGTTTCCAGTTTGTTTTTGTTGGTTTTTAGCTGCTTTGTATCTTTATTTCTTTTAATAAAATTTCTTTTATTACTCTTCAAGAAAAAGAACTTGTGCATGTGTATGGACAGGATGAATTTCTTTTATTAAAAAAGAGTCTTGCTACCCAAAAGGACAGCAGATACAACACAAAACGGTATCAAGCTGACCATCAAAATTTAATTTTAGTCATCTGGATTCTGGACAATTATAATTCTCAATTTTCTGGTGTTGCCTTCTAGAGAAGACTTCTACCATAATTGGCCATCCTCTCAAATTCATTTATTGTGACCCCTTTAAAGTCAGCACTAACCAGGGCTCAATATGCTATTTTATCAGCTCAATCAAGGTTTGTAAGTTATGTATTCTCTCCCCAGATATTCTTGTATTCTTCTCACCCCAAATGCACCATAAAATAGCATTTCTAATGTAGTGCCACAAAACCTACATTCTTTATGTTTGAGACCACTTACCACGCCATTATCTCAATTAATCATTTATTGTAACCCCTTTAAGTTCATCAAAGCATGGCCCATTTCTGCTATTTTTGTTTCTATCAACCCAATCAAGGTGATTTGTGCTTTCACATGTATTAATGATTTGAATATCTGGCTCCCAGGCAGAAAACGTTTACTTCTGTGGGGGATGGCCCAGCCCAAACAGCCTTGATAGGAAAAGTAGTAGGGAAGGAAAAACTTGGCGAAGTGTTTAAAAGAACAAGTGAAAATATCACTGGAGTTTGGGGCCCACACCCACCCATCCTTATTAGAAGGGGATAGCACTACATTGTTTAGGATATTAAGAAGGTTAATGCCTGGGCCAGGCATGTAAAGGCCCGGTCATGCCCGGCCTGGCATTTGTTATGCAGTGTATTTTATGCAATTTATACTGTACTTTGGTGTGGTAATTTAGCAGCTGAAGTGCCTAGCTATATAGTTTAGAATATCTAGTTTCTTGTGATTTTAGAACTTAGAGTCCTTTAAATTGAATATTGTATGGCTATGGCGTGACTTGGCTGGACTAGAAGTTAACACGTAGCAACAACCTAATCCTAGTAACTGTATGTCTCATATATTTTAACCACATTTAAGCACACCAAGCTTTGAAAAGGTGTGCGCTTAGTGTGCCTAGGTGTGCATCTTGCCCCTTAACTCAGGCATGCACCTTTGTTGAATTTTGTTTTTTTTTTTTCTGCTTTTTGAAGCATGGTGGCTGGGCCAGATCTATGACCAAAGCTCTGAAAACCCCCTATTTGCTATTCTTGCTCGTTCATTCTTCATAATAAACAAATATTTTTAAAAGATAATTAAAATTATATAACCATTTTTTGTAGGAATTAAGAATTTAAGACCCTAATGTGAACTTGTTTGGGCTTGCTTCAAGGAGATTGGTACTAAGGCAATTTGTAGAATTAAGAATGAAAAATGTTTAAGATCACATTAGCTATTTGAAATAATGCAATTGGGAAAGAAATAAAGAATTTGAAAGTTTGACATGCTTATATGTTTTATATGCTATCCTTGGTTTTATTCTTCCATTTTGACTTTGAATATGTTTTATATGTTATGTTTATGCATGTTAATTTGAACTAATAAGCTTTCTAAAACATTTAGTTTAAAACTAAAATTTGCATTTTTTATCTAATACTGATTTTAATATTCTCTTAATTTATTTTGAAATTTTTACAATTTTTTGTTTTTTGTTTTATTTATGTGTCCTGCCTTGTGCCTCAGGCACAAAATGCCCTTTGCACTATTTTTGTGCCTTGCGCTTTTAAAATACTGGGACAGGCCCAACTTTCATATTTGCACTTTTGGGAATCTACGACTGTCAAGAATGGGATTGGGAGATAATGATATTGTTTTTCTGATTTTTTTTCACTTAATTTTGTATACGGGTGAGTAGGTGCTGCCTGGATGACGTGAAGAACCTCTGGGTTAAAATATGAAGGCAAAAGGGAATATGCATATTATCACTAGTTGCATGACAGGTTAATGGCTTTTGGTCCCTTGGTTATATTAGATAAGTCAGAGCAATGGCATCCAAAAAATCTTGTTCTGGGTGCAGTCATCCAATTCTGTAGTTGATGCTCTAGCCAGGATGGTGTAAGGAAGGGTTATGTTTGGTTTTGCTTCCCCTAAATTTCAGTAGTTATATGTATTAGTTAAGAATTGCATGTTATTGGCATTCTCATGAGTCTGCATGCTATCTGTGGCTATGAGGTTATTGGCTATCTGTGGCTATGAGGTTATTTGAGAGTGCACCACTGAATGAGGAAATGGTTTTCACATTTGATTGCTTGTTTCAACTTTTTCATTTAGTGAGGTTCAGACGTCATTAATGATTGTATTGGAGTTTGTTTTATGTTTGAATTGTTGTCATTTAGTTTGGCAGGATACATCATACCCTGCAACCATGACGTATGAGGTTTGGTTCCCGCTCAAACAAAATGTCATTTGAAAGCTTGGCGTGCTTAAAAGTCCTCTCTCAAACATTATACCTCCTACTTATTTTTCCTTCCTCTCCATCAGGCTACTATGCTTGTAGATTTGGAACATGGCAGCATACGATTATCAAACAAGATTTCAGATCTGGGATGCACCATATTGTACCGAGGAGGTGGGCTTCTCGAGCTGCTGCAGTGGAGAATGACAGTAAGATCAGCATTGGACCACATAAAGGTAGAGAAGCAGGAGATGGCAAGGACACTGGGATTGTTTATTATGGCCCAATCTCGTCTACCATAAAAAAAGTGAAGCTTCTCTCTCTTTCCACCTGCTGTTTATCTGTGTCACTAGGACCTGTCATAACATTCATGACTGCACCTGACATGAATGTAATTCTCAAGGGTGCTGTTGCGTCTTCTGTCATATTTCTAGGTGCTTCCACCACAGCAGCGCTTCACTGGTTTGTAAGCCCTTACATTCACAAACTCAGATGGCAACCTGGTTCCGACAGTTTTGAGGTTGAGATGATGTCTTGGTTGGCTACATATATACCAAGAACAATCAGGTTTGCTGATGTTAGGCCACCAGAAACCAACAGGCCTTTTGTGACGTTCAAAGCAAACGGAAATTTTTACTTTGTTGATACTGAGCACTGTCATAACAAGGCTCTCTTGGCTAAGTTGACGCCCAAGAAAACAACTTATGAATCTGCATTTAAGAATTTATGAGAGGTCATTTTTTGTTAATTTTGCTAAAGCAGTTTGTTGACATTATATTTTATCTGAGCTTATTTAGGATTATAGTGGACCATTGGTGCCTTGTCGTGTTTATATTTCGTCATTTTATGTCACAAATGTGAAAAACAATACCAAACAATTATCAAGGAGCTTTACCCATCACCAAAGAAATCTAAACAATATCTTGCGAATACAACCAACACTTTCGACACCTGGGGCCTGCTTTTCATATTTCTGTTGATCGGCATGAAAAATGGACCAGGTAAGATTCCTGGCCTGCATCTACCATCTAGCATGGTTTCCGAGCGAAATGTTGATTTCATTAAAAAAGAAAAAAATCCAGGGCCGGGATTCTCCAGATATCAGGTTAATCAAAACCGAGTCCTGACAATTTAGTGCTGAGAACGAGCTTCATGAATGTTTACGCAGATGAAATCCGCTACCTGCCATTAATATTTATTGCACTAAGGATTGCCTTATATAGCAAATTCTGGAAGAAATGGGTGGAGCCTAAAAATCGAAAGCTCCTGTTCTGCATTGGTCAGGAATGCCTTGTATGGAAATTTTTGTAATGACATTCGAGAGATGACAACACAATTTCACTCCCCCCCCCCTTTCAACTACCCTTGCAACAGGGTGGTTTCCATTATTACGAGTCGCCACCGGAACGATTAACCGACAAGCATCACAATAACCATTATAAAATAAAGGTCCAATTCCATTCCATGAGGCAGCATGGGCATTAAATTCGTCGATACTCGAACTCGATACCAAAGGGTAACAATTGCCATAAAATCGAACAAAAATTGGATGAGTATAAGATAAATTATAAATAACAAAGAAAAGAGAATATGACAAATTGGAAATGGAATCATTCAGACATATATTGCAAGAAACCAAGATGATAAATAGTGAAAATATATTAGAAAAGAAAATGTCGGCTACTCTGGATTTCACCCTAAAAACTCCAGAGCTGCGGAGAAAATTGGAAATGTGTCTCAAATGTAAAAAACAAAAAGGAGCAGACGGTCGACACTCATCAAATGCATGTGAAGATACCCTCCTGCCACTACTTCTTAAGCACCTAAATTTTGGGACTTGCAAAGAAGAAATGACAAAATTATTACCACTAATACGACTAACGAAACATCCATTACCGACACTACTAACAAGTATGAAGATTTGAGATAGGGCATAGTAAACAACAGACCCAATGCGAATCACACATTTCACTTAGCTCCCTTCTTGGCAGCAGACTTGGTGACCTTAGCACCAGATGCGTCCTTCTTGTCCACGGCCTTGATGACTCCGACAGCAACGGTCTGACGCATGTCCCTCACGGCAAAACGACCAAGAGGGGGGTACTCAGAGAAGGTCTCCACCACCATCGGCTTTGTGGGAATCATCTTAACAAATCCAGCATCACCGTTCTTCAAGAACTTGGGCTCCTTCTCGAGTTCCTTACCAGATCGCCTGTCAATCTTGGTCAGGAGCTCAGCAAACTTCACGGCGATGTGGGAAGTGTGGCAATCGAGCACAGGGGCGTAACCATTTCCGATCTGGCCTGGGTGGTTCATGATGATGACCTGGGATGTGAAGCTGGCAGCTTCCTTGGCAGGATCGTCCTTGGAGTTGGAAGCCACGAAACCACGCTTCAGATCCTTCACTGCGACGTTCTTCACGTTGAACCCAACGTTGTCTCCGGGAAGGGCCTCCTGGAGAGTCTCGTGGTGCATCTCAACAGACTTAACTTCAGTGGTCAATCCAGAGGGGCCAAAGGTGACAACCATTCCAGCCTTGAGGATACCAGTCTCCACACGTCCCACTGGGACAGTACCAATACCACCAATCTTGTAGACATCCTGAAGTGGGAGACGGAGGGGCTTGTCCGAGGGTCTCTTGGGTTCCTGGATCTGGTCAAGGGCATCGAGGAGGGTTGGGCCCTTGTACCAGTCGAGGTTGGTGGACCTCTCAATCATGTTATCACCCTCAAACCCAGAGATGGGAACGAAGGGGATTTTATCAGGGTTGTATCCCACCTTCTTCAAGTAGGAAGACACTTCCTTCACAATTTCATCGTACCTAGCCTTGGAGTACTTTGGGGTGGTGGCATCCATCTACACATCATAAAAGATGGAATCAATAATCAAATCACAAATGCACAAGTTAACGAAAAAAGAACTGAATTATAAAAGACTAGCATAATTTTCATTCATTTACCTTGTTGCAGCAGCAGATCATTTGCTTGACACCAAGGGTGAAGGCGAGGAGAGCATGCTCACGAGTCTGGCCATCCTTGGAGATACCAGCTTCAAAACCACCAGTTGTAGAATCAATGATGAGGACGGCACAGTCGGCCTGGGAAGTTCCAGTAATCATGTTCTTAATAAAGTCACGATGCCCAGGAGCATCGATGACTGTGCAGTAGTACTTCGTGGTCTCAAACTTCCACAAGGCAATGTCAATGGTGATACCACGCTCACGCTCAGCCTTGAGCTTGTCAAGCACCCAGGCATACTTGAATGACCTCTTGTTCATCTCAGCAGCTTCCTTCTCAAATCTCTCGATAACACGCTTGTCAATTCCTCCAAGCTTGTAGATGAGATGACCAGTGGTGGTCGACTTACCAGAGTCGACGTGGCCAATAACCACAATGTTGATGTGAACCTTCTCCTTTCCCATTGTAAACTTTTAAAGAAAAATAGTAAAAATCTGTAAACTCGAAACAAAAACGAAAATGAATACAAAAACAAATTCATACAAATGTATCTAAATGTATATAAGAATATCTAGAAATTCTCCTTTTTTGATGTTTTTAATTTTTTTAATCCATGTAATTTTTGAAACTACAAATTAGAAACTATACTTCCTCCAAAAAAAAAATCTTCCTAAAATCACTCACTCTCTTTACCACAAGTTCCAATAACCTAAATAATCTAATATACTAAAACTTCTACTAAACAACTTCCCCCACTATCCATAACTTTCTCCTATGTTATCTCTAATTTAGTAGACAATTTCTCTCCTAAATTATCCCTAATTCTTATTTATCGCTTCCCCCACTTTTTATCTGCATCTATATATAGAAAGTTTAAATTAATAAATTTAAGAATTATTTAAATAAACTAACAAAATTATATAATAACTTTACTATACTTATTAAAAGATAAAAATAATTATAATCAATTTAATAATATTCATATTATTAACAAATATATATTTTTACAAAACTCCATAAAAAATAATATACAAACAATATAAATTATGATTTTCTGGATTATTCAATCTAAATGTTTTTCAAATAATAAAAATCTAACATTAAAAATGAAATGTTATTTAAATATTTCAATAATTAATATCTTAAATCAATTAATAATATATTTTAAATAGTTACTGAATAACTTTCAATGATAATAAATAGATTAACATTTTAAATATTTAGTTAAATAACTAAATATTTTAAATAGTTAAAAAAACAAAATTATGTATTAATAGTACTATAATTTTATGGATTATTACATTAAACAAGTAATTAATATTTTAAAATTTAAATAATGATATTTTTCAATAAAAAAATAATATTGTAAATAATTAATTTCATTTATACAAATTAATATTTCTACAAAATAACTTTCAAAAAAATTAATGTTTATTAATAATAATTTTAAAACTTAACCTATATTTATATTTATATATACTGAAATTAATATTTATTGTATTTTAGTAATTAATTATTGTTTTTTGTAATAAATATATTTACAATAGTTATTGGAATTTAAACTCTGTTATTTAGCCTTTTAAAATTAATTTATTATGTATTTCTGTTATAAATTTTTATAATTATTGGACATTAAACTATTGTTCCCGGGTTGGTTTGGTTAAGATGTAGGTTATTTGGCCAACCAAATCAATCTCAGGTTAGAGAATTGATTAGTCAAGTTATATCGGTTTGGGTCAATTTTCGTTTTGGCCAATCAATTCAAAAGATTTAAAATTAAAAATTAAGTTTAAATTTAAAAAAATTACAATGACATTATTAAAAATTAAATTTATGATATAAAATATTTTAACCTAAAATGTATTGTTATTTTGCCACTTTCCCGTATTAAAAAATATATTTAAAATATAAAATATTAATATATATCCATGGTGAGATCAGATCAGTCAATTTTAGTTAATTTACAAATGACCACAGCAAAAATGATTCAACCCAAAGGTTGGAAAATTATTGAACCAAAGCTGACTAGAAATACTAGAAATCAGGTTGGTTAGTTGCATTAATTTGATTAAAAATGGCAATGGGGCAGGGCAGGGTAGGGACAAATAGCCTCTCCCCATCCCTGCCCCTACAGGAATCCCCACTCCACGCAATTCTTATAATGTCAGCCATTATGTTTTTGCTTTTATAATTAAATTTTACAATCTTATTAGAAATGGTTCAAACACATTAAACCATATTTTTTTAAATATTAGCATATACCCATGGGTCAGGGATCAGGGTCCATGTGGGAAAGGGAGTGATCTCCGGTTCCCACACAATCCCCAGGATGAAAATTTTCCCACCTCCATCCCCGGAAGAAATCATCCCTATCCCCATTAGGGCCAAATCCCCAAAAGAAAATTGGCATCCTAAGCTTGATAAACAAACCTATCTAAAATTAATTATTGTTATTTTTTATTGTAAAAAATTATTAAAAATAGCATATAAAATATAAATAATTATTAATTATTATATAAAATATCTATTGTTTATCTTTAACTTCACAGGAAATATCAAAACCATCAACGCTAACATGCTTAGCCCATCAAAAACGTATACTATGTTATACAAGAAAAATCGAAGGCATGACCCATTTACATCTAAAATCGAAACACATCAAGCCAACAAATCATAAGATCATACCAACAAGATTATCAACACTGTATGAAGTTATTTTCCATATAAAATATAAATTTTTACAGATAACATAAAAGCAGCCGGATGTGATTCCGGATGCCAAGGAGATAAGAAAGCTTGTAGACATATCTCGTGAAAACTTTAACATTTAAACGGTAAATAAACCAAAAACAGATCTCGTAGCAAACAGAAGTCCAAATATATATTTTGTGGCGATAAAATTTTAACATGCGAAAAGATCGATAAGGAAACAGAAGATCTAATGCAAAATGAAACTCAGAAGACATATTCACAGACACATCTCACAAACCATGCAAATCCAATAGCATAATATCCAGTGTTCCGATTAGAAACTAAACCAACAAGTCGTGCACGAAATATATAAAACAACCGGCTAAAATATGAATCCCTATACGCAAATACTTTCAGATTCGAATCAAAATACTCTAAAATGATATGGATGCAAGAGATGATGCAAAAATCCACATGAATTTGCATAACAATCCTATAAACATCGACTGAAAGAATTATTTAGACAAGATGAGAAACAAAGATCTAAGTATCTAACCTTCAAAAGCGGAGGAACTCTCCCGAGATCGCGTCGCCAAAGGCTTTCGGGAGAGAGTTGAGCAAATTAGAGGCTTAACACATAGCCCCTCCTCGTCTTTAAAAGCCCTCTAACCCTCACTGGCGACTAGGGTTTCTTCACAAGCCGTTTGATCTATTTGATCCAATGGTTCCAAATTAAGTATCATTTTCACCGTCGATCTCGAAATGTCTTGTATTATAAAGCAAAATCTCAAGTCTCAATTGTCTTGATCCAACTTTGACCGTATAATCTAGGATAAGTTACTTTAACCTCCCCTGTCAATTCTGACAGTTGATTCGCTTCCCTTGAACTTTTAACGGTTACAAAATCCTCCCTCCACTTTTGGAGACCCGATATGCTCTTCACCTAGGGCGCCTCACATACACATTCTACTATGTATTGGGAACATCTCTCGTACTTATAAATTATTATTTGTCGGAGATGTTCCCAATGCACGGTGGATGTGCCTGTGAGGCACCTATGTGTGAGGAATAAATCTCGTTCTCCATTGAGACCGGATCTACTCCTCACACAAGGCGCTTAACACCTGATCTCACATACACATCCTACCATGCATTGGGAACATCTCTCGTCTTATAAGTTATTATTCATGGGAGATGTTCCCAATGCACGGTGGATGGGCCCATGTGTGAGGAGCGGATCTCATTCCCCACGGAGACCGGATTGGCTCCTCACACAGGGTGCCTCACATCGATCTCACATGCATATCCTACCATGCATTGGGAACATCTACCATATTTATAAGTTATTATTTACGAGAGATGTTCCCAATGCACGGTGGATGTGCCTGTGAGGCGCCCATGTATGAGGAGCAGATCTCGGGTAATAATTACACCCATCCATTAAAAAAATAACGAAATTTGATGATGTCATGCTTCAAAGATTTTAAAATTCCCAATTTGTCCATGAATGATGTTGCATTATTGACAAACTCATTATTATAATATATATATATATATATGTAAAATAAATGTAAATAAATATAAAATATTAAATTTATCAATTATAAATTTTATATAATTATACTATATATACATGAAATAATCTTTTTTATTGGACTCGGAATTTAGTTGGATCGGATGGGATTAAATTCACATATGCTCCCATTATTAATTGGATGCAAGTCTAACATTCAAATGCAACATATTTGGATTTTGAGTCAAATCAGTTATTGGAATATAGCCCTAATGTGCAAGGCCCAAGCTAACCCCAAAAACAATAAAATATTAATATATATATAGAGAGAGATAGATAGATAGATAGATAACAAGTTTTATATTAATATATAGATTTAATATTTATATATTTTCTATAATGAATTAAAATTAAATAAAAATTTAATTTATAAAAATCATAGTAATACTCTATCAAGATCTAGCTTCGCTTCTTCTATGCTTTTGGTTCATTAGGCTACGCAATAGGGGTAGTCTATCCCCCATGGGTCTTTCAGGTTCAATATTATTAGTTTTTTTATAGAAACACAGTTAAAACCTTGGAAAAAAGATGCATGTATACGTTGTGCTTATTATGAGTGTCACATTGCTCTTAAGCGTACAACTTAGGGGTTGAGTGAGGTTGATGATGTTTACCAAAAAAAGAGTGAGGCTAAGGAACAACTAAAGCCCAACCGGAGTCTTAAACGTTGAGCTCAATTCCAAATTAACTTAATCATGACTACAAAATTCATATATAGATTAGTTTAACTATGCCTACAACCTAATTTTTTATTTACTAATATTTAAGTAACATTTACAAAAAGGTATAACATTTAACAATTAATAATGTAAAATAGATAAAACATAGATATTAATGGATAATATGGAAGGAATAATAATTTTATTAAATAATTAGCAATAATTTATTATTATTGTTAAAAATTATGAATGTAATTAAACAAAGTTACTAAATTACAAAATTATTATTGTAACACATCACTAAACAATTAATTATTTTAAACAACATTGCATTCCTTCCTTATAATAATTATAGATTTCCATTGTTTCATTTTTTCTTGACAAATCTCATACATTGCATGGATCCCTGCTAGTAGGGGTGAGCACTATTCGGTTAAGAAAATCGGTTCGCTTTATTTGGTTTTTGACTAATTCGGCTTTCAGTTTTGATTTTTAGAATTAGAATTCTGGTTACTCAAATTAACCAAACTTTTATTATGTAACATATAAGATATAGTATATTAAGTTTGATTTCATAATATATATTTTATAACATATAATATATATTATATGTTATAATATATATAATAGAGTATATATTATTAAAATTTGGTTTTAACTGAAAACCAAACCAAAAATTTTGGTTTCGGTTATTTCAATTTCAGTTCATTTTTTATTTTTTTAGTTTGATTTTTTAAATTTTTTATTTATTCGATTCGGTTTTTAACCGAATAAATCGAATGCTCACCCCTACCTGCGAGTTAACAAATATAAATAAATAAAACAATGACCAATTGGTACATTGGTAGAGACTTGGGATCTTTGATTCATCAGAGTATATATTTGGAATCAAATTTCGTCGCCATTAGGGTTGGGGGTCAAGGGAGGGGGGAAATTTCTATGCCCCCCGGGGGTTGTATAGCCCCACACGAATAAAAAATAAATAAATAAATGAATAATAAATAAAACAACAAGTTGATCATGCTATCACCCCTCTAAGTATCCATAACAAACATTGCCAGAGGGGTTACCCATTCTTTAAAAATGAGGGTCGGAGGGGAGTATCAAACACAATGAAGAGAGAAGAACCATGCCGAGAGAGAGAGAGAATTCTAACACCGGGACCTGTCATGATGAATGTGCGGTGTCAGATGGTAGGGAGTTGGAATATTTTGTTGTTGGTAGGAGATCCGGACTCAATAGTTTTTGAATGGGTGAATGTGTCCAAGCCAAAAACACTCTCAACCGCATAAGTTATTGGCCCCAAACAGTCAAATTTACCCCATTTTTTCATCATTGCAAACCAAATGAAATATAGAGACTAGAAGATAAAGAAGGGGGAAATGGGTATTATAACTCCGAATAAAAGAGAAAAATGTCTAGAAAGAAAATAGAGAGGGTAACTCTTCATTGTTCACCCCAAGGATTTTAAAGCCAACCTGGAAACAGAACCGGTTAGGGGTCTGTTTTTCGGTTCAGGAGTTCAACCGTCCAGGTCAAGTCGTTCAACCCATGATGTCATAAATCAATTAAAAATAAAAAGATTATAAATAAAAAATAGCATTAGATTAAATAAAATACAGAAAAAAACTATCTAAATACAAAAATAATAAAGTACATAACACATGAAAAATACAAAAAAAAAAACAAAAGAAAATACAAAATACAGAAAATACGGATAAAAAAACATAAATTAGGATGTGGATAAAATACAAAAAAAAAATAATAACCAAGAAGCAATTAATTTCAGCAAATAAACATCATTTGATTAATTAGTTGAAAAATAAAAGAGAGATTTTATCATTATTCATTTCCTTGATATCATCATCGTCATTATTTGACATGGCAAATAAGCAATGTAATCTTACTTCAATAAATTCATGCATGAATCAAGAAGCAAAAATTAATAATAATACAAAAATCAAGAATCAAGAATCAATTAATTCAAGCAAATAAGCATCATTTGATTAATTAATTGAAAATAAAAAAGGATTTTATCATTCATAAACATCATCATTCTTTGACATAGCGAAAAAGCAAGGAATTGAAAAAAAAAAAAGAAGTGAGATTAATTAAGCAAATGTGAATATGTGACTCTCTATAACTAATTAAGCAAGAAAAAAAGGCAAAGAGTACTGGAATAGAGAATCACTGTAAAAATAGTATGGAATCCCAAAAATTTTAGATGAATGCATGCGAATTCAAAAGAAAAACAAAATCTTGGGCTTACAAAAAATATCAATAGAAATTCAAAAGGAGAAACATAAATCGTAAAAAAAAAAAACAGCATAAACCAGATTCCATAAGCAAAACATGAAAACAATCAAATGGTATGACAAAAAACGGTGTTGGGCTCACAAAAATCACCGCCAGTGGATTTTACTTTGGTCGCTGGTGATTGCCGCTACAAATTTCGATAGCCGCTGTAATGTAGAAAGCAGAAACCGCTTAACATCTACAACCGCAGTAGATGAAGCCTCACTGCTGTCGCTGTCAATCGCTATAGGTCGTGGCTGCCGCAAGTTGTCAAGGTATGAGGGCTGAGAGTTGGGAAGGGCTAGAATTAGAACAAAAATGAGGTTCGATCTAATTCTAGCTCACGAATGAATTGGGGTCGGGGACGTGGGAATCTTTATTTTTGTTTTTTTAATTAACAAAATTCAAAATTATAAACTTGCAATACGTTGCTTGGGTTGAATGGTTTAGTGGCTCAACTGCCCAGATCAGCAGTTTTCTGACTTTTTCAACAAGTATTAGTCAATTAGCGGTTTATAGTATAACTGGGACCGGGGGCCTGAATGATTACCGGTTTTTCCAATCCTGTTTTAAAAACCATGGTTCACCCTCTTCTCCCTTTCACCCAAAACCCTTTTTTGAGAGATCATTGCCACTGCATATATAGCAGGGCTGTTGAATGGGGCAGCATTAGTCTCGTCATCACTATCAACGCTATTAGAGGTTTCCATTTCTATTGAACATATACGGGCTGTTGCTTCATTTGTTCAAAGTAATCAACCATTTCGTTGAATGTAAACTTCTTAAATATTCAAGAAGGCAAAGAAGAACATAGCACGCTAATTAATTAAAGTGTTCAAAAAGTATAATTTATTTTAAATGTGAATGGAGGTTTTTTGCATAAGCCAAAGTTCATGAGAGGCTAAAGTATCTATTAGAAACTACAATGGAGGTTGAAGTAATTCATTATATAATTTACAAACTTCTTGTCATCGCAATACTTCAATCCCCCTCCAAACTTTGGACTTTTTTAATTTTATAAAATATCCAAATTATCCCATTTAAACATGTTTCTCTTATTTTATCTGAGAAAAATGAATTTTCTTTGAAAATATGTGATATGTGATCATGTGAGATTTTTTGCTTATCATATATGACTTATAGTTTCGGTGTGAGTATTTATTGGATTGAAATGGACCAGTCCAGACATAATAGTCCTGAGTATTGAGTATTTACTGGATTGCATTGGACCTTGTCCATCCATAATGGATTGTGTCAGATTGAACCAATATCTGGTTAGCTGGTAGAAGATAAGAATGGAGGTGTCAATGGACATGTTTGGGTTGCAACCAATATAAATTAGAATCAATTTGAACATATTGAATGATCCAACTGAATTGGATTGGTCTAAAATGGTCCAGAGTATCCATTGGATTGGATTGGACCCGGTCCATCTATAATGGATTCATATTGCATTGGATTGGATTTGACCAAATCTAGTCTAATTGTATTCATACATACCCAACCCAGTTGTCATTTGCCAAATATTTGAGACCTTGGTAACAATATGATTAAAACTAAACTTAAATGCTTGTTGTAAATGTGCACATGCATTACACATGGAAATTTTAAATTATAACAACACTTATTATTATTATTATTAACCTTTTGTATTCCATTTCTATCATAAATAAAAATAATTTTTACTTTAAAAAATTATGTTTATTTAATATGAAGAATATAGAACATTAGAAATGTTTCCAAATTCTTTCAACAAAATTCTGCACTTTTTCATTTTTTTTGTGTTCTATCTATTTTTTAAATGTTTATTATTCAATTATGACATCGTGATTTTTTTTTTTTAAAAGTTGGACAATTGACCCACCAGCTAAATAAGAAAATAGCTTTGCTTCCAAATTAGTCTTAAGTTATATATTTCATCTACATTATATAAATAATTTATACTTATCAAAATTAATTTTTGTTTGATATAATTAATATGTAATTTTTTATATATTATATTGATTACTTAAACTCTTTTTTTTTAAAGAGTTACTATTTAGCTATACCTATCATTGATTAATCTATTTGACCTAAAGCACTAACCCACCACCCAAAAAGAAAAATTGTTTGATTTCCATGTTGACATTTTGTATTACATTTCCATCATTGATAAAATTATTTCTTGTGTATAATACTTATTATTGTTCAATATAATGAACGTATAATATTAGATATGTACCCAATATTTTACTTATTATAAATATACAACTTTAGATATGTGCCCAAATGTTTCTATATATATATTCTTTTTATTTTTTATTTTTAAAAATTTTATTATTTGGCTATGGCATCATTTCATTTCTAAGTTGATTTTAAATTTAGCATTCCATTTTCAACATTAATAAGAATGAGCAAAATCTCATCACTCGAACTCGTCACACCTTTGATCGAGCCAAGGTTTAAAATATTGTAACGTATTGGCCGATATGTACCGTTACCATAAGAAACCAATACATGGAACATGTAAAATTCATGTGTTCCGTATCTTTTCGTATGTATTGGCCGAGCAAGACTCGAACCATAGTCACCAGATTTTAATGCACATAATTTTGCCACTCAACCAATCCAATTTGTTTGGTGTAATTACATGCATTTTTAGTTTTAAGTCAATTTTTTTTCTTTTCTTAGTGATGCTTATTAATAAATGCTGAAATTAATTATTAACATTTATATATTAATAAATATTAAGATAATTATATCGGTTATTTGAAAATTGATGTATATACATTCACATTTTAGTTTTTTTTTTTGTTTTTTTCACATTTTAGTTATTCCATCATTTTTCAACGGTTACTAATTATGTATCGATATGTCACATTTTATATAAAAGTTAAATTATGGTTTTTTACATTTAAATGATTTATTTACAATCATATAAAACTTGTAAGCATTGTTAATAATATATTTTTTATGATTTTTTTTAATTTCTTAACATATTTATGCGTATCTTGATTTTTCGTCTGTATCCATGCCTATCCAAAATGTATCCCGATACGTCTCTTAAAATTGTCTTTCCGATACACCTTGTGTTTCCGATACTTTAAACCTTGGATCGAGATCTTTGTGCTCTTCTCGTCACCAAGCACAAGCGAATATAGGAACCCTACCTTGTGTTTTTCAACCAAAAGGGAACCTCATCTCACTAGTAGACCTGTTCATGGGCCGGATTCGGGTTGGGCTTTCACTTTGCATTAACATATTTTTCTAAAGCCCGAGCCCGAGCCTAGCCTAACCATCAGGCCTACAACTTGGGCCCGAGCCCGACCCTCATAAAAAAACGCAAAGCCCGGGCCTGAGCCCGAGCCCGAAGTCTAGCTCATGTCGCTGCTATTGCTGAAGCGATTGAATAGAGAGAGAGAGATTATAAAGAAAAAATAAAAATGTATATATTAATTTATTAATATATATATTCTAATAAATATTATATATTTTATAAAATATATAATGCTGAGTCGGGTCGAGCCGGGCTCAGGACAAGCTTTTTTGACAAATCCCAAGCCCGGCCCGAAACACAATCGGGTTGATGTTTTGGGCCCTAAGTCAGGCCCGCGGGCCTAATTACATGTCTAAGCCCGACCGAGGTGCGGGCCGGGTCATTGGGCTACCCGGCCCATGAACAGGTCTACTCACTAGGCTATGTTTAATTTGAAGGAAAAGGTAGGAAAATTTATACAATATTTCCAAAATTTTCATATCTTTCTTTTTCCTTACCCTATTTTTTCCTTTAAACCAAACATGACCTTAGGGTTTACCGCGGGTATTTGAAATTCGATCCTACAAACATCGATGATTTCATTTTCTTATCAATTCTAAAAAGTGTAGCTTGAACTCTGCTACTTTCTTGTTAATCATGCTATCGAGGTTTTAGGCTGAAGGTGGATGCTGATGAATCGATTTTTGGTCATGTATCAATTTTTTGGCTAAGTACCTCGTCGTTTAGTCTGCTTCCAAGTGGCCGATAACTCAGACCGAAGTGGAGAACTTTGGCTGTCGGGCTGAGTCGAGCTGGTCAGCCCGACACCTCACGGGCAGCTTGACACCTAGCCTGTCCAGCTCGACTCAGCCTGGTAGCCAAAGTTGGAAGCAGACCAAATGACGAGGTACTTAGCCAAAAAAATGATACATGACCAAAAATCGATTCATCGGATGCGATTATTTGGGGCGGGATTATGAAGTTTACGGATGAGGTTGGGCGGCTATGGACATCTCTCGCTGACTATTATATTCGACGAGGACCCCAGAGAGGGCGAGGGGCATTTTCGAGAGGGATTGATGATTGTGATCAATGTGAGAGATTTTAGTGTGACATTTTGATGTTTACTCTCGATTCGAAGGAGAGATGTAGGGCTATTCATAATAAGACCCAACCCGGACCGACCCAATCCGAGTTGGCCGGGTTTTCTTCAGCACCGGTCAGTTTCGGGTTATAAAAAGTCATAAATCGATGATTCAGTTTGGTTTCGGTTTTTATGTGTGAAAATCAGAATCGACCCGAACCGAACCGACTTAGTAGTTAGTTCCTAGTTAGTAGTTACAACCTACTTAGTTCCTACTTATCTAAATTGTCTCTATCCTAGTTACAACCTAGCACCACTAAGTAGGTTGTAACTAAGTTGGGTTGTACAACAACTAAGTCACCACTAAGTAGAACCGAAACTGACTCAAACCGATCAGGTTGGTTTTGCTTAACACATGGTCGGTTTCGGTTTCAATTTCAGGTAACCCGACCAGGTTGGGTCGGTTGGAAAAACATCAGTAAACTGACCCAAACTGACCCGTGAACAGCCCTAGAGAGATGTATTGTATTAGCCGATGGGTTGTATTGGGCTTGGGGTTTTAGGTCAGTGGGCCAGGCCAATATGGCCCGCATGGTCCTGTTATGCCGCCTATGGCTTGTGGGGTGGCACAACCCATATATATTATATATATAATATAATATATAATATAAATTATATATATAATATAATATATAATATAAATTATAATTATATAATAATATATTGTATATAATATATTATTAAAATAAATATATTTTTTTCAATTTTATTATACTATTTTATTTAATTATATATATAAACAATTGTATATAAAATTAAAAATTTAAATGTTTTTTTCAAATTTTTAATATAAATAACTTTGGCCTGGTTTAAAGCTTGACCTAGCCTAGCATGGGTCTGTGTAGGTTCGGATCATGGGCTGTGCCACGCCGACGCCCAAAATATTCCAAACGAGGGAGGCACAGCCGGGACGATCTGCAGGCCATGCCATGCCAGACCAGCATGTGGCCCGTTTTACACCTCTAATTTGAAGAGAAGACAGTATGATTGCTTTTATGGAGAGGTTGGAGGTGTTGGGCATTAGTGAGGACTTTGCGTTTGAAACTCTGTTGCCTTTGAGGTGAATGATGGTGCGCTTAGATGATAACCTTTCTAGACACAAGTTTGAGGAGGAGATTTTTCGTGGGTTTGCGGTTGGCTCGATTGGAGCACCTCACTCATGGATAGAAGGCCCGAGCTCTAACAGTGTTCTTCTCCCGCAAAATCCCCACAATGTTGAACAGTGGCATCGGAGGGTGAAACTTCTTGAGGGAAATACGACTTAAGCAGATACCAAATTACATGGAAGTTGTGGGGTCCATGAAAGTTGTAGGGTAGCGTCATAATTTATTGGTTGCTTTTGCAAAGCTGCACGAGAAGCGCAGGGATGTTCTAGAGTGATTTTCGTCAAGGTTGTACTAGTCAATTATAAAACAGTGGATGATCTGGTTAGTGTTTGATGTGAATAGGCCGAAATGGAACTGAGACACGGGAATTTTAAAGGATCAATTGAGTTAGTGAAGAGGGCTACCGTAGAACCTAAGCTGGAGGTCAAACGGAGAGGTGTGTTCTTAAGCTATTAGTGCCATATGTGGATGATTATGCATGTAAAAGAACTTTTTCACTTGCTAAATGACAAAGATGACAAGGCCATGGTTTTTAAAATCGGATTGAATCAAACGGTCGGACCAGAAAAACTGAGAATCAGTTAGGTGATCAGTTTTTTTTTTTATTCGGTTCGAATGATCGGACCATTTGACTTAAGAACCAGGTTTTTTATCGGTTCATTGTCCGGTTCGATTTTAAAAACCTTGGACAGGGCATTATTAGAACAAATAGAGTGTGGAACAACATTGAAGCAGGCAGTATTTTAATTACACTGTACTGGATCCCTACAAGTAAGCTTCAAAGGTTGCATGAGGGAGTTTTGCACTAATATTGTATAATGTAGAAGTCATTTGGTAAGTCTTTTTGGAAAGATCTTCTAATAGCTCTGACAATCAAAAGACACATTGAGTTTTTGCATGAAAATCTGAGCAGTTCAAAACTAGTTTGACTACCCTACGTCTTTACCCAGCGAGAAAGATGAGAAAAGCTCCATGAAACTTCCTAAGATTATCTTAAAATAGGATTTTCACATTTTTTTTGGCGCATTACTTTTGGTGACTAAATCTGTTACAAACAAACGGAAAAGGACCACGATACGATCTGCCCTTTTTGTAAACAGCCATAAAACCACAGACAAAGACATGCCAGATGGGGCTGTAATTTAGTAAGTTCTAGAGGGAGATGAGCTATGAGATGGGTTGGGTCGCTCGCAATCTAGCATGACCTTGCATGACTCGCCATGTTGGGCTCAGCAAGTTCAGGCACATGGGTCCACATGACAGTTGACACACATATATAAAATATTCAAGATGGAAAACAGTAAATAAAAAAACAAGGATGGAATTGCTATTTTTTTTTTCTGTACACATGTATTTCGCAGCAAGCTATAATTAAATCTCGTCTTCCACATAAAAATGTTAAGACCATGTGCAAGAAGTATGCTGAGCTAGACAAGAGCTTGGGAGAAATTGGTCGTGCTCGTGCAATATATGTATACATATCCCGACTTTCAAATCAAATCCACGATCTGATGATGATTTCTGGAAGAAATGACATGAGTTTGAGGTGCAATATGAAAACGAGTTTGGAAAGACTACAAATACAAATTCGTAAATCAATTTAGGAGTATAAATATAAAATTGTAGAATGCAAAATCTTGTATTTTGTATATATTTGTATTTATGCTCTTTCTTGTTCAGGTTGATCTCTTTTTCTTTGTTGAGATTACTTTTAGCCCGACATGCTTTTTGAGTTGACATGAAACCTAATCCATTTCATTTCTTTTTAGTGTTTGAATGCATGCCTATCACCAGGAGTTGATTTATTGCTAGAGTAAAAATTAGAACAGCCTTGTTTCATGTTATTCTAGGACAGGCCGACCGACTCATTTGGAAAGGTTTTGTAGCGAAAACTTGGGATGGAATCTCACCTTCATCAGGGTTTGGGGATGTGCTACTGCTGTGTAGCCCCAACTCCCCAAAAAAAAATCGATTAATTCATTTTTATATGATGATGGCTTGATGCTTTAAATGTTTTGAAAAGCTTTATGTTATTGAATTCATTTCACTTTATGTTGGTAAACTAGATTGGAAACTCCTTATTCAATGATGATAAGTAGCAGATCTCCTAGGTGACTAATGAAGATAATAGAAGTTACAACCATCATACCTATGGGCCTCTTTTTAGTTTTCATGGACTATCTAAACTGGATTTGAAATTTAGGACATCCAACCACATTGATTGACATAGAGATGGGTTCCGATCCCCTGAGTGCCCATTACATGTTATTGTCTTATATTTCTATTATAATTAGAGGTGTAAATTAATCCTTATATGGTTTCTCCCTGGATTTCCCCCTTGTAGATACATTTTATCCTTTGTCAATACTATTTAGGTTATGTTTGGGAGTGCTTAAAAATAAGTGTTTATTTGGATCATTAAGAACTTATTGGTATTTGGGAAATAGGTCTGAAATAAGTGCTTAATAAGAACTTGTTTTTTAAGAAACTTTTTCTTTCAAAATTATCTCTAGTTAAATTTTAAAATACCACTTATAAAATTATTCCTCGTTGAATTTTATAAAAGTACTTTTATGAGAGCACTTTACAAAAGCATTTTTATAAAAATACTTTTATGAAAGGAATTTTACAAAAGCAGTTTTATAAAAGCACTTATACGAAAGCACTTTTATAAAAATACTTTTATGAAAGAACTTTTACAAAAGCAGTTTTATAAAAGTACTTTTATGAAAGCAATTTTATAAAAATACTTTTACAAACGTACTTTCATAAAAGTGTTTTTATAAAAGTACTTTCAAAGGATATGTTTTAAAAATTTGAAAGAAAATGAAGGACAAAATAGCCACAAATACTTATTTAAGTGCTTGTTAGATAAAAAAAACAACCAAACACCCAATATAAAAATAAGTGATTCTTTTAAAAAAATAAACATTTGAAAAAATTGGGTGTCAAATGCATTTATTTTTAACTTAAACACTCCCAAACATAACCTTAATGCAAAAAGACTAGAAAGACAATTGGCTCCTGCAGCAACTAACAAATCTGCTAATGAAGGTAGTGGAAAAGTAGGCATTGTGAGTGCAGGGAGTGGAATCACAACCTGGGGTGATCTGTAGATCTGATGGAGGGAGGAAGATACCTGCAAATAACGGAAGACATAGAGTTGCCAGAGGAGAGTGACTCTTGAGGATGATCAACGAGTTGAAATTGCCCAAAAAAGATGTTCCAGCTGCAGATTTTGGGGATCTGGCAAATAAAGTGGAGGGAACTGATAATGATGCTGAAGAGTGAAGACAAAGAGGGTGATGGCCATCTTGGTACCCTTGAGGGAATAGAGGCAAAGACGTGCTTATGTTATGCTGGCAAAAAAGAAAAAAAAAAAAAGATTTTGGTTTGCAGGAATAAGGGTATGGAATAGGAATCTGTATGTGATTATTCCGATTTCAACTTTTTGATTGGGTAGAATCAGAATTTTATTATCATTTTTGTTGGAATGACATTCCCCTATTTGAGAGAATAATTATTCTCTGTCCTTCTAAAAATCAAATCTTATTCCTACTAATTCCAATTCTCATTCCTATTCCTATCTAAACCACACTGACTATGGAAATAGATGATTCTAATTCCGATTCCGATTCCAATTCTACGATTTAAATTTTGACTCTGTATCCTGAACTAATCAGTAACCACCCGTTCAGTTTGAGCTACCCTGTAGACTGTAGTTGCTGAAATTTGTTGTTCAAGATGTACATGTTCGGATTATTTTTGCCTGTACATTATGAGGATTACATCTTTTTATAATAAATGAAAATGTTCTAGTAATCGATGTGCAATTTAAATAATTTGTTAACGACAGGACTGAGTGCATTTGATGGTGAACCTTCTTGTACGCATCCAATCTCATTTTACGATCAGACAGGAGAGATTAGTACTGCATTCTTAACATAAAATTATTGCGCAGATCATAATAAAGAGATGCTGGAAGCAGGTTTTTAAAATCTAATCGGACAATGGACCATTCAGAGGTTGGGTTGAACGGTTTGACCGTTTGAACTGAATCAATAGCCTCTTTTGACAAAAAAATAATAAATAATAAATAATAAAAAACTGTTATCTAAATCGACAGTTCGAATGGTTCAACTGCTTAAATCAGTGATTTACTGATCAAAAGACAGTTCTGAGGTAAAACGGAATCAATCAAATGATCAATTCCTGATTTTTCCGGTCTGGTCCGGTTTTAAAAATATTGACTAGAACAACAAAATTAGTAAAACCCAAATGGAAATAAAGCCATGCATCTTGGTTTTTGGTAGCATTTGATTTGGTCCATCTTCTGCGATCTTTCCTTTTTATTTTAATATATATATATTATTTCAGGGTTGATTGGTTGTAAGTTTTTTTTTTTTGTTTTCTGGTATCTTGTCGATACAGTCGGGGGGGAATCTATGAAAGATTTGATTGACCTTTTTGTTTTTATCCATGTATATGTTGCCATAAATGGAAATAAAGCAATCAACCCCTACAACGTCTCACAGCACATCCCCGTCGTGTATTGGGAACATCTGATCATTGGGAGATGTTCCCAATACACGGCGGGAATGTGCTGTGAGATGTTGTGGGGGGCTGATTCGGTCTCACATTTTTGTTCTTATCCATGGACATGCTTCCTTGCATGGAAACATCTAAAGGGAATGGTGTGAATGTTGTTTACTATGTTCGGTGAGGTGGCTTTTCTATTTGAAATGCTTCCATGTCAGTGCCATCTAAGCCTCGTTTTTTTGCTGGTATTATGAGAGACTGGATTTGCTCCTCACACCTAGCGCCTCACATATGCCTCACACGCACATCCTATCATGCATTGGAATATCTCCAATATTTATTGGTTATTATTCAAAGGAAATGTTCCCAATGCATGGTGGATGTGCATGTGAGGCGCCCATTTGTGAGGAGCATATTCGGTCATGTATTGTGAAGCATGTTTTGTGAGGAGCAAATCCGATCTCAAAAAGAACAAACCCCTAGAAGTAGGGGTGATCAGTTCAGCCCGGAAATTCCAGGCTTGGGCTTGAGTTTTGTGTTCAGGCCCAGGCCCACATCAAGCCAACAAATTTTAGGGCCAGGTTTGGGCTTAATACTTCAAGCCCGACCTGACCCTCATATATTTAAATTTATACATTTTGTGTATAATATATACATATGTATACTTGTTATTTTTACATTATATTATATATTTTATACATAAATATTATAACATGACATGTATAATTTATATTATATGTAATATTTTATGTTATATAATATATAAAATAAAAGTTTATATGCATGTTATGCCATTTAATATAAAATATTATAGATATGTAGTGTTTTATATATGAAAGACATTGGCCCAGAATCAGTCTGGGATAGGGCTTATGTTTTAGGCCCGAAACCCCGGGCCGGGCCGAGCTCGGTCCTAAACAATAGCCCTTATCATAAGTGCAAAGCCCAGCCCATGACCACCCCTACCTAGAAGTTCTAAGTTTGAATGCCATTTGGTTGAGAATGTTTTGAATTAAAACAATTATAACACATTTCTGCTATAAGCATAAACCAAGGTTGTTGGGGGAAGATCCTCAATAGCCATTTGAAAAATAATCCAATTACCAGGCTCTTAACTGGAATCCTACATGGCAATGTAGAGATATATCCCAGTGCACCACATAAAATGCTTTTTTATGGCTCTATGCTTCTAAGAGCCATTAGATTAGATGTTATTCAATGTGCAACAATGTTTCAGTTATTGGAAAACATTTTTTTTCGTCTTTTTTCTTTTTAATTTGACCATTGCATGAGTGTCAATATAGTATGAGTGTAAATATTGTAAGGTGGTGACTTATTGAATATAAGGCTGCGTTTGAAAATGATGCAAATATGTGTGAATGCAAATATGTGGAGTGTAAAATGGTTCATATAAATTGTAAAGTTGGGTTAGTTTTGCATTGACCAATTTACCTTATTACCCAATAGACTTTTAGCTGTAATATATGCAAATACGAATTCCAATAAAACATATGTTTTTTTTTTATAAAAAATCCACTTAAATGCAAATTTACTTCTTTTTTATTGATGCACTTTTACATCTTATTGTCAATATAAATATGCATTGGTCTGTCATTTGTCAATACAAAAATGTAATGTTGCTAAATATAGGCAAAAGTAAACTAGAGTGCAAATTTAATATAAATCGGGATTTACACTCCATTTGCATTATTTCCAAACGCAGCCTAAGGCTCAATTTAGAAGGAGTACAAATACAAATTTTGTAGAGTGAAAAACCTTATATTTGTATTGTAAATCTTTGTATTTATACTCTTCCCGAATGGAGCTAAACATTTCATTTAAATATTTAGGTAACAATTCGAATAACAAATAAAATACTGCTCAAAACACTTGTTCCATATTAAAAAAATAAAATAAAACACTTATTCCACACCTCCCAAAACCGGGAGAATGACGATAAGACTATGGGGGGCTGGAGTTCCCAAAATTGCAATGAGCCTGTCCGTACTTTTCCCCTCAATACCACCTTGCTCATCACAAGTACCAACCCAACACGTTTAACGTCAAAATGCCGGTGATAGTTCTTTGACATGGAATGCAGCTAAAGGTGTAAATCGAGTCTTGTTGGCACAATGGTCTGCGGGCTGTGACAGGCCCAGTATGATCATATGGGCCGTGCTGGGCCCGGGGTTTTAGGTCCATGAGCCGATATGGCCCAACCCATAGTCCAATCTAGTACGGCCCGCGACATGGCCCATATATTATATATATTTATATAATGTTATATAAATTATAATTATATAATAATATATAATATATAATATATTAATAAAATAAATACTTTTTAATTTTATTATACTAATTTATTTAATTATTGTATATATAAGTAATTGTATATACAAAATTCATATAAAATTAAAATTTTAACTTTTTATCATTTTTTTAAATAAATAGCTTTATGCACGATTCGACTTGGCCGCGACATGGCACAATATAACATGGACCCTCACGGGCCTGGGCCATGAACCATGTCAGGCCAACCCCCAAAATTTTCACTGAAAAAGACAGCAAGGCATATAACGTCTCACAGGGCACGATCCGCTTTACACCTCTAGGAGTGCCATTGTCTCTCCAAAATCTGAGCATGAATTGACAATGGTACTCGATCGACAGAACCTAAAAAAAGGCAACACAAGATCTGGATGTGGCTTGGACTTTGAATAATTATAAATGCAGTCAAATTGCTTGAATATCTAAAATACTATAATATCTGAAAAGAGATCGTGTTACCTATTTAATCCTATTGATATATGTTTTTCAAATTTTGTAAGTAAAAAAATGAAAAAAAAATGAAAATGGTTTATTAGTACAACTGATTCCACCATGGTTTTGAAAATCAGACCTGAAATGAAACTGTTTTGACTAAAACTGGACAAGACGTATGACTTGTTCTTAGTAGGGTTGTTTACGGGTCGGGTTGGGTTGGTTTATTGAGGTTTTTCCAATCGACCCGACCTGGTCGGGTTACCTGAACTTGAAACCGAAACCGACCCAGTGTTAAGCAAAACCAACCTAGTTGGTTTGAGTCGGGTTGGGTCGGTTTCGACTCTGAGTTCAATATGCTTGACAAAAACTCAACTGCAATATATATGTGGGGACTCTGGCACCACAATATGTGAGGTAGTGAACGTGCGAAAAGCCTTGTTTTTTGATAAATAGGATATACCTTTAGTTTACAGTTTGGACTTTGGAGAGGAGAAGAAAAGCAAAACCCATATATAATAATAATGCCTATTATAGAGGTATATATGTTATATATCTTTTCAGTAATTAAGTTTCATCTCCAAAACCTCCAACCTATCCCTTTGATAATATATTAATTTTGAAGTTTAATTGTCTTAATTGGGATTTGGGTGAATTCTATAGGGAGACTTCAAGACAGTTAATTACAATCATTAATCTAGCCAATGTAATAGATTTGAAGAGGGGCAATTAGTTATGAGGGCTTAATTAATTTGAACTTCACAAAGGGACAATTAGTGGGTTCGATTCGGGTCGATTTTGGTTTTCACACAAGAAAACCGAAACCGACCCAAACCATCAGTTTATGATGTTTTACAACCCGAAACCGATCGATGCTAAAGATAACCCGGCTAACTCGGGTTGGTCGGTTTGATCGGATTGGGCCTTCTTATGAACAACCCTAATTCTTAGGTCAATGAAACCAACTGTCTAGTCGCTCCGATTTTCAAAATCCTGAATTTCACCAAGCAGCAAATAGATATAGGCATATCCCAATTTGGTACATTTATATTTGAATTTGAGCTGGATCTTATCCATTAGGATTATATTGAATTAAATGTTATTAATAAATTTAAATGATTAAAATATTATATATTATTAATAAAATTAACTAAACTGACTTTAATATGCATTTCTTTAACCAAATGAATCGAAAATAACTTGTACGTGACTTAAACCTAACAAAAACTACAATATCTAAACGAACTTTACTGTTATTATAGATTTTCAAGTATTTATGGACATACATATAATCAGATGTTTTCGGATCGAACAGGTGTAGATTCATATTCGATCCAATTATATTCGGATCTAATTCAGATCAGTACTGTTAATGGGGTCAAATTCAAACAATCGGATATTACAAAGAGTAACAAAAGGGAGGTAAGGTTTTGTGGTAAGAATAAAGACGCATGAACTGTTAAGAAGCAGAGGTTGCACCAAAGAACTTCTGAAATGTTTTTTTTTTGGAAAAATTTCAGTTTAGTACCTTAAACGATAGTGTTATGTTAATACTCAAACTTTAAAATGTCACTGTACAAATTTTGGAAAACTGTTAATTTAATACATGCCGTAATTCATCAGTAGTCCGTTAATTAACTGATGCACGTGGTGTCACAAGTAAGTAATTTATAATATTCTAAAATTCTAAAATTACCCTTAAGAATACGGTTCATTGTCTTCTTCTTAGACGCTGAAACTAAACCAGAGCGTACGTGGATGAAAAAATTGCTGTTAAAAAAAAAACTAATACTAGAAATTAAAAAAAAATAAGGACTAGTAAAACCAGAAAACTAATACCAGTAAGAATTTGGACGACGACGGACGCGACGCGTAAAAAGGACTGGTAATTGTTACCATTTGTTAAAACAGTTCTGAGATTCTTATTGAAAAATTAGTTAAATATATTTACTTGTGATTCATTTTGATATGAAGGGACATTGATGACTGCAAGTGCTCACATATTTACTAATGTTATTGGATCTGGAGTTCTCTCCCCAGCTTGGGTTGTAGCTCTGTTGGGTTGGATAGCCGGACCTGCTGCTCTCATACACTTCGCTGTCATTACTTGGCTCACATCTGTTCTACTTCCTGACTGTTACAGGTCTCCTGACCCTGACAGGCAAGAGAAACTACACATACATTTGGACCGGTCCAATTGGACTGGATTTAGTCCAATTCGATCCAGTCCAATGTGAGTCCATTATAAATGGATCATGTCGAATCCGATCTAATAAATGTTTTGGACCAATTTGATTCGGTCCAATTCAATGCCTGGATTGTCTAATTTGTTCAAATTCATTTTGGTTTAGATTGATTTTAATCTAAATCGGTCATTGACACATATATTCTTATATTATATTAATGGACTAGATATTAGCTTAATCCAATTCAATCTATTATAAATTTGTTACAGATGGACCATGTCCAATCCAATCTAATAAATATTTTGGACTGGATTGGTCCAATCCATGGTCTTGTTGGTCCATCCAATCCATTCGAATTGATTTTGGACTGGATGGGGTCCAATCCAAAACCGGTCCATTGACACCCTTACATACATGGATGCAGTGAAAGCCAATCTAAGTAAAAAACAGGTTCCTGAAACAAGTCTGTTCTTGATTAGATTTTTAAGAGAAATTAAACAAACACTTCAAAATTCAGGTTCAAAACATTGATAAACCAAGGGTCTTTCTTGAATGTTTGGAATCCTAATGGGGTTTCTAATTTTCCCTTTTTGCCTCATGAGGAATAATGGTTCAGCTTGTGGATTAGCTCAATATGGTAGTTTTGTAGGGGCTACCATCGGATACACCACCACTCATCTATCATATGGCATAAGTAATTTAATCCGATGATTGTCCCCCATAACGTCCCACATCACATCTTTATTGTGTATTGGGAACATCTCTCCCGATGATAATACCAGAAATGATGATATTATTATCGATAGATGTGCACAATACACGGCAGAATGTGCTGTGGGACATTGTGGGGGGCAGTCAAGTGGGGGGCTGATTTGAACCCGAATCGATCTCTCCGCAGCCAAAGTTGTAGGTTTTCAGTAACTGATTCATAAAACTCTAAAACAAGATGGATAGATACCCAAAAAGGATGATTCATTTTTCTTGGATGGGTTTCATTTTGCAGCGAGAAACCATAATGTAAGGACTAATTTGAGAGGGGTGGAAGTAGGATTGGATGTCACTGCAACTGAGAAAATGTGGAGGGTCTTTTGGGCCATCGGAGACACTGCCTTTGCCTACACCCCTTCACCCGGCTTCGTTGAGATAAATTACCAGACCTTTTTATGCATCAGTCCGACCTTCATCTTCAAAACATGTCATTTCCACAAAGGACATTATAAAGAAAATTAGATGACGTCCAGAGGGCATTTGTGTTATTTTACATGCCACTTAACGTATGTTAACAATTTTAGACTAAATTGACAGTTTTCCAAAATTTGGGTACTACAGTGACACGTTTTGAAGTTCGAGTATTAACTTGACACTACCCCAAAGTTTAAGGTATTAAACTGAAAATTTTCTTTTTTTTTCAAGACCTCAGAGGACAAACACAAATCTCTTCTATTCATCCTCTACTAAAAACGAGGTTATTTGGGATCTTCAAGAAACAAAGGGCCTATTTGGTTTGTAGGAATAGGGGTCTGAAATTGGAATCGGAATGGGTCAATTCGATTCCAAGTGTTAGGTTGGATAGAATTAAAATTCTATTCCCATTCTTGGTGGCCATTCCCTCCCCCTCCCATGGGAATGAACTTCCATTCCAATTCCCATTTCGATTTCTGTCTAAGTCAAATAAACTATGGGAATAAATCATTCAGATTTCGATTCCAATGGATTTTGATTTCGCTTCTAACTGTGAACCAAATACATCCTAAATTATTTCTCCATTTGGATTAAAAAAGGTAAAAAGCTTGTTTTTCGTTAATACCATTTTGTTGATGAACTTGGCGAGACAATTTGTCCGGTACTCTTGAGAAATAACAAATAAAATGAATGAAATAAAGGTCTGTTTGGTTCACAATTGGAATCAGAATCGGAACGGTTTATTCCTAATCTGTTTGGTTCATAAAAAAATGGGAATGAGAATTGGAATTAACAGGAATGAGATTTCATTCTCAAGGGAGGGGCAGGGAATGGCATTCCCTCATTCTCACAAAAGAGAATGCCATTCCAGCAAGAATAGAAATGGGATTCCCATTCTACCTATAACCAAACAGTTAGAACCGGAATAGCCAATTCCAATTCCGAACCAGACCCCTATTCTTGCTAACCAAACGGGGCCTAATTTCATTTGGACAGGTTTCTCTTTTCAAACGCCAAAGATGATAGACGCAATTGTAGTTGTAATTTTGTAAAGAACCATACAAGCTTATGAAAGTGGAACTGCAAATTCCGACTCATTGGAAAGAGTTCTATCTGTATTTTCGGGTAGTTATCTTTTAACATTTGACAGTTGGCACGTTTCTTTCCTCATTGCGACGATGTCTGACGTCAAGGGCTACCGTCCCGTGGGCATTCAAACATAATATCGACCGGATTATCTGTTTTTACTTTTTAGCGTCGTTGGCATTATCGTTGTCTCGTCAATTCAAGTGATTGTTTGGTTCATATTACGTCTCTTCAGACTTCAGCTCGAGAGTTGAGACATCTAGACTAGTGTGAAAGAGGTGGGTTGATCTGTCGGTTTGGAAGTTCTAAACTTCTGGTATGATAGTAAAAGGCTTCTCCAAGCTTATCTGGAACTGGAATCGTCTCTTCAGCTGAATCCTTGGTAACAGAAATCGATCAATACAAGGTGAGTGTGTGGAAATCGCCTGCCTTCGGAAAAAATTCACACAAAGCTAAAAAGATCTCAGATTTTAATCTCTTGGTCGGACATGACAGAGACGGAAAGGGGCATGTACTAGCTAGCTGCTTCTCTACTGCTTACTGCTCATCTCATGTATTCAGCTCATGAGAAGAGTTTCAAAGAAGAAAAATATATAACAATCGAGAATGAAACAAACATGCCAAGATAGAGAAATTAATTGAAAATGAGATCAGACAAGGAGTCAGAACACTTTTTTTTTTTGTTCTTAGGCTAAAGAGGCAGATGATCATTTGGCCGTGGTAGCAGTCCGCCTGCTAAGCAGCTTTGGCTGTATAACCCATTAAGCTAAAATACCACTCATCCAGATCTCCGGCCAGATCTTGGTCAAGTGCTCCACCTTCTTTGATCCCCTTGAAGTTTCCTTGGATTCTTCTCCCACTACCCATGTCTTGGTTTGGGGCGGAATAAGTCTCTCTTCTTCGAGATCTTTGCTTTTTCATGGCTTCCCTTCTGCGATCATGATCCGCTATCCTGCACTAGAGATAAAGCATATAAGCCCATAACGCATGAGAGAGAGAGAGAGAAAGAGAGAGAGGAAACATACTCCACAGGAAAAGTGAGACGGTGCGTGATCCCTAAGACACAGAGAGGAATGCCAGAGGAGCTGTGAAGGTTTACGATGGATTTCATTCTCCTATTTTGCTTTGAGGTCTTGTGCAGACTGCAGGTGGAAGAGATGAACGGGAAGAAAAGTGGATTGGGAGCGTTTGGGTTGGTACTTGGTTTTAGCTTTCTTCTTCTGTCTTTCTCGATCTTGCGTGGGGGTAGCTGAAGCTCTATCTTTTGTGACACAGAATAGGCCAGCGTTCTTCCTGCATTTAAAGTAGAGTCCCCACCTAAAGTGTTTCTTTTTTTTCTTTTCTCTTCTCTTTTACTTTGATTTTGGTAGGAATTAGAAAAGAATGTTAATAGTTAGGACTTAATACTGTTGTATTGCACTCCAGTGTCCAGGTCTGGTATACTACGAGACCCAATCAGAAGTTCACACATTTTATTGTGCTTTATTGCCTTTTTCGTATCAGACTGAGAAGATTCACAGCAATGGGCCCATGTTTGGTCACTTGGGTTGATCCATACAAACAGTGACTGACATTATTAAGGTTCTGTCTTCCGTGCATCCTTGTCTGTTCTTCATATCCCCAAGCCAGCCTTGAGAAGGAAGAATCAAAGATGATTTCTTGTTCGTTTCTCATAAAGAACGGCGTATTGAAGTATATATCCATGTTTGGTTGATATATACATGTATTTCAAACATGTGATGAATAATCTCTTCCCAAACCCCTAATACTAAAACCCATGTTTAGTTAAAAATTCAATTTTCATAAGGGTATTTTAACGGCAAAAAGGAGATAAATCAGCCTTAAAAGTGTGGTTAATTAATTTGCATCATTCATAAGCGAGGATATTGGGTTTGGGCTTGGGACTTTGATCATGTGAGGTTAAAGGAAATTTACTAGCTATTCTCTCTCTCTCTTTTAAGCTAATTTTTTAGCTATGGCCTAAGTTTTTCTCATCGATATTTTAAAAAATGACCTGGAACCGGAACTGTTCTGACCATCGGTTTTTAGGTTGACGGTTCAACCGTCCGATCTGAACAGACAGCTCATTCTGACAAAATAAATTAAAAAATAAAAAATAATTAAGATTTAAAAATAACCAAAATTCGTTGAATAAATCAAATGGGTCAACAGTTCGATTGCCTAAATTAACAAATCGTTGACCAATTCAACAATTTTTTAACAGAAACTAGATTTAGGGTAAAATAGAATCGATTGCTTAAACAGTTTCCAAACTGAACGATTTGACTGTTCGAGTAACAGTGGTTCGAAAACCATTTTCTTGTAACAAATTTGCGAGTTTTGGAAAGGTGAAAAAGTCAAGTTAAGGCGAGATTGGAACGCTTGTTTGGTTGTGAAAAGTAAGGACAATGGTTTTGTGGCGTATTTCCACGTTCCACTTTCCCGGAAAGGGGAGATAAAAATGGGTACGGATTCATGGAGTGTTTCGCCTCCAAAAGAACACTTGATTAATAAGCTTGCTCCCAAGTAGACCTGTTTACGGGTTGTATCGGGTTCGGGCTGACGTTTGCCTCTTTACCAGCACAAAATGTTTAGGCCCGAGTCCGAGTTTAAAGCCCAGTCTGCACATAAAATGTTTTATTTATAATAAATTTATATTTTTTAAATAGTAAATTAGTATTTGATAATAATTTAATAAATAAATATATATTATATATAATTAATATATATTTTTATTATATGTGATAGTATCCGGTTGGGCCTTTTTGAAAAAACCTGAACCCAAATCCACAGGCCTAAAATTTTGTCTAAACCCAAAAAATAATGAACTAGGCCGGGCCATCTTGTATACTACCCAACCCACAAACAGGTCTACTCCGAAATCCCAAGGAAGCCGAATAGAAAACTACTCTCATTTTGCAGCCTTTGCACATTATGTGGGAGATGTCATAAAAAACTGAAAATTTGAATCAAAATGATAATCTGAAACAAAACATTTTATTAATCTGAACCAATTGATATATAATATATAATACATATTATTTATATTATATATAAATATATATATATTAATATATTTAAATTATATATAATATATTCATAAAAAGGGGCAGCGATCTGCTACCAACAAAACACTCCCAACAATGCGGCTGTAGTGATCAGTTGGGACATGTTGGGAGTGTATTGTTGGTACAGATCCAAAGTCCATCGTACGGTTCAACTATGATACTGAGTTTAGATGATTTTAGGAAAATCAGACTTAGAAATGGGGCGGAAACCATTCAAACAGTTCTACCGTTTGGATGGATCAATTACATAATACACTTTATGAAGAGGGCTATATATATATAGAGAGAGAGAGCAAATTGCACATGGGGTCCATTGAGGAAAAATATTTCTATTCTTTCTTTCTTTTTGATGAAAAATGTCTTCTTGTTTGTTTTCAAAAAAGATGCATAACACTATCCGAAAAAGATGAGATATGCAATATCTGCCTGAAAATTCTTTTCAATATGAAATATGCTTTGTATCAAATGTCTCGCACTTTTGCTTTCTTCTGCTTTATGGGCAAGAATCGTTACTGGATTAGATGAATTCAATTTCTCAGTAAGGCTTAGTTTGGAAGGAGTACATATTTGTATTTGTACTCCTACCAAACTGAGCCTAAATGGATTTTTCTGAACATTCTTTGACACTGGTTTAGATTGGGAGTGCCTTCACAATTGACATGAGTTACTTTGGATAGTGCCTGGATGAGGTGGATCAGTATACCTCCTTTTCTTTCTCTTGCCGAGGATAGTCCATTTCTAATCTTTTAAAATAATCATTTATGACACGAACAACTCTATAAGGATGTCGACTTCAGAGTTCATATTTGCACCCCACAGGATGTGCCCCTACATGCATATCTTAGCCTGCATTGAGAATATTTTTCATACTTTTCATTGAGAGATGTTCTTAATATACGATTGGGAATATGCTGTGAGAAGCTCCCGATTTGAAACCAAGTTTCTTTCGAGACAGGATTTCATCAAAGCAAAAATCATGCAAATACCAAGCTTCTCTCTGGAAAATAACTCCTTATTCTTTAATCTTCTACAAGTTGGCAATTTGGATTAGAGTGCATGTTCAAGGCTTGGTCTGCACTCCGGACCAAGTTAACAAGGCCTTCCGTGCTAAGCCCGAGTCTGATCTCTTCATAATGGCATTGCCCAGCCCGTCCCATTATAGTCTAAAGCCCAGCCGTGGTGAGTGGTTATTTGGAAATTGGAATGTGCAAGCCACTACAAAAGAAAACATTCCACTTTTACTTATATTCTATTACCTTTCAATATGAAATTGCAATACAAACAATTGAATTTTTCTCTGCTTTTTATTTTTCTATTTTTTAAATTAAGCGGCTTTCAGTCCGTCTTTGAAAAGACGGAATTGCACAAAGGATTCACCGTTCACTTGCTGAAATCTATAAACGAATTTGTTTCCATATTATTTACTTTAAGCTGCCACTTTGAGACACAAAATTTCCCCATTTATTAAATAATTTTATCAATCATAAATAGATTAGGTTAAGGAAAGGAATTTTATCAAGGAAAAAGGAGTATCTACATGAAGCATATATGGCATGCTAGAAACCAAATGCTACTTGAAGGAGTTTCTTTCAATCCTATTAGTATTATCTCCAAGGCAAATGCCATTATTAATTTTCTTTCTGCCTCTAAAATTTCCTTGTCAGATCAGCCTACACCTTCTATTGATCCCACTTATCAGTCTATGGTGTCGACCTCCAAATCTCCAATGGGTGTAGTTAAAATTAATGTGGATGCAGCGGTTGGATTGATTGCAAGAGACCATTGTGGTTGTTTCTTGAGGGATTCCCGAGGAATCTGAATCCACAACTTTTATTCATGGCAGGGGCAGAGCCAAGGGGACCCAGGGGAGCCATGGCCCCCCTATGGCCCACTTCTAAATTTCTAATATTACCCCTCCATGTAAATTTTTTCCCTCCTTCACTACGCACCCCAATGGTTTGGCCCCCCAACGGCCCATCTATGTTTATCCCCCCCACCCCCCATCCATTTTAGGTTTTGACCCCTCGTAAAAAATTCCCATCTCTGCCCCTGCTTCATGGTCTGTTGTTTGCTTGCTAAAGAATTACATATTTCCTCTTTCGATTATTATATCGTTCAGTTTTTGTTGGATGATCATTACCATATTAGCTAACTGCACGACTTTCATTACCAACCTTCCATCTTGCTCGGTATCTTTTGTTCCACGTTACTGCAAACTATGTAGTCCATGCTATAGCTAGGAAAGCTTTATCTCTTACTTGCACATGCAAAGTTGAATGAAATAACCCACGGGCTTCTTAAAAAAAGGAATTTATAACTTACAGGTAATCTGTCTGCCACAAACTTATAGATAAACCAAACACCCCCCAATATTATGAACGTTTCACAAGAGGCAGCCGGGCAGGGTCAGAATGACTCGGTACAAGTATAATTTCAATGGGAATGGTGCCCACAATGTAAACAGGAGCAGCCCATCCCCCAACCTTGGTGCAGGTGGGATTAGATCTCAGGATCCCAAGTCTCTGTTACAATCAGCAAGAGACCTTACCAACTACCCAGTTAGCACCTTGTGCCAACTATGTTTATCACACAATTCACTAATCGCATGTTCAAATTTTTCAGACCTCTTCTTCAAATTCCAAAATCTTCTGAGCAATAAAGCTCCTACTGGTGGATCATCTAATTAACCAATAGCGTTTTAATCGCTGATTGAAGGGACTTATTGCATTGCTTTTTTTTTTCGGTATCTTTTGCGCCTAAATCTTGGTCTAGCACTTCTACCTTTTTGGATCACATTATTGTAGATGTATTATAATGAAAACGACTAGATGACACAATAATCAATCCCAAAGTCACATATATTCCTTTATATATATATGTCTCCACCCAATGTTTTCCACCATTATTCTCTAAAACACACCCACATTGCTATGACTGAATATTAAAACTTCAACGTCTTCGCTTTTGGTGACGGGACCTTCTGATTACAAGATTTATGGTTAAGATGTTAAGTTTCATATATTGCTACCCGCAAAATGATGGTAAATGGAATTCCCTATTGTTTCTGCATGACTACTCATCTCGTTGGAGAGTTTGGAGAAGCTCCAATGTTCTTTTTGGTCAATTTGAGTCAACCATATAGATTGCCACAGTTTAAAAAAAATCAAGGGTAAAATAGTCTTTTCATTGATTCTATAGTACATGCCAACACATTTTATTGACAAGGGAGGCTTAAGTCTTACAAAGGCCATGTTTGGGAGTACTTAAAAATAAGTGTTTATTTGAGCTATTAAGCATTTATTGGTATTTGGAAAATAAGCCCAAAGTAGGTGCTTATTTTAAAAATGAGGGCTTATTTTTTAAGCCCAAAATAAAAGTGCTTTTATAAAAGTACTTTCATAAAAGTGTTTATAAAAATAATTTAATAAAAGTGCTTGCAAATGATATATTTTGAAAATTTGAAAGAAAATGAAGGACAAAATAGTCACAAATGCTTATTTAAGTGTTTATTAGAGAAAAAGACTACCAAACACTCAATATAAAAATAAAGCACTTGAAAAAGTTGGATGCCAAATGACCGAAATGCAAATAAGTGCTTATTCGAATAAGCACTTGTTTTAACCACTTATTCAATAAGCACTCCCAAACATGGCCTAAAAATAAGAGGGGAGTAACCTGATAGGACTGGACCATAGGGCACTGAAACCGTAGATGATGGGAACAAGAACGTGATAACTAAGAGTGGTTGTTCATAGGTCCATTTACGGTTGCAAGTTGCAGCTACAGAATTCATCTATTAAAAAAGAACTGAGAAGTACGGACAGACCCATGCAGATTTCTGATTTTCATTGCAGAGCTATAAACATTCAAAATGTCAAAAACCCCCACTCTACACATTACCCACCCTAGCATACTTTGGACCTAAAAATTCTGACCTTGGGCTGTCATTCTCCCAAAAATGTTTAGCTTTTTCAAATTCATGATGCCATATCACTTGAGTGATTGACAAAACCTCGTTACAATGAATGGGTGAATCGTAAAAAGAACATCCTCTCCGCATATATAACTCCCATATCTACCTTTTTTTTTTTTTTGAGTAGGGGTGGGGTGGGGAGGGGGGTTGCAGATACCAAAGAAAACATCAACAGGCAAAATATCATCAAATCAGAAAAGAAAGTAAGAAGCGAAGAGAGTGTAATATAACATTAGAAGGTCAAGTATGTTTGTCAAGGTTTTAAACATCGGACCGGACACGGAACCGCTTTGGGAATTTTTCCCGAGTCAAATAGTCTGATTAGACCTGTTCATGGCCGGGCCAGGTTCAGGCCGGGCTTTTACTCTTCATTAATGAAAATTTGTTAGGCCCAAGCCCGAGCCCGGCCCTGATAAAAAGCCCGAAGCCCGATTGTGTTCGTCGGAACTGAGTTCGCAGTGACTGTGGTCTGTGAGCTGCGACTTGCGATTTTAAGTTTAACAGTGATCATTTCACGTCAGAGAGAGAGAGAGAGAGAGAAGGAGAGGAGTGAGGACTCACCGCCGAAGTTGTTGCGTCGGTGAATGTTCGCCGCCTCACCGGTTGTGTGGCTGCTTGAGAGTGTGAGGATGAAAACTATGGAAGATGTAGAGAAGAATGGTTCGGTTGGAAAAAGAAAGGAAAGAGGCAAAGAGGTGAAAAAAAGAGGGGGTCTTCGACTAGGATTTTTAGGTTTAGTTATAGGTTGGGCCAAGCTATTTTGGCAAATCCCGAGCCCGGCTCGAATTTATTGTGGGCCGGGCTTTTTGGCTCGAGGTTAAGCCCACAGGCCCATATGCGTATTCAAGCCCGTCCGGGGGACGGGCCGGCCCGTCGGACTTAAAAAAATGGACCCTATACTTAAAATGCGACAATTCAGTACCCAAACTTTTAAAACGTGACAATCCAGCACCTGCCGTTAACTAGCTGTTAACCAACCGTTAAGTGGTATTTCAAAAAGACACAAATGCCCTTCAATTGTTATTAAATTTTCTTTATCAACCATCTAAACGTTGACAAAAAATTAACAGTCCTAAATCTTTGCTTTTTCCATACAAGAAAGTTGAGGTCATGTTTGATGCCCTTCAATTGTTATTTAATTTTCTTTATCAACCATCTAACATTGACAAAAAATTAACAATCTCAAATCTTTGCCTTTTCCATACAAGAAAGTTGGGGTCATGTTTGAAGAGGCAAGGATTTGAGACTGATAATTTTTGTCAATGTTTGGATGGTTGATAAAAAAAATTAGATGACACTCAAAGGGCATTTGTGTCTTTTTCAAATGCCACTTAATGGCCAGTTAACAACTAGTTAACGATAGGTACTGGATTGTCACGTTTTAAAAGTTTGGGTACTAAATTATCGCATTTTAAAGTTCAGGGACCAATGTGGCACTAGGCCCAAAGTAGTACTAATCAATAATTTTCCCATTTAAAAAATGGCCAAAACTGTTGTCCGAATTGACAGGTCAACGGTTCGATCGCCTAAGTCAACAGGTCACTGACCAAATCAACAGTTTTTGACCAAAAAGTGGTTTTAGGGTGAAACATAACCAGTTACCTAACCGGGGTTCCTGGGTCAACCAGTCTAACCATCCGATCCAGTATGGTTTTCAAAACCATGATGTTTGTCATAAATTACAATAGAGCTGTGGAAATCATGGTGATGTTTGGGATTGATGTCAATTTCTTAGAAATCAGTGCCATATTAGAGACACATCGCCAATTCCAAAATTATCGATTATTTTGCGATTTGTTTGGCCAATTTTTAAGAAGTCACCAAATCAATCAAAAATTGATATTTGGGGTTTTAACCGTTCAGTCCACCCCTAGGGTGGAGCTAAGACTTCTAGGAGTGGACTGAATCCTGATCAATCCATGGGCAGGATGCAATTTATAGGGGGGCTACTAGTAGACTAAGAGGGGGTTGCAATTTCAGATTTATGAGGTGGATTGCGGTCCACTTATCCTTATTTTTGGATGATGTGACATTTGACATGAATAGGGAGAATAATTACCATAAACACAAAAATCAATGCTGATAATCACTACCAAACAAATTCATAATCAATTTCTAAGACTCAAGTTTGAAAAGAGTATAAATGCAAATATGTACGGTGCAAATACATACAAGATAATAGAAAAATATAAGATTTTGCACTCTACGTATTTGCATTTGCACTCCTTCCAAACTGAGCTTAAGAGATCAGCTGACATGGCAAAAATTGTAGCAAACAAGCAACTTCTCTGATCTCTGAGAAATCAGTGAAATATCTCCCATGTTAATTTGGAAAAAAAAAATCCATGATATTTACCCCCTTTCCTACTCAAGCTGAGCAATGCTATCCATAGAACAAGATATAGGCCATATTCCGCAATATATACATATACCAAAATAAAATAATATAAAATGGCATCCAGCTCTTTTGTCTTGTATAGCTGACGTACAATCTCTGACCTCAGCAAAATGACATCAAACCTACTGGCGGCTACTTCCCTCATGCTCATATTTTAAATCCAATCACACAAAAGAACAGTTCTAAACACATCAAAATATGTTTAATTTGGAAAATTATTCATTAACCAACGTCGAGTCACCACTGGTGCCAGACTGGATAAGGAAGAGTAATCTAATTACAATATTAGGAATTACGACTTCTATAAATTAACTCAATGCTTACCACAGGGGAAGGAAAAGAACATCTGAGGTTCTCTTCTCAGGAGAGATGATGCCGGCGTCCAGCATCCATTTGCCAGAATTCATAAGGCCATCTTGGCTGGTCCCCGGCATCATCCTCCTGTGTAGAGAACCTGGCATGACAATTTATCAAGCATAAGATCAAAGAATAATGAAAAGGGTACTGAGGTTTTAGCTCAATGCTCTACTCTGCTGCGTTCTTTGTTCTTTCTTACCTTTTCTTTGGGCAGGTATGCTGGGATTGGACTCACAAGCTCAAGGTGGACAATCAAATCCATTAACTCGTGTTTTTCTACCAAACCCTCCACAGGTTAAACTCAGGTAAAAATGCATGCTTGAAAAATCTGAGGCACAAGGATGTTTTATGAATGTATTATGTAATTCTGATAACCTATCAATAGAAAAGGGAAGAGAAAATGGAACTCTGGTATATTAATTCTAGTGAAATACAACCCTGCACTCATAATGAACAAAACCAATCTTACAATTGACTAACCTCAAGTTGGATTTGATTTGCAGAGGACGATCTCAAATGCATACATGTGAGCAAGCTGGGAGCCTAGAGGGTTCACTGGAAAAACCACCGATAGATTTCCCAGGCAATCGTATCTAGTCATCAAGCCCATTATCCAACCCAAAATGGAATGGCATCAATTTCATCTTCCTTCTCAACAAGCTTTGGCCCCTGACCATTGGGTACCCCCCCCCCCCAATGGCCTGCAACCAAGTAAGTTCTACACAAATGATATTGAATTGAAGTGATCTTTGAATGGCTATCATATGCTATTATATCTCAAGTCTTAGTCTTCAATGTTTGTGCAGCACAAATAATATCCCTCTGAAAACAAATCTTCAAAGTTTGAGTGCAAAATTTCTTCATGTGTGTGTATTATAAAAGGACCAATACCGCCCAAAAGTAAGGTGTTCTATTGGGAAGTGGCTTATATGAAAACCAATACTTGTGAAATACTACAGAAAAGCTGGTGCCTCTCCTTGGGGACCTTGTACTATTTATCATTGCCGATTAATAAATTTCATTCAATTATCAAAAAAAAAACAAAATACTACAAAAAAACAGAACAGATTGGTGTCTTTCTCCAAATATCTGTCTTCTATGCAAAGCAAGTGGTGAAACTATTTGCCAAATAATTCCAGGAAACAGTGAAGAATCTATGATAGAGGGGTGCTAGGGCAACAGATGCAAGAATAGGAACAAGAACACCATAAGTAGGGGCTTGAGCCTTCAGGGTGGGTCCATTCAAATTTTGACAGAAGCCCTACCTGAGCTCACCCAAGTTGTACCTCTAACCATAAGGAGGACTTAATGGAACATATAGTGATTCAAACAGCTTATTGGCTTAAAACATTGTCCCACTTTTGATCCATTTTCAGTTCATGATTTCTCAAGGGGCTGGATCAGCATAGCTACATCATCTTTGACAATAACATCCAGGGCTTACTCTTGGAAGCCTCCTAACCTGAACCAACTCAATTTGAAATTTGATAGAAGTAGTTTGGGCATGTCTAGTAAAACTGCTATTGGCAGAGTGATTTGAGATGGAAGGTAATTGTGGCACTTTACTGAGGTCCAATAGAACAAGGAGTTACACTAAAGGCTGAGATGATGGCTCTCTGCCATGCTTTAAAGTTGGCATCCTCACTAAACCTCATTGACATCTTGGTAGGAGACTCCAGCACAACTGTGAACTGTTTGTCAGATAAATCCAGGTCTGTGGAGATACAGAAATATTCTAAGAGACCTAAGGATCTCTGCCATGCTTTAGAGTTGGCATCCTCACAAAACCTCATTGACATCTTGATAGGAGACTCCAGCACAACTGTGAACTGTTTGTCAGACAGTAATCCAGGTCTGTGGAGATACAGAAACATTGTAAGAGACCTAAGGAGAATGCTAGAGGAGCTGAGAGCTCAAATACAGTGGATCCCAAGGGAAGCAAACAGCCTGGCAAATTTGTTAGCTAAGCAAGGGGTGAACAGATCAAATATGTTCTGGGAGTCACTAATGAAGGTCTAATGGATTGGTATGTAGAACAAATGGGTATACTTAGGTTGTAGTAGGGGCTGCCTGGATTATGTAAGCTTGCTTTCAGTACACATAACATTTTTTATCTTAATCAATAAAATTAACAGGTAGCCATAAAAAAAAATTAAAAAAATCAGCTACTAATAATAATGCAACATTTTCATTCTATAAAATTGTTTCATTGATGTGACTTCAATACACTACATCCTGTAGGATTCTTATATTCAATTTTTCACCATGCCCCCCATTTGGGAGTGCTAATTGAATAAATAAGTGCTTATAGGATAAGTGCCATGAGTTTTTGGTGAAAAAATGTTTTCTTTTAAATGGGGGAAATATAGGCATTTTAAAATTATGTGATGGGCCAAAAACGCAATAAGCACTTTTTTCAAAAAGCACTTGGGAAAAAAAGGCAAAATTTTTAGCTTATTCAAAATGAGCTTATTTCCTGAAAAAGCACTTATTCAGGCTTATTTCCAAACGCAACTAAGTGCTTATATATGTGGTCCTGACCTAAAATAAGAACTTATTCCAATACGTGCTTAAAAATAAGCACACCCAGACAGGGGCTATATGATTCAACAATTCCTTATAGTGAAGCATATACCTAGATATTTGTACTACATTTTACTCCAAAGGTGCACCCATTACAATATATTTTGTTGGCAAGTTAAGTTCAACCATCCAGTTTCAGGAGTCCTAAATAGAACTATAGGAGAAAACGGGTCATATAAGCTGCAATTACCACAATGAACATTCAATAGAAATTGTTCAACATTTAGAAATCCCAAATTAACTGGGACATGCTTTTTCATCCATTTTACTCCAAAGGTAAAATAGTGAAATGGTAATCCCAACACAATGGAAACTTGAAAAAGTGTTACTAACGGTTAATGACTGAAGCATGGACATTTTGAAATGGGTGCCACACCCATATCAGACACACATGGACATTGACATAGCATGACACTTAATGGAACTCTTCTCTTTGTCACATTTTTAATATGTGACTAAAGAACCTCAAACTCTTCAGGTAAAATCTGGACTTGAATGATTAATTCATAACTTTAAAATCTTTTACAGTGACTAACTGACTGTGTACCAAAAGTTATTTTACATTATTTCCACAAAATATTTCTGTGGAGCTAAACCATTGCTACTTTCAATTGAAATGAGCTTTAATTGAACAGTCTGTGCTCGAGTTAGATTAGCTTGATTCAAGTTCGACTTGAAAGCCCATGAACCTAGCTCAATTAATGTGGAAACAATCTCTTTGTATGTACAGGGATAGTAAGGCTGCATACATCTATCCCCTTCCCATACCCCACATTGGCGGGCGCCTTGTGTATTGGGCTCCCCTTTTTTATATTATATATAATAAATATATCAGTTTTTCGAGCTTTTGATCCAAACTTGAACTCATCGAATATTTAGTTGAACCAAGCCAAGATATGCCAAAGTTTGACTTAGCTTAGTTTGATTACAGCCCCTACTCCCACTTTCTCCAATGTGACCAGATTATGTTGTGCATTCAATTAATATCTGCTCCATTTCAAGCACTCTCCATTTACTCCATGGGCTAAAAGGCCACAAGAGAGTTGGCAGATACAAGGACCCATTAGAAATCAGCTTGCAATCTCTAAGCCAAGTGTTGATGATTGAGACTCCAAGGCCCCTTGATTTCCCCTTAGACACATAATAAGAGGCAAAGATAACTCCACTCCTCATACAAAGTTACAAACTAAGTACTCTAATAGATCTGATATTACATTGAAGTATAGTTTTCAAGGTGCCAAGACGAAGCTAGGCAACGGGGGGTGCCTTGTTGCCTAGTCACCTAGGCAATGAAATTTTTACATGGAAGCCATGGACCCTGGGGTAATTCCCTAGGCTCCATAGCAATAAGTAGCCATCTTCCATTAATAATTATCTATAAACTTCATAAAAAAGTATAGGCTTCACATTAAAACATAAGAAATCATCATATTTATGAGAAGAAAAAGAAGAAAGAAAAAGAAATTTCAGAAAATAAAGGGGCTTATCCCCTATTTTTGTCTAGGAGATGAATATGTTGATTGGACAGAATTTTAAGTCTTCCTTGCTTATTGTTTGAGGTTTTGAAGTATTTGAGGGTTCAAGGAACATACACTAACATGTGTGTTGATTAAACCCTAAAAAATAAGAAAATAATAAAAAGAAACTAGTATATAAAACCCACAAAATGAATATTTTAGTTTAATAATATCTATTTAACTATTATAATATAAAAAAAAAACAAAGAACATAAAGGTGTTTCATAGTGGCATGTACAAAATAGGTAGGCGATTAAGCGAAGTAACCATCAATGGTGCCTTGTTGCCTAGGTATCACCTAGATGGGAACCTATGCATCGCCTTGGCAGCTATGCATTGAAGTCCATGTTTATACATTTTCTACCTAAGATATAATCCCATTCCTTATATAAACTAAATGCCCCAACAAAAGTACAAGCTAACCTGAAATAGCAAGAGCCATGTGCATTTCACTTCTTGCATACCTAGGCACAGTGAAACTCTGTCATCGAATTACCCTGATCTTGGGATACATGCGAATGAGCTGTTTACTAGAAACCAAATCTCTGGCATCTGTCAAATAGTGAGCTGATGATCTAACAGACAAAAACTACCAGAATCCCCAAGTAGCCAAGCAATAACCACTAAGAGTCTCCCTCAATCCATACTTTCTCAATACACAACAAACACGACTTTTTTTTATAGTAAATAAAATTTCATTAAAACAAGGAAAATTCAATATGACCTTTTTTACTTCCTTGGTTCGATAATTCATAACAAGGAATAGATTGAGATGGATGAGTGGAAAAAAACTTGAGTGGATAGGATCAGAAATGAAATCATTCATAGGAACTTAGGAGTAGCTCCAATAGGTGATAAAATGAGAGAAAGTGGAATAAGATGGTTTGTTATGCATAGAAGACCATCAACAACACCCATAAGAAGAAGTGACTTGTTACAAGTTGAGGGGCTAAATGACAAGGGGTAGACCAAAAAAGGACATTGGTAGAAGTAGTAAAAAATGGTTCAAATGCCAATAATTTAGGATATGGCCTTAAACAGAACAAACTAGCGAAACAAGATTCATGTAACCAACCCCATATAGTTGGGATAAGGCTTGGATGATGATGATGATGAAGTAAAAAGGGGGAGAGAGAGAGAGAGAGTAGAGGTGGTGATAACAGATAAGGCATAAAAAAAGAGAAAACTAACCATCATATCCATCCCCCCCCCCAAACTCAGAACAATCACTATATTAACTGAGAAAGTATACAAGTATGGTCCTCTGTACACAGTATTTTCTACAGAAAACCCCTTTAAGGACCCCCAAAAAAATTAATATTCAAAAAAGAAGATGAGAGATCATCAGTACTGAAACATGTAAGAGTTGACAGCCAAGATCTTAACATGTCCACTGCAAATTGATCACCACCTCCTCTGGACTAGATTTTTGCTCAAAAATTCTACTATTCCTTTCAGACTATAATGCCCCACGCACTGCTAGAGGAACCGCCTCCCAACAAGCTTTCCCTTTCTTGTCATTCCATGAATCCTCCACCCAGCTAATAGGCCCTTCACAGAGATTGGGAAACACCCAATAGCTGGAACAGATATTTCTTCAAACTTTCATCTACCCTTTTTCCATTCTCCCCCTCCACTTTCCACTTTAGCATAACCAACTTTGCCCCCATTCCAAACTACAAATGCCATCCCCCTTTATGTATGGTATACTATGTTCTTTCTCTCAATACACGATAAGAACAGGTGAATTCATGGCCATGGTTAAGAAAAGCAACCTTAGCCTAAATGGAGTTCCTATGCAACCATGCCCAATAAGATCAGAACACATATGACAATACCTCCTACCAAAAAAAACATTAATTCTCTAAGCTCCTTTAGAAGCAGATAGTCCTGGGTTCCCAAGAGAGAAACCATCATCATGGTATATAGGAATACAAAGATTACTTCAAACCTTGTAGTGAAAAATGCAAGACAGTAAAATTTTTTCATTATTTACATTGTATTTGTAACATATTATATGTTACCCGGATACGGCAAGGACATGGCTAGATACAATACCAGATACGAAATTTACATTAAAAACTGTAGTATCTGATATGATACAACATCCCTGTACACGTAACTAGATATCATAGCCTCAGAAGCTTGTAATTGAAATCAGTTTTCACCAATATGAAAAAATTACATCATCATCGTCATCATCCAAGCCATATCCCAACTAAAAGGGATCGCATACATGAATCCTTTCACCATTCCGTTCTGAATACCATATCCATTGTTAAATTATTTGTGATTAAGCCATTTCTTACTACTTCGACCATGTCCCTTTTTTATCTACTCCTGCCCCTTCTAGCCCCTTCAACTTGCAACAGTTCACTTCTTCTCATGGGTGCTGGTCTAAGGTCTTCTACGCATGTGACTAAATCCTTTTAGTATACCTTCCTCTCATTTTATCACCTATTGGAGCTACTCCTAGATTCCTTTGAATGGCTTTGTTTCTGGCCCTATCCTTTCTAGTTTTTCTACTCATCCATCTCAGCATATTCATTTCTTCCACACTGATTTTTTGGACATGTTGGACATGTTGTTGCCCAACACTCTGCTTCATATATAGTGTTGGTAAAACACTCACCATGCAAAACATGCAGTAAGGCCTTTGTTCCAGTTCTCCTGTTGCTATGCTTGTAAGATACCAGGCTACATCAAGCAACTGTAATACAAACAGATCCTATACAATTCTCCTTCTCTCAATAACTTAAACAGCGGGAAAAAATGACAGACCCAAAAAGATGAATGTAAACAGTACAGATGAGTATCCCAACTTCATAACAACTATAGGCAATAGTGGCATAATACAAATAATTGGAAAAATCCATCCACAAAGTCAAAGGTTGAGTTAATAATCCTGTTTTTTATGCAAAGATAATGTGCTTTGAATGCTACAGCACCAAAAATACAGGCAACTAAAGAAGATCCAAGTTCAACTCAACTAAAGCCTTTTTCACAGCTAATTAGACCCAGGTAGTAACTGCAAACTGTTTTTAGGGGTGAGTCTGGGGGGAGAGGGGAAACATAATTTATTTGGAGAAGAGGACAAAGATACCGGTATGCAATAGCAGATTTTAAATCAGCTCCAGCACTATAAGCTAAAGAATCCAAAGCTGCTTCCTCTTTGTCGATCGCCATATCTTTCAGCAGAAAAAGTATCACCATCATCAGTAACACCATGTCTACGTAGACGCTTGGCACGTATTAATGCTTCTCTTCCTTTGCCAAACCGCACACTGTCGTCTTCGATGTGCGGCAACATTTCCAACTGGAAACCAATAAGTAAATAATTAGATGGAATTTTACGTTTTTCATTGGTAAGATGTGATTTAACGTTTTAACTAGGAAAAAAAATGAAACGTTTTGACTCGTACTACTCTTAATTTCTTGCATAAAACATGTTGTACTGAACGTATAAGCATATCACAGGATTTCTTGATGAACTCAATCCCATTTAAATAATTTATTTCTTTTAATTGATCAATTAATTAAAGGAACGATGGCTATGAACTACCAAGCTTAGAAGTTAGAACCCTTCTAAAGAGGCAACAAGACTCGTATTAAAAGAATTAAAGAAGCAAAAAAGTTGATGATATTCCAGGTTTACATGCCCATAGACTTGTTAGGCCGTCTTCTGTGCCAAGGGGAACTTTCATCCGCCATTTTCGATCACCAAATATCACTCTTTGTGTGCTTTGGGGCCTTTCATTTTAGATAACAAACCCAGTGCAACGAATTAAGAAATGTAGTTCGGTTTTGAAGAAAAGAAAAGAAACAATTTACACTGCTTCAGAGGCGACAACCCGATGTGTGTCAATCCGGACGCGCAAAAAACCGCCGCTGTGATGACAGGTTACGGATAGAAGATAGAATAAAAATAAGGGAAATTTCACTTTTAGAACTTTAGGGTAATGTCAAGTTAGTACCCGAACTTTTAATCATGTTGTAACTGTATCTAAACTTTAAAAAAGTTTCAATTTGGCCTCTGCCATTAACTTTAAAAACTTTAAACCATCTCTAATTATAATTAACTGTAATCTATCAGAAGTATTAAATTTGTTCCTTATCATATGATTGCATCTTTATATCTTATTTTCTTGTTGATAAATTACATGTTGGAGTGTTTAAGTACACTAATCAGATTTTACACAACTTATCAATTATCAATTTAGATAATCAACTAATTTATAGTTTACCACTGATTACCATTTCATCTCTATTTGTTTTCTATTCTTGTAGATATTACCACTTTTAGGTATTCATTTAGGTTTAACTTTATTTAATATTTTATTTTTATTTTCTTCTACTATTCTATGATAATAGTCTACTGTTTAATAATATTATTTTTGAATTTTGTTAATAGGTATCGTAGAGAATAATGCTGGACAGTATCAGGTATCATGTTCTTATGATCATTGCAGGCTTTTTATTTATGAAGTGAAAAGTAGGACTGCTATGGACCTGTAGTAGCTGCTTAACATCTTTGCTTTTTAGGCTTTAATTCATAGTGAAACTTTTGGCTCTATTATTTTTGGCTGTATTTGGTTGCAGTGCAAACTTATTTGCATTAGTACAAATGCATGAGAGTGCAAATGTAAAAAAAAATGTGAATTCTTGTTTAATTTTGTTTTTTATTTTACTTTATTCTGCTTCATGTCTTAAATTACTTCATTTGTAATGCAATCAAACAAAATAAATTAAAATTTGAAACAAAAATAGATCAGAATTTACACTTAAATCATCTGCACTGTCACAGTTTTACATTAATGCAATTTTTTTTTTGCATTGCAACCAAACACAGCCTTAGGTTCCGATGCTTTAGCATTGTTTTAGGTCATTTGGTGAAAGAAAAAGCTTCACCAAAATGTCAAGACTATAAAACCTTGCAAAATAGGTTTTGTGAGGTCCACCAAAAGAAAATGGTGTACATAGTAAATTCCCATTCACCATGAAGTTAGTAATGGACCTCTTTCATCCCCAAAGAATGCAACAATCGATAGTCTTTTCGCCCGTGTTTAGCAGTTAGCACGCCCCCCTCCCCTAGTACATTTCATTAACACAAAGGAGAGCAACAAGCAGAAAAAATCACCAACAAGAGCTAAAGACAAAAACAAGTTATAATAAGAACCTTGAGTTATTTGGGTCATTAACACAAGTGACCCAATGGTCCATGACATCAAGCTTTATTTTATAAAACCGAAGGCCAAACAAGACCGGGGTAACATGTCTCAATAAACCACAATAGCAAATGAAAATTAACTCTTAATGGAGCTTATTAAGGTCAAAGAAGGAAGAACTACCGAACAAGGAGCTCGCTTCATTTGCTATCCAGTCAGCCACTTGATTCACTTCTTTGAATAAATGTTCATAACGAATGCCTTTTTTGAATATAAGCCTATAACGAATGCCTTTTTTGAACTTGTCCTTTTTAACTCCAAACAGTATTTGATGATGTTCCTCAGGGTGACCTAACCTTTACACACAATATGACGAGCTTTTAATAACCTTCGATGACAACCAGAGACTCCATGAAATTTGCTGTCAGGTTATGAGCCTCTCAAGTTGTCCAAGCTTCTGTCTCATTAATTGTGGTGATGCCTAAAGAGTAACCTTTATAGTCCAAAATTCTGCCAAGATGGTTTCTAGCTACTGCCGCCATTGAACACCAACCATTCTTGGGAGGCATCAAAATTCATTTTAATGCAACCCGAGTCCGGGTACCACCTAATGAGATTCCAAGTCTTATCAACCTTCTTACAGCTTCGACTGTCTCTCAATTTACCAAACTCCAACCATGAGTTTAAAGCTCTATCCATTACTACATGAGGAGGGGTCGACTTATTATTAATGACCTTTTGGTTTCAGTTTTTCCAGATGTACCAAAGAAAGTGAACACATTTTTCTTTTTTCAAACGAATTTAAATCACTGATCCTCACCCACCAATCGAAGAGAGATGATTCATGCTCATGTGGGCCTTCTATTAAGTGATTAGCCAACAACCATACTTGTTTAGGTACCACTAGGGGTGTATTCGAGCCGAGCCAACAACCATAATGTTAGGCTCGGCTCCAGTTAGACTACAAGCTAAGTTTTTTTTCTAAAAAATAAAAATTATACATATAAAAATATTTTTTTTTACATACAAATAAATTAAGAATTATAAAAATTATTTATTATTATACATAAAAAGTAAAAATATTATTATATATAATAAAAGCTATTCTATATATATATATATATATATATATATATGTATATGTATATAATAAAAAATATCCATTTATTATACTAGGCTCATGAGCCTCATGAGTCGAGCTTCACTAGGCTCGGACTCGGCTTGATTAGAAAACGAGCCTATATATCAAGCTCAAGCTCAGCTCGAAGCTCGATTTAAATTGAGCTGAGCTAAATTCGAATAGCTCGTGGCCACCCCTAGCTACCACACAATTTCTAAAAATGTGGTCGAGGTCCTCAACTTCCCCATAGAAATTATATCTCGGATCAACATTAAAGCCTCTAGAATTGAGGAAAGTTTTCAATGGAAGCTTATTTTCAATAATAGAAAAAGAAAACCCCTCAATTATGGGGGACAATTAATGTTCCAGACCATAGATATCCAATTCAAAACATTTCCCCTACTCATTGCCACTTTTTGTCAATGTTTGGATGGTTGATCAAAAAAATTAGATGATACTTGAAGGGCATTTGTGTCTTTTTCAGATGTTACTTAACAGTAAGTTAAAGTAGGTAATGCATTGATATGTTTTCAAAGTTTGGGTATTGAATTGTTGTATTTTAAAGTTTGGGGACCAAAGTGGCGCTAGGCTCAAATACAGTCTACTAATCAGGAATTTTCCCAAAATAAAAAAAAGTGAATTTAACATACCTATTTTCATTATTTTGATGTATTATTTTTTTCATCCTAGAAATCCTGGAAAGGATATTGATGAAGGAAGATTTAGCCCGACCTCGCAAATCGCGCCACGTGGCAAAAAACAAGTAGTTCGGCACTTAAAACAGCGTGCCGAGGGTACAAAACACCAAAGGGGAGAGACCAGCGGTCCGAACTCCCTAAAAGAGGAGCCTGAACTCCCCTTGAGGAGCGACTCCCTAAGAGGAGCCCGAACTCCCTACAAGGGGCCCGAGCTCCCTACTTAGAGCTCGAACTCCCTACGAGGAACCCGAACTCCCTACTTAGAGCCCGAACTCCCTACGAGGAGCCCGAACTCTCCCTTTGGCCCTGTCACACAAAGCAGAAACCCGAACTGGCCCGTCTCATGACAGTTCGGGACACCCCCCTATCCGAACTCAAGACTTCGCCTCGCGCACTGCTCCAGGCACTTCGCCTCCAGAGCATTGAATTGGACGAACCACACCGTACCTGACACCGAAGGAGTCCGTATCCAGGGGCAGTGCGCCTGACTAACTTGGGATCTGACGCTTGACGGCCGCAATTCAACGGCCACCTGCCACCGTCACCTGCCATCACCATCTCTAGTTATAGAGATGGCTCCGACAAAAAGAGCAGTGATGGTTCTGCCCCAGCAGAGGCAACAACGCCCGAACTGGCAGAAGCACGGAAATAATCATTCCCGACCTGACAGAAGTCTAGGAGTAAGTGTGCGAGGTGGTTATAAAAGGCTCTCCACTCCCCCAAAGAGGAGGTATGCAAACTTTGCGCTATCTGGTTTTGTCTTGCCTTTGAAGGATTCTAACTTAAGCTTCGGAGCCTTTACACCGGGTTCTCCCCGGAGCTTCCTCATCCCCTCCGTTTCAGGTTCCCCGCTACTCAGCTCAAAGGCAAGGTCGTTGACAGCTAAGACCGGCCGGATTGCGCATCATCAATTGGCGTCGTCTGTGGGATCGCTTCAAAAAGCCTCCCTCCAAACTCTCATAACCCCTTTTCTTCAAAAAACCCAACACTCATGGCCTCCTCCAGCAACGCCGGACGTGGCACGGAGACAAACAATACCGGGGAACAACTTCAAGTCCCCGTGGTGTGTGTTGGACAGTTCACCATCCCCCTTTCGGTGGATGGGATCCCCAGCTTGAATGCGCCACAAGCAGTGGCGCCCGTAAACCTTCTTGCCACGAGCATCCCCTTTCCTCCCCCTATTGAGGCAACCTTTACTGAACCGACTGTCGTCCCCCTGGCAGCCAGCCAAAACCGGTTGGACGACCTGATGCAGTGCATGCGGGCAATGCAAGCCCAAATGCAACACCAGCTTCACCAGCACCAAGTGCTGCACAACATCTCCCAGTATCACTATCAACAGTAGTTCCCCCAACTGCCACTAAATCAACCACTACTTCCACCTCACCACCCTGCTTCGAGGCCGGTCAAGGCCTCCCCGCAGGATGGACGCCCCCACCAAGGAAAGGCCTCTTGGCCCCAGAACCCCCCTAACAGCCAGGCTTCGTCCCCAAGCCGAAGAGAGAAAAAGATCATCCCCGCCTCGCAGCTCGCAGGCGGGTCGGGAACCTCGCCCGCGAGATCGGCACCTCGGCGCTCCAAGCCCGAGTTCCCGCTCACGGAAAACCGATTCGGCGCCCTGGCGGCAGACTACCAGCATTCCGGGCCCATCGAGCTCGGCAACACGGAGGCCAGCAGTGCCAGTACAAGGCCCACTCAACAACGACGGCGCCGGTGAAGTCGCTGAACCGCCACCCGTGTCTTGTCAGAGCTCAGAGGCAAAGAAGAGACGAGCTCGGACGAGGTAGGAGCTGCCCCGATTCTCTCAGTTCCTTCCCCCCTCGCATCAGAACTCCTGGCGGTCCCCTTGCCCAGAGATTTCAAGCTCCCACCTCTGGACAAGTATGACGGGTCCTTCAACCCCAACGACCACGTTGACGCTTTCCAGTCCCAAATGCACCTCGCCAGGGCCAGCGAATCGTGCATGTGCGTGGCCTTCACCACCACCTTCAGGGGGGTAGCCCGCACTTGGTACAGGAACCTGGCCCCCGGGTCGATAAAGTGCTGGGCCCAGTTCGTGCAGATCTTCACCGCACACTTTGTCACTAGCAAACGATGCCCCAGAATAGAGGAAAGCATCTTCGGAGTAGTCCAAAGGGAAGGAGAATCCATCCGGGGCTACATCAAGTGATTCAATAAAGCATGCTTGCAGATACCGCGGTTGGACCCCGCGGTGCAGCTCGCGGCGGCCAAAAGAGGGGTAACTTACAAAGAGTTCAAATGGCACATGGTAGCTAACCAGCCCGCAACCGTGGCCGAAATCCTCAAGCTCGTGGACAAGTTCATGAGAACAGATGAAGAAATCAACCAACGAACCGAAGGCGGGAACGAGAAAAGAAAGAGGGAATGCGAGCCCTCCAACCCAGTCGACCGAAAAAACCCGGCCCGGGAGCCAAAGCCAAACCAGTCGTTCCGAGCTCCCCTAGCAGTTCAGACGGATTACACGCCGTTAAACACAAGGCGGACCGAGATCTTAATGACAATCAAGGACGCCCCATATGTGAAGTGGCCACCTCGCCTAAAGGGAAATCTGAACGAGAGAAATAAGAATTTGTATTGTAGTTTCCATAGAGACCATGGTCATAGTACCGAGCAGTGTAATAATCTCCGGGACGAGATAGAGGGGCTCATCCGTCGCGGATACTTAAGAAATTTTGTACAACACAACAATAATAACAATATGGCAGGTCGGCAAGGGGAGCACGAAAAGGATGCCCCCGAATCTAGCAGCAGACCCGCCGAACCATTGCAGCGACAGCCTTCGGAAGAGAGGCCAGTTCGGGGAACCATCCATGTAATTGTGGGAGGATCGGTGGTAGCAGGGTGTACCTCGGCAGCAGCCCGGACTTCAGTTCGCGAAGCGGCCCTCGAGGAACGGAACCCCCCAAAAAGACCAAAGACTGAAGAACCAATCTTCTTCACGGAGGACGACGCGCGAGGGGTCCACTACCCCCACGATGACGCACTTGTCATTAAACTAAGGATCAGCGACTTTGAGGTCAGACGCGTACTCGTAGATTCGGGCAGCTCAGCGGACATCCTCTTTAAATCAGCATTTGACCAGCTATAGTTACAGAGGAGCGAGCTGAATCCCGCGAACACTCCTCTGGTGGGTTTCAGCGGAGAGGAAGTCAGGCCCTTTGGAAAAATAACAGTACCTATGGAAGTCGGCACATGGCCTTGTGCGGTCAGACTCAACCATGATTTCTTGGTGGTCACGACCCCCTCCCCATACAACGCCATAATAGGGCGGCCAATCACGCATATCCTACGGGCGGTGGTCTCCACCTACTATTTGGCCATGAAGTTCCCTAGATCGGTGCTTCCGTCGAGGAACCCTTACGAACCAAACTGGTGAGTTTTTTACTTCAAAATTTAGATATTTTTGCCTGGTCCGCGGCCGACATGCCCGGCATTAGCCCCGACCTGATAACTCACAAACTTAATACTGACCCTGTAGTCAGACCCGTTAGACAGAAGAAACGCAACTTAGCCCCAGAGCGCTGAAGGGCGGTCGACGAGGAGGTCGAGAAGCTCCTCGTAGCAGACTTCATAAGGGAAGTCCATTACCCGAGCTGGGTGGCCAACCCAGTGCTGGTAAAAAAGGCAAACGGCAAGTGGCGCATGTGCATCGACTACACCGACCTGAACCGAGCCTACCCAAAAGATTGCTTCCCCCTCCCCAGGATTGACCGCCTAGTGGACGCGACCTCGGGACATGAGTTGCTAAGCTTCCTGGATGCCTACTCGGGCTACAACCAAATCAGGATGGACCAGTCCGATGAGGAAAAAACCAGCTTCATAACCGAGTTCGGATTGTACTACTACAAGGTCATGCCCTTCAGATTAAAAAATGCCGGGGCGACCTTCCAAAGACTTGTAAATAGGCTATTTCGGCCCCTGATTGGCACGAAGATAGAATGTTATGTAGACGACATGGTCGTCAAGACACAGTTTTCACAAGAATTAATACAAGACTTAGATTCTGTCTTCCAAATCCTGCGTCAGTTTAGCATGGAATTGAACCCCAACAAATGTGTCTTCGGCGTCACCTCGGGCAAATTCCTAGGCTACATTGTCAATCGGCGCGGTATTGAGGCCAATCCGGACAAGATAAAAGCCATCCTAGATATGAGACCACCCCGGAAAGTAAAATAAGTTCAGAGGCTAAACGGCCGCATAGCCGCTCTAAGCCGCTTCATGTCCAAATCAGCAGACTGCTGCCTACCTTTCTTCAAAGCAATCAAAGGCAAAGGGTTCGAGTGGACCCAAGACTGCCAGCTCGCGTTTGACGAGCTAAAAGGTTACCTCGCTAGTGTGCCAACCCTAGCCCGGTCTGAGGAGGGCGAGGCCTTAGAACTGTACCTCTCGGCAAGCGACGAGGTGGTCAGTTCGGTACTAATAAAAGAAACAGACCGGGTCCAGCGACCCTTCTATTATGTTAGTAAAACTTTGCAGGGAGCAGAGACAAGGTACCAGCTAGCATACGCACTAGTGATAGCAGCTCGGAAACTCCGCCCGTACTTCCAGGCTCACACCGTCATCGTCCTGACTGACAAACCTCTGAGACAAGTTTTACTCAAACCCGAGGTTTCCGGTCGACTGACGAAATGGGCCATCGAACTCAGCGAGTACGACCTCCAGTACAAGCCAAGAACTGCTCTTAAGGCCTAAACTTTGCAGATTTTATCGCCGAGTGCACGTTTAGCCTCGAAGCCCCTGAGGCGGTCGAGCCCGAGATCCCCAGTTTGGGCGAGCTCGGAGCTCCCAAGCCAATAGAGTCTGAACCCCGTAGAGTAGCAGCCAGTGTAGCATCTCTCCTTGTTAGACCAAACGCGAACTGGGATGAGGAGCCCCGGATCCTTCACGTAGATGGCTCCTCGAACCAGCAAGGCAGCGGGGCTGGGATAGTGCTACGCGGCCCGAGCGGAACAAAGTTGGAATACACACTACGCTTTGAGTTCGTGGCATCCAACAACGAGGCGCTGATAGCCGGGCTGAACCTAGCACAAAAGGTCGGAGCAAAACACGTTGTTATCTGCAGTGATTCCCAGCTCGTGGTCAACCAAGTTACAGGCGAGTACGAAGCACGCGAGCTCACTCTGATTGCATACTTGGCAAAAGTAAAGGAGGCTCTGCTCAACTTCTAGTCACACTTCATCAGGCAAATCCCGAGGTCAGAGAACACTGAGGCCGATGCCCTGTCCCGGCTAGCCAGCACGAGTTACAACGCCATGAGAACCGTGTACATAGAGGACTTACCTCGGCCCAGCATTCTCGGTGAGGTAGAAAAGGTCGCTCCCGTCTTTGAAGCAGAGCCGAGCTGGATCGACCCACTCGCGAGCTTCCTGTTAGATGGAACCCTCCCTGCGGACCGCAATGCAGCCAAGAGGGTGCAGCGCCAGTCAGCCAGATACGTCTTAATAGACGAACGGTTGTACCGACGATCCTACACTCTCCCCTACATGCGATGCTTGCGACCTGCCGAAGCCAAGCTCGTACTCCGCGACACTCATGAAGGTCTGTGCGGCGGACACCTGGGGGGCAGAGCCCTCGCCCAAAAGGCACTTCGACAAGGGTACTACTGGCCAACGATGAAGGCAGAGGCCGTCGAGCTCGTCAGAAAATGCGACAAGTGTCAAAAGCATGCCAATATCCACCATTAGCCTGCTGCCGACCTCAAGTACCTCACCAGTCCATGGCCCTTTGCACAATGGGGCATCGACCTTCTGGTGCCATTCCCGCCAGCAACAGGTGGGAGAAAGTTCCTAGTGGTGGCAGTAGATTACTTCACAAAGTGGATAGAAGCCGAACCTCTGGCGGCAGTTACAGCCCGAAACATACATAACTTCTTTTGGAAGAACATAATATGTCGCTTCGGGCTACCCTGGATACTGATCTCCGACAACGGCAAACAGTTCGAGGATATCAAGTTCCAAGAATGGTGCCAAAGTATGGAAATTAGTCAGAACTTCATGTCGGTCGCACACCCGCAGGCAAACGGTCAAATAGAAGTAATGAATAGAGCCATCCTCCGCGGACTGAAAGCACGACTAGACCGAGCTAAAGGGTTGTGGGCGGACGAGCTACCAAGTGTTCTATGGGCCCACGGAACCATAGAAAAAACCGCCACAGGAGAGACCCCTTTTAACCTCACCGACGACACCGAAGCGGTAATCCCGGCGGAAATCGAAGTACCTACGCTGCGACTAGAAGCATACGACGAGCAGACAAACGAAGACGAGTTACGCACCAACCTCGACCTACTGGACGAGGTGAGAGACCTCGCGCACATCCGAACTGCGGCCTACCAGCAAAAGGTAGCTCGGTACTATAACGCCAGAGTAAAGAAGAGGAGCTTCCGCGTCGGCGACCTGGTTCTCCGTAAGATCATGGTACCCGAGCCCGGCATAGGAAAACTCGGACCAAATTGGGAAGGACCCTACAAAGTAAAGAAAGAACTCGGGGGGGCATACGAGCTCGAAACCTTAGAGGGAAAGCAAGTACCCCGAGCATGGAACATTGTCAACCTAAGGCGATACTACCTATAGACCGCCAAGCAAGGTGGATAAAGTCACCACCAAAACAGGCCGCGCGAGTGCGGTAGCCCGGACAGGAAACAGATCGAACATATGATCAGTTCGCCAAATATGCTCAGTTCGGGAGAAAGAACAACCAACACTTAAGTAAAAGTCATTCCATTCCAAAAGTAAGGTAGTACATAAAAAAAAAAATTTACAAGCCCGGAGCTATTTCTTCGTTATCAGAAGGCACTTCAACAATACCCGAAGGCCCCGCCTCTCCCTTGGAGTCTGGCTTGGCGTTGGCAGCATTGGCCATCTACTGAGTTATGCGCGAAGTAGATATGACACTAACATCGAGCTCGGGGTACGTATTTCGGATCATCCACCGGCTTAGTTTAAAACCCCTCCTATATGAATCCACCATCAGATCCTCAAAGCCCGGTGAAGCAATGTACTCATCGACGGCCTTCTTCTTGGCATCTTCGATACCTTGAGAAAAGATCTGCGTCCTCTCCCTGATGTCCTCCTGAAGATACTCGACCTGATGCTGCAGATCCAGCTTCAAATCCGCCATGTGCTTCACCACCACTCCCATGGCCTCAGCATCTCTTTGAGACCTCGCCTGCTTGATCCGTGGAAAACGAGCAGTCTCTTCGGCAGCACGAGCAGCCTCCTCGGCAGCGCGACGAGCCTCTTCGGCAGCTCGCGCTTGCCTCGAGCTCCTCTCCACCTGAGCTGCCAAGACGTGAATAGAAGAATTCACCTACCAAAAGGGACCGAGTGATCAAAAGAACCAGCAAAACAAAAAACCGAAGAGCTCTAAAGAAGGGAGAACACTTACCACCATGGCATGGGTAACGGCACGGCAGGCCACTTGGTGCAGAGGGAGATCAGTCCACGCCGCGACCTCCTCGGGAAAAATAGCCTCCTTACTCTTTTGAAGAGCATGGGTCGGCGATAACACACTCCTGAAATCCCCCGGGGCCCCCGAGCCCGAGGGCCCAGCTCGCGTATGAGCAGACCCGGAGTAAGCAGGAGCACCGGAGTATGTAGGAGCCCCTGTGTATGTAGTCTCAGCATAAGGGCCCCCTGCCGGCTCCTGCATTGGAGGGACCATCTTGGGCTCCCTGGGCAGATCTTCTGGCTGATAGTCCGGCACCTCGGGCTCCGCATCCCGGGGCATCTCGGCACGAGTTCGCTTGGCAACCCGCTTTCTCCTCTTCATGCCTTGAAACAAGTGCCCACCCCGGGTCCCCCGAGAATCCATCGCACCTGCGAAAAGAAGTTCGCCATCAGTAAAAGCAAGAAAGACAGCAAGATAAGAATCTCTAAGTGAAGAACCTATCCGAACTCAGGCCGACCGCAATGAGCTTGGCCTCCATCAGATACTGTTGACACTTCAGCCCAAGCCGCTTCCATTGCCGGAGGCCCTTCGCCGTCTCTTTGTCAAGCGTGACCCCGGAGTCAGGAGCAGCCATTCCCCACCCGGTTTGAAACGGCCACCCCAGCACACTTCGCACCCCGAAATAGTCCCGCTTCCATGCTGGCACCTTGTTGGGGAGCTCATGTAAAAGCTTAAAACCCGGGCGAGGAGACAGGTAGTAAGCCCGCCTACGCCCGGGGAGGGAACTTGCTTGCTTCTTAAGCATCAAGATTGAAGAAAAAATCTCCAAGTCCAACGGAAAGCTCTCTTCGCAAAATAAGGAGATTGTCCCCACCAAGTTTCGAATGGAATTCGAGTGAAGCTGGCCGACCATCACGCCGAAGTGGTTCAAGACTTCGACAAAGAGGGGATGGAAAGGCAATCGCAGCCCTGCGGCGAGCTGCTCCCGGAATATCGTGATCTCATCAGGACCGTGTTCCCAAGGAAAGCTACCCGAAGGTATGAAATAAGCGTACTCCCCGGGCAAGTTATAGTAGGAAATGAGGGATTGGAGCCCCTCGGGCGTCATGGTCGAAGGACCGAACTTGTCTAACATCTGACCCCAACGAGAGGTGGACGCCAAACTACCCAAAGCGCCTCGGCCTATGAGCTCGAACTCTTCCTCGAGCTCTACCTCCGGCTCGCTAGGGCTATCGGGGGATGCAACTCGGTTCGTAGAACCTGCATCAGACCCGTTGAAAAGACTATCTGAGCCATCCCAGCCAGACATCGGGGAGTAAGATGGGATCCAGGAAAGTACTCACCCGGACAAAGGCAGTAGACCACAGAAGCTCGGACGAGCGGAAGACCTTGAGGGCAAACTGAAAAAAACCTGAACGCGAACTGGATGCGATCAGAAACTCAGACGCGAGCTCGAGAGAAATACTGAAGTGACAACAACTGGGGTCCCCCCCGCTATTTATACCCACAGTGACCGAAAGGCAACGACTTAGATCAAAGCCAATCCGATGGCCCACAACTGCACTGACCGCACGTCCCCCGAGACCGAGACGTGATTGGTGCACGTCTTTCTGAAACTGACAGAGCGCCGACGCACATCTTTCGAAACTGACGGAATGCCAGCACACGTCTCTTCAGTAAAAATGGCAGCGGCACGTCTTTTTCAAATTTGAAAAGACGCTCGCTATTGCGCCCCCCAAGTGGTGCGCTTTTTTGAAAATTCGAAATAAAGCACGCGCCACCACATCTATCAGCGTTTAGGCAGGCCGGCGCGTTTCCCGCCTAATGGACGCTTGAAGAATCCCAAGGAGCCTTGACAACGCACCTCGCGCCGGCAGAACCAAGATTCAAAGTGCAGGGCAAATCTACCTGACACCTTGCAAACTCCTCGCGCCAGGGCAAGACCCTTAGCACGAGGAGTGGGGGGCAATTGATGAAGGAAGATTTGGCCCGACCAAGCAAATCGCGCCATGTGGCAAAAAACAAGTAGTTTGGCACTTAAAACAACGTACCGAGGGTACAAAACACCAAAGGGGAGAGACCAGCGGTCCGAACTCCCTAAAAGAGGAGCCCGAACTCCCCTCGAGGAGCGACTCCCTAAGAGGAGCCCGAACTCCCTACAAGGGGCCCGAGCTCCCTACTTAGAGCTCGAACTCCCTACGAGGAGCCTGAACTCCCTACTTAGAGCCCGAACTCCCTACTTAGAGCTCGAACTCCCTACGGGAAGCCTGAACTCTCCTTTTGGCCCCGTCAGACAAAGCAGAAACCCGAACTGGCCCGTCTCATGACAGTTCGGGACACCCCCCTATCCGAATTCAAGACTTCGCCTCGCGCACCGCTCCAGGCACTTCACCTCCAGAGCATTGAACTGGACGAACCACACCGTGCCTGACAACGAAGGAGTCCGTATCCAGGGGCGGCGCACCTGACTGACTTGGGATCTGACGCTTGACGGCCGCACTTCAACGGCCACCTGCCACCGTCACCTGCCATCGCCATCTCTAATTACAAAGACGGCTCCGACAAAAAGAGGAGTGACGGTTCTGCCCCAACAGAGGCAACGACGCCCGAACTGGCAGAAGCACGGAAGTAATCATTTCCGACCTGACAGAAGTCTAGGAGTAAGTGCGCGAGGTGGTTATAAAAGGCTCTCCACTCCCCCAAAGAGGAGGTATGCAAACTTTGCGCTATCTGGTTTTATCTTGCCTTTGAAGGATTCTAACTTAAGCTTCGGAGCCTTTACACCGGGTTCTCCCCGGAGCTTCCTCATCCCCTCCGTTTCAGGTTCCCCGCTACTCAGCTCAGAGGCAAGGTCGTTGACAGGTAAGACCGGCCGGATTGAGCATCATCAGATATCAGATATGTTAGTAAATTTCTCTTTGTCGTCAAAACCGTTAAGACAGAGGTGCAGAGTATCGGAACAAGTTAACGATAGGTCTTTTTACGCAAAGAATGAGTTCGGAGGGGAGGGCTGTGTCACTACCTCTGAAGTGCAGGGTGACAATCTGTAATTTACCCTCTTTGCGAACAGAGAGACACGCCACGCTTCCTTTATGCGACAACCGAGTGAATTTCTCTGCATTCTGAAAGGACACCGGAAACCAGGTCCATCTTTTTTATGATCAGAGATCCGGCAGTATGACAACTCCTCTACTCAAAGCTGTGACTCTCACACACGTTCGCTACCAAAAGGGCGACCGATTGGGTCACTTCCTTGCATGGGTTTCTTTGATCCCTGTCTTCATCAGCCTTGGTGGTTTCATTTCTCATTTTGTTTTTCGTCGAGAGCTTCAGGGCATTTTCTTTGCCCTTGGCCTCCTCATATCTCAGTTTATCAACGAAGTCATTAAAAAATCGGTTCAGCAGTCTCGGCCCGAGACATGCATGCTACTCGAGATGTGCGATTCCCACGGCTGGCCCTCCAGTCACTCTCAGTACATGTTCTTCTTCGCAGTCTACTACACTCTTCTCATGTACAAAGGAATTGGGCTCGCCGGCGTGAGGAAGAAGTTCACTGTGGGGTTTATACCTTGGTCTGTGGCCTTACTCACTATGTATTCTAGGGTTTACTTGGGGTACCACACTGTCGCACAGGTCTTTGCCGGTGCCACGCTTGGTATTGCTCTGGGGGCCTTGTGGTTTTGGGTTGTCAATTCTATGCTTATATGCTATTTTCCGGCAATTGAAGAGAGTACAATTGGGAGGATGCTTTATATCAAGGATTCTTCACACATACCAGATGTGTTGAAGTTTGAGTATGACAACGCAAGAGCCGCTCGGGAGAAATTGGCCTGCAAGTGTGCAACAGATTAAAAAATCTCAACCATGCTGGTAAGCTTTACTCTGTTTATGTTTGTTCTAGCTCTCCACTTACCTTCTTCATTTTCCCCATGATTGTCATTCTTATATAAGTGCTATCTAGCATCAGGATTATTGTAGTAAGCTTATTTATTTATTTTTAACAAACTACACACTTCTTTTAAGATTGGATGAATGAAACATGCAAGGTTTATTTTGGCCGATGCTTTGCCACTGATGAGGAATCACCACTAAGGCAAAAGATATCTCTTAGTTTCGCTGATCAAAAGAGATATCTCTTAGTCTCCAATTAAGTTTACCCTAATTTATACTCTATTATTTAAGCCATACTGCATATATTCTGCTTCTGTTCTGGTTATTTTAAAACCATTTGTTTCTAAGGAAATTATCCATAAATCCAACATCGCATTTAATCCCTCTAGTTTTATCAATTAATACCGTGTCATTACTCATTAGCAAACAACATACACGACCTCCTCATCAGTATGTTTAGTCAATTTATCCATAGTGTAAATACACAAGGGCTAGTGCTGAACCTTGGTGGGGTCCCAACATAACTGGAAACTTTGATTTCTTTCCCGTGGGTTCCAACATTGGTTGTTGCACTCTCATGTATGTCCATAATTAGGTCCACATACCTTGTTGGTATTCTTTTCTGTACTAAAACCCATCATATTTTCTTTATGGGAACTGTGGCATATTCTTTTTTTAACATCATTTCAATATCTCTCTTCTTCTCCTTAAACTTTTATATCAATCATCTCAATCAAGGTTCAAAGTATCGACACGTATCGTTCCGGGACCCCTCCGATACGCCCCTACAGTGGGTGTATCGGACGTCTGACTGGTTCAGGGGGTAGAGGAGACCTAAACTGCCCCCCCCCCTCCCGAACCGGTTGCGAAAAAAAAAAGGACCAAAATGTGTATCGATATTTTGAACCTTGATCTCAATAAAAAGATAGCTTTTGTGATTGATCTCCCTGGCACAAAAACGAATTTGTTTATCTGATATATTTGCTTAATGTTGTAAGCTTACCTGTAGTCTGCTTATTTTCTACACTTGAACCCCGTTTTCAAAAGGTAAAGAACAAGTATTGTATTAAGCTATTTATACCAGAAAGACATATAATGTACAAATTTGCCATTTGTATGGCAAATTTTCCATACTTCAGATCCCGGATTGGTATAAACCAAATATTTGTTTTATGTCAGCTGGTAATCTGTTTTTGTTGTATTTGTTCCTACTGTCTTTTTGGACAGATCAGGGATCTTGTTTTTTTTTTTTCCATTTTTTTTAAATGAATATGTTAGCTCATCAATGAAAAAGGTCTTAATCTGATGTCTATATTGTCATGGGCCTACCATATCTTCTTTCAGGCAGTTTACAAGTTATAATCACCTGAATCCCCTTCAATTATCAAATTCTGTAATCTGCCTCCCTTGCCATTTTAAGCCCTCAGAGCACTGCTTGTAAGTCATCCATATTGCCAAAAACAGTTGTGCATTTCTCTTACCCATGTCAACAGCTCTGCATGTAAGAATGTGCTCAACATGATATCCTATTCTGATTAGTTCTTAACTATGTTTCTGGGTTATGGCAAGGGCAGAGTTGGACAGGGTGTCAAATACAGAATTTTCACTAAAGTTTGAAGTATTCAAACAGGTATCCAGGTATTCTAACTCTTTTAAATTGCTAACAACATGATTGAGCCAAGGAACAGCATTTAACTGCATAGATGTTAAAAATGAGTAATAGGTTATTCTCTCAGACAGGCACACAAATAGGGAGTACTGTCTGGTTATTCTTGTTCTTACCAGTTGATCCATTACAAGACATTTTCTCATAGATGCTGTCCACAGCACAAGTGCTATTATGGATGGAACTATTGAACTCCATGGTAAGGTGTTTGGGTTTGTCCCAACTGTTGAAGATACTTCCCTAAATGCTTTGAGCTTCACCCGCCTAAGTGTGTCTAGATATGTTCGACCTAATGGATGCCACTGCATGGACCCCCATGTTTATATGCATAGATACACCATTCTTTGAAGGTTCTGTTTTCACTCTGGCAGGACCTTCCTCTTTTACTCATTCTTTTCACCATATGCTTGAGTTTCATCTTTCATGATGTTTGGTCAGATCACTTTTGCTGCAGGTGTAAAGTTGTTATCCGTCCATCCTCTCTTGTAAGATCAGCATCATTTCCGTTTGTCAGTTATATGTTGTTTCTATACTTCCTTACTTGTGTGTGATTCCATAAGTCACCTCAGATAGCTTTGCCACTGGTGGGCCCATATGGGAGTTCACTGTTGACCTTTCTGCTCCATAGGCTACTCTGGAGCATAGACAATGTCTCTAGTGTGCTGGCTAGCAGCTATCTATCATTGTAGTTTGTAATCTCCATTCTCTTCTAAGGTCTTACTTTCAGATACAAGCTTGAGTTCTGACAATCAGTCTCATCAGGTTTGCACCATTCCATGCTAACAGGTCCTAAAGATATAACTCGATAATGTGTTTCCCTCAACCTGCTATCATATCCTTTATGTTATCCTACCATCATTATTCTTTAGGCATTTGATGAACCATTTAACCGTATATAAGCTGCCAAGAAGTAGTGGCACTAGATGATGGATGGATTCAAATCCTTGCTCTAAGACTAAGCTTGATTTTGCTTGCTTCCTTCCCTATCTTCCTCATCCATGAATTTCACTGTAAATTGGGATCTGAATGAGGGAAACGTTGTAAAGCAAAGTTCAAACTATCTATATGTATAGGTTGAAATGTATTGGTTTTTGAGGTTACTGGCACAGGGCATGGGTAGAATGGCCAAAACTCCACTCCATTTTACTCGTATCCACAGTATTGGCTGATATGTTCTCAACATCAGTCTGCATCAGTTGATACAGATTCAATACAGACCAATACTATGAGTGTCAGACAATGCTTTATTATTTTATTTGTATGAACTTTTGTACCTTATTTCATGTCATTAGCTCTTATTAACTTATTTATTCAAATTCAAAATTGGCTTTATGTGATTGACATGCCATTGTTCTCTCTCACCAACTTCTAAAATTAAGGGTCTATTTCTATTTGGTTTGCAGGAATAGGGGTCTAGAATTGAAATTGGAATCCAACCGTTTGGTTGGGCAAAATCGGAATCCTATTGCCATTCCTGGTGGAATGGCATTAGGGGTGCAAGTCAGACGGGCTGGGTTGAGTTTATGGTCAACTCAGGCCCAACCGTAAGATTTGGGCCTAAGGCCTGAGCCTGAGGTCATGCCTGATCTTCCCAACCCACATTGTAATTTGATGCACTCAGGTTGGTTAGTGAACCCACTCTAAAATTACACATGTATGTATATATGTAAATACACATCTATAATTTTATATATGCATGTATGAACGCGTATAGTCAGGTCGGGTTTGGCCCTCAGGTTGGGACAAGGTCAGGCTGGGCTTGTGCTACCCAAGGGCTAGGTCCAAGCCCAACCCATGTAAAATTTTAGGCCGGGTCGGTTTGGGCTTGGGTTGGGCCTGTCCAAGTTTCATCCCTAAATGGCATTCCCCCGTTTGAGGGAATGGCCATTCTCTCTCCCCTCCCTTGGGTATGAGAATCCATTCTAACTGATTCTGATTCCGATTTCAATTCCCATCTGAAGCAAACAGGTGGGAGGAATAGACCATTCAGATTCCAATCTGATTCCAATTCTGATTCTGACTATGAACGAAACTGCCCCTAACTCATTAATTAACTTCTTGTAGAGAGACTGGGCCGAATGGGCCCTAGTATCTTTTCTTGTAGTATGTTATTTATTTATTTGTTAGCTAATGGGCCTATCTTTATGGGCCTGTTATTTCTTTTTGTAAGTTCTCTTTATGTGACTGCCTAGCTGGCCGCCCACTTAAGGGCATATTTGTAATTAACCTAACGATTGAAGTTTAACAAAAGGATTAGAGAAGGGAGGGAAGAGATATTTGAACTCTTCTTCTTCTTCCTCTTCTTTTCTCCATCTTCTTCCTTTGTTCTGCTGTTCTCTACTTTTCTTCTTCTTTTCACTCTAATTTTTACCAAGTCTATATCAGTTTTAGAGGACTGATTCACATCTCACTCCCTCTAGGGCTTGGTTCGAAGGCAGCTTGTAGAATCAGGAATGCATAATGCTTAACATCACATTAGCCATTTAAGTAATGCAATTGGGAAAAAAATAAAGAGGTTAAGAGTTTACGTGCTTGAATATGTTTTATATGGTTTGTTTGATTTTGTTTTTAAGTTTTCATTTTAAATATGTTTTACATGTTATGTTTATGTGTTTTAATTTGAAATAATAGGATTTTTTAAAACATTTATTTTAAAATTTAAGTTTATATAATTGTGTCTAGTATTTTTAATATTTTGCATTTTTTTTGAATTTTTTGCCTTTTTTTTTGCGTCTTGCACTTTTAAAACATTGGGCCAAGGATCTCCTAAGTTTTATCAACTTCAGCCGCAAGACATTCTCTCCTCATGGAGAGTGATAGATTTCATGTTATGCATTCACATACCTCCATGCATTACAACTGATATGTGCATGCTTAAATCCCTTGGTAAGGGCATAAGTATTTGCACCATCAAACTATAATGCCCCATACCAAGGATTAAAAGTTTGTAACGTATCAGGGCGTATCAGCCAATACGTATTGCATCAGTGATCCCCTGATATGCCCCTACAACAGTTGCTTCGGGGTCTGACCTGGTTCAGGGGTAGATGAGCCTTAAACCGACTCGTTGAACTGGTTTAAAAGAAAATAAAAAAAAACATAACCCAACGATACAAGCTGATATGCCCCAATCGGCTATCAAATTGTATCGATATTTAAAACCTTGCCCCATACACAAGATATCCATTATGCCTCGGATCTGGGGATTATTTGTATGAGTGGAATGTTAGAAACAGTTATTAACTAGTGACCCCATGTAACTATTCTGTTATGTGTCATGTTCAGTGAATCTGTTGTCTAACAAGCACCCACATATTGCTTTAGTGTCTCTACACAAGTGACTTGAGAGTCATCACCCTGTAAGGCAAGCATAATGTGCCGGTCTTTCCGGACTATCGAAGCCCTCTTGATAGTCCTATGGCTAGGAACCATTTTAGGATATTTGTATTAGGTGAAAGCATATCTCAAAATTTCTAACATACCTAGGAATATATTTGCTTAACAAAGAAACTATGGGCTATTAATATGAAATTAAAAGTTGGAAATATGAATGGCAAAAATGCCCTTTTATTGATAAATGTGAATAAAACAAAAAGGACCATATATAGTCAAAATTGTTTACATATGAACAATGGTGCACAAGTAGGGGTGAAAGTTAGGCTGGGTTATATTGGGTTGAAGTCAATTGTAGCCCATCCAAAGTTGTGAAAAATGGAAAGATATCATAATAGAGGAATAATGATATCATGTTTAGCTCAGTGAAGATTGTTTATCTGGTCAAGAATACTTGGGTTCAGTGTTCAGAAAATTGGGGGGGGGGGGTTATGGTTCCAGAACCACAAATTAAAGTTCACCAATGTGAAGAAAAGGGTGTTTACTAATGAAAATCTGTCATGAGGTCATGAACACCCTTGATGTTAAAGTTTCTTCTCTTCATGGCTATATCATATGTCAAAAGTGTTTAATGCATTAGCAGTTACTGGGGTTCATTCATCCCTACTGGCCATCTATGTGCAAGTTGCATAAATCATCTTTTTCTTTTAAGCAGGCTCTTGAGGCTATGAATCTACTCTTATTATTGTTGGAGGTTGGATTCTGCTTCTACTATTCTTATTCATCTTTGATGTTCGGCTATTATTTTTGTTTCTATCATTATTTGTAGACAAGCTAATTGGTGCAATTTTTGTTGATCATAAATTCTGGGTTTTTGTATTTGTGCAGTACTTATGTTTTGCTTGTCTCTCATGTGCTTCTTTTAATAAGCTTATTTTTGGAGAGTATATTCATAAGACCAACTAGCTCCCACTAAATCAAATCCCAAACATCACAATTTCGTCAATTGAGCTTATTGTAAGGGGTTGAAGTCTTGTTGTTTGTGAGCAAAACAACAACAAAAGAAAAAAATGTAAAGAAGTTCCCGTGCCTTGCTGGTAATTTATCTGTTGTGATTTTTTATGGTTTTGGCCGTTGCTATGCTGGTTTTGGCTTTTGGTGGAGTGGGGTATACAAATAGAGGTCCTGTCCTTTGCGATCTGCACCAAGGAATGAGGGAGTATTTATAAAGTAGTTGATCTTTACTGGAAAATATATTATGATGGGGGCTTATAAAGTATTCCTTCCTGAAAGTCGTTATTTCAGGGATGAAGAACTTGAAAAGGGCTTCTTCTTTCCTGGGAACTATACTATTTCGAGATAACTACACCATGACGAATGATATGAAGAATTGCTTTTTTTTTTCATTGTCAGGTACCTTACCGTGGTCAAGAGTTGGGAATTCATGTTACCATTTCATTAAACGTCTGTACTTTCGGAAGGTGCAGAATGACAATGAGTAGCGGAAAAAAATCTACTGTTTCAAGGAATTATCTGTACCGAGACACTTGCCGGTATATTTTTATGTTATTATATATATTCGTACAAGACTCCAACCATCGTAGGCTCATTTTATGCATTTTATACTTAAATTCTAATTAATAATTATAATTATTTCTTTATCATCATCATCATCCATGCTCTTATGGCAAATATATGTTTTCGGCTACATAAATCCTGATTGGCCAATCCGTTCTTTTTAAAGCCTTATTTGATTGGCAAGTTTGATATCCATGTAATGGTTAGAATTCCAAATATAATTCACAGATCAGATGGCTAAAATTTATTTCATCTTATTAGACATGGGACACATGGTGATTGAAGGGAGGGCATCTTGTTGTGGTTATCATGAGGGTATCCTCAATCCCTCATTTTATCCTGCATCTAAGCATCTTTGTGAAAATGATAAAAGTCAAATGGAACCGTTCTTCTGCATCAGAAAACGTTTGTATTTTCTTTTTTTAATCTCCTATAATTAATGCTTTTGATGTTCAGCTGGGATTTGTTGTTTTATTTTATAGTAATTTTTGTTAGTTTTATTTATTTATTTATTTTTTGCGTTTGTTGTTTTCTATGATCTGTATTGTTATGCAATTTCTTTTATTGTTTTCTGTCATTTTTTATGTTTTAATTTTTAAAAATTAATGGGTTGGGTTGGGTAAAGACAGATTTGGGTTGAAGGCAACCCATTTAACTTTCTCTGAACGGGTCATTGACGAGTTGGTTGGTTAGACAGGTTGGATTCCCTGACTCGAGCCCAAACCTGACCCGATAATATTTTATATAACTAAAGTGATAGTGAGATTTTTCAATATTTAGGGGTTTTGAGTACAAATTTTTATTTTTAGTTTCTTGGCTAGGCTTTGGGCTTTATGTGAGGGTGGATCTTGGGCTCAAGATCTAGGTCTGTTGGTTAAGGTTGGGCTCAAGAAGTCAAGATCTAGGTCTGTTGGTTAAGGTGGATTCGGGTTCAAGCTTGAATGTATTTTGTTGTTATAGAGGCAAAGCCGAGCCATAAACAGGTCTACTTGTAATGCGATCAGAAGTATTTTATTTGATTTGATGGTGGCGGATTGCATAGTGTACTTTTGGTCACGTTACAGCTGTATATTTTGAATATTGACAACATATAAATGGGAGATATTCTTGATGTGCGGAGCGCCCTATGAAGGGAAGATCTGGATTCATGATGAGAAGTGTTTTTTTTGTCTTTTTTTTTTCCAATAGTTATTTTCTCTTATGCTGTGTTTAGTAGGGCTTCTTGTCTCCGAACAAGCTGCTTTAAAAGCTCCTTTTGGAAAGAGTATAAATACAAATATGTCAGTGCAAATACATACAAAATAATACAAAATACAAAGTTTTGCACTCTACAAATTTGTTTTTGTACTCCTTCCAAACTGAGCCAAAAGCAATTATAGAAAAAAATACTTTAAAACCGCTTGGTAAGGTGTTTTTTAGTCTGCCTTTTTAATGAAAAAAGCACCTATTTGAGAATGTTGCTTGGTTCAAAATGAACATTTGCTGAGATAAAAGACAATCTTACCCTCCACAATATAACATCCATATTTCTTAAATAAAAAAAAAGAAACAATGGTCTAATACGTGGAGATTACCAAAAAAAGGGATTAATACATGGTATTCACAAGAGTCTAGTACAAGATGCTTTTGATTCAATAATACAACGATTGAGAATAAGAAAAATGAAAAACATGTGAGATGGAATGGTCAGAATCACCTTTGATTCAAGAAATATAACAAAAAAGAAGAAAAAAATAGTGGAATATCATACCTGGTTCTAATTTGTTGCCACTGTAGGTTGAAGGGTTGATAATAGAAGGGAAGAATGGGACAAAGATGGGGCCTTTGGGTTTAGTCTCATTTGGGTCCCCGAACTTCAAAACATGCCAATCCAATACCTAAATTTTCAAAACATGTCAGTTTAGTCCCTGTCGTTAGTGGTCCATCAGTTATTTCTATCACTTGATGATATATGTGACTTAAAACTTTTAAAAATATCAAAAATTACCCTTCGACACTGTTATCTTCGTCTTCCTCAAGAATCAAGGTTGAACCAAAACAAATTAGGGTGGTTGGTAAAGAGAATTAGATGACACCCGAAAGGCATTTGCGCCTTTCACATGCCACTTAATGGTGATTAAGAGGTTTGTACTAAATTTGCATGTTTTAGAAGTTTAGGTATTTGATTGACGCGTTGGGACCAAAGTGAAATTAGTTTAAATGGGATAGTTTTTATATTTTTTAGTTTAAATGGGCAAAAAACAGAAGAAAAATCATGTTAAGCACTTGTTAAAAATGCAAGAAGCAAAAAGCTGCCTAAAGATTGTCGTTTCTAACGGGCTTTTCTATAAAAAAAAACCCGTTTATTGCTTTTTTACCAAGCGTTTTTGGGGGTGTTGTGCTTTATGGGTTTTGGCTTCTAAAATACAATAAATGCTAGAAGGGCTTATTTGAAGCCCTGCGAAACGCAGCCTCGCCACATATTTTAAACTAATAGGCAAGGTTCAAAATCGATACTTAGAAACGGCCGGAACTTTATTTTCTTTTAGTTTTTTTTTTTCAAATTTTGGTTTTTTGGAGAGCTTTTAGCATGTTTTTTATTATTAAAAAATGGGTGTCCAAAACACCTGGAAACAAGCTTTTTGGATCAAAAGATACGATCCAATACACCCCGTATTGGGCGTATTGTATCGATACTTTGAAACATGCTAATAGGTTAATATGGTCATTTCACCTTTGCTGTTAACAACGTTTAACTTGTAAAGGCTGATAGGGCATCCGAAACTTTTGATAGTTTAGGTAGTAAAGTGGCACTCCCTTATAGTTTAGGCTGAGTTTGGAAGGAGTATAAATGCAAATATGTAAAGTGTATATACATACAATATATAAGGTTTTGCATTCTACATATTTGCATTTGTATTCCTTCTAAACTCAGCCTTAGGGTTTTTATTGAAGTTAACGCTATTTTATGGTTTAAGGGTGTCAATGGACCGGTTTTGGATTGGATGCTATCCGGTCTAAAATAAAATTGGATAGATTGGACGGGCCAATAAGACATATTGGATTGGACCAATCCGGTCTAAAATAGTTATTAGATTGAATTGGACCTAGTCTGCCCGTAACAAATTTATATTGAATTGGGTTGGATTAAGCTAATATTTGGTCCATTGATATAAGATAAGAATATATGTGTCAATGGACCAGGTTTGGGCTGAAACCAATGTAAATCAAAAATGAAATTGCACTGATTGGACAGTCCATATATTGAATTGGACCAGTCTAAATTGATCAAAGACATTCATTGGATTAGATTGGACTTGGTCCATTTATAATGGATTCACATTGGACTGGATCGGATTGGACCAAAATCCAGTCCAATTGACACCCCTAAGGTCTGTTTGGTTCGAAGGAATAAGGGTCCTAGATCGAAATCGGAATGAACAGCCGTTTGATTGGCGGAATCGGATTCCTATTCCGGGCGGAACGCGGAATGGCAATCCCCACCATTCCCGACCCACCCCAACGAATCGAAATCCCATATTCCCGCTGGTCACAACAAGAAAAAAACGAAAATGACACAAAACTCCCTCCTTCAAACCCTTCTCTTTGCCTGATTCCTACTTTTCAACCCTCTCTACCTCGTCTCGTCAGTCCCTACTTGGGCCGCTGAACGGCTGAAGTGAAGAACCGAACCGAACTGAAACTGCGGCGAGTTAAGTCACCGCCGATTTCTCTCTCTCTCTCTCACACACACATTTTTACCACCCTCCCCTGTTTTTCCGCTGCAGCAGACCGGATTACAAAGGCACCATTTTCAAGTGCAGACTCTCATACTTGCAACACAAAGGTATGATTTGATTTGTTTGAAGTCTTGTAGTTTGTTTGGTCTTGGTGGTCTCGGTGGGAGTTTGTTTAAATTTGCGAAAAAGAACCTTTCATACAGGTTCATGATTTGTGGCTGCCTCTCTGTATATCTAATGAAATCCAGTATCATACCGTGTAAATGCATTCAAGAGCCAATAAGTGCTTAGATCCTTTGTAAAAATCAAGACCTAACCAAGAAGATATAGGAAAAACAAAAATAAGCAAGAACTAAGCAAAATTTCTGTTATTGGATTATTTCGTTGTGGTTAAAATCACGGGTTTCAATTTCCTTTGTATGGTTGTTTAAGAACTGAATCACTTTAATGGTAACAATCCTTATTTTGGTTTCCTTCTGTTGTTTTCTGCTTTGGAGATGGCTCATATGTAGTTGCATTATGGCCTGAAAAAATAGCAACCTATTTTGTTATTTTCCTTGTAGTTTTTGGAAAGTCTGGAATTATATATTTATTTATTTTTGTTCTTTCAGCTTCATGACTTCCATCCTTCTGTCTGTCCACCTTTTACTGCATCTCCATTATTTCTCTCATATGTTTGGTTATCTTGCATTCTATGAATAATATCAGTTAATATTGCTATGTTATGTTAGCTGAGTTGATTTGTTTTAACAAGGCACAGTGCATATGACCAAAGATTATACTGCAAGTACTGGTAGAGGTTGATACGAGAACCCAGCAATTTAGGCCTGTCAATAATACCCAAAAATTTGGGTAGTACAACATTTTCTTTATATTTCTTATTGTTGCAACCACAAAAGAACTCTTCCATGATATTTCTTTTACCTATCATAAGGATACTTGAGCATAAAAATTGTTTTTTTTCCTATTTCTGCTTTCTTTTCTAGGTTGAACTTGTAATGTTAATGAGTTACCGCTATCTTATATGATTTATGGATTGTATTTGATGATCATAATGTTTATGAGAGTGTGGACTACTTGCTTATTAGCATTTTACCATACTATCTCACAAACAGTCACTACAATACTACAAGGATATGTACTTTTTGTCTTGTGCAAAATATTGCAGATCTTTATTCTAACCAATTAGTGCATTAGGCCCCTTTGAGTCTAATGATCTGAGTAGAACATCTGCCTGACTAATTTACCCAGTATTTATAGGGAATTTTTATCAATTGCTATTTGGGTGCCAAGTATTTTTTGGTCTTATTAGATCTCTCAGTTCCCAAAAGTAAGAATGGTCCTAATGCACTTTATGGTCTCTTTTTTCTTTCCCATCTATAACACCTTAGTGGTTCATCCGTTTGAAACATAATGGTGTAATTCAAGGAACCAGATGCAAGCAAACAGATTTTAGCGTTGAAAAAAAAAGAAAAAAAATCAACAAACTTTGAATGTTTTCTCAGTGTATTTAAGATACTGCTTTAAATTTCAAATGCAGGAGAGCTGCAATGGTCAAAGAAATCAGATGCATATATAGAGCAAATGCACTACTAGGACACCAGGAGATAATTTGATGGCTGGATTCATCAAGGAAGGATTTCTTTTCAAATAATTTGAATTAATATAGGAGGCAAATTGGATTTTTAGAAATTTGCCTAACAAAGGATCATCTATATTTTGGTAAAATGTATACTGTTGCTATGGGGTTCCTGGAGAAGGGTTGCATACAAAATGATAAAGAACAAAGATTCTTTTGGAAATTATGAGGAAAAACTAGGGGGGAGAAAGTGAAATCAGGGAAAAGTTAGGAACAAGGTCAGTGGTAGAATGGGGAAAGGCTGCAGGAGTGGAAAAAGGTTAAAGAGAAAAACTAAGAGGAAATTCCATATCAAACTCTGTAGACAATTTAAGAAATTAATTATCATTATATTTCAAAATTTTTCTATTTTCTTTGAAAGGTAAAGTAATAATTTTATTGAATCAGCAAATAACTCAGTACAACAAGAGAGCCAGCCACAATTAGCTGCTCAGATTTTTCTATTTTGCATGTTCAGGATTATTTGTTCTTTTGCATGATATATTAAGAAACTCTTCCTGAATTATTTCTCAGCTTGATGGTTGATATTCGGTTTTAGAACCATTCTTTTTATCTAAAAAAGGCAGTCTTGTTTCTTTTCATTAGTAAACCTTTTCAGTTATTGATGAAAAAGCTGATTTATTCTCTTATTTTTAAAGAAAATAATTGTGAAATATGTTTAAGCCAATAAAGTTTTGTAATGTTTAATATGAAGATACAATGTGAAAATGCAAAAATTGGATCCTTATGCACCAATATTTAATGATGATATTATTTTAAATGTTTCTCTGGCTTGCTAAACCATTCTTAACCTTTTTCTTTATGAACATTTTTTTATGACTTTTGTATAGTTCTTTTTTGTGCTTATATGAAGAAATGTGAACGTTGAGATGGATGAGTGGGAGAACTAGCAAGGGCAGGATTTGAAATGAACTTATTTTGAGGAACTTAGAAGTAGCTCCAATAGATGGTATAATGAGGAAAAGTAGATTAAGATGGTTTTGTAACATGCAGAAAAGGCCATTTGACCAAACAGGTGATGAGTTGCAGGTTGAAATATCTTGAGCCTCCTCAACTCTGAATTTAGAACCATCCGCCTCATTTTCCAATTTATTTTTCCTCTGGCAGACTTTTTTTCCAAATTCTTATTCATGGGCATCCCACATTTCTCTTCCAATTTTTTAAAAGTTCTCTTAGTAAATTTCTTCCCTCCTAAAATGAACAGACCCAGAGATTTGCTGGATTCCACCACTGTATTCAACAAAGTTTCTGAGTCAATAGATCCTTCAATAACATGAGTTTCATCAACTAAAACATCTTCTTCATCAGATTCTTTGTTGTCACCATCTTCCTCATTATTATCCTCACTGTCATCATTATCTATCATTATGACCCTTGATAGAGTACAATGGCGAAACAGGATTCATGTAACTGACTCCATGTAACTGTCATAAGGTTTTTTTAAGGTTAAGTTTATCTGTTACTGTGACCCTATGCATCTGTAAGGAGCAACTTAACTCACGAAGCCTATCTCAATTATGTAGGGTTGGCTACATGAATCCTTTTCCACCATTCCACTCTGCTCACTGCCAACTATTATTAATTTATGGGCCCTTAAATAGTTCTCAGCATGGCGGGGATATGGTTGAAGAGGAAGGTGTGGCAGTTGCAGAACAGGCTTTTGAGAAAAATGCGGTCTTAGAGCTAGAAAGGATCACGACTTGCTCTAAGGACACACTGGTTAATGAGAAGATTCCTAATGCAGTAAGACAATTTAGTAGTAAAAAACCTTTGAAATGTTCAGGTTTCAAAAGTTTTTGCTAGATTGAAAGGAGGCTTATTTGGTGTTGGGCCTAGTAAGAAGGTGAAGCAAGTTAAGAAGCCTTGCAAGAGGAGCAAATATGTAGAAGTTCAAATCACTGGAGCAACTAAGTAATTGAGATTGAGGATTTTAGTGTTTTTGTTGTTGGGTTATGCCGTTCTGGTTTAGTCTGGGTATTTGAAATCTTGTAATTTTAGGTAGACAGTTTGTTTGGTGGGAATGGATGGGCAGATTTTTAATTTTTGTATTGTGTTTGTCTGGATAGCGGTTTGGTTCTGGATGTTGTTCTCAATTTTGGTTGTGGACTTGTGGCATAATTGGGTTGAGGGTTTGGGTTTTGTTTTGTGGTGGGTGAAAGTTTTTTGTCTTCTTTCAGGCGACTTCAAATTGCCTTTCTTGTATTTTCTTTTCTCTTTTAATAAATTTTATTTTATTACAAAATATAATGATAGTAATGTTGGATTTTTTTTGAAAATCTAATAAGTTACTTTCAACAAGAGGAGTTAACAACAAAAGAGGAATTTTAAATTTTGTTTTTTTTTTTTAAACAACAAAATTTTTTTAGGTTAAATCATCTACTCCTTGGAGCTCCTGAATTATTTGTTATTAAAGGACTTGGATTTCTTTTATTTTTTTTCTTTTTTTACTTAACAGTATAAAAGTTGATAGCTATGATAATTTAATCTCTCTAAGGAAAACTAATCTCAGAAAATTTATAAAGTTTATATATAGACATGGATCTGTTATATATAAATTATGGTGTGGGTATAGTCCTTGAAGACTTATTGTCACCACCGGCGACTGTTAACACCGGCGACTGTTAACAGCAGAGCCAAACCCGACGACTGTTAACACCGGTGCCGAACCATGCGTCGTTTAATAGCAATAGGTTCTAAAGCTTTCGAATTCGAATCAACAATCCATAAACTTGATGGTAGTCTGGTTTTGACCGAGAGAGGTAGAGGGGCTTGGTCGAAAATCTCTTTGCCAGTAGAAGAGACGAAATAGTTCGAAGATTTCCTTCGAGAGGCGATCAAAGATCAAAAATCTATGGTAAAAGATCGTAAGCATGCGTGCAGAGGGAAGGTGCTTCTTCAACTAAATGAAAACAAATGGGGTAGGTTCATCCGTTTAAGCTGCTGGGAGCTCGCTCAGAAACACAAAACCATTTGTATCCTTGAAGAAGCAAGAAAATCAGGGTGGAAATCGTTCGTTGAAGTGATAAACCTATTTCTCCAGCATCCTGGTCTCCAAACCTCTGAAGTTCCCGTAAAAGGAGACTTTCCATCCTTAGCGTCAACGAGCAGAGTCGTTAAGGCCGGCAGTTCAGCCCACATATCCATAGCCAATCAACCGAGACCCTTCGACAAATGGAAAAATGCCTTTGTATGCTCCAAAACAGATGACCTAACTTGGAATGAGGTTGAGCTAGGAATTACAACTAACCTTCATTCCCATAACTCCTGCATCTCCTTCCCTTCTCTAGTAACAGAGCAGTGGGTTTTGCTTCTTCTGAAGATTTGGTTTCCACTTGGGTGAGGTTGGAAAATATTCTCGTTTATGGCAGGTGGGTGAAGATTGATCGATGGTGGTCGACGTTTAACTCCGTCCCCTCTAGATTAAAGTTTGACGACTGGATTCTAGTTCATGGCCTCCCGTTCCACTTGTGGTCGGATAAGATCTTCTCCTTGATAGGAAGCTTATGTGGAGGGTTGGAAGAGATTGACCCCAAAACCAAAGACTGGTCGGAACTGAGGTGCGCTCGTTTGAAGGTGAAAGACATGGGAGTTCATTCCATACCCCGATCGATACCAATCCTCGGTAGAAATGTGTGGTTTTTCGCCATGATCGAAGTAGAGGAAAAAATAAAGGCTTCTTCTCCAATTGCCGAGTCAACCCGGAACTTCGACTCGCGAACTTGGGGTAATCTTGTTGCCGTAGTTGAGCCTGTGGCTGGTGCAGGAAGCTTACGTGATAGGAACGGCAAGAAGGTGGTGGCCTATGTAGAGACGTACAAAGCAAGGAAGAAACATAATATTTCCCTACCAGGTAAAAATAAAGGAGGAGGAGAGGTGTTTTTTTCCAAGAACTCGAAATGGAAAATTTTTCAAATTTTAAAGGAAGCTGAGACTCTTGCCCCAAAGTCCACTACAGAGCCATCTCTTTCGGACCCAGGTGTTACGAAGCCCCACCGGATACCCGAACCCGACCCGGTGAAGAAACCCATCAAGCAATTGAGCTGTTCCCCACCTTCGGACCAGGGAGATTGTCTTTCGATACCAACCTTCAGCGAAATAAACATTCCTGCAACTCCCCCAAGTCCAATTAATCACAGAAAGGAAATTCACCGACCCCAACACCGTTGCAGAACTCAAACCCAAGCTCTTTTGGAGAAGAAGAATCAGAGTCGGATGAAGACATGAGCACTTACAGGGCAGAATTAGAGGTGGACACTCAGGAGATAGCTCTCAACAGATCCAAAGCCCTCTTTTCAGAAAGAGAAGCGTGGGGAAGTGTAGAATTATTGGGGGACTCTCTCCACCAACAAAAGCTTTGAGGCTAGACGGGGAAGAAACTTACCTCAAAACTAGTTTGCAAATCTCTCTAACTCCATTCCCTTGTCAAACCTAGAATTTTCTTCTTGCTGTTATCATTATTGCAACTCACCTTATTGTCACCCCTTCTGTGTTCCAGGTTCAGGTGGCAAGCTATCCCAACCAACGACTCTCTCAAACAAAGGTAATTATGCGGAGGTTTCAGGTCCAACATCATTGTCCAAGGTTCTGGTCAGTCGATCTAGGAGGGAACAAGATGCTGATGAAGTCAATGAGATGGCAAAAAATCTAGGCCTCCAGCAATGTGAAGTTGGCAAGGCCTCCGACAAAGAATGGATCAACAAAAGAGATAAGGGAGCTGACTGGGAGTTATCAGAATCACAGAAAAAGCTGAAAAAGGGACTAAGTAGGAAATTAAAGAGGTTACAATTGGGGATAAAAAAGTTGGAATTTGCAGGAGAAGGGAGTAGAAGAATAGGTAAGGGTAAGACCAACAAAGTTTCAAGATGAAAATCCTGAGCTGGAATGTAAGAGGGTTGGGTGGCAAAACAAAAAGAAGCTTAGTAAAAGATACCCTTAGAAGAGAGAATCCTGACATCATTTTGTTACAAGAAACAAAAAAAGAAGTGGCGGACAGGAAGTTAATCAGAGCAACATGGGGTTTAAGAGGCAGAAATCGGTCTACCCTTCCAGCCATAGGCACATTAGGAGGGATCCTTGTCATGTGGAGAGAAGACGTGGTTACAGGAGTGGAAGTGGACAGAGGCGAATTCTCCCTTTCAATTCTTTTCACAAACAAGGCAGATGATTTCACTTGGATTTTCACTGCAGTTTTTGGCCCTAATGATCCATCAAATAGGAAAAGGTTTTGGGAAGAGTTGGATTCCTTGCATGAACATGATGAGTTTCCTTGGGTTGTGGGAGGAGACTTCAACGTCACGAGATTCTGTCAGGAACACTCCAAGGGGAAGAGGGTCAACAGAAGCATGAGAGAGTTCTCCAACTTTATTTCTAGACATAGGCTGCATGACTTCCCTTTAAGGTATGGTATCTTTACCTAGTCGAACATGCAGGAGAATGCCTTAAGTTGTAGGCTGGACAGATTCCTAATTACTTTAGATTGGGAAGCCCATTACCCCTTGACCTGTCAGGAGATCCGCCCTTGATGTACATCTGACTACTGGCCTATCACCTTAAGTATAGACTTGAAGATTAGAGGGAAAACCCCTTTTAGGTTGGAAAAATTTTGGACGGAACACAAAGACTTCTGCAAAAAGGTTGCTTTATGGTGGGAGGAATGTAAGTTAGAAGGGTGGCCAGGGTACAGATTTTTGGAAAAATTAAAATTTGTAAAAAGAAAGTTAAAAGAATGGGCCAAAGAGGAGTTTAAAGCACTCAAGGAAGAGAAATCAGCTCTCTTATCTGAATTAGAGGATTTAGATCACAAGGAGAAGATTGGCTAGCTAGAGGAGAATGAAAGAAGGAGAAGATTTGAGCTCAGAAAAGAATGGGAAAAGGTAATAAGGAGAGAAGAAGTTTACTGGAGACAAAGATCTAGGGTCATATGGTTAAAGGAGGGGGGCAATAACTCTAGGTTCTTCCATATTTATGCACCTGGTATGTGGAAAAGAAAGATTATTTCAAAATAAAAAATCGGGCATCGAGAAGTGGAAGACCCTGAGGAAATTTCTGAAGCTTTCTTACACTTCTTCAAAGATCTTTATGCAAAGAAAGAAAACAGAAAACTCTCTTTAAACTCTTGGGAAGGACTCAAATTGTCCGAGGAGAACAAATTGTTGCTAGAAAGAGAGTTTCAAGAACAAGAAGTAAATGATGCAGTTTTTAGCATGGACGGAGATAGAGCCCCTGGCCCTGATGGCTTCCCAATTCTATTCTACCAGACATGTTGGAGCATCATTAATTCAGATTTATTACAGGTATTTAATGATTTCCATCATTCAGCCATTGTAAACAAAGGAAACAATTCCAATTTCATATGCCTGATTCCCAAGAGAAAGGGTACTTTAGAACCAAAAGAGTATAGACCTATCAGTCTGATTGGGAGTGTCTACAAATTTTTTGCAAAGGTTCTAGTTGAAAGATTGAAGAAAGTTTTAGGTGAAATCATATTCTCGAATCAATTTGCTTTCATCAAAGGGCGTCAAATAATCGACAACACTCTAATAGCAAACAGATGCGTTGAATAGAGGAAGCTGAATGGCAAACCAGGTGCGATTGTGAAACTCGATTTGGAAAAAGCGTATGATAAAGTAGATTGGGAGTGCCTCATGGAAACTATGAGACTAATGGGTTTTGGAAACAAGTGGATCCAGTGGGTTGAGGGATGCATAAGTTCCACTTGGTTCTCAGTTCTAATAAATGGGCAGCCAAAAGGATATTTTAATGCCAGCAGAGGCCTAAGACAAGGATGCCCCCTCTCCCCATTGCTTTTTACTCTAGTTACAGAAATTTTTAGCCAATTGGTGAATAAGGCAATCTCTTGGACTATTGAGAGGATTTGAAGTCGGATGGGAAGCCACCCAAATATCTCATCTTCAGTTTGCTGATGACACTATCCTTTTTCTAGAAGCTGATGAAGTTTATGTGTCAAATCTGAAAAGGGTCATCACCTGTTTTGAATGGATGTCGGGACTGCAAGTAAACTTCTCAAAGAGCAGTATTGTTGGCATAAATATAGCAGAGGCTCAATCCTTGAATAGCTTCACAGAGATCTTGGGATGCAAAGCAGAGAATCTCCCCTTCTCCTATCTGGGGATGCTTCTTGGAGGGAACCCGAAAAATCAAAGCTTTTGGGATCCAATTCTAGAAAAATGTGAGAAGAAACTAGCCACATGGAAAATGAACTACTTGTCAAAAGGGGGGAAGGCTCACTCTAGTTAGAGCATCCTTGGAAAACCTCCCCACCTACTACCTTTCCATCTTCCGCATGCCCAACAAGATTGCCATTCAGTTAGAAAAACTTTAGAGAAACTTTATTTGGGAAGGAGGGGGGGAAGGGGCTCACACCTTGTGAAGTGGTCTCAGGTTAGCAAACCAAAGGAGAATGGAGGTTTGGGAGTAGGTCATTTGAAAGAAGGAAACACGTCTCTTCTTAGTAAATGGTTGTGGTGATTTCCTCTAGAGCCAACTGCACTATGGACTGCTGTAATCACTAGCAAATACGGGAAGCACGCCAACGGTTGGGATAGCAAGCTTCACTTGAATCGAATCAAAGACACCCACCCTTGGAAAGGTATAATCTCGACTTACAATTTTTTCATATCCTTTATCAGATACAAAGTGGGAAAGGGTGAAGAATTAAGTTTTGGACTGACCTGTGGTGGGGTAATTCTACTTTAGCTAACTCCTTCCCTCGCCTATTCAGCCTTACCTTAAACCAAGAAGCTTCCATATCCCAGGTTTTATCCCCCTCCCCTCTTTACTTCAACTGGAATCTAACCCTTAGGAGACCTTTAAGGGACCCAGAAATTAGTGAATTTTCTAGCTTCTTGCACACCCTGAGAGAGGTCTACCTCTCACAAAATTCCCCTGACCTTCGTGTTTGGATCCTTCACCCATCAGGTAAGTTTTCAACCAAATCTTACTTCAAAGCTTTAGTTAGGGAAGAACAAACTAATGATTAGTACCCCTACAAGAGAATCTGGTTTGCTCATATCCCTACCAGGGTATGTTTTTTTTGTGTGGGAAGCCAGCTTAAAGAAAATCAACACTTTTGACCTCCTTCAGAAAAAGAACCATGGCAGGTATTATTTATCTCCACATGGCTGTTGCTTCTGCTTTAAAGCTGGGGAATCCACCAACCATATTCTGCTCCACTGTGAGGAAACTAGAAAATGCTGGAACTTCTTTCTATCTTTGTTTGAATACAGCTGGGTTTTCCCTGAAAATGTGGTTGATTGCTTAAGGCAATGGTCAGGAAGAGGATTAAGCAAAAGAGGGAAAATCTTATGGCAATCTGCTGCTCATGCTATTTTCTGGAGCATTTGGGAAGAGAGAAACGGCAGGGTCTTTAATAACAGAACAAAAAACTTTGAGGAGCTGATGCCTCTAATATGTTACAGATGCTTCCTATGGACTTCCAGCTCATCTCATTTCAGAGGTGTCCCTTTTGATGACCTCCAAAGAAACGCTGTAATTTTCCTTCACTCTAAACAAATACAGTTCAACACTACCCAAACTTCAGATCTGATGTGGAGGGCGAGACGACCTTGTATTTTGATGGGAGTGCTTTTGGAAACCCAGGTACAGTGGGTATTGGAGGTGTAATTCGAAATAGAAATGGTATCAGTTGAGCTTTTAGTGGGCCGATTGGAATTGCCTCATCAACAAAGGCAGAAGTCTTGGCAGCTCTAACTGGCATCAGGATTGCAAAAGACATGGGTTTACGAAGTCTTACCATTAAAGGAGATTCAACCAACACCATTAACTGGCTTTCTAGTCCTGACAGTGGGCCTTGGACTTTAGCTCACTACCTAGCTGAAGCGAGAGACATTCTTGCCTCTTTAAGTGGCCAGGTGGTCTGGATTCCGAGGGAGCTAAACTCTGAAGCTGATAGTCTAGCTAAATCTGGTGCTTACAGGGATTTTCTCTTTAGTGATAGCTCTATGCCTTTGTAATTTTCTGAGAGTTTTATCTGTCGTGTATATCGCCTCATGTACCTCTCCTTTTGAATAAAGTTAACTTTTTTGTCAAAAAAGATTGTTTCTTAAAGAGAATGGTTTTCAGAAACTAAATGCTGGAATTTTACATTTATCATGATTGAGATCCAAAAAGGGGACAGATGTTTGTATTTCAACTTGAAGAAACTATTCTGAAAATTGCTATATTTTTTACTAGCAGCATGTTCATATTATTTGCTCATGGATTCTGAAGGAGTGAATGTTAAACACTTGTGTTTGCAGCCTTTGATAGTTTTTTCTTTTCTCCCTTTTTGGGGGTCTAATTATGATCTTATCATGCTCATGTGCAATGCTTTTGATTGGGAATTAAGAGAAATTAAAATTGGGGCCATTTACTAAGACACCCTTATAGTTTCACGTAATTACTAAGACCTATCCTATAGTTTGCGTATTACTAAGTCACCCCTTACTTTGCAACTGCTTTACTTATTGCTGGTTCTTTTAGACGGAAGTGTAAAATAACATGGCATTTGGGAGGGGGAGTGTATCTGGCCATCGGGACCGAACTGGTTAGCTTTGACAGACCAGATCTTTCCTGTAGAAAGGGATAATTTTGTTTGGTTGCATGCCGGCGCAGAGCTGAGCTGCTCAAGAAACCCGCAAAGGCCTCTCTATCAGCAAAAGACGCCTTCTAGGGTCTCCACTACCTCAGTCTTGATGGGGGATGTTGTTCAATCGGTTGCTGCGACGACAGGGACAGTACTAGAAGACTCAACTCAAAGAAGAAATCACCCCGCTGGCCATAATTGAAGCCAGAGAGGAAGCTACCCCACAGTTCCAACCGCCAGCTGAAATCCCAAATTATCAGGTACGCGGCTCCTTTTTGATTCGAGAGGGTGGACAAAAAAGGGGAAAGGAGGTGGTTGTGGAGGGGGAGAGGGGTGAGAAAAATGAGGGAAGGAAGAAGGTCGATTCTACTTTGGCCTGGGTGACCTCAAAGCTGTTGGAGCTGGGGAAGTTTTTGGGGGTATCACCCCGCTGGCCATAATTGAAGCCAGAGAGGAAGCTACCCCACAGTTCCAACCGCCAGCTGAAATCCCAAATTATCAGGTACACGGCTCCTTTTTGATTCGAGAGGGTGGACAAAAAAGGGGAAAGGAGGTAGTTGTGGAGGGGGAGAGGGGTGAGAAAAATGAGGGAAGGAAGAAGGTCGATTCTACTTTGGCCTGGGTGACCTCAAAGCTGTTGGAGCTGGGGAAGTTTTTGGGGGTATCAATAGAGGGCTTGGAGGAGACAGTAGCTACTTAGAGGGGATAGAGAAGAGGTTGTCGGCGGAAAAAGAAAAACTGAACGTTGGAAAAAGGGGGAAGTTCTACCACGAAAAACAGGGAAATGCTAAGACTTTCTTGGGGTTTGAATGAGAAGGCGGGGAAAGGGGAGGGTCAGGTGAGGGGAAGGGGGAAAAGGGGTAGAGAAAAGTGAAAGGCCGGCACAAAGGGAGGGGGGTGTTATCGTATTTTCTTTATGGAGTTAAAAATCTTGTTTTGGAATGTAAGGGGTTTAGGGTTAGGGAGAAGAAAAGGAAAGGCTTTGGGGGATTTATCTGAAGCAAGAGGGCCTTCCACAATTCCTTGGGTAGTAGGGGGAGACTTCAATGTAACTAGATTTTTGGAAGACAGAAATGGAGGTAGAAATGAAGCTAGAGACAAGAGGCGATTTGCAAATTTTGAAATCAATTTGAACTGATAGATCTTCCTCTAATAGGGGCCCAATTTACAAAGACAAACAACCAAGAGAATACTGTCCTAGTAAAACTTGATAGATGTTTGGTGTCCCCGGGGTGGGAAGACCTATTTCAAAACCTGAATCAGCAGGCTTTGCCAAGGCCAATTTCAGACCACTCTTCTCTTCAACTAGTTTGTGGTGGGCAAGTCCGAAGAAAGTCAAGCTTTATATTGGAGCATGCTTGGTTTGAAGAAGAAGACTTTGTACCTTTTTTAAAAAATACTTGGACTGAAACTCATGTGGTTGGAACAAGCTCTTACATCTTAGCAAAAAAATTGGGTGTAATTAAGGAGTCTTTGAAATCTTGGAAGGCAGAAAATCGGAATAAGTCAGAAAAAGAAAAGAGGAGGTGTCTTGAGGAAATCAAAGAGATAGATACAGCAGAGGAAAGAGGCCCCATTTCAAAATCTCAACCCCATATGTTGCAGCTAGAAACTCTGCCCTTGCCACATCACCCTCCTCCACAGGATTGGAGTACAGAGCAATATCATCTCTAATGACGCCCCCCCCCCCCCCCCCCCCCCCAATGCCTGAAGGGCCTGGGTTACCCACACAACTCCCATCAAAGTTCAGCTTCTTCTAACCATCAGTTCATTAGAGGAACTGATGAAACCATCAGTTTATCTCTAATGGCTCCCCCAATGCCTGAAGGGCTTGGGTTCCAACCATTTTCATCTCTAAAAGGTTTGAAACCCCGGTCCAGATGGGCTTACCAATTTATTTTACAAAAGTTGTTGGGAAGTGGTGAAAACAGATTTAATGCAGGTTTTCCAGGAATTCCATAGGAATGCCTCTTTGAAAAGAAGCCTAAATGCCATGTTCATCTCTTTGATCCCGAAAATTGAAGGAGCCACAAACTTGAAGGATTTCAGACCTATTAGCCTCCTAAACAGCTTCTACAAGATTCTGGCCAAGGTTTTGGCAAAGAGGTTGAAAAAGATACTGTCGAGTGTGATCTCTCAAAATCAGTTTGCGTTTGTCCCCGGGTGCCAAATGTTGGACATTGTCTTGGTAGCAAATGAATTAATTGATTCAAGGTTAAGAGAGGGAAATCTGGGCCTGATTTGTAAACTTGACCTTGAAAAGGCCTATGACAATGTCAATTGGAGATGTTTGGACTGCGTGTTGGATAGAATGAATTTTGGAGGAACTGGATAAAAGTTTGTCACCTCTCCCAAGTTTTTAGTCATCCTAATTCCTAAATGGCCAATCAGTGTTTTTTTCTTTTTTTAATTCTGAGGGGCTTAGACAAGGAGACCCTCTCTCCCCTCTATTCTTCATTTGTGTGATGGAATTACTTGCAATTTTCATTCAAAAAACAGGGGAGGGGTGGTGGTGGAAGGGCGTTGAGGTGGTTCCAGGAGGGGAGAATGTTCAGGTACTACAATTCACTGACGACACTTTGTTTTATGGAAGCCAATGAGGATCACTTAGACTTATTAGTGGGAGTTCTAAGCTGGTTTGAAGTTGTGACAGGACTGAAAGTTAATTGGAGCAAAAGCTGTTTGATCCTAGTGGGAAAAGTGGAAAATGCAGAGGACTTGGCAGAGAGATTAGCTTGTCAGGTGGGGTTCCTTCCAACAAAGTATTTGGGACTCCCTCTAGGAGCAAAATGCACTTCAGTAATGATCTGGGAACCAGTCTTAGAGCAGTTGGAAAAGAAATTGGCAACTTGGAAGGTTAAATACTTGTCCTTGGGGGGGGGGGCAGAATTATCCTTTTAAAAAGCTCCTTATCCAACTTGCTGGCGTTTTATCTCTCCTTATTCCCAATTCCAAGTAAAGTGGCCCAAAGAATTGAGAGGCTGCAAAGGGACTTTCTATGGAAAGGTTGGGAGGAGGATAGGAAGAAAATCCACTTGGTGAATTGGGATAAGGTGTGCTCTCCAAAAAGTAAAGGAGGTTTGGGTATTAGGCGAATGAGGACCTTCAATAAGGCTCTTCTTGGGAAATGGATCTGGAGGTTCGGGTTGGAAAGAAACTACTGGTGGAGGAAGTTAATGGCATCTAAATACAACACTATAGAGGAGATTGGATTACCACTTCTTCTCCCCCCTCCCTAGGCTGTTCTGTATGGAGGAAAATAATGGACATTCTCCCCATTTTCAGTAGAGGTTTAAGCCCCAACCTTGGGAAGGGGGACAAGCTATCCTTATGGAAAGATCCCTGGTGTGGAAAAACTCCTCTTTCAGAGCTATTCCCACATCTATTTCAGTTAGCTGATTTTTTTTTTTTTGATCAATAGCACTTTCATTAATTCATCAATAGAAGATTTACAAAAGGAAGACAAACACGCTTATCTTCCAAGAGCAACAAGGAACCTCAAGAAAAGGAAAAAAGAAAGAGAAAAGAAAGAAAACACACTAAAGTTACAGCTTGGCCCAAAAAAGTGAATCCCTTTCTGCCCCTTGTTTAGCTAAACCGTCAGCTAGGGAATTAGCCTATCTTTTAACCCAACGTATCTTAACTTCCATCTCCCGCACCAGCCACTTGAATTTCCTCCTCTCATTATTGTATTTCAGTTAGCTGATCATCAAGATGCAGTGATTGCAGAATGTTTTGAGGTGGTGGGGAAACCCAGTAGCCTGGTGCCCTTCTTTTAGAAGGAACTTTAGGATTGGGAAATTCCAGACCTGGCTGATCTACTCGAACTGTTCTCCCTTCAACCCCTAAATCTGCTCAAAGAAGACAGCTGGTCCTGGACTTGGAGCACAGATGGCCTCTTCTCTGTCAAGTCATTTGCCGCTCACCTGACAACGAGTGTTTCAGAAGACATGCCTGCTTCCAGAATCTGGAATCCACTTCTCCCTTAAAAATCAATGCTCTGGTGTGGGCTGCAGCTCTAGACAGGTGTTTAACTAGAGCCCACCTATTTAAGAGAGGGGTTCATATTTAGGATCAGAGTTGTGTGTTATGTGGTCAAGAAGTGGAGGATAACAGTCATCTGTTTCTGCGCTGCTCAATATCTGCTATAGTTTGGAATCATTTTCTTGGTTCGGTGGTTCTTGCTTGGTCAATGCCAACTTCGGTGAAGGAGATGTTGTGGAGCTGGGGGTTACAGGGATTTTCAAAGCTTGCTTCAGCTGTGTGGATGTCCATTCCAGCTGCCATCAGTACCATTTGGGCAGAAAGGAACAAAAGACTTTCAGAATATTTATAAGCATCCGGAAGACCTGATATCTATTTCTTTTGGAAAGTTGATTTCCTGGGTCTCGACTTTGAAGGGGAATTCAGGCTACTCAGTTGGGGGCTAGGCTAAATTCTAGGAGCCTATGGCATCTGTAATCTTGTTATGTTTGGGCTGTTTCCCCATCTAAGGTGTTCTGTTGGGGGGCCTTTGTACTAGTATTTCTTATCAATAAAGTTTACCTTACCTTTTCTCAAAAAAAAAAAGAAATAATGAAAGTATCGATTTGAGATAACGGAAAACAAGAAATAGACAATAAAAATATTTTTCTATTATTGTCTTTTTTACTTTTATTTTTATTTCTTTTATCTTCCTTGGTATTTTCTTTAATTTTTGTTGTTTTCTTTTTCCTAGTACTTTTTGTTTTATTTTTAGATTAGAATAATGTGAGAGGAGGTTTTGTTTCTAAATGGGTGATATGAGACTTTTTACGGGTATTTTCAGAATAAAAAACCATTCCCATGGTTTGTAATAGAAGGTGCATTAAGCAAAGCGGTTGCAAAGTAGAGGGGGTCTTAGTAATACACAAACTATAGTGTAGGTCTTGGTATGTACATGAAACTATAGGGGGTATCTTAGTAAATGACCCTTAAAACAACATATTGGTTGAGGAAATCCTGATGGTTCTTTATGTATTAACAGATGGAATCCGTCGATTTACCGATTCTAGATGGAGCTCCTGTTGATGGAAATCTTATGATGATTGGAAATATGGGAAGTGGCATGGCTGAAGATGATGCTGTAGAAATAGAGAGGATTTCACACCATGTTGATGATATGATTGCAAAGGTTGATGAGGTGAGATTTTAATAAATCATGATTCAAGTATTGATATCCCCCCACCTGAAGGTAAATATTTTGTATGTACCTCTAAGTGGTTTAACAACTGTTTATGTTATTAGATGTGTCAGTATGTCTTTAATGCTCCAAATCTTAAATCAGGCCAGAAAGGTTATAGAAATGTTGCCAAATTAAACTCATGGTATTATACCCTAAATTATGGAATTCTATCTAGCTTTGAATAGAGATTTTTTTTTTGGTAATAACAACTTCAAGTAAAAATGTGAATAAGATAGACTGTTCCCAATTCATCTCATTAGATTGAAAAACCTAAAAATGGTTATTTAAAACACAAATTCAAAACCTGATTTTCCTTAGGAGTTCTTAATCAGATGGGTTTGAGTGCTGCCTCAGTTCTTAGGAGTTTCAGTAGCAGATTTTACTAATGACTGGAACTCTATTATTTTGTGATTACTATTGTATATCACTGTACTGCTATAGTGATACCTTCTGAGAAGTTTATTGTCATACTTGTATAGTGGAGGGTGTCTTGCCCTCCCTTTTCACTTTTCATTTTTATATTATAATAAAACACTACCATTTATAAAAAAAAACTGATTTTCCTTGACCTAAATTGCCACATCTTAGCTCATCTCAGGCTTCAAGAACCACAAAAAAAATGTCAACCAGATCATCCAACTCCTCAGTACCATCATCCTCACAAGTGAGGACAGAATTACACACAAGATAGTAGAACATTCAGTAACAGGAATACTAAAATCAAGAACCACTTGGTCAAAGTGCCCTCTACTGATTTGACTAACATCCCACTCTTCAATTATATATTTCACTTTCTTTTCTTGGTAACGCCATAATGGAGATAGTGACATTGATCCCAACAGCAACCTTTATGTCCATGTGTTTCATGACAAAATGATTTTCTTTTTTTTTTTGGGGGGGGGTGTACTTGGAGAATGTGAGTATCTCCATTGTCATATCTTTGTAGAAACCATCTTCATGACCTCAGAATCATTTTTCTTCAAGAAATTGGGCTCCTTCGAAGTTGCTTGTCAGATTACGTGTCAATCTTAGTCAGGGATTCAGCAAAGCAAACTTGTCACTGAAGAAAACAGACCTTCAGAGTTCGGCAATGAGGGTGTAGAGAATGAGGGTTTCGAACATTGCTCTCTCTCTAACACCCTAACAGCATTTTATTAAGATAAACTTTGAATAATTACAAGGATGCCCTTAGTTGGGCAAGAATTTACACAGAACATAACATAGAAAGGATGGGCCAGAGTAAGGCCCATTACAGACAAGAACATAAACAGTAAGAAAGAATAAAAGAATAAACAGCCTATGGGCCATTCGGCCCATCTTCTCTACACTCCCCCTCAAGCTGAGCATAGATGTCAATCATGCCAAGCTTGCCAGTATCATGCTAAAGTTTTGCCTTGGGAATGCCTTTGGTGAGAAAATCTGCCAACTGTCCTTCAGATGTGATGAAAGGAAGGCATACTTCACCCGAAGAAACCCTTTCTCTAATGAAGTGTCGATCAACTTCAATATGCTTAGTTCTATCATGTTGCACTGGGTTGTGAGCAATGTTGATGGCAGCCTGATTATCACAGTACAACATCATTGGCTTGTCATGTTCAACCCCAAGTTCCTCCATCAATGATTTTAGCCATAAAAGTTCAGAGACTCCATGTGCCATGGCTCTGTATTCTGCTTCAGTTGAAGACCGAGCAACAACCGATTGTTTCTTGCTTCTCCAAGAAACAACATTACCAGCCACCAAGCTGCAATACCCAGAAGTAGATCTTCTGTCATCAATGTTTCTGGCCCAGTCAGCATCTATGTAGGCTTCAAGTTTCATGTGACCATGCTTGGCAAACAGAATTCCCTTTCTTGGGGAGCCCTTCAAATAACACAGGATTCGCTCTGCTGCTGCCATGTGTGTCTCGAGGAGCATGCATGAATTGGCTAATGCAACTGACTGCATATGCAATATCTGGCCGAGTCATGCATAGGTACAGAATTTTCCCAAGAAGCCTCTGGAAGATTCCTTTGTCTTCTAACAATGTCCCATCTGAGGCAGAGAGTTTATGACTCATATCAATAGGAGTAGCAACTGGTCTAGCACCCATCTTCCTAGTTTCAGAGAGCAAGTCAAGAATATACTTCCTTTGGGAGATAAGAATCCCATCCCTGGATCGAGCAACTTCTATGCCAAGAAAGTATCTCAGTTCCCCCAAATCTTTAATCTCAAACTCTGTATGGAGGAAAGATTTGAGATCATGAATTCCTGAAACATCATTACCAGTCACTACAATGTCATCTACATACACAATGAGGCAGAGAAAACCTTTTGATTTCTCATATAACATAATTCATCCAATTAGACTAACAACTGGGTTTTTTGTTATTTGGGTAAGCCCCATTTGGGAAATCACGTAGATATTTCCTTAATTACATCTCTGCTAGGGGCAGAGAAAACCTTTTGATTCTAATTCAGAAGTACCAATGAATAGAGACTAAGCTAAGTATGGTTTTTCTACAGAATTTTCTTTTGAAAATTCTGGTATATATTCCCTCTTTATTTGAGAGAAAACCAGCATATAAAGAAACAAACATTGTATGCATAACAAGTAAATAGGTATCATAAAAAGCATGTTTCATCAATAAGGCTACAAATGGCCTTTAAATTATGGTTGTGTGCATTATCATGCTGTGAGGAACCATAATCAACCAAGTTTCATGAACAAGGCTGTAGATGGTTTTTCCCCTCACACATAGGTTAGTAGGTTGTAAGGAACCATAATCAGCCAAGTTTCATGAACAAGGATGTAGATGGTTGTCTCCTTACATGTATTCCAATATGAAACAAGGAAGAAAAGAAAAATAAAAGGAAGAAAGAAAGGAGTGAGAGGAATTGATAGAATATGGGCTTCCATCTCATGTGAGAAGCACAAGGAGTATCATATTGAAGAGGTGTAGGAAGAACACATGATTCCCTACCTTCTTCTTCCTTTTTCTTTTATGCTCTCCACACCAATCTTCTTCTCTTTTCTCTTCCCACTTGTTTCTTAATGCTAGAAATCCTGCATATAAATTAGTAATAGCCAACAAAAAAGGCATTAGCCCCTTCTCCTTGTAGGAGAGGGGTTTATATAGAGGAGGGAGGTAGTTAAGCAACTCCCCACTCCTCTCTTCTTAGAGTGCCAAGTGTCACCCCACTTAAAATGGGTCAAGGAGGGAAAAGAAACTCTTCCTTCTTAAGGTGACAGTGTCCCCCCACTTCAAGTGGTTAAAGGAGGGAAAATAACTCTCTCTCCCTTAGGGTGACACGTGCCCCCTCACTTCAAGTGGTTAGATGAGGGAAAATAATTCTCTCTCCCTTAGGGTGACATGTGTCCCCCCACTTCAAGTGGTTAAAGGAGGGAAAATAGCTCTCTCTCCCTAAGGGTGACATGTGTCCCCCCACTTTAAGTGGTTTAGGGAGGGAAATTAAATCCTTCTCCCTAGGGTGACATGTGTCCCTCCACTTAAAGTGGTTAGAGGAGGGAAAATAGTCCTTTTGTTAGAATAGGACAAGTGGCATCCCCTCATAAATAAGTGGGACACCTCACAATTAATTAATCAAAATGGATTTAGGGCCTGCTGTTCCACTAAATGGGCTCTACTGCAGGCCCATTAAATGGTTATTGTATTACAAATAAGCCCAAATAACTTGGGGCCTGTTGGACTGCAGGCCCCTTTCTTTATTAAAATGTTTCAGCCCACCAATAGGACTGATTGGGCTTCTAAGAAAGCCATTTTTTTTCTTCTTTATTATTATTTTTTTAAGCTGTGACTGGGAGTATATTAATAACCTGCTCCCAGTCCAGCAAACTTAAGGACTTAACACTGCTGCAGCATATCATTTGCTTGACACCAAAAGTGAATGCAATTGCATGCTCATTGATCTGATCATCCTTAAGCTGTGTTTGGATCAGTGTTCATTTGACGTTTGGGGCAGAACAGAGGGGGTCAAATTCTACAAGTTTCTGGATTTCACTATTTGGTTTCATTTTTGTACATTATAGAGGAAACTAGCATTTTAAGCCTTTTTTCTGTATTTATTACGGATTCAAATTTCAAGGGTCAAGGGGAAATTCATTTGAATTCAACAGAATTGATGTGTGTTTGAAATTCAATTGTTGTGATCCACACACAAAATTACTAATTCCAGATTAAAAATCACTAGTGGAATTAATAATGATGATGGCTTGGTAAGCCTGAGAGATTACAACAATCATTCTTGATATGGCATGATGCTCAAGAATATCAACAAGGGTGCTGTAGTACTTTGCACTCTCAAACATCCACACAACAATGCCAATGTTGATACAATTCTCACTCTCGACCTTGAGCTTGTCATGCACCCAAGCTTATTTCAATGACCTCTTGTTCATCTGAACAACTGGCTTTTCAATTTCTCAATGACATTCTTGTCAATTCCTCCAAGTTTGTAGAGAGGGTAATAGGTAGTGGTCAATTAGGAAAGCTCACATTGGTCAGTGGCAATAATGTTAATGACAATCATTTCCTTACCCATTAAGAATTGTTAGAACAGCAAAGACAAGAAGCTTTACCAGAAGCATATTTCTCAGGATTCAAGACCACAGTGATAATCTCCTACCATAGTACCATCTCAAGGAGAGAGTTGGATCAAACAAAGACTTAATCCTTGATATATGCTTTACTTGCCTAAGGGCCTGTTCTTTTGCTCTGATGTCTGACATCTGAAAGTGCAATAATTACATTAAGAGGTGTATTGGTATTGGTGAACTTTTCTTTCCTCTGAACTTTGAAAGCATAGAATGCTGTTCTGAATTTTGAATTCTGAAAATTGTCAAATATCCATTTTAACCCCATATATGAGAATTTTTGTTTGTGTTTTGGGGGTATCATTGGAAAACAAAAAGTTGTAAGATTCCCCTAAGAGGTAAGAGTTAAGAGGAAATGAACAGGCCCTAAACCTGGATCTATAAACTAGAGGGTGTAAATTGATTACTCGATTTGAAGAATTTCCACTGTGTCAGGCCCTAGTTTGGTCTTTTTCAAAATTTAAGAAATGATTAACCAAAGCTGTCCCAAGTTGTATCCTTACTATAAATTTATTGAGCGTGCCTTACTATAAATTCCACTAGTCTTGCTTAGACCATATGGTATGGTTATAAGCTACATTTTTGGTCGGAGGGCAAGACTGTAAGAATGGTTTTGAGTTTCAAGGTTTTGAAAACTAAGCATATGCTGAAGCACTGGAACAGGTGGTTCATGGTTCAGGTGTCCAAGCATCACTTCCAAATCATTGAACCAACGAATAGGAAGAGGAAAAACGCATATAAAAAAGGCATATATTTGTGCTGGTCTTTTGTCTTTTCTATGGTTGATCTTTTTCTTCTTTTTTTTTTGCATTCACCATATTGTTTATTTTTACAGTAGGAACATTCCCTCATTATTCATTCTCATACAATGATTGATGAACAACAAAAAACATATAATAATAGCACAAATGTATAAATGAAATCATAGTTTTTGATAGATATAAATGAAATCATAATTACCTAATCAAAATTTGTCTTTTTAATATTGTCTGGAAATTTTATATAAATAAAAATACCAAGTCCCGGGCAGGGTGGGTCTGAAGTTGATTGAAACCACTATGACAATTGGTTGACAGTCTTAATGGATCCATTAGTGGTTTTAAAAACACTGATGTGAGGCCTAAGCTTGAGTATATGCTTCAGATTTTTACCTTAGTGTGCTTTTGTTATGCCTTGCCTTGGGTTGCTTCCCAAATGCCTCAGAATGTCACATTATGTACTTGCATTTTTTGAGATAACTGAATGTATTTCTTCTCATTGTTTCAACTAAAGCAGTAGATTGAATGGCTTTATCTTTGAAATTAAATACTGTTTTACTTTTACCAAATGGCTTATCTTTGTTGGAATTGTAGGATTGCCACTGTATGGCCATTTTCAAAGTTCCTATTTGAATTTACCTTACATTGAAATTTTGAATTTTTTCCTTGTTCTGGGGAACCTTATACATTTTCTTTTTTTTTATATATAATATTAATTTGCAGCTTGAGCAAAGAGTAAATGAAGTTGAACAGTTCTACTTAACTTTGAGTAAGAAGCAGCCAAACAATTCAAAAGGTAGCTCAGTTGTGAAGGAAAAAGACGAAGAAAAACATATTTCTAGCATCAAGAAGCAGCAACAAGATGCAACGCGAAGGGAAGCGGCTAGTGCAAAGAGGATGCAAGAACTCATGCGCCAATTTGCCACAATATTGCGCCAGGCAATTACCAATCCTTGTATATTCCTCGTGATCACATATATTTTTTTATTGACTTCTCATGATCATATATTATTTGTCAAATTATGTTAATTAATAGAATAATAAAAGACTTAAACATATTGTCTCAATATGAATCTCCAAACGTGGTCATCCTTTTTCCCTCTGTTGGTAAAGCATCTCTTTGTTCTTTGGATCTTAATATGAATCTCCAAACGTGTTTCTTTCATTCTGAAACCCTCTCTAAATCTTATGATCTTATTTTTATCTAAAAGAATTATTAAAATCTCTATGAGCTTCTAATGCTGTTTTTATCTCCCATTGCTTAACCAATTTAATAATGTGTGGTGTGGCATGTATATTAGCGAGGGGCTTTAAACTATCATTTGATCACGTAATTAAACTGTCAATGCGGAAAAGAACAAAACAAAGCAAATGCTTCATATGTTATGCTGCTATCAAATCTAAACTACCTCTTCAATAGTCTGTAGTTGAATATATTGTTTTTTTTTTGTAAAAATTCACCATGAAAGTTTGGTACATTGCTTGAATGAAACTAGAGATGGTTTGAATTGCTTCCCTTCTTTTTTGCAGTTGATTCCTAGATATCAGAGAGAGATTGCTGATAGTCTAGTTTGGGCAGGTTTAGGAGGATTTTTCTATATACTGACAACTCTATCTAGTCTAGTTTTTCTTTTAGGAGAATGTGGTTGGAAGTGGGCTTTTTGGTAAAGATATTACATCCTTTCATGTATATCTGCTTTTGTTTTCTGTTATCTTTTACAAAAACCAAAAAACAAAAAGAAAAGAAAAGAAAAGAAAAACATTATAAAAGGTCCATAATCAGTTGTTGTGCTGAATATAAACAGATTTGTCACTTTTGGCAAAAGGCGGTAATTGCAAATTCAGATTTCTTTTAATTGTTTTTAGGTGTTAGTGATCTCTTTTAACTACCTTTTTTTCAATGGTGCCCAATACCTGAAGTATTTATGGTTCGAATAAACTTTCTTTTCATCATCTTGAGCTGTAAATCATTGTCCTTTGTATCCCATTACTTGCCAGATCACACAACACAAATGGGCATGGCCTTTTATGGAACCTGTGGATGTTGAAGGTCTTGGTTTACATGACTACTATGAGGTAAATATTTTTACCATCTTCTCACTTTATTAAAATTCTTGGTCATGCATGGCAGACATATTTTCTCTCATTATAATGAATCAGCATATGCATAACTCTGAACAATGTAAAGTATTTGATATTGACTCCACTTGAGAGGGTGCTATTTCATTTTGCAGAACACTTACCTGCTTATTATTTAGATTTAGATTATAACTGTGGGTTTTAAAATGAATCATGTCTAGTCCTGGTTGTGGCTTTCAACTCAGTTGACTTGTGGGAATATTGTCCTTGATTAATTGTCTTCTTTTTTCCTTGTCCTTTAAGCTCTTCGATGTTTCCAGTGTAGGCCATGGATTGATTGCTATCGGTGTTGTATTTAGGTTATTGACAAGCCCATGGATTTTAGCACAATAAGGAATCAAATGGAAGCTAAGGATGGTTCTGGATACAAGAATGTCCGAGAAATATGTACTGATGTGAGGTTGGTTTTCAAGAATGCAATGACATATAACGATGAAAGAAGTGATGTTCATGTGATGGCAAAAACCTTGCTGGCAAAATTTGAGGAGAAGTGGCTTCAACTTTTGCCCAAAGTCATTGAAGAGGTAAAAGCATGTTATCCTAATATAAATTAAAAGCTTGTCATTGAAGAGGCAAAATTTGATTTGAAGTGATGTTCATGCAGTTCCATTTGTTGGAAATGTATTGTCTGCTGCTTTCTGATCATTGGGACTCCTTTAGGAAATGTATTATACACTTCTATTTCATTATTTGGAATCCCAGGTCAAGTCCCAAACCTGATTACTTGCAGGAAACAAGACTTAAGGAGGAGGAAGCTGAGGCCCAACGTGATATGCAACTTGCTCAGGAGGCTGCTAATGCAAAAATGGCTAGGGATATAAGTAGTGAGGTTTGTATTTATGCTAGCAGAAGCACGAATCTGGAATTAGCTTCTTAGAAAAGTACAGATGTCCATTTAAAACTGTTTTAGGAATGGTCACAATTCTGTTCTTTAAAGGATGTTCACTTGTATGGAGAGCATGATGAATAATGCATTGACAAAATTACTGTGGGTGCTTTTCAGCTTTGTGAGGTTGATATGCATTTGGAGGAACTGAGAGAAATGGTGGTCCAAAAGTGCAGGTTTGTTCATTATATTGGATCTTTTTTCCTGGTAAAGTCTTTTTTTTAATCTAATGATGTGCTTTTTGAACTTCAATTATGCCGTTCCTAATTATTTTCAGGTCTAGGTTTGATCTTGTTGTTCTTTCCATTATTTTTTTTTCCATTTAATCAGTTACGCAAAAAAAAAAAAAAGTTACAGTAATTGAAATCTCCTAATATAGTCTTTTTTTATTGGTAGCAAAAAAGTTTTATTGGGGTTGAATCAATCATACCAAGATTATATAACTGGAAATGTCAAACTAAAGATAGAAAGAACAACTAGTTTAATTTTGAAAAACATTCATTTTTAATGAATAATGCTGCAAAAAAGCTCAAGCTAAAATGAGGCTTTTAGAGCAGGCTATGGCCCATAGAATAGAAATGCGGCTGAGGATGAGAACTAACCATTTAGTGCATGCCATTTAGGCAATTGATATCAGTATAGTTGGATTGTTTTTCACCATTTTGTTTGTAACATTATTTTAAGGTTTCAACTGATGAATGGGTATTATTGTGTAGATCATGTGTTCAAAAGTTTATTTTCTGAGAAAGTTTTACCACACTGACTTTTTTTGTTGCTCTAAAAGCAAAAAAAAAAAAGTGTTACAGTTTATCAATGTCAAATTGGTCCGTCTGATTGCTTTGGATTAAGCACTTTTTTTTATCAGTAAACATGTATTTTATTAAAATTCAGATTGTAAACAGTTTATACAACTTGGTGATGGGACTGTTGATCCCCTTTAATCACACTATTCTATCCCTCATTACAGTGCGGCCCAAAATAATTGCTGTCTCAATGTCCCCTGTTTTGCTAAACCATCAGCTAGTCCATTTGCACTTCTTCGGATCCATTTTAATTCAGCCTCAACCTCTTTTGCAATCTTCTCCACTTCCCTTATAACATGTTTAAACGTCTGGGGTATGGCTGCTGTTTTCTGCCCATGAAATTACTACTTTTGAATCCCCTTCCACTTCAACATGTCTGTATCCTAGTTGTTTGGCTAGCTTTAACCCTTGTAATAATGCCAATATTTCAGCCTTCAGTGAGTTTTCGGTGCCAATCAGTCCTGAGAACATATCCAATATCCTCCTTTCAGAATTTCTTAATACTCCTATTCCTGAGATGCCCGGATTTCCACAGGAGCTCCCATCAAAATTCAGTTTTACTTTATTGCCTTTTGGTGGTTTTCACTCCAGCCTTTATCTCTTACTCTTGAAGACTGTGCTACTTCGGACCATGTTCTTAGAATGTCTGTGACTGAGAAGACTTGAAAGCTATCCAAGGGTTTTACCCAATGGGCTACTTTCACCTTGCTACTATCAATCACTTCATCTATTGTTCTACTCTTTTCCAAGAAAATTTTGTTGTTCCTCTCTTTCCATATTACCCAACAAATTACTGCCTTTGTTGCTTTCCACATTATCATCCATCTTTTCTTTCGCTGTCTCAAGAATTCATGGTTGAAGAGTCCTGCCACATCTTGAGGGGGCACCCACCTGCAGCCAAAGAGAGTACAAAAGAATTTCCTCTAAGGAATTTAATTAAGGGATTTTAGCAGACATAGTGCATACTTATACACCTTGAATAGGGAAACCCTAATTCTACTCAAGTTCTTTTTTTTTTTGTGAATTATGATCGAAACAGGGACAAAAGGGTTTGGGAAGTAAACGAGAGGGGTGGAGGAAAAAAGAGGAAGGCCTTGGACAGTAGCGATTGGGGATACAAGCTGTAAAGAGTATATAATAGGAAGAGGAGAGTGTTGGGTTCTGAATCAGCCCCAAAGGAAAGAAATGGGGATGAAGTATTAATTCAGGAGGAAATTTTGGAGGGAAGAAGGGAGAGGGTGGATGAGGAGGAAAAAAAGAGTGAGGAACAGGGAGGGATGGCAACAATCTCGGAAAGAGAAGTGGAAATTAGTAAGCTAATGGAGAGGGAAGTGACAATGTGCAAATCCTTGTGTCTGTTCTTCTGGGGAGTGGAAGGTTTTGCAAGAAAGGCATTTGAACAATTTGAGAGAGAGAGAGAGAGAGAAGGGGATGAGGAGGAAGCATTGGGTGAGGATATATGAAGAGTCAATTTCTTACTTTTGAAAGATTTGGGGTAGAGGGGAGAAGGTTGAGGTTATTAAGCTGAACTAAAGAGGATTGGAGAAGAGAATCGGGAGATCTTTGGTGAGAACCTGATAAGCAGCCTTTTATCCAAAAGAGATGACCTGTTAGGGGTGGTGTTTCAAATCTATTAAGGTGGTGGTCACTTCAGATGGGCATCTTGTCTCGGATTGGGTCTGGTGACCCCGGTGTTTGAACAGAGTAGCAGTTGAGATTTGGGGGAGATGTAGTGGAATGTATTTTTTTTTTTCAGATTTGTAGTAGTTTCCAGTTTGGTTGTTATGGTTTTTAGCTGCTTTGTATTATCAAGGTGCCTGCTTGTCACCTCTGCCTTGTATTTTTTTCTTTCAATAAAATTTCTTTTATTACTCTTCAAAAAAAAAAGGTAGCTGGACTAGCTGAAACTGAACTGTGGGGTGCTTGGCACAATTTCTTGTATATATCACCTATTATTTCTTGTATAATTATTTTGGAAAGGTAGATTGTTATATAATGTATCAAGGTTAATAGATTGCAGACCTTGATTTTCATGGTTGTTTTTTTATGATAAATGGCATGTTGGTACCTTCACTTAAGATGGACAAGAGGAAGAGGGTCCCTTAATACAACAGAAATTTAGATAGACAAAAGTAAGCAATGGGAAAAACCTGAACATATAAACATTCCCCTTGATGAGGAATAAATCACCCGCCTTCCCTGCTGGAGGACAGGTTGGACGAGTAGTGGTTGAGGTCAGCAGACCGATCTGCAAGAAAACAGAATCAAAGTACCTGACTACCTGGGGTTTGGACCTAGGCTGGACACTCCGATGCTTAAGTTAGCTGATCTATGTGAGGTTGCTAAGAGAGCAGAGAAAGATAGTGAGAGCAAGAGAGCTGATTGCACTTAATTGTGCGTACCTTGTGAAGGCATGGAGATGCCCTTTTATAGGCCCTGGAGTCCAAGAGCTGTGTTCAAGATATCCAGGAGCGGTAGTCCTTATTGGCTTGTTATCTTCAAGGCACGTTCTACCGATGTTGGCAGTGATCCTCATCTAGTCGCTCCGAAGCGTGCAGGAACTGGGGTCATCCCTACCGGGTAGGCAATGTGCCACCGTCCAATTCGGAACCGAATGGCGTGCTAACCAGATAAGGACAGCCCGCCACGTAGGTTAGTACCCCGAAGGTCGATTGGCTACTCAAGTCGTTGGCTGCCCAGGTTGGGGAGGTCAAGCCGACATCTGAAGTCATCGGCTTGTTCTCCTAAAGTGGTATGCTCCGCTCTATCATTGAGCAATATGTCGGTCTTCCTTTGGTTGAGATGTAGGTTGGGTTAGTTGGCTTAGGCTGACCTGGCTGAGTGTGATCTCTCCCCATGTGGCGCCAAGGTGTCATTAGACAGTTCAGATTCGCCATGTGTCTCTTCGTGATTTGTCAGCCAGATTACCCCTCATCACCCCTAAACATTCAAAAAGAAACAAAAAATGACACTGTCCATTGCCTTGTAAAGTGAGTGGGTTGTCATCCATCTTTCAAAGGCCTTAAGAACAGTTGCCCAACACCTAAGGAATTTTCAACTTTTCTGGCAATAGCCTCCAAGGTGGAGATTTTTCCCCTCAAGATTCTTTCATTCCTCTTCTTCCAAACTGGCCTATTGATGTAGGATGATTGAAAAGCCTTGGAACTTTTACTTTTTTAGGGATTAATTTCACAGCATTCAAAAGAAGAGGAACATCAAAATTGTATGAATCTGATTAGGAAATTGATAGGGTCATTTAGATATTAAAGAAATAATGTATAATGAGCAGCCCTATGAGGGGGAAATGATTAATGGAACCACTTAATGAGCAACCTATTATGAATAATGTTAAGGGCCCGCGAATAGGATCTCGTCACAGGTCGGTTAACGTTCCCTTGTTTCTCTCTTTTTTCGAGGAACCTATCTTTAGCGCCTTTATGGTGATTTGTTAAAGAGATCACCAACTCTCCTCTGCTCTTTCTTGACTGAAATTCTGGATGGATTTATTGAATAACATCTGCTCCTTAAATAGGAATTACAAGAGTCCTTCTTAAGGAAACTTTCTAAAAAAGAACTTTCTAAAAACATTAGGAAACTTTCTAAAAGAAACATTAAGAAACTTTCTAAAAGACCTAGGAAAAAATAATGCTACTGCCTAATTAATAGGAACACTGAATCTAGCTAAGAGATAAGATAGGAACACTGAATCTAGATAAGATAAGATAGGAACACTGAATCTAACGCTCATTACTGCTGCTGTCTGCGGCTGTATTCCTTTCCAACTAAAGCATCTACAATAAATAACCAGTTTATTGGAAACTAAAGTGGACTAGACAGTCAGACTGTTCAGGCCAGAACCCGACCTCTTAATGGTATTGTCTGTAGTTGAACTGATATGCTATAAAAACTGGATGGATCCATTTACTCTTTCCTATTTCTCAGTGATATTCCATGATCAAGACTTACCTAAATCCCGTAAAACATTTTTTTAATCAGCAAGTCACATGAAACCATTTCATAAAATTTCATTTGGTATCTACTTTTTAATAAAGCAACTCAACTCCAATTCTTGAATAATCCATGTCACTTCTGGTTTCTATTGTAACAAAAGAGTTCCTTTTATGTGGAACAAGACTTAAATTAGTAATTATGATCTTACTTCTTACATATGGACGGTTCTTCAATATCTTGTTTATTCACAATAAGATATTTTCTTTATGCATCACTAAAAAACTGGCATTTTTTGAGAGAGATTACACAAACTGTCCATCTTTTTGTGAACTAGCTAGTTTGGTACAACTTCACAATATATAATGCTGAAACTTGGCCTTTGGCTAGCGGCTTCATGTTGAGGCCACTTTCCTAAATAAAAGAGCAAGCCCAGTGCACAAGGCTCCTGCCAATGCGGGGTCTGGGGAGGGAGAGATGTATGCAGCCTTACCCCTGCACATACAGAGGCTGTTTCCAAGATTTGAACCCTGGTCACCCAGGTTGCAATGGAGCAACCTAACCGTTGCGCCAATGTGAATGCAGACAAAGAGAGAAATTGAAGAGGCTGTTGCATAATGAGGAAGAGGAAGAAAGAGAGAAAGGATCTATGGGAATGATGACAAGCAGGGAGGGCACATTACCATGCTGCAGAAGATGAGACTGAAGAAATGCCTCTGCCATCTTCATTAAATTGGAGTAAAAGTGTGGTGTGGTGATGCCCCTGCATAATCAGGGAGGGCACATTACCATGCTGTTTATCTCCAGTCTGCTTTTCTGACATGGTGTTGAGCAAAAGTGAAAATGGAGAATTGAGAGCACAACAGCTGGGAAATATGGGTCAATTAGACTTGATTGGGGTTTAGTGAGGCTACAGGGAGTTATGGGCCATGTTCCAGGACGTTTTGATAGGCTGTGTGGTGTGGTGATGTTATGGACACACCGCTCGGCAGCACACTGCGGCGCAGTCATAGACAGCGGCACGCACAGCAGCATGCACCGCCCAGCGGTACCGCATAGCAGCACGCACCACTCGGCAGCGCGCAGCACGCACCGCCCGGCAGCGCGCAACACACGCCGCACGGCAGCAGCACTATGAGACGCATGCGCCACCCGGCAGCAGCAGTAGGGCAGGACCCACACGACAGCTCATCAGGGTGGGTCCACACTTATCTTACCACATCAGCTCTGCTCGCCAACTCGCCGCCAGCTACTCCATTCCTCGTCCCTTATCCTTATCTTATCATATCTTATCTTATCTTATCTTAAGTAAGAGTTGTGTTACCATTAGGAGTTTGAGTTAAGTTGGATTACCTAGCCTAGCCGAATCCAACAAGGAGTTTCCTTCTGTAATCTCCTATTTAAGGAGCTACGAATTGAAGTAAAGGCATTCAGTTTTAAACCAAGAAAGGTGTTAGGAGAGTACGGGTGATCTCTTGGACAAATCACCCACGCGATTGCCACAATAGGGTCTGTACGCAAGGGCAAGGGCAAGGGCAAGGGAAGACAGGAGTCTCTCCCGGCGGACCGACCCGTGACGAGATCCTATGCGCGGGCCCATAACATTCTGGTATCAGAGCCTACCGTCATGGGGGAACAAGAGCCGCTGTCTTCCAAGGCCACGAACTGGAACACAAACTTGCAGAGACCAGCATGGAGGTACGTGAGGTCAAGGATGATGTCCGGGAGCTTCGACGCTTGTTGGAGACATTCTTAGCCAATAAGGAAAGAAACTCAGAAGGAACCGCCACCAACAACAGCCGTAGACCGGACTGGGCAGAAACGCCTGGCGAACATCAGACGGCCACCCCGACTGCCGTTGTTATCCCCAAATACAGTCGGCTAGAATTTCCGTCCTACAACGGCGCTAGAGACCCACTGGGATGGTTGCACCGCTGCGAACAGTTCTTCCGCAACCAGTGCACCGATGATAGAGACAAGGTCAATCTGGCCGCTTTCCACCTCACAGAAGAGGCACAGCTCTGGTTCTACTGTCTAAAGCAGGAAGAACCCGGGCTTAGTTGGGAACAATTTAAATCCTATTGCCTCCTCCGGTTTGGACCCCCACTGACAAGCAACCCGCTGGGCGAACTGATCAACCTCAAGCAGACCGGGATTGTGGCGGCTTATCAGCGCCAGTTCCAAACTCTTCTCGCCAGAGCAGCCTCGGTACGCCCAGACCAGCAAGTCGACATGTTCACAGCAGGGCTAGTGGAACCCCTAAGGGTGGACGTCGAGATGCAGCACCCCCCTAACCTAGTCACTGCTATGAACCTCGCACGTGCCTTCGAAAGGAAGATGCAGATCTCCCACGAGGGCTTCAGTATAGGACGGCCGACACCAACATGGACGCCTTCGAAGACAGCAGGAGTGACTCCCTCTTCGATCACAAGCAGAGAACCAAGGCTGCCTGCGGGAAGCCCCTCCAGATCAGCATCAAGCATAGGAAGCAACAGGTCTGCACCCCCCATTAGGCGGCTGACCCGAGCCGAGATGGCGGAATGGCGTGCAAGGGGGCAGTACTTCAACTGCGATGACTTGTACTCCGCCGGCCACAAGTGCAAGAAGTTGTTCTGTCTCCTAGTAGAAGAACCCGAAGAGGAAGAGGACGAGCCTGCAACATCAAAACCAAAAATCTCCCTCCATGCCATTACGGGGGTCAAGACCTCCCAAACCATGCAACTGAGAGCATTGATAGCAGAACGGCCAGTTCGTATTCTGGTAGACTCTGGTAGCACCCACAATTTCATCAGTGAACAAGCGGCTTGCAAGTTAGAACTGCCCATGGAAAGAAGACCACAATTACAGGTGGCCGTGGCAAACGGGGAAAGAGTTCACAGCCCCGAAATTTGCAAAGACACCAGAATTCAGGTCGGAACAGAGTCCTTCCAAGCAGATTTATTTGTACTATCCTTGGACGAATTTGACATCGTCCTAGGTGTTAAATGGCTGATCACGCTTGGTCCAATTCTATGGGACTTCGCCGCCCTGACCATGACCTTCCACTTGGATGGCAAACCAGTCACATGGCGGGGAACCAGGATAAGAACAAGGGCGCAGCTACATACACTCCAAGGTGGGGACTCACGCGCAACAGATATGGAAAGGCTCCTTACGGACTTCTCTGCAGTATTCAAGGAGCCCAAGGGGCTTCCCCCTCCTAGAGCTTGCGACCACCGAATCCCTCTGATAACCAGATCAGATCCCGTTGTGGTTAGGCCCTACCGCTACCCTCATCGGCAGAAAGATGAAATAGAAAGGCAATGCGCAGACATGTTACAGCAAGGGATCATCCGTCCCAGTCGCTCCCCCTTCTCCTCCCCAGTTCTCTTGGTGCCCAAGCAAGACGGGACTTGGAGATTCTGTGTGGATTACAGAGAGCTTAACAGTCGGACGGTCAAAGATAAGTTTCCCATCCCAGTCGTAGATGAGCTGTTAGACGAACTCCATGGCGCGCAGTACTTCTCCAAGCTAGACCTCCGATCAGGATACTTCCAGGTCCGAATGACCCCAGAAGATGTAGAGAAAACGGCCTTCAGAACACACCATGGCCACTTCGAGTTCCTAGTCATGCCCTTCGGTCTTAGCAACGCGCCATCCACATTCCAGGCCCTGATGAACAAGGTGTTTCACTCCCATCTCCGCAGATTTGTCTTGGTATTTTTCGATGACATCCTAGTCTATAGCAAATCTTGGGTAGAGCACGTGCAGCATCTGCGAATTGTTCTTGAATTCCTGTAGTAACATCAGCTCTTCCTCAAACGGTCAAAATGCTCCTTTGGGGAATGCAGGGTCCTTTACTTAGGACATGTGATTAGCGGTCAAGGGGTCACTATGGATGACTCCAAGATTCAGACCATCAAAGAATGGCCCAGACCGCAATCCGCCAAGGCCCTCCGTGGTTTCCTAGGGCTAACCGGCTACTACCGCAAGTTCGTTCACAATTACGAACTGCTGGCAGCCCTGCTAACAAGTCTGCTCAAGAAAAACGCCTTCCTCTGGGACGGTACAGCTGAAGCAGCCTTTGTAAAATTAAGAGAAGCCCTCTCCTCCACACCAGTTCTACAGTTGCCAAACTTTGATCTTGAGTTCACAGTGGAGTGTGACGCCTCCGGCACCGGCATAGGCGCGATACTACAGCAACAAGGGCACTCAATCGCCTTTTTCAGCCGCAAGCTGGCCGACCGCCACCTTAAGTTGCCCGCCTACGAACGAGAACTCATTGGCCTAGCTAAGGCAGTGTAGCACTGGAGGCCGTACCTGTGGGGCAGATCTTTCATAGTCAAGACGAACCATTACAGCCTCAAATATTTGCTGGAACAACGGCTCACCACCTCGCCACAACAGCATTGGGTCAACAAACTCCTAGGATTCGACTTCCGGGTAGACTACAAGGCTGGGGCCTTGAACCGTGCCGCAGATGCCTTGTCCCGTCGCGAAGACGACATGCTACTCCATGCAATCTCCCAGCCCCGAGCCTCCCTGCTGGAAGACATTCGGAATGAACTGCCACAGTCACCCAAATGGAGCGATCTGCTCAAGACAATACAGGCGGGAACGGCCAACCCCAATTGGAGCATGCAGGACGGGTTGGTACTGTACAAGGGCCGAATTTATCTTCCAACCGACTGCCCCTTAATTCCCTCCGTTATCTCCAGCATACACAACGCCACGCATGAGGGCATCCAGAAAACACTACACCGCCTCCATGCAGATTTCCACTGGCAGGGCATGAAGGCTTCGGTACGGGACTTCATCCAGAACTGTTCAACGTGCCAGCAGCAGAAGTGGGAAAACTTGCACCCAGCAGGCCTTCTCCAACCCCTCGCCCTCCCCACTCAGATCTGGGCAGATATTTCCATGGACTTCATCGAAGGCTTACCCAAGGTGGGAGGGAAATCGGTGATATTTGTAGTGGTGGACCGCTTCTCAAAGTATGCCCACTTCCTGCCCTTATCTCACCCCTACAGCGCGGTCTCAGTGGCCCACGCCTTCTTTGGCCACATCTTCCGATTACATGGGCTAACCGAGTCCATTGTAAGTGACAGGGACCCGATCTTTACCAGCGCCTTCTGGAAGGAGCTCTTCCGACTGTAGAGAATAGACCTCGCCTTCTGCTCCGCCTACCATCCATAGACTGACGGCCAAACAGAGGTGGTGAATCGGACAATAGAGATGTACCTCCGCTGCCTTGTGGGAGACCGGCCCAGGCGCTGGGTGGAGTGCCTTCCGTGAACCGAATACTGTTATAACACAGCCTACCACTCCTCCCTTGGCATGACTCCCTTTCGGGTGGTATATGGCCGAGACCCTCCCCGTCTTCTATCGTACGAACCAGGCTCGACACGGCTGGAAGAAGTAGATCGCAGCCTCCGAGATCGCGATGCCCTCCTGGCCGAAGTCTCCTTGCGCCTACAGCAGGCACAGACGCGCATGAAGCACGCCTACGATCAGCACCACCGCGAAGTCACCTTCGAGCCGGGATAGTTCGTTTGGCTGAGGCTCCAACCCTACCGGCAGCTCTCCCTCAGGTGTCGAGGACCCCCCAAGCTAGCCCCAAAGTTTTACGGGCCCTTCAAGGTTCTCAGGCAGATCGGGAAGGTTGCCTATCAACTCGAGCTACCAGAGCACAGCAGAATCCATGACATCTTCCATGTGTCCCTCCTGAAGCCTTTTACAGGGACTCCCCCGGACCAAGTGCCCCCCTCTACCACCTCTAAAGGACGGCAGACCCATCTTCCAACCTCGGGCTCTTGTACGGTCGCGCATCAATCAGGGTACCTTCGAGGTTCTAGTGGAACGGGACGGACTACCATCAGCTGAGGCCACCTGGATCCCCTGGAACGATCTTCACAGCGCCTACCCCGAACTTGAGCTTGAGGACAAGCTCGTAGTCCAGGAGGGGTGTGATGTTATGGGCACACCGCTCGGCAGCACACTCGGTGCAGTCATAGACAGTGGCACGCACAACAGCACGCACCGCCCAGCAGTATCGCACAGCAGAACGCACCGCCCGGCAGCAGCACTGTGAGATGCACGCGCCACCCGGCAGCAGCAGTAGGGCGGGACCCACACGATAGCTCATCAGGGTGGGTCCACACTTATCTTACCACATCAGCTCTGCTCGCCAACTCGCCGCCAGCTACTCCATTCCTCGTCCCTTATCTTATCTTATCTTATCTTATCTTATCTTATCTTAAGTAAGAGTTGTGTTACCACTAGGAGTAGGTAATTAGGAGTTTGAGTTAAGTTGGATTACCTAGCCTAGCCGAATCCAACAAGGAGTTTCCTTCTGTAATCTCCTATTTAAGGAGTTACGAATTGAAGTAAAGGCATTCAGTTTTCAACCAAGAAAGGTGTTAGGAGTGTTCGGGTGATCTCTTGGACAAATCACCCACGCGATTGCCACAATAGGGTCTGTACGCAAGGGCAAGGGCAAGGGAAGACAGGAGTCTCTCCCGGTGGACCGACCCGTGATGAGATCCTACACGCGGGCCCATAACAGGTGATGGGTTCCTTGGAATCTCATATCCAGATTTATAACCACTGGTGATAAACATGGAAGCAGTTATTAGAAGCAGTTGTTGGATGAATGCAGAGGAGTCTGGGTACTGCCTCTAAGGAAGTAAGGAGTAATGTCAATAATTGAGAAATGGAACCCCTTGTTGGTTTTCTTTCAAGTCTCAATCATATCTCTCCAACAAGTACAAGAGGCTGGACACACTGTGGAAGCCAGATCTGGGTGGCATGTTTCCAGTGAAGGCTTTTACCATTTTATTAATTGTAGGAGGCCATGGTTCACTCCACCTTACATTCATATGTAACTTTCCTATTTTAACCAAAATTGATTTTATATGGGCTGCTTTCTTAAATAGTTCTCAAAGCAGCACTTTCAGGGCAAGGACATGGCAAAATTGAAGTATTTCCCATGGACAGAAGTGGCAAGACTGAAGAGTGGTAGGAGAGGTAGAGCCAAAATCTAGGGGTAGTTTATCTTTATTGGGTACTGTGGGGGAAGGTTGTTTTTGTTTTGGTCAGTCCGGGTTTTTGGTTGGGGGGTGTGGTTAGGAAGTTCTATTTTGTTGCCGCTTTGCAATTGGCGGATTTGAGTAGCTTTGGTTGGTCAATCTCCCCACTCTGGTTGATGATGAGATTTTGTTTAAGGCTGTGTAGTTTTGGGATATATAGAGCTTATTCGAGGTGGAACCTTCAGATGTTTTGTTTAAGGCTGGGTTTGACAGGATCTAGATCATTTCTGTTGCCCCTAGTTGCTCAGTGCTTATTTTCACTTTTTCTTTCCTGTTCCTTGAGCCATAAAGCCTGTATACACCTTTCATGCTTCCCTTTCCTTTTAACACATTTTATTTTACTGTCAGAAGAAAATTCTTAGTTCATTGGGGGCATTTATATTTATTGATTAAACCCTATTAATCTGTGCCTGAAGCTGTGAAAAAAAAAATAATGTGATTGTTTCTGAAAGCAATTAAATAAAGGGATTGAAAGAACTGCTTTTTCATAAAAAAAAATCCAAAAAAGAAATGAGAAAAAACGTGCAAACACAAACAGCAGATACAAAGATCTAAGCTTCAAATTTTTTATACGATATACCCCATATCGGGCATATTTATTGTATTGGTGGGTCCCCAAAACACCTGTTTAGAGGTGTTTTCGGGAACCTCTTTTTTAAAATTATATATATATATATATATATCAAAATATTTAAAACTGGAACTTGTAAAAAAAACTAAAAAAAATAAGTGTATGGTTTAAGTACTGATACACCTCTGCCGATACATAAAGGTGTATCGATACTTTGAACCATAGTAAGATCCCTAACCCACAAAAACAAAAACTTCAATGTGTCAAAAACATCTGGAGCCCCTACCCCACCGCCCCCTCTTCTCCCACCCAAAAAAATAAAAGAAAAAGAAACAAGTAGGAAAAAATAAATTTTCCAATATTTTGTTTTTAAGTTCCATGTGTCAACTAACTATAGTAAGCCCTAGTCATGCAGTCACTAATGGATAATACTAAATTCACTTGGTATTTAAGCAGACATCTTTCAGTTCCTATTTGCATGGGAGGTCCCTACAGCCAGATTAAGTATTTGAACTTCGAACTCCATGTGGTTCTATAGAAGTTCCAGTTGTTGGTTTTTAACACCCGAGCATGACAGTTATTGGATCCCCTACTTGATTGATTTTATGTCACTGATTGCTTTACATATAAATCAAGGCTAAGTCGGCCATTTTCCCCACAGGAAAATGTCAACAGAAGAGAAAAGAAAACTTGGTGCAGGCCTCAGCCAGTTGTCTCCTGAAGATCTGAATAAAGCATTGGAGATAATTGCTCAGAAGAACCCAAGCTTCCAAGCCACAGCTGAAGAGGTTGATCTGGACATGGATGCGCAGGTCATTAAAACTGCCATCTCATCAGTGTCAACTTTAACTCAGTCATTTTATTTATGGAGGTTTATTTGGTGTTGATATGTACTCATGATGCAGAGTGAATCCACATTATGGAGGTTGAAGTTTTTTGTGAGGGAAGCTTTAGAAGGCAGCGGCAAGAGTTCTGTTAGCAGGGGTGGCAATGACAACTCCAACTCCAAGCGAAAGAAAGAAATTTGTGATGCTCTTGCCAAGACTGCAAAGAAACGGAGTAAAAAGCTATCTTCCTGATGTATTATATCGTCATATTATAAGTTTGTCTCTTTCATATGTTCACCTGCGGTGGCTACATGTCAGCATCTCGTCCAATGTTTATATAGATACAACTTTATTAATAAAATAAAATTCTTATAAATACAGCTGTTTAGATCAACATTTTTTGACAAGTTAATTTGTTTTGTTGGAGATAAGTTCATCTTACTTATTTAACAGAGTTGTCAGACCCGGATAGGATTAGATGGTCTAACTGGTGAACCGGTGATCCCGTGATGGTGGTTTTTCACTGTTCGGTTTTAATGTGTTTTTATTTTTTCTTTTCCAATTCAGGCTGAACATTTAATGTGTGAATACCCACATACTTAATACATTGCAATAACTATGCAGGCCGCATCATTTCCATGTAAGGGGAGGGGCACTAAAATAAAACTGAATCTTTACATATTGAAAAAGTGTTTGGGTAAAATACATGGACTACCCTCTACTTTGGGTGTAGTGATACACTGATACTTATTCCCCCAACTTTCATTTGCAAGTTGCAACAGAATGTTACTTTATACTCTCATTTTGCAACACTGTTCTGCCACATTTTCACCATTATTTTTAAAAATAAGGTTTTGGATATATAATAAAGAAGAGGGCAAAAAGGTTTCTTAAAGGTTAAGAACTGACGGAATGCTAATATTGAAAACGGGGTGTTGGAATTTGAATGTACAGGGTGGCTTTTCTGTTGCAAATGAGAGTTTAGGGACAGTATCACCAACCCCAAAATACAGGGTATTTTAATGTACACCCTTAGACAGCAAAAAGGTTGTGTTTCTGTAAAAAAAAAAAGAGCGTAATCAACCAACTTCAGGATCGGCTATTAAGGAGTAAACACTCAAGACAAAGCGACAAACCATTCAATTCACCCACTTCAGATTTTATCAAATGACTTTAGGCTGCGTTTGTTTAAACTGTAAATGAGAACTGGGGTAAATTTTACACCCCGGTTTGGTTTTGCAGGCATTTGGTAGGGGTGTTAATATACTTCATCAATCGGTGTAAAAGTCTATTTTTGTCAGAGAATACATTGAAAATTAGTGAAAATTTTACGTCGATAAAATCGATGTAAATCTACCGTCCAACGGTTATCTCGTGTCTCTTCTGTCCAACACTGCATGTCTTCATTTGAACCAAGAAAAGAGAACCAGTGCGACGGCAGCATCCCCAACCGGCGATATCCCTTTTCACATCTCTATCTCTTTAAGCTAAAAGGCTAGCAGTTGCCTTTACCAGCAAGGGTAATATACTAATATTCATTTATTTTGAGTTCACAATCTAATTCCATATTTCAAAATAAATATGCTTTCTGTGTTCTTAGATATTTCAGTTTCCACATTCCTTTGTTGCCAACTTCCTACTTAATTGGCAAGATGATCTTATAATAAGGTAAATTGCAAATTAGTACCTTATACTTTGGGGATAGTCTCACTTTAGTACCTGAACTTTAAAGCATGCCACTATAGTATTTAAAATCCTAAATGAACACTACAGTGGATAATAAAATTATCAAATTGCCCTTTTATTGTCATAAACAATCAAATATGTTTACAAAACTGACGGATTGGTCTCTTCCATATGCCAGTGGATGAGGAGTTCAGACTTCAGAGTACCCTCGTACTTGCTAGGTCGTCGATGACGGGGCTCACTTCATTCGTCTAAAATTGTTAAAGTGCTGGTCAAGGAATTCTTGACTATGGCTCCGAGGGATGTCTTTGAGATGACATCGAGACATCCTCGAGAATAGAGGATTTGTGATGGGTTTTGAGATTCTTTTCATCTCTATTATGTCTCATGGAAGAAGAAGATGATGAATAATATCTTCTGGGTAATTCTGGAGTTTAAAAGTTTCAAATCACATGTGATACATTTTAAAGGGGAGTGCATACATTTTAATATGCAATCCCCTTGTTGAACAAATTAGTTGGGACTGTGCCTTTGTTGAAGCTACCGGGAATGCTGCTTTGTTCTCTAGAATAATTTTGCGTTATGACAAAGCTCTCTCTCTCTCTCTCTCTCTCTCTCTGCATCTCCAAACTTGTGGTGGAATCTGACTCTTTGGAGTAGGTTAATCTCCCAAAAGCCCCTGCGCATGCCTATTGCAGTGATCTCTTCATTCTTGATGATCATCCATGACATCAATATTATCTCTAGGGGTAAGCAAGAAAGCCTGAAAAACCGAACCGAACTAAAATCGAATTGAAAATCCAGTTAATTGAATCGGTTAGTTCGGTTTCGCTTAACCTTTTAAAAAACTGACGGGTAACCGAATCGATTGGTATATATATTATGTATTATAAATTATATTATATTATATTATATTATATATATATATATATTTTCTAAATCGAAGTAAACCCACCGCCACTTGACTTTTTGAGTTTCCCCCTTTCCCTTTCTTTCACACCTAAAGGCTAATACCAAAACTGAAAACCCTTGCTTTCCTTTTATTCATCTTCCTCCCAAGTTCCCCTTGCTTTTCTTTGGCGCCGGTCGTCATTTTCTGTCATTCGACGTTGATGTCAGTTGATGGTCATCCTTTGATGGCCTCTCCCCCTCCCTTCTTTGTTATGGCCACGCCAAAAGGCCCAAAATTGATCTCTCTCTCTCTCTCTCTCTTGTCTGTCATCTCCTCCGCCACTCCGTGACAACCACCAAGAAGCAACACCGGTTGGCGAAGCCACCAAAGCTACGCGCCAACTACTCCCTCTCTGATGACACCTATCATCTCCGCCACCTCTCACTTCAGGTTCAGGCAACAACAATCAATCCGGCATCAGCAAATCGGCCATCACTTTAGTGTTCATTGTCCAAGTTCGACTTCAGGCCTTCAACTTGTTTAAGGTTTTTTTTTGCATAAATATTATTTATAGTTATTTTTTTATTTATTGTTTTTTTTTGCATAAATAATCTTGCCTTTAGGCTTCATTTTATATTTTCATTTCAGCTTGTTCATTTATAGTGTATTTTTTCATTTTTCTGGATTGTTACTGAATGAGTGAATGAATGTTGATTAATAGTTTAGTTTGTTTTACTAAATGAATGTTGATTAATAGTTTAGTTTGTTGTATTTTCATTTCAGCTTGTTTTAGGGTTTTTTTTGCATAAATATTAGTGTGTTTGTTCATTTATAGTGTATTTTTTTTATTGTTATTAAATGAATGTTGATTAATAGTTTAGTTTGTTGTATTTTCATTTCAGCTTGTTTTGTTTATTCATGTTTTATGAGATGATTACAAAATGAGAACATTCATTTTTATGCTAAACATCTAGTGAGAATTGTACAAGAATCAGGGATGACTGTCTTTTGTTCATACAACTTATAATCTTCACTTTTTAGATTAGAAGAATTGAACAAATTACATAAACTATAAGTCTATAACCTATTGGAACATTTAATAAAATAAAAGTGAAAAATGTGTATAAATTTAAATCAATTTATTTTAACATGTAAATTGATTTTGATGGAGAGAAGGTTTTTTTCTCTCTCTCTCGTTTTTTTTTTTAATTTTGAGTGCAAGGTTACTACACAAAAGAAAAAAAAAAACAAAAAATAAACCACGAGATCCACCGGTTAATTGGTCATTGGTTCGGTTTCGGTTCGAATTATTAAGAAACTGACCAAGTTGGTTCGATTCAAAAAAAAAAACTCACAGTTTGGTTAATTGTCGCTACCCTCGACTTGTTTTAAAAGCTTGAACTTCTCCTAGATCCCTTGCTTTGCAAATCAGGTTGTCCACTTGTTGATTGCCGCAACCCTCCAATCAAGGAGATCGGCTCGTGCTCACACCGTCCCAACACAACCTCTTACAACCTTTCATTGGGAATATCTCCCCCATGAAATAAAGAACATGAGTGGGGAGATATTCTCAATGCAAGGCTGTAAAGACTGCTCAAATAGGTGTTGTCATGATGGAAGCTGATCTCCTAGTCAAGGTGTTCTTACACTTTCGAGCATATTTTGCTTGATTGGTTGTCTACAAGGTTTTTAAAATCGACCTGAAGAATGAACCGGTCAGGGGTCCAATTCCTAGGTCGATGACAAAAAAAATAAAATAAAATAAAAAATAAAAAAAGTCAAAACCGTTCGAACGATTAACCGCCCGAATCAGCAGCTTGTTGACCAAAATCAATGGTTTTTGACAAAAATCCAATTTTGGGGAAAAACAAAACTAATCACCTAACCGGTTCCCAATTTTCTGATATGACCATCCGCTCCAGTCCGGTATTAAAAACCATGATTGTCTGCATTGGTCCATCGTGACCATGTACTCGCTCTAGTGGAATTCTTTTATTCTATTAATAAAACCCCACTTTTTAACCCAAAAAGAAAAAATATCCTGCATGATTTCCATGCCTTGGCATGACTGAATGAATAAAAAAATCTGTAACAATGTGCATATGTATTTACACCCCATTAATAATTAGCCAACAGATCTTGACATTTTTATATCCATTGCAGTCATGGTTGGTAGTTTTGACCGTTTATAAGAGATGGTTGTGCATCTACAATCTAGAAATTTCTAAACGAAAAATAAAATAAAATAAAATTCATTCGGCAATCTTTCACTTATCTTCTAACATAAGTATTATGTAAATGTGAGTTTTGTTGTGTCTCCACACTTAGGCTGTGTTTGGTTTGAAGTAAAAGGTAGGGAAATTTATACAAACTTTTTAAGTGGAAATTTTTTAATAAAAATTAAAAAAAATATATTCTACTGTATTTAATGCTATGTTAGGTTTGAAGAAAAAAAAATAAGGAAAGGTGGGGATCCATCTACCCTTCCCTTTCCCTACTTTCTCCTTCAAACCAAACACAACCTAAGTGAAAACCTTCTAATAAAAAATTAGGATAAATTGCAGATATTGAAGAATACATGTTAGGAGTGTTGATATTGTCTCCTAAATAGGTGGCTGGATATTTGTGTCCTTTAATCATGTTTTACTTAAAGAGTTTTTTTTTTTTTTGGTAAGCAGAGAAGGGTTAAATTAATTATTGTAATTAATATCATAACATATATAACTAATTAATGTCTGCTGCTGATTAGGAGAGTTTTAGATTTTTCTCCCTACCTAGTCTTCTCTCTATTTTACTCTCTCTTCTCTTTTTCTCACTCTACCTGCCCTTTCTCGCCTTTCTTTCTCTCTTCATTTTATTTTATTATCTTAAGATTAACCTTAGGCCACTTTCCTGGTATAAAGACTGATCATTGACGTGTTTGCTTGTGATTAGGGTGTGTACCTAATTGCACACACCATATTTCTAGCAGATCTCATGTCAATTTGAGGAGTTCTTCAAGGTCCCCCCTTATCCATGTTTCCTCTGTTCTATAAATGACAATGTTTGGAGGAAACAATTGACCCAAAGCCACCAATAATTCTAAAATTCATCAGTTGCTGGACAAATAAAAAAAAAATCCATAGTCAGCTACTTATCTGGGATGATAATATCCGTTTGAGAAATAATAAAGTTTCCGAGTATAATGCGTTTACACGAGTTATATGTTAGATCATGTTATGTTGCATTAATGATAGATAAGTTCACTGCCTCAGTAGGCATTGTTTAATCTTGGCTGACAAGATTATGGTTGGGGCCTAAGGCAAAACTAAGGGTACCTTTGGTTCTCAGAACTGAAATTTGAATTGTTTATTCCTATAGTTTTTTTTTGGTTCAGACAGGAATTGAAATGAGATTTCATTCTCAAGGGATGGGGGAGGGAATGACCATTTTCTTAAATGGGAGAATATCATTCTAATATGAATGGAATGGAATTTCAATTCTGCCCAACTAAACAGTTAAAATCAGAATGGCTCGTTCTGGTTCTGATTCTAGATTCTTATTCCCATGAACCAAATGGAACCTAAGATCATGGTCCATGTAAAAAGTGATATTAATACAAATTCGATTGGATATCCAACAGACATGTGAAACATCATCGAAATGATTTTTTTTTTTACAACGTGAATTCTTTCAACTGAAATCTTTTCAATGGAGAGAGGTTGTATTGGTGATTTATCAGTACTCCTCTAAAGATATATTTAACTACTCTTATTTTGTTTTTACTTCATCTATCAATTTTAATGTTGGAAAAAACTTATAATGAAACAAAAAAATATGAACTTGTGATAAAATGACAAGTTAGAGGATATCTTTTAACATTGTTTTAAGTCTTGATGGTAAGTATGTATTATGAAACATGAACTTATGAAAAATAAATAAATCATATGATGTCTTTAATGTGATTTATTGAAATTTTGATTTATGTACAGAAAATGTTCGTAAATATGTCATAATTAGACTCTTTAGCAATGTTTTTTAACCGTAGTTGACATGGATGGTTGGACTGTTTGGTTGTTTGAACAACCGGTTCTGTTTCACCCCTAATCCGTTATTGAGTCAAACCCGTTGACTTCATCAGAAAATTGCTGACTCGGGTGGTCGAATTGTCGACTTGTTTGACTCAGCCAACGGTTTGCAATATAAAGTTGCAGAGAGGAGAACTCAGATGGTTCAGATCTGAGATCTAATCTGAGACACAAACTCAGATATGGGATTTAGCACAAAGAAAAAGAAGAAGAATACTTTCTTCTACAGGTGTCTTAGAGAAATCGATCTCAGATTTGAGATCCAAGAACTCAGATTTAGATCTGTATCTGTTGCCGCCACCTCGCCGTCGCCATTGTCGCTATCGTCACCGATGAGCATCCAATCATCCTCATCCTCTTCCTTCTTCTTCCCTCCTTCTCTCCTTCATTGTTCTTCTTTCTTTTTTTCTTTCTCAAACAACAGTTCTCCTTTCTCCTTTTGCTTTCTGGCTTTCTCAACTAACATCTCTTCTTTCTTATATGAGGTTTGCATATTAGGGCAAATCTCATATAAACATTTGCCCTAATATACAAATTATTCGACCCGAATTGTTGAAATGGTTCCGTTTTTCGGGTTGATTTTTAAAACCGTACTCTTTAGCGTTTGGCAGTACAAATTCATTCCAAACATGAACTAGACAACCACAAACCAAGGCGGGGTGTATTGCATTATACATTGTTGACATAGCCGGTGGAAGCAAAGACATGGCCAACGTGGAATGCCTAGTATTTTATATATTGATGATTGCAAGTGTAAGTGTTCTACACATGTATGAAAATATAGAATAAGGGAGTTCATTGAAGAGGCTAAAGTTAAAAGCCATCCTTCTATAATGTGTCCCAAGTCTATTTTTTCTAACTTGATTGATGATGTTTGAGTGAGAAACACAGCCTTATTTTAGAGGACAAATCAGCCCCCACAATGTCCGACAGCACATCTTCCACCGTGTATTGAAAATATCTTCCAATGATATATCAGAAATGATAATATCATTATTAGGAGATGTTTTCAATATACAAGGGAGATGTACTGTAGGACGTCGTGGGGGGTCTGATTTGAACTCATTATTTTAAGCGAGTTAAGTCTTTTTTTCCTTTGTTTGACTCTCTTTTAATGTTCTTTCCTTTTCTTTTAATACAAGTTGGCCAATTCGGGCCAAGAAAAGAGAAATGAAAGAAAGAACAGAAAAAGAAAACCAACCTAACTATATGTCTAGGCCCCATTACTTGCCAGGTGTCCGGTGTAGATTTTGGAGTCGCCATTTGATGGGTCCCATCACCCATGTGAGAGAGATTAGTCAAAAGTCAGCAATCCAGAATGCAGAAAATGTGAATGAAATTTGTAAAAATTGCTTTTAAGTCAGAGAATCGGATGGTTAGAAAATCATTTCGGACCAACCACCGAATGAGAAATTGAGAATGGATAGTGGAGACCTACGCGATCTTTCAAGACTTCAACCATGAAAATAAAAAAAGAAGAAAGCGAGAAAAAAATTGGAAACGATTTTGTCGTTTTGTGTCATTTTTATACCCTTAGTGATATGCGAGGAAAGATGCTACCGACAAAACAAGGGCTGATACAAGACGCAATGAATCTTGACCTGCGTATGGAGGACCCACCATCATGTGGGCCCCACTTCAGGGTAAGCATATTTTACAGAAAAGAACTCATAATCGAACTCTTTTCATTTAGTGATTTTTAGATTGTACTCCGCTTCAGAATTATGATTTGAACTGCGGATCTATAATAATTTAAAATTATACGTGAATTGGCATCAATTGCAAGCTGACATCTACCTCACCACACGGTAGAGCTAGGACTTATGAGATGGTCTGAACAGTAAAAACCCTCTTCATTTATATGTGGAGTGGCGACAATCAGACGGTCCAAAATCATCTGATCATGTTTGTGAAAACAAACAGCCTCTTACTCTTACAGGTGGGACCGATGGGAGGACAGGCCAATCAATTGTGTGGCTAATTCCACAATAGGCGACAATTGTTAATGGAATTGGGAATTTCTGCCAATAATAAACATTCCAACCCCTACTAACTTCATCTAACACGGCTCATTTTACTATTAAACTGGGACCCACCACAAAAAAAGTAACCCGTCATATATAAACCTGTTCATGGGCCAGATAGCCTGACGAGTTGGCCTGGCCCGGTCCATTATTAAGTCGGGCTTGGGCCTAAAGCATCGGGGCAAACTTCTTTTTGGGTTGGGCTTGGGTTTTGTCAAAAAAGTTTGGCCCGAGCCCGAGTCCGAGTCCGATTTGATATAATATATTAAATAATAAAAATATATTTTATTTAATAAAAAATGTATATAATATTTTTTTCTTTGTTATTCTTCTCTTTTTTTTTCAAGTAATAGTGAGATGTTTATTATTTTTGAGTTTTAAAAGTTTTTAATATAAATAAAACATTTTTTATTGAATAAAAAAAATTCTGTTTTCAAAATTCTGACTGAGCTCGAGTTTGAGCTTGAGCTTGGGTTTTGGGTTTTATACGAGGACCAGGCTCGGACTCAAAACTTAGGTCCGATAGTTAAACCGGGCTCAGGCTTAGGCCTAAGTATATTCTATTGATACATATGCAAAGTCCGACCAATAGGTGTAGTCATATATGAGATGTGCGGTGTGAAATTATGTTGGTAAATTTTTGGAATGAATTTTGTTGGCAGGTGATCCGGACAGGTTTGACAACTGTTGTGTCAAACCAGGTCGTATGCTAGGCTGTTGCTCAATAAAAAAAGAGAGAAGGTAAAGCTCGGTGCTGGTCGACTCTATCTGGGAAAGGTGTTTTGTTGGTGGGCGCCTAGGGCTGGAGTTCCCTGAGGGTCTGGACCCACTCTTTAGTGATAGATGTAGGCAATCTCGACCATTCGTCGCATAATGGTCCCACCTAATTCCACTGTGCCTTCCGCATGATACGTCAACCCATTCAGTCCCTGTTTGCCTTTTCGGTGAAAAGAAATTGTGTGCAATTATTCATTTGCCCCAATCCATGTTAACGTGTCATGTCAAAAAAATTTCTCACTAGTTATCTGATGAATGCTCTATTTTGTTGCTTTACACGTGTCTATTGCTTATTGGAAGGAAGAAAAAATATATTTAGGATTTTGAGGACTAAGCCAACAAATTAACACGTAGGATGCTTTTGATTTTATCGATAGATGAGCACATATTGAATCATTGCTCAGTAGGAAAAAGGGAAGGAAAGATTGCGTTCTACGAACAAACACTGAAAGGCGGACGTGTTTGGAGACCAAAACTGAAATGCATAATCTGCTACACGTCCGCCTCATTGTAATTGGAAGGGGTGGGGTTGGCTCCGGCTACGGCTCGGTCAAAAAAATGCGAGCGATGGGAGAAGTCGGCGTGAGAGGGTAGAGCAGTCGAATGTCGAATTGATCAATTTATCGTCGGAAAACATCCATTCCCTTTTTGCTCAGTCACTCTTCAATCGATCTTATCTGTCGTTCCTGATTCAGTAAGTACTGGGATCCCTTCACCCTTCCTCAGAATTGTCTAGGGTTTGGAGTTATTGGTTTGTTGCCTTTTTGCTTCTAGGGTTTTCATTTCGATGTTTCGTGTTGTCGTGTTTATTTATTTTGATTCGATTAATACTTGCTTATGGTCTTCGTATCTGATGGTTTATTGATATTGGTTTGTAATTTGGTTAATTCATGGTTTTGCTTCATTTTTTATCTTCTGTTTCTTGGTAATTTTTGTTCAAATCGGTCTTTGGGATGAAGTCAGTTGATTTTTCTGGTGTTTGATTGCTGAGGCGTTTGTTATTTCAGTTCATTAGCTACGGCAGGAATTATTTTGTTCTGGCGTTCTGCGCTGGTTGGCGGGTTCCAGTGCTTCGTACTCATGGAGATGGATTTGGTGTGTAGTTGCAAGGTATTTCACATTTTTCATGTTTCGATTGATCATAAATCATGGTAGGTTCTGATTATAGGAATCGGCTTGCTGTGGCTGTGTTAATTCATTGGGACAAGTTAATAATTGTAACTATCAAACAGTCCAACTGCTCACTTGCTCAGTGAATTCATGTGTTGGTGGTAACTCAGAGTGCTACGAGTTACATAAATTCGCTTGGGTTATTTGCATTGGTCAAACGACATAAACACCCACTGGAGCTAAGAACTAATTGTAATGTTTGAATTTTCATTAATAATTATAACTTAACAATATTTCATCTTCTTTTTATTTCTGTAATAATTATTACTTTCTCCTGAGAATGTTCCACAAGCGAGCTAATATGAGTTTTAGGTATCAACATGATGGAATAAGATTTGCTGATTGGACGTGTGATATTTAAAGGGGATGCCAACTTGGAAAGTGAACATTTTTAAAAGTCATTTATGCAATTCTTGTCCTTGGAAGTAACAAATGGCTCTCTAGGGGTCTATTCAGCTTAATTGGATTAGAAGATCTACCGATAGTCTGGCAGTGGCAGAGATGGTCTAGCTAAGCAAGGGGTTCAGAGACAGAGTATGTTTTGGGCTCAGATGTAATATGTTTGGGGGGGTTTAGACATTTGGTGGCTTCTGTATGTTCGACAATGCTTTGTTTCTCGGCTTTCTTTTAAAATTAATAAAATCCTTTTATGAGTTACTGGTAAAAAAATGAAGAGGCTTAAAAATCCAGTTGAAACCTTATTTTCTTCAGAACCAAAATTGTTGCATGGCTAAAGTTGTGGAGCTATAACCCTCTCACATAACTTTTAGCATTGGTTAGATTTTTCTGCCAAATCCAGATCTCCTAAACTTAACACTGTGCTAAATTGTATTCTAATCAATGAGAATTCATCAAAATTCATGGGGTGGTTTTGATTGGTAAGACTCTTAGAAGTGAGACTCAAAAGTGAGATCTTCCACTAACTTTTTAGAGTCTGATCAATCAAAAGCACCCCTGTGAATTTTGATGAATTCTCATTTGTTAAGTATACAACTTAGTGCATAGTGTCAAGTTTAGGAGATCTAGTTTTTTTCTGCCATTATTTACATTGTCTATTGTTGGTGGACTGCTTCTTGAAAAAAGCGGGGTAGCACCCTACTTTTAAGTTCACCAGCTAGTGTTCCTTTATCCTGTCTAAACTATTAAGTTCGAAATGTGGTATGAGACATCTTATCAGGCCATAATTTAAACCAAAACATTCATAGAAGATTTGAAATTTTGTTATTAAAGGAGAAAAGAAAGCATGAAAAGCAAATTCTTAGATTACATTAAAAATGTTTTACTGAGGCAACTGTTTTTTGATAAGTCTGTGGCAACTTATTTTCTTCTTAAACAATTCTTATTCTTGTCTCGTTGGTTTGCTTAAGTTGCCAAATCATTAGTTGGCTCCTCCTTGGTTGTTTCTTTGAGATAATTGCACACGTGCTTTGCCTGTATTCCAGTTATTTTGTGTTTCAGTTGGTTCTAGAACACACCATACTGAACATATATTCTTTTATAGTGTAGTGTGTTTGCGAACCAGCAATTCATGGTTTTGGAATACAAAACATTGTCAATTTTTGAACACAGTTATTTCTTGTGTTCCAGAACACACCACACTTTCTTGTCTTGGTTGGCTTAAGTGGCGAATTCATATGCTGGATCTTCCTTGGTTGTTTCTTCGAGATAATAGCAAAATTACTTTGCCTGTATACCAGTTATTTTGTTTTTCAATTGGTTCTAGAACGTGCCACAGTCCACAGTGAACACACATTCTTTTAGAGTGTAGTGTGTTTGGGAACCAGCAATTCATGGTTTGGGAACACAAAATATTGACAAATTTTGAACACAGTTATTTCTTGTGTTCCAGAACACTCCACGCTTTATTACCTCGATATAACATTGATTTAGTACAATATGACTAAAAAATTAGTTCATTTCAAATCTCAATATTTTAGTAGAGTGGGGGCCAACAATCTGGAACACACCACACCTATTTGAGACCACAGTACATAATACATCATATGTTATTTATTATTATTATTATTTTAGTTTTTTGTATGCTATTTGTATATTGCACTTGCATTCCAGGACAAATTGGCATATTTCCGGATAAAAGAACTTAAGGATGTTCTCACTCAGCTAGGTCTTGCAAAACAAGGGAAGAAGCAGGTATGATGTTGGGAATACTTATATTTTTTCTATTTCATACATGTTTATTGGGATCAGTTTGAAGAACTTTTGGGTTCTTTTCTTCAATGCGATGTATTTTGTCATTTAGTCTTGTTCGCTTGGATGAATGCAAAAGAACATGTCTGTAGTTGTTGAAGAATTTCTTTTAGTGAATGTGAAAAATGAAAATGATGGATGATGCTGAAAGATCTAGAAGGCTAATATTGCCTATAAACAGGATGACTCAATGTGATTATACACTGCAGTTTTTCAATCCCTAATTCATAAGTTGAGGCAAGCATATCATTTTTTTACCAGTTACCATGTTCAAAAGAAAGTTCATTTATGATAATTATTTACACGTGAAGGATAGTAGGCACCATGTAGTTGACTGGGCCTGAAGCCTGTTTTTTTTTTGTTGGATCAGCAACACAGAATTTATTAATTGATTAGATTCAAAAAGTATATACAACAAGAAGTTGTGGGCAAAGGATGAGCCTGAGAGAAGAAAACCACTAATTACAAACCAGCCAGAATATAGATTGTCTTTGAATCCCTTGTTTAGCTAGTCCATCAGCCATATTGTTAGCTGATCTCCTAACCCATCTAACTTGGATCAAATGTCTTTAGATATCTACTTGAAGCGCCTGAGTTCATTTCTTACCTTCCACATCCCTCCTTTCCCCTTTTTCAGCCAGTTTACAAAAATCTTTGAGTCCCCTTCAATAATCAGTCTGCTAATCCCCATTTCTTTGGCTTCTTCAACACCATACATTGCTGCCATAAGTTCTGATCTCACCACATCACCATGCTGAATGGGACCTGAGTATATGGCTAAAATATTTCCATTCTCTCCAGGGTTTCCCATACAGCTACAATCAAAGTTTAATTTCTCCCATCCAGCCGCTGGAGGGGACCAGACCTCATTTGTTGTAGATTTTCTAGAAGCAGTGTTAGCAATTGTTCCCCAAGATCTGAAGAAGTCTTGTCTTAAAGTCAGCAAACAACCTCAATGTTTTCACCCAATGTGCCACACTTAGAGATATCACTTCAATCAATGTTTCTTTGCTTCTTTCCTTGTCGTAAAAAATCTTTAAATTTATTTCTTCCCAAATTGTCCAAACCACTTTTGCTCTAGTGCACCTTCCCATAAATCTTCCTCTTCTTTTAGAGCACCTGAAAATATGAGAACTATAGAATCCATCCAGATTAACATGAGGAGTCCAGCTGCAACCAAACAGATAGGAAAACCACTCCCAAATGTAGTTATCAAAAGGACATGAAATTAAAAGATGAAAGGCAGTCTCACTGTGTACCTTACACAAGGAACACCAGTTTGGGGACAAGCATCAATTTGGTCTTTTTTTTTTGAAGCAAATCACAAGTGTTAATGGAGCCATGTAACACTTCCCAACAGAAGGCACTAACTTTTGGAGGATGGGCTGACACCAGTGACCAGACCTCCTTGATAGGGAAAGAAGGAGAGGAGGAGGTAGCAACAAGGGAATTCATAAACGATTTGCAAGAGAAGGAACCTGATTGGTTGAGAGACCAAACTCTAGAGTCTGAACCACCGTCCCCCAGTGTTTTAAAAGCGCAAGGTGCAAAATTACAAAAAAAAAGATAAAAATTAAAAAAAAGTCAGAAAATTCAAAAAATGCCAAAAAATTAAAAAAATGCAAAAAAACATTAAACATAATGTTAATAAAAAATATAAACTTAAAATTTAAAATAAATGTTTTAAAAACCTATTATCTAAAATTAAAATATATAAACATCATGTAAAGCGTATTCAAATGAAAATTAAAAAATAAAAGCATTTTCAAGCATGTAAAACCCACAATCTCTTTTTCTTTTTCCCTTAATTGCATTGCTTCAACCTTCAAGTAGCTAATGTGATGTAAAACATATTGCATTCTTGATTTTATGAGTCGCCCTTGTACCATACTCCTCGAGGCAAGCCCGAACAAGTCCATGTTAGGGGGCGGAGCCCCTGGCCCAGCCATTAGGCTAAAAAAAGCAAAAAGCGCAAATTTTCAAAGAGGCGCATGCCTAGGTGCACCAGGCGTATGCCTTTTGAAAGGGGTGCACCCAGGACCTGGGCGAGGTGCATACCCCAAAATGCACCTTGCCTGTGTGCCTAGGCGCGCCTTTTAAATCATTGCTGTCCCCCAAAACCACTGAACTTAGCAAGTTAATCAAAGCAGAGGCATTAGAGATTCCAGATTCTCTCAAATTTCTAGTAAAACCCAAATTCCAATTCAAGTTAGAAAATGAAGATGATGAACTGATGAAGTCACTGATAGGTGTTCCCTTGAAGTGGAAAGAGCAAGGAGGGAAGGGAAAACCACAGATAGGGGGGAATCTCCAACCCAAATGTTCTCCCAAAACCTGATTTTCTGAACTGATGAAGTCACTGATAGGTGTTCCCTTGAAGTGGAAGGAGCAAGGAGGGAAGGGAAAACCACAGATAGGGGGGAATCCCCAACCCAAATGTTCTCCCAAAACCTGATTTTCTGACCTGAAGCCAAATGGGTCAACAGCCAACTCTTATGTCTTCTTAGTCCTCTTGGAAATCCATGCAGGTGACCCTTCCTGCTTCTTTGAGCTTAATTAGATATGATGCTGCTTGTGAGAATTGACTCCTTTTGGGAGGTCCTATGGTTGGGTAACTCTCCTTTAATTGTGTGGTTTTCTTTGTTGTATACCCTTTCCTAATATCATAAATAGCCTATTTCTAAATTCTGCTCTCTCACCACTTCTGGTTTGTTTTGGGACTTTGGTTTCAAAGGGGGTCTTGGGGATTGGGAGTGTTCACTCTATGGCTGATTTGTTAACCTTGCTCAACTTGGTGTTTTTTGGACTCACTTTCAGCTGATAGTTGTATTTGGATTGCCTCCCCTAATGGTTACTTGTGAAAGAAATTTGTAGTACACCGGTCCTACCTAAAATAAGGGATTTCTGTTGGAAGTATCTCTTGGTAAGATCACCTGCGATGTGCTCAAAAGAAGGCCCAATGAGTGATTTCCGCCTCATGTGTGTATCTTATGCAAAGCAAGTGGTGAGACTATCCCCCATTTACTAATCCTTTTGTGACTTGTGTTTGTTGGTGTTTTTGCTCCCTCTTTGGTTGTAGGTGGGAACCCCCTCAAGATGGGGGAGTCTTCAGAAATGGTAATGGTATTGTCATAGCTTTGTGCTCTGGACTGATTGGATATGGGGACTCATTAAATGCTGAGGTGTTGTCTCTCTTATAAGGGTTGAAAATAGCCAAACAGTTTGAAATGAAACTGGTGAAGGTGAAAGGAGGCTCAAATCTAGTTATCTCGTGGATGGACTGCAATAATTTGTGTGCCTGGATGTTCAGGCAAACTATAAGGGAGATAAGAAAATTGGCTGCAGAGGTGGAAGCTGCTTTCAGATGATGGGTGAAGAGGATGGCAAACGGGTTGGATGATGCCTTACCAAAGCAAGGGGTCTACAGGGAACTTTTTTGGGCAGAATTGTAATGGACTTTATATAATGTTTGGGTTGCTGAGTGAAAGCTCCGGTCTCTTTTTTAATTCTTATTTTGATATCAAGTATACATCCAAAAAATATAATTGTAATGGACTTTTCAATTTTTCATATACATAAAATGAGAAGAAGTAATAAAATGCATCTCCTATATACTTGGTGTTTTGGATATGGTCAGTAATGTGGGTAGTATTCTGCTGCCTTGGAACTAGCTGTCATCGGATCGGACTTGGATCAGATTCATCTAAATCCGAGTTCGATTTTACATGCTGTTGGTTGCATCCGACTCCGATCCGAAATCTGATCGGATTATGTTGTGCACGGAATCCGATCGGATTTTTATCCGACTTCGACTGAAGCTACCTATTTCAGCAGTTGAATGGTCACAATTGTTGAATATAATATCATTAAAGCAAAATCTATAATATTTACTCAAAAAGTTTTGAAACAATTCTGTAATCTGTAAAATTTAAATTTTTATTTCAAAGATTTTGAAATAATCTATAATTTATTCATAACAAATGAAAGCCTATCGTCAAGAAGAAAATGGTACATGGGAGCTCTATGGTCAAGAAGAAAACCTAGGCGAGAAAAGAACGACGGCGACGAGAAAGAACGGTGACGACAACTTGGTTGTTGTAGAGATTGAGAGTTGAGAGAGGAGACAACGCTAGCAACTTGGCAAATGGCAAGGTGAGTTGGGCAACGACAAGAGAGAAGTGAGAAGAATATGTCGACTGTTGGAGTGTTGAGTGAGGGCTAACCAACTGGGGGTTTGAGGAACAAATTTCCTCATTTACCCCTAAGAAATTTTATCTATTCAATTAATGTATAAAAGTATATAATATAAAATATATAGAACACTTTTATATTTATAAATATATTAGAGTTCGATTTTTATCGGATTGGATGGGGGTGAATCCGAGTTTGATCCGATTTTTAATCGGATTATACTTCTGCAATCCGAATCCAATCCGATATGACATTTACCTGATCAGAATCCGAGATTATTGGATTGGGTCATGGGTTTACGGGTATCGTTGACAGGCCTACTTGGAGCTTTGATTCTTTATGGCCTGAAAACTACAACGTTTTATCTTATTATGAGAAAACGTCTTGATTGTTTGAATCTCATGATTTGATCCATGAATCTTACAACAAAGCTGATTAAAAATCTAGTAAGCAATGCCTAAAGCACAAAAACAACTTTATATGCATTTTAGACAAGTGGAACACACAAAAGATTACTTTTTGAACAAAACAGTGGCTCCACATTGTTTATATTGTGCTTCAAAGATTTTTTGAACCCTTGGTACTGATTTGTTCTTTGTAATTTGATATTACTTAATTGTATTCGAGCTATCCATTTTGCATACCATACGATTCTTTCTTCTTTTTTTTTTTTCCTAAGGGGTTTTTGTTTTAAAGTCCTTCATAAAACGGATGTTTTATTTTTCATTATTCAACACCGTTTTGATTGTCTAGTTGTGTCTATTTTCTCACCTAAAGAAATACTTTTCAACCAATGTTTCCCATTTTATGTTATGTTATGCAGGATCTCATGGACAGAATTTTGGCTATGCTATCTGATGACCAAGGTAGGCTTATTTACACTATAATCCTTCCAATTTGGGTGGTTGACATGCAGCTTCCTTATCATACATGTAACTTTTCACATGGCTGGAGTATCCAGTCTTTTTTGTACATAAATAAAATCTCTTTCATTGTTGTTAATGATAAGAGAGTGCTCAGCATTATATTATGTTATGGAAAAACCAACTACATGTTATATTGCTGCTGTTTTATTAACTACACATTAAACTAAATTCACTATTGTGTATGGTGTTTTTGTTTCTTGGTGCTTTGTATCACATGGTTTAGTTCACTTGAACATTGTGGTCTGTGTACTTTTTTATGGTATATGTTTGAATTCATCTTTGTTGTGGATGTTGTTTGGATGTCAAAGATTGTTGTGTCTCACTTTTATTTCTTTGGGAGTTGATGTGGTGATTGGGAGTTGCCTATGGTTGCAAAGATCATGATGTTTTGATTGGAGATGGCTCTGACGGGTGCCATACAAAGTTCTGAAAATCATAATTGTATCATAAATTGAAGCACTATTTATTTTTTACGAACTTGTCAAATAGATAGATACATAGATAGATAGATAGTGTTAATGCAAAAAAAAGCAAAAAATACATAAACATAGTGTTAATAAAAAAATATAAACTTAAATTATAAAATGCCTATTATCTAAAATTAAAGCGTATTAAAATTAAAATACATAAACATAACATGTAAAGCGTATTCAAATGAAAATTTAAAAATAAAAGCAAACATATAAAGCATTTTTAAGCATGTAAAACCTACAATCTCTTTTTTTCCTTAATTGCATTGCTTCAAGTAGCTAATGTGATGTAAAGCATATTGCATTCTTGATTCTATGAGTCGCCTTTGTAGCACGCCCCTCGAGGCAAGCCCGAAGAAGTCTATGTTAGGGTCTGAAATTCTTATTTCTCACATAAAAAATAATGATTTTATAACTTTCGTCGCCTTTTAAAAAGATATTTTATTGAAATGAATGAATGAACACCATTAGCAAATAGGGAGTTAGACTAAAAAAAAGGGTTTCTAGCAGATAAGGGCAACTTTTTGCCTTGAATATCAACAAAAGATAATATTTTTATAAAATAATCCGAATACACTGGATTTGAAGCCTCAGTGAATCCATTTTATGTTTTGCACGGATAAGAGATGGAAGAGGAATAATATCTACTGACATGGGCGAATCCATTGTTCCTTTCATTCCTCTTCCTTCTCTTATCCGCCCATCTTAGTGAGCAAGTCTGGCGGCCTTTGTAACAGCTGCTGCCACGCCCCCAGGATGAGTGCTCACATTAGAATTATCCCGGAGCTTCGCACCAACCACCCTTTCAGCGTCCCGACGTGTTGCTGATTTATCATGCACTAGCTTCGCCGTCGCATCCTAGCCAATCAACAAAGGAAATGCTGGCGTTAACAATTGGGGAATAGGAATGACGACAGAAAATTCTGGGCATCCTGGCTTGTATCGCAGCTGCACTAGCTTGTCACTCTAATCGCCGTCACATCCTGGCTTGTATTGCACTAGCTTCGTCATTGTATCCTGGCGTGTCACCGGTTTATCATGCACTAGCTTCACACCTGGCAGGGTGTACTATCCAACCACCTATTAAAAACAATCACAGAGGAAGAGGAAGACAATGAACAGTATCATTACCCTTCCTTGATATTTTTCAAAAAAAATTACCTTATTTTAGTTATTTTATAAAAATATTATTTTTTATTGATATTCAGGGCAAAAAGTTGCCCTTATCTGCTAGAAACCCAAAAAAAAAGCAAAAAGTGCAAAATTTTAAAAAAGGCGCACGCCTAGGCGCACCAAGCGTGCGCCTCGCCTCAGTCGCGCCTTTTAAATCATTGATATCTATCTATCTATATATATATATGTATACTTAAAGGCTAAATATACATAGAATGATGATTCTACCCTATTTTTAATGCATACCTATCATATATGTACCTAAAACAATAGAATTTACCACTTATACAATAGAAGTCTAAGATGATGTAATCAAGTCTGACTTGAAAGTCAAATAATTCATAACAATGGCTCTTTATTGAACATATGGTGGAAATTAAAACTAATAAATGGTCTTACATAATGCAAATAAGTCGATTTCAAATATGGTCTTTAAAACAAGTCACCATTGAGAAAAGTAAATATGAATAAGACAAAACGACAAAGTAGAGAACTAATTCTTAATTGAACTGATTTGAATTACTGTAAGATTTTTGTAAAAAAGGATTCGAACATAAGATTTGAATCAAAGCCCTTGGTGTTCATGATTCAAATGATGAATTTATAATAAATCATAAGATTTTGACAACATGCATTAAGATAAAGACAGAAGCGACTTATATATCCTTGTAAAGAGTTTTTTATTGCTTTTTGGCCTGTGTCTTTTGGGAGTTTTTTTCTGAGATTATTTGTGATTTTATGGATGTTTCTAGAGGGTATGCTTGATTTTTTGTGGAGTAGGTAGGATGCTCTTGTGTCAGAAGAGGAAGAGTATCATGTGAAAGTGTTTAGTTTTGGGTTAAGTATCATGTGAAACAATATCATGTAAATTATTATGAACTCATAATTTACTAGCATTTCTCTTCCTACCCAGCAATGAAATGTCCTTTATGATTTTTTCCAATCTATGTGCATATTTGCATTTATATTTTCTTCACAATGAGGTGAAGTTTCGTATATCTCCCTCTGACCCACCTTATTTTGTAATCATGCTGGAATAGCTTTTTGGGTTAAGTTGGTTTCTATGTGTAGGATGTCACCCTCACGTGTTTTCTTGCCTTTGTTTTTTGCAGTTTCCAAGGTGCATGGTTGGGCAAGGAAGAATTCTATTGGGAAGGAAGGAGTTGCTAAAATTATTGATGATATTTACAGGTGATCCTCTATTATCTCTTTGTTTTTTTTGTAATGTTCTGTTTGTCTGGATATGAATTATCATTACTGGTTTATTGTATTGTATTTGTTCAACTCTGTTATGTGATCGTCTCCATTTCTCCTTTTTGGAAACGTCTTTTGTTTTCTGTGGTTTTTTGTTTGATTTGTCTTAGAAAATCTCTTATTTCGATTAATTTCATTCAGTTTCAAGAATTCTCCCTTCATTCCATGTTCTCTTATTCAGTTTCAAGAATTTTCCCTTCTTGCTACTTTGAAGTTCATAAATTCTATTTTGCTCCCAGAAAAATGCAGGTTCCTGGGGCAACTGATTTAGCATCAAAGGGACAGAGTGGCTCTGATATTAGTAATGTGAAGCTTAAAGAAGAAGTTGATGATTCTTTTCAGATGGATTTGAAGATTCGCTGTCCCTGTGGAAGTTCATTGGCTACTGAGTCAATGATTCAGGTTGGGTTATGCTTTCCTAGAGGCTGTTGTGGTAGAAAACATTTGGTATTTTGTATCTTTTAGATTGTCTGTCCTTGTACGTACGACTTGAGGTCAACTGCAAATATTGAATTTATCTCTTCATGAAACAGTGACATTTTGTTATCATTCAATATTTTTTTTTTTTTTTTTATGAATGACAAACTCTATATTGCTTGCAAAGTTGTAGGTCCTGAGAAATTTTAATTATAACCTACATAATGTACAAGGAATGATTAAATTAATTGCATTACTTGGATTATATATAATAGTGGTTTTCTATACTAAAACTGTTTAAAACATAAAGGTTGACGTAACTGTTGATTTGCCAATCTCAATGGGCCTTTCCTGATTTCCTCTGTTTCTGGAACCATGAAGTGATCTTCTTCAATCACTTGTGGCCTATGGTAGTTTTGTCTAATAATAACAAGTCCTTAAGTGGGTTATAGTCTTAACTATTTTGTTTCTTTCAAGTCCATAAATTTCTCCCAGTTCATCTATGATCTGGGTGGTCAAAAAGAACAAAGTGTATATCTATTGGCAATTAACTTATGTAATCCTTCATACATGGTTTGTCTATTTTTAGCAGTGAAATCATGACAATTAGACTTGCTTAGCAGTGTATAAGTGTCAACCCTGTCTTTTTTTTTTCTTTTTTTAGTTACAGTTATTAATTGTTGTTGGGATATAAAATCATACTTTCATTTCCTTGTGTAGGGGATGAAAACTAGCACAATTTAACAGCCCAAGATTGATTGGGATAGTTCAAAATGACCCAAGTATGAACTATCAAACCAACTGACTTCTTTTAAATTGTAATCCCTGCTCCTGCCAAAGAGTTCCCTAGGCTATTAGTGCATTGCCTCTCTAACCAGAGCCAGGGGCAGTATGTCTAGAGGAACTATGATATCACCACCTGATAATCTCCTTGCACAATCAAGTTGGAGTAAAGTTGCAGCCTTATTACTTGGAGGAGAATGTGCTATTGGCCCTCAAGAGTTGCTGACTCCAACTGGACCTTGGAAGCTTATTAACATAGTTCCAGTTTTGTTTGTTCTCACATCCCCTATTCCTGCTTGTCTTGGATTACCATAACAGCATCTATCAACATTTGGTTTTACAATTCTTGTTTTCAGAACTGCCAAAAATTGTATTGGCTGTTTGTCTCATGTGAGCAAAACCAGCAATAGTTCCACTCTTCCTTTGTCAAGACCAAATGAGCCACCCCTATCTTAACAGATTCTATTATATTTTCCACCTCTTGCTCTTAATTGTCAACACTTATAATGCAGTTTGTAATGTTATGAATGAGTCATGCATTAAGGATTGATTGTTTGATCTAGGGATGGGAATAAGGTTGACTTCAGTGTGCATCAATAGAGGAGTCATTAAGGATTGATTGGGGGGTAGTTCATCAGTTGAGAAGAGTCTGACTCAGGTGATCAAAATTTTTTGAATAGTTGTCTTCAGTGTGCATCAACAGAAATCCTGCAGCGGCAGATGGTAATGGTGCTGGCTTGACTTGAAGTTGGAGGGTGGCTTATAGGGTGGATGCTGAGAAAGGTGAACCCAGTATATGATGTCAAAAGGATGATATTGAGAGACCATTGGACTTGCATGAAGGAGTGATCAGTGATGATTTGTGTGAGGTTAACCCTAGGTTTTTTGTTAGTATGGAAGGTGCTGAGGGTTAGATCAGGACCAAGTTGCAGATTCAGGAGAATTGGGTGTGTGTGCACTTCAGTTTCAGTTGAATTGAGTTGAGAAAGTTTATTCTTTTGTCAAAGGATTGTTGAATTGAGTTGAAACTCAAAATTTATGATTTACTTTAGGCAACTCCATATCATTGGGACAAGGCTTTGTTTGTTACTTTTGTCAGCAGGACAAGGCTTTGTTGAATTGAGTTGAGAAAGTTTATTCTTCTATCAAAGGATTGTTTATAGCAGTTTGGTACTCTCACTTTTTTTTGTTTTTGCTTTTGTATTTGATTTCTTGTAGTTGTTTAGATCTTCATTTCCTTCTTGCCTAAGGATATTCCATAATTCTATTTTTAGTGATATTAAATAAAAGAGTCCATAAATTCTATTCACTCAGAAATGATGATCCATTGAAGTATGTTTTACTTGATTCTCTTACCTTCAATGTATCAGCGTGGTGTCCTTATATGCTATAGGTTGCATTGGATATTTAATATAGACACTTGTATTTTAACTTCTATAAAGGTGTGTTATGTGTGCCTCTTCTTATTGTTCACATGGAACTCTGTTAACTAAAATATATGTGTTTTATGTTTTTGTTGTTGCAGTGTGAAGACAAACGATGCAATGTTTGGCAACACATTGCTTGTGTCATTATTCCGGAGAAACCAATGGAGGGTGGTCCAACAGTTCCATCTCAATTTTATTGTGAAATCTGTCGACTCAATCGAGCAGATCCGTATGTGCCACCCCCTTTTTGGGTTTTTGTGAACCAACACCATTTATTTTATAAATGTTAAGACAATATTTGTGTCCTCTGTATTTGATAGTCAACTTTTGCTTCTTGACCATTCATAAAATATGTCTTCTTGGGGATCTTCCGCATGTATGGCTTCTGACTGTACATGGCTTATATTTGTATGGAGTTTTTCTCATGTTTAATGTGATTCCTTACCTTATCTTCCAACAAAAAAAATCTACTTGGGATTACCTCTTAATGTGCTATGTGGTTTTTGATATGTGGTGTTTTCTAATATTCCTCCTATGATGCATTCAATGCAAAATGATCCTGACTGTGATCAGTTTTCATTTTTGCAACCCAAATACTACATGTTTCCAAGAAAGTTCTCCATGATAGTGTGTTAAGCAGGTTTACGGGTTAATTTTTGAAACCAAGGCTTCACATGCTGGTGACAACCTCAACTGAAATCTAGAAGATTATGTAGCTCAAGTTCTGATACCTCGGAATTTTACAGTCATTCCAGATTTTGTTTTGATTATTAGTTAGTTTTGTTTAATGGTGAAGTATATATTTGACTCTCCTTTCAGTTTTTAGTATATATTTATCGTCATGTTTCTTATTTTAGGATAGATTTTGTTCCTGTGCGCTAACATCTCTTGTCATATGCAGTTTTTGGGTCACATTGGCTCACCCACTATTTCCTGTGAAGTTATCTGCTACAAGTATACCACCTGATGGGTAAGCACATAACGTTGCATTTACTTCCACCTTTTTATTTGCTCATTGTCATTGGCCTGATAGTAAATTTCGAGTTCTTTATTTCAGTTCCATTTATTTCATTGGAGAATCCCAGAAAGGAAAATATTTTCTTGGTTCTTTTTTCAATCCTTGTGTTTGTTTTCATTATTAAACTTGTTGGTAGAAATAACTTCAAAAAATAAGGGGCTGGAGTAAACGATTTCTCCCCTTTAAATCAAGAACAACTTTGTTGGAGAGAAAATCGTTACAAGTGACATTAATTGATCAATGAGTTTTGGAAGTTCATTCTTTCTTTGGAATATATTGCAGCACAAACCCAGTACAGAATGTGGAAAGATCGTTTCAACTGACAAGAGCAGACAGAGATATGTTACTGAAATCAGACCATGATGTGCAGGTTAGTTTCCTACATATCAATATTTACATATCCTTCAAAATATGAGAAATTACAGTTATACACTGAATACTATTGAAGATGGTGACTTGTATGTAATGGCATTTTGTACATTCAGGCTTGGTGTATGCTTCTTAATGATAAGGTTCCATTTAGAATGCAGTGGCCCCAATATGCAGATCTACAGGTCAATGGTATGGATATTTTGTTAATTGTCTGCAGCACTAATTGATGATATTCCTGTATACATGGAGAAATCATTTATTATATTTTGAAAGTTCTTGTTTTTTTTTTTTTGTTTCAGTCTATCAAAAAAAAGGTATGTTTGGCTCAAAAATGCAATTTTGTTAAATACATTCATACAACTAGTTTATGTGAATCATATGTTTCACTTGTGTTTTCTTTCCTTGATCCACTGAAGTGAATTTAATATAGACTTGCAAATGTTTGAAATTACTTAGCAGTTTATTATCAACATAATCGTCCTTGTCAATTTGGTCTAGATGTCTGTTTTATTTGGTTGTTAACTTGGGTTTGAGACTTTAGTGCACAGGATGATGCCAGATGCTTATGTTCTTCTCATCCATAAATAACTCTTACCAAACATTCAAAACACTTTTTGGCTTAATTTTGTTTTCCATAGGCTAAAGCTCAAGAGCAAAAGCTTATCCAAACAGAGCCTTACTATATCCAAAGGCTCTATGTTTCATATCCATAGATGGATGGGTTATCTGTTCAATTACTAGACTTTAGGTACTTTGTAACAATGTACTAGTGAAGTATGAAAGCTCAGTTTCATACTGCACATGTTAATTTCATATCCTGTGAAGACATTTTTTTTTCTAATGTACATTTCAGTCTCTTTTCTTTTTTCCACTCCTTTGGTCTTGAAAATTTTGTTTTCATAAGCCATCTTCAGCTCCCAATGTTGTCTTCATTCAAGGTTTTATTTTGTGTTGTTTATTTGAAAGGTGTAAAATTTGAAGAAGCTGATGATCTCATCATCCAGAGGTGTACAAAGATATTCAATGGGGAGGCATGATGCAAGGGATCAATCATTGAAAACATCGTATTGAAACTTGAAAGTAGTGCATTGGATAAAAACTTTGAATAAATTTGTGTCTTTTTCCATGATGGTATCCCTACAATATGGCAGTGGGTAGCATCTTTATCAATGGCAAAGTATGTAGCTTCAATACATTGGTATCCACCAAATGCAAATTGAATGTTACTAAATTATTATGTAGGATTGTTGTATTTATCAAAGGGGAATGTTTCGATGGAGAAGTTCATGCAGGTTGCTCGATGGAGGAGATAATTTCAAAATCAAAATTTTGAAGGCAACGGTATTGATGAAAGGGAAATCAATCCTTTGGTTCCAAGGATTTCTAGATGGAGCCATTCATTCAGAGAGACAAACCAACTGGAAAGCCACCATTGAGGCAGAAAATAACAGACACTCTGCAAAAAAAAAGGAAAATAGATTAGGAAAATCCGTAACGTTAGAGGAATACTTTGGTGTGGGCAAAAGGCGAATGATATGTATCCTGGAAGGTAGAAGGTGCTATGTATGGAAGTTGGTAGCAGATGCTTTATAACAGTTTCTAGAAAAAACAGCGGAACTTAAACAAGTGAAGGAGAAGGTGCAGATAAAAGATTCGGCAAAAATTCATTCATAAAAAAAAAGATTCGGCAAAAATTAAATTAGTAGGGTGGCCACTCAACATAGGGTTGTCCAAGATATGTTGTTGCTTTCCATGGTACCATTACCATGCCTGAATCCTTCCTACAACATCTCAGTTTGGACCTCAACTTCATCCAGAAGGAACTTCATTGTACCTCTCGATTTTAGATTGCAGTGGAATTTGCCCAAGACACAGTTACTGTTGTTGGGGATTTGAAAGTATGGATAACAGGTTATCTGTTGGGATCTGTTGTAGCAATGTTGGCCAGAAAGAAGTGAAGAAAGGATCTGAAGGAAAAAGATCATATACGGATATTGCTGGAAGGAGAGAAATGGAGTTTGTGCAGGCAGGTCAGTGGAGGAGATCCTTGAAGATAGAAGCAAAAAATTTCCTGTTTGAAAAAATGAGAATCAGGGGGAAGGTAAGCCTGAAGGTAAGGGAAGCGAAAAAGGGTACAATATTGTTGGAAGGATTAGAAGTGATCGAGTGGCTAAGAGAGTTCATAGCTGGAGCCTGTTCAAAAGGTAAGCAGATAAACTGGCAGGATTTTAGTACATTAGAAAAGAGAAGATATGTTGTTGAATGTAAGAGGAATAGAAAAGGCTTCTTCATAGTTTTGGCTGAATTTTTTGGTAAGGGACGAAAGCAACTGGTGTGTCTACCAGCAGGAAAACAGAACCAAGGTTGGGGGGAAGTTGACTGGTTGTTCAAAGAGTTTTTAGCTCAAAGAGTAGCAAATGATAAAAAAGCCTCCATAAGGGAGGAGAAGGCATATCTCAGCAACAGCAGGGTAGAACAAGGTCCAGTGGTCATGGCAAAAACAAAAGGCCATTGCAGAATGGTGGGAGGTCTAGAGAGAGAAGAGTGGGATAGTGAGTTTGTGATACAAGCCAAGGAAAAGGTTAATGATTGGAGGAGGGTAGCTGACTTATTGGCAACCAGGTTGAAGTTGAAGAGTGTCTTCATAGTAACCCCCTTCGATAACTGTAAAGCCCTCCTAGATCCAATAGAGATTGAATTGGAAATATCAGCTATCAATGTTCAGGCTGATTTTGGATCATTCACAGTCTTTAAATGGACTCCAACATCCAACTCCAAGGATTTTTTTGTCGAAGATGGTGTGGTGGTGCGTGTAATAGGCTTGCCATTTCATCTATGGAAACAAGAAATAGCCGAGTCTATAGCTGTATTGTGTGGAGGAATCTTGAAAGGAGCTTTCTGGGGCGATATTTATTCAGTAGCAATCCTGCTAAGTGGTGTGAAGCCAGAAGACATTCCACGAAAGGTAGAGGTACGAACAAAGGGGAGTTTTGTCTCTGTGTGGCTAGCTTCCTCCAGTGAAGAAGGGCTGTGGAAGGAGGCTCATATGGTAGGAGGGGAGAAGGAGGAAGAAGAAGCATTACGTGGACTTGTGAGATTGGTTAATTCAAATGGGAAGGAATGTTTCACTAAAAAGGGCCAACAAATTCTGGGAAGCCAAAAAGCTTTGGGGCAGATGGAAGGTCAAACCTATAGAAAGCAAGAAAAGGATTTGACAAATGGCAGATCTTTTGCGCAGGTGGTGTCAGGGGAAACAGACAAAATTTTACTAGTGTCGAAAGGGAGAGGGCTGAACCAGTAACCTCATACAGGGAGGGTTGCTGGCTCGACCATTAAAACAGGGGGGCGTGATTTTTTAAGAAGTCACGTGGGACGAAAAGACTTAGAAAATGGGCCCAGTCGAGTCGATCCATTTTCTAGTGGGCCGGAGAAGGCAACTCAAGTAAAGACTTTAAATCTGGGTTCTAATATTACAAGTCTTGAGCCCAAGGCCCATTACAAGACAGATGGGCCAAGGGACCCTTTAAGTAAGCACGTGACTGGGAGGAGGGATGAGCTAATAGATGAAATTAAGCGTCTATCTTCTTCTACCCCGAGTCCCTCCTTTCGTTCGAACAGTTCATGCGCAAAATCTCAAGACTCTTAGTCTCGAGGCTCTCTACAGTGGGTCCCATCCAACATGGCGAACCGTCTCTCACCAGATAGGCGCAACCCGAGATACCTGAAGCCTAGTGATTTGAACAGAACAGGGTTTGAAGATTGGTTGAGTGAACAAAACAACAATGGCGATTCTGATAGAGACGAAACGTTAAGTTTGGGAAGTCTGTCTCCGGAAGGCAACAATGATTTACTTGAAATAGAAAGTTTGCATACAGAGCTGTTGTTTTTAGAGGAAGAGACTGAAGAGGCAGGTGGCGGGAAGACTAGAAATGGTGAAGAAAATGGTTCTAAAGCTGTGAAAACTCCTCTTCCCTTCGTCGAGGGAGTTGACTCTGAATCTAATGAATTACAGGATGTTGGTGGAGAGGGACAAGAATCGGCCGTGAGGATGAATGTGGGTATTTCAGTGTCAGAAACACAGAGAAAGGTTTTCCAAGTGGGTAGATCGTCAGTAAGTAATTCTTTCTCTATGTCTACTTCACAACCTTGTCCAAAAAGGGGAAAGGCCTTAAAACCATTTGTCGCCTGTCAGCAATTCAATTCTAGTGATTCTAGTCCTACCCCCGTCCTACCAGGTATGGGTGTCAATTCTTTTTTAGGTACTGACTTGTTTGCTATGCCTGTAACAGATATTCCAGCTTCCCATCCAGGAGATTATGATGCAAGAGAGAGGGTGATAGTGGAAGGAGGAGAGAGGGGTGTTGGAAGGAAGTAGTAAGGGGGAGGCAGTTAGAATTTGGGAGTCGATCTGTACAATGATGGAGGAACTAAAAAAAAAGGAAGGATTCTTAGAAAGATGTTGTAGCCAAAACAAGTGTGAGCAGGGTAAAATTCTTCCTCAGACATTGGCTGAAAAGGATGGAGAAAAGAAAAAGGATGATTGTTGTATTAGGAAGGGGGGGGGGGGGAAAAGAACAAAGAAGAAAAAAAGATCTGAAGTGGAAAGGCTAATTTCAGACATTGAGGGGGATTTAGGGAGTGCTATTTTGTCCTAAAATGAGGAGATTATGGCCTTTTCATGGGTTTTTTGCTATTTTGTCTCGATGAAAATTATTAGCTAGAATGTAAGAGGGTTAGGGAGTGCAAGAAAGAGAAGGGTGATCAAAGACCTACTCCGAAGGGAAAAACCTGATATTGTGTTGTTACAAGAATCCAAAATGATGGAATTAGATGGGAGATGAGTGAGGAGTTTTTGGAGGTCTAGAGGTTTAGGTTGGAGCTCGTCTCCTTCTTGGGGAGCCTCGGGGGGGATCGTAACACTGTGGAGGGAGGATGTGATAGAAGTAGTGGAAGAATTGATAGGCAGATTCTCAGTTTCCATTAAGTGTAAGAATGTAGAGAATGAGTGTGTGGGTCTTAACCAATGTTTATGGCCCTAATTCCTATAGAGAGAGGAATGAGATGTGGGAGGAACTATATGCAATGAAGGGGCTATGGGATGGCCCTTGGTGCCTGGGCGGGGATTTTAATGTCATTAGATTCTTTGATGAAACCAGTAATCCCCAACAAGTAATTACAACAAGCATGAGGAAATTTAATTACAACGAGCATGAGCAATCCAGTTACACTTGGTCCAACCTTCAGGAAACCCCTTTGTGTTCGAAGTTGGACATGTTCTTATTTAACCTTGCCTGGGAGAATAGTTTGAAAAACTTGGTTGCTAAAGCGTTACCCAGGGTCACCTCCAATCACTGTCCTATCCAGATAGGTACTGAGTTTTTTCCTATAGGACCCAAACCTTTTAGATTCGAAAATATGTGGCTTACCCATCCAGATTTTGTGAAAAAAGTGAAGGAATGGTGGGGTGAGGAGGAGAGGCGGGTAAGATGGAAGGGGATCAAGTTTCATAAGAAATTAAAAAGGTTGAGAGCCAAAACAAAAGAGTGGAATAGAGATCATTTTGGTAGAATTGAGGAGCAAAAATTGTGCCTAATCTCTCGAATAGAGAACTTGGATGTAAAGGAATCTCAAAATGGGCTGACCGAGGAGGACAAAGTGTTAAGGAGACCATTGAAAAAGGATTTGGAAGAGGTGTTACTGAGGGAAGAAATCAGTTGGAGACGAAAATCTAGACACAAGTGGATTACGGAAGGCGACGAGAACACTAGATTCTTCCATGATTTTGCAAATGGGAGACGAAGAAAGAATCCTCTGACCAAGCTAGAGATAGGAGAGGAGGTGATTACCAACCAGGATGACATAGCCAGAAAATTTGTGGACCACTTCAAATCGATTTATAGAAGACCTTTGAGTGAGAGAGCAGTCGTGGAAGGGGTGGATTGGCCCATAATTGATGACGGAGTGGCAAGATGGCTGGAAAGGGATTTCAAGGAATAAGAGATTAAGAAAGCCGTCTTTCTAATGGATAGACCCAAAGCTCCAGGTCCAGATGGCTTTACAATGGGTTTTTATCAAGACTGTTGGGAGGTGTTGAAAGATGATTTAGTTGAAGTCTTTAAGGAATTTGCAGACAATCACACTATAAGCCCTGGAATTAATGCTACCTTTTTGGCCTTGATACCTAAGAAGAATGATGCCAACCACCCAAAAGATTATAGGCCTATTAGTTTTGTGACAAGCATCTATAAAGTTCTGGCTAAAGTGCTCTCGTTGAGGATCAAAACAGTCCTCCCATCTATCATTAGTGAAACCCAGGGGGCTTTCATTCAAGGGCGGCAAATAATAGATCAAATCTTAATTGCGAATGAATGTGTGGAGGAAATGAAAAGGTCTAGTAACAAAGGTTTCATTTGTAAATTGGATCTTGAAAAGGCCTATGATTTGGTGGACTGGAAGTTTCTATTAGAGGTTATGCAAAACTGTGGATTTGGGGACAAGTGGTGTAATTGGATTTTTGGGTGTATCAGTACTTGTCACTACTCTATTCTGGTAAATGGTACGGTGAGGGACTTTTTCCAGCTTGCAGGGGTGTCAGGCAAGGGGATCCACTCTCACCCTTCCTTTTTACCTTAGTAGCTGATGTGATTAGTAGGATCATTACTAAGGCTGACAGTGAAGATGCCATTAGGGGTTGGAGAATAGGGAGACACTAAGTCCCCATCACCCACCTTCAGTTTGCAGATGACCTAATGATTTTTTGTGTGGGAGGTTTTAGCGAAAAGGTAGCAAACCTAAAGGAGCTAATCAAAGGATTTGAAAGTATTTCTAATTTGAGTATAAATTTGGAAAAGAGCTGCATAGCGGTATAAATTTGGAGGTAGGGGAGGTCGAGGCTATTGCGGAGTGTCTTGAGTGTTCCACCTCTGCTTGGCCTTTGTCTTATTTAGGGCTTCCTTTAGGGGCAAATCCTAGGGAGAGTAGATTTTGGACCCCAGTGATAGAAAAGTTTGAGAAAAGATTAGCCTCATGGAAGAGGAATTATATCTCTTTAGGAGGGAGAATTACCCTAATCAGAGCTACCTTGGCTAATTTACCTACTTAATTTTTGTCTGTTTTTAGGATACCAAGTAGGGAAGCTAGGAAACTGGAGAAGTTGATGAGAGATTTCTTATGGGAGCCGGGACAAGAAAAAAAGGATCACTTGGTTAATTGGGAAATTGTGTGCAGAAGTAAAGAAGATGGGGGTTTGGGACTTGGGAGGGTAACTAGAAAAAATCAAGCTCTGTTAGGGAAATGGTTGTGGCGATGGCCATTGGAAAGAGAGAGATTGTGGCATGAGGTGGTGGGAAGCATTCATGGGAGGTCAGAGAATGGATGGGATGCTGGTGTATCAAGGTTTTGCTTGGTTGTCTTAATCAGGTTTGTTTGGATCCCTCCAAGTCCGATAAGAGGGTTTGGACTCCTAGACCCAATGGAACCTTCACTTGTGTTTCTTTCTTCAAGTCCATCTCTCAACCTTCTACTCACCAACCCTTTCTGTCAAAAGAAATTTGGTGTAGGCCAGTTCCCCCAAAAATAATGGCGTTTTGTTGGGAAGTATTCCATGGGAAAGTAAACACTCTGGATAACCTACAAAAGAGAAGACCTTCCTTTGTATTTCTCCTAATTGGTGTATCCTCTGTAGAGCTCACGGTGAGGACTGTTACCACCTATCAATATCTTGTCCCTTTTCTACAGACCTTTGCGCTTGGCTACTTACGTTGTTTGGTGGTAGTTGGAGTCTACTAGCTGAAGTTCACATGCTTTTCAACCATTCTACCTTTTATTGGCCTATAACAATAGGGAGAATTATGTGGAGATGTGCTTGTGCTGCCTTGATTTGGACTCTTTGGGAAGAAAGGAATATTAGAATTTTTCAAGAAAAGGAAAGGAGCAGTCAGGATTTGAAAGACTGTGTTAAATAGGGCAATACCTTGGCTGAAGACCTTGGAAATCTTTCATCAATTCTCCTTTAATGACCTTTGGAGAAATTGGTCAGCAGTAGCGAGGTGTTCATTTCTAAAGGACAAATCAATTACAAGTTGGTCTCCTCCATTCGAAGGCTCACTAAAGTTGAACTTTGATGGAAGTAGCATGGGTAATCTAGGATTATCTGGAATGGGGGGTTCTTTGAGAAATGAGAAGGGAGAGATTTTGTTGCTCTACTCAGGTCCCTTGGGAATTGGGGACTCCATCAGGGCAAAACTTTTAGCTGCTGTACAAGGGGTGCAATTTGCAAACCAGCTGGGGGTACAACACCTAATAATCGAGGGGGATTCCAAAGTGGTGGTGGGTTGGTTGAAAAATCCTGAAGAGACTATGTGGCGTTACAAGAATGAAATGAAGAAATTTAGTTGGTTGACAAGGAATATGTTGGTCACTATACAGTGGGTGGGGAGATCAGCAAATACTTTGTCAGATGTGTTAGCTAAGCAAGGGGTAAATAGGGAAGAATTATTTTGGGCTCAGTTGTGATTCTTGTTTTTCTTTCCTAGTTTACTTGTAAGGTTCAAGGAGGGGCTGCAGCTTGTGCCTCTCGCTGGGATGTTGTATGAACTCACTCTAAATTTGCTTCTGATTTAATAAATTTATTATCATTCATTGAAAAATTAAATTAGTAGGAGAGGAAGATGCTTGGGCAAAACTAGAAGAAGATTTCCTACGTTTTCTGCATCCTATTCATTTAGAAACCAGAAGTTTTTGGTTGTAATGGAGAAAGAGGCCTTGGCAAAAAAATCTTGTTTTAACAGCAATCCAAGTTATTAAAGATTGGGTGAGAATTTTGGAAGCACTTGTGGATATATTTAAGCTTTTGGATTCTATCAGTCTCAAGCCTTTCAATGTTAGGAAGACTGTGGAGAGGTTGGAAACGGTAGATGGTCTGGTGAGGGTGGAGGTGTGGCATTAGTCCTACAACCAAAAAGCTTTCTTGGATAGAAGCTTTGAGCCTTTGATCTTCATCTGGTGGGGCTTCCTTTCAACCTTCGGAACGAAAGCACTTTTGAGAGATTGGTACAGACGTTGGGGAGAGTTCTTGTTGCTTTTAATCTTAATGATTTCCATGCTGTGAGACTTAGGATTGCTGGAATAAAACAGGAAGGGAGAACATGTGGAGGAGAGAGATTGGAGAAAGGTAAAACTGTGAAGGGTTGAGGTCTTAGGGAAGATGAAACAGGTTGAACAAGTGAAGATGGGGAGATAAAACTTTCGCAGAGAGTGTAAAGATGGGTGCCTTTTCAAATGAAAGTTGGGGACCATAGGCAATAAAGTCGCAACAGATATTTATTACAGTTGAACCAGGCGAAGGGAGTAAAAACCAGGAGGTTGAACCAGGGATAGAGCTCGGACGAATGGGATGGATGGAGTTTCTTTGAGGCTTGGGATGGATTTTCCATCTTCTGAGGCTTGCAGTTCTGCCTTTGGGGCGGAGAACGATAATGGGAGGGGGGGGAAGGAGAGGAAGAAGAACATGACTCATCCTAATGCAGTGAAGAGGTTTAAGCACTAAAATGAAAACCAAAATGTGAGTCTCAAAGATTTTTCCTAGACTAAGGGGTGATCTTTTGGAGTTGGCATAAATAAAAGGGTGTGAGTTTCTGCTGTTGGCAAGGGTTTTGGTTTGGGTGCCTGATTGTTTGGTTTTTGGAAAGAGGGGAGATAAGCTATTGGTAGGGGTTCTGGCTTTGATTCGGGTCTGTTTGTGGCAGGTTTTTTCATTTTGTTTTAGGGCTTCTCTGGAAGTTGGGTTGGGTTGGTTGTGTTGGGTTTTGGGTGATGCTTTGTCACCTGCTGTATTATCTGCTGGTTGTTTTCTAATAAATTTTCTCCTTTATTTATCTTCAAGAAGAAATTATGATGGCTGTAGCCTGATTATTCCTGGACATTTTGTCACAGGTGAAGTGTTTTAAATTGAGCATGAGGCCATGTTTGCTATACACTAGGGTCTAGTTGGTATGGGGATCCTGCAAGAGCTGAAAACATGGGTGATCATGGGTCGGGCCAGGCTGGATTTAGGCCTATGTCACTACATACATTATTATTAATATATATGACATATAATATATGTATAAAATGTATGTTATAATTTATATAAATACTAAATATTATATATGATATATTATGTGTCATTTTATAATTTATATGTATAAAAATAGAGTGAGTGAACTCAAAGGTGGTATTTGGTTTGGTCAAGGAACAACAGTGATGGATGTTGTGGGAGCTCTCCAAAGCATCCGCTGGCCCTCCTTGGAAAAGAAAATGAAAAAGAAAAACTTCCCTATGCACAGTAAAGGGAAAAGTAGGCTTTTTGAGATGGAGGCAGGTTATCTTTGGTAGTGATGGTATTTTATCTTCCTGATTTCTTTTGGTTGCCTTTTTGGTTCTAGAGGTTTAGTTCATCCATGCTTCTCGTTTTCCTGCATTCTATTGGGGTTTGGTAGGAGTTTGCATTGCATGTTGCTATATGGCATCCTATGATAGCCATCTTAGTTCCTGCACTCTATTGTTTGTTTAGCCACCTTAGTTCCCTTTTTTCTTTTTTTTTTATGTAAAATAAAATTTCATTAAAGAAAAGAAGATAAAATACAGTCTAACTGGTGACAAAGCATCACCTGCATACAAACATCATAAAAACTACTAGAATACAATTCAAAATAAATTTCCAAGTTACAATGTTGAAATCCCAGCAACTTGACTAAATTCTGATGATATCAGCAACTTGACCCCAAAATTTGTCTTGAAAAATTCTTCTATTTCTTTCCTTCCATATGTTCCAACATATTGCAAACGGTAAACAATCTCCACATAAAAACCAGTAATCTTGTATGAGAATAACAGATAACTAGCATTTTTCTCCTGCTCTTTGCAAAGAAAATGCATGTTAGTCATAGCCCCTAGATTTCAAATGGTCCACAGTCAATATTCTGTCCATGTTCACAAGCCAAGCAAAAGCTTCATCGCTAGGTGGAACCAGATTTTCTCATATACCATCCATTTGATTGATTTGAATCTGATTTATCTCTGCTAAGAGCCATGTAGCAGGACTTCACAGAAAATTTCCCATTTGAACACTCTTTCCACCTCAATCCATCCTTTGACTGAACTGAGATTTTTACACCCCTCTAGTTTCTCCAACAATGTTATGCATTCATCAACTTCTCTATCCAGCAGCAGCCTTCTGAACTTTGGGCACCAATCAGCTGTTCACCCCTTCGTTCGTAACATTGACTTATAGATACTTAAGGCTCAGACAACCTATACAGCCTTGGACGTAGATCACTCAACTATCCTATCCCGCACCAGTCATCCTACCAAAACCTGATTCTTTCTCCATCTCTTTTTTCCTTGTTCCATTGTTGTGTGTGATTTGTCTGTTTTCTTATTGACAAGTGAGTGTAGCTCTTTGGACCTCTGGAGCCTCCATTTTGTTTTCTTTTTGGTTCTTTTGGCCCTTGTATGTTGCTTGACTTCTCTTCCTATTTGTATGTACTGGACCCAAGGTTGATCCCCGGCTCTCAGCCTCCAATAGGAAGCTATTGTTCCATCTCCACTTTGTGGTTCTTATTATTTTGCCTTGTTTAATTGCATTTGCACTAATGAAAAATGATATGCTTATCATAATCTTTTTTTATTGGAAACAGTAACTTCATTAAAGAGATATAATGTACAACTGTCAACACCCTACTGTAGGGTGTTTATTATAATCTTGTTTCTGTTCACCTCCTCTTTATCTCTTTAATGTTCCTGTATTCTGTTTTTTCATCTCTAATGAAAAATTTGGCCTGCAGGTATGCCAGTTCGAACAACTAATAGGCCTGTCTCACAATTGCTTGGAGCTAATGGTCGTGATGATGGCCCAACTGTGAGTATATATTTACCATTATTTTCTAATTGTGTGCCAATATTCCAGTTGCAAAGCTATCTCTTGTATTAGGTTCTCAAATTCTTTGCTTTGTTGTCAGATCAAAACTTTTACCAGGGAAGGGTTAAATAAGATTTCTTTATCAGGATGTGATGCTCGCATTTTTTGTCTGGGGGTCAGAATTGTAAAGCGTCGCACAATTCAACAGGTATTCTTAATTTTTCGTTCTTTTTTTTTTTTTTTTGTTCTGTTCCCCTTTTTTCCCTCTCTATTGTAAGTTTTATTTTCAGTGCCAAATTGTGTATGCATGTATATATGGGACCAGATTTTGCTAGTTTGGTTCTTTATTTGCTTTCCTAATAAACCATGTAATGAAATCTAACATGAAGATTTTCTTTATTCAAAATGATTCCTCTCTTAGTATATTTTAAATAAAAATTTGACAATTTTGGATAGCTATTAATAGTCAAATGAAATTCTTACACAAGCCCTTTTTTGAGGTCACATACATGAACCTTGTTTCACCATCATTAAATTATGGGTGTTTAAATCATTTCGTAATACCACTCAAGTCCTTTTTTTGGTATGCTCTAGCTCTTCTAGCCCCATCAACTTGTAACAAATCATTTCTTCTAATGGGTGCTGTACATTGTTGTCAAGGTGACAAGGTGCCCTTGGAGGCTAGTGTTGCCTAATCGCGAAGTAGTTTTTTACATTGTGTTATAAAATACTTCCATGTTCTTAGTTTTTTTAGATTATAGCTATAACATAGACATTATTAAAGTAAAATATTCATTTTGTTTGTTATATACTAATTTCCCTTTTATTATTTTCTTATTTGTTAGGGTTTAATCAACACAAACATTGCTAAATGCTCTATTTTCATCTTTTCCTATAACAAAATAGGGGTTCAGCTCCCATATTTTTTGAATTTTCTTTTCTTTCTTCTTTTTCTTATGAATATGTTGATTTTCTATACTTTAATGTGAAGTTTATACTTTTCTTATGAAAATTATGGATAATTATTCAGGAAATGTGATTATGGAGTCTAGGGAACTACCCTAGGATATATTTTTTTGCTTAAAAAAATCCATCACCTAGGCGACGCCTAAGCAACTAGGCAACAATGCACTCCCTTGTTGCTGAGCGTCGCCTTGGTGCCTTCAAGACTATGGTGTTGTATGGTCTTCTATGCATGTAACTAAGCCATCTTAGTCTACTTTCTCTCAGTTTATCACCTATTGGAGCTATTCCTAGGTTCCTTTGTAGGACTTCATTTTTTACCCTTTTCTTCTTAGTTTTATCACTCATCCATCAAAGCATTTACATTTCTGCTACATTGATTTTTTTGGATGACTTCATTTTTCACCTATTGGAGCTATTCCAACTTTGCTTCTGACAACATAGCTGGCCTTACTACTGTTTTATAGAATTTTCCTTTTAACTGAAGTTGTATTTACTTATCAAAAAAGACATTGGAATCCCTGCCCCCCATTTTGCCCATACTGCTCTAATTCTATTAGTAAAATCCTTCTCATTCTTTGTGGTTTATTCAATCTTTTTATTGCCTAATAAAGTGTCTTGTTACATATAAAAAAACCAGAAAACTAATGGATTTGATGGGAACAGGATCATATCAAGGTAAATGATTTTGATGTCTACGTACATTTAAATTGAAAGCACTGCCTTCATTTAATTTAGAATGGAGTTCTTGTTATAACAATATATAAGATTTTAAAATACTATGGAATATTTTAAGATATGTTTGAATAATATTTCATGTCATTATCAATGGAAATCTTCGGAAATGTGTAGGCATTTTAAAACCAAGCTTAAAGCATCTCCATCTATAATAGTATTTTAAAACAAGAAGCATAACTAAATTGTAAGGGGTTCCTAGAACTTGAAGTGCAGGAGGAACCATGTCCATAAAAAATTTAAAATGATAGAAACCAAGCTTAATGCATAGAAAATAGGGGTGATCATGGGCTGGGCTGGGCTTAGCACCTGTGCTAAGGGCATAGCCTAGGCCTAATCATGGCCCAGGTTCCAGGATTATTTTTTATGTATTTTTAATATTTTAATATTTTATATTATATTATAAAATTTGTATCAAATTTATTTTGTACTTTACTTAATATAAAATATAAAATATAAAATAAAATAACATATATAAATATGTATAAATAATGTGTGTGCAGGCTGGGCCAGGCTGAAAATGATCACCCCTAATAAAAATGCAAATCTTAATTCCAAAAGCAATAAATCGGCAAAGATATAGCTCAAGTGGTTGGACTTTAGAGCATCATGTTATTAACACAAAGGTTTTAGCCTTGTAAGTTCAATTAACAATGAAGTGCATCATGTATTAATGATCAATTTTAAGGCTGGGTTCATGAGGTGCACTGCACAAGTATTCTATTTCAACTGCAACAAATAAGCCTTTTGTGTATTTCTTATTGTTTAAATATATTTTTTGTGATTCATTCATCAAAAAAATATACATCTTTTGTGATTTCTCTGACTGAAGTTAGTAACTGATTCCTTTTAGTCCTCAAGTCTGATGAAATGAATTAAAGATTCTATTTCTTATCAGTAATCCTGAACACTATGAAATGATGGCATTTAATTAACAAAGTGCAACCCCATGACTGGAATACAAATTGGAACATGAGCTTTGTGCTTTCCATTAGTTCATTTTTTGCTTGTCAGTATCATACAGTGATTGCTTTTCTTTTTCACCTCGTAGAGCAAGTGCCAATGCCAGCATATTGTTTATTTCTTCTGAGCATCCTTTGCTACCTTTTGCTTGAGGCTTCATCTCATTATATACAATTATCTGTTGTTAAATTTGTTACATGTATCTTGAATGTGTACATAAACTTGCCACTTAGGTCCTGAACATGATTCCAAAAGAAACAGATGGTGAGCGTTTTGAAGATGCTCTTGCACGTGTCTGCCGCTGTGTTGGTGGTGGAAATGCTACTGAAAATGCAGACAGTGACAGTGACATTGAAGTTGTTGCAGATTCTATTACTGTGAATCTCCGCTGCCCAGTAAGTATGCATACATACATATTCATAATTAATGTAAAATGTACATAAATTATGTGCATGGCAGGACTTATAATCAGAAGGAATTTATGCATAATTCATGAAAATTGAAACGTCCATAAAGGTGAACTGAGGGAAACACAACATCACTTTACTAACCAAATACAAGCATTAAGAAAAATACACAGTAGTCCTAACCATACCCCAAGGTATGGTGCCCCTTTGCAGGTTTTTTTCTTTTTTTGTTTTACATCCCCTTCCCATGCAATAGCATCTAATGATTTGTTTGGTAGATCTGGGAACCCACCTGGACAAGCTGTTGAACAATGATGAGAATACAATCAATCAAAATAAAAAAAAGGGGGAAATTCCCGATAGGTACCCTATACTTTAGGCCGAGTGCCAATTTAGTACCCGAACTTTGAAATGCGACAATCTAGTACCTGCTGTTAACCAACTGTTCAGTGTCATGGGAAAAGACACAAATGCCCTTCAAGTGTTATCTAATTTTCTTTATCAACCATCTGTTAATAGGTAATCCCAGGTGTTCCATTACTGGTTGACAAAGCAACAACTGTGTAACAAATGCCCTTCAACTTAATCGCATCTCAGCATTCATCAATCTTCGAAGGGAAAACCGGGGGTCCTCCGTTAATAGAAAAGTGGATTGAAAATCACAATCCAAATCTCTGTTTCATTGCTCAAAATCACTTTTTTCTACATACTTTCATTCGTCCCACATACAAATGAAAATTCTTTACAGACCATAGATGGGAGGGACGACACAGGAAAGCCCCAAACATAGACAAAGCACACAACAAACACAGACTCTCAACCGATAACCAACTCCATCATTTTGTGCTTCTGAAATGCTTTAACCAGAGATTTCAATGGCCTTCACCTCAGATTTCTTTTCCTCCTGCTTGGGGAGTGTTACAGTCAGCACTCTGTTCTCAATGGATGCCTTCACCCGATCCAACTTTGTGTTTTCTAGCAATCTGAATCGCCTCAAGAACTTGCCACCGCTCCTCTCCACCCAGTGCCATTTGTTGCTCTTTTCTTCGTTCTCCCTGCTCCTCTCCCCACTTATCTGCAGGACCCTTCCCTCCTCTACTTCCACCTTCACTTCTTCCTTCTTTAGCCCAGGAAGTTCAGCCTTGAATACATGTGCTTTTGGGGTTTCCTTCCAATTGATGTGGGCATTGACGAAGGCAGAGGTTTCCCGAGCTAAATCGGGCGCAGAGCTGATGGTTGTGCTGAAAGGGAAGCCCTCGAAACGGTCCCAAATATCCAGAGAAAATGGGTTGAAGATGTTGCTTCGTTGTCCGCCGAAGATGCTAGGAATGATAGACAGTGTGGCTTTCAGAGTAGAAACAGTAGACCCACCAAATTTGTGCTGTTGTCAATTTGTGCTTGGGTTTTCGTCATGAAATGATGGTTTGGACTGTTGAGAGCTTGGGCTGTTTCATTTTCTTGAGAAAGAAGATGATGAACAGTGTCTTTTATTTTCAAGGGTAATTTTGACATTTTCAAATGTCTTAAATTGCACATGAGGTCACGTGATATACATAACTGATGGTCCACTAACAGTAGGTACTAGATTGTTGCATTTCAAAAGTTTGGGTACTAAATTGGCACTCGAGCCAAAGTACAGGGTACCTATAGGGAATTTTCCCTAAAAAAAAAAAAGAAAAAAGAAAAAACCTTGATGGCAATACCTTGGGTTGTCTAATATTATATCTGAGGGACTTGATTTCCTATTTTACCAAACCACCACTTGACTGCAAGGTGCCAACTGGCTAGTTGGCAATTAAAGTGAATAGGAAAAGATATGGGGGATCTCCTTGTCTTAAACCTCTCAGGGCTGGAAAGTGGTGTGCAACTATTCCATTCACCAAAATTGAACAATTGCAAATCCTAACACATCTCATGATCCATTTGCACCATCTATCACCAAATCCACGATTTTTCATTACCACTAGTAAGAAATTCCAGTTACTCATGGTTTGTGGAACTCCTGTGAATAATGATTGATTATTCACATTCAAGGGAGAATTAAAGAGTTTTAATTCAATTCAGCCGGAAGTAGTTCCATCTGGGATGCTGAATGAGTTTGGCATCATTTGCCATTGGCTAATAGCACTGAACCTAAGAGGTCACACACATTAAGAGGCAAAACGTAGATGAAGTATGGAGGAAGGTGTGCTCAGTTGAAATCAAGTTTGCTGAGGATCTGCTTCAAGAGATCAAATCTGCATAAAAGTATGCAGTTAATTGTTTTACAATCAGGATTTTGTGCACCACCATGGGTGTGATCGTGGTTGAATCAAGATTCATGGTAGATCAAATCTGCATAAGAAATCTGTCACCAGTCATAAGTATAAGCTAGATTTAGAACCTATTAGAGAAAGGATATCAGCTTGAAGCTATCATTAGGTTTCATTTGAATAAGCAGTACTCAAGTGCCAAATGACATAATTTCCTTCAAGATGAATTTTGAGTTCTTACGAAATGCAAAGAAAAGTAGGTCCACACTGTTTCTATGCACAATCACCATAGGATCTGGCTGACCAGATTTTGAGCATTAATCCCATAAATGATCATCTCAAGGTTCCATGCTACATGGCTGTCAGTACCATCAGTACCCAATGACCTTGAGAGGATGGCCAATCCAGACTGTTTATCAGTGTTGGCCTTTTTGGACTCAATTTTATTGGTAATGTTGATTGCCCTTTTTGGTTGTTGCACCAAGCAATGGGCCCTGCTGACCATGAGCCTTACAAAACCTAAATTTTTCATACATCTTAATGCTATACTAAGAACCATAAACAAAAGCGGTTTTTTCTTTTGTAGTATCTTACCTTTTTACAAAGATGTTAAAGTTTATACAGAAAATAGACAACCAACGTAGCTGCTATCAATTTGAGGCAATACTCTTTTTGATGGAAATTAATTGTTTCATTACTGAGTATAAGCCAGTAACTACTGATTTGTTAGCCACGTACTTCTATGTTCATTATATCTAATGACAGAACAAGATATTGAATAAATTTCATATATTTAATAATTTTCATTCAGAAATAAGCATTAGTTCTTAAAATCTGTTGGTACTTAAATGTGTTATGTACGTTTCTGTTTGAATGGCAGATGAGTGGGTCAAGAATGAAGATTGCTGGCCGGTTTAAACCTTGTGCTCATATGGGCTGTTTTGACCTGGAAACTTTTGTGGAACTTAACCAACGTTCTAGGAAGGCAAGCAATTGGTCATGTTGCATAATTTGTTTCTTTTGCTTGAATGCTTTTGAATAATGTCTTTACATCTACTGCAGTGGCAATGTCCCATTTGCCTAAAGAATTACTCATTGGAGAATATCATCATTGATCCATATTTCAATCGCATTACAACTATGGTAGTACTCACTCTTGACCACTTCAATTGTATTTTATAAATGATCATGATGTCTATATATCATATTTTTGAGTTGTTTTAATTTGATTGTGTAGTTGCGGAGTTGTGGAGAAGATGTAAATGAGATTGATGTGAAGCCAGATGGCTCTTGGCGTGCAAAGAACGAAATTGAACGTAGAGATCTTGCACAATGGCACTTCCCTGATGGCTCCCTGTGTCCCACTTCTGTTAGTGAACCAAAAGAAAACATGGAAATCTCAAAACAGATAAAACAGGAAGGCATTTCAGAGGGACATACTAGTTTGAAACTCGGTATAAGAAGGAACAGCAATGGGAATTGGGAAGTTAGCAAAACAGAGGATGCGCGGAGCCCCTCTTCTGGGAATCGCTTACAAGATAAGTGTGAAAAGCACTGTCAAAAGGTAATTCCAACAAGCAGCAGTGGCACTGGAAGTTGTAAAGATGAAGATCCAAGTGTCAACCAGGATGGCGGTGGGCACTTTGACTTCTCTACCAACAATGGCAATGAGCTTGATTCAATGTCTCTGAATTTCGACCCATATCGAGTTGGTAATAGAATATCTTCTGCTCCTTCAGTGGATGCAAATGTTATTGTTCTCAGTGATTCAGAAGAAGAGGATATTTTGCGTTCCACTGAAAATGTCTATCAGAATGGTCAAGCTGATACCAGTGGAATTCCTTTTTCTGTTGCCCCTAATGGAGTTCCAAATTCATACCAAGAAGATCAAAGGGGGCCTTCATGCCTGGGTCTCTTTAATGGAAATGGTGATGACTATGGGATGTCTCTATGGCAGCTTCAATCTGGTACTCAGGTTGGCCCTGGTTTTCAACTATTTGGTACAGAGACAGATGTTGCGAATAACTTGGTCGATGTTCAGAACACCTCTGTTTCTTGTCCCACATCATTGAATGGCTATGTTTTGGCTCAAGATATGGCTATGGGTTCTGCACAAGTTCCAGATCCTTCTGCTTGTCATTCCAATGCTGACATAAATGATGGTTTGGTTGATAATCCCTTGGCATTTGGTGGGGATGATCCCTCTCTTCAAATTTTCCTTCCCACCCATCCTGCTGGCATTTCAACCCAGTCAGATCTAAGAGACCAACCTGACATGACAAATGGTATTCATACTGAGGAGTGGATTTCTCTCAGGATCGGTAGTAGTGGTGGGGGCAGTGTGGGCCATGGTGAGTCTGTAGCCACAAATGGATTGAATTCAACAAACCAATTTTCACCCAAGGACAGTAGGATGGAATCTTTAGCAAACACCGGTATGTTCCCTTTCTAATGCTGTAGCTTTGTATTACTTCTGTGCTTGGAATATGTTGCAATTGTGGGATACATGATGGTTGTACTTCTCATTTTTACACAGTTGTGATAGCAGAACTGTGCATTGACTGAAAAGACAGGAGATACTGGTTCAGAGCCTTAGAAATTAGTGGCTATGTATTAAGTTTCCTGCTGTTCTTGAATGCATGGTTTGGAACCTAACAGAATTTAGACCTTAGTGCCTAGAACTTCTGATGTAGGATTATTTCTGAGATGATTCATGGTTCAAGCCAGCCAATAGCAGGATCATGTTTCAAGAATAAGCATGGCAGGCTTTAAATTACAAGAATCGATACATAAGATTATGATAAGTTCTAGCATTGTTAAGGAAAAAGGATACCTTAACTTGAAAAGGTCAATATATACAGATGTTCATTTATTTCATTTTAAGATAACATAATGTATTCATAATTGTAAGTTATTGACTACCAAGTATAATTGTAGGCAATCATTTATTTCATTTACCTTACCTTTTTCAAAAAAAAAAAAAAAACAAAGGTGATCATAATTGTATGTTACCAAGTATACTATAAAAAATCCGATATTAATTCTTATACACATGGTTCATGCTTTATTTGAAATCACATGTGATGTATAAAATAAAGCACTAGTACTCGAGAAAACAATCAAATACTTCATACATTTTTTAACATAGGTATCTACGAGTTCTGTGGACATTCTAGAATGGCAAAATCTTTGTAACTTACGAGTTCCATCTTTTCCTATTTCCCCACTCATTAATCTAAACAATTACATCTCTGCTACCATATTGTTTGGACATGTTTCTCTACTGCTCAACAATTTGTTCCATATAACAATGTGGGCCTTGAAGGCGTTATATAAAGTTTTCCTATTAAGTTTTCTCCAGGGAAAACTTGGGCTGTTTTGAAAATGCAATCTCGGCAGGAGCCTCCTGTGCATGACACGTGGCAGAAGAATATTTGCAATCAATTTTCTTTTAGCCAAAAAGGCGAAGGGCCTGAATTAGTAGGTAACATGCCATGTGCAGGAAGCTGGAAAACAGCCCAGGCTGTTTTTCCAAATAGACAGTTTTCCTGTTGTCTTCTATCACATGAGATATGTATGTACGTACCCCTTTTCATTTTGCCCATCCTGTTCTGATTTTATAATTTTATAAGCAACATCCTCTTCACTCTTTCTCTTATTATGAATTATCAAACCAAGATAAAAAAAAAAGGGAGACATTGAGGTATCTTTTACTTAACAAAAAAGAGCATTGAGGCATCTTTTTGTTTCTAGTCATAGTTGTATGCTAATTTCCCCAACTGTTATTAAATTTATGTTAGTATTTATGCTGTTTATACCCTACTTGTTTTAAAACCTCTTGAATTCCCCAAACTGTTATTTGCATCCACAGCAAACAATATATACCATGTAATCCATGATTGGTGCAAACAATAAAGACCATTTTTGAGCATCCATCTCAAAAAAATAAAAGAAAAAAAAAAGAAAAATCTTTGCTTAATTCATCTACGAGTGCCAACAAGGGAGTGCTGAGCCTTGGTGAAGATCTATTGTAACTGAAAACACTGTTTTCTTCTCTCCCATCTGCTCTTACACTTGTTGCACTATTGCCCATCCTGTTCTTCTCTCCCAACTGTTATTTGCACTATTTTACATGTCCTTAATTGGGTTTCTTGGACTCCAGCTGCTACGCTTACAATGAGAAAGTGGCAGAAAGAAACGGGGTTCAGTAATTCTCATTTTGAATTTTTGAAGCATTTTTACTTTGGGTAACATGATCTTTTGTTTCCTTTTCACAGCCTCTTTGCTTTTGAGTATGACAGACAATAGGTCGGACAGGGCAACAACTAATAGGCAAAGATCGGATGGCCCTTTCTCTTATCCTCGCCAGCCACGATCTGTGAGGCCACGGTTAGACCTCTGTATAGACTTGGACTCAGAGTAGAGGAAGTGTTGTGCTTGCTGTGGGATCAAAGTTGCTTCTGTTATGAAATTGGAGTGGCTACCTATGGATACACTACTTGGAAGTGATTTTGATAATTGGTTCCCTTCCTGAATTTCAATGCAACTTCTGTGTGTAAAAGTCGAGATAACAAGACATCATTTTCCTCGTGATGAAAGGGAGCACACTACTGGTGGCAGTGCAATGCCAATCACTGTGCAAAAGTCAATGCAGGGATATCTGCTTCATTGAAACTCTATTGGGAACTTAAGATTCATTTTATGCTGGTGAGCCATCAGCCTCAACTTCTTTATCCTTTGTTTTAGGGTTATAATATTGTTACTACTAACAACTTTTCTCCCATCACTCGGGTTCGATACCTTTTCCTTCCCCAAATATTGAATTTTGCAGGTGCGGTGATGTTGCATCTGCAGTAAATTGTACATTTAGAGAAAGACCCCTATCAGCAGGGAACATACAAGGGACCATCCCAAAGGTGCAAGCCATTAGATACTGGGGTATGCCCCGCCTCCTATTGTAACATGTATGTAATGTCCTGTAATTCGATTCTTGCTAGATGATGGAAACAGCAGTCTGTAAATTCACGTCTCATTGAGCGGAGATCAATAGAAACAATTTGCAAAAATATTCTTGGCATTGGCTCTTTTTTGTTATTTATACCCCTTTGCTTACGAAGTTTGAAGTTTGAACTATTATTTCCCGATGACTGGCTAACAACGTGCGTTGATTTTTTTTTTTTTTTGACTCCAATGCGGCCTTTCAGAGTTTAATTTACCATATGCACGGAGTTAACATCATGATGGGCATGTTAATGATGTGCAATATTCTTGTTGATTTACTTTTCTATGAATTTATTTGGTTCATGCTAATAATGGGACCAGGAATTGAATTGTCTGCGCTGCGGCCCATGGAAATGGATTGGTCAAAAACCCTTGGTTAGAACTCCGAGTTGAGCATCGATATCTGGTATTTTTACTCGGGCCTGTGTTAATGATTTGACTTTTGAGAGATCAATACTGTAGGCCGGTATAGGACAATCCCAAATTCTCATCGTCATCTACCACGTTTCTAGCTAATGTCATGTGGTGTGGTAAAGAGGAGTAATCCAGTATCCTTTTGAAAGATTCACGCGAAGAGTCTTGTCAGTTCAGACTTCAGAGCGCGTTTATGATTTGTATTTGTCACCAAATTTCCGGTAATAAGTAATTGGGTAAATTATGCATTCCTCCCCATTTATTTCCACTGCGGATCTGCAGTTTGCCAGTTGTCACCCTGCGTAAATGCCTACGTAAACCAATCACGAGTGAACTCCCGTGGGCATGAGACTCACTGTCTGATCTGATGTGTTTATTTGTGATTTGGTTACATGGCATGGTGAACTGCAGATCCGGGCCCGCTTGCAAACGAGATTTCCTACTCACCTTTCCTACCCACTCTACCCGCCGTGAATTGAGAGATGTGTGGCTGTAATTCAGGGTGGGTAGGAAAAGTGAGTAGGAAATCTGGGTTCTTTGCTTGATGCCTATTGTTTTTTCCATTCTGTTCATTATGGTTTTCATTATGGATTGGGTGTTTGTTCTGTCAAATCAGATTGAGATATACCTTGATTCAAATTCGATCTGACCCGTTTGCATCTTAAAAGGAAACACCAAGAATGAGAAGAAATCAGTGAGGCAGAAAGTAGGTATGGCACTATCTCTTTATCAGTAGATATATACAGCCAACGAGTCCAACCATGGTGATACCTTCAAATAGCGCTTCGGAATCCTCTTTATCAGCAGCTCTATATAGCTTGAGTCTTCCAGATCCACTAAGCTATGCATTCCTTATCTGGCATCTCATAATGGGTATTCCTCTCCTATTTTTATTTTATTAACGCTGCTAAAGTACTTTCTCAGCAACCTTCCTTTGTTCAGAGTTCACAAGAAGAACAACAGAAAGTTGAGGAATGAGAAGAAGAAAAGCGAGACAAGAGGGGCAAGTTAGTCAAAAAAATTGATTCTTTTGTCCCCCCCCCCCCCCCCTCACTAATTTTGCTATTTATTTCAAAAAGTTTCTGATTTTCTCAATTCTTCAAACATCATTAATTTGTTGGTAAAAAACCCTAATTATTATGTGGTCTACTCTCAAGAGGGGGCCCACCACATTCGGTGATATGTTGGGGCCAAAGGCAAACCATCTTTGCGTGTCTAATGCAGATGTGCCCTACACAATGAGCTTCAATTTCAAATAAAAGTCGCTCTGGATTTATATTGTTCACACTTCACACCTCCCCATAAGTATGGGAATGATGGCTTAGAAAATAAAAGTTTCTTCTGTGCTTAAAAAGATGGGCAATGGCAAACTTTTGCTTTGACTTTTTTGTTTTTCTTTTCTTGATCAATGAGATACCGTGCTATACCATCTTTCGTAACCTCTGGGTCCCATTTGTCCTACTATGTACCTGTACGCGGGCCGGGCTTCCGGCTCGGCTCATTAACATATTACACTGCATAGAGTCCGAGTCCTTTCAAATTTTGGCAAAAGTTAAACTCGAGCCCAGCCCATGAATTAATTCTAAAGCTGAGTTTATATCTCCGCCCCACAAAGAGCCGCCCCACAAAGCTGAGTTTATATTCCCGTCATGTATTGGAAATATCTCTCGAGCGGCCCCTTGTGGGTGGAGATGTGATCTCTAAGCTTAGCTCTATAGACTAAAATATAAGGCCCCGTTTGGTTTGTAGTCAAAACCAGAATAAAAAAATTTTAGAATCAGAACTGGAATAGTCTGTTCTATAATTTATTTCGTTCAGATGGAAATCGAAATTGAAATCAGTTGGAAAGCCAAGGGAAAGAGAGACACTGGCCATTTTTTAAATGTGGAAATGTACCATTCCATTTAGGAATGAAAATGGGATTTTGATTCCACTCAATCAAATGGTTTAGAACAGAAAGGGCCATTCGGATTCCAAATTCAAACTCCTACTCCCGCAAACCAAACGGGCCCTAATTGCATTGTTTGATATCATATCCATTTTTTCATATAGCAAAAGGTTTAGTGTTTAGTGTTGGGACACTTGTGCAGAGCGACTGTCCAGAAAGAACAAATACATTCTAGCCTTCTTGGGATAATGACAATCTACATTTTATCTCGTTCTTTTCTTCCTTTCAGACGACAGGACTCGTACTGAAAAAACCACGTCAGTAACCTACTCCTCGTGTTTGTTTCTGGTGGGGTCCACCTAGAAAGCAAATTCTTACGTGGTAACGTGCTGTGACGTCAGATTGGAATCGAATGGAACGTGGATGGTCCGCTTTTGGTCTCCCAGTTTCAACGTTTACAACACGGGGCTTATTAACCACCTGATCGGAATCTAATCATCTACATCAAAAATCTATACTCACTGTTTACTGTCACTGAATCTCACGGTTTTACATTTGATCAATGACATCATGTCAATCAACTAATTACATGGGGCCTGGGCTAATAACAATAAGAGATGGCCTAGGCAAGCCCACCATAATAAAAGGAAGTAAAAGGAAGAGGATTTATTTGTTTTGTCTTTAGTGAGAGTGGGTATGACCCCAAACGATCCTGAAGGCAAATAATAACAACTGGATTACTGAACTGGATGAACTGAATGATTTATTTTTTGTCTTTTAGTAAACTAATAAATAATTAAAAAGGTCATTTATTGGAACATCCCCTATATTTTTACAGATTTATTTAAATTTATTTTATAATTTTTATTTTATTAAAATATCCCAGTCTAAAAATAATAACTTGATCACCTAAACTGAATGAAAAATGTTCAAGGGCATGGGCTCATGATTATTTATTCCAAAATCATTCCTAATATTTCTTCATTTAAAAAATAAAATTGACTAAATAGAACCAAATACAGTGGTTGTTTGTGTTTTATTAAGGACAAAAGTAATATTTTTTATTTTTACTTTCTTTTGATTAAATTTATTTAAATAGATATTAGGGTCAAAACTATCAATTGCAAACTATAGGTAATGTTTTAGTAAAATACAAATTATAAGATAGGTTTTAGTAAATTCATAAAACTATGGGGATGTTTTAATAAATGACCCAATTTAAAAAAAAAAAAAAGACATGATGATAATGAACCCTATTTCAACTTCAGCGTTCAGTCATTAATAATTTATTCACCGAAGAAAAAAAATAATAAGTTATTCAGTTCAGCTAATTCAGCTGTTACAATTCAAAGTTGCAAACAGAGGCGTGACTTCGAAAAGTAAATAAATAGCCAGGACAAACTGCAAAGAGCGACTCTGTCTGACTGATGGACCGGCCCGATTCACCCATCCGTGCAAGATAATAAATAACACCCAAAAAAAATTAATCAAGAAAAATAACACCAAAAAAAGATTAAAAAAAAACAAAAACAAAAACTGCAAAACAAAGGGGATAAATTCAGATATGCAATATGGTTACAGGGTCACAGAATGGCAGCCAAGCAAATATTGAAAGCAGGAGAGAGAGAGAGAGACTCTTCTATCTCCTATTCCTATCCTATGCGTGTGTGACTCTGAATCTCTGATGAGATTAGAGAATCGTATATGCTAAGCTTGTCAGTGCGAATTCGCAGGGCCGAAAGCTAGAAACTTTATTCGAAAACCTTGCTCTTTGGGTATTCTTCCTGATCTTCTCTCATTTTAATTTTTTAAATGCGTCTCTCTTCAAAACCCATTGCGAGCCCAGGTCGAGCAGATAAGTTCCCACCTCCATTGACGAGGTTTGGCAGAAACAATGGAGGAAACAGAAGTAGAGGGAGGGCTCGAGCCAGCCCCATGTTCGTCAGAAAGAAGAACGATGCCGTTGAAACCCAGGAACCCTCTTCGCCCAAGGTCACTTGCATGGGACAAGTTCGCGTCAGAAGATCCAAGCAAGCTGCGGCTAAGGCTGGCTTCACTAAGGCCGCAACTAGTCCCAAATGCAGCTGCCTGTGGATCCGGGAGGCTCTGTTTTGTAACCGTTCCGCTAAAAAGCCGAAACCCAGGGCATCTGGTTCAGTTTGGCGAAGATGGCTTTTGTTTATCCAATTAGGTTATCGGAAGAAGGTCGAAGTCGTCGAAAACCCCGCAAGGAGAGAACCCGAACCAGAATATACAGAAGAAGAGTCTGACTCAGAAGAAGAGGACGAAGAAGCCAAGGTATTTCTCTCTTCTTCCCCGCCGAAGAACGCTTTGCTGCTTATGAGATGTAGATCCGATCCGTACCGATCTTCCTCACTGGCTAGTCGCTTCTGGGGTTCGCCCTCTGCAGCTGAGAATGCAGAAGAAAAGACAGAGCACGGCCTGAGAGGCTCTGCCTCTGCCGAAGAAGGAGAAGAGGAGGAGGAACCCAATTTAGACAAAGGGCCCACTTGCAGAGATTCGGCTGCAGAATCAAGAATGGATCCAGAAACCGAGGAAAAGTTGGGTTTTGGAGAAGGGTTAGAAAGTTCAAGTAATGCAAGAACCAGAAGCACCACCAAGAGCGAAGAGGAAACATCGAAAACGATAGGAGGTCCAGCTCGGCCTCTGATACTAACGAGGTGTAAATCCGAGCCGGCGAGAAGATCGGGGAAGCTCGATCCAGAGAACCATTTCTGGAAGAAGAGAAGGTTGCGTCCGGGTGAGCGATTTGCACCGCAAGTTTGAAACTGATTTTATTTTCTATCTTGTCTACTTCTCTGCTTTTGTCACTAAATCGAACATCTCCTCTCCCTGTCTCTCTCACTCTTCTCTTTCCATATTTAATTTTAATTTGTTTTCTTTTTTTTTCTTGCTTTCTATATGTACGAGAGAATCTCTATGTCAACAGTAATATATAAGAATTTAGCTAAAGTTGGTCGTACACTGAAATATGGAACATGAAGCTGTTTGTGTTACAATCTCATGGGAGACTGTAATTTTTTTAATATTTCATCTTCCTCAACTATTTTTTATGATTTAATTAATCAATACCCAAAGAAACTATTTCTTTATAAGCAAGCTTCCTCTACTTCCCTTTTGACACCTGTAAACCTCTTTCATTGGAAATATAACTTTGTATGTGACTGTGCATTTCTATGTCTGTGTCTGTAAAAAAATCTCCACTGGAGTGAGAGAGTGAGACTGAGGAGTCCGGATCTTCTACCACACTGAGAGTGGTCCATTTGTTCATTTATTTCATTGGAACATCCTTGTAATACTAATAATGATTTAGGAGCTGCTATTTGCCATTTGTTAGTGGCTTAACTTAACTCTCTCACCTTTCTATTCTTTCTAGCCCAAGTCTTCTTCACATTCACAGCTTCAAGCTTGGTGTTTCTGCTTTGAAGACACCCAACAACAAGAATCACAGAAGATTTGTTCTTTCTCAGAACCATCCTTTCTCACAAAATGCATGCCATCTCTCTGAGTCTGACCATCCCTGACCTTGGCTGATGACGAATGTTCGCCTTTCAGAATACGTTCTCTTGGTCCTGCAACAAGAGCCGGTAGATATCATATCTCTGACCTCAAGCAGAACGTCCGGAAATTCTTCAGTGAATAGTGGAAAGTTCGCGGTTCAATTTCAATTGGATGGTTCTCATTCAAATGGAGACACGGGGGGGCGTAATTCGAATAATGTCGGGTGGGGACTGGGGACTGGGGACTGGGGCCCATTGCTAGAAATCTTTAGTTTTGTGGGAAAGTGCCAAATCGCCATGTCCCAAACTCAGTTGTGTCGACTCGCCCAAGTCTGAGTTTTAAGTGTAGACGAGGCGGGTCGTTCACCGAGTTTTCCTATCCTACCATGAGAATTCTTCTGCCATTAATGATGATGAGCAAGCAGATTATTTATTTTAAGGGTTTTTTCCGTCAATTCCACCTCAGAAATTGAAATCTCAAATAGACCAGTAGGACTATTTTAGGGGTTTGTTTTATTCAAAGGTAGGATTTAACGAAGGGTAGGGATTTACAACTGATCGAACATAACCGAGAGACCCATGTGATCCTGTACACCCAAAACAACTGATCAAGTGGAAGTAGGTCGATGGATTTGTCTACTGAGCCGAGCGGGCAAAGCCTGCAGAGAGAGAACAGATGATGAGAATGATGAGTTTTTTGGGTCAATTAACTGCCAGTGCCAGCGCCAGTACCAGTGGCAGCCATGTTGGCTAGCTTATAAATCATAAATGCACATAGCCAGACAATGGGCTGGCCTACCGGGCAATACCATGTGGATTTGTATGGAGGCCATTAATGAGGTTGATGATATACTGAAGTTGAACGGTGAAAGGAAAAACCCATCTTCACAGAACCGTGAATAGTGTGTTGTGTTAAATATCAAATAAATAGATAGATAGATAGAACAAAAGAAATGAAGAAGAAAGAAAGAAATGTTCATGGGTCAAAGGTTTAAACACAACCAAACGGAAGGTGGAATCGTGATGACATCGTATATGCATATATATTTTGTAGGTCATATAAATATTATATATAATATATCTTTACAAATATTAATGCACTTTCATGCAATGGACAGATGGATAGTTTTTTAAGTTTTTAAAATAAATGATCAGGTTGAAGTCTCTTAACCCATATTTTCTTCATAAGTTTCTAAATTAATGATAACAAAACAATACATATAGATAAGGGGTTTTGGATTCTACCTGGGACCTGGTCGTTTTGCTAGTCAGATGACTAAGATCTTAGTCAGCTTCCCTAAACTACCCAAGTAAGAATCTAGAGTTGTTGCATTTCTCTCCTAGTTTCCTCATCCCAGATTTATGGGAAAGCTTTTTTTTTTAATTTTGGCCAAAGAACCTTGTTGGGTGAATAAGGGAGGGTTCTAAGACATTAATGTTTTTGTTTTCATTTATTTTTGAAATTGCCATATCAGCATAAAAACAAAAACAAACTTTCCTAAATCGTGTTTTTGTTTTGAATTTAAAAACAACTGGTTTTCTTTCGAATAGAAAATACAATACATGTATTTGAGACCAAAATAATGTTTTTAAAGCAAATACTTGTGTCTTTGGAGACATGATAAAATTGAAACAAAACAAAAATTAATTTTGCAGTACAAAAATTATGTGGTGTATTGCATTATATTAAATAACCCTGTTCTTTAAACTATGAAGGATTATTTAAAACGGGAATTAAAAAATTTGTTTCAATTTTAAAAAAGAAAAATTCCCGATTAGTACATTGTACTTTGAGGCCTAGTGCCACTTGGTCCCTTAACTTTAAAATGCAACAATTCAGTACCCAAACTTTTAAAGCGTGTCAATCTAGTAGTACATGTTGTTAACCGATCCGTTAACCATGTGTTAAGTGGTATTTGAAAAGACACAAATGTCCTTCAAGTGTCATCTAATTCTCTTTATCAACCATCCAAACATTGATAATTCTTGCCTCTTCTTGAATACCCATTAAGACATGACCTCAACTTTCTTAAATAGAAGAGGCAACAATTTGGGACTGTTCATTTTTTATCAATGGTTGGATGGTTGATAAAGAGAGTTAGATCTTATATCACATTCGAAAGGTATTTGTATCTTTTTAAATGTCACTTAAAAGTTGATTAATGAACTGATTAACGCCAGGTACTAGATTAACATGTTTTGAAAGTTTTGGTACTGAATTGTAGCATTTTAAAATTCGGAGATTAAAGTGGCACTAAGCCCAAGATACAGGGTATTAAACGGGAATTTTCCCTTTTATTTTCAAACTAGTTGATCTTATTTTATTTTTATTTGGATAAATTACAAAGACCCCCCTGTACTATGGGATCTGTGACAAAGACCCCCTTGTACCGTGAGACAAAGACTCCCTTCCTTTAGCCTTTCTTCCAAATCAGTCATTGCAATATTTTTTAATCCCAATATTACCCTTCGGAGAAAAAAAATGTTCATCATCCCCGACCTCACCTCACGATACACGAACAGCAGCGGCAGTAACTGTTGCAGCGGCGACAGTCGAAATTGATACTGAGATCGGAGAAGAAACTCTTGACTTGGCCTCGTTACTCGATTCATTGGTCTCTTTTGAATCTACCTTCTGTGATGCGTTTGCTGTAATTTCTTGGTTTGTTGGGCAATGTGATTGCCTTTTCAATCCATACAGAACCTCTGCGACCTCGATCTCAATCTCCTGTATTGAAGAAGATGAGGCCTTGATAATCTTTGGAGGCTGGTGCTTAGCTCCGATAGGTTTCTGCACCATAAGTTCAAACTTTCATAGATGAATCTCCGGACACAGACATAGAAACAACAAAAGAAAACTAAATAAAAAAAAAAAGAATAAAAACTAACCATCTTCTTCCGAATAGAAGCATTGGAAGAAGAAGGCGAGATCAAAGCTGGTGAGGGTACTGGCGCACTTGGTCTTGTAGGTGAAGTTGAAGCCTGACTATGAAACTGCTCGCCGCAGCCACCTCCACCACCACCTCCGCCTCCTCCTCCTGCCCTACCACTACCACCTCCACTTAAGGTCCAACATTCAAGTGACCTTTTAGCCGAAGCTACGAAAACAAAAGATATGAAAATTTCCTGTTAATATCCCATACAGAAAGAACATAATAGAACATCAAACTTCTCGTAAGTTCCATCCTCGTCTCTTTCTCTACCTGACCGAGCTTTTCTCGGTACCAACATCTCATCAGGGACCTTCCACATCGAGGCCACCCTAACAACCTTAGCAAAGGTGGAAAGCTCTTTCGATGATGATGATGATTCGACAGAGAGGACGATGGAGGATTTGGGGGAAGCATCTGAACCGCACCGGTGTCTTCGTCCTCATCCTCCTCATCATCGTCAACGCTTTCTTCGGTACTTTCTTCTCCACCTTCCTCCCGATTACTCCCATGCATCAATCTATCTCCCCTTCTCTTGTTCCGACTCGACCGATCCCGATCTCTATCTTTCTTATTTACTCGATCTCGTAACCTCGCCGTTTCTTGCAATTCCATCGACCCATCTTCCTCTGTAAAATCAACAAAGTAAAGAAAACAACATCAAGATTAGAGGAAAAATGAACAAAATTGGTGAGAAACAGTACTAAAGACGGATCTGCGAAATCCGAACCAGGCGAATCCCTCAAACTGCTGTTCCTTTGTCTCCTTCTCAACAATCCATTCGTCGTCGCTAAGCTTCCTCTCCTTGCTTCTCTGTTTCTATACATCTCTTTCCACTTATTCTCATGAAATCAAATACAGAAGAATGTAAATCTCAGGCTGGTAGCTCGGAATATCCGAATTATCAATAATTGCAGGATTAGAGATCACCGCGTAAAACATCGGAGAAGTCGGAAGAAGCGTGTGGGAAGATTTCTCCATTGCGACCGGCCTTGGAGACGAAACGGAACGATCGTTTCCAAAGTATATTCGCTTTGCGAGCTTCAAGCCATCTTTGACAGATTTCACGAATTGTTGAGCCATTCTGATCAGACTAATGAGAAAGAAACGAAATTAAGACAAATTTTTGGAATACCTCTGGACTCTGGTTTCATTTCACGTCACCGACGCTATGTTTTTTGAATGGATGAAATCGTCATCACCAACAGGCGAGTGAGGAGTTCGGAAGTCCGTCACCGCCGAACATCTATCGCCGTTGTTCGTCTACTGTGAGATGAGGTTGGGGAAGATGAACAGTGTTTGTTATTAGAAGGGTAGTATGGGGATTAAAAAATATTGCATCGGCGGATTTGGACGGAAGACTAAGGGTCTTTGTCTTACGGTCATAATACAACGGGGGTCTTTATGTAAAATAGGAGTTTTTGTCACAGACCTCATAGTACGGGGTTCTTTATAATTTACCTTTTTTACTTTTTATCTTTTTAGAATTGGCATCTAGAAAAACAATTCACATTGAAAAACACCCCAAGTTGCCATGGAATGAGTGACATGGCCCACAACATTCGACATGTGGATACGACCAAACAAAAAGGTCCCATATGAACGGTCTGGATTGACCACAAGATTTCTTCAAATGGCTAAAATATAATAGAGTAGGTTTAGGTTGTATATTGGGGAGCCCCCCTTGTTTATTCCAATTTCCTATATACAAACAACAATACAACGGCCCGTAATAAAGATAATGATGCGCAGGGTCGGTCAACTCCCGTTGGATGGCATTTGGAATTTAGTTTCTTCTTGGGGGAGGCAGCATGCAGCAGCATTACAAAATGAAGGTCTTGTTTTGCTAAGGTTGCTCCCCTTTTGATTCTCAAATGAAACATTTAGCCCTATTCATGAGCCGGACTCGAACTAAGATTTTGTTAAAATTTGAATGGGCCCGCCAGCTGAAGCCTGAGCCCAAAACTGTATAAACTATAAAGATGTTCATAGCCGAGCCCAAAGCCCAGTCCAGCCCAGCCCAGCCCGTGAATAGGTATATTCGTCATCACTTACCAGTTAGCACCTAGTTTTGTATTAGCCTCTCATTATAAGTGCGTTGAATGAGTCGTGTTGGATGGTATACTTTCAATAAAATCTTAGGTTATTAGTCAATGAATAGGCATTGAAACCATCTGAACTCCATATAGTCTTAAAATCTATCCTGAAATGAAGTCATTATTGCGAACGATTTCTAGGATAATAATGATTTGATCTCAAAACACTGTTGGAAAATCAAACCCAACAACAGATAATCCTAAGCATACAAGTTGACTCAATGAAGACAGCGTCTAATCTAAATCTACATACCAATTAATCCATTAATTTTTCAGTGACACATCCATAATTTTCAGGTTGAGTGAAGCATGGTCCATGGATGACCATGAGCATGTCTCGCAGGAAATACAAATATAAATTGGAAAAATTAGTTGGGAAATGAATCTTTCCTGATTGAAAACACCTACACCGGCAACGAGCCAAGTGTATTGGATTCTATCTTCCACTATTGGCAATTGCTGAAACTCACTACACGGTTGACCTTGACCAAAAGAACTTCTAATTGGAAACAATCTAATTCAAACAAAAAAAAAAAAAAAAATCCTAAAAGGTGTAGAAAGTATGTGCGATCCATTCCCAAAATAAATAAGTAAAACATGAAACACTCTATACATATTAGGGTTGCTTCCAAAGTGGAAGTGCAAGGAGATCAAGGTAAAATAAGGCAAATAAAAGGTAATATAGTAAATAAAAAAGGTTAATAATATAACCTGCTGATCTTTCTAATCCAGAAAAGTTACTTTCATGTAACTTGTTGGATGGGCACCCTTTGCCTCATTCTTTCTCCATACCTCCCAAGTAGACCTGTTCATGGGCCGGGTAGCCTGATGGCTCGGCCCGGCCCGCACCCCGACCGGGCTTGGTCATATAATTAGGCCCGCGGGCCTGACCTCGGGCTTAACACAGTAAGCCCGACTGTGTTTCGGGCCGGGCTCGGGATTTGTCAAAAAAGCCCGGCCCGAGCTCGGCCCGGACCAACTCAGTATTATATATTTTATAAAATATATAATATGTATTTTATATATTATATAAAATATATAAATAATATAATATTTATTAAAATATATATTTATAATTTAATATATATATATATATTATTCTTTTCTTTATAATTTCAATCTATCTCTCTCTTTATTCAGCTGCTTCAACATTAATAATAATAATAATATAGGCTAAATTTCGGGCCCGAGCCCAGGCTCGGGCTCGGGCTCGGGCCTTAAAAAAATTTGTTAATACACAGTAAAAGCCCGGCCCGGCCCATGAACAGGTCTACTCCCAAGTAAATCAAGAATACCAGAGGATACTCAATGACCAGGATCAAAAAATAAGAATGGGACATCACTATGTTGTTCATGGAATTTCATGGATGAAGAGATCCTTCTAGGCTGCTACTTGTTTTGGTTTCTCAGCTTGGTCAGTTACTGAAAAGGATGTGGATGAGCCCAAAGGTAAGAACATAAAATCAACTAAATAACAGCATATTATATCCATTGTGGAGGAATAGTCTCTAAATTACCACCTGGAAGTCCCCCCTTCATTTGTCGGTAGTTCTTTGTTCTCTTTTTCTTAAATATAATTACCTTGGCATCCAATGCCTGAAAGGAAAAAGAAAAGGTTTTCACAAGTTGCTGAGAAGGATGAGATAAGAAGATGTCAATCATACTGCAGTGTATTCTGTAAATGGGCAAATCTCTTCTGTAGTCGTGTATCTAATGCTAACATTCACACGCCTTATCAAGCTAGATCAGTTTGATAAAAGCTTTCAAACAAAACTTAAAAGAATTGAGGAAAAAGGAATATATCCGTTGTCTTATATGCTCTTCAATGGCTGTTGCATCTGTATGAGCAGCAATATCTGACAACATAGGTCTGCTAATGAAGGTCTAAGTCCTTGATCCAAGCATGAGAACCCTGTTCAAAATCAACTGCAAGAGAAAATGGTGAGAAACATATCAATGCCAATCATGTATAGGTTAGTTCAAATGAATCTTGAGAGGTGATCAACAACAGAATAAGAAGATGTGATAATGCTTCAAGATTTAAGGCTATGATGTTCTTTGAGTCTTTTCAAACCTAAAGGTGGAGGGAGGTACACATCATTACAGGTTAATCAGGAATGCAATGATAAGCGTTTGGCAGTATCATCAATTTGGGAGCCAAATCATTGGATCAAAGTATTCCAACTTCATTCACTTGACTTTTAAGTGTGCATGCATCATTATCAAGAGATGGAGCAAACGAAGAGGACTTGCATTGTAGACCATAATCAGAAGGCTCTATAGGATTAAAGAGTTGTTTTCATGGTCGAAACAACTTGATCTCAATTAAAATACAAGAGGAGATGATGTTGACTATTCTTCTGGTGCCCCCTTAGGCCCGGCTAGCCTTCAAAAAGGCCATCCAACCCCAAACCAGTTTCTGGAATCGGCTCTAATCCCCACTATGCAATCTGTCTTTTTTTTTTTGCTTTTTTGAGTTTTAACCTCTGCAATCTGGCGGAGGGAAACATACAGCATCTCCTCATAACGTGCATCTTCTCTTACAGCGTATGGTGTCACATCTTGAAGCTATTTGCTATCAATTGGGTCACTCCCCCTATCATAGAATCGTTAATGTCTTCCTGGAAAATGGATGCTTTTAGCAGAAGGGAGAAGATTTTGTGGCACACAGCACCTTCCACTATATGCTGGTGCATCTGGAAAGAAAGGAATAGCAACACTTTTGAATACCAGTCATCACCGACTGCACAAGTGCAGTGCAAGGTGGAAAGGACTTTAGTCAAGTGGGCTTCAGTCTACTTATATGCCTGTTCTCTAGTCACTGGAGTAGTATTTTGTGGGATAACAACTTTGTAATGTAAGGCTTTTCTTTCTAACATACTGCTTCTGCTTTGATGTAATTGGCTGTTGAGGCAACCTCTCCCTCAGCAACCTTTATCCTTCTTTCTATTAATAGAAAGCTTCACCTTTTCTCAAAAAAAAAAAAAAGTTTTTAACCTCAATATTAGATGCCTGAGATTGAGATTAAACCAAGAAGGTAAATTGCAAATTCCCTGAGTTGTCTCCTCTACTAGTAAAAAATGTTTCCAGAGTGGTTATAATAAGCAACTTTTGGGGCCGACATAGACAGACAGGGCATTCAATCAAAACTAATCATTATCATTTCATTCTAGCAAATCTGCTAAAGCAATGCAATTCAAACGAGCTTCTATACAGAAACGTCATCATTCTTCAGTACCAGATCCCCAACAAGCTACAACCTTCTATTCACAGCATGGACATTATGACTTCAACTACATCCCCAAGCCAAAGCCAGTATCGGTTTGTCATATGCGAACCTTATCCCAGGCGTTTTCTTTCATTCTCTCACTTACATGGTATTCTCCTTTTATGAAGTCATCATGGACTCCAACTGTCATTGGGGTCTAAACATTGCTATCTGATTTAGAAGACAAGGAAGAACAAAATTGGTGGTTTCAAGGCCAGCAATAGAGGGCCTGAACTAATGCCTCTTATGCATAATTAGTACCTAAGACTGCTACAAAAGAGTGGCATGATTACTCTGGCTATAAGCAATCATACAGTCAACAATGCTCTGTTGCAACAATGATGAACAATAAATTATTATGGCACACCCCCAGCTGTGTGAAGTAAGAAAACATCAGCCAAATAATTACTCAATGCAAAAGATCTAAGAAATATCAATATAAAAGAGAAAATTTTCCAATAAGGTCATAGAATTGAACCATTCACTTTAAGTGACCTGAGAAATATAAATAAAAAAGGGAAATTTTCAGAATCTTCCAATAAAGTCACAGAGCCAAACCATTTACTTGAATCTCTAGTTTATTAGCAGACAAAGCCAGATGGCAATGATGATCTTAGAATCCATCCATATACTTCAATTTTAGGAATAGTTTGCTTTTTCACTCACTCCCAAAATTCAACTTTACCAACAAATAAATTAAGGTGTACTCATACAAGATGGAATCTATTCTTTACCAAAAAGCACCATAAACTTGTTATGAGAAATGTGATCAGTACATACTTTATAGTGATCAGATCAAAACTCAAAATGGTATTCTCGAATGCACATTTGCTCCTAGATACCTAACAGGAATTTATTCTGTTTCAAATGGGAAGAATTATCTGAGGCCAAAGAGTTTAATGATGCAGTTCCACCATTATTTGAGAAAACTCATAGGGAGCAGTTAGACTTGTTATCTGGCTTTCCTGGACATGAAACAATACATGGACATGAGAATCTGATTAGGAGATCCCCATTGGATGGAAAATCAGAGAAAGTCTTTTTGGAACCAATTGCATTGCCTAATTGAAACACCATTCTTCCTTATCCTCCCTCTACATGGGCATACACCAACTTGAGAAGTAATGCATCCTTCTCAAAACCATTTGCGGCCCTTAAAGAGTGTAGGGATTCAAATGGTTTCACCCAAACTTATCAAAACACTCCATGACCATAATATTCTTATTTCATGCTTACATTATATGATGCCAACACAACCTGGACTCCCCATATAGCACATCCTCCAGGTTCCAGAAAGTAAATCCTACCAAAATTCCTACAAAGCACCAATTCCATGAATGAACTCTTTATGAACCAACTTTTATCCCCATCTAGGCTCCAAGACTGTAATTTGAACCACACTGTTCTCCTAATCCATGTTATATCTATGATATTATAAGGTACAATCTCTTACAAAATTCAACCACTATCTGGAATTTCTAACACCACCACCCTGTACTGTCATGGTATTAATCCCCTTGTACCCTAGGATACTGAGACTACATGCTTCTTCTAGTTGGCAGACTGCTTTTCATTCCATTAGGTGGTACTTTTGAATGTCAACATCACCTAACCATAACAAGACCTTTTGAAGCATGCAACTTATATATACAAATAATAACTTGCTTCTCTTAAGGATAAGTACTAAATATGCAAGCTTGAAATGTAATTTCTGATGACAGCCATTCTACCTACTTCTAAGATAGAGATATTCTATTATTTTAGGTGACAAGCTCCCCTTATTTGACAATCAATCGGGAAAAAAACAACAACAACGGCAACAATGATGAAGAATTTTTCCATGGGCATTAAATCAAGTTTAAAACCTCACTTGGCTAAAAATGACCATTCAGTGCAGCATGGCATGCTAAAGACAGAAGCTTCTATGTTTGAGGATTTGCGGGAATACCATACAAACATGTAGAGTGACCCAGTCATAACAAGGAGGAAGACGTTAAGGTTGACATGAAGATGAAGTTTCAAGGATCATGAAATGTATAAGAAGGCCAGCATCCAATGTATAAATTTTAAAAACATCATACAATATGTTTGAAAAATTACAATGAGTTCTCTATAATCAGCTAGACCATATGAAATTTTTTTAAGAGACCATAAGAACATGAAGAATGATACAATTTTGATAGGTCTGAATTAATAGAATAATATGATCAAAAGCAGATATGGATCTAAGTAGCACCATATCCTGTATTCATGGCTGATGTCAAAATGAAATAAAATAAAATAAAACTTGCCTCCTAATTTCATTTTCACTGGTTTGATCTCTTTGTCTTCTCTCTAGCAATTAATTCTTGTTGTATTTTCAGCCGATGATTTGCTCTTGCTGTGCAAGGAATGCTGTTATCCTCTCAAGTCTCTCACAACCGTATAAATAAGAGTATTATGGGGTGATATTCATGAGAAAGACACTATATCTGAGTATCTTGCAACAACTGAGGAGAACTTTGCTACTTTAGAAAGGATTCTTTCCCATACTCTTCTCAACAAACTTGTGAATATGAATCTCACCCAATCTAGAATCAATTAAAGAACACATTTTGAAAATGGAAGATAAGCAACAAGCCTAATAGCTTATGGGTGACAGTCACAGACCCATCCCTTATCACCTTCATCTTAAACCCTTTGTCGGCCAAATTTGGGTCATTTAAGGTCTCATAAATACACAAAAGGAACCCCCAGAGTTTTAATAGGCTCCTAACCATGTGCGTACAGGAAGAAGAGAGACTAAAACAAGAAAGGCTTGAGACTGCCAATCTTGTAGTTAAAGGTAGTAAAAAGAAGGAGAAAGGTCCTACAACAAAAGGCAAGGGTTGCAAAGACAACCAAGGGTAGAGTCACTCCTCAAATTGCTCTTCTTCTTACAAAATAAGTGGGCCTTTACCTTGCCCTGAACTGATTTACAACCCATACCTTTTGTTGTAGCCTGTAGGACCTTACATCTTCTTGCCGAATCTAGCTACAAGATTGGCATCTCGAGCATTTGTTTCTTTATTCTCTCTTCTTCCTGCACACACATAGTTAGGAGCCTATTAAAACTCCAAGGTTGTTTTTGTGTGTTGTATAAAACCTTAAACAACATAAATTTGGTCGAAAGAGAGTAGGATTAAGGTGATGAGTAATAAGTTTGTGACTATCACTGCTAGGCCATTAAGCTTTGTCATTTATATATTTCATTTCCAAAATGTGTTTTCTAACTGATTTAGATTGAGCAAGCTTTGTATTCACAAGTTTGTTGAGAGGAGTCTAGGAAAGAATTTTTTTCTGAAGCAACAAAGTGTTCCTCAATTGCTGAGAGATACCCGAACATGGTGTCCTCACGAATGGCACCCATAATACTCTTATTTATACAATCCTTAATTATCATTTTTCTTGGTTTAGTGGATTTCTCCCATCTTTCCAAGTAATCCTTCTTTTAAGAAGACCCTCATTAGAAATTACAGGTTTCTCTTTTTTCTGCAGAGCCAAGTCTAGGTCCCCACAACCAAGATTGCCAATTCATGAAAGCTATCTCCGTCTAGGATGGGAAGTAAATTCAAATCAGCCACGTCTAAATTAGCTGCAAAAGTAACCATACATCAGGATACATGTCACATGAAACAAAAATTGCAATTAGGTCTATCCTTTGAGCATTCAACCAAATTGCTGAATCCAATAACTAGGTATGCATCACTTTAAGAAAGATACATTCCACCATTAAACATATGATTGTTTGCCTTTGGGCCCACACAACCAAAGGTTTAATAACTAAATATATTGGCATATAAATAACATCACATTCAAGCAAACCCAGGCTGCTTTCGTTATGCCCAAGTTTAATTAAATTATCCACGTGCCAATACTAAAACCATAAATTAAACTCTAGTCTGTCAAATATGTTTGGGTTTCATTTCCTCAACCCAATGGTTTAGGTCCTTAAAACACCCTTGAATGGCTAACTGATTTAATAATGAACCAAACCACCCATTGGTTCAAGCATAAACCAATCTTGATTTGGACATTAAAATAACTGGTTCATATTGGTTTGGTTTATAACATTAATAAATAGAACCCAACTTCAAGTCCAAAAGTCAAAATAGAGTCAATTTAGGCCCAATAGTGAATGGGCCCAACAAGATCTCAATTAAACATGTTCATGGGCCGGGTGACCCGACAGGCCAGCCCGGCCCGGCCCCCGGATGGGCTTGAATAGGTATATAGGCCCGTGAGCTTAACCTCGGGCCAAAAAGCCCGGCTCGCAATAAATTCGAGCCGGGCTCGGGATTTGCCAAAATAGCCCGGCTTGAGCCCGGCCTGGCCCGACCTATAAATAAACCTAAAAACCCTAATTGAATACCCCTCTTTTTTTCACCCCTTTCCCTTCTTTTTCCAACCGAATTCTTCTTCTCCAAATCCTCTTTCCCTTCTTTATATATATATTTTTTAGTATAAATAAATTTTGAATTTATATATATTTTTTAATGTAAATAAATTCTGATTTATATTGATTATTGAATAGGAAAATTTTTTAATTTTTTTATTAGGTCGGGCTTTGGGCTGAGCTCGGGCTTCGAGCTTTTTATTAGGGTCGGGCTCATGCCCATGTTGTAGGCCCGTTGGTCGGGCCGGGCTCGGGCTCGGGCCTAACATATTTCTGTTAATGAAGAGTAAAAGCCCGGCCCGAGCCCGACCCAGCCCGGCCCATGAACAGGTCTAATCTCAATACATGAACAAGAAAATCAATTATTTGCAAACACTGTGGTCCAATCTAGCAAAAATCAGTTTCACCATGGCTGCCAATGTTTAATATAGCAAGTCTCAATCCATTTCTCTTTAGTTATCAGCACCAGAAACCAAAGCGATTTAGGGAATCTGCATAGATCTAACTATTACAGCTCCCCTCAAGTGGAGCTTAAAAGGTTCAAGTCAAAACAAACAGGTTGAACCCCAAATCAAATGAACTGTTCAGCTTAGGTACCCCACTAGATTTAAGTTACAATACAAAGTCATTACAAATAATATTCAGTTTTTTATTAATCAAAGCATATGACAACTTTGATTCACTCTCTGGTCTAGCAGGGAGCATCAAAACTGAATACCATTGATAAATGAACGCTGGACGTTGAAATAATCTATGCAATCAGCCTTGGTTCCCAAGAAATCCCAGTAAATAATCATTAAAATTTGGTATCTTTGAGACCGAAATAGAATTGGCTGTGGTGCTTTGTCTTGGTGAAATGGAATCAGGTTTGCTATACTACTAACTCAATACTTTAACATCGTATCATTCAACATAAACTGTCAACCAAATAAACAAAACAGAGTCACCAAATAATCTTGCTAACATTAACATGATAAAATTAACAATGTTAATGATGGGATTAATCCCCATCAACATGGCTTGTAACATGAGTATTGCCTTTAGAATCTCGGCATCAAACACTAAAAAATATAAAATATAACTTGAACAAATATGTGAGAAGAGAACAATATAACAACTAAATCAAGACACGGTGTAGGATTTCAATATTACCAAAACCCATTAACACATAGAATCCAATATATATTACAACAAACAATGATTCCTAATAAAACAATGAAATGATAATTAGCTAAATATGGTATAGTGGCCATTGTGCTAGGAGGACCATTAGTTTTGGAGATCCAACAAAGACGAGCAATGGTCTGATACAACTATCGAGCGACCTGTAATTGAGTTCGATTTGGTTTAACTTAACTATCCCTTTGTTTTTTTCTAACTAAATAGATACAGCAAGAAAATTTGGATATAGATATAAGCCAAGTAGGACCTCCGGGGAGGAGAGTAAGGATTTCACTTTTAGAAAGTACTTCTTTCAACAATTACTTCTTTTAAGACATGTCCATGTGTTAAGTGGTTTTTAAGTACTTATAGGTGTTTAGTAAAAAAGTGTGGAAGAAGTACTTCTTGTTAAAAAAACACTTCTTAAAAAAGTGACATGGATGTGACTTTTTTTCGGCACTTTTTGAAGAAGTGTTTCTTCATTCGAATGGGACTAACATGTCCCTGTTTTTTAATGTTAAAAATACCCCCAATGCAAGGTTATCATCCTCTTCCTCCATTCGAGGCCCTACAACATACCAGGCAGCGACGGTGTCTGTTGCAGGTCCATCGACGACATTCAACGGTGAGCAAAAAATGGCTGGTGGACCTGTCAAATTTGCTCTTATCTTTGTTTTTTTTTTGTAGTATTCCATTGATTTTAGGCTTTTTTTTTTGCCTTTTCTGAAGTCTAAAACTCTCATTTTCTCTCTGGTCGTAGATCTGTGTTTGGGCAACTTCAACGGCGATATCCCATCGTCCAGCCACCAATGAATAGAACGTGAGTTTGCCCAAACTCCTCCCCTCCATGTTTGGTTTTTTTTGGATGATTATTACTCTTTTTTTTTCATATGAGAAATCTGAAATTCTTTTGGGCGTTTTTTTGTTATAAATCATGCAAAAAAAATTGCTTGAGTTGGATGAATATTTGTAAAAATTGTGCATTGAAAGTGCTTTCTATAAGGAAATTGTGAAAAATGGTCCTTAAAAGTGCTTTCTATAAATAAATTGTGAAAACTGCTCCCTAAAAGCACTTTTTTGATGTATTTTGTGGAAATTGCACCTTAAAGCACTTCTTGGAAGTACCTTGTGAAAAATAATCCTTGAAAAATCTTTATGGAAATGCTTTAGTGAAAATTGATCATTGAAAATGCTTTTTGGAAGTATTTATTATTGTTGTTGTTATTATTATGATGATGATGATTATTATTATTACTAGTTATTGATTTATTATTATTATTATTATTATCCATGTGTGGGCTCACGTGGACTCTCATGTGTCATAATATAGTGATATGGCGATTTTCATTAAAATGTATGTTATAATAATATGAAAAGCATTGTTTATAATTAGTATGTGCGGAGCGAAGGCTAAAAGTGTTATTTAAGCTAATATAAGCACTTGTGGGCAAAGTAGTTCGCCAAACATCCCCACCCCAATAAGTGCTTAAAAACATAATAAGTGGTTGGCAAGTGGGTTACCAAATAGTCTTCGGGCCCTATTAAAATAAGCACTTATAAAAAATACTTGTGCAATAAGTACTTATTTTCCAAACCTCTTGTTCACCAAACATAACCTAAAATATATTACAACAACATCATGGGTGACAATAACTAACAAGCAATACAAACATGTATGGCCACATTCATATCCATAGAGAAAAAGAACAAAACAATTGCTCCAACAACTTATAAGCATAAGCCATATATTCTTATTCCAATCCTTACAAATGGGTAAATTACAAAGACCTCCATACTATGGGGATAGTGACAAAGGCGATATTTGGCATCATTGCCATTTTTTGAGAAAACAGCACCATGTAGGCACCACGTCAGAGAAAACAGTGCTGGAAGCAATGCCCTCGTGTTTGGTACCATTTTCTCAAAAAAAAAAGTTGCTCCAGACCATGCCTTGGAAATCGGGAAAGTGTGGTATGGAGCATCGCCAAATTTGATGTTTTCTATGAAAACAACGCATTGCTGCCAATGATGCAATGACGTGGCATCAATTTGGCATCACCTTGGACATTGGATAATAGGATCAATGTTGAAAACGTTGTTGCCAGCACAAGTACCAAACAAAACCAGTGTTGTTTTATCAAAAAACGCTTATGTGACAGCATCGGTTTCAAACAAAAAATAAGCACCGTTTTTCTGAAAAACTGTGCGATGTTCCCAGCACCAATGCCAAACACCTACAAAGACCTAATTGTTCAAAAAAAAAAAAGGATTCTCATCTAATTGTTCGAGCTTTCTAAATGCCCAAATTACACTTTTCTAATTATTTTACCTTTTCTTAATTTAGGAAATCATCTTTTTTTAACACTATGTACTGTTCATACTGTTTGTCCCACCAATTAATATATATAATATATATAATATAATCGGGGACGGGCCGACTCGCCCCCGATTAATATATATAATATAATATTATATATTATATAATATAATTATATATATTATATATTATAATAATTATTATTCATTTTTTAAAAGATCAAAACTTAAAAAACACTTAAACAATAAAAGGCTTGTCAGTTCGTCTTTGTCTTCGTCATCGACAGAACCCTAGGTTTTTCTTCCTTTGTCAGTTTGTCTTTGTCGCCGATTCATCGACCGCTGACTGCCGTCGCTGACTATCGCCACTTGCTCATCGTCGTCGAACATCAGACAGAGGACAGAGATACTCGAGTTTTGATTGAGGACAGAGAAGAGATACTCAAATAAGAGTTTTAATTCTCTAATCTTCCTTCAACCTTCGCCATTGTCGCCGACTATCATCGCTGTCGCCTCACCCTTTAGATTCTCTCTCATCGTCGACCTCATCTCTCGCAATGGTCCTCTCTCTCTCTCTGACTCTCATTCTCAGTCTCTCGGAGACTTAAACTCAGTCTCCAGTTCGTCGGGGGTTTGGGTCTCCAACAGGGATGGAGGGGGGATTCCTTTCCCCGTCGAGGATCGGGGACAAGGATGAGGAGTGATTTGGGGGTTGGGGTCGGGGATGGGGAATGTGGTCCCCGCCCCGAACCTGCCCCATTGCCATTCCTATGCCCAACATGAAGTTGACTTCGAGTTGGGTTGGGCTGAGTAGGTCGGGTTGGTGGTTTAGAACTTAGAGTTAGGCTAGGGTCGGTCCAACCCAACCTAACCCGGCCCGACTCGCAGCCCTAAAAACTATGCTCGCATAGCGTTGAAAAATGCCTATAGGGTAGCAATCGGCAAAGGTCAAAAAAAAAAAACGTTTTCTGATAATCATTTCCTCAGAAAAACACTTTTCAGGAAACGGCCATTGGTTCCACACAGACGCATGGCTATGTCATTGTCAAACAGCCAAAATTTGGATCGGGATTTGCTGCGCGCACGGTATGAAAAAGATAATACACTACCACAGTCGTACATCGGGAACATCTCTGTTGGGTTCATAGAAAATATTCCCAATATGCGGCTGTAATGTCCTTGTACCGTGTGCAAGCGTTTGCGTACAGTGGATCCGGCTCCATGTCTCCCGAAGAAAAGGGTATCGATCGGAAGGTTCAAATCGTTTACCAACCAAAATGTTATCGATGGGACCCGCCGGATTCGGGGCGTCGGACGTGCCGTCGTCTGTTTATTTCACAGATGTGTATCCATCCCCGTTGTCGCGGGTTACCTGGAACAACATGATGGGAACCTGGCAACCTCTCTCCCGCTAAGATTTTCTTATTTCCAGATTCCAGCACTAATATAGTAATATACAGCATTCACACACACAGTAATTGAATCAGCGGAAAAGCCACCATTTACAGCTATACGGTGGCTCGATCCTTCTTTCTATTTCGACTCCATTGGTCACTGACTCACTGTTCCAAACGATCACATACTCGGTCTCTCTCTGCTCTTCGTCTTTTCACTGGTAAGAACGCCTCCTCATCGATGTATTCTTTAGAAATATCGAGAGAAAGAAAAAAGGATTTGGCCATCTGTTTATAAACCATAGTTTGTGTTGATGGATTTATCGTTCCAATCTGTGTTGAGCGATTGCGATTTCTGTTCACATAGGGACATCTTCGATTGATGTAACTCTTTACGTTTTTTTTTTTTTTTTCCTGGAACATTGATTTCAGAAGTTCAAAGTGAATATTTACTAATGGCAAAAAAGGATCCATTGGAACCGTGATTAGGGTTTTGGTTTTGTTGTTACGTATACATTGTCATTTCCATCGTCACACTTATTAATATTGTTATTATAGATTTTGAGACATTCAGGTTTCACGGTGCAGGCTAAATGGAGAACTCACCTGCAAATCAACTTCCGGAGGTGGATTCGTTGCCCGACGGGTTCGTTGAGAGCTCCGCGGAACCATTGACTCCTCGAACACCAACACTCGATCAAGAGAAGCAGCAAGCGGATTACAAGGACATGTTATTGAAACTTGATCGTTCCAATGACTCGACGAAACATGAATCGTCGTCATCGGCTGCTGACTCTTCAGCGGCCAATGAGATTCCATTAGCCGATACAAGAGGCGATAAGGTGGAAAAGCTGAGAACATTTCCGGTTCCCTTGTCGGATTATGAAGAAGTGGAAAACAAAGGTTGCCCGGAGGTGGGGGAAAGTGGATTGGTCACTCCTGAACCGGCCATCAATGATTCAGAGTCTTCATCCACGGTACCCGAGTGTGACAAATATATAGCAGGTTCAGCTCATGGAAACGAACACGTTGAGGGGGATGGGGACCTTCAAGGTTCGGAGAAAGGTATCTGTCTTTACCTTGGATGCTCTTTGTCACTCCAGGCCCTATAAGCTATGAAACACGAATGACAAAGAACTCCATCTTCTACCATTTTACCTTTTTCATTTTATGGAGGGGGAGACGAGTGAGAGAAATATGGATTTCTAATATCTGTCTTTACAACGGATGCTCTTTGTCACTCCAGGTCCTATAAGCTGTGAAGCATGATTGACAAAGAACTCCATCTTCTATTATTTTGCATATTTTTTTTCAGTTTAAGGAGAAGAGCATAAATGAAGAAGAAACATGGATTTTAACAAAGTTGTCATTGGAGTCTCTGAATTAAGTTCTAGTTCCGACTTTCTACATGGACTCCTTCCAAACAGGCAGCTGGTCCAGAGAATGACATCTCATCATCCTAGTAGAAGGTCATTAAATCTGGTCTACATGCATCAAATAAATTGGCTCTATTGTATTTTCAATATTCTCTTCCAATCCAGAAGCATCAACGCAGCATTAGAATGGGGGAATCCATGCAGGATGCCAGTCGTTTGCATTAACATGTATAATTGTGAAACTTGATTTACCCATCTGTTCATGTTTATAAAGAAGCAGGAGATGTATTTAGGATGGCTATTGCAATATCATGTAATATCATTTACAACCTATTAATGAACTTACTAAATCATGCAATATCATTTAAGATACATCCCTAGAGGAGTATGTTCAGTTGTTCATATGCCTAATTGGAAATGCCAAAAGATCAAATGGAAGACAGGGGATTGGTAGGATCCTAGGCCTTGATCATTCGATATGTTATACTTGTCCTAGTGTAGCATTCCTTTTTTGGTATTACATAAAACACATTAGAGGAGACTCATGGTGGGGACAGAGCAGGATGCATGTGAGGCTCACAGTTCTGCAGGCTTGATCCTGTGCCTCCTTTTTTTGGAGTGATGCCAAGTGACCATCTCAACTACTGGGTCATCAGCTAGTGTAACTTGAATACTTAAAAAACATGAGGTTAATTGCAGTTAGAAAGGATCTGAAGAGTGAAGACTGATGTTTCATAACTGATATAAAAAGGACTGATATTTCATAAAGAAGATATTCCCTCTGATAATGTGGTAATGTGGGATATTATTTACCAGCCACCCCAGAATAGTAGGGTTGAGGCTTTATAATATGTATTTTCCATTTGCACTTACGTTATCATTATTTATTATTTTTGATGAGCAACAGTACAGGATGATTTGTTGTTGTAATGAGAACTTCACCCTATCCAGAGCTTTGGATGACCAGATACAAAGACAAACAGCCATTATTCTGAATACCCCTGTTTACTTGCTAAAACTTGAAATTCACAATTCACTCTGGCCTAGGTATTCCTCATGCAAGAGTTTCTTTTGTAAGTCATGGTCTAGCCAAGGAATCAGCTAGGCTCTGGCTGATTTAGGTGTCCATTGAACAAATCGTTTACGTTGGCAGCCAGAGTTCAAGCTTCTCTAATCAGAAATCCAAGTGTCCATGGTACTTCTTCCACTTCCTTTAACCATTTTTTTTTGAAACAGGTAAAGTATAATGTCATTAAAGGAGAAAAAGAGAACAAAACCATGTACAACAAGAAGCTGTACACAGGGATTTACAAAAACTTCTCAAGCAACTCTATACCCCTAGCCTTGCTTTACAAAAAGATATTCTCATGTACAAAAAAAGTGTTGTAATTCCCATTCTTGAATAATCTGTTTACAGAAAAATTATCAAAAAAAAAAAAGAAATTCTGTTTACAGAAAGCCAAGACATCATTTTGCCCACTACTCTCTGAAACATTGTGTCGGGGGAGCTGTGCTTGTTCTTGAGAACTCTTGCATTTCTTTCCTGCCATAAACACCAAAAAACAGCTGCAGGTGCCGTGTTTCAAGCCAACTTTGCTTTCGATGATAAACCCCCTAAACTCCAACATTTTACAAAATCCATAACCGACTCCGGGCAGCAGCTCTTTATCTCAAACAGGTTCCAGATTTTAAACCACACTTCTTGGGCAAAGCCAGTGTAACAGAAGGTGATTCACAGATTCCTTTAACCAATTTATGACTGGACAATTTCCTTTAACAGGTAGTTCTGTGCATCCAATTAATAAAGCAATTTTTTTAAACCTTGGGTTACTGCCAACACTTCTACTTTAAGGAGTTTCCAAGACAAGCCAGCTTGAAAAACTTAGAAGGGTGTTCCCTTGTAATTTCTACTAGCTCCTCCAATGTTTGAAGCCCCTGAGTTGTTTATACTGCACCTATTAAAGTTCCACTTCTTCTGCTCATCCCTGGTGCTTTCCCTTCCATATTCCTTTATTGTCTCCTATTTGAAAAACCTGCTATAATCTCCCAGTCTCTCAGTAGGTCATTGACAGTAACTTCTTTGAATTATTATAGGTCAAGACGTAATAGATGACTCTTGCCATAGTGTGGTCAATTAAATAGTGCATGTTTTGTTTGTTGTTCTTGAGGATTCTTATATCCCTCTTTCCCCCAACTTCACATGGTTGCTTCTCTAGTACCTTACTGCAAGATTTTCAACCTTCTTGTGCATGAAGAAATTAATGGAGTAGAGAACACATAGACATGTTTAATGGTGGCATCCATGATGATAAAAAATGAGGAAAAATTGGCTCCTTACTTGAGAGATGCAAACTAGCAAGACAAGGGTACATAATTTGTGCTCTCCCCACTCTTAATACATGTGACACACACATGTGGGGACAAAGACCAACTATTTTGCCTTTGTTGGAGCATCTCACATCACAAGTTTTTCCTCCCAACAAAATGCATTTACCTTTTGGGGAGAAGGGCTAAGCTTGTTCCCCCCAAAATTATCTTGTTTTGTTGGGAAGTGTTTTATGGAAAATTCAATACTCTAGACTGCCTACAAAAGAAGAAGCCTTTTGTGTGCTTGTCCACTAACTGGTGTATTCTTTACAAAGCTAATGGTGAGGACTACTTCCACTTACTAATTTCTTGCTCCTTTGTTGTTGCTATTTGGGATTGGATTTTTTCCTTATTTGGTCACATGTGGAATTTACCCATTGATGTAAGTCTCTTTTCAACCCGTCAGTTTTGTATTGACCACAAAAAGAGGGAGGGTTATGTGGAAATGCATCAGAGCAGCTGCACTTTGGACAATTTGGGAGGAAAGAAATGCAAGGATTTTTCGAGAAAAGGAATGGAGTCTCTTGAATATCAAAGAGTGCATCTTAACAAGGGCAATTCATTGGTTGGGAACTTTAGAATCTTTCCATTTGTTCTCCTTTGATGACTTAGAAGGAATTGGCTAGAGGTGGCTAATAGCTCCCTCAAGAAGGAAAGGACTTATTGCTGGGAGGGAAAATGGAGGGTGAGAGGGTGAGGAACTAAGATGGGAGGGAAAATGGAGCGGATGGAGTTCGTGCAGGCAGGTCAGTGGAGGAGATCATTGAAGATAGAAGCAAAAAATCTCCTGTTCTAAGAGATGAGAATCAAGGGGAAGGTAAGCCTAAAGGTAAGGGAAGCGAAAAAGGGTACAATATTGCTGGAAGGATTAGAAGTGATCGAGTGGCTAAGAAAGTTCATAGCTGGAGCCTGTTCAAAAGGTAAGCAGATAAACTGGCAGGATTTTAGTACACTAGAAGGGAGAAGATATGTTGTTGAATGTAAGAGGAATAGAAAGGGGTTCTTCATAGCTTTGACTGAATTTTTTGGGAAGGGACAGAGGCAACTGGTGTGTCTACCAGCAGGAAAACAGAACCGAGGCTGGGGGGAAGTAGACTGGTTGCTCAAAGAGTAGCAAATGAGAAAAAAGCCTCCATAAGGGAGGAAAAGGCTTATTTCAGTAACAACAGGGTACAACAAGGGCCAGTGGTCATGGCAAAAACAAAAGGCCATTGCAGAATGGTGGGAGGTCTAGAGAGAGAGAGCAGTGGGATAGTAAGTTTGTGATACAAGCCAAGGAAAAGGTTAATGATTGGAGGAGGGTAGCTGACTTACTGGCAACCAGGTTGAAGTTGAAGAGTGTCTTCATAGTAACCCCCTTCGATAACTGTAAAGCCATCCTAGATCCATTAGAGAATGATTTGGAAATATTAGCTATCAATGTTCAAGCTGAGTTCGGATCATTCACAGTCTTCAAATGGAATCCAACATCCAACTCCAAGGATTTTTTTGTTGAAGATGGTGTGGTGGTGCGTGTAATAGGCTTGCCATTCCATCTATGGAAACAAGAAATAGCAGAGTCTATAGCTGTGTTGTGTGGAGGAATCTTGAAAGGTGCTTTCTGGGGCGATCTCTATTCAGTAGCAATCCTGCTAAGCGGTGTGAAGCCAGAAGAAATTCCACGAAAGGTAGAGGTACGAACAGAGGGGAGCTTTGTCTCTGTGTGGTTAGCTTCCTCCATTGAAGCAGGGCTGTGGAAGGAGGCTCGATTGGTAGGAGGGGAGAAGGAGGAAGAAGAAGCACTATGTGGACTAGTGAGATTGGGTAATTCAAATGGGAAGGGATGTTTCACTAAAAAGGGCCAACATATTCTGGGAAGCCAAAAAGCTTTGGGGCAGTTGGAAGGTCAAACCTGGAGAAAGCAAGAAGAGGGTATGACAAATGGCAGATCCTTTGCGCAGTTGGTGTCAGGGGAAAAAGACAAAAAGCTTCTACTGTCGAAAGGGAGAAGGCTGAACCAGCAATCTCAGACAGGGAAGGTTGCTGGTTCGACCATTAAAACAGGGGGGCGTGACTCTTTAAGTGGTCACGTGGGACGAAAAGAAGGGCCCAATCGAGTTGGTCCCTATTATGGTGGGCCGGAGAAGGCTTTTCAAATAAAGGACTTAAAGTTAGGCTCCTATAGTCTTGAGCCCAAGGCCCATTATAAGACAGATGGGCCGAGGGACTTGTTAAGTAAGCACGTGACTGGGAGGAGGGATGAGCTGATAGACGAGATAAAGCGTCTATCTTCTTCAACCCCGAACCCTTCCTTTCGACCGAACAGTTTAGGCGCAAAAAAGTCTCAAGACTCGCAGTCTCGAGGCTCTCTACAGTGGGTCCCATCCAACCTGGCGAACCGTCTCTCACCAGATAGGCGCAACCCGAGATACATGAAGCCTAGTGATGAGAACAGAACAGGGTTTGAAGATTGGTTGAGTGAACAAAACAGTAACGACGATTCTGATAGAGACGAAATGCTAAGTCTGGGAAGTTTGTCTCCGAAAAGCAACAATGATCTTCTTGAAACAGAAAGTTTGCATACAGAGTTGTTCTTAGAGGAAGAGACTGAAGAGGCAGGTGGCGGGAAGACTAGGAATGGTGAAGAAATTGGTTCTAAAGCTGTGAAAACTCCTCCTCCCTTTGTCGAGGGAGCTGACCCTGAGTCTAATGAATTATAGGATGTTGGTGGAGAGGGACAAGATTCGGCCGTGAGGATGGATGCGGGTATTCCAGTGTCGGAAACACAGAGAAAGGTTTTCCAAGTGGGTAGGTCGTCAGGAAGTGATTCTTTCACCATGTCTACTTCCCAACCTTGTCCAAAAAGGGGAAAGGCCTTAAAACCATGTGCCGCCTGTCAGCAAATCATTTTCAGTGATTCTAGTCCTACCCCCGTTCTATCAGGTATGGGTGTCAATTCTGTTTTAGGTACTGACTTGTTTGCTATGCCTGTAACAGATATCCCAGCTTCCCATCCAGGAGTTTCTGAGGCAAGAGAGAGGGTGATAGTGGAAGGAGGAGAGAGGGTGTTGGAAGGAAGTAGTAAGGGGGAGGCGGATAGAATTTGGGAGTTGATCTGTACAATGATGGAGGAACAAAATAAAAAGGAAGGATTCATAGAAAGATGCTGTAGCAAAAATAAGTGTGAGAAGGGTAAAATTCTTTCTCAAACATTGGCTGGAAAGGATGGAGAAATTGGGAAGGGGGGGAAAAGAGGAACAAATAAGAAAAAAAGATCTGAAGTGGAAAGGCTAATCTCAGACATTGAGGGGGATTTAGAATTTAGTGGTAGAGGGGATAGGAGGAAGGGCCTAAAATGAGGAGAATATGGCCTTTTATTGGGTCCTTTGTTATTTTGTATCGATGAAAATTATTAGCTGGAATGTAAGAGGGTTAGGGAGTGCAAGGAAGAGAAGGGCGATCAAAGACCTACTCCGAAGGGAAAAACCTGATATTGTGCTGTTACAAGAATCCAAACTGATGGAATTAGATGGGAGATGGGTGAGGAGTTTTTGGAGGTCTAGAGGTTTAGGTTGGAGCTCGTCTCCTTCTTGGGGAGCCTCGGGGGGGATTGTAACACTATGGAGGGAGGATGTGGTGGAAGTAGTGGAAGAATTGATAGGCAGATTCTCAGTTTCCATTAAGTACAAGAATGTAGAAAATGGGTGTGTATGGGTCTTAACCAATGTTTATGGCCCTAATTCCTATAGAGAGAGGAATGAGATGTGGGAGGAACTATATGCAATGAAGGGGCTATGGGATGGTCCTTGGTGCCTGGGCGGGGATTTTAATGTCATTAGATTCTCTGATGAAACCAGTAATCCCCAACAGGTAATCTCAACAAGCATGAGGAAATTTAATGGTTTTATTGAAGATTGTGAACTGAAGGAAATACCTCTGCTGCAAGCCAGTTACACTTGGTCCAACCTTCAGGAAACCCCTTTGTGCTCGAAATTGGATAGATTCCTTTTTAACCTTGCTTGGGAGAATAGTTTGGAAAACTTGGTTGCTAGGGCATTACCCAGGGTCACCTCCGATCACTGTCCTATCCAAATAGGAACTGAGTTTTTTCCTATAGGACCCAAACCTTTTAGATTCGAAAATATGTGGCTTACCCATTCAGATTTTGTGAAAAAAGTAAAGGAGTGGTGGGGTGAGGAGGAGAGGGGGGTAAGATGGAAGGGGATCAAGTTCCACAAGAAATTAAAAAGGTTGAGAGCCAAAATAAAAGAGTGGAATAGAGATCAGTTTGGTAGAATTGAGGAGCAAAAATTGGGCCTAATCTCTCGAATAGAGAATTTGGATGTAAAGGAATCTCACAATGGGTTGACCGAGGAGGACAAAGTGTTAAGGAGACAATTAAAAAAGGAGTTGGAAGAAGTGTTATTGAGGGAAGAAATCAGTTGGAGAAAAAAATCTAGACACAAGTGGATTAAGGAAGGCGATGGGAACACTAGATTCTTCCATGATTTGGCCAATGGGAGACGAAGAAAGAATTTTGTGACCAAGCTAGAGATAGGAGAGGAGGTGATTACCGACCAGGATGACATAGCCAGAAAATTTGTGGATCACTTCAAATCGATTTATAGAAGGCCTTTGAGTGAGAGAACAGTCATGGAAAGGGTGGATTGGCCAAGGATTGATGAAGGAGTGGCAAGGCTCCGGGTCCAGATGGCTTTACAATGGGTTTTTATCAAGACTGTTGGGAGGTGTTGAAAGAGGATCTAGCTGAAGTCTTTAAGGAATTTGCAGACAACCACACTATAAGCCCTGGAATTAATGCCACCTTTTTGGCCTTGATACCTAAGAAGAATGATGCCAACCACCCAAAGGATTATAGGCCTATTAGTCTGGTGACAAGCATCTATAAAATTATGGCTAAAGTGCTCTCATTGAGAATCAAAACAGTCCTCCCTACCATCATTAGTGAAACTCAGGGGGCTTTCATTCAAGGGCGACAAATAACAGATCAGATCTTAATTGCGAATGAGTGTGTGGAGGAAATGAAAAGGTCTAGTAGGAAAGGATTCATTTGTAAATTGGATCTTGAAAAGGCCTATGATTTGGTGGACTGGGAGTTTCTATTAGAGGTTATGCGGAATGGTGGTTTTGGGGACAAGTGGTATAGTTGGATCTTTGGGTGTATCAGTACTTGTCACTACTCTATTCTGGTAAATGGTACGGTGAGGGATTTTTTTTCCAGCTTGCAGGGGTGTCAGGCAAGGGGATCCACTTTCACCATTCCTTTTTACCTTAGTAGCTGATGTGATTAGTAGGATCATGACTAAGGCTAACAACGAAGATGCCATCAGGGGTTGGAGAATAGGGAGACACCAAGTCCCCGTCACCCACCTTTAGTTTGCAGACGACCTAATGATTTTTTGTGAAGGAGGTCTTAGTGAAAAGGTAGCAAACCTAAAGGAGCTAATAAAAGGATTTGAAAGTGTCTCTAATTTGAGAATAAATCTGGAAAAGAGTTGCGTAGCAGGTATAAATTTGGAGGTAGGGGAGGTCGAGGTTATTGCGGAGTGTCTTGAGTGTTCTACCTCTGCTTGGCCTATGTCATATTTAGGGCTTCCTTTAGGGGCAAATCCTAGGGAGGGTAGATTTTGGACCCCAGTATTAGAAAAATTTGAGAAGAGATTAGTCTCTTGGAAGAGGAACTATATTTCTTTAGGAGGAAGAATTACCCTAATAAGAGCTACCTTGGCTAACTTACCTACCTATTATTTGTCTGTCTTTAGGATAACAGTTAGGGAAGCTAGGAAGCTGGAGAAGTTGATGAGAGACTTCTTATGGGAGCCGGGACAAGAGAAAAATGATCACTTGGTTAATTGGGAAATTGTGTGCAGAAGTAAAGAAGAGGGGGGTTTGGGAATTGGGAGGGTAATTAGAAAGAATCAAGCTCTGTTAGGGAAATGGTTGTGGAGATGGCCTTTGGAAAGAGAGAGATTGTGGCATGAGGTGGTGGGAAGCATTCATGGGAGGTCAGAGAATGGATGGGATGCTGGTGTATCGAGGCAAGCTAACCTAGCAGCACCTTGGAAGGCTATTCACAACACCCTTCCTCAATTCCTCAATTTTATCAGGTATGAAGTTTGTTCTGGCAACTCTATCCTTTTTTGGGAGGATATTTGGGTAGGAGACTCACCGTTAAAGGATTTGTTCCCCTCGCTTTTTTCTATTTCTTTGTACAAAAAAGAGGTGGTCTCAAAATTTGTCTCACCCTTGGGAACACCCTTAGATCCTACTTGGGATTTTGGTTTTCGTAGAGGACTTAGGGATGCTGAAATTGAGTCTCTTTCTTTTTTGCTTGGGTGTCTTAATCAGGTTTGTTTGGATCCCTCCAAGCCAGATAAGAGGGTTTGGACTCCTAGACCCAATGGAACCTTCACTTGTGCTTCTTTTTTCAAGTCCATCTCTCAACTTTCTACTCACCAACCCTTTCCGTCAAAAGAAATTTGGTGTAGGCCAGTCCCCCCAAAAATTATGGCTTTTTGTTGGGAAATTTTCCATGGGAAAGTAAACACTTTAGACAACCTACAAAAGAGAAGACCTTTTCTCTGTATTTCTCCTATTTGGTGTATCCTCTGTAGAGCTCACGGTGAGGATTGTTACCATCTATTAGTATTTTGTCCCTTTTCTGCAGACCTTTGGGCTTGGCTACTTTTGTTGTTTGGGGGTAGTTGGAGTCTACCAGCAGAAGTTCACATGCTCTTCAACCATTCTACCTTTTATTGGCCTACAAAAATAGGGAGAATTATGTGGAGATGTGCTCGTGTTGCCTTGACTTGGACTCTTTGGGAAGAAAGGAATCTCAGAATCTTTCAAGATAAGGAAATGAACAACCAAGATTTGAAAGACCGTGTGTTAAACAGGGCAATACATTGGCTGAAGACCTTGGAAATCTTTCGTCAATTCTCCTTTAATGACATTTGGAGAAATTGGTTAGCAGTAGCAAGGTGCTCATCTTTAAAGGCCAAATCCCTCCTCCACCCGAAGGCTCAATTAAGTTGAACTTTGATGGAAGCAGCATGGGTAATCCAGGATTATCCGGAATGGGGGGTGCTTTGAGAAATGAGAAGGGAGAGATTTTGTTGCTCTACTCAGGTCCTTTGGGAATTCCATCAGGGCAGAACTTTTAGCTGCTGTACAAGGGGTCAAATTTTAAAACCAGCTGGGGGTACAACAACTAATAATCGAGGGGGATTCCAAAGTGGTGGTGGGTTGGTTGAAAAATTCTGAAGAGGCTGTGTGGCAATACAAGAATGAAATGAAGAAATTTAGTTGGTTGACAAGGAATATGTTAGTCACTGTACAGTGGGTGGGGAGATCAGCAAATACCTTGTCAGATGTTTTTGCTAAGCAAGGGGTAAATAGGAAAGAATTATTTTGGGCTCAGTTGTGATTCTTGTTTTTCTTTCCTAGTTTACTTGTAAGTTTCAAGGAGGGACTGCAGCTCGCGCCTCTCACTGGGATGATGTATGAAATCACTCTAATTTGCTTCTGAATCAATAAACTTACTATTATTCATCAAGAAAAAAAAAAGAAGGAAAGGACTTCTATAGTATGGACTCTGCCGCTGGAAGGTTGTGTAAAACTGAATTTTGATGGAAGTAGTCAAGGCAATCCTGACCCCTTAGGTATAGGAGGGGTTTTGAGAGATAAGGACTGTAATATCTTAGCCTTGTACTCGGGCCCGGTGGGAATAGGAGACTCAAATAGGGCTGAATTGTTGGCAGCTTTACAAGGTATTCAGATTGCTAATCAACTTGGTGTTGAGAACCTTCAAATTGAAGGAGACTCCAAGGTTGTTGTGGGTTGGTTAACAGATCTGAGCTCAGTCATTTGGTGCTACAAGAACCTCTCAAAGAAGGCCAGATGGTTATTAAGAAACATGGATGTTAGCATACAGTGGGTTGGCAGGTCTGCAAACGCTGTGGCAGATTATCTTGCTAAACAAGTGCTTTAAGGGAACATTTTTACTGGGCTGCCTTGTAATATTTATCTATAGTGCTATGTGGTTTTCACTTTATAAGGGAGGTCGCACCTTGCACTTCTCAGTGGGATGCTTGTAACAGTTATTGTATTTTCTTAATAAAATTCATCTTCAATTATAAAAGAAGTAATTTAGGGAAAATGTTGACTTGATGGATGGGCTTAAAAAAAATCAAGAATGGGAATAGGAACATTTTGATTTGCACTTATGTTATTATAACAGAAAAGTATATTTGCTATTATCATCATCAGAGTCTTATCCCAACTGTTTTAGTTGACTACTAAGGTAGTTCATACTTGAATTCTTATTAGACTAGTAAATTTACATGTGTAGCTCATGAAGGATATCAACAACTTGGAAAACACCCTTATTATTTGTGCCTTCTTTAGGACAAGAGGTGGAGAATTAGTTCAGTATGGAAGCAACAAAATATTTAATGCAGAAAAGCGTACTTGCTTTTGTGGAAGGCAAGGTATCTATCTCAAAGTGGGAAAGTGGTGTTTAAGAAGTGTACTTGCAGCGGTGCCTACTCAAGTCCTGTCAGGGTGTCTAAGACAGAGGGAAAAGAAAATGAGGGAGTTTTTATGGAGGGGGTGGAAGGATGAGTTCAAGTTTCATCTAGTTGATTGGTAAAGAGTTTGTGGACCCATGAAGGCAAGAGGGCTGGGCATTAGAAATTTGAAGAACTTTAACAGGGCACTATTAGGGAAGTGGTACTGGAAATTTAGTGAAGAGCCAAGCAGCTGATGCGGGAGATTGATATAAGCCAAATTTGGGGTAAGGGATAGTTTGAAACTGGATGCAATATCCAGTCTTTTTCTTTTGGCATATCAGTTTGGAAAGGCATTCAAAAGGCATATTTCAAACTTCCCCCAGGAATAAGGTATCAAGTTAGAGAGGGTAACAGAATAATGAGGTGCTCGATAAAGATGTGAGCACTTTATCTTGGCTTTTAGTGGTTTTATGACTTCTATCTATTAAGGATAGATTTAACAGATGAGGTGAGGGCCCTCCTTACAAGTGCTTTTATTGCAAAGCATCTTTCAATTTTCTCTCTAGCCATATACTCATAAAAAAAAACTCTCTAGTCATAGAAGGAGCTTTTATAAATGTTATTAGGTGGTGCCAGGCCCTAGGTGGTGAGTTTTGGCATCCATGGTTGAAGTACTGACATGATGTGCCCCATATCAGGAATATTGTGTCGTATCATATCTTTTGATCACCAATACAACATATATTAGGAGTTAGGGGGTTTGGATGTTTTAAAACAGTGAAGGACAATGTGATAGGACCGCTGTCAAAAGGTGAGAAAAAAAAGTAAAAAAATAAACAGTTTATAATTTAAATGAGCTGAACTCTCAATATGCAAAAATTTGCAAATCAAGAGTATCGGTACTTTGAACCATGTTGGCGTCTTGCTGCGCTGAGGATTCAAATTGGATGGATCTCAGAGAGATAAATGCTACAGTTGATAATCTAGCAAAATCCGGTGCAGATGTTTTTGTTTATTTGTCTCTGTATGTCTCTGTCTCTTTGCCTGTGTATTTTTTTTTATTCAGTGAAGTTGTCTGTGAATAGCTATTTTTGTATACATGCTTTGATTTCCCATTTCTGATTCTGATGTGCACGTTAGCAAAAATATTTTTGATATCGGGGAGGTGTGCTAGAAGGCAGGAATGTGTTTCATACTTGCTTCATAGCATGACTTGTTGTTAGTTCAGAACTACTTTAATGCATGATATGCTGTTCCTTACTCTCATCTCCTGTGCTTCTGTGAAGGGTTGTTGAAGCCACAAGATGGAAATTTGAAGGAAACATCAGTAGCCGAAAGCAATGAAACTCAGAGGAACAGAAAGCTAGTCAGTAATATTCTGTTACTTGATTCAAGTTGGGTTCTATGCATATGACTGAAATATTAATCGGAAGTGATGCCCTTTTCTACCTGAAAACTAAGTTCAAATATTTTGCAGTCGCGCAACTCCAAACGGTTTATGCTTATTCATACTGAGGATTGATGCTATAATTTGTTTTTACATGCAATTGGAACTCTTCATTGCTTGTTCAGCATCTAATTCCCTTGAGGAAATATTATTTGATGATCCTAATGAATACGAATTATTTATGACTTAAGATGGCATTTGGTGTGGCTTCCAATATAGGTGGTTCTGATTCTCATTAAACAGAATCACAGCATTGTTTACAAGTGCCACACCAGTCTATTAATGCAATTGATTTCTGTGACCATAGAAGCCAACTATTTGATGATAACAAAAATTGACCATATTGCATAATCTGAGAAAAGCTGCTGCTTGCTGATTTCTGTGAAACAAGAGGTTGCAAACATGTTTTACTTGATTTTGCTCATATTGCTTCTTCAGAAATCACAAAAATTGGTATTGCTGCCATTGCCAACTGCCACTGAAATCTGTTGATTGATAATTGATCCTTGGGTCTTTAAGGCTGCATTTGGAAGAGGTGTAAAACCTCACCACCGGTTTAGTTTTGTCGGTGTTTGTTTGGAGTGTAAATCAAGATCAATGTAAAACTCTACTCCGGTTCAGATTTGTTGGTGTTTGGATGGAGTGGAGTTTTACATCATAAATCAATGTAAAACGTCACTTATGATGAGGTTATACATTGATTATCGATGTAAAAACTACATCGATAAAATCGATGTGCGTTTGGAAGAGGTGTAAAACCTCACCACCGGTTTAGTTTTCTCGGTGTTTGTTTGGAGTGTAAATCAAGATCAATGTAAAACTCCACTCCGGTTCGAGTGGAGTTTTACATCGTAAATCAATGTAAAACGCCACTTATGATGAGGTTATACATTGATTATTGATGTAAAAACTACATCGATAATAAAATCGATGTAAAAACTACATCGATAATAAAATCGATGTAATACTATATCAATAAGCATGTTTTTTCTATGCTCAACAGTTCACATTTTCGAATGGTTCGGTGTGAAACGTCATCGAAGGACTTTTACGTCGATGATGTTTTACACTGCTTCCAAACGCAGCCTAAGAGCTCTCTCTAATCAATATTTGAGGATGACATTTCTTTTCTGTAAAATCATATTTTGCAGAAAAGAAGCAGTCATCTGGGTAGGCAATGGGAAATCCTAGGAAATATGTAGGTAATTGCTTGAAGGGCAGGGTTTAGCTGACCCCATATAGTTGGGATAAGGCATGGGTGATGATGATGATGCTTGAAGAGTAGGGTTTAATCATGTAAAAGTACTGGGGTTGGGATATGGTGAGGTATGTAAGGAAAAAATTTTGTTATTTAAACTTTAAAGAAAGTTGGGGTCTGTATCAGCTATCAATTTCAGGGGCTTAACTAAAAATTTGAATCAATTTTTGTTTTATCTGGGTCTATGGTTTTCACCATGTAACTTTTTTTTTTGAACCATGAAACCTTTGTTGGGAAGAAGAAATAATTGGTTGTTTTTGTTTTTCTATTTGTAAGATTGCGTGCAGCCTTTTCTTCTGGTTCTTGTACTTGCAAGGTTCAATCTTTACATTTATAGTGAATACTTATAAAGGGCAACTTCTTTCCCATAATATGTGATTGATAGATTAAGGCTCTGCTGGGTTTTGTTCCTCCATGCTTCAGGAATTACAGTGTCAACTGTCAACCTTGGTTTCTTTATGAAAAAGTATGACAGCATTATTGACTATTCCTCATCCACTCTTAAAAGATTCTACATTTTAAAGCTTTACATGAACTTTATCCCATCTCTGTCATCAATAAAAATTGCCATTTTTCATTGATGACTAATAAAAAGGCCATTACCCAATGTTGGCCCCATCTATCTGGGGTCTTGAGAGGGGTAGACTGGATACAGTCCTACCTCTGGCATTTCTCTTTTTCTTTTTTTTTGCACAAATTGGCGCTCTCGCACATGTCAGCCCGAGATTTTACCATTACACTAAGTAATTGTCCCTCATTGAGAACTGATAAATGATTTATTAATCATGAAATAAAGAACAAATGGCTAATAGAATTCAAGACATCGTCATCATCTAGGCCTTATCCCAACTATATGGGCTCAGCTACCTGAATCCTGTTTTGCCATTCCTTTTTGTTTAATGACATATCCATTGTTAAATTATTAGCGTTTAGATCATTTCTTTCCTTTTCTAAGAGTTGCCAAAGTTATTAAATAAGAATCTTTATGATCTTGTTATTGCTAAAAAAGAAATCTTATTATAGGAATACTCCTTATCCTAACTTACAATGCTCATTGTTGCCTTAGGAAGCCTTTGAAACAAAACGCAAGAATGCAAAACGAAGCTTGAAGTCGGATAAGGAGTTATTAGAGTTCACCATGAAGTATCAACAAGTTGTTGCAGAAAGAGATGCAGGTAAGAAGTAGCAATTTTTCACAAATTTTTGTGGCATTTGAAGGTCTTAGGTGGATTTGAAAACTGTGTATGCCAAATCACCAAGGATTGAGCTATAGCTATTAATAAGAATATCCGTAAACTAACTTCAAGAAACATATTAGCATTTGGCATAGAAATGCTTAGGAAAAGGATATGAATCATTTAAATGCTTTGAAAAATACTTGATGCTTGACTGACCACAAGCAAGTCATTTACATTAGGTACCTATAATGAAGTGTGTAGTGTAAGGCAAACATATATAAAATTGATATTTTGTTTTGAAATTAAAAACAGATGCAATTTTTAATTTAATTCAAAAAAAAGAGGGGTGATTTGAGCACTACCAATAAGGGGCAACACTTCTAACTATTATTCAAAAATTACATGTTTAAAGCTGAAAGTACCTTTAGTACATATTAATTAACAGTCATTTGTGGTCTATGGAATTGTTATTATCATCCACAGGCCTATATGATACCGTTCATATTATCATCCACAAACCTATATGATACCATTCATATACTTCTTTTTAAATATTCTTCTGTGAATATTTTAATCTCTTAAGAAGTTTAGTGAAAATGGAATTTTTGTTTGGTGGTAAGTCTCTTCAGTCTTTTGCCCATCTGAATAATAGCTTTATCTCTGGTTTCAGTAAGTGTTACATGTTAATGTATACTATTCTTTTTCAGCCATTGCTGTCAGAGATAAGCTTGAGTCATTATGTAGGGAGTTACAACGTCAGAACAAAATGCTCATGGTACAGTTTCCTTATTTGTCCGTATTTTTTCTGGAGATAGTAGTATTATTGTTTTAGATCAACATTAATATCTAGTTTTTAACATATTAGACATAAAAACTTGGTTTGAAACATTATTACTTGTTACATTAATAGCACCGTATACTTATTTATTAATAAAAATCAAGAATAAGCTAGGACATAATAAATTGAAGCTTTAAGCATGAGTATGGTTTATGGTTTATTTGCAATTTTGGTTATTGATTTTTCTTAACAGCATATCTATTACTTTGTTTTTCCAATAGCCCTTGCCATCTTGAGACAATTATTTATTGCCAATGCCTATATGCAAGGACTACTTGTACAGATCTACTCTACAACTATGTTGTAATTATATCACCATATTGCAACAAGAGACTGCATTATACATCAGAACTGCTTTGAATTTCAATATGAAATAGTTGAAATGGTAGACTTTTTCTATATATTAATGTGCATAGTTGTTCTATATGCAAGGACTACTTGTACAGATCTACTCTACAACTATGTTGTAATTATATCACCATATTGCAACAAGAGACTGCATTATACATCAGAACTGCTTTGAATTTCAATATGAAATAGTTGAAATGGTAGACTTTTTCTATATATTAATGTGCATAGTTGTTAGTGACTTGCATTGGCATGGTTTCATATTGATATATGAATCAACAAGATGGAAGAGTTGACTGTGCACCTGCTGCTAGCAAATGAAGGATGATAAAGATTTAAACATACAGTCCTATTGGAATGAGGTAGACATGCATGTGGGCTGGTAGGTGATGGCAACTCAATAAGGGTAGAACTGTTATGCTTGCTACAAGGATTAAAAGTGGGAAGCTTTCTTCACTACTATATCTTCTTGGTGGAAGGTGAGTCCAAAGTAGTGATACGGTGGTAAACAGCAGTCTAGGACCTCGTCTATATCACCGCATAAGGAAGTAAAACAGTTGGCTAAAAGCTCAAGTACAACTTTCTATTGGGTTCAAAAATCAGTAATAGGCTAGCTGATATCTAGCATACAAGGAGCACAAAGGGTTCAGCTATTTTAGGCAATACCCATGGGGGATAAGACTCAATCATCATCAATATCAACCAAGCCTTATCCCAACTATACGGGGTTGGCTACATGAATCCTGTTTCGCCAGTCTGTTCTGTTAGTGCCATCTCCATTGTTAAATTATTGGCATATAAACCATTTCTCACTACTTCTATTCATGTCCTTTTTGGTCTACCACTAGCCCTTCTAGCCCCTTCAACTTGTAGCAAATCATTTCTTACAGGTGCGCCCATGGTGGATAAGAATGTTAATGAAAAATATAAAAGAAGAAAGCATGTGTAGGCAGCACCACAGCAGGGGCTGGCCTTATTGCCTATGGTGTACAAGGCACATATTATTTTGTACATGATTTTTTTTTCTCACAATGAATGGAAGTTATAACAGTTACTCATAAAAAAGGGGTATAAATGTATGCCCTTAATTGGTCACTGTTGAACCTTTTTTTTTTTCTGATTGGTAACAGAGAACTTTGTTATAAGAGTAAGAGAGATGAACACAACTTTATGGGCATCAATCCCCTCTGCAAACCAATATTGTCAGAGATGGACATTACATTGACCTGTAAAATGGACTGGGTCCTGGTTCAATGTTTCAATTGTAGTTCAACTACAAGCCAATCCCTGAAATCATCACCAATGTCAAACACATTATGTTAGATAACCTAAAACTGCTCTTCATCCCAATATTCTAACCTCCTGAGTACCAAGTGTAAAGAGCGAAGCCTCGGTAGAGGGGACTGGGCACTTCTTTGGTTCTTTGGGGCTACTGCTGGTTTTCAGTTTTACCAAGGTTCAAAATTTTGTCAAACTGGCCTCTCTGAAAAGGTTTTGAAAAGAAATAATAAAAAAGGGGGTAAGTTGGGTCGAAATTGATACTTGGAATGTTGGTTTCTACTATGCCTTGCCCCAAATATGAGGGATCGGCTATATGAATCCTGTTTGCTACTCTGTTCTGTTCAGTGCTAGGAAGGCTGAAAAGCAATGTTTGGTGAGAACATGGAGAGCCAGAGGTGGAGGCTATTCAGCCACTCAATGACTCTCACCTCAGCCACTTGAAAATATTTCATGAAGTTCCCTTATCGGTTGGATATCTTGATATCTGGGAGCCTGCTATTTTGATCCTTAAGAAGGAAAGTTTTAGTATCAAGTGCAGTAGGCCTCGTGATGTTATCACTGAAAAGTTTCTAGTTTTCTACTAAACACAGTTGTATGATTCCTTGCTTTTTTTTTTTCTACTGGTTGAGAGCTATAGGAACTTTTTTCTTATTAATCATTTCTTTTGGACAAATAAATATGGTTTGCAGTAATATGTGTTACAAGGAGTACAAGACGGGTGGACAATGTCCAACCATTAAAGAGGTTTTTTTTGAAGATTAAATAAAGAAAAAAAAATTATTAGAGAAAAAGAGGAAATGATTACAAGAGATGATAGGACATTACCCAAACCCATAAATCACCCTAACGACCTCTAATTACAAGTTACAACCCTTGTCCATCAACCATATACCTGAATCCAGAAAACCCTCAAAAACCATCCCAAAGCAAAAGATATGCAACCGAATCCCCCTCCTTATCCTTTCCTCCCATCATCCAGAGCCCAGTCTAGAATACTACCCCGACAGAAACTCTTTCCCAAGACTATTATCAGGACTCGTTCATTAAAGAAGTTATTGCTTAATGAGATCTGAACTTCTTAAAAACAAGATGAACTATAAAAAAAGCGTGCTTTTCACTGTTCATGTTATCCAATAATGGGTCTCTTTTGTTTCCATTTCTGTGAAAATATATAATATGACATACCGATTAAAAAGACAGAAATATAATATAGGAAATATTATGTTATGCTAACTTCGTTATAAATCTGCCTTTTGGATTCCTTCCATTGCTGCCAATACCTCAGCCCAAAGAGAGTCTCCATTCCCAGCCAGTCCTGAATGAACCATAACTCTGCCACCCTCATCTCCAAAAGATTTTCCTTTCCCTTAACCTCCCAATTCCTATTCCTCCCTCACCTTTGGTTTATATACATCCCAATTTATTAAATGGTCCTTTTTAGAGTCTCCCAGCTTCCATTAGAAATGTCTCATTATTTTTTCAAATCTCTTCATGATTTTTTCAGGAACTTTAAAATCTGAAATATACTAGGAGATTGGTCCTGATGGGCTTGTAAAAATTTGATATGCTTCGTCTGTTCTTGCTAAGCATGCTTGATTTTAGTTTCTACCCTCCTATATTTTTTTGATGAATGATAATAAATTTATTAATTCAGAAGCAGATTTAGAGTGAGTTCATACAACATCCCAGGGAGAGGCGCAAGCTGCAGCCCCTCCTTGAATCTTACAAGTAAACTAGGAAAGAAAAGCAAGAATCACAACTGAGCCCAAAACAATTCTTCCCTATTTACCCCTTGCTTAGCTAACACATCTGACAAAGTATTTGCTGATCTCCCCACCCACTGTACAGTGACCAACATATTCCTTGTCAACCAACTAAATTTCTTCATTTCATTCTTGTAATGCCACATAGCCTCTTCAGGATTTTTCTACCCTCCTATATTAATAAAGGACTTTTGATCATTGGGTATTGACCAAAAAATGTAAACCTCTGTGTGGTTTGGAAGATGCTGATGGATACTTATTGCTTTTTTCTTTTTTATTTTTGCAGGATGAATGCAAAAGAGTATCAACAGAGGGGCAGAATATGAGATTAGATTTGTCAACCAAATTTCATGATGCAATTAAGGTTTGCACAAATCTCTGCTATTACCTTAGGTGTCTATGCAGTGCCTGCCTTTCTATGTGAGCAAATGGAGTTATAGGAAACAAATCGCAATAGGCCTGGGAATGCAGGATGAACCTTGTTAGATAGAAGTTATATCTTTTATGTTGGTTCTCATATGTGCCCAGACATCTCCCATGACTTCCACAGTTCTGTTGAGAAGTAACCATGGATATATAATTATAAAAAAAGTAACAATGGATATATTGCATCTACTTGTTATATTAAGGAGCCGTTTGGAAACTGCTATGAAACTCCAGCAGTGTTTGACAACAGTTAAAATAGTGGCTGAAAGAAGAGTTCAAATTAAGGCGTATTTTTGGTATATTGTAAGTTTTTTAGAGGTATAATGAATAATCACTGTGTGCCAAGTGCTTCATTGTTCCACAAATAAGTAGGAGGTGAGTTACAGAGATGTTGAATGAGATTTTTTTTTCCTTTTTTAAATTGGAGTCTCCTATGTATTCTATATTCAGTGTACTTCAGCTGTTATCTAACATCACCTTAAGGACTATAATTCCTGGGTTTTAAGTTAAAAAGGCTCACTCATTTTTCAGGTAAATTAGTTTGTTTATAACTGAAATGCTAATTGTTTGCTATGCCAACAACTGAAATCAAGCAAATGACATTACAAGAACAACCAAAATTGATATTGTCCATCTGAATTCAAAAAATGTTTCAAATGAATATTTACCTATCATAATTCATGGTCTAAAGTTAAGGGGAAAATGTCTTAGAAGGCCTCTTATTATAGCCATACTGAGAGAGGGACCTGGAAATGAAGGACCACAGCTAGGCCTTAATAACTCTCCTCTACTTCTGATTTCATGGTGCAGAGTGCAATAGTTTCTGTATTAGATATATCTGATGATTTAAAAACCAAAAAGATCATGAATTTGTTGAGTAAAAGATATTACATGAATAATAAAACTAATTATTCTTATTGTTGCCACTGTTGTTATTTTTATTTAATGGAACATAAAATATGTTTCATTGAGAGAAAGCAAGTAAAAAAAAAAAGAAAATAAATGAAGTAAGACACTAGGTCGCCTCAAAAGGCCTTCTGATTCCAAATGAGGATGAAAGAAGACGTAGTTGATGAGGTCCAGCTGTCCAGCTGTTCAGAAGTCAAAGAAATCAGTTTATGTTGATAATGTTGTTGAAGGAGAAGTACAAAGTAGGCAAGGCATTGGTAGCTTTATTTGTAGGTGGAGAAGAGGCAGCTGGATGGATTTTTAAGGAGTTGGAATAAAAAGGAAAAGATTTGCAGGAAGGAACAGATCAAATAGGTAGTGAAAGAAGGGGGGTATCAGATGTGCATGTGTGTGTGTGGCTAGATAATCCTCTTCTTAACTTTTGATACAAGTGACCTGGGTTTTGACAGTTTTGGTTGGTTTTCCAGAAATTTGAAAAGCTGGAGTATCAAAACACCAGAATAGCTTCCAGTTCCCAGATTTCCCAACTGTCCAGTCTAGTTTGAGTCTTACATCATTATTTTCAAAAGTCTTTGCTTTTTAAGGCTCATAATGGGAAATTGGTGGATTCTGATCAAGGTTCCAAAAAAATGGAATCTGTGGATAGCGATCTGATTGGTACTAGAAGACAGCACAGCTTATGACATTAGGGGGTTCTTATTTGAATGTGAACTGGATAGGTATTGCTGATTCTGTGTTGAGTATATGATTTTTTTTTCCTGAGAGCAAAAGTATGGAGTTGAAGATTGGTGGTGATGAGGTTGTTGCTATGTTTGATTCTGATCTGGGACAAAAGGAGTTTTTATTGTTTTGGCATGGGCCATGGAGTATTTTCAGGAGTGATTTGATTTGATCTGGTTGGATGTTGGGTTATTGTTATTGCAAATATTTATTTCTCTTTCGGGTGATTTTTTATCACCTTCTCTCGTATTTCCAATTTTCTTTTAATGAAATTTGTTTTACTATAAAAAATACCCTTTAGTAATCATCAATTCCTTCAGCAGGTAGCTTTGTATTTTGGTTTGCATTTTGCATACTAAGCAATGAGGTCTATAATTCAGATTATTTTAGGAAAATCATCCATGTGAGATTTTATTTCCCATATTTTTCTAAATGTTCTGTATTTCTATGATGCCACATGGTTCAAATTCAAGTTACTAATTGGTTTGACATCCAATAATAATCTTTTTGTTCTTTTTTTGTTGGTTAAACATGAAGATGTTATCACATTCAACTCACAATTTTGTCTCATCATTATGGCATTTTTTACAAGGGTCTAAATGATGCTCTAGATTCCTTTCTTTCTTTCTTCTGAGTCCTCTCACTTCATGGATGATTTCTCTTCTTCATTTTGCTGTTCCGAGTATTTGCTTTTCTTTTCTTTATTTCTAAGAATTCTCACATCAATTTAAAATTTATTCATTTAATTCATCCTTCTTTATGTGGTGACTCCTTCTTTTTGATATTCTAGGATGTCAGTAATAAGCTTGAACAACAAAAGGATGAATGTCTCTCTCAATTCAAGGATAATGAGATGTAAGAGTCTGAGAAACGTTATGATAGTATTTTTTTTCCAGTTTTTTATATGCCTTATTAACAACACTGATTTTGTGTTTTGACTATTATACTTTCTTAATTTTGTGTTACACATAAAGCTGGTTCATTTTAGAAACAACAAAGTCTAGATGCATGCCCTTTAATAAGCAGCTGGAAAGATGCCATATTAAATATGGAAATATAGGCAGAAAAGGAGAAAGGAAAGAATTTCTCCATCAAAATATTTTTACATACTATCCCCGGTTTTTTTTTGCCTAGTTGTTGCACCTATTGAAATGAAGTAGTTCTGTTTGATTCCCTGCAATTGCAAAAGGAACTAAAATCCATAAAGTATGACTGTTAGTCCTAAAACATCAAGTAAAGCATATGGGAAGGAATTTATTGAATGAGCTACCAATTAAAAAAAAAATAAAATATTGAAGGAGTTAACAGAAAAGTCTATCCTTAAAACTCTCACTTCTAGATCATATATAATCAGCCTGTGAAGGAAGCATGATCAAATCTTTAAGGGTTAAGGAGAGATGTAGGCAGTCATTTAATTCCCTGAAAGAGAAATCTGCAGAATATGGTACAATAGTACCTTTTCCCCCTGGTCACCTGGTAGAACTTGGAAACATTCATTCTTGGAACAGCTAGGGTGGATTTTGACCTCATATCTATAAAGACAAATTTCTCATAGCACAGTCTGGCGTTTCTAGTAACAGAACAACGCTAGGTGCAGGTGCATCTTTTCCTCAGCACATGAGAAACATGAACTTGTGCACATTGTTTTTTTTTAATTCCCATATGTTGAGGACAGGTAACACAAAATTATGACTTGTCTAGAGTTGTTTGTTACTAGCACGTCCAGATTCATAGTTATACTGTAGCAATCATCCTCCCAAAGGTGGACCCTACGACCATTGCCAACTTTGAAGCAAAAATACAGTTTGAAATCATTCACCATCTTGATAATACCTTTCTAAATGATCAACTATAAGCAAGGTTATTCATAAAAAAAAACTATAAGCAAGGTTCAAAATTTCGATACAAAACACCCCACATCGAGCGATGAGCGTATTGGCAAGCCCCCAATACAATAAAGGGCCTTTGGTACATGATATGGCATTCTTAAGTTACACAAGGAATGCAATGCAAAGAAGAATACTACAAGAAGATTTAGGCCAATCTGAACGAAGTTATGTACTTTTTGGGGTCCCTGCATGACCATTTTGAGGAAAGGCTCAACTGTTAGTAAAAAAATAGCCTGGGCTGTTTTGAAGCTTCATGTGCATGCCACATTAGCTTGGGTGGGGTAAAAGAGCAATTGCAATCAATATTCTTTTAATTAAAAAGGCAAATAAAGAACTAAGTGTGACAACATGTGCAGAAAGCTTCGCAACAGCCCAGGCTTTTTTTTTCCAAACAGCCAAGCCAACTCCACCATTTTGAGATGGCTTCCTAGTGATATGAATTTGAACCCGTTTGTTGATGGATTGGCAAGGATGAAGTTAATAAGGGAAGGTTGTACAACAAATCCTCATTGCAATACATGCGGGACAACCATAACTGGCCTGCGTGGAAATTTCTGAGCATGTCAGACCACTTTGTGCAAAAAGTGCCAAAGATTAGATCTGTATCCACCCCTCCCAGGATCCCAGATGGCTGGGACCAATATTGTGTATACATAAACTGAGATAATACGCGTATATATATTTTAATTAATGTTTGACTCACTTTAGGTACTGTACCCAACTTAAAATAAGGATGTCAGCCATCCTAGGTTGGAAAGGACTAGTCTGCCTGGTGGTGAATGGTATTTTAATAATTTGAACGTGAGAACAGGGAAGAAGGTGAACTCAACTGGCCTGGAGGTCCAGGCTGGCATTTTGGCCCTTATTTTTTTTTGATCTATAACACTTTCATTAAATCATCAGTAGAAATTTTGGCCCTTATTCCCTTACGAAGACCTGGTTTCGACCCAACTCATGATCACCCCTAGTGTATGGTATGCCTTTTGTATGACATGAGATGAACTTCTAGGCTTTTTTATGTTTGTAAGTCCATGTACTTTTTTTTTTCAGAACTGGTCTATAACGTGCACATTTTTGTGCCTTCTCTTATCAATTAATAGAACCTCTTTGATCATTGTTGCTCAAAGAAGGGAAAAAAACTCTTGTACCACTTTCTTATTCATAAGGCTAATAATGCCAAGGCCATTAAAGATGTTTCAAAAGCACCATGCTGCTGTCTTTCAGTTGTTTTTTTTTTTTTCTAATTAAAGTAAAAATAAATGATGTGCTGGGGAGAAAGAGAAGAAAATAAAAGAGTTTTAAAGCAGGAAAAATCTATTACTAACAATGTTAATGAGTCTTGGATTGTTCATTGACCAGTAAAAGGGTCTGGGTCCTGGGTCGGTGGTTCCTTTGAATTGGTAATATAATTTTCAGTAATATATCCCTTGTATGTATGTTTTTTTGAGGGTAAGTACCTGTTGAAATTGAGAGCTTCAGTATTGGTTATTTCTCCAACCTTCTGTTGTGAAGCTGTTAATTTTACTTCCACTTTCTGTTTAGAACGATGCCATTCATTGTGGTTTCAGTTTTTTAATCTTCTAACATATTGCTTCCTGGAAACTGCACATTCATTAATCATTGTATCTTTAATGTAAAGTAATAGACATTATATTCATTTCCAGGTTGAGGAACAAATTAAAACAACTTGCTGACCAATATGCCGTGTCTGAACAGCAATTCACGCAGAAGGTTTGATCCAGATGACATTGTTCATGTTGCATTTGTGGTTTCAGGACCCAGTAGGTTATCATTTAGGATGCATGTATCACTTCTAAATAGGAATCCAAAATTTCTTACCCAACTTGACTGTGCAGCTAAAGCAGAAAACATTGGAACTTCAGCTTGCTGATTTAAAACTTCAGCAACATGAAGAAAAGTTGGCTCAGGAACAATCCCAGATGAAATTGTATGCCGAACAGGTGTCACAGCTATTGTCAACTGAAAAGAATTTGCGCTTGCAGTTGGCAGCTGATGGAGAAAAGTTTCAACAATTCCAGGTATGATCACCTTCATGCATCTGTATATGCACTTGTTTCAGACTTGTTACTATAAACATCTGACTTCTCCGTTTCCATAAAGGAGATGCCTTCAGAAGACACACACACACACACAGGTGATAATGCTTCCTTGACCAGGTCAGTTGTTGAACTGTGTTGTACTAGGAGGTGGAGCCCATGAAGCGGTGGCTTCTGATCTTTGCATTCTTCTGTGGTATAGAAAGGGAGGCTTACTTCTTGCTGTCTCTCTACATTTTTAGAGGAGTGGCTCTCATTCACAAGATAAGACATATTCTGATGGCACTGGATAGAGACTCAGGATGTAATGCTTATCTTGTGAATTACCATTGCTATATCCAATAATGTCCAGCAGGGTTGTTGGAATGGTCTAAAATTATGACCCCATTTTGGTTGTTATCTACTGTTATAATTCAAAATCCATAAACTATTTTTATAGTATTTTTGCATAGACATGTCCATGAGTCCATGTTTTCTCATATTGTTGAGTAAGAATCTAGGACACTGTTGGATAGCAACTCCCGTGTCTGTGTCCAGGCTACACTGCCTGTCAAACTAGGTAATCAAAATCAATATAACACTGGCCATGATGAATGGACCTGAAGGTTGGGAGTCTTCACTTCTAAGTTTAAGTTTTACTGCTTGAGCTTATTTTTTGATTTTATATACAAACTTCAGATATGCCTCCCTGAGATAAGAACTATTCCATGTTCTTTGTGTGCTCTTTCTTATCCTATGTATAGCATTTAGGTTTCCAATCCCTTGTGATGTTCACTGAGAGACTTTTTTCAGGTTATGGATATCCTGCCATCACTTATGTATTCCTAATTATGTCCTCATGATGTGCATCTAGTAAATTTAGTTACAGGACTCAAAAGCAAACTATGTGCAGGATGCATTGATGAAAAGTAATGAAGTATTTGAAACATTTAAGCAAGAAATTGAGAAGGTAAACTTCATCTAAACTTTTACATCTCTAATATGTTTTCTGCATCAATGCTTTGCATTTTTATGCAACAACACAATAAAGTAATTCACTGTTAAGTTAATATAGTTATTCACCATTTACTTGTTATTTATTTGAAAACCAGATGGCAAAATCAATAAAGGAACTCAAGAAGGAAAATGTCTTCTTGAAGAGCAAATGTGAAAAGTCAGATTTTACACTCATAGAACTTGTTGAGGAGGTAAGCTTAAATTGAAATTCTTCAGTGTTCTTGGTATATTTTTCAATCATCATCATCATCATCCATGCCATATCCCTACTATATGGGGTTGGCTACATGAGTCCTGTTTCACCAATCCATTCTATTTAAAACCATATCCACTGCTAAACTATTAGTGCTTAAATTATTTCTTACTACTACCCATGTCCTTTTTTGTCTACCCCAATCTCTTCTAGCCCCTTCAATGTGTAACATATCACCTCTAGCATAGTTGGTGGTCTTCTATGCACGTGCCCTAACCATTCATCACCTATTGGAGCTACTCCAAGGTTCCTACGAGTAACTTCATTCCTAATCCTATCATTTCTAGTTCTTCCACTCATCCATTCTTAGCATTCGTATTTCTGCCATTTACAACATAGCTGGCCTCACAACTGTTTTATAGAATTTTCCTTTTAATCTAAGCGGTATTTGTTTATCACATAAAAGTCCAGATGCACCCCTCCATTTTGTCCACCTTGCTCTAATTCTTTGGGTGGACTCTTCAATCTCTCCCTCGTTATGAATTATTGAAACAAGGTATTGGGAATGATCACATTGAGTTATCTTTTTGGTCTCCAATCCTAAGTGAATCTTGATTTACATTCCTATTATTACTAAATTTACATGCCATATACTCTATTTTAGTCATACTTATTTTAAAACCTCTTGTTTCTAAGGCATTTGCCTATAAGCTTAATTTTGCATTTAATCCTTCATTAGTTTCATCAATTAAAACAATGTCATTTACAGATAACATTCACCATGGAACATCCTCCCAAATATGTTTCAATTCATCTATGATTAGTTCAAAGATAAGGGCCAAGTGTTGAATCTTGGTGATGACCCATATTAATTGTAAAATCAGAAGTCTCTTCCACTGGTTTTCTAACAGTGGATGTTTCCCCTCATGCATATCTTTAATAAGGTCTATATTACCTATTTTGAATCCCTTTCTTTTTCCAAGACCCACCATATTATCTCTCTGGGAACTCTATCAATAGCCTTTTCTAGATCAATGAACAACATATGAAGATCTTTCTTCTTCTCTCTGAACTTTTCTATCAATCATCTCAAAAGAAACATGGCTTCCATGGTTGATTTCTCTGCATAAGGCCAAATTGGATCTCTTACCCAAAGTTTCATAGTGTGGTTCATGTGTTTAATCCCTCTGTAGTTATTACAACTTTGTTCTTAAATATAGGCACCGTCCTTGATACATTTTTCAATATAAAACTTTATTCCCTGCCATTTTTTATGTAATTCATTGTCACTTGTTTCTCTTTATGATTGGTATGCAATTCAGTGGAATTATTCCCAAATTCAGACATTCTCTTTGTTGAAGTGCATGTTATGTTTAACTTTCTATTGCAAACACTTCCATAATACTGGAGGAGATGTTGCCATACAATTGGTTGTATGCAATTTGAAAAGATTCATATTTGGTACTAGCATCCCCCCTTTCTCTCATCTGTCATTTGTTCTTGCATTGCCATTTGTGTGTTCTTATGCCGATCGTGGTCTCAATTTGTTGTCTTATTCAATCGGAACTGGATACTCTGAGGATCTGATTGTGCTTTTGTCCTCATGGCTGATTAGAGGCTTTGGTGGATGTGACATTTTCTCATGGAATTTCCTGTCTGCTTTATTATGTCGGTGCATGTAGATATAGAAGATTAGATCTCTATTTGATAAGAACTATTGTCTAGAATTTTTATTGGGAGGGTTGAGAAGAAGCTGGTTTTACATTATTGATAAAAATAAAATAAAATAAAAGGAAGCTGGTTTCACATTTCTCCATTCTAAAGGACTTTGAAGGATGAAGTATGATCACTTTAGATGCCAATGATGGAATTTATTATACCCTTTTGACAAGCAGTATATATGCTTAATGATGTACACAGTTCTTCCTCATTATGCATGTGAGGGTCTTGAATCTTTCTTATGGTATGTTTTCCTATTTTGCAAATTACTAGTATAAATATGTCTACATTTCGCATTTTGGTGGGCTTATAAAGAGAGTGGTTTGTCAAATCTTCCCTATTACTGTGGGGGGTTGAATTGGAAAGAATCCAGAGGGATTTTTGTGGGAGTTGTAGAGGGAGGAAAACAAAAATCATTTGGTTGATTGGAACAATATTTCTTCTCCCAAGGTGAATGGAGCCTGCATAAGTGCCATTGGAAATATAACTGTGTGGTGGGCAGTAGATGGAGGTGCCTAATTGGAACTAAGTTAACTAAATGGTTGTTAGGACCTGGTGTAAGAAACAATCCCGTTTGGGTGCTTGACTTGGAAGGGAATTAAGAGGACCTATGGATCCTTTATCAAATGGGTCAAATATAAGCTCTCCCATTCTACTTGCTGCAACAGTTGTTGATTTTTGGAGGCTTATTCTAGGGTTTTGGCCAAAGTGTGCTCTTTTGAACAATATTGATTTGATCAACCCTCCGGTTGAGCTAGAGATAAGGAGGTACGAACTCAAGTGTATTGTGCAGTCACTGAATGCATTCTTTATGGATGTGAATTACCAGGGCTTGAAAACTGTTGTAATTGTGTCAGCCAATGGGAAGGTGTGCCAGACTGACTGAGGGGTGCTTCTTCAGGAGGAAGGGGGACTGAGTGATGATCACCATATATTGTTAGAGTTTGTATAGCTTAGTGCTGGGATGGAAAATGAAGTGGGTTTGGTTATTTTCTAAGATATAATTTTTTTGGATAAAAATTGTGACTGAAGTTACTACGGACTGTATGTTTCTCTACTTATTATTTTTTATGGAGTTGATCTTTATTTGGAACAGCTGTTAATATGTTTTTTGTTGTAACTCTGGTCATCTTTGGTTGCATCATAAGCAATGGTATGATATACTTTTTTTTACATAATTTGTTTTATCCAAAGAATGGGTCAAATATAAGCTCAGGGATGCATCTAGAGTAAGGTTACCGTTAGAAGAATGATATGGTGATGGTTGTCTTGGGGAGTTTTTCCGAAAATTATTTGAGAATGTGATAAACAAAGAGGTGGTGGTTGCTCAAAGCTATGAGCGGGTGGATAACAAGGCCATTTGGAATTTGAACCCTGAGATTCTATAGAAACCTGCAAGATTGGGAAGTTGTGGATGTAACTGACCTCTTTGCTGGCTACAAAATGCATATTCAATTGCCAATAACAGAGACGAAACAGGTTTGGAAGTGGGAGGCATTGGTTTCTTCTTGGTGAAATCTTCAGGTGGGCATTGGTCCTTTCTGCCTAGATCTTTCCATCACAAGGTTATTTTAAATCAACCAATATCTAATAAAGTTATTTTGGTGACTTGGATGAAGGGGTGATCATGGGCCAGGCTGGGCTGTGGGCCTGGCTTGGCCCAGACTCTGGGCTGGGCTTCTGGGCCTAAAATATTAAATATATTTTATATTGATAGCACATTAATATATGTATGTTTGTACAGTTTATGCATCATATTATGGGCTTGAAATGCTCTACTTGGACAGTTTTATGGTATTTTTTTTATCAATAACAGAATCAGTATTCATTAACTATCAAAGAAAAAAAGTACAGATAAGAGAAAGGGAGAGATAAACACTTTTTTTTATCAATAACACAATTCATTAATTATCACAATAAATTACAGAGAGGAAGACAAACTTTCTTATCTTCCAGCTACATCAAGCGCCCCAAGAGAGGAAACAAGAGAGAAAGAGAGTACAGAAAAAAGAAGAAAGTTAAATTACATCTTTGCCCAGAACATGACATCCCTGTCCACCCCTTGTTTAGCTAATCCATCAGCAAAAGAATTAGTTGATCTTTTTACCCAACTAATTTTAACTTCCATTTCTCGAACCAGCCATCTGAATTTTCTCTTCAAATTACTATAACTCCATAAACCACTATCTTCTTTGTTCAGCCACCCAACCATCACCTCCGAGTCCCCTTCAATTATGAGTTTTCTGATTTTCATCACCCTAGCTTTCTGGACACCTTCCATTATTGTGTGGATCTCAGCTCTGAGAGAGTCACCCACTCCAATTGGGTCTGAAAACATGGCAGAAACAACCCCATTCTCATCCCTAAAGACACCCCCAATCCCTGATTGTTCGGGGTTCCCTTTGCTACTTCCATCAAAGTTTAGTTTCATGAAACCCACAGGTGGGGGAGTCCAAGACACACTCATCCCTGCTTTAGTTTGGGTACAACTAGCAATTTCACCCCACTTCCTCAGCAAGTCATCTACTGTATATTCTGTGAACAGCTCTAGGGACTTCATCCACTGAATAACCCTTATGTGGATCAGGGCCCTCAACTCTTCAGCACCTCTCTCTACATTAGAGAAGATTCTGGAATTTCTTTCTTCCCACAAAGACCAACATACTACTGCCCTCAGTCCTCTCCACATAGTCATTCCCTTTTTCGTACGCCACCTGAAAAAAGGAGCAAAAAGGCCTTGAAAATTTGATGGAGGAATCCAAGTACACCCAAAAAGAGATAAAGCCCACTCTCAAATAGACTTTGCAAATTGGCAAGACACCAGAAGATGAAAACTGGTCTCCCCATCAGCTTTACAAAGAACACACCAATGAAGGGACACACAAGTATTGGGTCTCTTCTTTTGGAGCAGATCACCAGTGCTGAATCTTTCTAGAAAGGCTTCCCAACAAAAACTACCAACCTTAGGAGGAATTGGTCTACACCAAACCTCATTAACAGGGAAAGGGGAGGTTACATGATTGGAGGGCTGGCATAGCACTTTAAAGAAAGAGGCACAGGAGAAAAAATCAGTAGGGGTGGGGGTCCAGATTCTAGAGTCATTCTTAGTAGGGTCCAAGAAATCGTTATTAAGAAGAAAGAGGAGACTCGAAATAATGTCTAGGTCGAAGTCTCTCACAACCCTTCTCAGACCCAAATTCCAACCAAACCCAGAAATGGAAGAGGAAGGGGTCAAGAAGGAGGAAACTAGCTCATTTTTAAAATCGGAAAGTGCATTCCCCAAATAATGGTCCTTAAGAGGTGCATTCCCCACCCAAGTTTGTTTCCAAAATTTTATGGAGTTACCTGAGTTCAAATCATACCTGATACAAGGGGAGAAAACTGGTAATAAGTCATGAATGGCTTTCCAAGGCGAGGCGCTTGTGGTCCTAGCCAGAATTCCAACATCCCATCCGTTTAGCTCTAGCCCATGAATGCTTACCATTATTTTGGCCCATAATTTCTCCTTCTTTAGTGGGAATCTCCACAACCATTTCTCTAGGAGTGCCAAATTCCTTTCTCTAATGTTCCCAAGCCCTAAACCACCATTGTTTTTACTCCTGGTCACCACCTTCCAGCTTACCCTAGGGTCCCTCTTCTCCTCTCCTGACTCCCAAAGGAAGTCTCTCATCATCTTTTCCAGCCTGTTAGCAACCTTTACTGGGATTTTGAACACTGAAAGGAAATAGATGGGTATATTTGCTAGAGTAGCCTTAATCAGTGTTATCCTACCTCCAAGAGAAAGATAGTTCTTTTTCCAGGATTCAAGTCTTTTCTCAAACCTTTCCACCACCGGATTCCAGAAACTCTCCCTCTTTGGGTTGTCACCCAATGGCAATCCCAAGTAGTTCAACGGCCATTTTGAGACCTCACACCCTAGCACTTCTGCACTCTCTCTAGTTTCTTCCTCCTGCAAATTCACACCCACTACACAACTTTTCTCAAAGTTCACCTTCAAATTTGACATTCGTTCAAAAAGTAGTACCACTAGTTTCATGTTCCTAATATACCCCAAGTTTCCTCCTTCACAGAATAGAATAGTATCATCTTCAAACTGTAGGTGGGTGAGTGGGGTTTCCTCCCTTCCAACTCTCCATCCTCTAATGAGATCCCTAGAGTCCACTCTATGGATCAGTCTCCCCAAAACATCAGCAATCAATGTGAACAAGAAGGGAGATAGGGGGTCCCCTTGTCTTATACCCCTAGTGGCTAGAAAGAAATCAACCATTGATCCATTCACTAGTACAAAATAATGACAATTCCGAACACACCCCATTATCCATTTTTACCATCTGTCCCCAAAACCAAATTTGGTCATAACTTTCCTCAAGAAGTCTCAATCTACCAAATCATAAGCCTTTTCCAGGTCCAACTTACATACCACTCCCTTCTTCCCATCCTTTATGAAAATCTCAACACTCTCATTGGCAATTAGGATTTGGTCGGTAATTTGTCTTCCACTCACAAAGGCTCCTTGATTTGGTGCAATGATATATGGCAATACTTCCTTCAATCTCAGAGACAACACCTTAGCCAGAATCTTATACAAACTATTTACCAAACTAATTGGCCTAAAGTCCTTCGGGTGGGATGCATCTTTCTTTTTTGGAACCACAACTAAAAAGGTGGGATTCACACCCGGGTTAACACACTCCTCTCCTGTGAATTTCCTCAAACACCAACAACAAATCATCTTTTAAAGTATCCCAACAATTTTGATAAAAAGCCATTGTGAAACCATCTGGACTTGGAGCTTTTGTTCTATCCATGGAAAAAAACACCCTCCTTAATTTCTTCCAACTCAAACCTTCTTTCCAATCTTCTCCTATTATCAACCTCCACATCTGGGCAGTCCAAACCTTCCACCCACACCCTCTACTCACAGGCCTCCTTAAGATAGATTTAAAATGTCCTACAAAGGCCCCTGCAATCTCATCTTGTTGTGTCAACTCAATTCCATCCACCTCCAGTTTGGAAATAAAATTCCTCCTCCTTCCACTTGCCAGAGAATGAAAGAACCTGGTATTCCTATCCACCTCTTGCAGTCATTTACATCTAGATTTTTGCCTCCAACTTATTTCCTCCTTATGTAGGCAGTCCTCTAACTGTCTTCTCAGACTTCTTCTATGCTCCTCGTCTGCCTCTTCAAACTCTCCCCTCTTCCTTCACATCTAAGCTCTCAATTTGGTCCATCAAAGTTCTCTTTCTTTCCTCTATCCTTCCAAACTTCAATTGATTCCATTCCTTGATCTTTGTTTTCAAAAATTGTAATTTTTTATGGAATCTCATCCCTTCCCATTCCACCATTGGGTTGCATTCACTCCACCACTCCCTTACTCTTTTAGTGAACACCAGATGGAGTAACCACATATTTTCAAACCTAAAAGGGGAAGGTCTTCCACTCCTCCTCTGCTCCTTATAGATCACAATAGGCCAGTGGTCAGAGGTCAATCTAGGAAGAACCCTAGAGTCTAAATTCCCCCAATGTTCTTCCCAATGCAAAGAGAACAGAAACCTATCCAACTTGGAGCAAATGGCACTTGCTTGGAGATTTGACCAGGTGAATGTCTTATGGGTTAAGGGAATCTCTTTAAGTTCAAAGGCATCCACAAACTGGTTAAACTTCCTCATACTAGCTGTCACTCTTTGATTGATATTATTGGTTTCCTCCTTGAATCTTATCACATTAAAGTCTCCTCCCATGCACTAGGACCCATCCCATAGCCCTCTGATATCAGCCAGCTCCTCCCACAATTCTTTTTTCTCTCTATAGTCATTTGGTCCATAAACATTTGTAAACACCCACACAAAACCATCCTCTTGTTGCTTGAACTTCAATGAAACTGAGTATTTCCCAATCAATTCCTCCAGACCTAAAACCACATCCCTCTTCCACATAGTCACTATCCCCCCAGAGGCACCCCAAGAGGGAGCAGCCACCCGGCTGATCCCCCTGGCTTTCCAAACACTCCTTGTCCATCTATCATTAAACTCCATTCTCTTGGATTCCTGTATTAAAACAATGTCTGGGTCATATTTCTTAATTACCTCTTTGATCATAGCTCTTTTCCTTGCACTTCCTATGCCCCTCACATTCCAGCTAAGTATCTTCATAGTCACCTCTTACCTTCCTACTACTCCTCACCACTACTTCCCCCCTTTCCTTTTATCTCCTTTCACCCCTAAGCTCTTATCACCTTCCACATCTCTTTTCAATCTCTTCACTTCATTCGTTTTCCTTTTCTTTGTTCTTATTTCCTTCTTCTTCTTTTGTAGTCCACTTTTCAAACCATTTAAGTCCTCCATTCTACATCCTAGCTTCCCCACAAAGTGTGCTATCAGGTCTTCTCTATTAATTCCCTCCACCACTTTCCTCTCTAGGTATTCCCTCCATTTCTCCCCTCTCAACTGATCCCTCCCCTCTTTTCTCTTCTAAATCCTTCCTCCACATCACATTCTGTTCAATTTCACTGAAGACTCTTTCAATAATTTCCCATACTTTCTCATTCCTATACCTTCCTTCCACCATCTCCCCACAATCCATCACTCCCTTCCCCATAGCTTTAGCTGACCCACCATCTTGGTTAGCTACACATACACGGGCTGTTGGACTTGGAATGGGACCTGAATCTGGAACATAGGACACAGAGAAGACATTAGTAGCCCAAACTGAATTCACTTGGTTACCTGGGTTTGACTGGCAAATGGGAGAGGTACACGTGGCATTGTTCCTAGTCTCCCTTTCATGTTCAGAGGATTGGTAAAAAAACTGTCTCCTCAGGTTGGTTGGGAAGCATTTCTGTCCTTTGGACACCATGGCAATCTCTCCTCTCTACCCTTGGTTCACCCCTTATTAGTACGTCCCTGCTCTGCCGCAAGTTCTCTCAGTTTACCCCTTTTTTTTGCCTTGCACAATCTGAAGTCTTGGAGGTGAGTTATTCTGGTTAATTTCTTTAGTCCCATTTACTTCACGAGTCACAAATCTGCTTCCATTCCCTGTCAGATTTCCCTGGCCGTCTGGAGTAGAAGTCTGTTTCTCCTCTAGGTCTCCCTGAAAAAGATTTTCAATGTTCATCAGACCCATATCACCCACATCGCAGCCATCATCGTCATCCACACTTCTGGTGCTAGTTCCGCCGTCTGAAATCTCATCCAGAACTTCATCGTCTGCGCCATAGTGCACCCAACCTTCGTCCAACTCCTCCCTCTCTTCATTTCTCTCCCTTGTGTACCTAGGGTTTGGTTTTTCTGAGGAACGTCACACTGAGCTTCGTTCTCATAGTTTCTTCGAGGCTTCCACTGTAGAACACTGCAAATCTCACTGTAACTGTTCATTCGCAGATCTCCCCGTTTTGGATGATGATAGACCCAAAATAGCGTCTGCAGTCGAAGCTTTGTCTATCCCCTTGCCCCGACCCACGTGCGTGTTTAAGTCATCACGTGGGTTCCTCATATTTCCACTCTGTTTAGTGGTCGGCTTACCCATCACTGGTTCAGACCAAGCTTTTTGGCTACTTAGTCCATTTAAACCCTTCGCCACATCAGCATCTAAATGGTCCCCCATAAGACCCTTTGATTCCCGAACCACGTGACCACTTAAAGAGTCAAATGACTCGTTTAAGTCAGCATGGGCCGCCTTTTGGTTCAACACTGACTGATCCAATTTTAGGCCGGTTGGGTCAGAGAGAGTAAAGTGAATTTCTTTCCAACACCAAGTGGGCCCTGCCCCTGCTCTAACCAAGTCCCCCCTCTAACTTTTTCTGTGAGTCTGGCCACTGACAGCACTCTTCTTCATTTCCAAAATATTTGAAACTTTCCTTAAAATCCAATTGACTTTTGGGGCTTGTCTGTTCAACTTCTGAAGTTAGAAATCTCTTTTTCCTAGGTGAAGCTTCCTCACAATGCTGCTTACGTGTCCACTTAAGGGTTTCTTCTCCCTGCCAAGTGTCACCCACCCTGCCAGGTCATCATCATCTTCCATCTTCGACCTCCCAATCCAGAATGACGCTTCCACTTCTTAGGCAATCCATACCTTGTACCAATACCCTTCTTCACATATGCTGATAGTTCTTGGCACTGCTTCAGGCTTAACACCAGCAATTCGTAGATTAACTGCTTTTTTTTTTATCAGTGAATATTCAGATTTATTAAATCAAAGTCAAAGATATTACAACTTAGGGAGAGGCACGAGATGCTACCTCCCCTTTAAAGAGGGGAGATGGAAGAAACCATCAACCCTTTAGTTAAAGAACATAACAAAGGAAAAAGAAAATTACAATGAAGCCCAATACAATGAAACCCGAGTAGCCCCTTGTTTAGCAAGATAATCAGCCAAGGCATAGCTGATCTACCCAGCCACTGAACTCTAACTGTCATGCCCCTCAATAGCCATTTAACCTTTTTTAAAATATCCTTGAAGTTCCAAGTGACAGTACCCGGGTCAGCCAACCATCCTACTACCACCTTGGAGTCTCCTTCAATTATTAAGTTTTACACTCCGAGTTGATAGGCAATCTGTACCCCCTGTGCCGCAGCTAGGAGTTCAGCCCTCACAAAGTCTCCTATTCTCACCGGTCCCGAAAAAAAGGCAATGATGTTGCTGTTCTTATCTCTCAATACACCACCAATCCCAGACGGTCCTGGGTTACCCTGACTACTTCCGTCAAAGTTCAGCTTAATAAAACCCTCCATTGGCGGAGTCCAAGTTACTTGGACTCTAGTCTTCCTAGAGGAAGTGAGGGCAACTGCAGACCAATTCATCATTAAATCCTCAAAGGAATAATCTGCAAAGAACTTTAAGGATTTCAGCCACAAAATAGTCCTTGTAACAATACTCTCTTTGACCTCAAGAATGCTTCTTCCCTTCTGAAAAATTCTGGAATTTCTCTCTTCCCAAATAGTCCAAAGGAGAGCTGCTCTTATACACTTCAACATGACTCTCCCTCTTCTTGTGGTCCACACAAAGTTAGAAGGGGAAAACAACAAATTTACCTCAGCTGGCAAGTTCCACCTATACTCAAACAAATCAAATACCCAATTCCAAATGGCTGCAGCAAAAGGACAAGAAAACAGTAAGTGGTAATAGTCCTTATTCTGCGCTTTGCACAAAATACACCAGTTAGGAGATAAACATAAAAAAGGTCTTTTCTTTTGCAAGTTATCCAGTGTGTTGATTTTACCCAAGTAAACTTCCCAACAAAATACAGCAATTTTTGGGGGAATAGGCCTAGACCAAACTTCCTTAACTGGGAAAGCCTGAGGAGAAGAACTGGAGCAGAGGGAATTAAAGAAAGATGCACAAGTAAACAGCCCTTTTGGAGTCAAGTCCAAATCCTCCTATCAGGATTTAGTGGGTCCAGGCAAGCAGAATCAAGTAACAATAGGAGCTCAGAAACTGACAAGGATTCCTCATCCCTCAACCCTCTACGGAATCCAAGGTCCCAATTTGTTGACAAAGAGGTATACGTGGGCAAAAGAAAGGAAGACACAGGTTCTTCTTTATAAAGGGAAATAGAGAAGAGAGAAGGGAACAGATCCTTAAGGGGCAAATTTCCCACCCAAGTGTCTTCCCAGAAAAAAACACGAGTACCAGAGCAAGCATCATACCTTACAAAGCGTAGGAACTGTGGGAGGATGCCATGAATTGCCTTCCAAGGTGTTCCAAGAGTTGCCCGTCTGGATACCCCTGCATCCCAACCTTTTCTGGAATAGCCATGGATACTTGCCACCACTTCATGCCATAACCTCTCCCTCTCTAAAGGCCACCTCCACAACCACTTACCTAGAAGGGCTACATTCTTGAAAGTGATATTCCCTATTCCTAATCCTCCTTACTTCGACTAATTATCTCCCATCTAACCAAATGATCCTTCTTCTCTTGCCCCGGCTCCCACAAGAAGTCCCTCATCATTTTCTCTAACCTCTTAGCTTCCCTAGCAGGAATCTTAAAGACTGACAAAAAGTAGAGCGGCAGATTAGTAAGTGTGGATTTGATCAAAGTCACTCTACCCCCCACAGAGATATAATTCTTTTTCCAGCTTGCCAACTTCTTTCCAAACTTTTCCACAGCAGGGATCCAAAAGCGGCTTTCCTTTGGGTTACCTCCTAGGTGAAGACCTAGATAGGTTAAGGGCCAGAAAGAGGTGGAGCACTCTAAGCAACCTTCAAATCTATGGTCTTGAAGGAAAGAAGAACACCACCCATTGCCTTCACTATTTTTTCAAGGAGATATTTCTTCCATAGATGGAATGGTAATCCCAGTAGCTTCACTTTGAAGCTCCCTTCCTCCAGTGTTACTGAGTTAGACGAGGGACACCATTTTTCGACTGTGATGACTCCTTCCTTTGTTTCCACCGTAGTGAAGTCGATTTCTTCCCTCCCTACATCCATTACTGCTTTCTTGTCGTTAAAGGGGATTAAAATGACAGTTCGATGGATCCCAAGTTTCACAGTCACCTCCTCTAAAACCCTTTTCCAATCTTTAATCCCTTTTTTTCCAGCAAGGACTAGTTTCTGCTCCCAGTCTCCTTTCTCTCCTACCATTTAAATCTTTGGATCTGATACTGTGAGAGCCACCACCGGCTGGTCTTGGCTTACCAACTTCTTCTAGGCCCAAAAATTCCAACCTTTTTCTTCTTTCTATCATCTCCTTTTTCCCCAACCCTCCTTCTACCTTAGTTTCCGCCCCCGACTCTCTAATAACGAGTCTCTGGTGAAGCTCATTAGCCAGGAGAGTCCAACCTTGCAGTCTGTTGCCTTCAGGTATGATAATCGATTGTTTTCTCCTTTGTTCGAATTTTTCTACCAGGGTTACAAACCATCCTTTTGAATTTCTTCTTCTCTCAGCAACATACTCCCTCCTTAAATGTTTGAAAGTGCTGTTCCAAGTTTCACACCAACTTACACATTTTGCACCATTCAGAAAACTTTGAAATCAAGACACTGCTTGGCCTACTAGCAGGACCATTCCTCACCTTCCTTCTCTTATCTTAATCGTGAACTCTTTCTGGTAAACCATCTCTTCCAGCAAAAACTCCTTTTTCTCAACCGACAGGGTGTTCCTCCACTTTCTAGCCGGTGAGAAGCCTTCAGTGTTCATTCTGGAATTATCCGCTATTTCAACTTCCAGCAAAATACTGAGAGATAAACGCTCTTAGCTCTCCCTAAAAATGATACAATATTATTACAACCAAGCCCAAAATAGTCAATTCCTTCCCACCCTTTGATTAGCCAAAGAATCAGCAAAAGAATTAGCATCATCTCTTTTAACCCATTTTAGAGTAACCTCCTTCCCTTGTAGCAGCCACTTGATTCTTCTCTTCTCATAGATGTAGCTCCACCATCCCATAACCTACTTGGACGGTTTTATGGGAAAAATGCCTCACAGGGACACACTTCTCTTCAAAGAGGAAATGACAATTCTATCAACTGGCTGTATCTTTTGCTTGGATGAAGGGGTGATCATCAAACCACCTCTTCCTCCACTGTCAGCTAGCATGTAAGATTTTGACATCAGTCAAATGACAGTTGAATGTGTTTCCCAACTTCTCTTCTATCTCTTTTCTTGGGGAATCAAAGGGTTGTTGAGAAGAGGCAAACAGGTATGGTTCTCCATCCTTTCAGCAATTTTTTTAATGAGCTGCACAAGAAGAATCCTGAAGTGGGCTATGGCATCCACATATTCTTGGTTATTGGTGTGGAACCAATCCGAAAATTCACCTTCTGCTCTGATTTTGGTTGGTCCTTGTTTTAGTTGCATGTAGTGTGTGTTTAGTTTTTTTATTTGTAGTCACAATCTTTGGATAGCATTATTATTGTACTATTTCTCTTAGAAGTTGGTCAATAAATACTTAGCATTTCGTTCAAAATATAGATACCTTTAAAAATAAAGGTCATTACTCATTGTTGGTCCAAGCTATCTGGGTCTTGGGAGAGGGGTAGACTGGGTGCGGTCCTAAACTTTAATACTTTTCTTTTTTTGATAGGCTATCTTTAATACTATTGTACTGATACAATCGGTTATCTATCTTACTGATATTTGAGATATGTTTAGAGGTGGCAATTGGGCGGGTTGGGTTGGGTTCGGTTTGGGTTGGGTTTTAACCCAACCCATCTAACCTGCCAACCCATTAATGATAGATAGAATTAAATGGGTTGGGTTCAACCCAAACCCACCTGAACCCAACCCAACCCATTTAGATAAAATAATGAAAATTACACAAAAATAATAGAAATTGCAGGAAATAAAATAGAAATTAAACAAAAACACAAAAAATGCATAAAATTAATAGAAATTACATAAAATTTTGAAAAAACAGAAAATTACAAAAAAACTGAAATTGCATAATTATATAATAAAAATTATAGAAAAACATAGAAAATAAAGAAAAATAACAGAAATTACAAAAAACAAAGAAAAACTAGAAATTGCAGAAAAAAGAACAGAAATTCGTGAATGATATAAAAAATCGTAGAAAAACATAGAGAGTGAAGAAACATAATAGAAATTACAGACTATAAATAGCTACCGGAAAAATTACAAAAATTTGTAGAAAAACCACCGTTGGGCAAAATGCTTCTCATCATATATAAGGATACTTGTCGTTCAGATATCTAGCAAACAATAACAGTAGCCCCATTGCACACACACCTTAATACTTTTGATTCCAGATTCCAATGAACCTCTTCCCTCAAAAAAACAGTTGAACGGAGGCAATCCAAGAAAAAACCCTAACTCAAATGATGGTTTCTCTTACTCCAGCAATCGATCTTCTTCTGAACTGATACTACTGCCGCTAGAGGTGTAAAACAGGCCGTGCCGCCCGCGGCTCGCGTGCCGGCACGGCCCAACCCGCAACCCGACCCATATATATTATTTATATTATATATATATTTATATAATATTATATAAACTATAATTAAATAATAATATATAGTATACAATATATTAATAAATAAATATTTTTTAATTTTATTATACTAATTTATTTAATTATTGTATATATAAGCAATTTTATACAGCAAAATTCATATAAAATTAAAATTTGAAGTTTTTTGTCAATTTTTTTAAATAAATAGCTTTGGCCCGATGCACGGCCCGACCTGGCCCAAGGCTCGTCCCATGGGCAAGCCCGCCCTGCGGCATGACACTGCACGACATGGCACGGGCCCGCATAGGCATGGGCCGTGCTGGGATGACCCCCAAGTTATCCCTGGGGGGGTTGACACGGCCTAGGATAGCACGACCCGCACTTTGCACAGGTCATGCCGTGTTGGTCCGGCGTGGCCCGTTTTACACCTCTAGCCGCCATTAGATTAGGGTTCTGGTCAAGAGAGAGATTAGTAGAGGAGACTTGTCGCCCTGAAATCTTGGGGTTCGTTTGGTTCGCGGTCGGAATCGGAATCGGAATGGTCTATTCCCCCTACCTGTTTGGTTCAGACAGGAATTGGATGCAGATTCCGATTGATGCTGCTTGGTTCATGAAGCGGCTGGAATCGGAATCAACCATGATTTCCAATTTTGCCCCTACTAAAAATAGAAAATGCATGAAAATACCAAAAAATGCAGAAATTTTGCAGGAAAATACAGAAATTATAATACTTTTATAAAAAAATTAAAAAAATGCATGAAAATACTCAAAATTTGTAGAAATTACAAAAATAAATGTAAAAATTATGTATAAAAAATGTAGAAATTACAACAATTTCTATTATCTCTGTTTTTTCTTATCTTTTAAAAGTGGGTGAAACGAGCAGAACAGAGGCCCACTTTATTATCATCTCTGTATTTTCTAATCTTTTAAAAGTGGGTGAAACGAGTAGAACAGAGGCCCACTTTGTGGGGAAGCTCGGGATGCATGTATAAGACCAGACAGGGATTTGGGTGGGGAAATCTCACTAAAAAAGAAGAAAGGGCAGGTGGATACTGAAGTAATGAAGAGACGCTATCACGTACGAACAAAAAACCCAGAAGAATAGAGTAGCCTTCTTGGAAGAGCATAGAGTAGTCTTCTTAGAAGAGTGAGCTTTTCTTCGTACACACATTGACACATAAAGCACACTCATCGTACACAGCTTCTCTCTCTGGTATACGTTTCTTCTAATACCTGTGCTGCATTGCATCTGTTTGAGATGGGAAGGGAGACGACACAAACAGCAAGAAAAGCTCGAGCAGATGAGTTGCAGTTGCAGAGGGAGCAGATTAGAAGTAGAATCAAAAGTTCGAGCAAACAACACAGACAACCAGAAGAGTGGTAGCTGATTTGGAGGAAGGAGGAAGAGGAGGCGGTGGCAACGACAAGGAATAGTATGGAGGTTGAAGGGATTCTTCCTTTTCCCGTAACAACTCAATCATAAGTTGGATTTGAGGGGTTTTTTGTCTAAAAAGAAATAAAAGAAACTAAATAGCGGAATGGGAATCGCATTCTGGAGGAGGGGGTTGGGAATGGTGGGGGAATGACATTCCGCCTATTCATTCCCATTCTGGTCGACCAAACGTTGGGAAACGGAATGACCTATTCCGATTCCGATTCCGATTCCAGGGTCCTATTCCCTCGAACCAAACAGACCCTCAAATATGTAGAGGAGAAGACTTGTCGCCCTCAGATCTGAAAGTTGTAAAGGAGGGGACTTGTCACTCTCAGATTTCAGAGTTGTAGAGGAGGAGACTTGCCGCTTGTAAAGGAAGAGAAATTTGTTGAAATTTCTTTCCAAGATATAAACAAATGATGAAAAACTAGAATCCTTAATTGATGGATATCCGTTGGACTCCCATAACCCAACCTGGCTTCCCCATTTAAAATTTTGTTATTGGGTTGATCCACTCGCTAAGACCCAGTATTAAATGTTACGACCCAACCCGCTAATAAATGGGTGGGTTGGGCGGGTTGAGCGGGTTGGGTTAAAAATTGCCGCCCCTGTATTCGTTACTTTGCTGTGCCGAGAGAAATGATAGTGTGAAACGTAAACCATGGACAATTGTTCCTACAGAAGGCATTCTGGAATCTCGAGACAATGCTCATTTAATATCAGTGCTGTTACATTAGATTGCAGGTTATTTTGCGAAAGAAAAGTTGATTCCTTGAAATACATTTCTATGTTGTACATGGTCCAGAGTCTTATTATGACGTGTGTAGCTTTTCTTCTGGCAACTTTATTCTAGACTATTTTCCGGTTTCTTTCTTTTATGCAGCGTGAACAATTTAAGAAGCAGATAGAGAAACTAAAGAATCAGAAGGAAAAGCTTGAATCCTTGTGCCGGTCATTACAGGCAGAAAGGAAACAAACTTCAGTTGGGAGCAACAATTCCGATATTCCAACTTGAGTAAATGGAGTTTCTCCAGTTAATGATCCTGAATGATTCATCGAACTTTCTTCACTTGTCTACAAGAAATATTGCTACACTGGTTTCCTGGAAAAGGGTACTGCAAGCTAACTTATATTGAGATAATGATATGCATATATCTTTTTTCTGCCATTTTCTTTATCTGGATATAAGCATATATTGTTTTAGTTTACCAATATTAATTAACTACTTGATATATTGTTTAATAGGAAGAAAATTATTTTAAAATTGATTAAGATGAAGAACCTAATTTAGCTTGGGTTTATTATTATCTCAAATGGGCAAATAATCTGTAGAACATCACAATATAATCGGTTGAAGATTTGGCAACTTGACAAGAGAAATTCTGAACTGCTTGCCCTACCAGGAGAAAAATAAATGGCAATATTCAGACGGTGTACTAAGGTGCTTTCTTCCCTAATTGCTTGCAACCAAGCTTAATATTCGCATTTTAGTTTATTTAACGATGTAAGAGACAGATGGTTATAATTTATAAAACTTGTCTTGGAGGTGCTTCCCACTAAGAACGTCGTTAGCACTGATTTTATGAGAGCTTACGAAAGATATGATGACCTCGATCTGTGGCTCCACAAATGCTTCACTGGCTGCTCTTCATACTTAAGAACTAGGATTTCACTGTTTGGGAGCATTTTCCAAATTTTGCTGCGTAATGGGAGTTATCTGCCCTTGATTTTCTTTACATTGAGGGGGAGAATGACGACGGACTTTAAACCATTTTGTAAAGAGAATTGAGGGTCCAATTTCCAAATGTTCAATGCTTCGTAGTATGTCAAATTACTCAGTAGCAGGAACTAATGATTCCCTAATTTTTTTTGGTAATACTCGTATTCATTAAAAAATGTAACCAAATTACATGCAAGATAAAAGGGTTTAGGTAAATCTGTGAAAACTACAGGGTATTTTTGAATCGGATTGAATTTGAATTGAATTCGAATTGGATCAAACAAACATGAAAATTACAGATAGTTTTACGTAAATCTGTCAAACTATAGGGGGTGTGCTAGTAATTTAAGCCTTTGTTGGTTTTAGTATTTTGAAAAACAAACAAAGAACGTTATTTTATTGTGAATGAGAATGTATATCAAAGGAAAACCTAACATTAAAAATGTTACTCGTACATTTTTACCTATAAATGGAAATGACAAAGGATGATATAACATATGAAGTCAAAGAATGGACCAAAAGCCCAAACAAGTGAAGGAAGAGATGGTTGGTGATAGGGGTGAGCATTCGATTTGTTCCAAGTTCAAAGTATTGATACGTATTAATATCGGCCGTATTGTATCGGTACTTAGAAATGGCTGAAATACCTTTTTTTTTTGTTTTTTTTTTCAAATTTTGTTTTTTGGGAATCTTAAAACATGTTTTTTATTATTAAAAAAGTTTGGGGTCCAAAACATCTGGAAACAGACATTTTGGACCAAGATTCAAAATATCGATACGCCTGATACGCCGGTAGAGGCGTATCGGGTGTTTCGATACTTGTTCTTTTACCTTTTTTGGTTCAAGGGACCCGGTTTAAGACCCCTCCATCCCTGAAGCGGTCAGACCCACGATACACCCACTGTAGGAGCGTATTGGAAGGGTCCCGTAACGATACTTTGAACCTTGTTTCGGACCGTATCTTTTTCAAAAGATACGATCGATACTTTAAACCATTGATTTGTTCGGTTAAAAACCGAACCACATAAATCTAACTTTTAAAAACCAATTAAAGTTTTTGAAAGCCGACCCGAAATCAAACAAATCAAACCAATTTCTTTTTTCGCTTATTTCGGTGGTTAAAACCCAAATCCATTGACTGTGGCACTTTACTAGTCAGAGAGAGAGAGAGAGAGAGAGAGAGTTCTCTGCCATTAAACTGATACCTCAGCTATAGTGTGCAAAAACTATAGCAACTTTTGTTTTGTAAGATTTGAGCTGGCTTAAGCTCCTTTCTGGAATACCACTCCTATTCGAGGAGGGAAAAAAAGAAACTAAGAAAGAAAACTTTTCATTGTTAAACTAGCTAGTGAATAGTTTTGAAGTGGGTGCCTATTTAATCACTTGATAGATGGGATCGAATACTTGATCTATCAAAGATAAAAGAAAAAAAACGATGGATGCAAGTACTTGAGTGATGTGGTTTAGACACCATACTTGAACCAAATTCAGAGATTTTGTTTTGCCGGTGCTGAATAAAGTAGGTCGCAGTCACAGTTGCAAGCTGGACTCTGGAGCAGTTGAATTGGCACTCGCCGCTGCCGCAAGGCTAACTGATGTCGCCGGTGGTAGGAATGTAGGATAAATGGATGACGGAGCTCAAAGGTGAAGGTTGCCGACTGCCCGACACTAGAGTTTTAGTTTTACGAAGGAAACTGGGAATCTGGGAATCTGGGAAGACGAAGGTTGAAGAAGGCGAACTTGAAGGCTGAAGTGAAGCAGGGGTTCTGCCGCCGTATTGGTTTTGGCCGCCTAAAGAACAAGGATCGAGTAAGTATTAGAGAGAGTCGAGTGTTTGTAATTTTACCTATTTACCTCTAGAAGTTTCGTTTAATCGGTTAACCGAACCACCAAGTGCCCTAACCGAAATTGAACACCGAATTCTTAGTTTCTTACAAACCAATATTTACACCTGAAACCGAACCGATTCTCCGAACTAACCGAACCAAAAACACCGAACCTAAAATTTCGGCTCAGTTATTCTATTTTAACCGAACTATACTCACCCCTAGTTGGAGAAAACTTAGAAAGCCAGTGTGGGAGCGACGGACTAAGAACTTCGATGGTCCCTTTCTCTGTGAAATGCTGAAATATGGATGGACATCACATGTCCATGACGCCTTCTCCAATGAAAAGATGACATGGCTTATTCGTCTTCTTTGGGCTGTAAACCAAAAGCCCAAACAAATGAAGAGATGAGTGGTAGAAAGCCAATATTGGACTATTGGGAAGGAGGCACCAAGCAAAGAAAATAGTGCCTTCACGTTCCAACTTCCGATGGTCCCTTACGGTGAGATGCTGAAGTTTGGATGGAGATCACATGCCCATGACGTCTCCTCCATGCAACCCCAGCTCGGTCCAACATCAACAGCTATGCCATGGCTGGACGGGCATGACCTTCACAGATTTCTATACTGTTAGCTTTGATTTTCAAGACTATGACACTTACTGAAAATCTTTCAAAGCTAGAGTCCCTAGACCCTACTAACTTGGAGATAGCAACTTTAGCCTACCGTCTCCACCGCAAGTGGTTTATAATTTATATCGAAGGTATTAGGATTTTTTCTTTACAAGCTTTTAAGGTAAGACTGTTGGGAGTTGAGTTATGAGGGGTTTGAGCAATGAGCAACACCCTGCTTATGATGACTGTTTGAACTTGTTGATCTATACCCTTTTCTTTTGTTGTTGCATTTGAGAGAGGGAGGATTTGTGAAAATGTACAACTTGATAATACAACGTAGGCAGATGAAATGAAAAGCGTTGTCGGTACTTGGTAATGACGGTAAAAGGACTTCAAATACTTACAACAAAGGCCCGGTACAGATGCAAATTGGGAAAGGATTGGCCATGCCAAGATCAATCCAAGCCCAGTCTGTAAAATTTCAGTGGCTTTAAATAGTTCTACTCTTTTTTTTTTTAGTTTTTCATGGATCTACACAAGGGGGGTAGCCTGTCCCCCAGGCCCCCAAACACAAAATCCCCAGTGGCAACGGGATTTGATCCCCATAAGTCTCCGATCTAACTAGCCAGAGCACTTACTGAGTCTCATCAGTTGGTATAGATTGGGTCCGGTTCAGCTTATCCAGGCAGAAATTGCAATCTAAATATTTGTTGAATTGTTCGCTTTTTCGGTAAGTTATTTATCTGGATATATGCATAAGTATTTTCTGGAAAATACTTATCTGGGTAAGTGTATTTACCCATATTCTTTTATTTTATAGGTAAATAATACAATGACCGTTTTAGCCACCTTAGATGGTGTTTGGTTCTATTGCTGTTTATCTTAAAAATGGCACCAGCTATCAAGATTTCCTCCAATGGAATTTGAAATGTTTATTATTTAATAAATAACAATGGAACTAAACAGCTCATTAGTTAAACTATTTATCAAATAAATAATTTTCTCGGATTGTGTGAAAGCTATTTATTGGGGGAAACAACTTTTTGATATTCTCCCCGACAAATGGGTGTTTTTTCACTATTCAGCTTATGTGGTCCCTAATGATGTCTAATGGCACATAGCTGTCAAAATTGCTAAAAAATATTTTTCAACCAATTCTCATCTTTCAAGAAAAATGTTATATAAAACATTTATTTAATAAATGGCAATGCAACGAAACAGCCCCTTATTAGGGGTTTCCATGCAAGGTGTCGTATGACTGTTGTAACTCAAACCAGTTTCCAAACAAGCAAAAGCTCATGGTTTTCAAAACCGGACCAGATCAGACGATTGGACCAGAAAAACCGGGAACTGGTTCTGTTTTACCCCAGAACTGTTTTTTCCCAAAACCGTTGATTTGGTCAGCAAACTGCTGACCCAGGTGGTCGAACCATTCAATGGTTTGGCAGTTTTTTTTTTAATTTTTAATTTTTTTTGTCAGAACGGGTCGTCCATTCGATTCAAACGGTGGGACCGTTCGGCCCAGGAACCGGACCCCTGACCAGTTCGTTGTCCAGACCAATTTTAAAAACCTTGCAAAAACTAGATTGTTAAACTCAAATGCCACTGATGTGGTGGCATTTATACTTAGAATGTTAAAGGAGATCACATCAGCGCCCTACAGGCGCTCCACATGCACATCTAAGTGTGTATTTAGAACATCTCGTGTACTTGTCATGAGGAGATATTCCCAATACATAGTTGGAATGTGCTGTGGCGTGCCGATGTGAACATATAAGCAGCATGGTGTCATAAAAACTTAGAAGTGTCTGTGCCTAGAGATGTGGTCGGTTTATCAAAAAGGTACTTACTCCTCAAATTGATGGTTCACCTTTCTGTGCATTCCATCCCCCTCACTGAAAAAGTGAAAATTCCTTATTGTTTTCTCCAGAATACATATCTGGAGAGAGCTTGAAGTTGAAGGGATACCCATCTCACAGCACATATCTGAAAGCTGTGTGGGGATACCCACCACAAATCACATAGCACATAGCTTGAAGGGATACCTACCAATGCCATTTTCAGCTTGAAGCACAAGCTTAGAGTTATGACAAATAACATGACATATGGAATTGATATTCTATCCAATAAAATCTCACGCGGACACTTCCGCCAGTTGGGTTTATAAATGGGTGAGGCCTCAATCCAGCATTCATGTCGACTGGTCCCTCCCCTAATGCTCTTGGGGATAATTTTCTCACGAGTTAGTGGTCTACATATTAGCATGGTTTTCAAAATCGGATCGGACTGGACAGTCAGACTGAAAAAATCAGGAACTGGTCCGTTTTACTCTAAAATCGTTATTTTTTCAAAAACCATTGATTTGGTTAATAAACCGTTGATCTGGGCGATTGAATCGTTCGAACTGTTCAACGGTTTGATCAATTTTTATTTTTTGTTAGAACAGGCCATTTGTTCGGTTCGAACAGTCAAATCATTTGACCCGGGAACCAAATCCCTGACCGATTCAGTTTTAAAAACCTTGCATATTAAAACTTCCGTAGGAACTGATGTAACGTACAGAAAATTAAAAGGGTTTAAACTTTAAAGAAAGGACCTGGAGTTCAAATTCTCAATAGTAGAAGAATGGGGGAATAAAATGCAAACAGTGGCGATCTCCTATTCAAGCATTGCATTGGTTTCATGGCCTTGTTATTGCAGGCCCGACTTCATAATAAAGAGAATAAAAAAGGGGCTGTTTGGACAGTCAATGGCGCTTTGCTCAACCATACATTTGTCATAGCCGTTGGGGCCTCACCTCACTCAACTCCTATTAGAGAGATTTTAGGCTTTGGCGCTTTGCTAATGGGACAAACTGTTAGTTGCTCAGCTTGCTTTTCTCCAGGTCCTTTTTTTTTTTTTAAGTTTTGGGTAAAGCTCTTATTCAGATTTGTTCTACGCCGTGAGTTTGATGTGGTTAGTTCATCATGGGCATGCTATTCGGTGTCTGTTATTAGGGGTGCAGGTCGGGCAGGCTAAGTTGGGTTGAGAATTGAGATTAGACCTGTTCATGGGCCTAGATTTGGGCTCGGTCTATTAACATTTTATACTACTTAGGTTTGGGCTTTGAGTTAAGCCCATTCAAAATTTAGCCAAAGTTAAATCCGAGCTTGGCCCATGAACAGGTCTAGTTTTGAGATTAATTTCAATCCACATCCAAGGTTGTGAACCCTCAACTCTAACCTTAGCCCAACTTAGGATAGTGATAAACTACATTTTTTTTAATCCTAGGGTAGTGATTGAGCATAACCCATTTTTTGACAAAGGGGGCATATACCTAATAATTTTAAAAGACAAAAAAAACACCCCCATGTGTTAGATTTTATTACTATAATCAGGGTCTAATTTGTCCATTCTTTTCACAGAGGGTATGCCCGGTTATGAATGGGGATATGTTCAAAAATTCAAAATCACTCACCAGTCACTAAAAAAACATAAACTATTAATTCTCCTTCACTCATCTATGTATGTTTGTCAGTATCCATTTTATATTAGACAAATGGTACGCATGTCTTTCAATGTGAAATGTACAACCAATGGACCCTTCAGGCCTTGACCATCCAATAAACATAACACATTATCTTCAACACTGCTGCCCTTGTAATTCTGGCCATACAAAAATGATATTTGTCTTACAAAGAGATAATAATTAATCTTAGACTTAAATTGCATTCACAATTTCGATTTAAGTAAAATTGCCAACTGTTATCATGGTAGCCCCTAGTACCAGTCAAAGGGTTTGTAGCATCAAGATCATCCAATGTGTACTGGAAGGCACATGTGTTGCAGGTTGCAGCATGATCGATGGAATTGCTGTATCAAATGTTACTACACCAATAATTCATGGCTGTCCAGTTGGTGGGCCATCAAAGTGATGGTCATCATATAAATCCAACCATTCCAAGCATACGTAAGTGATCCTTTTATATTCTTATTTTGATCATACTTAATCCGTGTATTAGCTGCCCAGGTTTTATTGGTTATGCTTGTTACTGTTCGCATGCATTTATGGCTTTTGTACTACAGTTCGTTTCAGGGCTGCTTCAACCAGTTCAAAACTTGATGAACGCCTGGCTCCATCATGGGCTGAGCTGGGAAGCATGTACTCCTTGAATTACACATTATATATTTTGCATGCAATTGAATAAAAGTTTATGACACATTCAATCATCTAAATTGCCTTTATTACATGACTTTTAATATCAGTACTACATTTGTTAAGGCTTGTGAAGAATTCAATAGCCTTTAAGAGCTCGGTACAATTTTCATCTTGTAACTTTAAGGGATGGCAATTTTCCTTGTAAAATCGGGCCCCATCCTGTCTTGCCCCGTCTCGAATGGGGCGGGTTTTCCCCGATTTTAAATGGAAATGGAGCAAGGACGAAGAAAATATTTTTGCTCCATATTGAAAATAGGATTTGCGTTAAATCCCCATATTCGCCCTGAATCCCATGATAAATTAGTAAAACATCCCTATATTTCTTCTAAGTTTCCTCAAAATTCCTAAAACCCTTGGATTTCAGAATTCCATTTTTATAATTTCCCTAAATTGCCATAATTCAATTATTAAAATATTTTCAAATTCCTATAATTCTATTTCTAAAATATCTCCAAATTAGATGTACTCTTTTTAGGTGGTTGCCTTAAGGTGGAGAAAATTCAGGAATTCTCCATCCATGATGGGAAGTGAATGCCCTGACCGTGCCCTACCCTAAATCCACCCCATTGCCATTCCTAATTAAGATTCTATTGGAATAATTTCCAGACAGACAATATTCACCATTTTTTTTCTTTTCATGGTTCCTTAATGTTAGTTCCCACAAAGTTTTCAACTTCTAATCTTATAAGGTAAAAAATTAAACTTATTAAATTACAAAAAATGTTAATTAAATTGAATGGTTTCTTAACACTCAGAGCTTGTTTGATCAAGTAGTCTAGTATTTGATCCTCGTTGCCATATTATAATTAATTAAACTTCAGGAGAAGTTATGAAATGGGCCTGTGCTTGTCCATGCTTCAATCCAATCCAATAGATAGGCTTTTCGCGTGAGAGAATAAAAATCTATTCAGCAACCTTATATAATAGCATATATAAGCTTTTGGGTTGAATGGGTACTTGACAAAAAGAAAGAACAAGGAAATGGGTTTCATTAAAATAAGGTTCGTTAAAAAGCTTAATAATGAAAAAAAAGGCCATGGATTTCATTGAAGTAGTCATTTTGAAATGCTAGGGAGAGGGTGAGGGGCTTTAAATTTGATGAAAGAGAGAGAGGAGAGAGGGTAGGTAGAGCTAATGAGATGCCCATCGAGCACCAATAATACACACATGGGGCTGTCCGGATCGAAAACAAAATACTTAGCTTTGGCACTGTGTGGTTCCAGTCCATAAATGCTCAACTCGTCCACATCGCCACCTTGCAACTACTTGCTGTGCCGATGGCGATGCTTTCAATTACCAAAAGCTGAAAATTAAACAGCTTTTGCCGCCGTGCTTCTTCCGTGATTCATGAATAATATTCATATTTCATAAAGCCGGCCTGCTGCGTGCTTTCTCCTCGATCGTCTCCAGACAACAAGACAAGAGCCAAGGATATGATGGAGCTCAAGACTAGTGCTGCTTTCATCACTCTACTCCTTCTCTCCATCCTTCTGGCCCGGTCAAACTTATCAGAAGGTAATTAGCATTTAGCACCCATACCGAGATCGAGATCGAGATCGAGATCATCGTGACTGCTTAATTGATCTTCCTGCTTTGGGTTTTCGCTTCCTAGCTCATATCTGTTTATGCATTGGCTTCTTCTCTACAGGAGGATCAGATGCCACGGTCACGGGTTTAGATAGGGAAGTGTACGAGATTGACTACAGAGGTCCAGAGACCCACTCCTACAACCCTCCTCCAAAGCGATCAGGTGGCCGCCCTTTCATTCATCATGGAAGTACGAATATGCATCATCCCAGTTACAAGCTTCCAAGGGCTCACACTGTAAAAGACGTAAGATCTCAGTAGTGTTGATTTTGGATGTATAATTTCAGTGATATTGACTACTGTTGTTTATTCTTTCCAACTTTCCCTCATTCTTTCTCTCTCTCTCACACACACACTCACTCACTTTTTCAGGAAAGGAGTACTGTTCATATTCCTGGAGATAGAGCATAAGAAGGTTGGAGTTGGAAATTAACGAGCAGTGTATTTTGATGAATAATATGTTGGGAAATACTGTGGTTACATCATATCTATCTCTTTCGAATAGAAAGAGATATAGAGGAAGTTGTTCTGTAAATGAGAATCGTGAATGTGTTCGATCGTTCTAGTTTAGTTTATGAACAGTTAGTTACGTCCTTTTAACTATTGAATGAGTTCCTCATTAAGGTAGAAACTGCAGGAGGATCTGTCTGTTGATTTAGGGATGTAGCTAGCTAGCTTTGTGATTCAGTCCCAAATGAATTGTATTATAATAGTTTAATTTGCCAAATCGATAATTGGCCCTACTTTGAGATAGACCAGGCCAAAACTGGTCCAGTTTGATGATCCTAACCATCCCATCAAATCAATTGGATCCTTCCGGACTGTGTCATGCTTTGGCCAGTGGTGAAGAGCAAGCAAGCTTGTTGACTGGGAACCGATATTGCACCATAATAATATTCCCAGAGTTTTCACAGAGAAGAGTAGTCAAGAATCCAGATTAGGGCTGTGTAGTCAATAACAACACCCCACATCAGCATAAAGTATATATACCCCACAACCACTCAGTCTCTGACTTGGCATGTATGACTGCTGACGTGGGGTGTTATTATTGGTTACAAAGCTCCTAAGATCAGCTAATCGATCCGTACTCTTCTCTGGGGAAGGCTCTGTTTAGAGGTTAGATTCACTTTGTGATTCCTTTAATACTCTCTGATTGCATATATATAGGTGCCCATTTTAGCTCTGTTTTGGTTTGCGCAAAGTGAAGGCAATGGAGGTATCTAATATTAAACTGAAGCAGTGGACAATGTATGTGTATCCTTCTCCTTTGCATGTGAAATACACATGGTAAACATACAATGTGGTCGGGGCCAACCATTCTGTGGGACTCACAACTTCTTCTATCAAACCTATCAAAGGACTAATCACCATCTAACAATACCCTCCGTGGCTTCCAACAAAATAAAAAATTCACCGGCAAATCACTACAATGAAGAAATGATGAAAAAAAAACAAGAATGAATAGAAGAATATCTAATGTGGTTCGGCTAAATCAAGGTTTTAAAAACTAACCCGGAACTGGAATCATTCTGGCTACCGGTTTCTGGGTTGATGGTTCGACTGTCCTGTTTGAATAGACGGTCTGTTCTAATTTAAAATTAAAAAAAAATAAAAAAATAGTCAAAATCATTAAACAAGTCAAATGAATTGATGATTCGACCGTTCGGATCTGTAAATCACTGACCAAATTAATGATTTTTGACCAAAGACCGGACTAAGGGTGAAACGAAACCGATTGCCTTAACGATTCTCAGGCCAAACAGTCTGACCGTCTGGATCAACGGTGGTTTGAAAACACAGGGCCAAACATCCATCGGAGAGAGACCATGAAAGAGAATAGGTAGAAGCACTTAACTTTTGTTCCACGTATACATACTCTTTGACTCTGAAAGACTTTGGAATAAGTCGACCCATGAACCATTGGAAGCATGAACCATTGGCTTCCAGAACCAGTTACACGTTAATTAGTAAGACTTATGCAATAAGAAAAGAAAAAAAAAATCTCCAAGAACAAGCCATATACAGGCTTATGCTGTAATCTTTTAACATATAATGCTGAGACTTGCTTTGGCCTTACGTATGGCTGTTCATAAGAATGCCCAACCCGGACTGACTCAATCCGAGTCGGTCGGGTTTTCATTCGTACTGGTCGGTTTCGGGTTGGGCACATACAAAAACCGATATCTCGGGTCAGTTTCGGTTTTTTTATGTGAAAACCGAAACCGACCCGACCCGACTTGAACCGAATTAGTCGTTCTTCTACTAGTTTGGTAGTTCCTACTTCCTAGTTTGAATAGTTTCCTAATTCCTACTAGTCTTCTAGACTTTTACTAGAAATAGAAGGCCCATTAGACAATTACAATTAGAATTCAATTAATTAGGTGTCCTTTTTTAGTTTTTTACCTAGATTAGGCAATTACAATTAGAATTCAATTATAAGTGTCCTTTTTTAGTTTTTTACCTAGATTAGTCAATTACAATTAGAATTCCTACTAGAACTAGAAAGTCCATTAGGCAATTACAATTAGAATTCCTAATTTCCTACTAGTCTTCTAATTCCACTTTTGTCTTCTCTTAAAATCTTCTATTCTCTAACTTAACTTGATTGGTCCGCCCCCCTCAACTCAAGTCCTCAACTAATTCAGAGTTTATTCGGCTTTGTACAGGAGCAAAACCAAAACCGACCCAAACCGATCCAACCCGACTCAAACCGACCAGGTCGGTTTAGCCTATCATTGGGTCGGTTTCGGTTCCCACCTCTGGTAACCCGATTAGGTCGGGTCAGTTGGGAAAATCCCATAAAACCGACCCAACCCGACCCATAAACACCCCTAGCCTTACGTGAAGATGATATCCCAAAATTTTATTTGGTTAGTGTATGTCTTAGCATTGAGTGTAGAAGGAGTCCGGGTTTTCTACTCACCACATTCCCTTCCTATTATCTCAATGACATGGTGACATCTGTCCCATGTTTGTTTATGTTCTTTCCTTTGGCCGAAGGTTGAAACCTATGCAACAAATCCCATCCTTTTCTCTTAAATAAAAAAGAAGCACGTTTGACAAATTTTGTAGGCAGATCATCTTTTTTTTTCTTTCTGAAAATATATAATCTTTGGATGTCACGGTTACTTGGGGGTTTGTCTGAATTCACAACAAAGAAAAAAACACTTCCAGAGGCGGTGAAGCAGAAGCAAATCACAACTACTTTATTTGGCGATCATTGTGAAAGAATACTTCGGGGTTCAATCTGAATTGATTGCAAAGCAACAGAGGTAGTACTTTCAAGCAAACCAGAAAATGATCCCTGGCAATTGTGAAGAATCATTTTGACTAATCTATAATTGGTTTTACTTCTGTCCCCAACAAGCTTTAACCATTATACAAATGGGTCCTTTTGTTTTTTCAATTTTTTTATTTTTTTATTTTTTGGTATTTGGGTTCTTAACGTCCTATTAATATGAACCAATGATTATGATTTACCGAGCGTGTGCGAGAGAGGGAGAATAGTTTAATAGGATGGAGATTTCTATTATGAACTATGAACATGAACAAGAGAAAAAGGAATTGATGGGGAGAGGGAGAGGGAGGGGGAGATGTCTCATGTGGAAATTGTTGCACATAATAATGAGTTCACATGAAGATGGGACAACTGTCACTAAGTCATTGAATTAGTAGAAAGTGCAGCAAAATGGGGTTAGTAAGAAATCCGACTGGGTGTAGAAGATTAGAGGTATAAATCGGGTCATGCCACTCGTGGCCCGGTCCGGTATGGCATGGCAAAATGGCATGTGGGTCGTGCCAATCCCGATACGATGGTCCGGGTTGTATTGAGCTTGGGGTTTCAGGTCCACGAGCCGGTATGGCACAACACAACTATGCGTGACGTGCTGCCCGTAGCCCACGTGTTGGCATGGCCCATGGGCCCGTAGTGGGCCGCACTCGGCCCACCCGATGAACTAGCTATTGGGGAGGCTAGTTTCAACCTTTTGGGAGTTTTTTACAGAAATACCCCCCAACAGGTATATGGGGGTATTTATGTATTTCGGTTTTGGGAGGAAGAAAGAATGACACTAATGCCCCAACAAATATATAACAGATAATTTGGGGGGGCATTTTGGGTAAAGTGATAAATAACTTTACAATGATCAAAATACCCTCCCAACAACTAAAAATGACTAGTTTTTAGGGTATTTTGGGCAATTGAATTATTTTCATCAAATCCTATAAATAGCCCTATCCTCCACCATTCTCTAGTTCTCATACTCTTTCAACTCTCAATCTCTCAATCTCTTATATGTTATATTCTTTGATTCTCCAATTCTTAACTATATTGAAGTTTCAACAAGAAAAAGGCTTGTTCAACAACTTAAGTATCTCAAGTTAGTAATTTAGGAGGCTTGGACTCTTGGAATTGAAAGGATTCAGTCATTGAAATCAAGTTGGGATTCCGAAATGGCAATCCAGGTAAGTGCAATTAAATTAATTTTTATTTTTTTAGAATTTAAAAAATGTCAGCTCCTCCCGAAACCAATTCCCCAACATGTTCAATGTCGATGATATTCAATTGCAGTATGGTAATGTTAGCATTGATATGGATGCTATTGATATTGACAGAACTTCCACCCCTAGTACTGATACTAGGAGAAAGAAAAAGAAAGCCACTAAGTTGATTAGTCTAGTTTAGGAAATATTTAAAATATAGGAGGTTCAGGGGAAGGAAAAAGAGTTATTTGCCAAAAATTTAGGAAATACTTTAGCTATTGTAGCAAGGGTGGTACTCGCTATTTGGGCAAACATTTTCTCATCCATGAGACAGAATAAGAAGAAGAAGAAGAAGGGAGAGAAACAACACAAACACAAATTGGGCAAGAGGATTTTTAGGATTTTGGCACTTTTAAATATTCTTAAGAAAAAATGAGGCAAGAATTAGCAAAATACATTGTACATGTTGAACAACCATTTTTGTTAGTTGAAGATACTAAACTAGAAAAATGGTTATGTAATTCTGTAAATCCACAATTTAAAAAAGTTTATAGGAATACTATTAGATCATATGCTTTAAAAAATTTTTATTCATATAAACAAAATTTAATTTATATGTTATCAAATCTTAATTCTAAAGTTGCAATTACTTCCGATATTTAGACTTCTAAATTTAACATAAGTTATATTTGTGTCACCGATCATTTTATTGATGAAAATTAGCTTTTAAATAAAATAATTTTAAGTTTTACTAGGCATGAATGGCCACATAATGGCCAGCTTTTGCAGCAAGTATTTTAAATACTTTACATGCTTATAGAATTGACAATAAATTATTTTGTATTAGTTTTGATAAAGCTAATAAGAATGATTCGGCAATAAATATTTTAAAATCTCAATTAATCAAATGTGTATACCACATCTTAAAATTATGTATTCAGGATGCTTTAAATATTATTTCTACTCATATTTCTAAAATTAGAAATTGTATTATATATTACAAGTTCTGGAGCAAGAAAATAAGAATTTAATTATTTATGTCAAAATTATGGTTTGAAATATAAACATTTTATATTAAATGTTAAACATAGATGGAATTCTACCTGTGCTATGTTAGAAAGTTGTTTTTCTCACAAACAAATTCTTACTGATTTTTATAATGCAAAAATGACTACTGATATTCTATTTGAGGAAGACTAGGAAATGGCAATTTGTATAAGAGATTTTTTAAAATATTTTTATGATGCAACTAATGAATTATTGGGTATTTATTATCCAATTAGTTGTAATTTTAGCTTATCAATTAATGATGATTAGTGACTGTTTTACAAAATATAGAAAGAATCCACAATTTAAAAGTATTATTGAAATAATAAAAAATAAATTTAAAAATATTGGGAGAACATTTCTCCTCTTTATTGCTTAGCTACAATATTAGATCCTAGGATTAGGAAAGATGGTTTAGATATTTTACTTGAAACATATTGTGAAAATATGAATATTAAAATTGGAAATAAAAAATAAGAAATTAATACTTTATTATTTGAAATATATAGTTTATATGAATTTGAAATAACAGGGAATAATAAAAATTGGGTTTCTTGGAGATAAGGGCAACTTTTTGCCCTTAATATCAATAAAAAATAACATTTTTATATAATAACTAAAACAGGGTAGTTTTTTTTTGGAAAAATATCAAGAAAGGGCACTCTTGTTCATCTTTCTCTCCCCTGCCTCTGTATTCATGCGAATGGATCTCCTTTGCCTCCGGAAGTTTTCGGGATCGTCGATTGGGAGGACACGTGCTAGGGTCTCGGAGGCGGAGAGAGGGACGTTGGAACCACCTTGCCAGATGGTGTCAGGGACCTTGAGGTGGACGATGGCATTGAGGGACATTGGGACGCTGATCATGTTGGCGAGCTCCAGTATGGCCAGCCTAGCGTTGTTTCGGGTCTCTGTTGTCTCGTCCACCATGGCCGTAGAGCTCTGCCTCTGAGTTCTCACTTCTCAGAGAGACTGTCCATTGTTGTTGTTGGTTTTTGATAAGGAAGCGAGGGAGCAATACTATGTAACTACACCGATTGGTTATTTGTTTCAACCCATCGGAGCAACTGGAGCCATTATAGTTATAGAAATAAGTTTTAGAGAAAGAGAGATAGTTTTGGTTTGAGGTTGGCTGGGATCTTGAGGTTGTTGACGTCACTTTGCCTAAAGAAGCAAGAAGACATTCCATTGTGCCTCCTATGATTTTATCGGTTTCTCCTGAGGACTCTGGTCATAGTTGTCGCTGGCGACCTTAACTTACCATAAGTACAGAGGCAGAGGAGGAAGACGTGTAACAATGCCCTTTCTTGATATCTTTCCTAAAAAGCTATCCTATTTTAGTTATTATATAAAAATAATATTTTTATTGATATTAAGGGCAAAAAGTTTCCCTTATCTGCTAGAAACCCTTTTTCTACAAATTGTACAATTACATCTTCCACTTTTGAACTTGAGTCCAGTAGTGGAAGAGAAAAACCTTTTTATTTAATAAGTAAGAGGCAGAAATCCACTACCTCAACAACATGTTTATTTAGAAGAAAATGTTTCTACTTTAGGTGATTCTTCCCTCACTTAAGAGGAAACAAATAATTTTGATATTTTAGCCTGGTGGAATGAATATGCAAAAAATTATCCAGTTCTCGCCACCATGACACATGATCTACTAATCCCCTCCAGTGTCTATATTTCCATCAAAATCTTGTTTTAGTGCAAGTAATAGGGTGTTGGACGACAAGAGAAGTTGTATGAATGAGAAAAGTTTAAAGATGCGCATCTGCTTTAAAGATTGGTTGGATGTTGAAGATAGATTATAAGACAAATGAGGGCATGACACTACACTTGATGTTTCACCTGAAGAAGATGATCAAAGTCAAGAACAATAGGAGAAAATGATAAAGTCAATATTTTGTATATTCAATAGTTGTATAGCATTTTTTTTCAAATTATTGTAAATTTTGTTTTAATTATTTGATATTTTTAATAACGTAATTTTTTATTTTCAATTGTAACTATATTGTATTTTTATATTTTATTAATTTATTTCATTTTTTAATTTTCATATTTCATTAATCCAACCATTGTATGTTTTGTATCATTCAAATTTATATGAAATAAAATTCCTAATTTTCTTCTAATTTGTTATTCACTTCGAGTCTTTGTCTCTTTGACTTCTTATTTGGTTAAGTATTTTTTTTTTCATTTTTTGTTAGATTTCTTCTTTTTTCAAATAGTTCTCAAAGTAAAGTTAAATATTTTAGTTTTAAGAAATAAAAATATAAAAAGTGTCAAAAAAAACAAAAAAAAGAACCAATCTGGCCCAATTCGGCCCAGGCTCACTGCATGGCCTACAGCCCATCTGGCCTAGGCCCGCACGGGCTTGGACCATGGGCCATGCTGGGCCGACCCCCCAAATTATCCTTGGGGAGGGCGGCATGGCCCAAGACGGCCTACACTTTGCACAGGTCATAGGTAAACCATATCATGCTGGCCTGGCACGGCCCATTTTACACCTCTAGATCCGGAGATTGTCTACAAATGCACATGCGCCACTCAACTAATTATCACAAAAACTTTCTTGTTAAACTACACAAAACTTGTACACCAATCTACTAAAATAAGTGATTCCAAGCAGATCAATTAAGGACAAGCCGAACCAATTGTGGACGAACTATTAATTTATTTTGGCCCAAAGTCTTTCTTTCATAAAAGAGTGTATATGAATGCTCGTAATTGTTTTTGTTCTCCTTCATGCATGGTGGACCTCTCTCTCTTTATGTACGTAGGTGGTCTGGCCATTCTTGTGTTATTCTTTCTGATGTAACCGTTTCTGGTCACGTACCAATTTTTTGTGATGTATAAATTTTTTTGGCTAAGTACCTCGTTATTTGACCCGGGGGTGACATGCCTTGGTGATGAGATACTTGGTGGCGAACTCCCTGGTGGAGAACTACCTGGTGGTGAGCTCCTTGGTGGAGAGCTACTTGGTGATGAACTGCTTGGTGGCGAACTCCCTAGTGGAGAACTGCCTGGTGGCGAGCTCCTTGGTGGCGAACTGCTTGGGGGCGAGCTCTCTGGTGGTGAACTGCCTGGTGGCGAGCTCCCTGGTGGAGAGCTACTTGGTGGCAAACTCCCTGGTGGAGAGCTACTTGGTGGCAAACTCCCTGGGGGAGAACTGCCTGGTGGCGAACTGCCTGGGGGACAACTACCTGGTGGCGAACTGCCTGGGGGAGAACTGCCTGGTGGACTCGTCATTTGACCTGCTCCTAGGCGGCCTGCAACTCAGAGGATGGTGGAGCTCCCTGGTGCAGCGCAACCCGATTGCCCTCTACATGAGGTGATTTCCTCTCCTTTGTAGACGGCGGGAGCTAAGGGACCTGCAAGAACTGAATCAGAGGACCCAGGGGTATTTTCCCGGCAGGGACTCTCCGATGCCTAAGTTAGCATTCTGATTACAGAGAGCTTGGAGAGAAATGAGAGAGCTAGAGAGCAGGGGTTACCATCCTTTTTTCCCTTCCCTTGGCTTTGGGGGTCGGAGTCCTTATATAGTGGTGTCCTCGCGGGTTAGGTGGGTGAAAAGCCTTCAAACGGTAAGACTCGTCATATCCCGTCAGAACTGGGGTACGGTGGTGAACTCCTCGAGGTTGTCAGCCTGGCGCTTGTGTCAGGCAGCCAGGTCGGCGCCGGGGCCAAGTTGTCAGGTCAGCGCCTGTGTTAGTCGGCGGGTCGGTGTCTGGTCCAGGTTGTTAGGTCGGCGCCTGTGTCAGTCGGCGGGTCGGTGTCTGGGCCAGGTTGTCAGGCAGGAGTTCTTCATGCGATACGCCAAACTACTCTTCTGTACCGAGCTACCCTACAAGTGGCGAGCTGCCCGGGGGAGCTATGCCGAGCTCCTTGGGCTATGCCGAGCTGCTTGTGGCGAGCTTTGCCGAGCTGCTTGGCTCCTTAGTGGCGAGCTCCTTGGAGAGCTACTAGCTCCTTGGCGAGCTCTTCGGTGAGCTATCGAGCTCCTTGGTGAGCTACCGAGCTCGCGCGGTATGCCGTTATGGTTCATCGGTGGGCGTCTTATGGGATGCCAGGTCGGTCATGTCAGATCATGTGTCGGGCTCATCTAGGTCGGCCAGGTCGCGTAGGCCGCTTGCAGGCAGCGCGCCAGGCCGGCCAGGTCGGTGCCCCGGCGGGACACCGACTTGGTAAGTTGTTGCCTGGGTGTCGCCTAGTTGTCACGAGGTGCCACGTGTCGTAATTTTACTGGAGGGCCAAATTTGCCCTCATCATTTTTCCCCCACTCCCGAGCTAAGAGTAACTCAGCGAAGGGAGTAGATTTCTTTTGGCCCATAAGTCGACGAGCTAGTAAGTGCTGATCCAATTCCTTAGGCTTTGGGAGCTGCCTGTATGTGGCGAGCTGCCAGTAAGGCGAGGGGGTCTCCGCCGGTTCTGTAGTGTAGCCCTTAGGCTCTGGGGCAACTTATAGTTCACTTTTGCTGATTTTGCTCCTGCTGAGGAAGCGACTGGATATTTAGCAAGAGTGTGGCCCGTAGGCTTTGGGAGTGACTTGTAGTCTACTCTTCTTTGACTTTTGCCCGTGTCGGAGAAGCGACCGAGTCTTAAGCAGTAATGTGGCCCGTAGGCTTTGAGAGTGACTCGTAGTCTACTCTTTTTTGACTTTGCCCGTGCCGGAGAGGCGACCGGGTCTTAAGTAGTAATGTGGCCCGTAGGCTTTGGGAGTGACTCGTAGTCTACTCTTTTTTGACTTTGCCCGTGCCAGAGAGGCGACCGGGTCTTAAGCAGTAATGTGGCCCGTAGGCTTTGGGAGTGACTCGTAGTCTACTCTTTTTTGACTTTGCCCGTGCCGGAGAGGCGACCGGGTCTTAAGCAGTAATGTGGCCGTAGGCTTTGCCTGTGAGGTGCCGAGCTATGATTGTGCTACATCAACTTCGTAATGCCGGTCACCCACTCTTACAAGAAGCTACTAGGAGCTCGACCTTCGGGGGCAATACTACTAACTTTAGGTCGCCAGCTCACACGGGAGCCTTGGAAGGCTCGACCGGTAAGGGCGCCTATGTAGTTTGTTGGCCGCCAACTCCCGCGGAAGCCACGAAGAGCTCATCTTTGTAGGGGGGACCTTGCGGAGAGGACTGATGAGGCATTATCTGAATTGAAAGTAAGGTTGGTAGAGCTACTTAATCTATTAGCTCCCTGCATAGTCTTTGAGTTTATAAAAAATGTAAACTATAAAGCGATAGCTTCAATTTCTAAAATGTGAGGACTTAGCTTTGTTAAGATGAGAACTTAGCTTTTGTAGGATGAGAACTTAGCTTTTTGTAACGTGTTCCCATAGATGGCGCCAATTGATGTGACCGTTTCTGGTCATGTACCAATTTTTTGTGATGTATAAATTTTTTTTTGGCTAAGTACCTCGTTATTTGACCCGGTGGTGACGTGCCTTGGTGATGAGCTACTTGGTGGCGAACTCCCTGGTGGAGAACTACCTGGTGGCGAGCTCCCTGGTGGAGGAGCTACTTGGTGACGAACTGCTTGGTGGCGAACTCCTTGGTGGAGAATTGCCTGGTGGCGAACTCCCTGGTGGAGAGCTACTTGGTGGCGAACTGCCTGGTGGCGAACTGCCTGGGGGAAAACTGCCTGGTGGCGAACTGCCTGGTGGTGAACTCCCTGGTGGCGAACTGCCTGGTGGCGAATTTCCTGGGGAGAACTGCCTGGTGGACTCATCATTTGACCTGCTCCTAGGCGGCCTGCAACTCAGAGGATGGTGGAGATCCCTGGTGCAGTGCAACCCGACTGCCCTCTGTATGAGGTGATTTCCTCTCTTTTGTAGGCGGCGGGAGCTAAGGGACCTGCGAGAACTGAATCAGAGGACCCGGGGGTATTTTCCCTACGGGGACTCTCCGATGCCTAAGTTAGCATTCTGATTACAGAGAGCTTGGAGAGAAATGAGAGAGCTAGAGAGCAGGGGTTACCATCATTTTTTCCCTTCCCTTGGCTTTGGGGGTCGGAGTCCTTATATAGTGTCCTCGCGGGTTAGGTGGGTGAAAAGCTTTCAAACGGCAAGACTCGTCATATCCCGTCAGAACCGGGGTACGGTGGTGAACTCCTCAAGGTTGTCAGGCTAGTGCTTGTGCCAGGCGGCCAGGTCGGCGCCTGGGCCAGGTTATCAGGTCGGCGGGTCGGTGTCTGGGCCAGGTTGTCAGGTCGGCGGGTCGGTGTCTGGGCCAAGTTGTCAGGTCGGCGCCTGTGTCAGTCGGCGGGTCGATGTCTGGGCCAGGTTGTCAGGCAGGAGATCTTCCTGCGATACGCCAAACTACTCTTCTGTACCGAGCTACCCTACAAGTGGCGAGCTGCCCGGGGGAGCTATGCTGAGCTCCTTGGGCTATGTCGAGCTGCTTGTGGCGAGCTTTGCCGAGCTGCCTGGCTCCTTGGTGGCGAGCTCCTTAGAGAGCTGCCTAGCTCCTTGGCGAGCTCTTTGGTGAGCTACCGAGCTCCTTGGCGAGTTCCTTGGTGAGCTACCGAGCTCGCGGGGTATGCCGTTATGGTTCATCGGTGGGCGTCTTATGGGTTGCCCGGTCGGTTAGGTCGGATCATGTGCCGGGCTGATCCAGGTTGGCCAGGTCGCGCAGGCCGCATGGTAGGCCGTGCCAGGCCGGCCAGGTCGGCCAGGTCGGTGCCCCGGCGGGACACCGACTTGGTAAGTTGTTGCTTGGGTGTCGCCTAATTGTCACGAGGTGCCACGTGTCGTAATTTCACTGGAGGGCCAAATCTGCCCTCATCACTTTCGTCTAACTTCTAAGCCACGATGCTATGATGGTGTGTTGTTTCAACTTAACAAATTTGTCAATGCAAGTTAATTTTGACATTAATTATATCGTTTTGAGGTTAGATTTACGAAAACTTAATTTGATTAGTTGCAACAATATGTTGAAATTTGATGGGAAAATGAGTTTCATTTTATGGAAAAATGTGGAATTAATTAATATTGGTTCAACAAGCATAAAGCTTCATTTGGATTCCTTATTTTAAGGATTTATCTCTTTTTTACAGTTAAAATGCCCCTATGAATACAAGTTCAGATCTCCTTCCCATAAGAATTTCTATTCATGTCTATCTACATAGTATTATGCACGGAAGATGTTCCCGATGCACGGAGGTAGTGTGTTGTGGGTAAATGTGGGAAGAGTTCTTGTGGGCAGGAGATTTGAAGTCTATAAATGCCAAGTTTTTAATAGAAAAAATCCTTAAAATAAGGAATGTCAAATGCAGCCTAAACAGGTTAGTTTAGAGATATCCTTGCGCATTTAAAATCTTATGGCCCCGTTTGGTTCACAGGAGTAGGCTATTCCGATTCCAATTATTTGATTGGCTGGAATCGGAATTCCATTCTCATTCTTACTGGAATGGCAATCCCCCATTTGAGGGGATAATCCTTCCCTGCCCCTCCCTTTAGAATGAATCTCATTCATGCTGATTTCAATTCATATTAATAGGCCATTCTGATTCCGATTCCAACTCCAGTTGCAAACCAAACGGACCCTTATATTTCTTATCCCAATGCACTTTATCAATATTTGGTATTTGGTTAGAGGAGGAAGTCATGAAAATCACATATGACTAACAGAAGTGGAGAATTAATGTTGACCTTAATAAGTTATTTGAAGCAAAGGTATATGCATGCCGCATGCGCATATAACCTTTTAACAGTTGGAACAAAGACGGGTTTCCAAGCTACGGTTGATGGTGAAGCGAAGCAGTGATATCTATTGGCGAAGGGGAACCATCAGAGTCCCCTCTCCACGCCTTAACTCAAGGCTATTATTTATTATACATGTGCATTGATGATAATATATAATTGAGTAGCGTGGGATCAGAATGTGGGCTGCTCAAGCATATAATTGACCATGGTTTTTAAAACTGATTTAGCGACTGAACCGGTTAAGGGTCCAATTACTGGGTTGAATGGTTTGATTGTTCGATTTGAATGGTCGGTTCATTTTGACAAAAAATTAAAAAATTAAAAAATGACCAAAATCATTCAAACGATTCATCAGCTGGTTCAGTGGTTTATTAACCAAAATCAACAATTTTGAAAAAAACAGAACTAGTTCTTAATTTTTCCGATCTGACCATCCGATCCGATCCAATTTTGAAAACCATATAGTTGACAACCTTTTAGTGCCGATGGATATATTTGTATTTGTATTCCTTTCAAACTGAGCCTTATATATCAGTCATCTCTTGTGGAAGTTTCAAGGATTTATTATCTCTCGACTTCCTTTACATGAGTCAAGAGATGGAGATAATCAATAAAAACGTCCCACGTCGTCGTAAATTGTATATGCCCTACAACCACTTAATCTCGAACTTATCACGCATGGCTGATATGAAACATTATTATTTGTAATACCATCAAGTTCAGTTAATCCAGGCTCCATGTGGAGGTGGGATCGGCAAGGAAAAATAAGGGTTGTCTTAGCTTATTTAAGTAAAATTTTCTTTTAATCAATCAATATACTTTCATGCATGTATATATATATATATATGACCACTAGATCTGTTCATGGATCAGGCCGGGCTTTTGTTCTTCATTAATAGAATTTTTTTAGGCCCGAGCCCGACCAATGGGCCTACAACTTGGGCCCAAGCCTGGCTCTCATAAAAAGCCTGAAGCCCAACCTAATAACTTGTACAGACTACATACTATAGAGTAACAAAGGCTGAAATGCAGGACTTATCATCGGAGAGAGGGATGACTGAGAATGTGCGGCAGTGCGAGTGAGAATGAGAACTGTGAGAGAGAGGGAAGATTGGTGGCAAGAGAGAGAGAGAGAGAAAGGACTCACCGCCGAAGAAAGAGACAACCGGTGCCTGAGCTCACCTCTGAGACTAAGAACGGTGGTTGTCTACCTGGGTTCGTGCCGGTTCTTGAGAGTGAAAGTGAGGAGAGAAGATAGAAGATGAAAAGAGGGAATGGGAAAGGGTTAGTTAGGTCGGGCTTTTAGGTTCAAGGTCAAGCCTGCAGACTAAAATCCATGTGCAAGCCTGTCCAAGGGTCGGGCCGGCCCGTCAGGCTACCCGTCCCATGAATAGGCCTAATCACCACCATCACCACTACTCCGAATTGGGATCTGTTCCTCACATAGTGCACCTCACACCGATCTCACAGCCACATCCCACCCTATAATGGAAACATCTCCCATGAATAATAAATTCAAGAACATGAGATATTCCCAATATGTGGCCAATACATGCTGTGAGGTCAGTGTGAGGCGCACATTGTGAGGAGCAGATCCGGACTCCACTACTCCACCAAAGACCCATTATTTTATTTATTAATGCAATTTGCATTTTCCTTTAAAAAATACAAGGCTTTTAATTAACTCACATGGCATAAGGCTGCGTTTGGAAAATGTGTAAAACGTCATCAGTGTAAAAATACAATGATGATGTTTTACACTAAACTTTAAATATATATGACCGTTGTATTTTGAAATCAATGTAAAAAGTTGTTTAAGTTTTACATCGATAAAATAGACGTAGTTTTTACATCATTTTTAAATGTGATGAGGTTTTACATCTATCATTGATGTAAAACTACACTCTATCCAAACACACACAAAACTGAACCGGAGTATGGTTTTACATCAATAATAATTATACTTGTTTATCAAACGCGTACAAAAATAAATCTATGTAAATTTTATATCGATTCTTGATTTACATCGCATCTAAATACAGCCCAAGCAACCGTCTTGTGTAAGGGGGAATGCTGGCTCAAACCATCAGCATCTTTGATAAAATCTCCGGTGTGACAAAATTCCTTAAAAAATAAAACAAAATTATAATTTATTATTGATATAACGCGCGATTCCAGAATCCAGACATTCTGGTTCAGGGTCATATGGGCCCGAATGTATCGGTAATTCCCTCTTGTGATGGCGGTGCCCATGTAATGGCTAGCATCATTCCGGTCTTACGGGGGGTCATCAAATTAAATAATCTACTCTCATCAAGAAAAAACACATACACAAACACACAGAATGAATGGTTCAGTCGGTACAATTACAATTGGTGGTTGAGTGATTATGATGGGTATTAATTAAAACAGCACCTCTCGTGTTGTCATTCGCATTTAATAGGTCAGACCTGGTGGGAAGTGGGAACTCAATCAAAGCCAAGGTGTATTCCGCCAAAGAGAGCGACTACAGAAACGTCAGTTTCGAATTTTCGATCCCTTTATCTAGAGCTAGTAGTTAGGCGTCTCTTCTTAATTACTAACATATTGCCCAACTCTGGAGACTGGAGTGTTTATCTTTCTTAAGCTACAACTCCTGAGATTATCTCAGTCTCAGAGTCAAAGTCTCTTAGCTGAAGAAAACTCGTATTCCGGATCCGGACAGCTCATTTGTGAAATGTAATCCCCCATTTTGATTTATTGTTGTTGTGAATCTTTTGATTCAGATTTATTGTCCAAGTATGGACAGAGCCGAGACGACTCGAAGCATTCAATGGGGTTTAAGTATGAGCTGTTTTTCTTTTATTACCATTCAGAATGAAAGACATCCAACTACCTCGCTCCGTCTCATTGTGTACAATCAACTGTTGGGAAAGTTCTTGAGAATTGAAACTTTTATGGCTACTTTTGATGCAACGTCGATCCGGTTAACAATCACTTACCTCGGCTCGGGACTCGGGAGGAGTCTGTATTTCTTGTCTCTCCATTCAAATATATGTGGCTGGAGCAATACATAAACAATGTCTCCATGTCGACGGTCATTATCCTGGAAGGTACTAGATTATAGATCTGCTCCTTACACAGGGCGCCTCACACCAATCTTATACGCACATCAACATCTCTCGTATTTAGTTATTAATCACGGGAGATGTTCCCAATTCACGATGAATGTGCTTGTGAGGCGCCCATATGTGAGGACACTAGATCTGTTGCAACAAGGACTGAGAAAACCCCCGCCTCCCCTCCAAATGGGTCGGATCTGCGGATGGGTCAAATCTATTATAATGGTTTTGGTTTTATGACTTTGTCCCAGTGATAATTGGGTTAGTTTCGGTTATTGCCTGTTTCAAATGATTCGGAGTTAAAATCAATTATTTTAATTTATTAACATATAAATAATTTAACATTTTCTGTCATTTTATTAAGATTATGTTATCAAAATCTAAAATTTAAGTTATTATTTAAATAAATAAGTAAATAAATATAGTTTTTAGTATAATTGAGTCTATCAGATTTGAACCCAATAGACTCGACTATTAATCGGGATGGTTTTAGATCTATGATTTTGACCCAATTAATAATCGATTTTGTGACTAATTCTACCTAGACCTGACCTGAGCCTGATGTTTGTGTCTTATGACTTAATACTTTATATTTAAAAAATTAACATAACATTTTTCTTGTTTGGCAAAAATTAATATCACTTATATAATCAAGATTAAAAGATATATTTATTTAAAAATTTATTGTATATAATAAATTATATCATGTATGGCATGGCAAATATATTGTAAAATTTTATATATATTATGATATCATAGAGAGATGATACCAAAAGAGCTTTACCGATCAAAATCCACCCATTAATTTTCGATAAATACCAGCTATTTGGTTAATACATTTATGATACGGGTCGATTGATCACAAGTTTCTCAGATACGATTTATTTGCGGTATGATAGACATATGCCATAAATAATGTAAGACATGATTACCAAAAAAATGCAAAATACATATATAATATCTTAAAAGGATTATTCCTACTTTGGCCACGTTGCAGCTGCGGGTAGAGTTACATCACGACTCACGAGTCACAAATCGTAGCTATCCATCTCCTTTCCCCCTTAATCTTTTACCAAACTACTGGGGTCCACTATGACTGACGGACAGGATGGATCACGTTATCGGTCAGGACTCTGTAGTGTAGTTAGAGGATGTACAGAAAATTCGATCGACGTCCAATGAGATAACTGCATGTGTCTGTTAAAAAGGCTTTCTCAGAAACATCAGACGGTTGACAGGATCCGTCGTAGTGGACAGCTGCAGTGAGAGTCTGTGAGACTTGAAACTAGTTACCTACTTGTCCAGTTGGCCTACGCTTATTAATTAGCACCGAAATTGATAGGCTCGTTCATTTTTTTCACCTGTAATCTGTAATTGCCACCATTGCAGGGGTATCGACTCTCGATCTGTAATCATTTCCTTTTTCTTTTTCCCCTTCTTCGTTCTTTTATCTCTGCATCCGTTAGGCGTTGGGGCTTGCTTCAATGGCGAATCCAGAAGAATCAAGCCCTCTTTTGATTAAACAAGGCGACGGAGAGGGAAATGCCAAGCACGACGAGAAACGTTCAGCGACGGAATCTGGACACAGCTGCGGTGGGAGTGCCGAATGGACTGTCGATGGTTTGCCGTTAGGGCATGGAAGCGTGGTCGGTGAACCGGTGGCTCGTGCTCGTTGGGACTCCTCTCTTTTCGCTTGTCTTGGGCGGAATGATGAGTTCTGTAGCAGTGATCTCGAAGTCTGTAAGTTTCCGCAGTTCCGATTGATCTACTATATTGTTTTTTTTTTTTTTTTACTTAGTTTCTGTGATTAAATTACGGAGAGGCTTTCTTGGTCATAGTGATTTCTGTTATGTATTATAGATTTAGGGTATTTTTTTTCCGCGGTTACGTTTTTATGTTGTTCATAGTTCCAGAGTTGACAGAAGATTTAATTTAGGGTGTAGGGAAATTTATGAGCCTATTCTCTTGTAATTTTATGCGGGGAAACTCTAGTGTCCGTAAGCCCATAAATTTCATAATTGAGTTTTTTTCGCATGCTGAGCGGCACTAATTTCCAAAATAAAAAAGAGAAAAACCAGTAATTAGAAGTTGGTGGCTCTAGTGTGTTACCTGTTCTCTTTTTCCAAATTGTCTTGATGATAAGTATGAGAAAGATAAGGATGTAGATATGCTGAACACGTTGTCTCTCTTTAGCCGAGTAAAAGGATCCTATACGAATTACTTACCTCAAACTTCATAATTCTGGACTGAATAAATTACCTGTTTGTCAGCATTCTAATATCAATGCCTTGTGCATCCTTTTGCATAAAGCATAACTTCAATCACATCATGATTTTATGAATTTTGTTTTCACTTCTGCTAAGTGGAAACCCTTAGTTGCCAATGAAAAGAGGAAGGATCATGTGGAGATGCATTAGGGCGGCAGTATGTTGGTCTTTATTGGGAAGAAAGAAATTCACGAATCTTCTCAGACAAGCAGAGAAGCATTGATAACATAATAGAATTGATCCACATAAGGGTGGCACATTGGCTGAAATCCCTGGACCTATTCACAAATTTTTCCTTGGATGGCCTGCTGAGAAATTGAAAAGAGATAGCTAACTCTGCCCAGATTAAGAGGGTCCCAAGTCCTTCTTGGACCTCTCTCCCCTCTGGATTCATAAAACTGAATTTTGACGGCAGTAGCATAAGGAATCCAGGGTTATCTGGTATTGGGGGAGTGTTCAGGAATGGGGAAGGGTTTATCCTATCCATGTTCTCAGGCCCAATTGGAGAAGGTGACTCTCTCAGGGCTGAGGTCTTTGTGGCTTTGGAAGGATTCCAAAGAGCAAGAGATTTGTTGAACATCAGAAGGGTACTCGAAGGTGACTCGAGGTGGTGGTGAAATGGCTAAAGGAAGACAACATTGGTTGTGGAACTACAGAAATGAAAGGAAAAAATTTAAATGGCTAACTAGGGACAATGAGATGAAATACAGTTGGGTGAAGAGAACTGCTAACTTACTTTCTGACGGGTTAGCCAAGCAAGGGGTGAATAGGGAGTTAGGACAGTTTACCTCCCCCTTTCTTGTACTTAAAAGTTTCTTAGTTTTTAATTAAGCTACTTGTTATTGATAAAAGAAAAGTGGAAACTTCTCAGTTAGGGCACTGAATGAACTGAGCCAAGCTGAATTTTCTTGTCCAGGCTCTGGTTCATGACCCTTGCATTGCACTCATCCGAATTCAGATCCAGTATACATAAGCAGTTGAGACCCAGACTGATTGCATCACTAACCAGTCAGTCCATTACTCATAATGCAGTACCCTAGGACGATTGAGCACCTAGAGATCAATGGCTAATCAACTTAATGAACCATAAAGTTATTATAAAGCATTATTGGTTTGCTTGTATTTCTAATTATTTGAAATGATATAGAATATGCTTGTATTTTGTTATATTCATGCTGTTGTTTGAAATATTTGTGATGGAATATAATTGGCTGATGGTACGTAAAATAGAAAAAAAGGCATAAAACAAAAGAAAGCAATGGAGTTATTTTAAGTTGTGGTCTTTTGGTACAGAGTTGCCACAAAGACACAAACAAAGGGCACATAAAATAGTCAAGTAGCACTCTTTCTTTGGAAAATAAAGGCTGCAATTCCCTACCCTAACTTATCCAGCCTAACCTTTTTTTAATGTTTTCAAAACAAAGACTGTAAACTAAATGTTCAATGCCATTCTTTTAATGCATAGCCGTTATCTATTAACTTATTTATGAGGCTCAGTGTTTTAAAAGTGCAAGGCGCAGGGGTCAATTTGCGTCTGAGGCGTAAGGCGAGGTGCGCACCTTTTTGAAGCAAGGCGCAAAATTATAAAAAAAAATGTCAGAAAATTCAAAGAAAAGCCAAAAATAAAAAATACTGAACATAATATTAATAAAAATATAAACTTAAATTCTAAAATAATGTTTTAAAAAACCTATTATCTAAAATTAAAATACATAAACATAAGATGTAATTATGTAAAGCATATTCAAATGAGAATTTAAAAATAAAATCAAACATATAAAACATTTTCAAGCATTTAAAACCTCTAATCTCTTTTTTCACTCAATTGCATTACTTCATGTAGCTAATGTAATGTAAAACATATTACATTCATGATTCTACAAGCCGCCTTTGTGCCACGCCCCTTGGGGCAAGCCTAAACAAGTCCACATTAGCTCTTAAATTCTTAGTTTACACAAAAAAATAATGATTTTATAGTGTTTTTAAGAAGACATTTTATTAAGATGAATGAATGAACAACATTACCAAATTGGGGGTTCTCGGAGCTTTGACTTGTTTAGGCTTGCCTTGAGGGGTGTGGCACGGGGGCGAAGCCACCAGCCCAGCCGCTATGTTCAAAAAAGGCAAAAAAGCATCAATTTTCAAAAAGCGCATGCCTGGGCCTAGGCGCAAGGCGCATTTGAAAGGACTGTGCCTAGGACCTAGGCGAGGCGCATACCCTGAAATGCGCCTTGCCTGTGCGCCTAGGTGCGCCTTTTAAATCACTGATGAGGCTGTGTCAATATCTTAAATTTAGAACATATCTTTTTTTCCATCAACTAGTCAGTGTCTAGGCTAGTCATCATATCAACTAGAGAGGGCAAAAGAACTAGTCATTACCTCACCACATCGATAATATTGTACCTAAGCTAGCATAATTCTCACCTAAGCCCAAGGGAGATTTTTTTTTTCTTAATTTAGGTCCCAAATATGCAATCCACAGTGCCAATGATCCAGAGCCAATGGACTTGAGTCATCAGAATAAATGGTCAATTTTAATAAACTATTGCATAATTTATCCTATATTTGTATCCTGTATGGTGTTCACCTTGTTGGCATTTCTACCTCCATATCCTGCAAGGTGCCAACCAGCTGGTCGGTAAGGTCTCCTGCTGGTTGTAGCGGAGACTTGGGATCGAATCCCGCCTACACCTGGGTTGGGGGGTTATGGGTTGGGGATGGGCTACAAACTGTTGTGTAGCCCCCAAAAGGAAATGAAAAAAAAATTTGCTACCTCCATATCCTGATATGGTTATTTGAAAAGAAAATCAAAAGTCAGGATGTGATGACAAAAAATAATAAAAGATCCAGTGTTGTGACTATTTATATGTATATACTACCAATGTGTGCATTTCGATGTTTGTGTAGTCTTATTGTAGCAGATTATTTTTTTAGGGTTTATTTAGTTTATATTTATAACTTTTAAAGATAATGGGTGGAGAAGCTATTATTTTCCATTTGCCTCTTAAAATTTAAGCTTTTCCAGCTTCTAAAATGTTTTAGCATCCAGTCTTATTTGTCTTGTTAGCACCTTCAGGTATATTCTTCTTGGTCACTTATATTCTAACAAGAATGATCATATGATCAGGTCTTCTTGGAAGCTTTGCCCCTTGTATGCTATATGGAAGTAATGTGGAGAGACTAGGATCTGGTCCAGGGACTTTTGCAAATCATTGCCTGGCTTACACTGGTCTTTACCTGCTTGGGAGTTCCCTTTTTGGTTGGAATTTCCTGGCACCATGGTTTTCTTATCCTAGCCGCACAGCTATTCGTAAGAAATTCAACCTTGAGGTAAGATTCTCCAACTTTTTTATGGAGCGATAATTCTTGTCAACCATTCAGTTTTTATGTTAATTTCTTTTATAAAAGTTATATGTTGATCTAGAAATGAAATTTGTTTTCTTTATTTGCCTAAGTTATGTTTGATCTTGCTAATGATTACAATATGTTGCTTGCTTCAGTTTTTATTTTATTTATTTTCTTTGAACCATTTGATTGTTGCAAAACAACTCTCCAGATTATGTAATTGATGATCGTTTTTGAATTGTTTTAACTTTAAGACCATGATACCTGCACCAGCCACCATGTTAAAAGTCTTTGATTGCATAATATAATTGTGTATCTGGTTAATATGGATTATTATGCTGTTTTATTTGCATTATGCATGGTTAACTAGATAACTCAGAATCCATATTTAATATGAAAAAACAACAGAAAATCTGCTAGGAGTGAGATGGAGCAGAAATATATGGTAGCATCTTTGTTTTCCATGCAAATTAGTATGTCATTATTGTCTCTATTCATGAAAAAATTCAAATTTGTAAGACTTGGATCAGACCTGAAACTGTTATGGTCACTTAGTCATGGGTTAATAGTTCAAATTTCTGGTTTGATTGTTCATCTCACTAAAATAAAAAATGCAAAAAAATAATATTAGAAGCTCCACACAGGTTTATTTTAAAAATTATAGATTCTAATGTTTTTGGATGGCATGATTCAGTCCTGACCACTGGTCCCTTGCCAGCTAGCATTACTCTTGTGATCCCAGTTTGATGTGGAAGATTGTAGATTCTTGGCATTGAATTACACTTAATTGCCACTGGTTGTCTACATGGGGCACTGCTAAAAATTGTTACCAAATTGGTTTTCAGTAAGTGAGAGGAAAACTGAATTTATAGAGTAGGACAATATTTTTTTAGATTACCAATTCAGTGTTTAACAAGTTAGAGGAAACCTGAATGAATGGAGTAGGATTTTTTTTTTTTTTTAACTGGGAAGTCTAAAAAATTATAATGTCAACACCAGGAGTGGAGTTGGCTCGGGGAAACCTGAATAACTGGAGTAGGATTTTTTCTTAACTTAGCTTGGCAACACCAGGAGTGGAGTTGGCTCGGGGAATCATGTTACTATTTAGAATTCTATAAATTATAATGTCACATTATGTTTATCATGGGTTTATGCTTGTAACCACAAATACAAATTTATAACTTGGGTAGCTTATATCAATAGGGTAAAACTCCAATAGAAAGTAGGCTATATGGGTTTATGTACATAGTCAATGCTGAGGTCCTCTGATGGGCAATTCAGATAGGCCAAAAGGTTCTTCCACTAGTTTATTTATCTATGGAGCCTTCCTAATTGACCTATTAGGATTTTTTTCACTAATCCTGCGTGACTTCTATAGCAAAAAAAACGATAAATCATGCAAGGTGCCAGCTGCCTGCTGGTCATAGTGGAGACTTGGGATTGAATCCTGCCTGCACATGGATTTGGCGGGGGGGGGGGGGGGGGGTTATTAGGTTGGGGGATGGGCTACCCCAGTTGTGTACCCCTTCAACTTCAAAAGAAATAAAAATAAATAAATCATGGGAAGGAGTTGGTGAAAATTGACTTGGTGGAGTCATGTGCATTAGGAGTCATCACTATGACTTGGCCCCCCATGCTTGGAAGTGGAGACAACTCTCTTTTGGGTATTGCAAAGTGTTATGGCAAGGGTGAGCATTATTCGGTTTCAGTTTCGGTTTTTAGGTTTAGAAATTTGGTTAACCAAAAAACCGGATTAACCAAACTTTATTGTCTATAATATATATATATATATATATATATATTAACATATAATACATATATAATATGTATAAAATATATTATATTGTTTTATATTATGTATTGAAATATATTATTTGTTATATACATTGTATAATATATATAGTGTTGAAATTAGGTTCCAACCAAAAATTTTGGTTTTGGTTCATTTTTTCATTTAAAATTTTGGTTTATTCGGTTCATTTTTTAATCGAATAAACCGTTTGCTCACCCCTACGCTAGACCTCTAGTTAGTGGATCAATTGGGTTAGGGTAGCAGTGATGCACAATGTGGAGAGCCTACTTAAAAATTGTATTGTTTCCTAACTCATGTTAGAAACGGATCAAATTAGAATCTGATCAGGTAATATCTGAATTCGAATCCAATTAAAAGAATTCAATATCCAAATCCGATTCGAAATCAATATTCAAATTCGAATCCAATTAAATATTTGAAAATTTGATTCAATTTGAATTCTACTAATTAATTATTTCAGGTAATTAATAAATATTTTATTTATATAAAGTATATAAATATATAAGTTATTTATATAATTTAATTATTATATATATAAATTATATAAAACATTTAAAAATTTTATATATTATATATAAGAATAAAATAATCGATCGAATTCGGATATTTATCGAATTGAATCAAGTCATATCCAAATTCGAATCCAATTAGCTATTCGGTATGAATAGGATATCTGAATTTGACCGGTTAAATATTCGAATGATCCGAATTCTATTCGATAATGTTGAATCTTGAATTCGAAATTGGATTTTCGAATACCGTTGACACCCCTAGACAGAAGCTCTCTAGGCAACCCAGGCCCCTTGGATATAGGGGGTGTTTTCAGAGATGAGGGGGTAGAGTGCTGGGTGCTGGCCCTGTAAGGGTGGGAGACTCCCCAAGGGCAGAAGTCTTTGCTTTACTCCAAGGTCTCAGATTGGCAAAGCAATGGGGAATGCAACAGTTAGAAGTGGAGGGAGACTCCAAACTGGTAATAGGCTGGCTGCAAACTAGAAGCTTGGGCATGTGGCTTTTCAGACAACAGCTAAGTGAAATCTCAAGCTTAGCAAGGGAGATTGGGGTAAGGTTTAATTGGGCAAGAAGATCAGCAAATGGTATGGCTGATGCTTTAGCAAAGCAAGGAGTCAATAGGCAAGAGTTGTTTTGGGCCTGTTTATGAGACAGTTTTTGTCAAAGGGTTCTCCATCCGGCCCTTGGACGGTGGCAGTTGTAATCTTTATTCATTATTTTTAATGAAAGTTACCATTTCCCAGTTGTAATCTTTATCCATTATTTTGTCAATAGGCAAGAGTTGTTTTGGGCCTGTTTATGAGACAGTTTTTGTCAAAGGATTCTCCATCCGGCCCTTGGATGGTGGCAGTTGTAATCTTTATCCATTATTTTTAATGAAAGTTATCATTTCCCATTAAAAAAAAAAACTTGTCATAAAAGTTTTCAGGATGTTATTTTGGTGTGACTTCTGTTCTTCTAGATAAAGTGGTTTGTTTGATTAAAATCAAACCTGATTTAATCTCCTAAATTAAATAAAAAAAAACCCATCTTAAATGCTTAGGATCCACTTATTGGATAGTGAGTCTCAGACAAAATAGGTATGTATAGCGTCCCTGAGTATGGGATCATTTAACTAGTCTACTATATATATAGAGGAGGGCTCCTTCAAACATGTAGCTAGGCTTCCCGGTCAGAAAAAGGACTTAGATATAGAGTGCCCAGCCCCCCCCCCCTCTTGCTTTAAAATTATGGTGTTTCCTAATCAGACTAGAAAGCTAGCTCAAATTTAAAAAAAATAATTTTGTATTTCTTTTTCTTTTTGTCTTCACGGCGCTATACAACAGGGATAGCCCATCGCTATCCCTGTTAGGTAAAGACTTGCCAAGTGGATTATGGATCCCAAACAAAATGAGTACCTATAGTTTTCTTGTAGTCAGTACGTTGTTAAATTTAAATAGGTAACTTGTATCCTTTAGCCACAAGCTGAATCTAGTTTAGTTTCCAAAGTCAACTAAAAAACTCACACTGAAGACTTTTTAAGAGTTGAAAAAAAAAAGAATTACTATGTGCATATTAGGTTCCAATACTTATAATGATGTTGGTCCCATTTTAATTCTGAATCATGCCGTATAATTTAGACCCAGATGCACATTGTATTATGCACCATCAATTTTAGGTTTTCATCGATATTCACTGCAAGATTTGTGATAAAATTGGTGTGGTAGCTAATAACAGATTCTGCATAACTAATACTCTTTGTTTAAATTATTGATAAAAAATAAAAAGAAGGTGAAGGTGTGGATTGTGAAGTTGAGCTATCCACTTATATTATTTGACTCTTATTCTCCCTCTTGGTCATGACGAGAACAGGGCAGCTGCGAAGCACTATCTAGGTCATGTGGGTGCTGCAGGGGTGTCATGGAGGATGAAGTGCAACGTGAGCAATGCGAATCGGCATGTGACTTTGCAACTCACTTCTTCTGCCACACTTGTTCCCTTTGCCAGGAAGGGCGAGAACTCCGCCGTAGGCTGCCCCATCCTGGGTTCAATGGTCGGCCTATCTTGGTTATGATCCCTCCGATGGAACAGACAATGGGCCGTTGAGGAGCCTAAGATAATCCTGTTTTGCCCACACGCTACACTTTGTCTATACTCTCTCTTAGACAGTTAGACACTACTACTATTATTTTCTATGCTGTAGACAGACACTGTTATATTTGTTTTTATTGTCTGTTGTGAGCAGGAGACAACCATGTGACTTGCTCAACAAATTAAAATAAGATTGCTAGTATGGGGAAATGTGCGTGAGTTTGATGTCTATAATTTATTTTATATTTCTTGGTCGTCATTTTCTAGAAATGATTTGTTCTAAATTTGTTAAACAAGAGAAGGAAACTTCTGCTTATACCAAGTTTTCACTTGTACCTCTGATCGAAGAATTAAGTTGTTGAAGTTGCACCAATCTGACATGTATGTTCTAACTACTAATTGCATTTTAAGTCATCTCCAGTTTTGGGACGGCTGAAGAGTGTTCTGTGAGGGGAATACCAAGTTTTCACTTGTACCTCTGATCGAAGAATTAAGTTGTTAAAGTTGCACCAATCTGACATGTATGCTCTAACTACTAATTGCATTTCAGTCATCTCCAGCTTTGGGACGGCTGAAGTGTTCCGCGAGGGGACGAGTGTTCTGTGAGGGGAAGCGAAGGTTTTTTTCTAGCTTGTGCTGGTAGAGCGGTTAAAGAATGAAGAAAATTTGTCCGATCATGGAGAGCTGTGAGCAAGGTTCAAAGTACGGTAGGATACGCATATCGGCCATATTGTATCGGTACTTAGAAACGGTTGAAACATTTTTTTTTTTCGTTTTTTTTTTCAAATTTTGGGAATCTTAAAATATGTTTTTTATTATTAAAAAAAGTTGGGGGTCCGAAACACTTGAAAACAGGCATTTTGGATCGTATCTTTTTCAAAAGATACGATACGATACGCCTGTACGGGATGCATCGTATCGATACTTTAAACCATGACTGAATCCGTGGGATGTTTTTGGGGTGCAAACCAGTGGGGGGCGGATGCGAACCTGACTTTGACATCTGCGAAAGATGTGAGAAAGAGTCTGAAACACCTCTTCATGCCCTCCTGTGTGACAAAGTGAAGTGCATTTGGCTGGGCTCGAGTTCAGGTATCAATCCAGAATTTGGTAGAATTTGCTCTTCTTTTGGAGAGTGGCTTAATACCATCTTTTCTACTCTTGGGGCTGCTAACAAAGAAGTGATAGCTATGGCCATCATTTTATGGAAAATCTGGAAAGATAGAAATCTATTATTTTTTGAGAAGGAAAACTTAAGCCCTTTTTGTGTATCGACAAAAGCAGAGATTGGGAAGATCTTCCAAATCTAGATCGAAGAATGAAGCATCGTGATGGAAGGCCCCTGATGAAGGTCCTTTGAAAATGAATACTGATGCAGGTTTTTTGTCATCAAAGAAAGCTTCTTCTGGTTTTGTTTTGTGCAATTATCAGGGATGTTGGGCAGCAGGTTTTGGAGATGTTAACGCATCTTCTCCTCTTGTGGCGGAGGCAAAAGCTTTGTTGGAAGCTGTGTAAATCTTGTGAATGCTTGTATTCGAAATGGTATGGGAGGCTGGGAGCAGATCCAGATATAGTTTTTTGTTGCAGGGATATCTTAGAAGTGGCAACTAGAAGAAGGTTCTCTTTTCAGTTATGTTCAAGAGATGCGAATAGGGTAGCTCATGGAGCGGCCAAGTGTGGTTTTTCTTTTCATTTTGTTTCTAGTTTTGTTGTTCCTTTAGCTCTTTCTAATCTGTTACTCTGGGATTACTCCAGACTTTGTTAGTTTTCTTTGTAGTGTTTGTTCTCTCCTTTGTGGTTAATGAAATTCCTTTTCTACCAAAAAACAAAGCTTTGGGACGGCCTATCTAGTTATGGACATGTTGGTGGCTTCGTACTCCTTGTCTCACTTATATCTAATGCTGTGATATCCTAAAGAGTAGAGACCAGTGAACATTTTTCTTTGGCTGGGAAGTGTCTGAAAATGTTTGGTGTGCTATTGGATGGGCGTCATTATTGCCTCCAACAGAACCAAAGCTCAAGTGACTTGGGTTTGGTTCTTTCTTATTTGTCTCTCTTTTTTATTTCAGTAAATGTGGTGCCAAAGGCCAATTGATATTTTAGCAAAGGAGGGAGGTGATAGGGGAGAGGGAGATGATGCGAGGGCTATTGGAGTATTAGCCATTTTTGGAGGTTAACTCAGCCATGGGGCTCACAAATGCTTGGTATTAACTTCACTATTAGCTTCTTATCAAAAAAAAAAAAAACTTAGTAGGTGTTTGGCATCGGTGCTGGGCATGTGGAGTTGTATGTATCGTTTTTTAAAAAATGGTGTTTATTTTTTGTTTGGAACCAATGCTGATATATAGGCATTTTCTGAGAAAACAATACTGGTTTTGTTTGGTACCAGTACTGGTAACAATATTTTCAACATTGATCTATATTATCCAACGTCCAAGATGATGCAACATTATTGCACCGCTGGCAGCAATGCGCTGTTTTTTCAGAAAAAAAAAATCGAATTAGGTATTACTTCAGACCATACTTTTCCAATTTACAAAGGTGTGGTCTGCAGCAACATTTTTTTTCTGAAAAAACGGCACCAAACAAGAGGGCATTGTTTGAAGCATCATTTTCTCTAATGTGGCACTTACATGACACCGTTTTCTCAGAAAATGACATCAATGCCAAGCATGACCTTAACTAATAGCAAATAGCAACTAGCCAAGAGCTCAAGATTCAAGGTCACCAGACTCGCCACCAATTCATCACATCCTTTTGGTGGATGAAGGCGGCATTTGACCCAAGTCGAGTTCTTTGCTCCTCCCATCAAGGAGGATTGTGTCCTTCCACGCATCTTTATTGGTCCAAGTCATCAGAGAAGCCACACCAGTTTAGTAAAGCGGGACAACTTCAATTAACGGAGATGAGTTTCAGCCGTTGTCATTTCCCTACTACCCGCCAACCCCATCTTCTCAAACCACAATACCCATAACTAAAATATAGGGGGTGCAATTTGGGTGGGCCTAACCCGAGCCCAATCAAACCCAACCCAAGTTTTTGCACAGGTTGGGCCTCCATTTTTGGGTTGCAGGCTGGACTTGGGCCTGGCTTAAACTTGGGTTCAGCTTAGGTTGAAGCCTCAGGTAGCCTAAGACCAACCCTAGCCCATCCCAAGTCCCAACCCAATCAAAGCATGCCCGAACAAATACATGCATACAGGCATTATATTTTTTTGAAGGAACATATACACACTATATTCATTTAAGACAATCTTTTTCTAGTTATATACTTTGTATAATGTATATATAACATGTATATGTTCATTTTTGAATGAAAATTATACATATTTTCAATCAATTATACTCTTAAATTGGGCCACAAAGTTCAATGAAAATGATCATATAAAATGTATTCATAAACTCTTTTGAACCCATTCAACCTAACTAAGCCCAGTCTCGATCCAACCTGAGTTGTGTTGGACTAAGTTCGGAGTTGAGACTAGATTGATAAACTTGGTGGGTTGGGTGAGGCTGAAACTGAGGTTTGCACCTTTAGGGTTGGACCTGAGTTGACCTTTAACCCGACCCAACCTGCTTGAGTTGCATCCCAGCTAGAGCTTTAACTCAGTTCATTTTCTTTCTTCTTAATGAAAGCAACTTTATCTCAAACTCCTCACGCTATTCCTGCATTTGCCTCTCCATCAAGTCACCTGCATATCCTACGCATTAATTGAGTGTGAAGAGGAGATTGTAAGGAAGAAGACCTAATCTTTTTGGCCAATCGCTTTGGCATTCACAATTCAAGGTTTGTGGCTGGTCATCCAAGTATTCCTTTACAATCTTGGTTGAATGAGGAAATTTTAATAGCTAATTCTCTCTGTTAGGCTCCATTTGGAAGGCGTACAAATGCAAATATGTAGAGTGTAAAATCTTATATTTTGTGTATATTTGTATATATTTGTATTTGTACGTTTTTCAAACTGAGCTTTAGGTTGTGTTTGGTTGCAATGCAAATAAATTTGCACTGATGAAAAACCATGGCAGTGTAAATGATTTGAGTGTATATTCTGATCTATTTTTGTTTCAAATTTTAGCTTATTTTATTTGATAATAGTACAAATAAAGTAAATTAAGATACAAGCAAAATAAAATAAAAGTTAAAACAAAATTAAACAAGAATTTACATTTTTTTATTTGCACTCCCATACATTTGTACTGGTGTAAATAAAATTGCACTGCAATCAAACATAGCCTTAGCTTCAAAAGCTATTATGCAAGGCAGATCAATTACTGAGGACTCCAAGACACCACTTGCACACATCTGGGCGGACATTTGGAATCTATTATCTTTTTGCGCTCAATATTGATTGCACTCTGACTTATTGTATTTATGTTTCTTGGGCGCCATTCCTTTTTTATCAGTTTCGTGGGTTCCTATGCTTGTATATCCTTTGATTCTTCTGTATATCTTTAGATTCTTATGGAGAAGACTGAAATGGAGTTGATTTGTTTTGGTTGGGAAGAAGACAAAGAATAGAAATCTATCAAGATTTTGGAGGAAGATAATGAATAAAGTTCTAAGGTTTGGTTATTTTGTTTGAAGAAGATGAGATCAAAGAGGAGATAATGACTGTAAAATCCGTTGAATTGAAGCTGTCCTGTTTTATTAATCTGACACGGTTTCTCTGCTGACTTGGACCAATAAGAATGCATTTATTCGTCATTGAAGGAGCAAAAGAAAAAAAAAAATAGTCCAAATCTTCTCCTCACTGAAGGCGTCTCACGCTACACACGGGATTTCCTACTCATATTCACGACCGGTAGAGAGTGGAGAGAAAAAGTGAGTAGGAAATCTGGGTTCTTCACATTAACCTCATAGCACGTTCCAGCTACACATCGGGAACATCTCGTATACTTGTGTATTATTATTCATAGAAATATGTTTTCAATACACAGTGAAATTTGATGTAAGGTTGGTGCTTGAGCAAATCCCGAAAGAATTTACATCTTTGCTCTACAAGATTCAAAGTATCAGAGAATTTAAGAAACGTATCGGGATACGCATGCGTATTGAAAAAGAAATAAGTTACGCTTGAAAATACTATAAATACTTTAATAAATCATAAAAATACATCAACAACACTAAATATAAGACTTCAATGAGGTATATATACATTAAATTAATATATTTTAATGGTTTTATGAAGAAATATATTGTAACTAATTATCATTTCATTAAAAATCTTATGTTTAACTATAATTTATAAATTATAACTCTTAAGTTTTAATGTTTTATGGGATGGGAAAAACCCAACTCTCCTATCCAACTATAAAAAATGCATTGGCACAACTTTTATGTGAAAATATAATTAATGATTATTTATTATTTATTATTCATTTCCAAAAATTATAAAAAATAAATAAACATTATATAATATATTCAAAAAATATTTATTAAAGAAGAAATTTCAATTGCTTTGTTGATATGATAGATCATCCATAGAATTATAATATATTCAATCACTGTGATCAAATGATAAAATATAATTAATTATTTATTTATTTTTTAATTCTAAAAATATAAAAATAAAAAATTATAATTATTAAAGAAGAAATTTCAATTGATCTATAGATATGATAGATAAATTCATAGATCTAAAACATATTTAGCCTTTATAGGCAGAGAAAAAATTACATTTTCAAATTTTTTGTTAATTTATATTTTCCCCAAATATCTTCATGAAATTTTCATAAATCTACTGATTAACACAAAAAAAATTTGTGATTTTGAATGTAAGAAATGTAGATCAACATAAATTTAAACATTCAAGAAAAATAAATAAATCGCAAGATATTATAAAAAATTTGAAAAAGAAAAACCTATTTTCGCCATATTTTTTCAAATTTTGAAAAATCTTTAAAAAAAATTAACGATTCACAATTGTTTTTGCAAACTTTTGCAAATCTAACACTTTGGAATAAAGTTTGGAGTTTTAGAATCACTTGGGGTGAAAGAAGGCTTATTTTAGGGAAAAGAAGCTTGTTTTCCCCCTTTAATTTTTTTTTAGTTTTTTGTCGTATCTTTTTCGTCGATATGCTACCAATACACCCCGATACACCCCAATACGGGTCTGATATGCATGAAAAAAGACAAAATGTCTAATTTCCATGCGTATCCCGTATCTATTTTTCAAAGATACAATACACCTCGTATCGGACGTATCATATCGAAATTTTAAACCTTGGCGCCTCACAAATGCCCCACAAAATATCCCAATCGTGTATTAGTAATTTCTCCCAATGACAACTTCGGGAGATGTTTCCAATGCACGCTAAGAAGTGCATGTGGGGCGTTTATCAGGCGCCCTCTATGGGGAGCCCTCCCAGGTCAGTTTGAATTGCATCAATAGACTTTACCAGATGAGGCAGCTGGCATCTTTACATAATGGGTCACTATAAATCTCATTCATATCATTCACCTAATTGAATTCTACCTCTAGACTCCAGTGATTTTACCAGCTGATCCAGCTACCACCTTCCTATTAGGTTACTAGGTTTAATTTCTAAAAACCAAAATAAATATGAAAAAACCCTAAAATTTAATGCTATGGGATCAAAATTAATAACAAATTACAAGTATAGGTGCAATGTTGGTCATGCTTTTTTCTGGTTGCCCACACTATAGCGGATCTGTTCAGCCAGCATGCGGGCCTGGGTGGGCTATGCCTACCTGGCCCAGAACCCCTCAAAAAGGAAGCTTGGCACAGCCTATGGTACGAGCCCAAGTGAGCCCATGCCGGGTCGGGCCGTGGGAGACATAGTTATTTTAGAAAAATTGAAAAAAAAAATAAAAAAAAAGTTAAACTAAATTAACAATATAGATAAAAAATTAAAAACAAAATCTTAAAATTTTATTATGTATAAATGTTGATGTATATAATTATTTTATATGAAATAATAAAATGAAATTAAACTTGATGGGGTGGGTCAATCAGTAGTATCGATCAAACCTGAACCCAACTCGGGTTATCGATTCAATACCCAAACCCAAAGGTCCCAAACCCACACTAGAATTAATCTAACCCTAATCCGACCCTAAGCAGGTTTATCGTTTAACTCGACCCATTAAACTAAAAGGATAGTAAGGTAGATTGATAGGCATGTGTAGGGTTATGTTAAAAACCAAACTGAATAAACCAAAATAAAAAAAAATGAAAACTGAACCAAAACCGAATTATAAGAAAACCGAAATAACCGAAATCAAAATTTGTTATTCTATTTTTGGTTATTTCAGTTAAAAACCAATTCTTTTTCTTGTTTTCTTTTGTTTGGGCTTGCATGCCCCTAAAACTTGTATATATATATATATTTTTTTTTCTTTTTTGTAAGGGGCTGACGCCTCCCCTATAAGAGGCTTTTTTTGTAAAGACACTTGAGTAAATGTAACTTAAGTTTCTTGCCAAAAGATGTTCTCTCTTACTTCTTTTCTCTTCTTATTCTTTGTTATGTGCAAAGGACTAATGCCTCCCCCGACGAGGCATCTTTGTAAAGAAACTTGCTATCCTTTAATAAAGTAATTCTTTATTTTGAAAGTGTTATTTACTTAGTCTTTTCGTGAGGATGTTCCGTATTAGAGTCCTTTAGGCTAATGCCAAAACCATGAGTCATTCGTATCAAAGTCTTTGAACTCTTTGCCTTAGCGTAAAAGAGGGAAGTCAATTGTGGCCGAGGCAGACATCATGCTCAGTGCGTCATTGCATAGAGGCTTTGTGGCCGAGGTCACAAGTGGTTTCCTTGTTGGGAAGTGTCAGCTACTTAGTGTGTCGTTCCTCGTGTTTTTTATTAAATAATTGGCTGACATCGGCTAGACTTGCTTCTTTAAGGGTCTTTGAGGCCGAGGCCAAGACCGAGGTCCTGGCCTAGAAATTCTTGCCTTAGTCACAGAAGGTCAAAAGACAACTAGGCGTATGACTCGCAAAGTGTCGTGTGCCTTGGGGCCAACACCTGGTTTGAGTGCATAACCTTAAAAAAGGTTATATGCTGCGGTCGGTTGGCCGAGGGGTCCTAGCAGTTGGAGGGGACGAGAACATTTACACAAAGAAAGATCCGAGGTGAGAGGAACTTGCACTTTTCATTTACGATTTTCCACTAATGTTGTGTTTGGTTTGAAGGAAAAGGTAGGGAAACCTATACAAGGTATTTACAACTATATTGATAGTACATTTGGAGGTTCTTAGAGTTCTAGGTGTGAGGCACCGGTCTTCCACTCATATACTCTAGCCAAAAGGTGTCAGGTCTTACTACTTGCTTGATTCTGTAGGGTCCTTCCTAGTTTGGGCCAAACTTTTCGACGACGGGCTCAGGAACCATGACTTTTTTGAGGACGATGTCGCCTTCCTTGAAGTGACGCTCTCTGACTTGGGATTTGTAGTATCTTACAATTCTTTGTCGGCATGCCGCAACCTTGATTTGGGCTTTCTCTCAAACACCTTCCAATAGGTCGAGGATGGAATCTATGAATGCCTCCATTCGGTTGGAAGAGGCCAGACAATTGGTGGAGGCGTCACTTTCGGCCCTCCTTCGCTTGCTGAAGTTGATCTTGAAGGGCACCAATTTGTGCTTGAATATCTCCAAGGCAGTATTCAACATATGGCATCGTCGCTTCGGCCTAGTCCTAGTTCTTTGTTATGCACGATGGGTCGGGCCCATTCTCGAAATGCTCAGACGCCGACACGTCCTGAGCCTTGTGGGTACGATGGTCGTTGAGGAGGTCGGGAAGGTCAAAAACTGGTGGGGAAGAGGCGTGGTGCTGACCTCCCGCCCTTGGAGGGGGACTGTAGTGGCCCAAGCGCCTACTATCGACCCAACTGGTTGTCGCGTGATTGTGTTGACGATCAAGGTTCTTGTGCTCGACGTAGGACCCCATGGGACCGGCCCCTTGGCTAGGGAGCCAAGGGGTCTTGGAACGGGGTTTGCTAGCCCGTCGATTGCTGCTATTTGACTCTGAGGGATCGACTTTCTCTGAGTTGCCCAAGCACTGGCTTAGCGGGGTACGGGCGGATCGCCCATTGTGTTGTCCATGGCTTCCAACGAGGCAGCCACCCTGTGGGTAGCTTCTTGCCAGATGCCCTATGTTGTCCAATCGTTGGGCCAAGTTGTCCAGCCTATTCAGGACCAGTTCGAACTGGTCAATCATGACTAAGTTTCGGACATTAGGGACGGGGTCTTGCTTGTTATCCATTTCAAGGACACTAGTTGATTAAATTAGGTTTGTTTTTTCTTAAGGGAAAGTTTTGAAGACAGATGGCGCCAACTGTTACCGCTAAATATGGAGTCAAGGGCAGCAATGTAATTTCTAGCATCCGAGGCCGATGGGTCCAATCTACTGAGAGAAAGAAAAAAGATGTTAAAGGCCCCGAGAATTATCTTAGGGGCGAAGGCTTCAATGATGAAATTAGCAGAAAGCTTTAAGGGGTTAGACCAAGCAAGAGATGAGACTTAGAACTTTGAGTTCCAGTATATTTATCTAAATGTAGGAGCCCCTTTTTATTGTCAAAGTTGCTTAAGAGGAAGAGTGGTTGAGAGAGGTGGGGGCAGTTGGTGATGGATGGTTAGGGTGTTTCCGGCTAATGCCACATGTTAGATTCCGTGAGATGGCCGGGATGATTCCAGCCCGACCGAGACCATATGCCAATATCTGAAGGTCGGCAGATACCCTTACATCAGCACTAACAAAAAAAAAAGGGCGTCACGGCTTCCATGGTGTGCAAGGTTTTATAATAGTGTGCATCCTCATCAAGTTGCACCCATATCACCCACGCTATAATAGGCTCAATTAGAATGGAAAATCAAGTAGAATACTTTGGAACTTGACTAATGTGAGTCAGGTATTGGACCCCACCAATCACCATGTCGCTAAGGTTGGAGAGGCCTCTAAATCTGACGGATCTGCTCCTTACAAACGGGCGTTTCATAGGCACATCCACCATGTATTGGGAATATCTCCCATAAATAATAACTAATAAATACGGGAGATGTTCTCAATGCATGATAGGATGTGCTTGTGAGGCGCCTGGTGTAAGGAGCAGATCCAGTCTCCCGCTGAACACCGTGACCGTGAGCCCCTTGTACGAAAGCTCCACTTTATCATCATCTCATGTATCCTGTATCTATCTGTATGTACGTTTCGTTTCATGGGCGGGACAGTGGGAGGAGTGGGGCAGCACTGCTGAGGCGTATCCTATATTTTTAATGGGGGTTGGTTCGTTATAAGGCCAAATCAGAAAAATCGAAAAACGGTTTTCTTGAGTTCTCTCTCTCGCTGCCTCTCTGCCTCTCTGCCTCTCTGCCTCGCTCGAGGAGGAGGCATGGACGACCAATGCAGCAAAGCGGAGCTGGAGACTGGCAGGGCGGACCGATCGGTTTGGTTGATGAAGTGCCCCACCATGGTGTCTCGGTCATGGCAATCTCACGCTCCCTCCGACTCGACTCGCCACCTCGCGAAGGTTGTACTTTCCGTCGACCCTCTCCGTCCCAACGACGACAACTCATCTCCTCAGGTGATGAAGAACAGTCATTCTTCTCATAATATTCGACTTTTTTTGTTTCTCTTTTAGGGTTTCATAATTGTCTCTGCACTCTGCATGCATTCGCTTTCGTTTCGCAGTGTTCAAATGCTCGATGGAAAAATCGAAACTTTTCTTCTGCTTGTTCCTCTTGGTAGGATGGTGGTTTTTGGTTCTGGACTACATTGTTTCTTTGCCGAGATTGCATGCAAGGGGTTCATTTATTTATTTTAGAAAAATGGCTGTTTTAGAACGGAGTTTGTTGGAGTCGGGCGTTGTTGCCTTAGGCGGTGCTTAAATTTTCAGATTTTTCTTTTTCATTGAGAGATGGCTATGTTTCGGGATACATGTTGTATCTCGCAGTTCTGCTCGATAACTATTACTTTGTGAATTTTAAGTCGGTGAGTTGAATTGGCTTTTCTACTTGTTGAGGTTTCTATTAGAGTTGTTAAGACAACAGTTGAAACAATTAAACTGATCAAGTGATAAAAAAGAACAGATGTGAATTGACTTGGAAATTAATAATTGTTTGATTTTTAGTAAACCATGGTAGTTCAGGTTTTTGACAAAAAAGAAAAGAAAAGTAGTTCAAGTTCCCTTTTTAACAAAACGTGAAAGAATAGTTCTCTGCACTCAACTAACGGTTCTGACTACAAAAATTAATTTTGGCCGTAGGGGGAGATATTTTCATTTGGAAAGCCATCGATCAGACATCTATTTGTGAAGATAAAGTTTAACCATGACAATTTTTTCATGAGAAAACTTTTCATCAAACAACAAATTGAAGTTATGCTTATAAAAAGTTGATTAAATTGTGTCCTGTACTAATGCTTTACTTCATTTATAACTCAATCCCTCTGAAAATTTTCCTCTTGACAATTTACCTGCTCTAGCGGGACATTTTGTTAACTTGAAGACTTTGTATCTATTGTTTCACTTTTCTTAGAAGCCAAGCATGAATCCAACCCTCCATTTTCTTGATAATGGAACATTGCAAAGATGAGGATGTTGAAATAATGTGTAGAAAAACATAGAAAGATATAATAAAAGGTGAGAGAAAATGAGGAAATCTACAGTAGTTCTAAGTGATGCCAAAATTAGGAGAGAGTTGACTAAGATGCCTAGTCCTGTGTGGGTATGGTGTAAACTTTTGACAGCATTAGTTAAAGGAGTTACAAATGGTTCAGCTTAAAAAGGCTCAAAAGGAGGAGTCAAAGGCTAAAAATGAGGTGATTTGACATAGTGAAAATTACTTAACATGAACATATTAATGGAGATATGACCCAAGATGGAATGGACAAAATTTGTACTGTATTGTAAATCTTTAGGTCTAAAGAAACATTAGGAGAAAGCATGGACAATCTTTTTGGATAGTAAGAAAAGGCTAAGATACCCAAAATATATATATTTTTTTCTTTTGAGTCGGTAACAGAAGCTTTTCATTGATTAAAATTTACAAGAATATACAATTTTGAAGAAAACCCAAACAGAAGTGAGAACCCAATGGAGCATAGCAGTGTTTTAAAAGCGCAACGCGCAAGGCGAGGCGCACACCTTTTTGATGCAAGGCGCAAAAATAAAAAAATGCTAAAAAATAAATAAATAAGCCAAAAAATTCAAAAATAAAATATTAAACATAATATTAATAAAAAATATAAACTAAAGTTTTAAAATAATGTTTTAAAAAACCTATTATCTAAAATTAAAATACATAAACATAAGATGTAAAGCGTATTCAAATGAGAATTTAAAAATAAAATCAAACATATAAAACATTTTCAAGCATATAAAACCTCTAATTTCTTTTTTCACTCAATTGCAGTACTTCACATAGCTAATGTAATGTAAAACATATTACATTCCTGATTCTACGAGCCAGTTTTGTGCCACGCCCCTCGAGGCAAGTCCAAACAAGCCCACGTTAGGTCTTAAATTCTTAGTTTTCACACAAAAAATAATGATTTTATAGTTTTATTTGCTTTTTAAGAAGACATTTTATTAGGATGAATGAATGAAAAACATTACCAAATTGGGGGTTCTCGGAGGGGGCAGAAGGGTCTAAGGCGGACAACTAGTGGCCACTCTCCAGAAGGGGTAAAATCAGATCCTTGTGAAAGTGAGGGCTGAACTGAGCTAAGGTTTCTGGAGGTGATCCCAAGAATGGCTCCTCTCTAGGTGTGTTGAGTTCTACCATTCCTGAATATCTGGGTATCAGTCTTTTCTGCCTACCTTTTAGGGGTATTTGTAGCTGATTTTGGCACATTCTATAACTGAGGAAGCTTCTGATATTAATTTATTCATTTCTTTTTTGTCTTTTTATTTGAGCCTTTTTCTGAGAGTCACAACAAGAATTTTTGGTCGTCTGAAATGTGCATCAATTTAGTCATGCCACATCAGCCCAATTAGTTACAAAGGGTATCGTGTGGGCTACAGTACAGGGCTGTGCCTTAAGGATTTAGAAGGTCTTACAATTATTTTGTTTCTTTTTTTTTTGGATCAGCAATTGTTCTTTTTTTTTTACTTACATGTAAATTTTTCTGTTGTAGTAAGCATATCTTACCCTATGAACCTATAAATAGGGTAGAAACTTTTGTAAGGGAATTAGTGAGGGAAATACACTTTATGAGCAGGTTTGCTTCTTTGATTTAGTGCAGTCTATTAGGTGTTGACTCCTAATAGACTCTCTAGTTGCTGGCTCCTAGGACTCGGTTGTTTCAGTGATTTTCAGGTTTCTGCAGTTCATCACTCTTTGGGATCACACTTATCTGAGCCAAATTAAAACCATGATTTCCTAATCTTTTTTTTTTACAGTGGATTTGGCTTTAAATAGAACAGATTGGTGAAACAGGATTGATGTAGCCAACCCCATATAGTTGGGACAAGGCATGGATGATGATGATTTCTCTAATCTTTTTTAAATAGTGAGCAAAATTCCAGAGGCCCTGTTCTATTCTTTTGTTCCATTGAATCCACTGGCCTAAACCCCTTTGAGTGTGAGGAAGACAGGCCAGATTGTAGGGAGTGAAAGCAAAAACTTGGTAGCCTACAACATTTACAAGACTATTGAACCCCCCCCCCCCCCCACCCCCCAAAAAAAATAAAAAAAAAATGATACTCTACAACTGTGAAGCACCAATCCCTGCTGGGCTGGGGTTCACAAGAGAGCTCCTCTGAAATTGTAACATACTCTGCTCATTGGTTGGGGTGCTAGAGGAAGATTGGAAAATCTCTTGCAGGATCCTTCTTGGGTTGTTAAGAAATATACATTAAGAGGCATGGCCCCCAAACTGAGGAGGAAGATAATAAGGCCTCCCAATGCCTCAAAGGATGCCTTCTTGTGATGCAGATGTAAAAGCAAGGAAAGAATTCATGAGGAAACAAACTAATTTTCCAATTCCTATACCAATTTCAGAATTTTTGGGTTAGAGGATATTGGTACTGTTTCAGTTTTTAATTTCTAGTTGTGTGATGAGGCAAAAAAAAAGAGAAAAAATGTGAAAACAAAAAAATGTGTGAACGTATTCTGTTTTGCATGTTTTTTGTAGTGGGATCCCAAGTAGTTGCCTTTGGGTAGCTTTGTTGACAGTTTGGGACCAGTGGTATTTTCGTCATTTTATAAGTCAGATTTTTTGGTTAGGGGCAGTTGGGTGCATTTCTGTTGAGTTTTGGTCTCTTGGGTCTTTTTGTAACAAAAGTTATCTTTTAGGTGTTCATTTGAATTTAGTTTTGTTCCTAAAGAGTTGGTGAGAGGGAAACATTCTAGGGGCTTATGTTAAATATTTTAACTAGCTTGTCCAGCAAGTCAGTGAGTCTTATAAAAGAGAAGGGGGCTGTTTTTGTAGGGGTCTTTTGGTTCTTTCTCTCTTGTTTGAGCTGTAGCTCAGCCCCAGCTAGGGCTTTCAAGTATTTGAGAGTTTGGGTTTTGAGGAGTCAACCCATTTTGGCACCTTCCAATCCCTCCATCACTGCGTGTCCGTGCGGGAGGCCAGCTTGCTGCCATTATTACTGTAGCATAACTGTTCCAGGAGGAGTTTTACTTCAGGTTCAGGTCTGAAATCCCTAAAAATCCAACTTATTTTGTTGTTTTCAATTTGGTACTTCTTGTGCTTATTGCTGTATACTTGAGGTGCTGCATGTCATTTGTCTTTCTATTCACATCAAGTGGTATCAGAGCAAGTTCTTTCCTTGGGTTTGCTTCAAAGTTCATCTCCTTCTTGTGTTTTTCTATATTATCATGGCTGCAAGGGGTGGATGTGGTAGGGGTGGTAAAAGACCACAACATGTCACTATAGAGGTTTTCCAAGAGGCTATAAGAGGATTGCAAGAACAGATTGAACATCTTGCTCAACTTGTAGCTCAAAATGCTGCTAGGGATGGTGACGTAGCAAATGATTTGGGGCTAGGAAGAAGAGGACAAGCTCCTAGAGTTGATGAACAACTCACTGACATTATTAGTGGAAATCAAGTGAAGACATTGAGCAACCTGAAGGTGATCAGCATGGAAGGAATAACAACCAACGGTGGGAAGACCGAATAGTGCAAGCTTTACAATCCAATCAAGGTCATGGTGTTCAACTTCATATTTCCGAGTTTGATGGTGAGTTGGATCCTGAAGAGTTTCTAGACTGGTTGGACAACATTGAAAATTACTTTGATTGGAAAGAAATGAATGAAGAAAGAAAAGTGAAGCTTGTAACAGCAAAGATGCGTGAGACAGCCTTAGATTGGTGGAAAAATTACCAAAGGGATAGAGAAAGGAAGGGGAAAGAAAGATTAGTTCCTGGGGAAGAATGAAAGAGAAGCTGAAATCCCAATTTTTTCCACCAAACTATGAGCAAACTCTTTACCAAAGGGTGCAGAATTTAAGGCAACAAGAAAAGAGTGTGAAGGAGTACACAAAAGAGTTTAATAGATTAACTCTTCGGATTAATATGTCAGAAACTAAACAACAAAAAGTTAGTAGATATATCAATGGTTTGAGGTTGCCAATACAAGATCAAGTCAGCCTACATTGCCCGTATAAGATAAAGGATGCATATCAGCTAGCTCTAAAGGTTAAAGCTCAATTGAGTCGGAGCTAAGGGCAGAGGCTAAGTGCTGTCCAAGGTACATCTTTATCAATAGGTCGAAGTGTTGGGGCTGGTAGGGGTTGTGTGATCAACCAAACACACCCTACAGTCCAAGGGACTTCAAATGCAACAAAGAGCAGTCAAGGGTAGCCTACTATTAGATGTTTTAGGTGTAAGTTGGGACATCGTTCAAATGAATGTCCTAAGAGAAGGATTGAAGGGCAAACACATATAGTTGATGAAGTCACTGATGAACAACAAGATGATATTGGCCATGTTGTGGATGGGCAAGTGGCTGAAACTACTGAAGCTAATGCTTTAGAGGAAGAAAACTTCGATGGGGATATTGAGGGTGAAGCTCTGGTGATATGACACTCTATGGTTGCACCTCAAGAACCACTACCAGGGGACTGGTTGAGAAAGAATATCTTTAGAACACGTTGTATAGCTGGTGGGAAGTTGTGTAACCTGATTATTAACAGTGGGAGTAGTGAGAATCTTGTCTCTCAAGAGATGGTGGATAATTACAGCTCAAGACTGTTCAACACCCCCGACCATATCGTATTCTGTGGTTCAACAAAGGAAATGAGGTAATAGTTTCTTCTAAATGCCTAGTTAATTTTTCTATTGGTAATACATTTGAAGAATCGGTATGGTGTGATGTTGTCCCAATGGATGCATGCCATATTCTCTTGGGTCGCCCATGGCAATATGACCGTAAGACCATTCATTATGGGGACAAGAACACATACAACTTTGTGAAAGACAATAAGAAGATAACTCTTAAACCAATGCAACTTGATTCATTTCCAAAGAAGGAAACAAAGCCAACCACTACTCTCTTCACCTTGAATAAATTGGCTCAAGAAGATGAGAATTTGGATGTTGTTTACGTGCTGGTTACAAAAGAAGTTAGCAAAGAAACACTTGTTCCAGAGTTGGTGAAGAAGCTACTTCATGAGTATGCTGATGTGATGCTTGAAGAACTACCCAATAGCCTTTCTCCCCTAAGAGATGTACAACATCATATAGATTTAATGCCAGGAGCAGCATTGCCTAACCTACCCCACTATAGAATGAGTCCGAAGGAGCATGAGGAGCTCCAAAGACAAGTAACAGAGTTGTTGAAGAAGGGGCTAATCCGTGAGAGCTTAAGCCCATGTGCTGTACCAGCTTTGCTCACACCAAAGAAAGATGGTAGTTGGCGTGTATGTGTGTTGACAATCGTGCCATTAACAAGATTATAGTTAAATTCAGGTTTCCCATACCCCGCCTTGATGACATGTTAGGCACATTGGCTGCTGGTTCACAAGTCTTTTCAAAGATAGACCTGAAGAGTGGATAACATCAAATTCGCATCTGGGAGGGGGATGAGTGGAAGACTGCATTCAAGACTAAGGAAGGTCTTTATGAATGGATGGTTATGCCATTTGGGTTGTCTAATGCTCCTAACACCCTTATGAGGTTCATGAGCCAAGTATTAAGGCCGTTCATGGGGAAGTTTGTGGTAGTTATTTTGATGACATATTCATCCACAACAAAGATCATGACAGCCACTTCGGACACTTGAGAGCAATCCTAGAAGTCTTGAGACAAAATCAGCTATTTATAAATTTGAAGAAGTGTAATTTTATGACAGATCGGTTGGTGTTTTTTGGGTATGTTGTTTCAGGCAAAGGGATTGACGTGGACCAAGAAAAAGTTCAAGCTATTCAAGAGTGGCCAACACCAAAGACCTTAATGGAAATTTGTAGTTTCCATGGGCTAGCAACATTTTATCGCCAGTTTATAAAGAATTTCAGCACTATTGTAGCACCCATTACTGGATGCTTGAAAGGAGGTGAGTTTACTTGGACTCCCACAACTGAGAAAAGCTTCCAAGAGCTAAAGATGAGGATGACGAAGGCTCTGGTATTGGCTTTAACTGATTTTAACAAGCTCTTTGAAGTTGAATGTGATGCATCCCATGTTGGGATTGGAGCTGTCCTTAGCCAAGAAGGCCGTCCAATTGCTTACTTTAGTGAGAAACTCAATGATGTTAGAAGGAGGTATTCCATTTATGATGTTGAATTTTATGCCATTGTGCAAGCGCTGAAGTTCTGGAGGCATTATCTTATCCAACGGGAGTTTGTGTTGTATTCAAACCATGAAGCATTGAAGCACCTTAACTCCCAACAGAAGATAAAGGGAAGACATGCTAAATGGGTTGACTTTCTACAAGAATATAATTTTGTTTTGAAGCATAAGGCTGGACAACAAAACCGGGTAGCTGATGCTCTTAGTTGGAGAGTTCACTTGGTGTCAACAATGTCTACTAAATGTTGTGGGACTCAGCTCCATCAAAGACCAATACCAAGATGACCCTTATTTTGGCCTTATTTTGGCCCTATACAACAGGTGACAAGGATATTCGAGCCAAATTTGTGTGGAATGATGGTTACTTATTCATGGGCAATAGGTTATGTATTCCATCAAGATCCTTGAGGGCATTACTCATTTGCTGATTTGCATTGCAAGGGACATTTTGGTTGCAAGAAGACACTTGAAATTGTCTCCAAAAAGTACTTTTGGCCAAGGCTTACAAAAGGATGTGTTCTATTATGCTGATAGATGTCACAAGTGCCAAACATCTAAGGGGCAACATCAAAATGCAGGTTTGTATCTCCCCTTACCCATACCAGAAGCACCATGGACTGATATTACTATGGATTTTGTGTTGGGGTTGCCAAGAATAGCTAGGGGTAATGACTCTATTTTTGTTGTGGTTGATCGTTTCTCTAAAATGACCCACTTTATTGGTTGCCAAAAGACTTCTGATGCTTCTCATGTAGCTAACTTGTTTTTCAAAGAAGTTGTTCGGTTGCATGGATTGCCAAGATCTATCACATTAGATCGTGACACAAGATTCCTTAGCCACTTTTGGAGAAATTGAAGTGGTTAACCGAAGCTTGTGTCACAATCTGATTTCACCCACAAACAGATGGACAAACTAAAGTGGTTAACCGAAGCTTAGGCAACTTGTTGAGGAGCCTAGTTGGAAACTACTTAAAGCAATGGGATCTTATCCTACCACAAGCTGAATTTGCCTTCAATGATTCAATTAATAGATCTACAGGGAAGACTCCTTTTGAGGTTGTGTACGGTCAGTCACCTAAAAGTGTTGTTAATCTAACTCCTATAACAAGGTTGGAGCGAGTGAGTGATGATGCCGAAGCTTTAGCTGAATCCATTCAAGAGATTCAAGAGAATGTACGACAGAAGCTGAAAGAAAGCAACCAAAGGTATAAAGAAGCTAAGGATAAGCATCGTCGGATGAAAGAGTTTCATGAAGGTGATCTAGTCATGGTTTATTTGCGGCCTGAGAAGTTTCCCGTTGGGACCTACCATAAGTTGAAGCAAAAAAAAAATTGGTTCGTGTCAAGTGCTGAGACGGTTTGGTGACAATGCATATGAAATTGAGCTACCAGCTGATTTGTCCATTTCACCCATTTTTAATGTAGCAAACCTCTTTGATTACCATGGGGATCTAGAACCAGCAACAAAAGAAGGGCAAGGACTAGCACAAAGGGCCAGTAGTTCTAATGAGTGTGAACAAGTAGAGGGTGTCGAAGATGTTCGAGTTACCAACACTCGAAATGGGGCCTATTTTAGGTTCTTGGTCAAGTGGAAAGGGAAACCATCAATTGAGAACTATTGGGTTAGTGAAGAGGAGTTTATGAAGCTAGATGGAAACATGTGCAAGGCTGCTAAAATTGTTGCTCGCACGGGGTCAAGCTCTTTTTAACCTGACGGGAATGATGAGGCAAAAAAAAGAGAAAAAATGAAAAAAAAAATGTGAATACAAAAAAATGTGTGAATGTATTCTGTTTTGCATGTTTTTGTAGTGGGATCCCAAATAGTTGTCTTTGGGTAGCTTTGTTGACAGTTTGGGACCAGGGGTATTTTCGTCATTTTATAAGCCAGATTTTTGGTCAGGGGCAGTTGGGTGCATTTCTGTTGAGTTTTGGTCTCTTGGGTCTTTTTGTAACAAAAGTAATCTTTTAGGTGTTCATTTGAAGTTAGTTTAGTTCCTAAGGAGTTGTTGGTGAGAGGGAAACATTCTAGGGGCTTATGTTAAATATTTTAACTAACTTGTCCAGCAAGCCAGTGAGTCTTATAAAAGAGAAGGGGGTTGTTTCTGTAAGGGTCTTTTGGTTCTTTCTCTCTTGTTTGAATTGTAGCTCAGCCCCAGCTAGGGTTTTCAAGTATTGGGAGTTTGGGTTTTGAGGAGTCGACCCATTTTGGCACCTTCCAATCCCTCCATTGCTGCGTGTCCGCGCGGGTGGCCAGATTGCTGCCATTGTTACTGTAGCGGAACTGTTCCAAGAGGAGTTTTACTAAAGGTTCAGGTCTGAATTTCCTAAAAATTCAACTTATTTTGCTGTTTTCAGCTTGGTACTTCTTGTGCTTATTGCTGTATACTTGAGGTGCTGCATGTCATTTGTCTTTCTGTCCACATCATTGTGGTATCTTAAGAATAGGATTACATTTTTATATTTTTATTGCTGTTTTGAAATTACTATTTAAGGTAATTCATGGATTTATTATTTATAGTAGTTCTAGTAATTACTATTTTTAGTAATTCCTGATGTCTTTAAATTAAGTTAGTCTTAGCGGGATTAGGAAAGTGTTATTAGAGTTGTTCAGGAGTTGGAGTCCTTATTTAAGTGTCCTAATGGATTTGTCTTAAGTTCTAAAGCAACTAGGAGTTGTTTTGGGTCAACTTCCTAGTCAAAATCAGAGTCTGAAAGGGAACATCCGAATTAGTATTTTGATTCTATAAATAGAGTCATTGTAATTGGAGTTAAAGAAGAGTAATTTGGTGAAAAGTTTGGTTTAGTGAATTCTAGTTGTTGCCAGAAAATTTCTTTTTTTTTTCCCACTCTCTCTTACCTTCTTCTTCTAAATGACCTATTTCATCACTTTTTACCCTAACAGCAAGCATTCTTCTTGCTTGTCTATTCATATTCTTCATCTCTAATCACCCACAGCCTTCATTCAACCCCACAAAGCCCACTACCAGATCCCAAGTTGGTAAGGCATCATCTTGCCTTCAGAAATACAGTTATTGTTATGGGCCCGGGCGTAGGATCTTGTCACGGGTCGGTCCATGGGGAGAACCTCTAGTTTCCCCTTGTCCTTCCCTTTGCGTGTTGACCCTATCGTGGCGACCTAAGGGGTGATTTGTCCAAGAGATCACCCTAGCTCTCCTTTACTCTTCTCTTTGGCTGAAATTTTGGATCCCTTATTCAATAATAGCGGCTCCTTAAATAGGAGATTACAAGAGTCCTGCTCTTAGGGAGACTCCTTGCTGAATAGGGAGACCTCCAACTCTATCTTGATAAGATAAGACTAATAAGATAAGATAAGTCTCTCTTAATCCTAATCTAATAAGATAAGATAATCTCTCTTAATCCTAATCTAATAAGATAAGTCTCTCTTAATCCTAATCTAATAAGATAAGATAATCTAATCTACTATCTTAATAAGATAGGAATAACAAGATAGTCTAATATAATCTGCTGAATGGATAAGACTGTTGCTGCCGAATTGGATAGGATGAGAACACTGGATCATTGCTGCTGCTGTTCCCAATACGCGTCCACATCAGTTATTCCTTCCTTACCATTCTTCCCACATGGTAATATGAATGATAGCTCTCCAGTGCAACCTGCCCTTAGACCTGTGATCACATGTCTTCCATTGATGAAGCATGCCAAAAACTGCCAAAGTCACCCATTTGGGTCCAACCTATCTCATGAAGATATGCCAATTCGCTTCCTTATTTCTTTCAACAAGACCAAAAGGAACATCCTTACATTTAATATTAACATAATGCTGCACAAAACTGGATACAGTGTACTCATATATGGACGATAGGTAGATTTGAAGGTATTCAGTGGATAAATTCATGGGACCTGATGAGTATGAGTTTACTTTCTTCTTTAATCAGCTAAGGCAAATATCTTTTCAGAGCTATACTGCTTCAGAGCTATGATCTAACTAAATGCCTAAATATCTTTGTTAAGCAACCCCCCAGCATGCTATCCACTTCCACACTTGCTATATACTTCTGGATGGTTATACAAATTGTTAAATAACCCCCAGCCAAATTTCTTCTCTCTTTAAGACGTATGTAAACACTATTAGACTTGCATAAATGTTGAGCTCTTCTTGATTGAAGTGCTAATATTATAGGCATGTTACAGCTTCTGTTATTTGGAGATTATATAGGTTAGCTTCTAACCTGCTGAAAGCCTCAGGGAAAAATTCGAAAAATAACTGCTGGTGAAATTGATTTCCTATTCAAATGGGTCCTTGACCACTGAAGCCAAGGTTCAAAATATTGATATGTATTGGCCCGTATCGGCCGATGTGTATTGTATCGGGAGCTTCCCGATATGCCCCTACGGAGGGTGTATCGGGGTTTTGACCGGTTCAGGGGGTGGACGGACCTTAAACCGGCCCCTCTGAACCGGATTTGAAAAAAACAAAAACTACCAATACGCCTCTACCAGCGTATCGGGTGTATCAATATTTTGAACCTTGACTGAAGCTGCATTAACAAGAACAAGCTTTAATGGATTGCTGCATGCTACCATGAAGAATGGATGTTTTGTCTTCTTCTGGTCCTTTTTTCTGTTACTTTTTCAAATTAATCCAATCATATCTAAGTTTACGGAATATTGTGTATTGAGATCCACTTGCCTTGCAACTTATCTTCTTCCTATTTTTACACATTGCTTGAATTATGACCAGTTCACGATGGAGTTGGTTGGCAATGAACCCGGAAATGGACCTAAGTGTTACTCGTTGGATATGTCAAAAGACTTTATTCCCATGTGTGTATTCTCTGAGACAAGTCAAGGTGAGGATAATAATCCACTCTCTTGTGCATGTTTGTTGCAGTGTTGGAAATTAAGTGAAAAGTTTTTTATTGGTAACAGATCATAGGTTTATTAAGTGCAAAATAGGTATAAGAACTAGTGAAAACACAACAAGACCCTCCCCACTAGTATCAGCCCGGGCTAGTCCATCATCCTAATCTTCCCCAAAATGCATTATAGCCCCAAAACAAAAATGCTGCCACTTATACAGTGACCCCAACACAGCTCTCGTTTACTTGTTTATTAGCCCCCCCCCCTCCTGTGCCTGTGACAGGAGAATCAGACAATTTCCTGATATTTGATCCCTTTGAACACAATTTTTTTTTGAAAAAAGGTAAAGTAATTTTATTCAATGAGACAGCCAATTACAACAAGACTCAGGCCAATCTGTTTACTTCAAAACTGACTAGATCTTTTAAAACAACCTTTTAAAAAATGAATTTTTTGACCCATTACAAATTTGACACAAATTTTTAAGAAGGAAACAACTTGCAAAGATATATTTGACAAATAAAACTTAAAAAATTAGAAAATTCAACCAGAGATTTGTCAGCTATCTGTGTATTGGCCATAACTTGCTCAATTCTTATCCAGATTGTATGATATTTGGCTTATTTATTATTGAATAGATAATTGAATAAGCGTTCTCATGATACCAAGTTAAGCCAAAAATGCAAGTTTTGACATCTCAAATTGAGGTAACAAGTAGAGAAATTAACTTTAGGTGGGTTCTCTTTGATTTTTAGCTACAGCTTAAGCAATTAACATACAAGTTCAAATATTAGGTATTAGTGTATTACAAGGGCTTAAGCTTCTATTCCTCCATGGAGTAGCATAGGTAGTAACTCGGGGTTCAAAGCATCACAACTGGACAGGAAAATTAAGATTTTGGTACTCAGAGGTTTTCTTTTCAGAAAGGGAGGACCATCCCTTCTGATCTAACATGATAATCCCGTTCTCATGGATTATGGATAATCTGGCCAAGTCATGTTAGGTGCTCTAGGGTGAAGTGGTTGTGAAATCCTTTATTATTCATAATCATTGTTGCGTATTTCTCCTACTTTCTTTTTTATAGAATGAAACAGGGAGGTTATACTTGCATTCTGAGCCTTATTTTCTTCACTAAATTTTCCTGTTATTCATCAGAAAAATGTACAAACCTCCTACAATTTGATCTGGATATAAATATGAGATGCACATAGTCATGTTAATGTGCAACGCACCTTCTGCATCAGATGAATTCTTCCTGAGATTTTAGTTTGATTTATAAAGATATAGTAATCTTTTATTGTAGAACTTTCAGTTAATAAAGGTTAGTTTTAGAAAACCCCTGTCCTTTGCAGGAAGGGTTGCCATGGAAGGTAAAGTGCTACATAAATTTGACATGAAGCCCCATAATGAAAATATTGGGGATTATGGGAAACTTTGCCGTGAAAGGACAAACAAATATATGGTTAAAACTAGACAAATTCAGGTACAGTTTGCCTTACCTTCCTCTATTATTTTCTTTACATTTTTTATTAGTTTAGAAATTCAATATTTGACTTTTCTCCCATTTAATTCTACCTCATTTTAAGGTGATTGATAATGATCGTGGAGTGCATATGAGGCCTATGCCTGGGATGGTTGGATTACTAACATCTGGATCCAAGGTACTTATGTGGCCCTTTTTTGTGTATAAACTGTATAATTACTTAGTATTGCCACATTGAACATGCTCATTAGTGCTAACTCTATATTCCTGGTTACATGCACAAGAGTATATTTTCTAATTGTTATTGCTATCACCATATTTATGAGGAGGCTTCTACTGTTTTGAGTATAGGACAAGAAGAAAACAGTACCAGTTAAAGGATCAGACTTGAAAAGATCAAGAAGAGACCGTGGAGAAATGGAAGAGATTATGTTTAAGCTCTTTGAAAGACAACCAAATTGGACACTGAGGCAATTGATCCAAGAGACTGACCAACCTGAAGTATGTTCTCAAATTCTACTTGTACAATTCAATGCATGCATTGCGGGCCCAGTTTTTAAATCAGTTTTGTCCCTTTAGAGCCCGGTTTATTTCTTGTTCCTGCAATGTATATAAGAAACCAAGCTCCCCACCTTTAAATCTTTGATATAATTCTCTTGATGATATTTTTATGAGTGATTTTCTTGATTCATACCCACTTCAATATGCTTTACATCTTTAAAACAAATGATGAAAGATAGTTCTATTAGTAGAGCATAAAATGGATTTCCCCTCTGCTTGAACTGCTCAAATGAGGGGGAGAAAATACAGGGAAAACGCATTCTATTGTTGTACCCTGGGATCAGGGCATAGTTTTCAAGGCGCCAAGGATATGTATTTTTTAGTGAAAAATACATATCCTAGGTAGCTCCCTAGGTTCCATAACCATCTTTCCTTAATAACTATCCATAATTTTCATAAGAAAATTATAAACTTCATGTTTATGTCTAGAAAATCAACATATTTATGAGAAGAAAAATAAGAAAGAAAAGAAAATTCAATAAATATGGGGACTGAACCCCTATTTTTGTTATAGGAAAAGAAGAAAAGAAAAGGTGGAAGAAGAAGAAGAAGAAGAAGAAGAAGATGTGGAGGAAGAAATGTGTTGATTAGACAAAACTTTAAGTTTTTCCCTTACTTATTGGTTCAAATTCTGAAGTCTTTGAGGGTTCAATACAGAAGTTAGCAATGTTTGTGTTGATTAAACCCTAACAAATAAGAAAATAATAAAAAGAAATTAGCTTATAAACACAAAAATGAATATTTTTGTTTAATAATGTCTATTTTAACAATATAAAAGTATTTTATAAGACAGTATACAAAACTGCTAGGCAACTGGGCGAGGCAAGCCTCTAAGGGCGCCTTGTCGCCTAGGCATCGCCTTGACAACTATGGATCAGGGCTCCCATATCTCCCCATCTCATCTCTAACTAGCAGAATGCAATGTTGTTGGCAGATCTAGGAAGCTACCTGTATGAGCCGTTAGCCCATAACCAACATCTTGGATTATATTATGTGATGCCTAAGAGCCCAAGGGCCTGTACTATTAGATGATAACTATCCTATTACAACTTGGCAACCTTTAACAAAAAGCCAACTTAAGCCCCCGAAACAGTGAAAGTAGTTCAGCTCTTGCCTACCCCACTCATGAAGGTCTTGTATTTCCAGGAGAGCATTATCAAATTCAGTTCACCATTCCTTCCTATGGAACCAACTAAACTTGAACAGCTGTCTTCTTTGGGGGGTAAAACCAGCCACCACTTGCCATTTCCTAAGGGTGGTCCATAAAAAGTTAAAAACACCTTTGGACTCATCTCTAGTTGAAACCTGATGAGCAACCCTTACTATGATCAATTAGAGAATTTGTGACAAGCCTTTTGCTCTCAAAAATTATGGAGCTTCTCTGACACCAAAACTAAACAGGATTGCAGCTCCATGGTAAGGGTTTCCTCCTTACCACAGTAAAACTGCACAGGGAGCTTCTCCCCTTTACATATTTACATAAAATAAAGGAGGAAACCCTTGAAACTACAAATTCCTCTTCATTTTTTATAAAAAGAAAACAAGGTGGTTTCTTTCTCTTGGGGTTTTTTTTGCTTCATGCAAGAAGAGTTACATAGTGAGCTACCCCAGGACATCTTTGTTGGAACCGTGACCAGTGTGAGAAAACCTGGAGGAGAGGTGAGAAAATCTCCAGCAGAAGTAGGAGATCAAAGGAAATGCTGTCCATAGAACTATGTAGTGGATAAAGTCAGGATAAGTGTTGCACAAAGGGAAATTTTTATTTAAATTGCTCATAGAATAGAATGTTGGACAATTAAGAAACAACTCATCCAGAAGATGCCAACTGGCTCATTGGTAAAGTCTCTGGCTGGTTGTGGTGGAGATTTGGGATCAAATCCCACCTTCACCAGGATTGGGGGGTTATGGGTTTGGAGGAGCTACCCCAGTTGTGTAGCCCCATGAAAAAAAAATATAAAAAAAAAACAGCTCATCAACAGAACAGCTGCAACTGAGATGAGGATATTAAATGGATAAGTAATATGAATAGGAAGAGTAATATTAGAAATGAATACATCTATTCCGACAAGGCGACAACTGATCCATAGAATAACTTTAGCTGAGATGATATTGAATGGATGAGAAGTGAAACTTTAAGGATAAAATTAGAATGAACACATCTATGAAAACCTAAGGTCTGCCCTAAAAAGCAACAAAATGAGATATAGGTCTATGAGACCACATTTAATCATGTGCTTCAAAGACACATCGATTGTAGTAATAAGAAAAGACTTGAAGACCATTAACAGAAGATTTGGCCCTAGACTAAAGTAGTTTAAGGAACATTCATGTAACCAACTCCAAATATTTGGGATAAGGCTAAAGTTTAGTGAAAAAACCTTGAAAGGAAAATTGTGGTTTCCAATACTGCAGATCAACTACGTTTTGTTCTAATTAATCTTTCGTAATCCAGTCTTGGATACAATTTCTACACACACCTAACTAATATTCATATGGTAATAAAATCTTACAGTCATAGAATAATGAGTAATTTCTATAAAGTATAGATTAGAATATGATTGGTCTGTCATGTCATGGGAAACTTTTTATCCAATAGAACATGCTGCATATTTTGTACCATTTGGACTTCATAAAGGCATAAATGATTCCATGTTTTATTTGTATCTTTCTAATGCCTATCAGTATGATACGGAATAAAATATGGTCATCCCATTTCTTTATAGGCTCAAACACAGATTTTTTTACGAACCACTACACTTTGCAACTTTGGTTGATCTTTGATTGATCATATTAAAAACGACCTAAATTTGTTCATAAATTTATGACCTTATGATGTAATGAGACACATTAACCAAGAATTTATTTTTCATTTGTCTGCACTCCTAACAAAGTTTTTAATTCATCTATTTACAGCAATTCGTGAAAGATATACTTAAGGACCTTTGTATCTACAACAACAAGGGATCAAATCAAGGAACCTACGAGCTAAAGCCTGAATATAAGAGATCAGGTGAGGAAGGGAATCCTGAGTAGCCTGACAACCAAAAGGAATGGGCTTGATTGTCTGACCTTAACCAGAATATGAACTCTTCAAAGGTTCATTTTTGCTCATAGTTTTTTTTTTTTTTTAAGCTTAACGAAAGTTCAAATTAACATGATGGGCAGAAGTAGCTGAGGTTATTCCAAAATGTCAGGTTTCCTTTTTTTGAACCTTCAGGTCATGCTTAGATTTTCTTTTATTTTTTATGACCTCACTCTGGGTTTGGAGGTTAGAATTTCCACTATAGTAAAGAGTTGATAATATTTCCGTGGTAATACCATTCTGCAAGGCACTTTGAGGCAGAGCATTTATCTTTGTTCCTTGTTTTCACCCCTTTCTTTCTAAGAGAAAGCCTTCCTCGAACATGCTATTACAAATTATGTTTTTCTTTACAACCAACCATCCATGCCAGAATTCTTTCAGAAATTACAAAAGCATTGATGCAGGTGGCGAGCAACTTATTCAAATATTCTTAACTGTGTTTTGCCCGTTTCTTATGTACTTTGAAAGGCATTTAGTAAAAACGTATCAAAAATTTTCTTACTGCAAACGTGAACCATCCATTCCAGTCTTCCAGATTTGTTGGAGAAATGTTCAAATTCTCATCGTCTCATAACCACTTAACTATGAGTTCAAATCTGCGCCTCACCCGTTCTCGCCCCACAAATGCCCCACACGCCCGTAATGCGCCACCTGTCCCTTCACACGGCTTCCGCTTGTAGCGCGTGCGGGGCTAACGGGACATGCTTCTTCTTTCCGTTTAATGTCCCTTCACATAGAAGCTCGTCCTTCTACTTCAATCGAGAAATTAAAGTTCCTGACAGTAATATCAGAAAAGACCGCTATTTCATGCCCCTGCCCTTCGGCAGTTGTCGTAGATCTCTCGTCCTCTGTTTGATTGCAGATTATAATTTTTAAGCAACTTTTTCTTAGAATTTCAGATGGCTGTTGACGTTCATTCCCATTTTCATCTTGCGTCCAACATCAAATTCTGCATTAGCTCTGCTCAATTTCCCCTGAAAACTAATTAATAGATAAAAAACCCTGCAACCCCAAATTCCAGTCTTCATTCAAGATGGGTCTATCAAGTCTCCCTGCACCATCTGAAGGAGTTCTCTGCGTCCTTGTAAATACAGCCCTCTCAATCTCAATCTTCAAAGGCGTCCTTCAGTCCATTCTTCACATTATCATCATTATCGTCGCCATCAGATTCCTTTGAGACGGCACCACCAGAGCCCTTTGAGTTTCGTGTAACACCGTCAAGTACTTTCATGGAGTTCCGATGTGGGGTTCCAGCCATTCGCTTCATCTCTATTTTTGACGACAATTGCTCTGACCATGAGTGTTCTGTCTGCTTGACACGGTTTGAAACGGATTCCGAGATAAATCACCTGTGCTGTGGTCATTTCTTCCACAAGGTTTGTTTGGAGAAGTGGTTGGATTATTGGAACATCACGTGTCCTCTGTGCAGAACTCCTCTGATGCAAGAAGAAGAACATGGAGAAGAAGAAGAAGAAGAAGAAGCGTCTTCTTGCATTTGGTAGACACTGGAGACTCACTGGTTCGTATTGGGTGGGGGGTACTGCTGAATGTGATGGCACTCATCTCATCTGGATTAGTGTGTACATAGATGTATGTCTGGATTAGTGTGCACACGCTACAAGCGGAAGCCATGTGAAGGGACAGGTGGCGCACTACGGGCGTGCGGGGCGCATATTTGAACTCCTTAACTATGGTACAGTTGGGAGTTGACTTAAGTAAAATGCTGCATCATTTTGGCCATCCTCTGGATCATTGACTAAAATGGCCCTTGAGTTTACCGAGGGTACATATTAAAATGCGTGCAGCAGCGTGACTCGTTAATTGAACAAATTTGTGTAAATAGAGGTATCCTGTATTGACTGCTGAGAACATCTCTGTGTTTAAATTCTGATTGGTTTTATTGACTATGGATTCGGTCCTCACAAAATCATCTTCACACCGTGTTAAAGCCGTCCATCGAGAACATGTCTGTATTTCTACTTTTTTATTGATGGAGGGATTCCTATTGCACAGTATCCCCGTGCAGTGTGCTACAGCCACTTGCAGCTGTGCATTGGGAGCATCTCCCATCAAAATACAAAAACCTCCTTTGAAGTTTTTGACAATCATAAAAGCCTCCACTATAGTTTTATTTTAACAAATGCCTCTCCTGAATTTTTAAGAAATTCAACAAAAACCTCCCTTCCGTCATTGTTTTAGACGAAAAACGTTAGATTGATGCACCAGTTTTTTTCAAATATACATTTTACTTTTTTATAAATTATTTTATATACAAAATTACTGAAATAATTCCATTTTAACTCAACAAAAAACATATTTCAGTAATTTTAGTAATTTACTGAAATGATCATTAAAAGAGGTTTTTCTTGAGTTAAAATGGGGTTATTTCAGTAATTTTGTATATAAAATAATTTATAAAAAGGTAGAATGGGTATTTGGAAAAAAATGGTGCATCAATCTAACGTTTTCCATCTGAGACAATGACGGAAGGGAGGTTTTTGTTAAGTTTTTCAAAAGTTTAAAGGAGGTATTTGTTAAAATGAAACTATAGGAGAGATTTTTATGATTGTTAGAAACTTTAGGGGAAGTTTGTTATTACCCTGAGAACAAAAAAAATGGGAAATTCTACTTTGCTTGTTACACACATCTTGTGTGTAGCAGATAAATGCCTGTTATTGTCAAGTTAGTACCCAATATTTAAAAAAGTGTCAAGTTGGTCCAAAATACGTTAAGTATTATATATAAAAAAAAAAAAAAAACAAAAATGTCCTTCACCTATCATCTAATTTTCTTATAAGATGAATGGACAAAATAGAGTAAACAATGACATGAAGAAGAAACCGAGTCCTCAGGACCCATTAAAGGTACTCAATAGCTTCAACAACGACGATAGCAGTAATACTGTCTTTCGGAAAAATGCTGCCAAACTCGCAAACATACATTCCGAGGCTGCAACTTCTGGTCGGACATTCAATATTCATGTGAGTTTGTAAGAAATCCCTTTTAAAAGGCATCGACCCATGAGAGGATCTCTGGTTTAGAAGATTTATGTTTACAAGGCATCTCCTTCACTTCAGCTCCAGTCACCATTCACCGTCTCTCCATGGATTCATTTAGAAAAGGCACATGGCACAATCGAAGAATCTTCTCTTCACACCAATCCTTTCTCTGTGGCTCAATTCCACTGTCAGATTTCATCAGAACGTCTCTCGTCTCCTTCCCCTTCTCTCTGAGTCTCAACCACCCCTTAATTCCTGTTCTCCTGGTGTCTCTCTTGATAAAGTCACATCATTTCATCTTTGTTTGTTCTTCCCCTTTTCCGTTTTCTATTGCATTACTTCTATTTTGTTTTTTTTTTCTGAAGTAGTCCATATTTAATTTCTTCATGACAAGGATTCCCATGGATTGATGGGTTGAGTTCCGATAGGACCTGCAATACGAAACAATCCCTAGAGGGTTTTATCATTTGGGTTCTAATGGGTACTCTTCAATTTTGTCTAATTTCTTGCGTGGTGATGATTTTGGAAGGTGGTGGCTTCTTTGGGTTTGGGCGGCAGTGCTTCAAGGGTACAGAGACAACAACAATCACTTCTTAGCGACAATTTCATCTTCTCCAGCGGCGGCGATGGAGTGAAAATAGAGACAAAGGAGAGAGAGAGAAAGCTGAGAACTGATTTAAAATTCGGAAAATTTAAGGTTATTTAGATTAACAACAATCACTCCGTGGCGGTACACAAAAAGAAAGAAGTTGCCAGAGGCCATCAGGAAGTAAAGATCCTCACCCGAAGGAACGACTGGAAATAAAAATAAGATCTGTAAAGCTGTTTGCATTTGAATCTCTTAGTCCAGTTCTGCGATTTCACTGTCTTGCTTTTAATCGTTGAGCAACAAATTAAAGATGATTTGTTGAGCAAAAAATCTACCAACTTAACACTATTCCCAACCCCCCAAAAAAAGAGATTGGAATTTATTTGCCCTCCGAAAAAAAAAAACAAAAAGGTGAGGTATTCCGCAAAAATCTACTGACCGTTCTAGAGCAGTATCTTCTGCGTTGAATAATAACACATTCCGACATGATTTAACAAGGTCAAGTACGTTTCTTTTTCTTTTTTTGTTCCCTCCCTCTGGGTTCAAAACCAACCACTTAGCTTGATCGTCAATTCTAGATTTCTAGTTCATGGAAAATTTCACAAGCCTAATTTCACATATTGGAAGAGAAGAATAGTTCAAAAGATGATCAAGGTAATGAACGATTAAAATCTAAAAATAGTTTCATCTTGTTCCCCAGTTAACCTACACTGCTACTCTTCAGATTATGAGCCTAAAACATGACCAATACTGAATAACAAGACCCAGTCTCGAAATTGATCACTGGCATGCTCAAATGGAAATTTTCAATGAAGCAAATCAACATAGAGAAAGAAAGAAAAGAAAGAAACCCTACACTTTAACTACTCCCCTGGCGCGGAGACACCCTGCTTCAGCCTCTCTCTCTTCATCTTCTTCTTTGAAACAGGCTTCTTCTTCCTTGGTGGAAGGGCCTTTTGAGCATACATGTAGAGAGCATAATTCCCAACAAGGAAGACCAGTAGTAGCCCCACGACCACAAGCAGTACTATCAATCCTGGGTTGAAACCTTTTGCTTCGGCATCCTTCATTACATTTCCCTGTTCATTTCACAGTAGATGATGGATTATAAAACCTTTTATGCACAAAAACGAGAAAAAACACATGGATAATAATAACAATTCAAGAACAAGAAACAATTCAGTAAAGCATAATATAGCATGGCTCCAAGCCTCTAACCTATCTCCAATTAGGATCTAAAACAAGAAGAGCACCTATCAAGAGGTTTACAAAACTTCACAATTTTTAATCATTTCTGCTATCCCACATTCAGAATGTCTCTAGTTGAACCATTAAGTCATCCAAATTCCAGACACAGTACATCAGTTCTCATTATAATTACATTTGGGTTTTCCCTAGCATTCAATAAGTGTCAGCTTGTAATCTAAAATGGAGCTATCACGGGATTACTAATAAAACCTGGATGCTAAATACCACCAAAAATCCTCAACTCCCCCCCCCCAAAGTTTGAGATTATGCCATGGACAAATGAAAGCTGGTTTACATTGGTAAGACTGTATAATATTAGTCTCAATATCCCCAACTATAGTTTGGATTTCATCATCATTTGAGGAGTTCCATCCTTTATTTAAATGCTTATGATAATCTTTAAGCAACGATTAGAACTGGGTACAGAATCAAGGAACAAATTCTGCAAAATTTTCAGTTTCTGCTGTTTGGTTCATTTTAGTGGAATCCAGGGACTAGTTCATTTCAATCTCACAGAAATGAATTAGGAGTGGTATTCAATTTTCTTTTAACTGCAGTAATAAAAACACGACCTTACACATTCCAAGGATGAAACTGACCCAACATATATCACCTCATGATCTTCAATGCCCTGAATAGATTTCAAATACCTACCTAGCCATTTGTTCACAGTTTCACACACACACACACACAAAAGCCTTCCCAGTCTAAGAGTTATAATGCCTTCAAAAGCAAAATGTAAACTACATTTTCATTTCTTGGTTTTCTCAAGAATATCCTGTTATTGGCGTCAATCTCTCAAACTTTTTTCTGGAGGGGGGGAGGGACCTAATATGATCCCAACTAAAGAGCATATATATATATATATATATATATATATATGTTCTCAAGTTCTATTTACTTTGTCTTCGGTGATCTTCAAGCTGATTTTTTTCTCTTCTTTTTGATCAGTAAGCAGATTTTTCATTTTTGCTTGCATAAACAATATTAACAGAGAAATAAATAATTGCTAATTACAGCTTTTAGCTGTTAGTGATGCTGCTCAAGGCACACATTTGGGTTCTTGGGGCAAATTGACTGAAGCAACTGCTGAGCCAGTTCAGCAATTTTCAGCTCTTGCTCGTAAGTGCTTCTTTGCAACTCTGGGTCATTGGACTTCCTTGAGAGATCATTTAAACAAGGAACATTTCTTTCCAAAAGAAGAAGAAGAAGAAGAAGAAGAAGAAGAAGAAGAAGAAGAAGAAAAAGTTGTAGATCCAGTTTGCAGTAACACCATATTTCTATCTCAAACTACTCATTTCCTACTCCTTCCTCTAGAATGTAATTCAAGTAACACAAAAAAATATAGTGAAACCAAAGGAACATTCCACTGGAAAATAAATTCATAATTGAATACTATAATGTTATCATCCTTATCTTCTTTACAAGTTTCTTTCTTGTCAATTGCCTCAACATTCACAACTATTTACCTTCCGTACCTTATCTTCGATGTTCCAGTTCCAAGCAATACCAAACAATATAAAATTAAAGCGAATCAGAAGAGTGCAGGTTATTAGAGGATACTAGGATAGCACCATTGGATAAACTAGGAAATCAAAGTATTCTTGTAGACAGAATTGTCTTTGCAACAAAATTCTGTCTTGTGGGTCTGGGTTATGATACATCTGCATCAATTTACACTTTAATGGTGACACTGGATAAGACCATAAATGAGATCTTATGGAGATATAACATCCTAGCTGTCTCAACAATCTTGGAAATTCATAACAAACAGAGAAGTTTTTTTTTTTGGTTCTAAAATGTAAACAAGATATAAAAATGACAAATTTTGAGGCATAAAAATATTTTTAAATGGTAAATGGATGAGCAGAAAACATAACATGAAGAAAGTAAAAATTTCTAACAGACTATGGGACTGGAGTCAATGTCAGGATGATATTATGACAAAACCCTTATAACTTGTGGCGATGCAAAGGTGCAATGCTGTAATATGAAAACATAACTGGACAGCTGAAAAGAACTAGCCATTCACTCAGAAAATTGCCAATGCACTCATTACCCAGGTACTGAAAATGGCAAATACATGTAATATTTTTCATATAACAAAACCTAGAAGATTTGGATGAGCATTCTAAAGAAGGATTTGTAACCCCAAAAAAAAAAAAGAAAGAAAATAGTTCTCCCATTTAACTTCAGTTCAATTAGATCCAATTCACCAGACATTGTGGTACACCAACTTTGGTATCCTGTAGGGAACTATACATGCATGCATCTATCATTGACAATAGGTAAATCAAAACATCCAAAGAACCACATGCAAAATAGATGTACAATTCGGCAGGCTCGGAATTTTTTCAAATTGGACTATCTGATTTGCACCCCTAATATACAATGTTTGGAATCCTTCTCTGAGACAGTATACTAACTCTAAGTTAGAAAAAAAAAAAAAAAAAACACCCAAGAAAACGATACTGCAAGGATAAGGATTGCAGAACATAATATGATCTACTATAGGTTGAATTGGTAAATGATAGAACCTGAAAATAGAATATTACTAAAACCAAGCTAACTAATTTGGTCCATAAACTCTTTAGACTTCTAAGTTATAGCTACAATGATGCCAGTGGTTGGATGGTCATAGAGTAATTCAAAATTGTTTATAAATTCAAGTTAAGAATACCATCAGTATAACTATCACTCATCCTGAATGACTCCATATCTGATGAAAAAGATAAAACCTGTCAACATGCTACTTTATTTACAAAGAATTTCCAGTCCTTAACCATAATAATCTTTTCACCCATTTGCTCCAGTTGAGGAGAAGACAAATGGAGAAGCAACTAGAGATGAATCCACAATTCATGCGTTGAATTTGCCTTTATTTCACTTGTAAAGAAAGGGTTTCCATCCCGTGATTAAGATCTATATATATATATATATATATATATATATATATATATATATATATTGTAAAAGGTAAGGTATTTTATTAAATCAAATAACAGTACGAAGGAGCCTAGGCCAGTAAAGGCTGCCTAGAGCCACCTCAGATTACGAATGCATCCAAGTCTGAGAACTAAACAACAATCTCAAATTCTGATCTATATATTTTACAAATAAAAAATCAGGAAAAAAAAAGAGTAAAAAGAAGGTTAAAATGCAACCACGCCACTCTGTACAGTTCACCTCTCATATATTAAACAGAAAAGCTATTGTTACTGACAGCACTGCTAATACGAAACAAATGACAGAATCAGGGGAAAAGAGGCAAGAGAAGGTTGAAATGCAGCCACGGAACTTTGCGTGGTTCGCCTCTCATGCATTAAACACAGAGGCTATAATGCTATATTGCAGCTAAACCAGTGCTAAGAGTTAAAAACGCCAGAATTAAATGCATGTAATGCAACCCTTAACCGGTGCTAAGAACAGAACTCAGTATCGTGAAATATCAGAGATAGATAAAAAATAAGTTCATCGAGCAAGCTTATAGTTATACGACATGAATTTTGATATAATAATCTAATAACAAAAACTCAAATAACTCGGGCAAAAACTTACAGCATAACCAGAAGTGGAATAATACATTCTGTGCTAAAATTGCAATATGATCATTCAAGCTTAAACGTAATCGGAGAAAAAAAATAACAGATTCAGATAAAGCAAATATTGATGAACAGAAGAAAAAAGAGAGAGAGAGAGAGAGAGAAACAAAAAACACGAGCTCACTATGAGAGCGGATCTGAAGACTATGTAATTCCTAGAGTTTTGCACCAGAATCCCGCAAGAAAAAAATATATATTCGATCAAGAAAAAGAATGAATATGATTCGAATTTAGAAACGTACCCCGTGCTCAAATGATGGGGGAACCTTATCAGAGAACTCGAAATCCTCAGCCATTGGTAAGAAACAGAGAAACAAGGCCGACCTAAAGTAGTGTAAATTCAACTGCGGAAGTCAACGAAAATCAGGAATTGAGAGATTCAAAACGGGTTAAATTGCAGGTAGCTGAGATGGGAGAGGTCGATGAAAGACAGATCGACCTCCGCTCTTCTCTATGAAAAATCTCAAGGAAAATGCATGGGTGAAACGGAAAAGAACCAGATCTGATGGAGAGAATACCTGAGAGAAGGGGATGAAATTGTAGGAAAACAAGGTTTTTTTTTCTATTGTTTTTATTGCCCGCGGCAGGGGTAATGCGGTAGATGGCAATCGGGCAATGCTTTTGTATGGTACGCGGCTCGTAGTATCCGACACACTGAGTCAGCAAATCAAATAAACAGGTGCTAGTGCTACACGATCAAACATATTTGTAATTCACGGCTGCAAGTTTTGTGAGGATAGTGTAAGTATGAAATCTGGATTCCTCCTTTGTGTCTAGGGATGGAATTATTTAAACAACCTAGATTATTTCTAGAATGTTCCCTCTTTTAGAAGGATGAAGATCAAGTACTTGCTATTTACTCTTTATCTAGCTTTGAAAGGTGAGAGACTAAGAGCGCACCCCATTTAGCTCGATTGGTAAGGTATTTGGAGTCCGGATCATCTGCTGTTAAAATACATTCCAATACTCTACCAACATAATCTCACATCACACATCTTATACATGGTAGGTCTCAGTCTCATAGTGAGATGTGTGGTGTTAAATTAAGTTGGTAGAAGGTTGGAACGTGTTTTATTGGCAGGAGATCTCAACTCAGATATTTGACTGGTTGTAAGTTTAGATTAATGCCCTATATGCACATCCCAGCATGCATTGTAAGCACCTCCTCTACTTATCATGGGGAGATGTTCCCATTACATGGCTGGGATGTGTTGTGGGATTCACTCTGTGGGGTATTAATGTGAACTCATTGGTAGTAGAGATTTATTTGAGATTTGATTCCAACCTTCACTAGAGTTAGGGGTCATGGGATTCACTCCTTGGGGTCCTCACTAGGGGTGTCAATTGGATTGGATTTGGTCCAATCCGATCCAGTCCAATGTGAGTCCATTATAAATGGATTAGGTTCAATCCAATCTAGTGAATGTTTTGGATCAATTTGGATTGTTCCAATTCAATGTTTGGACCATTCAATCTGTTCAAATTCATTTTGATTTAAATTGGTTTCAATCCAAACCTGGTCCATTGACACATATATTCTTATCTTATATCAATGGACTAAATATTGGCTTAATCCAACCCAATCCAATATAAATTATTACGGATGGACCATGTCCACTTTAATCTAATAAATATTATGGATTGGATTGGTCAAATCTAATATATCTTATTGGTCCATCTATTCATCTAAATTGATTTTAGATTGGATGAGATCCAATCTAAAACCGGTCCATTGACACCCTTAGTCCTCACACCATCATCACAATAATTGTAGCCATAGATTGGAAACATCTTCCCAGGGATGAAAAATATATTAGTACAAGGATGTTAAATGCACAGTTGTAAGTGTCGTGAAGACGATGTGAGGATGAGACTTGCGAGGATTGAACCTGGTCTCATTTAGCCAAAAAAATAAAGAACAAAATAATTTCGTGGTCTCATTAAGCCAAAAAAATAAAGAACAAAAGGGTTTTTATTTAACTCTGGAGAGCAGTTTGTGCAAAATTCATTTTTCATAAGGGGCATTATTCACTTTTCTTTATTTTTTAACTAACAGTGTCTGATCTGGTACTTCAATTTAATTTTATTGCTTGCGTTTTATTTAAATTACTTGTGTTGATTTGAGGGAGGTATCTGCGTTTTAACGGTGTCTAATTTGGTACGTTCATTTACAATTACTGTGTTTATTTAGATATTGTATCCGTAGGGACCTCTGTTTTATTTGTTTTAGTGACAGTTGGGGAAGAGGTAACCCCCGGTTCTTTTGCATTGTAGCTCATTCCCTTCTAAAAAAAGACTAATATAAGTTAAGGGTAAAGGTATAAATTGGCATTGTATAATTTGTATTCGAAGAAGGCAATTTTGCCCTCAAATTGAAAAGAAGGCCAATTTAGATCATAGACTTCAAGAAAAAGGTCGATATATAATGCTTGGTATTAGTGATGTCCTTTATAATTTGTTAAATAATGAATAAAATAATAGGAAATGCTGATATAATATATAATTATAAATGTTAAATAAAATAAAAAATTGTTTAATATATAATCATAAATGTTGAAAATAATATATAAATTTGAAAATTTCTATTTAAAAAAAAAATAATAAATGGGCCCCACTTGAAATTTTCTTTATGAAAAAAAAATAATAAATGGGCCCACTTGAAGATGTAAGTCTCTCTCTCTCTCTTTTTCTTCTTTTTCTTCATGCTTTCATTTGTCTTCGTTTGCCACTACAACCCAAACCAGTCACGGTGATTTGACCTCTCACCAAACATCCCATTCAGCCCATATAAATTCAAAATTCAAGGGAAAATTCTCGACAATTACCTTGTACTTTATGTCAAGTACCAATTTAATACCCGAATTTTAAAATGCAACAATCTAGGATCCCAACTTTCATTTTATGACAATCTAATACATAGTATTAACTCACTGTTAAGTGTCATGAGAAAAGACATAAATTCCCTTTAAGTTTCATCTAATTTTTACTGATCATCGTCTCCATCGTTAAACACCGCCACTGTTCCCCACCACCAAAGAGAAAATCAAAGAAAGAAAACCAATGTTAATAGAGTCAAAACAAAACAAAAGTTCACCACCGCTGTTCCCGCACTATTCACCGCCACTGTTCCAGTCTATAAACACTGTTTCGGTCCGAACCATGGTTTCCGCATCATACTGTTCATCGCCACTGTTTTGACCTCCTACTTATGATTTGATATTTGTTGTGATTCTTCGATGGAAACTTTTTTCTTTGAAAAACTATAAGTAAATAAAAGCGAACATAATCCTCACCAATGAGAAATATAACCCTTTTATGTACACTGTAAATAAGCACGTTATATATATCAAACTTAATTAAAGAATAATCCTCACGATTCACCAACTAGTTGCAAAAAAACTACAAACGGCCCCATGGGTGGTATGATATCGGGAGGCATCAACAGTGGTGGGTCGATACTCGGAGGCCTAGGTGGTATTTGATCCGGCGGTTGAGGTGGCACTACATCCGGCGGCTTTGGTATCGGAATGTCCGGAATGCTCAGAGACGAAATTGGGGTCCTGGAAATTCCGGCCCAGGATTAGGCCTCGACGGACGACGGTATCTAAGATGGAGGAGCAGGAGGAGGATTGGGGATCCCTACTTCACTTCAGGCGGCAGCGCGATTTCGATATTCAGAGCTGTATGAGTTGCAGGCACCTCTAGTAGAAAAGAGGATGGCTTCGAAGTTGGCCTCGATGGTAGCTCTGGAGGGCTTGTCGCATGTGGATCAGATGAACCGAGGGCAGCTAACACATGATGAGGCGGACGTGGGTTGGGTTGGTCTACAGCAGGTGGCTTACACTGTATCTCAAGGAAACTGCTCTGCAAGAATATGTGAGAGAGGAGATGGAGTAGTGGAGTTTCGTTGCAACTGATGAATTCAACATATAGAGAGAGAAAGAAGATGATTAACAATGTATTTTTTAATGATAATTTTGATATTTTCAAAATTCTTAAATAGCATTTGAGGTTACGTGATATACATAAGTAGCGGTCCATTAAAATTGTCACAAAATGACAATTTAAATATTAAATCGTCGCATTTTAAAATTCAAGTACTAAATTGACACTCAACCTAAAATACAAGATACCTATAAAATTTTTTTCCAAAATTCAACATAGACACAAACATCAGAAGTTTGAATAGTTAACTAGACATAGTATCAAAATATTAGGGAACCATAATTAATGAAGTTGTCGGAAGAGCATACTTACTTCTAAAGAGTTGATTCTCCAAGCTTCCTCGCACCATGTATTTTATACACAAGAAGCCGGTGCTCGTCCTCGCAACAGTATCCTATCAGCTTCACTAGATGTGGATGCTTCAATTGCCCAAGAAAGATCACTTCCGTCTATAACAACATTCAAATGAGATGAAGCAGACCATATCAGACATGTAATATTAAGATTAAGATTTAAAGAAAAGGCAAATAATCATTTAATGATCAGCGAATTATTTTATAAAACTATTTAATGTTCAGCTGAATCAATCTTATTCGAGCTTATCCATTCTATATTTCTATCCAACGCCATTCGTCAACCAAATAGATTTCGAGAAGACAACAAGGGAGTGATATAAAATGGATTCTTACTAGCCATTCCCTGTGACCTAGCGTGCCTTCCAAGTTCATCAGCTTTACAGCCACAGGCTGAGCCTTTAATCCAGGTTTGAGCTTGCCATCAATGAACACTTTCTGAACCGGCCCAAATCCCCCTTCACCGAGCAAATTACTTGTTGAGAAACTCTCCATTATCACCTTCAGCTCTGCGAGAGTAAAGACGTGAAGTTGGATCCTATGAGAAAACTCGAGATGTCATCGGTCGAGAGCGATGGGCGAGAGGCTTATATCCTATGGTAGTAGGATTGGTTTGGATTGCTGTGGCAGACGAAGACAGAGGAAATCATAAAAAAGAAGAAGAAGAAGGGGAAGGGGAGAGAGAAACAGAGAGAGCACATTTACCATTTCAAGTGGATTCTACCACTGTTTTCAAAATTGGACTGGACCGGAAAAACCGAGATTCGATTACCTGACCGGTTTCGTTTTCCTTCAAAACCGTTTTTCTCCCCAAAACTGTTGATTTTGGTAAGCAAACCGCTGAATCAGCCGATTAATCGTTCGAACCGTTTGAACCGTTTTGACCGTTTTCCAAATTTTTAATTTTTTTGTCAGAACGGGCCAGCCATTTGAATAGAACAGTCGGACCATTCGAACCGATAACCGGACCCCTGACTGATTCGGTCACCAGTTCGTTTTTAAAAACCATAGATTCTACTTGTTATTTTTCTCTCATAAAGGAAATTGCAACTAGCGCCCACTTATATATTATTTTTAACATCTATGATTATACATTGACCCATTTGCAAATTTTCAGTTTTTTGAATTTAATAATTTCACATCAATATTTCTTATTATTTTATTCATTATTTAACGGATTGTAATTGGCCATTATTAACACGGGACATTATCTGCTTATAATTGGCCATTTTCTTGAAATCTGAGGTCTAAAATAACATTTTTTTTTTAATTCAAAGACAAAATTGCCTTTTTCGTATAGAACAAGGATTGTAAGACCCGTTAATCTCATTGTATAATCAAAATTAGTTTTTATGACTTGAAACCAAGGAAAATATCCAATTTATAGAGATCACAACTTCATCTGGGTTATGACAGAGGGTCTAGATTTGGGGTTGGGCTACACCCTATCATATAGCTTTTTCTTTTTTTTTTTAATTTATTTTGATATCAAGGAAAACCTAACTACCCCAAGTTGACCAGATAAACTAAATCGGCCCTTGCATAATTCGATTTAGATTTGCATTTTGTATCCTAATTATCTATACTACAAAAAGCGCCATAGTAAAAGTTAAATCCAAATCCTATATCTCATGTCATGGTTAATTACATGTACATGATATGTACGTTTACACTAGTAAATTATAATAGGGATGCTAGTAAGAAGAAAAAAAAATGGTTTTTCAAAATCTCAATACACATGCATTCATCTTTACCCTTCTTTACTTGCATACATGCAAGATGTATATCCTGCACTAGTCCTTCTAATTAATAGGGTTGATTCCTATTCATAGCTTTAAGTTCCAATTACAATATAGGCTTTTAACCAATTATATAGACTTGGGGTTTTCTTTTTAATGTTTTGACCCATTTTGAGACCTAAGATTATTACTGATGCCTCGCAAAACTCAAGAACTTTCCTTCAACTGTATATTTCCCTCTTAATTTTTATCAAATTAAATATAATACAACTTCGGTAGTGCTTAAAAATAAGTAATTATTTTTTTATTTGGCCCACATTATTAAGTGCTTATTTGGGTTTAAGAAATAAGCCCGAAAAAGTCATTATTCCCGATAATAAGCGCTTATTCAAGAAACCCAAATTTTTAAGCATATTTTTAAATGATTATTTCCTTTCTGGCCTATTTGACTATCATTTTTATAATAACTATGCTACCCATATTTGGAATAAGTGCCATTTCACCAAAGTACTTATTTTTCAAAAAAGCACTTATTCCATAAGAAGCATTCTTTCATCAATAAAAAAAATACGGTACAAGGAAACTTCCTAAAAAGATCTATTATTGGAAATTTAGGATGGAACCCAACAAAAACTTTGGCATTGGCCATTCGGGAGCTTCTTCTACACAACTTCAGTCCCTTGCTTCTATTTTTCATCAAAATGATATTGAAGTCAATTACTCTTTTATCCGACACCCATGGCCAGTTTGGGAAGAATACAAGTACAAGGTGTAGAAATACTGTATATAAGCTTTTGCAATGAACATATTTGTATTTACGCTCTACCCTAACTATGCATCTATGCCTAAGGTTCAATTTGAAAAGAATATAACTATAAATATACACAGTATAAATATATACAAAATAATGTAAAATATAAAATTTTGTACACTACAAATTTATATTTGTATTCATTCCAAATTGAGCTTGAGTAACAATGTGCGTATCCCGGTTAAAGGGTGAGTGTGTGAATATTGAGTACACGTAATTTTATCTCAACGCCGATTCCTTGCAAATACAAAGTTTTTTATTTATTTGATTATTTTATTCAACAGGCATAGTTGTTTGGGAGATGAGAACACCCAACTCTGGGTCAAAGGACGGACTATTTAGAAGAGTAGTTTGTCATGGGAATCTATGGAAAATGTCAAAACACCGTCATTTCTCACATATCTTGCTTGAACTTTTTTGTAATCCTTTTATTGGGAATGAAAGTTATTTTATTGGTTTCTATAGAAAAAGAAAAGGGAAAATTCTTGATTGGTATCCTGTATTAGTGCTATTTTGATTTTCCAGCTTTAAAATGTGATGATTCAGTGTCTCAATTTTTAAAATATGTCAATTTAATATTTTTTCAAATGCCTTTTATTGGTCAATTCACTTAACCGGTCATTAAGGGACATTTGAAAAGATATAAATGTCTTTTGAAGTCACCTAATTTTCTTTATCAACCATCGATATGTTGATAAAAATGAATAGTGCCTATTTTATTCAAGAAAGTTGGGGTTATATTTTAATGGGTCTTCTGGTATCCCAACTTTTTTGAACAGAAGAGGAAAGGATTTGGGACTGTTATTTTTTGTTAATATTTGGATGATTTATAAAGATAATTAGATGACAGTTAAAGAGTATTTGTATTTTTTCAAATAACACTTAAGTACTGATTCATGAACTAGTTAATGGCATGTATTAAATTGGTACATTTTAAAAGTTTGAATACTAAATTATTGCATTTTAAAATTTGGGGACAAAAATCTTACTAAACCTAAAGTAAATGATACTATCTGAAATTTTTCAAAGGAAAAAGAAGAACAACCAACCGAGGAGTTGAATCGTCAATTGGCAATGAATTAGCCGCACCAAGGCACCTAAGACCAAATCCACGGTGGCGGCTAGACCAAATCCATTCTTTAATTACACAGGCCAATGTGAACAAATATTGAATTTGAATTGTGTAGTAGGAATAGGACGACGGACACCGCAGCCGTTGACCATCTCTCTTTCAGCGGAGCTGTACCAAAACAAAGAACAATGAAACTTGTCAAAATAGGCGCGTGTTTGGAACACGGCAATTTCCTTCTTCCCTCGCTTTTACTTTATCAAGAAAGGGTTTGCACGGTGGATTTTGTCTGCAATTCTTCCCTTATTTCACCATTCTTTTTATTCAGCATCATTGTATCAACGTGCTTTCTTTCGTTAGTTCTTTTTATCATTTTCTTTACTACATCATCTGCATCGCTTTGGAGAGTTCTGGATTCGGTTTTTGCTCGTCTGCGTTTCTGAAGGTATTTATGTGTTTGCTTATCTATTCATTTATATTTTTGCTTTAGGTACGAATGAGGTGATTGACGATTGATATGTTCTGTTGGATCATAGCTTACTTTATTGAGATTAAGATATTTTATTCTTTCTTTCTCTCTTTACGATTGTTTTTTTTTTTGGAAAATTGGTCCTAGATTGAGTTTTCTAGTTTCATTTATATGGTTTCTGTTCGATTCATTTGTATACGATTAGTGTATGGGGATTATTAGTTCAAAGGTGTACTAGCATTAAAAGGTCGGAAGGTATGATAACGGGGTTTGGCCTTCACCCCGCCTACTGTATATCCTGAAATTGGTTGCCATATTTATAGTTTTGTTATGATGGATGGTGCATTTGGGATGAAAATGCTATTAGCCGCTCTGTCTTCGGTATTAGGGGTTTTCTTTGAGTTCAGTTCAAGCTTCTTTAAGTAAATATCTCTCTGGGAAGCTTGGATTTGAAGTTCTTTTAGTGATCTATTGGTTCGTAATTTAAACTCTCCATTTTTCACTTCGGAGTTCCATATCTACTCATTGTTTTGGTGGATGTGTTCTCTTAAAGTTTCTAGGCTTTTGGCTATGTGATCTCATTGTTATTCTAAATAAATTTGTGACGGTTCCTAATTGTTTAAACTCTCCAGTTTTAAGTCCTTCAGAGGCTTAATTAGCGGTGGTTCCTAGTTGTTTTTAATATGGCAGCCATTAGTTTTATGGACCTAAAATTTGCAGAAATGACTTTAATTTCCCGGGACATGCCTTATGATCCCATGGGATGCATGATTTCATGCTAATGGACCTTATTACCCTAACCTGGTAATCCATGATTATGCAAATAGAGCCTACTGCAAGAGCTGGGTTTGACAACAGAATATCTTAGTAAATGGCTGTCCAACCAAATGGTCCAGAATGTAACTATCCAAATAAGGTGGTCTTCCTGAACTCCTCCATCCTGATTCAGTTGACAAGCCAGTCGTTGTGTCCTGTGAATCTAATCTGTTGCATGATGCATTGGTTTACCTGTTCTTATGCATTGTGCTAAAATTCATCCTTTATTTGCCAAAAATGTCATGACCCTTTCAAGTTTCTGGATGATTTTTGCAGCTCAATATGCTCCAATCTCTAACTAACCCTCTTCCATTTTTGTGCAGATTGAGCCAATCCTTGGAGATGGATATTTTCTTTAGGGGCAAAAATGAAGTTCCACCATCATCTGATTGTCTCTTCACCCATCAGGATATCCTTCGATGCCCATTTTTGAGGAATATTAATGAACCCACTAACTTCTCTTTATTCACGCCTGCCAATTTCTCAATGCCTGTACGTTAATTAGTCCCTGACTGCTTCTTTCTAATATTCTAAGAAAACTTGTTCTTTATATGTTTGTGCACTTTAGCCGACCCCATATAGTTGGGACAAGGCTTAGATGATGATGATGATGTTTGTGCACTTCTTATCATGTTGTTATGCATCTTGATCTTGGTCATTATCTCCAGTTTTTGGGTTCTTTCTTTCTTTCTTTCTTTCTTTTTATATTATCTGCCAGATGAAGTCCCTGGACATCAAGTCATGAACTTTTTCTTAGTTTTCATTTTGTTCCTTCTTCAGGCACAAGGTGCTAAGGGTCCAATTTTCGAAGATGGTCCCAATTTTGAAATGGCATTTAGGCTTTTCCATGGACATGATGGTGTTGTCCCACTCTCTGGAAGATCGTTTTTGCACTCTGACAATTTAAAGACCAAGCCTGCAGCACCCCAGTTTAATCCTTTAGCAGCAAGGACAGCCACTATCAGTCTCTCAGCCTTTGGACCAGGAGGGCCCTTTAGTTTTGATTCCTTTTCTGAGAAGTGGAAGAAGCAGAAAAAGAAAAGCAAGCCATCACGTAAAGAGCCGTCTTCAGAGGCAGGCCACAGTCTTATAATTGCAAAGCTTACATTACCAATTTACCCTGCAAAAGAGATTCTATGTTCTACTCTGTTCTTCATTTAACATAATTGTTTGTTTGCATATTTTCAGGGAGGTGACTCAAAGCATGAGGCGCTAGGCAATGAGTGGCTGGAATCAGGAAATTGTCCAATTGCTAAGTCATACAGGGCAGTGAGCCATGTCCTCCCGCTGGTTGCAAAGGCTCTTCAGCCCGCTCCAGGTATGAAATTGAGGTGCCCACCAGCAGTGGTTGCAGCACGTGCAGCTCTTGCCCAGACGGCCTTTGCAAAGAATCTCCGCCCACAGCCCCTGCCTGCAAAGATGTTGGTAATTGGTGTCATGGGAATGGCAGCCAACATCCCTCTAGGAGTATGGAGGGAGCATACAGTGAAATTTTCACCCTCCTGGTTTGTAGCTGTTCATGCAGCTGTGCCCTTCATTGCTGTGCTCAGAAAGTCGGTCTTGATGCCTAAGACTGCAATGGCCCTCACTGTTGCTGCATCCATCTTGGGACAGGTCATAGGTTCCAGGGCTGAGCGAATCCGGCTAAAAGCTGTAGCTGCTGGAACACAAGAAGTGATGGCATCACTTGCTGGTGAGCCTATTCAACTACAAGTTGTTGGCCTTAAAAGCAGGTGTTGCAGTGAAGATATGGAATGGAACCTTCTTCCACTCAAGGCAACTAGGACTTCTTCGTCGGGCAATGTGTGTATTTGATTTTGAGGATATTAGCCAACACTCTTGATGATTTATAAGAAGTCTTTGTTTTGTAATGCTTGAACCAGGGATTGAGAAACCTCTTGGGAAGATTATGATGGGGAGGAAGAATAAGATATGTTGAAATTGTATACATTTGTTACTGATATATTTACACAATAAATTTATTTTGCCTTTTCTGTGACATGTATTTTCATTCTTCAGTTGTCTTTGAGATTTCTAGTTCTTCTTACTATTGAAAGACTTGAAACCATGGAAACCTTCGGAAAATAATAAATTATGTAGTTGTCTACCTGATGATGATATATTTAAAATTTCTCTCTTCTGTTTTTCTATATGCACTTACATTCTTTTTGTCTTATGTGATAGTTAAAACAGTGTATTAATTTAAATTTGATGATGCTAGTCAACTGAACAAAATCTTCTACCAACTTCATGGGGTACATTAATCCCAATTCACCATTCCATTCTTCAAGGCCCATATGATGTATTGCAATTGGCCCAGTATTTTAGGGCTATTACCAAATTTTGGTTCTGACTATATTGTCTTCGGACTTGGGAGGGGTGAAATGGATATAGACCTTAGGCAATTTTTTGCATAAAACGATCACTTTTCAGACCCTGAGATTAGCGATGGCCCGCCCCTCGACTGGCCTACCCACAAGACACTAGCACTACCAACGTGAATTGGGAACATCTCCCATGAATGACAAAGCAGATATTCCCAATGTGTGCCTATAGTGTCCTATGGACAGAGATGTGGGAAGAATTTGTGGGTAGGAGCGTAAGTTATCTGAGCTCGATAGGGGAATATTATGCATCGAACTAGTCAGCTAGGTAAGAAAAGGGAAATGTATATATGTGACAGGTGAAAGATAAAATAAAGTTGTGAAACAATTTGGAGGCAAGGGCAAAGGAGGCACTTATATAGTGAGTGGTACGAGGAGTTGGGGATCAAGGACTAGTTGGCAACAAGTAGGGTAAGTTTTAGAGATGTTTGAGAAAGTCTTCTTCATTGTTCATGGAACCATTCCCTGTGTCATTGCTTGTAAATGAGTAGTTAATAAAAGAAAAGAAAAAGAAAAAGAAACCAACCAATTGTTCACGGGGTAAAGCTTGGAGAGCTCTGCCAACGCTGCCGTAGGGTGGCCAAGAAGTTTAAAATCAAGAATCAGCAAATTGATCCAGGAAAAAGAAACCATTAGATTGGAATCATTCCAGCCGGACCTAGCTTTCTAAAGTGGGTCTTAATGAACACGTAAGCCAATGGTTTCATACTTTTATCTTCATTGCTTTCCTCGTAGAAGACTACTGAAGACGGTCGGTCAGGTCAGTCGTGTCGTGTGCAACGAAATCCTCCTTCATTCACCTGTTTTTTTTTTTTTTTTCATTTTGATTTGAAGTATCGCGCCCAGCCTTATTCGCGCTTCACGGCTCGCCCACGATGTCAAAGCCAACCACAGAAGTAGGAGAAGAAAGGGCGCAGACGGGGGAGACGTTTGGAGTGCCGTGGCCCGATCTCAACGACGGCTTAACCTACACCGATACAGTCCGACCCTCCAATGCTGGTGCTTCGATTTTTTTTTTTATTTCTCTCTATCCTGTTCTATTCTGGCTTACCCGTCTCTTCAATTTTGTTTCCTTGTTTTATCTTACTAACCAAAAGCAAACACTTGATAGCTTCCACTATGATAGAATTTTACTCCACTAAGTACAAGAACTCAGCCCCCCTTCAAGGGTGAGTATATATATCCATCCACTTTTCCATCTTCTCATGTTCCCAGCTGTTCTTGCACTGATTCTGTAACAGTTGGTTGCAGAGGATCCGGAATGGTCAGGTTCGTCATTTGATCATATGGTAGGAATAGATTTTTGCAAATAAATTGTGTACTGTTTCATCTGGAAAGTCACGGTTAGCTTGGTTTCTCCGTAGATAACTGTTGATGGTGAAGTTGTTAAAGATCCTCACACAATTCTCAGGTTTTTAATCGTAGCCTTTTTTCTTGATTCAATATCAAGTCTTATTCGACTGTTTTTTTCCCTCGAATGTTTCTGGTTGACTAATTTACGATTTTTGGTTGTGTAGAGCGGGTTCCGAATTAATGTATCACCGCCTTCCTTGGAAAGAGCCTGATGCACCGTACCTACTCGAAATTCTATACGAAGATGATGATCTGGTAATTGTCGTTTAACTTGATAAATATTTTGTTCCTGGGGTAGAACGTTTGCAATCATGTCTTCTCTTTGAATTTACTACTGCCAGATGTAAGTTGAGGTTGGAAATGGAATTATACATGTACATTTAGGTTGCTTTCAATAAGCCTTCCGGTCTCCAAGTTCTACCTGGTGGTCTTTTCCAGCAGCGGACTGTTTTAACCCAACTTCAATGGAGAGAATGCCAGGGAATTTCTACTTCGTTGGGGCTTTCTACAAACCCGGGTGCTCAACAACAACATCCAGTTCCTGTTCATCGCCTGGGAAGGGGAACGTCAGGTGTGCTTTCTTTTGTGCATTGGAGAGCACTTCTTTGATCTTTCTATTAACTACTGATCAATTAGTGGGTATATATATTGGAATTGTAGAGATTAATTTTGAGAATCTCAAATTTGGACATGGGGTCAACAATACTATTTATATTGGTGCTTCATTCTATAATATCTCTGACTCCATTCTTTCATATGTTTTTTTGCTACTTATCATCTCCATTCTGAACATTCTCCCACGTCCATTATTCTTACATTGATAAGTTGTCTGTTGTTATAGTCATAAAACAATTGCCATATATTTTTGTATAATTTTTTTTTGAAGATTCAAATTTGTGATTTGATATTCTGGCTCTTCCCTGATTCCACCTCTGGTTACATTTCCCGCTTGTTTCTGATTGTCTTGCAGGAATATTACTTTGTGCTAAGTCAAAGCTTGCCAAAAGTCGCCTTGCTGCATATTTTGCAGAAGGCACATCAGTTGTTGGAGACAACAGGTGTTTGCTTCATCCCTTCCTTTGAAAAACCCACTGTGCTTTTAATAATTTTCTCATATAAATAATCATTAAGGTTTATTTGAATGACTTTGAATTTTAAACTATTTAATTTTGTTTTTACTTAGAGTTTTATCTTGAAATGAGGAACCTTGGTGACTCATACTGCAGTGGTTTCTATTGCTGAACAAATATAATTTGATGGGCAAGCTATAATTTGTCTCTTCTGTGACTAAATGTAGGTAGAACTGTAGAAGTATCAATGGCACCTCGGGTACTTAGAATATTTAGATAGTATACATCTGATAGGCTATATCCTTACTGCTTTCTTTCTTTCTTTTTTTTTTATAGAAACCTTTACTGTTTTCTATTTGGTAACTAATGAGGAAAATATTAAAATAAAGTGAAAGAAGCTATGAATCACTTCCTAAATGCCTAGATACCTTCTCTGGTCAATAAACCAGCAATTTTGCATTGACATCTATTAAGTCTACAGTGTATTAATATCCACACAACACTCTCACATTATCCAAGAAAATGTAAGGCACCATGTACCATCCCGGCTTCAGGATGGGCTAGAATTGCCGGTGGAAGCTGGAAACTACAAATTGCATAGTTCACATTCTCTCATCCTTATAGTTTTTAGACTCCAGGAACTTTTGGTTGCTTGGAAGAATTCATATGTTGCATGAAACTGAGATTTGAAGTAAATCTTAATTTACTTAAAATTCAAGACTTGAAATAAATCTTGGTTTATCTAATTTTGGTTTATTTTGATGGATAGGATTTATTGACTTAAATGCCTTTTTAACAAAAAGAAAATAAAAAATAAAACCCTGATTTTTTGTGGATTCTGTTAGAGTTTTGCATGAAGACATGAAGGTTATGATGGTCTTCCATTGTCAAATCCTTGAGAGCCAAACTATCCTGTACTATGCTCAAATTCCATCTTTTTTTGGTTTGCGCTTTAAAGTTTAATTGATCCTTTAATTGTTCAGACTTCAGAGATGGGTCGATATTTGATGAAAGTTGATTCTGGTTCTTGAGGGTTTCTTATTAGTTCTAAATTTATTATGATATAGATCCATAGTTTATTTTATATTATCTACTACTTCGACAATCAAGCATGCTGTGCAACTATTTGGAATCTTTTTGCATGGAGAACTTGCTCAAAGCTTCTATTTTTGCTTTTTAAGATTGCTTCATAGAAGTTTCAATTAAATGCTTATCAAATAGCATAATCCCACTTATATAATGCCTTGTAGATGTATATAAAACAAAAGATTTCCTAAACTTTAAGTTTTAACAGGAATGGTTTTGATCCCAACCTGGTTTTTGTATAACAATAAGTTGTAGTTGAGGTGTCCTGAACAGAAGAGTGTCTTGTATATTCCTTCCTTTGGATCGTCACATGGTACTTGGGAAGTTTCATTTAGAGAATAAGAGAATCTGTTATTTTTTCTTTATTCATATATAACAAAATTTAATTTCTTTGACTTGTATTGCACCAAGAATTTTGGATCATGCTGTTGATTGTTATGCTAACACTATGAAATTTCTTCATGGAGTGGTTATTTTCATGCTGAATATTATGATTTACACTCTACAGTTGTGCAGAAAATCCAATATGGATCTTGGTGGAGTGAGAAGAATTTCTAAGGTGTATCGAGCATTGGCCTCAGGAATAATTGACAAGGATGAGGTAGAATCCTATTATAAATGTACCTCTTTTCCTATCTGATTGTTTGTATGCTAGTTGCTTGTACTGCCACATATGTTGATATGAATAGATTCTGCAAGTATGAAGTTGTTAAGTTACTGCTCAAATTCAGGAGTCGGCTTCGAGGGCGACTCAACCTCCTTAGAGAAGAAGAAGATGAGGAATTAGCAGGGGAAAATTCTCATGATGCATTCCATTTCTCAACTGATACTTATAGGCTTAACATGTGAAGCCATGTGCGGTTAGTTATTCTCAGGCCTGACGTGGCCTTCTCAGGTAGACATACCAGATGGTAGGTTTAGTTGGTGAGTTTGAGTGGGGTAGTGTGGTCCCCGGGGTGTGTCCAGGTTTGTTTGGGTTCTGGTTTTGGAGTACACACAGCGGGTGGAGTAGGTTGGGTTCTATCAATTCGCCCTCCCTTGGAAGCCACCTTGTCCTCAAGGTTGATGTGGGTGTACAACTTCTGTAGGTGAGAGTAGGATTCCCATATGGAATCTTCCTTTGGTAAGTTAGTCCATTCCACTAGAACTTCTTGGACTTACTTTTGTCCCTGCTTTACCCATCACTGATCTAAGATCCTGGCGGGCTGAGTAATAAGTTCTCCATCCTCTGCAAAGTCAGGTGAAGTGGGACTGATCCTAGTTTTAGGACCCACATACTTCTTCAGTAGCGAGACATGAAACACCGGGTGAAGTTAGGAAGATGTTGGTAGTTCCAATTTGTATGCGACTGCCCCTAGCAATGATACGAAATGGCCCGAAGAAGCGAGAAGCCAATTTTTTCCATACCCTCCTTGCTATTGTCATTTGTCTATAAGGCTGCAATTTCAAGAACACCATGTCTTCCACCTGAAATTCAACTTGCCTATGGTGTTTATCGTAGTAATGCTTCATTTGTTGTTGCAACTTGAGCAGGCGAGCTTTCAGAGATCTCAAGACTTCATCCCATTTAGTGAGTTGGGTATCAACTTCAGCCATAGTAGCTGATCCCTTTTCATAAGGCAGGACTGATGGAGGGTCCCTCCCATATAAGACCTTAAAGGGAGTGGTGCTAATGGAGTTGTGAAAGGTAGTATTGTACCAGAATTCTGCCCATGGAAGCCACCTTAGGCACTGTCAAGGTTTTTCACTAGTAAAACACCTGAGATAAGTCTCCAGACATCTATTGACCACATCTGATTGCCCATCTGGCTGAGGATGATAGCTAGTGGTGTAATGCAGGGTCATGCCTTACAACTTGAAGAACTCCTCCCAAAATCTGCTCATGAAGGTTGGATCCCAATCTGTAATGATGATTTGAGGTGTGCCATGGAGTTTGGCTACCTCACTGGTGAAGGCTCGGGCTACTGAAGATGCAGTGTAGATGTGTGATAAGGCCACAACGTGGGCATACTTCGACAATCTATCAACTACAACTGGAATAATAGACTTTCCGGAAGATATAGGCAACCCTGTGATAAAGTCCATGGTGATTTCATCCCATACCTGTTCTGGTACAGGAATAGGTTGAAGCAACCCAGCCGGTGCATGAATGTCATATTTATGTTGCTAGCAAGTGGGGCAAGCTCTCACATAGTTTGTAATTTTTTGTTTGAGACCTAGCAAATGAAAATGAGTAGCTAACCGCTTGTAAGTTCGAAGTATACCGGAGTGTCCTCCTGTAGCTGATTCATGAAAGAGTTGAATGAGGGTTGTCTAATGCATCGAGTTTGGGGCCATGGCTATCAGTCCCTTGTAATATAAGTTAGAGCCTTGTAATTTGTACCCAGGTACTGTAGAAGGGTCCTGTTGTAACTGTGCTTTGATCTGGGATAAAGTGGGGTTTGCTCGGGCCTCTTCCTTAAGCTGCTTGGCTAAGGGAAGGTGGGCTGGGAAGTCTGTAGTGTCTTCAATTTGTGGGTGCGAGACAAGGCATCTGCAATTGTATTTGAGGAACCCAGTTTGTACTCTATTCGGTAATTGAAAACCAAGAGTTTATAGACCCACTTCTGTTGTGTTGGGTCCAACACCTGTTGGTCTAATAAATGTTTCAGGCTTCTTTGATCTGTTCTAATGATGAATTGCCGGCCCAGTAAATAGGGTCTCCACTTGTGGACTGCCATGACAAGTGCCATAAGTTCCTTCTCATAAACTAACTTTGACTAAGCTTGAGGGGACAAATGCTTGCTGAAGTAAGCTAGGGGGTGCCCCTGTTGCATCAAGAGTGCTCCTAACCCTGCTCCAGATGTGTCACATTCAATTTCAAAGGGAAGAGTGAAGTTTGGCAGCGCAAGTGTTGGAGGTGAAGTGACAACCTTCTTAAGGTTCTCAAAGGCCTGTTGAGCTTCTTCTGTCCAAATAAACCATCTTTTTGAGCAGCTAGGTTAGTGGGCCAGCTAGGGAGCCATACCCCTTAATAAACCTTCTGTAGTAGCTTGTGAGACCCCAAAACCCTCTCAGCCCCTTCACTGTGGTGGGTCTAGGCCAAGATATCATGCAACTGATTTTGTCCAGGTCAGCCATCACTTTTCCCGCCTTCACATGTGGCCCAAGTAGTGGACCTGATTCTGGCTGAAGGCACACTTGCTGGGCTTGGCGTATAGTTTGTGGGCTTGAAGAATTCCCAAGGTGATCCTTAAGTGTTCTAGTTGAGTGGTCCAATCAACACTATAGATGAGTATGTCATCAAAGAAAACCAGTATAAATTGTCTCAGAAAAGGCCTGAAATTGTCATTCATCAGGGATTGAAATGTAGATGGCACAATAGAGAGGCCAAAAGGCATTACCAAGAACTCATAATGGCCATCATGTGTTCTGAAGGCCATCTTGTGAACATCATTAGGATGCCCTCGGATTTGGTGATAACCCGAGAGTAAATCTAGCTAAGAAAACACTGTGGCGGCCCTCAACTCATCTAGAAGTTCATCTATAATGGGAATAGGAAATCGGTCCTTGATGATTATTTGGTTGAGGGCCCAGTAATCCACACAGAACTGCCAAGTTCCACCCTTCTTTTGACTAGTAGGGATGGTGATGAATATGGATTGGTGCTATAGGTTGAATCAATTTGTGGTTTAGCATCTCCTGGACAATCTTCTCCAGTTCAGTCTTCTGGAAGTGGGGGTACCAGTAGGGCCTCACATTAGCTGGTGGGGCCCCAGATTGTATAGGAATGCAATGGTCTTGGGCCCAGATTGGGGGAAGCCCCTTGGGCTTCTTAAACACATCCTGAAATTGCCGTAATAGTTGGTCCACTTCTGGTTTTTGGTTTAAGTTCGTCACCGGCATGATTGGGTCTGTCATGATGAGACCTATTTGTATAAGGACTTGTTATTGAGCCAATTGACAGTATTTCATGTCAAATTCTTGGGTCCCTGTCGGCACCACCCTTGGCTTAATCCCTTGTAACATATGGTCCACTCCATTCAACTAGAACTCCACGGTGAGGTTGCTCTAGTCACACACCACGCGAGTCGCAACCCAATTGTCGCAACCATTGCCCCCCTAAGACTGTCTGTCCCACTGAACTCCATGGTGTATAGATCAATTGTCACCCATTTACCTTGTATCTTCAACTTCACCCCCTTACATAGACCATCACAAGTCAGCTTGTGGCCATTAGCCAACTGGATTGAAAACTGTTCAGCGAAGTTCTCCACCAGGTCCATTTGTTTTGCTAGCCCAATATTAATAAAGTTTAAAGTGAACCTACTATCAATTAATATAACATCCCAACCCATCAAGAGCCCCTCTACCTTAATGGTCTGGGTTGAATTTCGGCCCATGAGGGATTGAAGAGAAATTTCTGGGGTCTCTGGCCCATTAAGGCCCATCTCATCATGTTCAGCGGACATATCTTCTTCCACGTGGTCCATCTCTTTGGGGGGGTCGTCTGTTTGCAGAAAGTAGACTTGCTGGACCTTACAATGGTGACCCAGTGCGAACTTCTCCTCATAGTTGTAGCACAATCCCTTCTCGTGCCGGGCCTGCATCTCGGCCTAGTTCAATTGTCTGAAGGGCATGCTGCTTGGCCCACTAGCCCACTATTCTTCATTGGAGCTTTCACTCGAATTGGCGAGGTTTTTAAGTGAGGACCAGGACCTTGGTTCACCCTCTTAAGCTGGTCGAGCTTCTCTTCCTAAATACGGGCGAGAGCGACTACCACAGACAACGTTGAGGGTCACCACGCTTTGATCTCCAGATTGTCTTCCCGAAGGCCTCCCACGAAGCTTCCGATCAGGGCCTTCTTAGTCCAACCGGTGATGCGGGTCAACAACTTCTCAAACTCCACCAAATATTCCCGAACGGTGGTGGTTTGCTTCAGCTTGGACAGAGCTTCATCAAAATCAACATAGGCAGATGATCCAAACCTCATGCACAACTCCCCTGTAAAGGCAGCCCAGGTAATGTGGGGATGGGAGTTCTTGTACCATTGGAACCTTGACATGGCCTCACCTTCCAGGGAGATGGAGGCGATGGTGACCCTCTGGTATGCCGATGTCTCGTGGAACTCAAAATATCTCTCAGCCCTGAAGATCCAAGCCACCGGATCCTCACCGGAAAAGGTTGGGAAGTGTAGCCCCATAGCCCTCTCCGAACACCCCCACTCCGGCAACTGCTTCTGCCATTGGACCTTTCACCTTCTGGTTCCTTTCCCCCATCGGTGCCTGCCTTGTCATGCTGAGACATTATCACTGACAGAGCTTCCTTGATGTCTCTCAGGTCTCCTTCGAACTTGTGTAAGCTAACCTCAATCCTGTCTACTTTGTCTTCCATCGAGACTGATTTGGTGTTGGGCATGGATCAAGACTCTAATACCAATTGTTGAGTTACTGCTCAACTTCAGGAGTTGGCTTCGAGGGCGACTCATTCTCCTTAGAGAAGAAGAAGAAGATAAGGAATTAGCAGGGGAAAATTCTCATGATGCATTCCATTTCTCAACTGATACTTATAGGTTTAACATGTGAAACCATGTGCAGTTAGTCATTCTCAGGCCTGATGTGGCCTTCTCAGGTAGACATACTGGATGGTAGGTTTAGTTGGTGAGGTCGAGTGGGGTAGTGTGGTCCCTGGGGTGTGTCCAGGTTTGTTTGGGTTCTGGTTTGGAGTACATCCAACAGGTGGAGTAGGCTGGGTCCTATCAGAAGTAGACCGTCCAAAGTAGTCATAAGTTTTCATCTCCCCTTTCAACTTTAACATTTATTGTGTCACTGACAAAATTTTGGTTCTGTTGCTAAGAGAAGATAGTAAACTCTGTTAGAAGATAAAGTGAGGAGAAATATAGAGTATTGCCTAATTATCAACACAATTCGTACTAGGGATGGCAATTAATTTGGCCCGTGCTTAGACCTGGGCCAATAATTTAAATCTATCTATCTAATATAATATTAATTTGGCCCGTGCTTATCTCTTTATCCTTTTATCTTTACTTGCACATGCATAGCATGTGTTCTTACACTAGTTGGGTATAATGGGTACTGAGCTAGCCTGGCCACAGACATCTTGTATTGTGTTGCTGTTGGGATGTAAAGGGCATTGCACTTTTGTCTCTGTATGTACTTTATATTTAGTTATTTACACATTTTGAGATTTTTATTCAAGCAATATATGTAAACTGCCCTAATGGGATACAACATAAGCACAATGACACTGTAAATCTCACATACAAAGTAAAACTATCATCTTGTACATTTTTTCCCAATGATGTTTAAACCTAGAGAAGGACTACAAACAGAGACCCATCTGACTATCAACCTTTCAACCTTCTCACACAGCTTCTCCATGGATGAGGACTTGTCTTCAAAGGTTCCACCTTTCTTTTCCCTCCACAGACACCTACACACCAGCACAGTGCCAGAGGAACCATCCTCCAAAGATTTTCCCCGCGTGCTAAAAGCATCTATTCTCCAAGGTGAGACTAAACAACTGACACTAGGAGGTTCCACCCACTGGACACCGAACAGCTTAAGCATATGATGCGAAATTGAACAGGTGAATGTGCACTAGATCAGGAGATGCTGAGTTGAGCTCAGGTCAATAGGGTGGTATAAACTATAAAGTACAAATCCTCCGTCCTACTATACTTGGCTTTATTCCTTTTAAACCGTTTATCATACAATTTTAGATGTGAAATCCCAAATTAGATTTTAGGCCATGTTTGGGAGTGCTTAAGTTAAAAATAAGTGCTCAAAAACAAATGCTTATTCGAATAAGCACTTGTTTGCATTTGGCACCCAACTTTTCAAGTGCTTATTTAAAAAATAAGCACTTATTTCATATTGAGCCTTTGGTAGTCTTTTTCTCAAATAAGCATTTGTGACTATTTTGTCCTTCATTTTCTTTCAAATTTTCAAGGTACCCTTATGAAAGTACTTTTATTAAATTACTTTCATAAAAACACTTTTATGAAAGCGCTTTTATGAAAACACTTTTATAAAAGCACTTTTATAGAAGTACTTTTATGAAAGATGAAAGCACTTTATAAAAGTTTTTATAAAATCACTTTTACAAAAGTACTTTTATAAAATTCAACTAGGGGTAGTTTTATAAGTGGTATTTTAAAAATCAACTAGAGATAATTTTGGAAGAAAATTTTGAACAAGTGCTTATTGTATAAGCACTTAAAAAAAAGATGGAAATTTGGGCTTAAAAAATAAGTCCTTATTTTTAAAATAAGTACTTATTTCGGGCTTATTTCCCAAATACCAACAAGTGCTTAATGGCCCAAATAAGCACTTATTTTTAAGCACTCCCAAACATGGCCTTATACTCTCATTCAACATATATGACTTGACAGGTATAACTGGGCCTTGACACACCTATCCTGTTCCAGCCCTTATTTTTAAAATAAGTACTTATTTCCCAAATACCAATAAGTGCTTAATGGCCCAAATAAGCACTTATTTTTAAGCACTTCCAAACATGGCCTTATACTCGTTCAACATATATGACTTGACAGGTATAACTGGGCCTTGACACACCTATCCTGTCCCAGCTTTGACCACCCCTGGAGATGGACATGAGAACTAAGTCTCCCAACCCTAAATCTGGGGTTGTCTGGGTTGCATCGTGCCATTACTACCATGATTGAGACCATATGATGTGTAACGAAGCTATTGAGGTTTGACAGTGATTGCACTGTTGAAGCAAGCATAAGAGTCTTGAAAAGTAGATAAGGAGCATATGGAGAAGGTAGTTATATCTGCCCAAGTGAACAATGCATTGGGGCTTGTGTTCCTCAGGGGTGATGACCATTCTCAAGCTTCTTTCGTGAATTAGCCGAGCAGTACATGATGAGGGCTTTGGAGTACACGAAACATGTTCTTTTGGTTTTTAATGGAGTTTATGCTTATAACTAAAATTAACATGATGAAGGAGGTGGATGGGGTGAGGGGAGCAAGAATGAAAAAAGCATTCAGGCTTGTGGTAATAGATGCTAGGGAGGAGTCTAATTGTATCTTAGGGGACGAAAGTGGATTCCAGAATGCATAGCTTCCCAAGGGTTCTAAAATCCACCAACAGGGTGGAAAATACAACAAATAGCCATCTTACTTTCAAAATTCCACTTAGCTCAATAAGGAAAAGGTCAGTCTCCATGGTGAAGGTTGAAAAGATGCCTAAATGAGATTTGAACCATGTTCTTACCATTGAATCTTGGTTGGTTGTTGGGGTGGTGGAGATGTTTCCTTTCTTGATTGTTGGAAATAGGTTTATACTTGTAAGGGGCATGATGGGCTTTGATTGTTACGGGGCAGATACTAGGGAATCTATGTTTCCTCTCTTCTTTTTCCATGTCTTTTACCTTCATACCTAGGTGACTTCTCTTTCTCTTTTCCTTTTTCACCCTTGTTGATAAGATTTCTTTTACGTTCTCTTATCTAGAAAAGGATCTACGCCTTCACACCCTAAAGGAAGTCATAGATCCTTACTTTGAGCTGCCACAAATGGATATGGCTATTTTGGGATCTTTCAATACGTCAACTTAGTCCTTTTACATAGTTTGCATGGAGGAAACACTAGCAAGCAACCAAGCATTGTAACTCTTAGTCACTGGTTTTCAGCATACTTTTTATATTTTTTTATGATAAACTTGTACTAAAATGGTAGAAAAAGGGGCAAAGCCCATATACAAAACTACATTGTAAGACAGTCTTTGGGAAACCATGCCCTATGGCTGTACACTAAACAGATCACTCTGTGCAAATAAAATCTGGTCTAAATTTCATGTAATCTGTAATATCCATTATCCATCATTGGAAGAGACAGTTCTTAGGTATATATTTCATGTTTGTTTTAGACCAATCTGATATTTGTGTATTTCTTTATTTTTTTTCTTTGATGTGAATTTGATCAATTTCAGTTTCACCTGGTGGTGGTATGATGGTCATACCCTTTTATGATTTTACTTCTTAATCTTTTATCATCTGCCTTAAGTGGGTTTTGTGCCATGATTCTTTTCCTCTATTCCACTCTATGAAAGTTTATATCTTCTGTTAAAAGAATATTTTATCCTGTTCTCCCATTCTTAATATAATAGCATAGTTTTATGTAATTGGAAATTGAAAACTATCCATGTATCACAGGTTATAATCAAGCAGCCAATTGGAATCATGCGATATCAAGGGGTAGCAAATGGGCTTTATGTGGCTTCTTCATCAGGTTTTCACTTCATATACAACAAAAGCTTGATTGCAAGTCTATATTTTAACTGAAACAAAGGTGGATGGTGGAAAAAAGGTCATATTACATCTGATAGAAATCTCCAAAAATTAGTGGGATTCATTCAATGGAGGGTCCTTATCCCTCTAAATATGCAACAAGTGGCAAGATATAGTGGCCTCAGATTGCATCCATGGGTTATGTAGGCCCAGACCCAAGAGACTACCTTCACTGTTGCCACCTAATTAGTTCATATTGTTGTATGTGTCTGTTAAGGTTCTATACCATATTTATCAAAGAAAAAGGTTGTCATACTATGCCTCAAATTGATAATGATTCTTAACCATCTTTACATTAGTTTTTACTTGTTTCCATTATTATTGAGTTCTTTTATTTTGATTGCACGGTTATTCTAGTATCTGTCCATGCAATTTTGCATTCTTTTTGTATAATGAATAACCCTTCTATTTTTTTTTTTTTTAATTTAAGTAGGGAAACCAGCATTGAGCAAAGTTGATGTTCTGGAGAGAGATATACCAGGCAACTGCACATTGGTCCAGGTGGTCCACTTAACAGATGTATATATTATGTTTGTTTACCATTTGGGCATTTACCCAGATGTTAAAAGGGATTAATCTTTTCTGCAGATATAAATGTTCTATAAAAAATTTCTCTTCATTCCTGATTTTCAAATAAATGAAGGGTAAATGGTTACCTTAGTTATTTGAAATCAGTATCTTTTTATGGCGAACTTGTAAATAATGCTAGTTCAATTTAAGGAAAATGGTTGTGGTAAGTGAAATCTGACAAACTCCATAGATATGAATTGCTTTATTGAAATACATTTACAAGGTTCTTACTGCTGGAAAGAAATATATGGATGTGTCTGTATTAGAGAGAGAGGGAGAGTTGAAGCCCACACTTGAGTTTATCATTTCTTCTTCCAACTATTACACCTTTATATTATACTCTGTTGCGTTCTTGTTTTCTGTTGTAGGTTGAGATTCAGTCAGGACGACCACACCAAATTCGCATTCATCTTTCATTCATAGGACATCCACTTTTAGGTAAATCCTTAAGTTCCCAAATCTTGCATTAATTTAATTCATATTACCAGCCCTACCGAAAGTGTTCCTCTTGATTCTCTTTAGCAGGGGTAGAGATGAATTAGTAGTATTTTGTCATGCAAAGTAGGGATTATTGAAAGGGGTAAACATCACATGAAAACTTTCTTGAATGGCTAGAGTAGAAATAACTAATTGCAGATTTAGTCGAGTTTCTTGTGAAAGGAAAGAGGGGGAAGATGAAGATTTCAGCAGTAGAGAAGAAAGGAGAAGAAGAAAAGAGTAGGAAGTCAACCAGGATTCAGAATTAACCCTAGCCACCTACCTCTCATTATATTTATACTTAACTTAAAGGATGAGATATTACAAGGATGCCCTTAGTAGGGTGGCTACTAATATAGATGAACAGTCACAACTTAAAAAAAAACATAAACTAATGGGCCTAAAGCCCAACAACTTCCTAACTAAATAAAAAACAACTCGGACCAACTCAACAGCTAGCAAATATGCTGATTCATATCACCATTGGAGAAAACCTGTTCTTTTTCTCCTTAAATTTCAAAATGGGGGAATTAATTTTCTTGGTAAGATAATATTAAACAGAGAAGGATGTTTCCAAGTATGAAGGAGGTTGATCCTAATTTGTTTCAAAATGATAGGAAATTGCTGGATTTTGTCCCAGTCACAGATAAATTTTGTTAAAATTTCAAGAGTCATTTGTGTTGTTTTGACCAGTCTTGGAATCATGTTAATAGTCAATTTGTACATTTGTCACTCGCATTACCTGCATTAAGGATGTGAAATTTACATGGAATTTTGATCAATGATTTTACATAGAGAATTGAAGTATCCAACATGGATAAGGAATCCCTTTTCAAGAACCTTGGTGATACATCACCTTTTCTCTGTCAAGTTTTGGCCAAATAGCTCACTGCCATATGGCAGATTCTTGCCCATATTTGCTTCAAAAAATTAAATACATCATATAAAGTTAACGGCTGCTATTTTTATTGAAACAGTTCAGTACATGGAACATGTAAGTTTTGGATGGCACTTGATATATATGGCTAATCCAGAGGATCCTTTTCAGATGGGTGGTTTCAATGCCTCCATGCACGCCATCTATGTGGCTGTAACTGTAGGCCAAAATGCCTGCTGGGACAGAACAATAAACATTCAGGCACTTTGGAGAAAGGAATTGAGTCTAAAAGAACACTAGCCTTTCAGTAATGTTAAAAGAACATATATCTGTTTAGCTATTAGATGAAATTAGTTTCTACAGATCTCATGACTAGTTCTTGGATTCTTCATTTTGTTTGCCAATAGTCTTAAGTTTGTTTAAAAGAGCAGTTTGCAAAGTTTGCATTGTGTAGGGTGTGTTCTGGGCTTCAAATTTTTGTATTTTCTTATATTGTTTTTTTCCAACTTTGATCTGAATCTATAGTTACGAAATATAAACATTATTCTGATGCCAAAAATTTGACAGCTATGATTTATCTGTTTACAGGGGATCCCCTTTATGTTACTGGTGGCCATCCAAAATGCTTCAACTCAGAATCAGGAGAAAATGATTTTGCCCAAGATGGGTATGGGAATTGTAATGTATTATGTATAAGTGTGTTAAAATGTGAGTCAATTAGCTATTGGAGTTTTAATTTGAGGAAGACCAAGCAGTCAAACATCCTATTCCTCCATATGGCTTTAAGGTTGTGCATGGTAAAGAATGAACTATTTAATACTACCTGGACAGAGGTTGTTTTTGACCTCCCTCTTGTCCTTTTAGAAGTCAGGTTACAATGAAGGATGAGGGCATGACTTTATATGGGTGTAGATTGGGTTAGAGAATCAAGAATTGCTCTTTGTGCATTTCTAAAACAATCTTGTATCATGAAAAACTAGAAAGCAATGTTATGGGCAAAGCAAAGTGCCAGGGGTTAGAGAGAGAGAGAGTGCGAGTGGGGAGAAAGTAAAATAAATGATAGGATTTTCCACATGGTGATCTGGACACAAAACTTAGGCAAGTATCGGCATTATATGGTAGAGACCTTTAAATAAGGTCATAAGAAAATCAAAAAAGGATTCTTCATTTAAGCAATCAATTCACACCTTAACTATGGCAAAGTTTCTGATGCTCTATGTCAAATCTCAGTATGAGGTAGTGGACAGGTGAAGGCAATAATGGTGTATAAAATCTTGTACATGGCATAATAGGCTTAGTTTAAAATTTAGCATGCTTGCTCTCTTTTTTCACCCAATTTATATAGATGCATTTCATAGGACAGTTTCCTGTCATAACACATCATCTCTGACAATTGTTTTTAGTGCCATGTGAAATTGATTTATCTGGCACACATTTTTCACTTTTGCAGAGGTTATCAGCGGCCTATCAATCCTGTTCCTGGAGACTGTGGCTACTATTTGCATGCCCATCATCTGGTTCTTCATCATCCAACCATGAAGAAGGTAAGTTTAAGAGTTAGTAGCATGGAATACTTTCTAGGTTCAAATCAATCATGGGAAGATTACATACTATAGAGTATAACTTGGTTCAGGATTAGGGCTGTCAAGTGTCAATGGAGTTTGAAAGTCCAACATCCAATATCTGATTTATTTTCAATTTGGACATTACATACTAGGATCGGATTTGGATTTTGAAATTTGTATCAGTTTAATAATCAGATTGAGTCAAAATACCAAATAAAAAAGAAAAGTCAAATTTAATTTGGATCTGAGTCGAATTAAAGTTTATAATATGCATATTATATAATTTTGACCGTAAGTCATAATTGAGAAATGATTTAATGACAGATATCAGATATGGCAGTACCAGAACTGGCAAAACGGGACTCATAGCTGACCCCATATAGTTGGGATAAGCCTTGGATGATGATGACTAAATTCAGTGTTTTTTTTTTGTATAAAATTTCAATACTTACATATACAAATTTAAAAAATGACTTTTTAATTTTTCTTTAGTTTTAAAATAGTGAAGATTTGAATTAAATCCAAATCCGATACAAAATCTTTAGACCTGATTACAGCTCTACTCTGGATCATGTGTGCTGGTATGAGAACTGGCATTCATATAGCACAGCTTTTATGTCAAAAAGGACAAACTTTTGATGTTGAATAATTTCTTTTCTGTAGATTATTCCTGAATCTCGTAGTTGGAAAAACCATTGAATCAAATTTTAGAGCCAGCTGATCAAACTATAGATCTCAAATCTCCACCAAATATTATTCCAGACATCTGGAACCAATATTGGGTGATGATCTTATTTATATCTGAATTAAAAGTTTTAGCATTAAATCCCTGTATGATATGGAGCAATAACTACACAAAAGGCGTATTTCCTTCATGTTTTTGTAAAACATGCGCGCTTTACTGTTATAAAGACAAGTGTAAAATGAGTTCACAGTTTTGACATATGTGGCTAGTTCTGGGTTTATGAAACCTTCTGCCACATGACAAAAGATTCATAATGTCATTTTTAAAGGATCAATTCCTCAACGTGGCCGATAGCCCATTTGTCTAGCAATCTGAGTATCTGACTATCTAAGTCTTCTATCTCTCTCTCTGGGGTGGGGAAAGAAAACCATACATAGAAAGGACAAGAACAAATCAAAATGTAATTGCTACTCTTCGTGCTTAAACTTGTGTTTGTACAATTTTTTATTGTTCTTCAATGTAATGGGGCGGCAGTAAGAGTATCAAGTGCATAATACATTACTTTTTCCCCCTACTTTGCTTCTAATGTTGTACAAAGCTGGAAGTATTTCGTTGTTTCAATCTTAAGATATGCAATGGCGATATGGCTATTCTGATTGCAGGTTATTGAAATTATTGCACCTCTCCCACATGTCTTGCAAACGCAAAAAGAAGCCAGTCAGGAGCATTGTGCTCAGATTACGGGAGTTGCATCTGTTAGCTGAAAAGCAAATGATGGCAATGATCTCTTACACCCTGGAAGAGGGTTTTTTTCCCCATATAGCAAACTCATTCCAGAATGGGAGAAGTGATCATACATGACCAAAAAAAAGTTTATCGCAATCGGTATTTGATGTCTTTTTTTTTGTCATTAGCAGGAAAGAGTGGTCATTTGACTAAAAACATGAATGTCGGTGTACTTATAAACATAAGAAAGAAAAAAATATGATAAATTCTGATCTTTTCTCTATTTCAGTATTTTGCAGCCAATGCATAATGAATTACGTAGGATGTTTATGATTCACTCAACGAGACAAAGCTCATTGGATTATTCCCGATCGATTGCTATTGTTGACCATAAGAACATAATATTATTAGTATGCTTATCCTTTATTTTATTTTATTTTTTTGCACAGGCGGGGGGTTTGAAAGGGGTCAACGTATGACAATGTCAGAAGATAACCTAGCTAAATGTCATTATTGGCCATATAAAACCACTATAACCAACCCAGCCTCAGAGCAACAAACTAAATGTATCCAGTAGTTTGATCTTAAAGTACTCCAAAGTCCAAAAATTGATCACATTGGCGGTTGGCCTGCAACGAAGTTTGTGTAGCTAAATTTCAAACTTCCAGGTATCCTATCATAAAATGCCTTTTACCCCCCGGTTTCAGACAATGGAACTTGATCCTTGTACAACATGCATCTTGATAAATGAAATTCTGCCCCAAGCAGAAGCGATGTGATCTTTTGATCATATAGTTCACCTGGCCCCGTTGGTTTTGGATGAGAAAAACCAGTGAAACGTCATGTAGAGGCGAAAATAAACATCCTTAAAGAACAAACAGAACATGTTCCAGATTGCTGTCAGTCTTCAGTCTCCGAATCAAGAACAGGGAGGATGCTGAAAGCTGATGAACCAAGATAAATGCCCCGGATTATCCCTCCATATCCCAACTTTATTCTATGGCAGAGAAGTAAGATGGCATCCCAAAGTGCTGTTCTCCCCTGGGAAAAAAAGGGCACCAGAATCAGTCACTAAAATCACAAAACAGAAACAGCATTGTATATAATTAATGTGCATGAAATCATGCTTAATATGCATGCCATGATTTCTGTGCACAGGAGGAAAATGCCAGTCCCTTAAGAAGAATAAGCATGAATCAGTGGTTGTAACATAAAAGAAAAATGGGCAGCCCGGTGCACAAGGCTCTTGCCAATGCGGGGTCTGGGGAGGGACAGATATACACAATCTTACCCCTGCACATACAGAGAAGCTGTTTCTAAGATTTGAACCCTGGTCGCAATGGAGAAACCCAACCGTTGCACCAAGACCCACCCTCATCGGTAGTTGTAACAAAATGTTGTTAAAATCAAATCAAAATGCAAAACCATGGGGTTGGATTTAATTAATATTATATATGGTAGTATTCATTAAAAAATTTGATGACTACCTTTCAAATGGCAATCAATTATGAAAATTGTACATGTTCAGATAGAAGATGAAAACAGATTGAGCATTCTACTAAAGCATTTCACAATTGATTTACCTAAGAATAAGTTTGAAATCCATTTGACTGATTTCATTTTTTTGTACAAAATTAAAAAGAAAAAGGATTTTGAATCTTCAACAGTCCATATATTTGAGCTAGATATAAAATTGTTCAAGCACCAAAAGAGCTAAAAGAATCGTTTGCTTTCTAGTATTGAATCCTGCATTAACCAAACTTCATTCCGACTCTGGGGGGCCAACAGTCCATCCTGCAGTAACCAGATTTGAATCATTTTCTTTCTAGTATTGTTCAAGCACCAAGAGTAGTGTGAAGTGTGAACAATATATCAGGAAAATTCTCACAGTGCCAACATTTCTAAGTTCAATGGCACCCAACTAAATGGAATGAAAAAGGCATAAACTCTGATAATTTATTGCTTGAGACATGCTCCTTATGTACCTTCTTTTGATTCTAGTTTTGCACAGCCATGCATGTGTAAGTACACAACTACTTCCCCAATGCTCCTTGCACAAAAATTTTTACAAGTCATATAATCCTTCTACGTTCATAACTCAAAGGAGTTATATGAAACATAATGAATTTTCTGCATTATCCCATTTTCTTATTATTTTCTCTTTTGGCATTCTTTATGAGAACCAGAATCACAAATCAAAGTAATCAGAAGATCCAATTTGGGTTATGCCCTAATCACCCTTAATTTAAGGATGATTCCATCAGTTTTGTCCAAACTTATCTAATCTAACATCCCCCATATAATAAAATCTAAGAAACCACCAAAATTGTTTGTAGAACTCAGAGAGCTTCTCAGCCCCATACATAATCATGGCTCATGGATCACCCAGCATCTCAAATAAAATGCCCAGGATGTATAAATTTAGCTTTGTAATAAAGTTTTGCCCCAAAACATATTATGGATATTGATTTTGTTTTGATAAATCACAGTATGGATATTGATCTATACAAAACATATCACCTTTATTGGTGCCTAAATAGTAGTTCCATGGGATTCAGTATATTAATTGGACATAATGTAGTGATAAACAAGGAGTTTAGCAATATCCACCATTCAAGGTAATTGAGATGGACAGTAAGTTCCATGGACTTCAAAAGAACTTACCTGCAGAGAAAATTGCAGCTTCTTTTCCCAATACAAGGCAAAGATTGGAGGGCTTTGCTTCCCAACAACCAGTATACAAGCTCCTGGATGAAGAACAGTGGGGACACCAGATATCACAGCAACATATTTCTCAGGAAACCTTTCTTTTGGAGGCAAAACCCCCAAGAACAAAGGGTTCTTGCTAGATTGGGCACTGGCATAAGATGTAGGATCCACATGCAACATCCACTTGGGGTGCTCCAGGAAAGCACAGAAAAGATATACTAGCAAGTGAGAATCTGTTGGAAGCTCAAGAGTCCATTTCTTGTTCACTTTGTCATAAACCTCCCCACTCCCCAGATATTCATAATTCTTCAAGCAGGTTCCTTCAGCAAGTTCTGTGAGATTCCACAAATGCATTACCCATGAGGCCATGATTATAGTGACTGCTATATGAGTTATCCCATCCAAATGGAAGCAACTGTAATAAAAGGTTCAACCTAGGCCTATAAGCAAGAGTAAAATATAAGAAAACTTACCCCTGATCCTTTGCACTGTGTAATCAGTTCGGACACTGCTCTGTGGTAACAAACCTTTAACCCATTCTCCTTTCATTAGAGCATGAAGCCTTTGGTGTTCAGTTATAGCATCAATGCACTCCTGTATGGCAGGGACAAATGAATGTTGTTGAGGCTGTTGTTGCAGATTGGGTAAAGGCAACTTTGCTGCAAACAGAAGATCCACATGAAAACATCTAAATATAGGCATGACAAACAATAACTAGTGATAGAAAAACAAAAGAAGATAATAACAGTGTATGAGCAACTGACATGCAGCAGTATCAAGAGACTGCACAAGAGCAGCACGTAACTGATGAAGGAGCCCATCTTCGTCCAAAGTAAATGTTGGTTGCCATTCTTTAGACCCATCAATTGGAGAGACAGTAGTAGGAGCTCCAGTGTTTGGGGAATCACTTCCTACTTTATTGACAGTAATTAAGATACCAAGTTTGCTAGCTGCTTGCATTACCTGAAAATATAAGAACACTAGATGTGATATAGGGCCAGAGTATATAAGCAGATAGCTACGGGCATCTAGTTGAATCAACTTTCTCTGTTATTTATTTTTTCTCTGAGAAAAATGTAGTTGAATCAACTTTCAAAATTGAAGATCTTATGAAGGGGGCCCTTCAAATGTTTGGTTGCAGCTCCATGCTTGTCCAACATGGACTTGCATGCATTGATAGACTATCCTATTAACATGGCTAAAATTCTACATTTCAACTATCACTATAAAATAAGAGACCTGAATATGACTGGTTTCAATCTTGTCAAGTAGTGGATTCAGCAAAACAGAAGAAAACCATTGCCTGAGGCGGTCACGCCACTGCTCGATCTGAGGGTAGATGCCTAGATTCTCAAAAGCTTCAATTGACTCTTCCATTGACATTGGCATAGGAAAGTCACCTTCTCCTTTCTTTGGTGGAGTACTGAACTTCTGGGAACCTGGGGACATCCTTACAGGCCTAAGTGGTGTGCTTCTTGTAGTTCCAGAAGTAGTTGCTGAATTGGTGATGCTACTAGGACTGGCTATGCCAAAACTACCAAGGGTGGCAGGAGGTGTCCCCACCAATTTAGATGCTGACTCTGTGATTTTTTCATCTACATCTGCCAAGAATTGCTCAAGCATTTCCTCTGTTGCGATCTCAGCTGCAGTGGAGGGTCGTTGCTTTGACCAGGGAGTTGAGATCAGTCGGTCCATAGATGGTGAGGCCTGACCTGACGGACCCTGCAATGGAGATGAAGGGACAAGGTACAAAGAAGATGGAGAAGCTGGGGATTTTGATGGAGTGTAATAAGCACTCATCTTATTCCCACTAGTGGTGCTTGACTTCTCCACACCAACGCGGGATGATCGTATTGAACTTGATATTGACTGATGAAGTGGAACAAGGACATCAGGAGAAGAAGCAGAATATGGTTTAGACTTTGGGGGCTTTTTTGCAGAGTCAGTACCGGCCCGTGCATCTTGCTTTGGCTTTGCACCCAAAAGTCCCAGTTGACGCTCTGTGAGGCCTTTCTGCCCCTTGGCTCCTTTAGAAGGCGATGCAATTGATACATCTACAGCATTTCGTGCTCTCTGCAAGAAAAGTGCCCTGATGAGGGCAGATAGTGACCCCAGGAGTACCATACCCACCATAATCTCCATAGTCTTGGTAACAAAATCTGGAAAACAATAAAAATAGTATCATAAACAACAGTACCGATCAAGCATACAAACAATCAGTTTGAACTTGGGGAGAGCTTACAAGCTGTAGTATGGGAAACATGTCTGAGTTTCAGATTGTTGATGAGCCCATCTTCCCTTGAGCATATACAAGCAAAAATAGTGTCAGTCACCTGAAGTTTAGGATCAAAGACAGAAAATAGATGGACACTACTAGAACTCAAAACAAAGTTTTTGAGCTTAAATTAATGATTGTTAATAAAACTATAAACGCAGTCTTCGGTAAACCCTGCCAAAACCCTAGCTCCTATTTCAAGCATTTGTAAAGGAGCATCTCAGACAACGAAACGCATCTAAAAATATTGCAATGAAAACAGAAACTCCAAGACGTGAAACCCCTAATTTTTTTTTTCCTTCAAACCAATGGAATTAGTAACTTCTCAGCTCATTATACGTATAGTATACAGAAAAGGGATCACTTTTCTAGAGACGCTACGATGAAGCGGTAAAAGGAAGAGTTGCAACCTGGAAATGACGCTGAGGAGAATGAAGGCCGAAAAGGTTGAGACACAGAAGATGTAGAGAAATGCATGTTTTGTAGGGCGAAGACTGTTGGCAGTTAGAGCAGCTGATAAAGTTGGATTTTGATACACCGAGAACTTCGAGGGTCTCAATGGCGGAGAACTCCTCTCTCCTCCCCCTCCTTTACCTTCCATGTCGAAGGCTTAGGGCTTTTGCTCTTAAAATCGAGTACTGAACAAAATAGTTTGGTCCTCCATTAACGAAACCCCTCCGAAGCTCTTAGCTGCTATACTAGCAAGCCTTTAGCCTTGTTCTTCTCCTCAAGTTCAAAATTAAAAAGCTCTATTTTGGTGGGAGATTGGCAATGCGATTCGCGAACCCTGGATTGCAATTTGCAAGCAATTTGCAAGTATGCAAGTTTCAACCGTGGTGCTTTTGTTCAATAGGTCCCACCTGGTAGAAAATCGAACGATATTAACCGTCTGATAAGCATTACTGTGCATCTGATGAAACACCAAAGGATTGGAATCTCCATCATTTGGGGAGGAAAGTAGGGAAGAGCAGTGCTAGGAAAACGGGCTGTGTGTTACACACGGACCTCTAAAGCACAAAAGGACAAAATGCCAAGATAGCAAGGCTGAGGAATGGCAACAGCCAACAGGGCAGGGCAGCTCAGTTCTTACAAAATTTGTCCTCACAGGACTTGCAGCCATGGAACATCGTAATGGGATCTGCTCCCGACAAATGGGCGCCTCACAGGCACATCCACCGTGCATTAAGAACATTTCCCATGAATAATAACTAATAAATACAGGAGATATTTCCAATGCATTATAGGATATGCGTGAAACGCCAGGTGTGAGTAGCAGATCTGGTCTCTGGAACATTTCCCCATAACTTATAGAGATGTTTCAAATGCACATGTGAGGACTGAATTTGATATCCTCCCTATCTCCATTCATGTGAAAATATCAATCTCTATCTGATTATGGACAAGGATTTCTTTATCCTATCTCCATCCCATAGGGATCTGACGATCTGCTCCTCACAGAGCATGCCTCACACCTATCTTACAATATGTCCTGGTCATACATTAAGAACATCTCTTGTATTTATATTTATTATTTATATGGAGAGGTTCCCAATACAAGGTGGAATATGGCTATGGTTTAAAGTATTGATACACCTCTCTGTATCTGTATATCGGCAAAGACATATCGGTATTTAGATACAAGTGAAAATACCTTTTGTTTTAGTTTTTTTTTTCAACATTTGTTTTTTTAGAAGATATTTAAGAATAATTTTATTAAAAAAATAGTGAAATTTCAAAACACCTATAAATAGGTGTGTCGGACCCTAAATACAGTACACCCACCATATCAAAATTTTGAACCTTGAATGTGATTGTAAAATCGGTGTGAGGCGTGCTTTGTGAAGAGCATATCCCAATTCTAGAGATCCCACTCCATGCATTTTTTTTTCCTTTTGGGTAAAAGACTTATACCTCTCTTGAGGTTTCTCCACAATGATGAAACCTACTTTGGGTTTTAAAATTGGACTAAGACTTCCCTTATCATAATTTTCTCAAATAAAACCATCAACGAATCATTTTCACCCTTTTAATTCTTCAAAATTTCAAAATAATAGAACTATAGAAGCCAATAGCACTATTGGATCTCTAAAACTGGATTGTTTGTAAACTAGAAAGTCCGTTGAGTAAACCTAAGGCATCCACCCCCAAAGATCGAACAAAAAAGAATGCTTCTAAAGCTGTTCGTGCCTCTTGTTATTGGTACTAGCCAATCTGGGAAGCCGTAGGGCCTGTCCACAAATGAAGTCCCTTTTATCTTTTTTTTTTTTTTTGATAATTACTCCCTTTTATCTTGAATCACCACTCCCACCCCTGCATGTTGTTCACTTCAAGGCCCCATAGAAATTTGCTTTCAACCCTCCAAAAGGTAATTTCTACCAAGAGATTCGGGTAGGATTGTGAATTCTATCCCCACTGTTATTGGATCAAATCGAATAAATGGATTTATAGAGACTCTTCTAGATATGCCAAAGAACCACCTTTGCTTTAGCAAAGGTAGAGACCAAGTAGCAATTTTAGGATTGTCCACAAAGGCTTACTCTACAAACCACTACTCGAGAGATTTGCTTAGGTAAGTAACAATGCGAATGGATAGGTATGATGATGAGAACCAGTTGCAAATGGAATGCACAAAAGGGAGGTTTTTGTTTGATGACATCACCCCACAAGGGAAGTCATAGTCTAACTTGAATGTTTTAATATTTAGAAAAAACCTCGAGGGAGGTTTAAGTCTTTTGATATCGAATTGACATCATTTTTTATTTATATCTCATACCAAAAAAGTTACAATTTATAATACTATCAACATAAATCCAAGTATATTCAAATATATACAAACATATCTAACTATATTTTTAAAATATTAATGTGGATTTATTAATTAATTCATAAGAAAAACACAAATGTTCGATATAAATCCCAAGTTTTGGGGTTCGTGGCCTTAGACCCATTTATTAAAAACCTAAATATCCATGGTTTGAAATGATATAAAGAGAGAGAGAGAGAGAGAGAGGTGATCCCCATGGGTAGGGATTGGGAACCTTGTGTGGTGGTATGTTGTGCTCTCCGGTCCCTACCAATGGTGAAAGAATGGATCATCAATGGATAAAAATGGGGATGAAACTTTCGTTATCCTTGTGCTTGTAGGGAAAAATGATCTCCATCCCCACTCTATTAAGGATTCAGGAAATGGGGAAATTTGCCCTTTCTTTGGTGAAGGAATTTGTCGAATGCGGGTTAATAAGTGGGTTATGGCGACTCTCCCGAAACAATCACCAAGGGGAAAATGAATGTTCTTAGATGGAATTGTCAGGGTTTTGGGACCCCTGACAATTCATGATGTGGAAGAGGTTCTAAGAGTGGAAAAGCTGAAAACATTTTTTTTCGAGTGAGACTAAATCTTCTTTATTAAATTGCAATATGAAGCTTAAAATGATGAAAAGGTAGAACTATTTATTAGGTTGTCAGGAGACCTAGCTCTTTATTGGGACCTTGATGTGCAGCTCAAGTGTCTAAAGCTTGTACTTCATCCATATTGAAATTATAGATAGTGAGTTTGGCATTTGACATTGCAATTTCTTGCATGGTTTTCAAATTGTCATTGACCCACATAGTTCCGTTTTACACCAAATCCAATCTTGTGTCAAAAAATGTTGATTTGGTCAGTGACCTACTAACCCGGTTGATCAAATCATCAATCCATTTGATTCAGTGAATGATTTTTTTACCATATTTCGTTCCAAATTCTTTTTTTTATTATTATTATTATTAAAAATTGTAATGGGCCATCCATTTGGACTGGGTGATTAAACCGCTGACCCGAAAACCAGTAGCCAAAGTGGTTCCGATTCTATGTTGGTTTTTAAAGAATTAAAAAAAATAGATCAATTTTTATATTGTTGGAAAAAGAACTATCCAATGTTGTCGTCGTGTTGTGGTTGTGGATGGGGGATCTAAACATGATTTTTGACAACAATGAAAATTAGGTGGGGAAGTAGTTAAAAAAAAAAAACTGATTTCAATGAACATATAATTTGTGAATGAGGTGGTGGGTCTTTAGGAAATTAGAAGTTTTGGCCCAAAATTTACCTAGACAATAGAAGAGGAGGAATTGGCCATGTTAAGGAAATTCTTGATAGAGGGTTGAGTAATGCTAAATGGAGGAATATCTTCAACGATGCTTGGCTTAGTTACATATATTCTAGTGGTTGTGATAATATTGAATGTGCTAAGGTAATCAAGGAAGAATGTGCTAAGGTAATCAAGGAAGTGTGGGAAGAATATTGAAGTGCAAGGCCTTAAGGAGATCCTTTAGGAAATGGAATAAATATGTGTTTGGGAATATACAAGGAAAAATTTAGGAACTATGAGAAAAAAAAATGCTCTTGAATCCTTAAAACCCCTTGGGGAATACAATCCAGATGAAATAAAAGAAATAGAATGGGGATTTGTATGCTTATTTAAAAATGGAGGAGATTTTGTGGGTTCAAAAATCTAATATTAGTTGGCTGAAGTGGAGAGTTAAAAAAACAAAATTTTTCCACAAATTTGCCCTTAGGAAAAGGTCCAGAAATAGAGTTATAAAGATCAAAGTCAAAATGGGATATGGGTTGAGGGCCACCAAAATGTTTTAAAGACCTTGCCTGACTATTTTGAGGAGCTTTCTACTTCATCTAAACCAAATGACATTGAGAAAGCCCTAAGATCTATGAGATATGCTATCTCTAAGGAGGATGTAGTTGGTCTGGAAAAGAAAGTTACTGATGAGGAAATAAATCAAGCCTTGTTCCAAATGGAGCCTAGAAAGGCTATAAGCTGATATGGTAATCCTAATCTCTTTTATTATAGGCTTTTAGGGTATAGTGGGTGATGATGTTAGAATGGGAGTTAAAGAACTCTTTAATAATGGGTCCATGATAAGTGAATTCAACTGCACCTACATAATTCTTATCCCAAAAATCACCCACTTGAAAGAGGCAAGCCATTTTAGACCAATTAGTTTGTGTAGCTCTATTTACAAAACTATTCCAAAAATTTTAGTTAACAGACAAAAGCCTAAGCTCGGTGCTTTAATTTCTTAGAACCAAAGTGTTTTCCTTCATGGAAAATACATTGGTCATAATATTCTAATTGGCCATGAGATTTTTCACTTTATGAAAACATCAAATTGGATATGAATAAAGCATATGGCTGGGTATAGTATGACTTTGTGAGGAGAATCCTTGAAAAGATGGGGTTTGGGGCAAAGTGGGAAAGCTAGATTATGAAGTGTATAACTTTCGTGTCCTACCAAGTTCTGGTAAATGGTATCCCCCCATCAAAGATCAATTAATTGGGGTTAGAATGAATAGAGATTGTTCGACCATTTCTCATCCGATGATAGTAATATTTTCACAACTGCAAACTTGTAGGAAGGGAATAACATTATGGATTCAATTAATCTCTATGAGAGAGCATTGGGCTAACGGATGAATCTTGTCAAGCCTGAAATTATTTTTAGTTCTAACTTGCACCCTAAACTTCATAAAAAAAAATGGCTAGGAGTTTTCACCTCAAAAGAATGAAGAAACCTTTAATATATCTCGGCCTCCCCCTGATGTTGGAAGGTCATAGTGCACCCTATTTAACTTTTTACTATATAGGGTCCAAAGGAGGACCGATAAATGGAAGGATCTCTTTTCCCAAGCTAGAAAATAGGTGATGCTGAAGTCTATGGTCTTTGCCATTCTAACCCATTGTATGTCTTGTTTCTTTCTCCCAAAGAAGGTGTGATATGAGCTCAAGTTAACTAAAAAAATGATGGGGAGAGGTAAATGGAAAAAGAAAAACCCACATAATAAGTTGGGACCAAATTAATAAAAACAAGATGGATGGTAGTTTGGGTTTTTGTGACCCTCTAGCCTTTAATAAAGTTTTGTTAGCCAAAATGGTTGGAGATTTGTCTCTAAACCAAATAGTTTACGGGCTAGAGTTATGAAAGCAAATTATGTTAAAAACTAGAGTTTTATTAGTTCTCAGTCCCATTTAAGGGTCTTGGGGTTGGAAGAGCCTTCTAGTTGGTAGAAACACCCTCCTTGAAGGGACTTGTCCATGAATAGGGAATGGGGAGAAGGTTGATATTTGGAGCTCTCCATGGATTATGAGTCTTGAAGGTAAAAGGACTCATGGTCCTATGCCAAAAAACCCCAAGATAAAGAGAGTTAGAGACTTAACCTCTGACTTAGGGAATCAATGGAATGCCACCTTATTAAAGAGAACTTCCTCCCATAGATTGCCCAAAAGATCCTTAAAATGAACTTAGTGGGTAATAAATGGGAAGATAAGCTCTTTTGGCTTTCGGATTGTCATGGCATATTCTCTGTTAAATCTGCATACTAAAGAATCTTGAAGGAGTTAATCCTCATAATTAAAGGGGTAGGATTGTCAGGAGGCATATTTGGAAAACCATTTGTTTATTACATGTTCAACCAAATTAAATTATTTCTCTAGAGATGCTGTTTGAATGTTGTTCCAGTCAAAGAAATTTTGGTTAAGAGATATTAGAACTAAGGAGGAAGATGCAAGTATCCTTTTGCAAAGTTTGTCAATTATTAGGGCTAGGGGTGATCATGGGCTGAGTTAGGCCGGGCCTGGGTTGGGCTTTGCACTTATGATAAGGGTTATAGCCTAGGCCCTAGCTTGGACCCGGTCCAACTCAGGGTTCTAAGCCTAAAATATAAGCTCGAGCCAGGTCTACACGAGCTCAGGCCAGGCTGGGCCTAGGCCTATATCTTTCATATATAAAATATTATGTATAATTAATATTTTATATTAAGTGACATATAACATGCATATAAACTTATTTTACACATTACGTAATATAAAATATTATATACAATATAAATTTTACATGCCATATTATAATGTTTGTATATAAAATTTATAATATAATATAATATAACGTATATATATATGTATATATACATTATACATAAAATGCGTATGTTTAAATATATGCGGTTCGAGCTGGGCTTGAAGTATTAGGACTAAGCCTAGCCCTAAAATTTATGGACTTGATGCAGGCCAGGGCCTAAACACAAAACACAGGCCTAAGCCCAAAATTTCTAGGCCGGGCTGAAATGATCACCCCTAACTAGGGCCGAAATTAGGATATTTTATTGAGGGGCAAAAAGCTAGTAAACATAGGTAGGGGCAAAATCTTGGTGGGATTTAAATAGGTATTATGGAGATTTTCAAGGCATTGGGGGGGTGCATTGCTCCCCTTTGCCACCCCCTTTGTCTCTACCATATCGATCAGCAAATTGGCCTGCTCATGTGGCAACTAAAATGGGGTTGAATTATTTTGCTTGCCATCGGGTGGTTGGTTGAAGGAGGTGGTGCTTGAAGATGTGTGTTAATTGGTGTTTGGTTTTCGTATATTAATAAATTTTGTTTTCAATAACAAAAAAAGGGAAATTTTTTCGATTAGTACCTTGTATTTTGGGCCTAGTGCCACCGAGGTTCAAAATATCGATATAGGCCGGTGTATCAACCTGCATCGGTACTACTTTTTGTGTGTTTTTTCAAAACTGGTTCTTAGGGGGCGGTTTAAGGCCGGTCTATCCTCTAAGCCACTTGCTGACTGAAAACACCCCCTGTAGGGGCATATCGGGAAAGCTCCGATACGATACGTATTGGCCAATACTTGATGAAATTTTGATCATTGAGTACCACTTTGGTCCCCAAACTTAAAAATGCAACAATTCAGTACTTAAACTTTCAAAATGTGTCAATCCAGTATTTGCCATTAACCAGCCATTAAATGGCATTTGAAAAGGATACAAATGCTCATTTGAGTATTATCTAATTCTCTTTATCAACCGTCCAAATACTAACAAAAATGAACATTCCCAAATCCTTACATCTTCTATTCAAGAAAATTAGAATTACGTGTCAATGGACATTCTAGTAGAAGAAATAAGAATTTGGAATTATTAATATTTAGATAATTAATAAAAAAAATTAGATAACCTTTAATAAGAATATTTGTGTCTTTTTCAAATATTATGAACGGAAGTAATGGATTTACACATTTTGAAAGTTTGGGACCAAAGCCGCCTCCGCCCAAAGTACGTGTTACTAATCCGGAATTAAAAAAAAAAAAAAAAAACTACCATCTACCATTTTCGCATTTATTGATTCGTCTGTATGCATTGTAGTTGTAGACTTGTAGCTGGCACTAGTCCGCGTTGGACTCGATCTTTCGCACGAGGAGAGGACACGATAGTGTTAACAATTTGAAGTTTGAAAACAACACGTCTCATCCCAATTCCACCTCCGCGATGACTGACTAACTATTTCTCGGGGGATTATTGTTGACTCGTATCCATATCTTGATTTAATCAGTAATGGACAACATGTACACGTATTCATTTTTTTTTTTCGCTTTCCCCTTTCCCTTTACCCTCCCCAACCCCTGGTGGCAGCGAGATTTGATCCCAAGTATCTACTCCGACGAATCAGAAAACCTACCAACTGAGCCACCATCGGTTGGCACGTATTCATCTTTTTCCTGTTATCTGTTATGTAAGCAAGCCCAAATAAATGGAGATCATCGCAAAAAATAAAAAATCTTTCGGTCCACTAAACGAACGGATACCATACCAACGTCTGTCAGACCAAGGGAAACTGAAACTGAGCTAGGGGCCGTCTGATAATACCTGGAATGGCTGAACTGAATGACTACTTATTGCTTAAGCGGTTAAGCCCCAGGGCTTTTGATTACAGATGAAATAATAAGATCAATTGCCAGTACCTGTGTCCCTGTCTCTCAGTCTCAGTTTCGTCGCAAGACAAAAAAGGTGTGACTCTTCAGCTTTATTCTGTGTAGAGCTTACAATTCTCGTTGAATCGGAGAGCTTGGAGATGCAGAGGTTATGTGCAGTAAGGTCTCTTTCTGGTCTTCTCCGAAAGCGGAGACAACACGCTTGTTTTTCTACTTCTCTACTTTTCGACGATACCCAATTGCAGGTTTGGAATCTCTCTAATATCTACTTTTATGCTGTTAGAGTTTTTATACTTTTTTCTAATACATCCTGTTGCTCCAGATTCGGCGGTGTTTAAGTTTAGAAGATTAAATTAAATGAATGATGTTTGGTAGAAGCTCGCATTAAAGAGGTCATTTCAGGTTCTCTTGAAAATGAACTTCAGTTTTCCTAACGACTGAAAATGAATTCATTTTAACTGGTCACAACATGGGTTCAAAATGCTCTCTAAGACTAAAGCGAAATAATTTCTAATGCAGTGTTAAAACGTAATATCAATCTAAATTTGGTTTTGCTGCCTGCCACTTGGTGAGTTTGGAGTGGCTAAGACAAGATATTCCAATGAGATCTCAACCCTGAGATCACCCCTTCATTCTCTTTGTTCTAATTTTGGAGTCAATCTGTTAACTCATTAAAGATGGACTTTTGTTTCAGTAATACAAAGAATCCCTCAGTGCCTTCAAGGTCATCATAGTTGAACTCTACTTTTCATTTTATCATGAGTGATGATGTCAATCGTATTAAGTACAGATGAAAAAACTTTATAATATTGTATTCGATGAGACTTTGTTGGTGGAAGCAAGTTTTGAATGGAATATTTATGCATTTATTCAATTTCAATTCTTTATCTCTTAAGATCTCTGTGTTTTCTTATAACTTTTTTTCGTTCACTATGCCTTTTCAAATTTATTTATCCCTTTCTATTCCACTTATTCAACTAGTTTGTAATTTTGTATAGTTTCAATCTAAAATTTAGCAACGCGTTTTTACTTTAAATTGTCAACAGTTTACTTTAGAGTTAAAGCACTATACTATTTTCCAGAAGTTGAAATAATGAATGAAATGTGGATGAGCTATTTTCAGTAATTGTTAAACTGGGAGATTAATTGTAAGGGAAGTTATTAACTCAGAATATATGAGATATTCTGTCTAGTTTAAGGGAATACGAGTATTGGAACTTGAAGAACATTTATAAATGATGATTTTGGTCTGTCCTGGTTGATCAAGCCACTTAACAAGATAAAAAGAACAAAGAAAATACCAGATGAATAAAGGAAAAAAAATTCCTAACTGGTATATTATCATGGCCTAGGACACTTATGAGGGAATCACTGCTAGAGAACAAATGACAGGATGGAAAGCAATGCAGTTATTACATACTTCAAGAATCACATTATGTTCATATTTTTGTATGCATGTGTATGTCATGGAGTTTAAGCAGAAATGCATATAAGGGGCTCAAGAGGCATGTTATTTGCAAAATGGCACAATTTTTGTTGACAAGGCTAGATTACAGGTAATACAAATGGTAAAACTGGAATTCTGCAGGGATGCTTTAAGATATAAGGGCTTCAAATAGACCAAAGGGTTCGACTATGATTTGGAAAAGATATGATATCTGAATCATAAACGTGGGTGGGTTTTGATTGGTCAAAATATCTGACCAATCAACTAGAATCATAAACGTGGTAGCCAATCAGGTGTTATTCATCAAAATTCATGGGTGGGTTTTGATTGGTCAAAACTCTTCCAATACCATGTCTTTCCTGCATCATAGATTTTCCCTAGACCAAAATAGAACAAATAAATGCATTTTCAATAAAGAGATGAGTAGAAATGGAAAGTTAGTTAGATAAAAATGACAATTTATATTGTCTTAGTACTGTTATCTATAAAAAAGAGAGGTCATAGAAGATATTTCCTTAGAAATCAGAGCTTTAGAGCTCGGTTTATGAAGTGGTATGCTTCTAGAATGCTGTGAGATGATGAATGTGAAACATACAAGCAAATCATATGGGATGGTTATAAGGCTGACCATGCTTAGAACAATTTTAAGAAATGAGAGATTCATAAACTGAACATAACTGGGATGTGGGTGTCAAAATGGGCAAGTGGCAAGATTAGTTGGGGAAAAAATAAAGTGACTGCATCAAAGGAAACTGAGGGACGGTACTACTTGTATGAATAAGACAAGAGAAAGTCAGTTCAGATGGTTTAATAATGTGAGATGAAGAAAATTCATAAAAAAAATCATGAGAAATGAAGAAAGGTGCTGACACTAGTGAAGAGTGATTGGTTCAAGAGAAAGAACATGGATTCAGGTGACAGGAAAAGACTTGAAAATTTGTTCATTAACAGAAGATGTGCCAGATAGAATGGATGAATGGGAGGTATATGGCGGACAATAAGTTGTTGATGCAATAACGATGCTAGCCACAAGGCAATCAACACAAACAATGATGCTAATGAGAAGAATAATTTGCATTTTAATTAGAAAGTTCAGCCATGTTGAACTTGACTTTTGTAGTGGCATCTTAACTATAATGGAAAGTTTTCTTTGCTTGTCTTCTTGAAGGATTCCATGACTAAAGTTCAAAAGTTGTTCAAGATGTTTTTTTTTTTTTTTTTTAATTCTTTTTGTACTCCTACCTATAAATCAGTTAACATGAATTTCCCCTATTTTATAAGATTTTCCCCCAGTCTATGGTTGTCTTCTTATGGTTATCATTTGTGATGCTAACAGTTTAAAGAAAGTGTAGCACAATTTGCACAGGAGAATATTGCTCCACATGCATCAAAAGTGGACAGGACAAACCACTTTCCAGAGGTCTATCCAACAGCTCCTAAAGTAGTACTAGGATAGTTGCTTACTGTAGTTTATTGATTATGACATTTTCTTTTCTCAGGAGGTTAACTTGTGGAAACTTATGGGTGATTTTAATCTCCATGGAATTACTGCACCAGGTATAGATATGCAGAAATTTTCTTTTCTATACAAGTACTGTAGTTACCTTCAACATTATTGGTTACTTTATCATTTTTTCATGAAGTTGTTGTGCTTTTGACACCTTTTTAAATATGCTTGTTTTCTGTATATTGAGCATGCTTTTTTACTTAATCTTATTTTGGCATGGATGAAGCATTAACCAGCCAATGTTTGTAATCAGCCAAAAAGGTTTCTCAAAGGAGATAAAGTGCAAGGCAGACTGGCTAAGCTGGTAGTTTTATTTGAATAGCACAGTTTGAAATGTTTCAGACTTTCAGTGTAGAAATTACGAGGATTAGTGCTGGTAGATGCTGTCAATCAAAGTTGATGTTTAACACTCTACCCTTCTCCATTCAGTTGTGTTAGAGAACTTTGCTTGGCTCATGTTAAATGGATATTATTTCCTTTTCCTTGCCTCCTTCAACCTGCCGACCAATGTTACGAAAATTATAACAACTAATTTCCATTTTGTCAGTAGACAAATTTTCTTTATGTATGTTATTTTGGTTAGGGGCATTTCTTGGTCCAATGGTAAAACTTTGGTCTGACAAGTGTGAGAACACAGGTTTGAGTATGAGAGTGGCCACTTTCTCTGAAAAAATGGCCAAGGTTAGGTTTGTATCCTGTTCAGCCCTTCTGAGAGCCCAGATAGCCAGGAGCAACATTGGGCAATGGCCCTTTTGGGTTAATATTGGTTGACAATTAGAAGTTTATTTTCTTTTCTTCAGCTTCTGTATTGTGTAGGCTCTCTTTTCTTTTCTTTTCTCTTGGGTAAATTTTGACAGATAATTCCTTTAGAAGTTTATTTCATATTGACATGTCTCGGTGTTGCTTCCCTCCAAAATTAATTGATTTTTTTTTCCTTGTAGAGGAGTATGGGGGACTTGGTCTTGGTTATCTATACCATTGTATAGCAATGGAAGAAGTTAGTCGTGCTTCTGGATCTGTTGGCCTTTCTTATGGTGCCCACTCAAACCTTTGCATCAATCAGCTGGTAAATGGAAAAATTCCAATTTTGGATCATATATATATTTATTTATTTCACATATAAATCTTGAGTAACAAATTTTTTTGAACAGTTTCAAGTAGTATAACGTCAATGATTTTGTAGGTCAGGAATGCAAGCCCTGCTCAGAAGCAGAAGTATCTACCTAAGGTTTCGTTTATTTATTTATTTATTTTTAGGCATGCCTACGGTTTTACTTGTACTTCCTTATTTTTATATGTTGATACTGTTGCTAGGCCTGACTACAAACGACATGCATTGGCTGACTTCATAACTTAGCAACACCAAATCTAAAACCAACAATTCTGTTACTTAGCTGGTGTTTTTCATTTGTGTTTAAAGAGGGTTAAATGAATTATGCTAGTCTTTCCTTTTCTCTTTTGTATATCATGCATATTTCAGTTGATGGTCCTTGGTAAATTTAAGGGATTGAATTGTGTTTTGGTCAGGTAAAGTTGTGCAACCATTTAATGCAACCTGATTTACATACTGTCTGTTACTTGTGAGATTCTTGTTCATCCTTCTAATTTTTGACCTGCCAATGGGTTCTTACTTCTCACATCATCCAATTACCATCTATGTTCCTTGTGGTCATGGCTAGCAGCCTAATTCTTGAATACCAGCCTCATGCGTAGGTGAGGCAAGTTAGAGAGAATAGCCAAGTTCCAGAGATCTCCATGCAGCAACTATGGATGGAAAGAGATGCAGGAAGGAGGGAGTGAAAAATGGAGGGACACCCTTGCACCCCAGTAGGAAAATAGCTTCCGCTTGTCCTCTTCACTTATTCTGAAACTCTGAGGAGTCTATTCTCTTTTGGTACTTAAAAAATCTTCAAAATATGCCTAGAGGCCTAGGCTGTACATTGAGAACTGAACAACCATTGTTCTGTAAAATAAATACAGAATCAGAGAGTTACAAGTCCATGTGTTTTCAACAAAATTTTGCCTTCACAATTACATATTGAATTTTTCATTTTTTTTGTTCATGAAATTTTGAACCTGTAGACCCACCTAAAAAGTTCAACTTATCAGTACTGTTGTATTGTTTTTCTAAATTCATTGTTGAATTTCTCTTTCTGACAAGATCTATGCATTTACCGAGCTCAGTCTATTTAATTTTACCATTTTCTATTGACTTCAGATGTACAAAACTAAGAACACTGTATCCAAGGCTTTGTTTCCTGAATTTGTTGCCTTTCAGAATGAAGGAATTAAATTGATTTTATTGTTGGTTGAGAGATTTCAACAAGCTATCATAGTAAACTGTCATTTTATTGCACCATGAGTTAGAAGTATCAAGACATATGCTTCTTAGGATACATTCATAGTTTTCAAGGCGCCAAGGCGAGGCTAGGCGACAGGGGGGTGCCTTGTTGCCTAGCCGCCTAGGCAATGGATAATTTTTTTTTTTAAATTTAAAAACATAGATCCTAGGGTAGTTCCCCAAGTACCATAACCATATTTCCTTAATAGTTATTAATACTTTTCATAAGAAAACTATAAAGTTCATGTTTAAGTATAGAAAATCAACATATTCGTGAGAAGAAAAAGAAGAAAAAAAAAAGAAATTTGAAAAAAATATAGGGGCTGAACCCTTATTTTTCTTATAGGAAAAGAAGAAAAGAAAAAGTAGAAGAAAAGAAGAAAATTCGTTGATTAGACAAAATTTTATGTTCTACCTTACTTATTGGTTTGGATTTTGAAGTCTTTGAGGGTTCAATATAGCATAAACCTAACAAATCAGAAAATAATAAAAAGAAATTAGTATATAAGCACACAAAATGAATATTTTAGTTTAATAATGTCTATTTTATAATTATAATCTCAAAAAATACAGAATAAAAAGTATTTTATAATCGAAAGTACAAAACTGCTTGGTGATTAGGCGAGGCAAGCCTCCAAGGGCGCTTTGTCGCCTAGGTGTCGCCTTGACAACTATGAATGCATTTTTGTTCTTTATTGGGTATAAATTAATCTAACACATGGGAACCATTGTTGGGGATCCACTTTGACTGAAAGGATGTTCTAGATATATGATGTATGATGTACTTGAATCCTGTTGAGTCATTAAAACAACATTTTGATTTCTATAGTATTGATCATCGAACCTTGATGATTACAAAAGTTTTTATAGAGAGGAGCACCTTATTATTATAGGTGTTATTGCTGTATTGCACCTTATCTTATGTCTAGTTGGGTTGAATTAAAAGCCTACATAATGCAGGCTTCATAATAAGACAATAGGGCAATTATTTAGGTCTTTATGATACCATTTAAATTAGACATGGGACCACAAATTAAAGAAATTAAGTGGGTTAAGTTAAAGGCCCATCTACTCCACTTAAGTTTGGGATGGGTAGGTCTGTCAATGATACCTGAAAATTCGAGGCCAGATCTGATTAAAATCTGGATCCGATTATATTATAATATTTATTAATTTTAATATATACATTTTATATAATTATATTTAAAATTATAAAAATATATTCTATATGAATTTATACATATAATCAATTTAGTATGTTATATTTAAAATAAATAATTTTTTAATTTTTCTGGTATTTTAGAAAATTTATAGCGGAGTCAGATTAAATAAAAGACTTAATCGAGCTTTAATTGAACAAAGTTCAGGCTTGATTTCTATTAGGCTCTATTTGAGTTTGATGCTGATCGAGTTCAAATCTCTCTCTCTCTCTCTCTATCTATCTATATATATATATATAATTTTTCAACTGAGCTGAACTCAAACTTATTGAATATTTAGTCGAGCTGAACATGAACAGGAAAATGGAGTTCAAATTAAACTCGAACTTGAATATAGGTGTATCTTAGTTCAACCAAGCCAAGACATGCTGAAGATTTTTTTTTTCTTTTTTCTTTTTTGAAAGTAGAAGGCAAAGTATTTCAATAAGATCAAAGAGCCATAATACAATGAAGCCTCTGTACAATGAGAAGCTGTACAGAGGGAATCAGCTTGCCAAAACAGCCACCCATCAAAAAACAAAAACTATAAATTCCTTACAAAAAGGAAATCTGAATCAAAAAGGAAGAAATATGTCTATTTTTGAATAAAGAAGGGTGGATTGCCAACCAAGACATCCCAGGCCAGGTAACTAGAACCTCCTTTCAAGTTTCAACTGGGTTCTGAGATTAGCAAACAGTTTGGCTGGTACAATGGCCAAACAAGTTGTAAATAGAGCCCAACTCTTTTGGAAATTGTACCACAATGATTGATGTAATTGATAGAAATTAGGGTTAGGTAGAACACACCAGCCTAACTTACTCTGGGAATACAACTCACTTGTGTATATTCTATTCTTTATTCCACAATCAATAAATTTTGAATGTTAACACTAAAAAAATGATTTCAGTCTCTATTCCTGGTTAATTATCTGAATATCCAAACAATATTGATCAATCATATGATTACAATAATCTAATTGGATGAAGATCACAATTGGAGGCCTTCCATTTGGATCCAATCTAGTGTTGGCTGGCCAAAAAATATATGCCATGTCCTCCTTATAATTTTCTCTTAGAAGCTAATATCATCAGCTGTTATGGTAGAATATTGAACAAGAATGAATACCATGTATGTTATTTGCATCCTACCAAGTAGTGTGGAAATTTCTAATTTTTATGAGTATTACATTTTCCTTTTGTCATATCATTGTAGGCATTCATATTTATCTTCCTCTTATAGTGCTTTTCTGCATACTAACTATATAATTACATCTCTTTAAAGCTTATTAGCGGGGAACATGTAGGAGCTTTGGCAATGAGTGAACCCAATGGTAACTGTTGTGGATTATTGAGCTTTTCTTATACTGTGGATTTGATGATAAAGACACTATTTTAACTCTTATATGGTCTTGCTTTATATATGATCAGCTGGTTCTGATGTTGTTAGCATGAAATGCAAGGCTGATCGGGTTGATGGTGGTTATATTTTAAATGGTAACAAGATGTGGTGTACCAATGGTCCAATTGCTCAAACTTTGGTATTCTCCTAGAATCTCTAGCATTGTGTATTCATATATCTAGCAATACCTATTTCTCATTTTATATAAGATCTAAATATTGGTATCACTTTTTCTTCTGCCTTCATGAAAGTTATGATCATGTTTAACTTTTGAAACCTATACTTAAATTGTATTTTGTTTTGCACTAGTGCTTCATAGTATTTCAATTTGATGTTAATATCCCCTATTTTTTGATTCATTGAGAGGAAAACTAGAATTTAACAATACAATATAATCTGCAAAAGGATGAGTAAACAACTAAAGGAATCCATAACTTTGAATTTATTCATGTTTGTTGTAGAACTTGCCTAGTTAAGCTGACAAAAAAAACTTGCCTAGTTAATTGCTTTCAGACTGAACTGGACCTGATGGTTGGAACTACCGTGAACATCAACCAGTTGCATGAAGTTTCTGGCCAATCCCTGAACATTTCTAGACAAAAGAAAATCTTATGCACTTATATGAACATTCAGTCAAGCCATGTCAATGGTTTGCAAAACCCAGACACTTCCATCCTTTTTAATACTATTGCTGCCAAGGATGGGGCCGAGGGCAACATGGTAACTTTGCTTATGTTCGAGGCCGATGAGTCCAACCTAAGAGCAGGGAAGAGAGCACACGTCAGAGGCCCTGAGTGTTATCCCAAGGGTGGAGACTCCGACGGTCAAGTTAGTCAGGTGCTTAAGGAGGGGTCGGACTAGGCTTGAGACAAGGGCTCCTTAAGAGCTCAAACGAGGCCTTTCGAGAGTAGAAATGCAAGAGAGCAAGAGTGAGCAAGATGGATTTACCTTGAGCTAGGCACCCCCTTTTATACTTGACCTTGTCATGGAGTGGTTGGAGGCAGTTAGAGATGGACGACCAGGATCTCAACCGGCCAATGCCACATGGCGCAATCCAGGGCCTTGCCATGTGCGCCTAACCGCCTACATCACTTCCCCCCCACTCTCGAGGTCGACCAGGTTGCTGAGCAGAGACCTCGACCTCAACCGAAGAGAGTAGTACATAGCTTCGTGGAGGCATCGGATGGCGTGTTGGGCAAAGGCCTTGGCTTTGATCGAAGAGAGCGTCATATGGCGCGGAGGCGTTGGCCTCGACTACTGAGAGTTCTTCTTAGTAACCCTGTGGCGATTGCTTCCTTGTTGACTTCTCGCCTCTTTGTAGGATCATGGTGGGCCAAGAGCGCGGGACCGTTCCCGATACAAGTGTGAGGCATCCGCGTTCGTCGGTCATGCTTTGTACGAGTGTCACCATGGATCTGTACACGGGACGGGCGTTCGCGTCGATCGGTTGTGGCTGTGTGCGAAACGGGTGGTGGGTCTCCCAATTTGGGTTGCTCCTGACCCGGAGTTGGCGGGTGGACAGGTTTGTCTTTTCGGCGTCGTTTCGTCTTCCCGAGGTTGATGCCATGTGGCACGCGTTGGTTCGGGCTGTTAGGTCGGCGGCTCTACAACCGCTGGATCAAAGTGATCAGAGCCGTACATTTTTCTTTAACTAAGGTTGCTGGTTGAGGCGGTTCCCCACCATTTTCTCGCTTCTGCTTGTGATCCCAAAGACCTCGACCACCAACCAGTCAATCCCTTAGTCTTCTTCCTCAAACTCGGTCACTAGGTAAAGAACTTCTCCTCGAACCATGTCGTATTTAGACTCCAGACCTGAGTGTTACGATCTTCCTGACCTGATTGACACCAACAGTCCTTCCACCTCGTCCAGTAGTGAGAGGACTGGCATTGAATCCGAGAGCTCCCCTTGGGTGCCTGGAGTCCAGGTACTGAGGGAGAGGACCACCCCTAGAGGCGCCAAGTGTGACTGACGGGGTAGGGAGTCTCCCGATGAAAGTACCGGCTCCACAAGGCCGAGGGGCGATGTCGCATGGAATGCCTTAGCGCATCTTGAAGTGGTGGAGCCGAAGGAAGCCGAGGACCCTACTCCTGAGGAGCTAGCCGAGGCCAAAGGCCGAGGCGTGACGTTGATGCGTTGCCCACGCTCCGATCTGGACAGTGAGCTCAGAAAGGCTCCGAGCTTACATCGACTAGTTCAAGCGGGAAGAGCTCGAAGTCAGAGACCTCGACCCCTCGGTATCCATGCACGCATGTCAACGGCCTTCGGTCCGGACCCCTCAAATGGTCCATCTCCAAGACACCGCCCAAGAACAAGGCCGAGTTCTTGAAGAAGGCACAGAAGTACATTGCTGTTGAAGAAGCTGAGGCCAGTGTGCGCCTCCATGAGCCAGAGGTTGACCCCAACCTAGGGTCGCTAAGAAGAAGAGGAAGGAAAGAGAAGACTGCGGCCACGACAACACCAACAAAGACAATGAAAAGAAGCCGCCGGCCCCTTCCTTCGACAAATATACACTTCTGAACTCCTCCCAAACACATATACTGATGCAAGTTGGGAAGAGAGCATACGTCAAAGGCCCCGGGTGTTATCCTAGGGGCGGAGATTCCGATGGTCAAGTTAGTCAGATGCTTAAGGAGGGGCTAAACTAGGCTTGAGACGAGGGCTCAGGGCTAGTCCTTAAGAGCTCAGATGAGGTCTCTCGAGAGTAGGAATGCAAGAGAGCAAGAGTGAGCAAGATGGATTTACCTTGAGTTGGGCACCCCCTTTTATACTTGAACTTTCCATAGCGTGGTTGGAGGCAGTTAGAGATGGACGACTAGGATCTCATCCAGCTGATGCCATGTGGCGCAATCTGGGGCCTTGCCATGTGCGCCTACATCAAATACCTTACTTTTCTTATTTCAAATGGTAACAAGATCAAGGAGATTTTATAGAAACAGCAAATGGAATTATTATCTCTATCATCCAATCTACCAAGGATGAGTAGACAAAGACCAAAAAGACGCCTTTCATAAGAGAAAGTAAGGCATCAACATGTACAAGTACACATGGCAAGTCTCCTCAATAGGAGAAGACAATCTGGCCATAAACATGCAAGATCTCAGGTGAGCTACTCCAGTAGGTGAAGGATTTTGTAGAAATGTATTTTTCCCCCATAACTTATTTGCCACTGTTGGAACTGAAATTTGCAACTTCACCAACCTATTAACCTTTTGGTATAAATTGATGACTGGGTATTTTAAACTAACAAACGGTAAATCTTAATTGAGTAACTTTTTGCACCTTAACTTTATTTCTTTATGCATACTTCAAATATTCTTTCTCATTTTAATTTATGTTTCTGATAAAAATAATGATAAAAAAATGTTTTAGGCCATAGCTGATGTCTGAATAATGGTGTGCTTCTGCCTTCCTCTTGTATTTTCCAATCTGCCTGATCTCATGAAGTTTTGATAAACCTTAGGCTAAAATCCCATTTCTAGAATCCTCCCCTTGTGGCCAGAGAAAAAGAAAAAGAAAAGCTTGCTGGCCAGTGACAGCGAGCTGTATAGTTAGTAGTTACTTTGAGAGTAAGCTGTTTTCTTCTTCCTCTTCATAACCTGTACAGTTATTGCTGCCTTTTATTTTATTATCTGAATTGCCAAGCGTTTTTTTTTTTTTTTTTAATTTCTCTACTCCAAATGTTTTCAATGTTTTTGTGTAACAACATATCAAATATTTCCCTGAAGTAATCAGTAAAGGATGTTTTCCCTTGTGGGGCTCAACATGGTAGCTTAGTTGACATATGGCAAAGAAACTATATGTTTGAGTCAAGTTTACCAACAAAAAGGAAGTCTTCTTTAGTTTGCTCTCTGATGATATATCTGTTATTATTTTTTTTTCTTCCTTTTATTTGTCACTGATATGGTGAATTGGATCAGGTTGTTTATGCAAAAACAGACATTACAGCTGGTTCAAAAGGAATCACAGCATTTATTATCGAGAAGGGAATGCCAGGGTACTTGTACTACATAAAACCTGGTTTACTAATTCTGGTTGAACTCTAAAACCTAAGAACTAAAAATTGTGTTGGGTTCTGACTCATCTCCACTAAAAATTAGGTTGATATGACAAGTCCAGTGTGTCATGGGCACATCATATTTTTCTCTTTCACTTAAAACAAGGACAGTATGGAACATAAGTGAAATACATGAGAAATTGTCTGTTTTTAGGTGTATGTGCAGACACATGAAAGTTATGTTATTGTTATCAATGCAAGCATGCATGGGCAAACACTATAGTAGCAAAAAAGCACATGCACGTAGAAATATAAATGAAGAAAAATCAGTACAAAGCATATTTGCAGAGAGAAATATTTGAAAATAGTAAAATAAATGGAAAAACAACCCAAGGGGATTTTCTGAATGTTTGTTATTTGGTGTAATATTTTGCAGCTTCAGTACTGCCCAGAAATTAGACAAACTTGGGATGCGAGGAAGTGATACGTATGTCCACAGTGCTCATATGTGATTACCTGTTTCTATTTGTTTGTTAGCATTAGCAGCAGGTTTTTATATACTCAACAATGATGCAGATGCGAGCTCGTTTTTGAGAATTGTTTTGTTCCTGAAGAAAATGTTCTTGGGCAGGAAGGGAAAGGTATTGGCATCATTGAGACCTCCAATCTGTCATTAGAAAAGCTCATTCATACTGAAAGAAGAGAAGTACTTTTAGCAAGTGAATGAAAAATACTACATGAATAGAACCTGATTTATCCTAGCATTCAGATGCTGAGTTAGATCTACCAAATAATTGCTGTTTATTTCAAATATCAGAATTGTTTCCTCATATTGGCACATTGCCAATGATCTTGGCCTCTTTCTCTTTCTATGTTTCTTTTTCTTTCTGGAAGAAAGCAGCTGATTTTGTTCATAAAAGAGAAAGCAAACGGATGTACACATTTTACAAAATATAATGCAGCCCCATCCTCAGAAAATAAAAAATTAGAAAAGGATAGAGCTGTTACTATACAGGAAAAGAAAGTAACAAGTAAAAATAAAACAGCTTTCCATATGAAAGACTATAAAGGATAGGATCAGGAATAAAGCCATCTGTAGAAACCTAGGAGTAGCTCCAATAAGTGATAAAATGAGAGAGAGAGAGAGAGAGAGAGAGAGAGTAGGCTAAGATGGTTTAGTCACGTTCATAGAAGACTACCAACAGCTCAGTTAGAAGAAGTGATTTGTTATGAGTGGAAGGGGCTATAAGAGCTAGGGGTAGATCAAAAAGGACATGGGTAAAAGTAGTAAGAAATGATTTAAGCACTAATAGTGTAACAGTGGATATGGTTTTAAATAGAACTGATTGGCGAAACAGGATTCATGTAACTGACCCCATAAAGTTGGGATAAGGCATGAATGATGATGATGATGATAATGAAAACAACTTTCCATACCCTTCCTATGTAGGTCATCAACCATGATATTTTGTTCCTCTGGGATCCACCTTCAGAGAGATGGGAATGAGCTAAAATGGTCTCTAATCTTATTAAGGTAGTGTATCAATCTCTGCAGGCCTGAACATTCTCTTTTAGCCCATTCGATCACATCAACTGAGATGCCAAAAACTAAAAGCATGGGAGGCTGCATTGTTTTTGCATTCCTTGAAGCAGTAAATAGCTGAATGGGGGAGCCATTTGGATATTTAAATAGTCCTCCAACTCCAGCAGGACCAGGATTACATAGAGAGTTGCCATCAAAGTGATACGTGGCTTGATCTTGTGGGATAGACACAGGAGCCACTTGTTGTCTTGTTCCAGTAACTGTTCAACCAAAATTATTTGGTTCTACTAAATCCATATTTTGAGATAATATTTTCTTGTTATTTTTTTTTGTTTGAAAAGGATTCATAGTTTTCTGATCAAAATCCTCTTAAATTTGTTGGTTATCAAAAATATCCACCTATATGTGTACCTGTTGAATTGGCATGAATCTCCACTTGTGCAAATTAACAGTTTTATAGCAATATTGCATGTAAAATGGAGATTAGGTGGCTTAAGCCAGGCTATTTGTAACAGGGAAATTTGGCATATTGTACATACTGATTCTTTCAGTTTTAATAAAAATTACAGTTATCCATCAAAAAAGCATATTACATGTCACATGACACCCTACAGGTTTATAAGGGCTCACCTCCCCCTCCCCCTCTCTAGGATTTATGATTTTTCTACCAAACTCTGGGGATTGTGTGAGCTTTTATTAAATATCATATAGTTCTTATGCAACAATTATTCTTTTCTTCAGGGGTCTATGTCATGATGTCGGGGCTAGATTTGGAGAGGCTTGTTTTGGCAGGTGGACCTGTCGGTCTTATGCAGGCATGCCTTGATGTTGTTCTTCCATATGTTCGCCAGCGTGAGCAATTTGGCCATCCAATTGGGGAGTTTCAGTTAATACAGGTTGACATCTAAACTCTAGTATTGCTGATGCCTTGTATAGGAATCAGTATTTGACTTGTGACTAAAGACTGTTGATTGACACTAAAATACAGGGTAAAATTGCTGACATGTATACTTCGTTACAATCTTCAAGGTAAGGTTTCTTATCTAACAATTTATGATTGTTATTTTTATACTTCTGTCTCAGTTTTCTTTTTTTTCTTTTTGATCAATAACGGTGAATTGAATTAAGCTTATGAAAATTACAAAGCAAGGTAGCTAAACAATCTTAACTCCCGAGTACAACCAGTGAACACCAAAAGTAAAGCAATTACAACACAGCCCAAAAGATAGAGTTTCTGTTCACCCCTTGCCTAGCTAGACCATCTGCCAATGAGTTTGCACTTCTCTTTACCCATGTGCATTGAATTTCAATGTCCTTAGTCCGCCGCTTAATTTTTCTCTTTTCATTGCTGTAATTCCAGAGCCTAGAGTTATCCTCTTTTAGTCAGTTCACCACAACTTCAGAATCTCCTTCTATGATCAACTTATTAATATGCATGTTTTCATCCCCTTGTCTAGGAAGTGATGACCTTTCATTGTACTATTTTTTTCTTTTTTTATTAATAAAATATTGCAAATAAAAAAGGAATAATCCTTTTTTTCCTGCCTGCACTTTTATATTTCAGATCTTTCGTATATTCTGTAGCAAGGGACTGTGACAATGGGAAAATCGACAGAAAGGTGCTTTAGATATCCTTATTCCCAATTTTTCTCTCATGCCTTGATGATTTCTGAAGCTCTAGTTTTTATATATTTGGTTTTTGTCAAAAGAAAATGAGAAGCATTCAGAAACTGTTAATCATTGTTTTAAAAATTGTAATCATATTGTAAATTGCAGAGAATGTTGAATTGAGCCAAATCGTGAATCATGAACTTTAGGATTTTATGTTTTTAAAAAATTGTCCAAAGAATTAAATATATATACTAAAGGTGTAAATATACAACACAAAATGATTTTACTGCACTTTAAAATCACATCCACCAGAAGTAATTACTACAATGAAATTTATCACTTGGCACTATTAGTATAATATGATATTATAACATTGACGTTAAAGTTGATTAACTCACACATAATGAATCTTTAACATATCCACAATGAAAAAAATGAAAAATAAAAAATTAAAGTGTTTAAGTAGGTTTTAAATAAACCAAATGTGCCTTATTCTAGTAAGGGTTTTGTAGCACAAAAGCCTCATCAGTTATAAAAATAAACAAATGACAAATTACCAAATTAAGTCATAAACTCATGATAACCTGATTGTTTCTAATTTTATGAATCAGATAAATTGTAAATTCAAGAAGAAAAAACAAAAGATATTTACAGAAAAAGATTTATTCAGAAGATGTAAATAAAACCCTTGGGATTCATGCTTTGGATGTTGAATCATGTTAAGCTGTAAGGTTAATGCAAATAGTCAATTTAATAGATTTCTGTAATCTTTACCAACTTGAGCACAATAATTGCAACTTCTGGTACATCCCTTTTTTGTTTGGGGGTGGATGGGAGAATGGTCAGATGGATATGATTGTCCATTTCTGCAAAATTTCCATTGGATGGAGATTTTTACTAATATGAGTGGGTTCAAACTTTTACACAGATCACCAAGGTGGGATCTGCGGAATGGTTAATCTCCCCCTTGTGCACAATTGTACTGTTTGTAGACTATTCTTTCCAATCAGTAGTCAATACCATGAGTTGATTCATTTTCTCTTCTCATCTTCATAATGCAATAATGCCTCACTGAAATAAAAAGCATGTCTAGATTCCTTGTCACATTTGTGCATTTTCACAGAATGATCAAATTAATATGACCAGTATGAAAAAACAAATTTTCAGGATTGTGCAGGAGTTATACTCTTTGCTGCTGAAACAGCCACACAAGTTGCTTTACAGGTGAAATAACAGAACATATATCACTCTCGTTGGTGCATGATTTTACTTATTCTTAATAAATTACTCCCTTTGATATCTTGAATGCTATTTGGTCCTTGCATTTTCCATCGTCTCCCTTGCCTTTGCGGTAGGACATTCATCTTATATACCAATATCCCTATCTCATAGATTGCTTAGATCAGCCAGAATACGATTCCTCCACATGGTAAAAGTAGGTGGAATCATCAATGAGCTTTCCTGATTGACCCAATTAGGAAATCTTAAACTATTACTAGTAGCAAACGTTTCAATTATAATATCTTAATTTTTTATGTTAATATGGCAGGCTATCCAGTGTCTAGGTGGAAATGGATATGTGAACGAGTACCCAACCGGTCGTCTTCTACGAGATGCTAAACTATTTGAGATTGGAGCAGGGACTAGTGAGATCAGAAGAATGATTATCGGTCGTGAGCTCTTCAAAGATGATTGAAGTGGCACGCTTTCACTAAGATTTGCTCAGTGGGTTAGCCAGCTCCTTCTAATGTCTTGGCTCAACATCATTGCTCGACAACTTCCCAATTGTTCCTCGCTGTATTCTGACCAGATTCTTCCCACAAAAAATTATAAATAAAAATAGGGCAAAATTTCTGATGCATTCTTTGGAAATTGTATCAACTATCAACATAACTAAAATTTTGATATAATATGCCATAAAACTATCAAAGTACACCATAATTGGGCTCTAAAAATAGATAATAAAATAAATACCAGAGTTTGGGGGACAAACAATAAAATTGAGTCCGCGTTCTGTGCATCCGTTGGTGCACTGGACACGTGAATCCGCCAATCACAGGCGACCACGTTGGCATTTCGAAAAAAACACCTACTTTAATGGGTGTTCAGCCGTTAGTTGAACAAACCCGGTTCAACCACCCACAAAAAGATAAAACTCAAAAGGAGGGCTTCTTTCCAGTGTAATATCTTTCGAACTCTCCCCTTCCCATCTCTTGTCCTCATCTAACCCGAGCATCTCGCCGGCCACTCACCACACACCGGCATCCTTGACTGTGGAATGGTGGCAAGAAATCTAGCATTTTGGCAAACAATTCATTTAATAGTTTTGTTCCGATGGAGATTGAAAAGTGCAGCTTGTTAAGCGTTCTTTATCTAGAAGGGAATCGCTTTTCCGGTGAAGTTCCTTCATAGAGAGTTAAGGGATCCGAAGATGTTATCTCTTGGAGGAAATTTCTTCTCTAGCCAGATTATCTGTATGAGTTGGAAATACTGAATCTAAGGCAAAACAACCTGACTGGCAGTGTGTCGAAAGAGCTAATGCGGTTGAGCAATTTGACTACTTTGAATCTCAATGGCAACAGATTTAATGATGAAATTCCTTCGAGTGTAGACAACTTACGAAGGCTACTTGTTCTGAATGAGTGGTAATAGTTTCTCAGGAAGGATACCTTCCAGCATTGGAAGTCTGTTGGATCTTAGGGCTCTAGATTTGAGTCGGAAAAACCTCTCTGGTGAATTGTTGCTCGAGCTTTCAAGTTTGCCAAATCCGCAAATAATTGCAATGCAAGACAATGCACTATCTAGAGATGTATCAGAAGGTTTCAGTCGCTTATTGAGTTTAAGGTATTTGAACCTCACATCAAATACTCTAGTCCCTGATACAAGTATGGTTCCCAATGCACAGCTGAAAATGGCTATGAGAACAGTGTGAGTACAATTTTGTGACGACTGAATCCACCCTCTAGAGAAAAAGGGGGAAAAAAAATAAAAAATCAACAGGTCCATTTAAGAACAATAAAACCTAATTAGCCTCGAAGTCAAAACCACGTGTAATACTAAAAAAATAAAAAAATTGCGCCCAATCGGCGTATTTAAAGAAGTGGATCAGGTACAAATTCTGCACCCAATTCGCTTATTCCCTTGATTGTTTTGCAAATATGAAATAACTTTACATCCATTGGGGGTAAAGTTTATACAGGGACTAGAGCATTTGAATTTCTTTTAGGTATGAAATTTGTATTACAAAAAGTGATGCAAATCTTATTCCCCTTCCTCACTCTTTCATTTTCTTCCATGTAGAGTGGTTGTCACATCATCCTTCCCTCCAAACAAAGCAAAGTAAAATTTGTGAAACAAGATTTTTCTCATCTTCATTCCAACACATTTACAGGTAAATAAACATAAACTTCATGCCACGAGACATTTTAAAGAAAAATCTTAATTAAGATGAAACTTCTAAAGGGGAAAAGAAGCAAATATTGTCAATTGTCACGTAACCCTTCCAAATCACATGGGACTCGTGAAATCTGGATCTCATTGGATAATCACCTGAAAATCCTTCTCCATTGACACCAAATAAAGCTAAAAGGGATCACGTCCTTGACTCCTACAAATTAATAACAGAAAAACATGAGGAAATTGAGATACCCAATGAAAGCATTTTCTTCCAATAAATAAACGAAAATAAAAGTATTAATCACCGACCTACATTTGAAGATATTGACTATTTAAGTGGCACAATTAATAGGGTAGGAGTACGTCTATAATTCATTATGAACCTTCCCAGATGATTCCCTCCCCCGGCCCACCAATTACAGTGATAAGTGGTAACCATTCTTTTCAACAGCTTTCAAATCCATTCTATTTAAATTTCCTTTGTCTTCAGTCTAAACCTAGATTATGAAGTGGCGATGGTAGATGGCTGGTGGGTGGTTTCTAGTAACCATCATACTCGTGACAATGATCACAAACCATGTAGAATGATGGTTAGAGAGCAGTAGAGCACTTCTGGGTGCTGGCCAAAGAGTCCCGACCAAAATCACTTAACAGGGCTTTACTTTTACCTAATACACAGGGTGTTTAGACCTGTACTCTGTAGGCTCTATCCTTTTGTCTTTAGATTAGAAGATCGTCTTGATTACTGTTTATTTCCCTAGCATTGCAATAATAATAATAAAAATGGAAGTTGATTAGGGCACATCCCCTTTTTTTCGTTTCTGATTAAATGGGCATTGCATTAGCGAAAAGACAAAGGAGTCACTGTTGGTTACCAAAGAGATAAAAATCAAAATATGGGGTGTTTTTGTCTTTTAGCGGACTTACTCACTATTGATCTGGGATGTGCCCCCATTTATTGGTTACCATCAAATCTTATCTCTCCACCAGGCAGACTTTATAAAGAACAGACACATTGCATATAGACCTGCTCACGGGCCAGGCTAGGTTTCGGGTTTAGCCATGAACATTTTACACTGTTTTAGTCTTGGGTTTCTGGCCAGGCCCATTCAAACTTTGGCAAAAGCTCAACCCTATTCCAGCCTATTAACAGGTCTAATTGCAGAATGCAGATGACATTATCTTAGCAAGAATAGCGGATTCAATCTGGTATTTGTTGATTATGGTCACTTGGTTTCCCTGTAGGCTTGATTAAATCCGATGTGCCCTCCTCTGCCCTTACCTCTTAATCCTGCTATCATGTGTATTATATAATGCCAAGAAAGAAAAATCAAGAAAGCGTAAGGGTTTGGAATCAGAATTGGAATGGGCTATTCTGATTCCAACTGTTTGGTTAGACAGAATTGAAATTCAATTCGTATTCTTACTGGGATGACAGTCCTCCATTTGAGGGAATGGCCATTCCCTGCCTCTCCCTTAGGAATGAAATCTCATTCTTACTGATTCCCATTTCTATTCCTATTCCTGTCTGGACCAAACAGACTACGAGAATGGATCATTCTATTTCTGATTCCAATTATAAATGCAAACCAAACAGACCCTAAATATGGCTACAGCTTTTTGATAAAATGGGCTCGAATCTCATTGAAGGTAATGACCAAATGAGCTTTCTACAGAAAGGGTATGATACGATAAATCAATACCTATCAACATCAAAATTCTCCATATTATTAAATTAAATGGTGCATCCTATCTATCTTGCCAACCATACTTAACCATGCTGAAGACAGAAATGTAATATCATGAGTGAGGCTGGCAAGGAATGCTCCTCGATATCTCATTTAATGTTTGTAAATGATTGCCTTTCTTTACGAAAAGCAATAAGGAATCAAGTAGAAACTCTGACAATTTTATGGGTCTGTTTGGTTTGCAGTTGGGATTGGAATCGGAATCATAATCAAAATCTTAATGGTCTATTCTCATAGTCTGTTTGATTCACACAAGAATGGAAATAAAAATTAATCTCTGTAGGAATGGGATTTCATTCTCAAGAGAGGGGCAGAGAATGGCCATTCCTTCAAATGGGGGAATGTCATTCCAGCAGAAATAGAAATGGGATTCTGATTCACCCAACCAAACAGTTGGAATCAGAATAACCCATTCCAATTCCGATTTCAAACCCCTATTCCTGAGAACCAAGCGGGGCCTAAATAACTTATCGAAGCCATATAAAGCCACATTGATCAAATCCAATTGTATACAATGGCTTCCTCAATCCTACCCAAGCTATATGCAACAAGACTGAAGAAATGCAAAAAAAAGAAGCTTTTGGTGGGAAGGAAGAGATGGAAAAAAATGAAAATATATACTACTTCTTTGAACAAAATTTGTAAAAACAGGAAAGATGGAGGAGGGTTGGGCATAGGGAAAGTAGAGGAAATGAATAAGACAATATTTGCAAGTCAAGTCTGGAGGCTTTTGAGTAACCCAAATAGCTAGTGGGCAACAATTATGAGAGCAAAATATCTCAAAGAAGATAGGCCATATAACATATAAATTAAGCAAAACTATTCTGAATAAGGAAAAAAAGATAGGAGCAATAAAAGAAATGAGGCTGTACATCTTGTGGGCAGTCAAACACATGCTCTTGGAAACCCATAGATATCAAAAGTCAAAGTGAAAAGCGCTCATGGATGTTGATGCAATAAAATAGATAATATCTTTAAATGAAAATGTGCAGAAGCAATTTTGAGAACACCAATATAAAATTTGGGAATGGACCAACTCCTATATGGAAGCCAAGCAAAGTAGGTAGTTTCTGGGTTAAGTGAGCTTACATGGAAAAATAATCTTACAGCAACAACCAAAATCCTCTAATGAAAAACATCAATTTTGATATGGACCATGAACATGAAGGTCCCACTCCCACCCACCCAAATATCAAATGTTCATGTGGAAACTATTTATGCAACGCCTCCCACCTACTGGACAGAAACTATGGGCGAATGACACCTTGATGGGTTAAGGAATCAGAATTACAGCTTTGACAAGTAGAGTAGAGAAACAGAGCTCCATCCTCCATGCACTCCACTACACAAGATGAGAAGAATATTACCAAGCCAAAAACCGAAAGGTGGATCACCTTTTGGTGCAGTCAGATGCGAAAAGGAATGCAAAGGAAACAAGCCCATGCCACATGGAACCAATTAATGCTTTTCTTTTCTAACAGATCATTCACCTTTTTACAGTTTGTTGATAACCTTATAATATTCTAGTATCATGTATTAGCATTTAACTGTTTTGCTTTTGGTTAAATAAAAACTTGTTCACAAAAAAAAAAAAGAGAAGAAAATCAATCTTTTTTTTTTTATTGTGATAGGTTCAGAAAATGAAATAACTAGCTCTGAATCTGATGTTGTTTTAAGTAAGTAGTGCTAAAAAAGTAAGAACACCCAAAGAAGCCACTATGGAATACGGTGGAGATTTGATTCTGTACTTAATTCCTCCATTCTAATTCTATTATTCTAACCCATTAAATCCACCCTAATCTAAACGAATAAGCAAGTTGTGACCAACAGATCTCGGCCTTGGTGTGCCCAAGAAGGATTACACCGCAACCCTTTATAGGTAAGGGAACAGGGAACGGGGTTACTTAAAAAAAACGAAATGAGTGGAGGGACCAGGGAGGAAGGAGACAAGCAAGTTCTGGTTCTATCTCTATCTCATTTGCAATTTTCACAAACGAAAGAAGGGAAATATCTGGAGCAACTTCACTTCAAACTTTCAAACAGAATTAAGGGTTCCTTTTATTTTTTAATTTGATTTGTCATTTGAGACAAGTTGGAAACATGTTACTTTCTCTCCATTGAATGGGTTTTTAGAAATACGTACTGTAGGCTGTGGGGCTGTAGCTGTAGGTGAGCGTGGGCACAAACCACAATATATAGAAATATCTGGTATCCACTTGTTGATATTGAGAAATTGACGTAGTGTCTTACATAAGCTAGCGCCTTGCTTTAAACCACATGAAAGGAAAGCATCGCAAAAGAAAAATCAAAAAAAAAAAAAAAAACAGAAGAAGAAACCCAGCACGTTATCAATTTCAATTATATATATATATATGTTGTTTGACAGTTTCATTTCTAATTAGTCGTGGTTTTCAAATATTTTGATAAGTCTTTGGACCAAAAAAAAAATAAAACTTTGATAAGTGAAGGACAGTGTGGATGACTGATGAGGCCCATAAGCATAAGCATAAGGGGGGGAGGGTGGGAATTGCTTGGCAAACAAGGCAGTCCCAGCCAAAACAACATAGACGCCATCCTTGACTTTGCTTTGCCTAATTGGTTTATAAAAAAAGTCTTGGTGCTTTCTTTTGATCCATTATTGCCATATCTCTGAATCACAATTATTGGCTCCACGGCTCTCCTTCACCGTCGGATTCACAAATGATTGTAGCACAAAAAGACGATGAGAGATAGAGACTCATCATGAAACCTTTCATTCTTTGAATTGAAAAGCAACAGCACTTTCATACACAATATTAATTATCTTCTTCTTCTTCTTCTTTTATTTATTTATTTCTTTTGAGATGAGCCATTCCTCTCTCTCTCTCATGGTGCCTTATTAGTCTAGTGTAGAAAAATAAAATAATGAGATACTACAATCCTTTCTATCAAGTCTCTTCTTATATAATAATAGATGACATTTTACGACTACGACTTGAATACCCTCCTGCCAATCCAACAAATCAAAGGTTTGTGCAGGGCCTGGGGGATGCCTACACAGACTCTACTCTAGTTTTCTATCCGGGTGATACAAGTTCCATCACCAGGCTGAAGCTGAACCGGACCTTTCCACCACAACCGACAACTCAATGAGTTTATCCGTCAAAACAATGCTGACGTGGTGTACTTTGATTGGCCCACTTTTACGAGTAGACAATTACAACTCTCTGGGAACAAAAATCCACTTATTAACAACGCATGTACTATGTAGGGAGAATTGTCATCGGTTGGTTGATTCGGATGTGATTTATCACCGTCCGAAGCAGCAGCTAGCAGTGCAGTGCACATAAGATAGGATAGGAATTAGGGCCATGGTTGGTTCCATTGAAGGGATGGGAATTGGGAATCAAATATCAGATCCCCAATTAATAAGGGTCACCCATACCATATGATAAAAGCCAATCAAAATTTCCCCTAACATTAAGAACGTATAAGATTCAGAAAACTCGCAAGTCTAAAACAAAATCAAGATGTCAGATGCGTTGTCTTTCTCATTCTGGTGTCACATCTCCATTCCACTGAATTGAGATTTGAGAAAGCGGTTGTCTACGTACCAAACTGCAAAAGCACTTACTCAATCCGAGTATAGACGAGAGACGAGAGACGAGAGACGACCCACTAGCTCAAATGAAATGGTCAAACGGCGACCCTCCCAGTCCCAATAGGCACAAAATCACACCCAACCCCACGTAACTGCAACTCCCCGTGGTAAGAACGTGCGTGCACCATGCTCTATCCCACAAACCATACCATCCTACAGATTACAATATCATCTGCTTGTTTAATCCAAAAAATCCCAATCCCTCCGTCCGCCGTTCTTACTGTCACCTCACCGACTGGAGTTTAAGAAAATCAAATCATAATCAATCCATCACTTGAGAGAGAGAGAGTCTGTGTGTGTGAGGAAGTGTATCAGTTATCGTCCCATATATAGACCAGGGCCAGGCCAGACGAGACTGTACATCTTTTCATGCCCAACATTATAATTAATTCCCACATCTGCCAAAGCCAATCCTTTTTTCTCAGGTCCCAGGAAGGAACAATTCAATACTAGCTAAGAATAATAACTCCCATAATCGCCTACTGAAGAGTCTTCGCCCCAATTGGCTCGCAACAATTTACAAGTGTAGAAAGTCCCCTATGATATCTACTTCATATCCTGTAAAATGATGACATAGCGGCTACCTTGTGACATGATAAAAGGAATGTTATTTTCAGCCCCTAACTAAAACTAGGTTTCCTGGAAAGTCTACACTAAAAAAATATATCAACCTGAGCTAATAGCTATAGGAATCCAAGTACCATCAAAGAGCGCCTGGGTGAAGGAAAAATAGCAACCATGCATCCTGAACAAATAGGGTGGGGCACAAGCACAAAGAATTATGGATGGCATCCACATTTTCCGAAAACGCATTCTAAAAACGCCAACCCTGATGAATTGCATGATATTTGATACCTTCAACTTTTATGATTGAGGCCTCGCCTCTGGTGAATTAAATAGTTGGGCACCATGAAAGAAGGATTACTGAATACAGCACAGTGCCGCCCCTTTGGATCATTAAAGAAGGATTGGCTAGCGCATTAGAAAGAATTAGCATATTTAGGATCATCATAATGGCAGAGGCTTAATTTTGAAAAAAGACCAGACATAACAGATTTACTAAAACCCACTGCTGAACACATTAGAAAATACCAGTTCCAATGGAAACAATAAACTTCACCTACACATCCATAGGTACTTGAAAAAATAGACAGCACCTACCCCTTGAAGAATCAAACATGCAAAAAGAAATTAATGCCTATAGTCATATTCACTGTTTATTTATTCCAAAGAGAACAATTTCATCGAATCGCAGCACTAAAAGACACTTCCACATGACATAACCATGATGAATGTCTATACAATATTTCTCCATCATGCTTAGGAGATAATTTAGTCTGATAGAACATCTTTCAGACACTAGTACACCCAGGGTCTGCAAAAACCTAGTTAACAGAAACAAATATGATATTAACTTCATTCTAATTTAAAAGAAAAAGAAGTTAGGTTGCAAAATTCTTACCACCAACTTTATAACTTCAAGTTTGAGGCTCCAGAACAATCCCATAGTTGCAAGAGAGTGCCCAATAAAGTTGAACTATTTTCCTTCTTAGATTTCATTTATGGTACAAAGTTAGCAAATAAAGAAAACTGGCCATGGTATCCACCCTTACATTTCTCAAATCAATTATTCTTTCAAGTCAATAGTAGCTCGTTGGCTCCAAGGTGAGGACGAAGGCACACTCGAACCTCATGTTCTTCTGGTCCCACACGGTGCTTTGGCACTAAAATCTCTAGCACTGTTCCTGTCTCATCATAGTATGCTTCTAGTGTTGCATCTTCTGGAATACGAGCTGCAAGTGGGATTTCCCTTATGAACTCTCCAGGAGGGCAGTGCTCAGGAGATGGATCAGTAAGCTTGAACGTCCTATCATGTCTCTTGATGAATGGCATGCGGGCTGTGCTCACACAAGATATCTTTACAACCCCATGAGTGAGTGTGTTTCTCCAAGAAACTTTCACCCTTTGAAGATCAGCAAAAGGCACACTGACGATGATCAAATACCCTTCTTCATTCTCATAAATGGTTTTTGCAGCTGTAACAGGGCCATGTATATTCCTCATTACACCACTAAAATCGTTCAACCATAGTGGCTCAAATGGGTGCATCTCCATGTCTGGAACTCGCTCAGAATGCGAATTAATAGGCAAACAACAATCGTCATCAATCCCATGTGGGAAAAAGTCCTTCCTCCTCTTGTTGCTAACAGGCGAAAGGTCCATACCATCACCATTGACATGGTTAGATGGTTGAGTTGACAAATTCAAACCAGATCCATTAAGCAATCTCCTTGGGTGGGAGTGTGTGTTACTCTTTATTGGAGGAGGGGGCCTCTCAAGCTCGAAATCTGTGTTTGGGAGGTTCCTCCAGGCAGCAAAATCACTTGCTTCAGGTGGGATGGAGAAGTTCAAATCCCGTCCTGTCAGCTCCATCCATCTTTTCCGCTCTTCCTCATCAAGACCCATGAGATTTGGCGACCGGACAACCTCAATACCATGCACGCATTGGGGGTTTGAGAGGCCCCTGTAATGCTTCCTCTGCATCCTGTGGGATCGGACGAAGCCCTTGTCCACGCTGAATGGAAAGGGCCGCTCCCCTTGGCGGGAGTGCCCATTCATGTAACTCCGTAGCTGCATCTTACCGAGAGCATTCTCAGGCCTTTCTTTGAAGACCCACATGTACATGTTCTCCATATCATGCTGAACCAAGAAAACATCAAGCTGGAGGTCCAACTTATCAAACCCAGAAACCCCATTGCTGTCCCGGGTAATCTTCCCCTTAGATTTCTCATTCAGAACAGGCTTGAAGTAGAAAGTGAAGAAAAACCAGGCGCCCCAGATGGTATCAACCCGCTTGGCACATTTCCGCCCAGTCTTAGGGAGATGAAGGAGGGCCTCTGTCTCATAGATCTGAGACCCAAGACCGACATCTAGGATATCACATGCGTCCCCGTTCCACGGCTGGGGAGGTGGGCTCCTTTCGGCCGACAGTGGGAGATTGATATCGGGCGGGCGAGAGAGGATTATCTGCCGATTCATCTCGCGTTCCGATTCATCGTGCGAGTTGGAACTTGAATCCATGGACAGGAGAGTCGACGGGTGATGATTCTCCATGGATAGGGTTGTGAGGAGAGTTTCTCCCATTTCCCCCCTTTATCTGTTCTAGGGTTTCTTTTTTGTTTTCAAAGCTGGTTGGGTGGAATTTCTCAGTCCACCCGAGTCAACTATGGCATCTCATAATTCATAGATCAATTACAGAAGGAAGACACAAAACAAACCCCAAATTCATCAATCAATTTCACCAGGAACCCAAAAGAACGACATTAAGATACAGAGGTAACACCAGAATCAAAATCCCTAACTAAGAAAATCCCAGAGAGGTTGAACAAGGACATCAAAACAAAATTAAATCAAATCAAATCGCAAACCCAGAATATCCTGAAATTGGTCGAAAACAGGAGACAAATATGATATCACGGGAATTGAATCCATCAAGATGAAGATTTTCAGGGGACGAGCCTAAAAATCTAGAAACCCTAACCCTAGAAAAGAGAAAAAGAAACCCAGACGCCCAAACGAAACTAAAAGGATCTTCAAAGATTACCTTTTCATATAGGATGTGAATCCCTTGCAACAGAGACCTTCACAAGCGATACTCATCTTCTTCACCCAGTTGTTCCGTGACTTCCGTCAAAACAAGCAGAAAGAGAGAGAGAGAGAGAGGAACGATAACGGATTCTGTTTAAACAAAGTACAAACCTACACCAGGTAAGTTGGTAACACCGAAGTACATAGTCCTTGCCTCCTTGGTCCTTACAAGGTAGAGCCGTTTGTAAAATCGCCGTCACCGTTAGTTAATGGTAACGGTAAATACGGATATGAGAGGAGAGGATCAGAGGAGGTCAAACAACGCGTCGAAGGAATAACCGAATAAGGGGACTTGGGCATCTGCTTTGCCCCTCCTCTTGAATTGATGAGATCCCATATTTTCTTCTCCTTCTCGTGGTGGACTGGTACCTGTTCACGGGCCGGGCTTCGGACAACTTTACACTGTCTCGGATTCGGGCTTCCGGCTGAATTCATTAGAATTTCGAGAAAAGTTAGGCCCAAACCCGGCCCATGACTAGAGGACCGTGGACCATCCCACAACAACAACAACAATAAAACCCTATTTTTTCTCTCTCATCGATTTTTGAATTGTTGTTGATTTGGATAGTCAGACTGTTCAGGCAATTGGTTCCATTTTACCCTAAATCCGGTCTCTAGCAAAAAATTGTTGAATCGGTCAACGATCTTTTGATCAAGGCGATTGAACCGTTGACCTGTCAACCTATTCAATGGTTTTGGCCACTTTTTTTCTTTATTATTATCAGAATAAACCATCTGTTCAAACTGGACGAACGAACCATTGGCTCAAAAACCAATGGTCAGAACGATTCCGTTTTTGGACCGTTTTTTAAAACAATGGAAAAAAGAATTTGCTTTTGCGAGTGATGTGGGCATGTGGGATTTGATGGAACATGCAAATGCAATGTGTGTGTGTAAGCTTAATTATGTTGGCAAAATGGTTTCCATCTTTTCAACGCTTTTAGACATTTTATTTATCTATAAAAAAATGGAAAGAGAAGATGCATTCAATTTAATAAATGAGAAGATTAGAGTATATATACTTTGTTTAATTAGTCTCCCATTTGTTTGTTTAAAGTTGATAACACTACAAGATGATATGATCATGAATCATGATGCAGGCATATATCTATATATATGTTGCCTAAATCTAAAAAGTGAAGTGTGAAGTGGTTATTTGTTTTGTTTGGTGGAGTAGTAGTAGTAATTAAGTTATAGTGGGTTAAGAATAAGGATCATCTTATATTATTATAAATCATTGGCTTAAGTTAAAATATATAACTACTGAGGCATAGCTCTAAAAGTAGATCAGCTAGACACAAGCTAGAATTAAAGAATATAGATTCTTGTGCTTTATATCTCCATTACTTAATTTTACGGTTGATGGTGCAAGCTTATTAGGAGATACACCGATCATCTAATCTAGTTATTGTCCTACTGTTTGTTTATTCAAAAGTTAGAGCAAACATATGAACGAGTGTGAGTGTTCCATTCCAAATAGGAAAGGAGTGTTTGTTCTTGTTGTTTGTACATACACATAAAATAAAATGATAGTTTGTGTGTATGTGTGTCTGATAAGAGCAAAGAAAGGAATCTTCTTTATACGGATTACGGAGCGCGGGGTTTTCATCTCTTGGAATTGACCTGATTGATCACTAATTAGAGATGAGACCATACTGATACTGACAATTAATGACTCACAAATTGTAGAGTTTGATGCAATGTTTGCAGTTTGATTTGCAATGGCACCCCGCACCCCCAAGCGTCCAATAATTCAGTGAGGGGAGTTTGAGTCGATACATCGATTGCACGTGATTATTCCTTTGGCTCACTTTGGAAGGAGTACAAATACAAATACATAGAGTGCAAAATCTTACATTTTGTATGTATTTGTATTGTACATATTTATATTTGTATTCCTTTAAAATGGAGCCTTAGGAAAAATTTCTTGTACTTTGGGTCTAGTGTCACTTTGGTATGTGAACTCTAAAAGACACAAAAGGATTGCATTTGAAAAGAGAAAAGGATTTGGGACACTATTCAATAAAGTTTGTTAATGTTTGTATGGTTGATAGAGAAAATTAAATGACACTCGAAGGACATTTGTGTCTAAAAGACACATATTTATATTTTGTTTGACTGCAGTCCCAAATCCTTGCCTTTCTATTCAAGAAAGTTGGGGTCACTAGAATGACCACTGAGACATGACTCAAGCTTTCTTGAATAGAAGAGAAAAGGATTTGGGACTATTCATTTTTTGTCAACGTTTAAATGGTTAATAAAGAAAATTAGATGACACTCGAAGGGTGTTTGTGTCTTTTCAAATGCCACTTAATGACTGGTTAGCGACAAGTACTTGACACGTTTTGAAAGTTTGGGTATTAAATTATGGTGTTTTAAAGTTCGGAGACCAAAGTAGCACTAGGCCCAAAGTACGGGGTACTAATGGGAAATTTTCCCTATTCCATATTGTAGTGCAGCACCAAAAAATTGCATTTTGTGCTATTACTTTAGAGCTAGGGTGATTTTTCGTTTTCATGAATGATTTTCTGCCACAAGTGGTGTACAATTTATAGTCATCTCTTCGTTTAATTTGCTGCACCACACAAGACCACCACCTAACCTTCCTTCCTCCAACTGCAACACAACCCATATCCTTCATCCATTTTGACATGCCCACATTTTCCATGAATCCCTGCTCTAGGTGGTTAACTTTTAATATTGACCAAGGGGTGTTCTTTTTTTGGATTTTGAGAGGGGGAAAGTTGGTCAATGGGATTTTGGTTCTCATTGACCAAGAATTCCATGTTCATTTTTCAGATTTATGTGGGGGCCAGGGAAAGTTTATTTTCTTGGTACCCATCTCCTAGGTGGATAAATAATTTTTTCACCTATGAGAAAAGTTTCTAACACTTGAATGGGACAAAAATGCCCCTTTTAATAATGAATTTTTATGGCTAAAATGGTCATTGCCTTATTTTCCTGGAAAATAAAAGAACATGGGTAAATGCACTTACTCGGATAAGTGTTTCCTAGGAAAAACTTACTTAGATAATTGCATTTACCCAGATAAGTAATTTACCAAAAAGTGAACGGGGGAGCCTAAGTACTAAGTAGGGTTAATCATCCACCAAAACAAAAACTTAGTGACCTGTTCATGGGTTGGGCTTCAGGCTCAATTCTTGAACATTTTACACTGCTTTAGGCTTGGACATTGGGCCAGGAGTAATCAAATTTTGGCAAAAGTTCAACTCGAGCCCAATTAATGAACAGGTCTAGATAAATTTATGATGCTAGAAACTCTCTTTCCAACAATAACATTTTCCTAAATTCGTATTTTATGTAAAATTATATTTTTATTTCAATAATTGCTCTATCCGCTATCTCACAAAAAGTTTCTTAGGCTGTGTTTGGTTGCAGTGCAAATTTATTTGCACTAGTACAAATGCATGGGAGTGCAAATGTAAAAAATGTAAATTCTGGTTTAATTTTGTTTTGGATTTTACTTTATTCTGCTTTGTCTTAAATTACTTCATTGTACTGCAGTCAAACAAAATAAGATACAATTTGAAACAAAAATAGGTCCGAATTTACACTCAAATCATTTGCATTGATATGATTTTGCATAAATACAAATTTGTTAACATTGCAACCAAACACAGCCTTACATTCAAACAAATACCAGGTAGAACTTGTACAAAGTCCAAAATCCATAAGACTCAGTTTGGAAGGAGTATAAATATAAATTTGTAGAGTGTAACACCTTGTATTTTGTATTATTTTATATGCATTTGCACTGCACATATTTTAATTTATACTCTTTCCAAATTGAGCCTTAGGCATAGTTTGGGTAGAGTATAAATACAAATATACTCATTGCAAAAGCTTATATACAGTCCTTCTACACCTCCTTGTATTTATATTCTTCCCAAACTGACCATAAAAATTTAAAAAATAAATAAATAAACTGGTATGAGAAAACATCAGTAATGAAGACCCAATAACCATTATTCTCCTTTCACAAGAAAATCTCAAGAAAAATTAATATTAATTTTCAAATAGAAGATTACTTAAGAATGATTTTTTATTTCCTCATAAACTCAAGGCACTATCCCAACAATCTCTACCTAAGCTTAAATTTCATCAATAACTAAAACACAACTTTTATATCTTTTTTAGTCCAAGCTCATCATCATACATGCCTATAGTTAGTTAATGTAATATATTTTTTAGATGATCATCTTTATTATCAGCTTGTATAGATATTATTAGTTCAATAGAGCTAAGAGTCTGATTTGTATTTTTTTAATCTTAAGTTATTAGATCCATACATCAAGCTCTAGATCACTCTGAAGTAGGAGTGATTATGGGCCAAGCCAAACTTAACATATAGGGCTTAATTTAGGCCTGGGCCCGACTGCGTTTTCAGGCCCACAAAACTCATATATTAAAAATATGTCCGAGGTAGGAATGATGCCTCCTACTCCAAAGTCCAAACCTATTAGTCATAAGTTGGAGTAGTAGTTGTTACAAGGAAGTATAATCATGCAAATTGATGGCAACACCTGAATAGAGAAGATAGATGATGATACATATAACAAATAAACAGATTATAGATGGTTTGGTATGGATTGAGACCATTAAAATATAAAGCGACTAATAATTAATAAGATTACAGTGAAATATGGAACCTGAAAGAGAGCCAAATTACTTATGAAATGACAAATATATATACATCTTTTCATTGTCGTTATTCTTGAGAGGAGAGTCCTAAAGGTGTTTTTTCTTTATTTTCCAACTTGGTACAAACCCAAGCATCTAGCATTCTTTTTCTTTAATTTATACTTTCTATTTAGTTATTTAGTCAGTTATCCATTTAAGTTTTATATAATAATACTAGGAAGCAAAGTTTCATTCATAATAGTATGGAGAAAGAGAATAAAATCATTTTTAAGAGTGATCATTTCCAGCCTGACCCATCCTAAAATTTTTTAGGTATCGCCTTGGTTTTGTGTTCAAGCTCAGCCTGTAATATATTAAATATAAGGGTAAAATTTTTAAATTATTTTTATGGTTTAGTTAATTGATTAACTCTATTTTTATTGTTTACATATTGTCTTAAATTATTTCTAGTTTTTCTGACAATTGTTTAAAACCTCTTTTATTATTAATTTTTCGTTCCGTCATTACATGTGATATTACGTGATTGATATATTTTCCAAAAATTTCTAAAACACTATTTCATTTAAGTCCACTCCATCTCTATCTCCTTCACTGGCGAGGGATCTGCCCAGCCCCAGACCGATTTATCGATCGCCATCAGGGGCGGAGTTAGGATTTTTTATTGACAGGGACAAAACCTAGAAAACATGAATAGGGGGGGGGGGGCAAAAACTAAGAAATATGAATAAAGTGACTAAAATACAAGTGAAACTTAAATAGATTTAAAGAAAATTTTGAAGTCATAGGGGGGCAATGGCTCCCCTCCGCCACCCCCTGGCTCCGCCCCTGATTGCCATGCAGCGCAATCGATGTTGGGAACACCAGAGTTCATAGCGTCAGATTTGTACGAAGAGGAATACATAGAAATCCACCTTCAACACACCGGGGCTATACAGGCATTGATGCCATCTCTCTCTAGGTTAGGTTTCCCGGCAAGGTCCGGCTTGCCCAAACCTATCTCACACTCGATGGAGAAGAAGAGAAGTACACGGAAACCCGTTGAAGCTCAACCACATTGATTTCTGTTGCATGATTTTCCGGTAACGATATCCAGTTTTCTCTGGTTCTCTCTCTCTCCGCCTCTTCTCTTTCTCTATCTGTCTCACTTTTTCCAAAATCGACGATGTCATCTCTCATAATTTCAACGTATTTTAATTTCAACAAGCAAAGTAAATTAAGCATAAATCCACAGAGAATGGGGAACGAACCCTTTTACCACCACTCTGATCTCTGTCCCTTGAATGGCCTTTGCCATTTTTTTCTCTTCTTTCTCCTCCCCATCTCTTTTTGTCTCGTCTAATTCCTCGTTTATACCCAACTCTAGGGTTTTTTGTCCATCCACAGAAAACCATATTCCTAGGAAATCCCAACGGCTTATTTCGATTTTGTTGCTCCTTACTATAAGCGGTGGCCATGGATTTTCTGGTACGTTTGTCTCTCATTTTGATTTTATGCTCGTTATTCCTATCTATGTTTATTTCTGATGGTACACGATCTGGCCATTCCTAACTGGCGATGGACGAGGCACCTGTGAGGAAGAAGATGAAGGATCCTGGGGGATTCACCCGGCGGGAACACTCTGACGATCAAGTTAGTAACTTAGACTGAGAGCTGTGAGAGAGAGTGAGAGAGAAAGAGAGTTGCCAAGAAATCAAAGAGCTAAGAGTGATGATCACGCGATCCCCTCTACCTTGGGGGTCCTGGTCCTTATATAACGGTCTTCTGACATATCAAGTGTAACTGCCTCCGAATCCCTGTTGCGGCGATCTGTTGTCAAATAACGGCTTGGCGTGGCTGGCCGTTACCTGTCAGAGCTGTGCTGCTGGGCAAAGGTAATTGTTGCAGAGTACGGTTCTGCCAGACGCCGCCAGGTGAGAGACGTGGGTGCAATCTGGCAGGTACGGTTGTCAGGGAGTGAATCTCTCACGATACACCGAGCTGCTCTGCCGCGAACCACCTTACACCAAACTACTGGTGATGCGTCGAGGTGTTTCTCCGAGGTGGGTCTCTTCGGTAGCCTAAGTTTAGGCGGGAGCGAACTGATCCTAGTAAAGGGGCTGACAAGCTTAACCTGAGGTGTCTTCAGCTCGGGATGCTCCCTATTTGGGAATCTTAGCTCGGGTCGTCGGAGTATCGTTTTGCCATGAGCTGCCACTTCGAGCGAGCTGTCAGGCTGGGTTGTACCGAGCTCGTTATGCTGAGTTGTCACTTATGTCGAGTCATGTCCATGTGTCCCCTTATTACGAGGTCGGGCCAAATCACCCTCCATCAATTTCCATTTTTTTCAGGATTGTTTTTTAGTTATGAGTGTAGGCTTTTCCATTTTTTTCAGGATTTTCTAGTACTCTGCTTTGGTTCTGAGTGTCTTTGCGTTTTGCTTTTTTTAATTGCTTGCTACCGTTTTTGTTTTTTTCGTTTGCGTGATTACATAATATGAGTATTGGCTCTTGAATAGATCTGATGTAGAGAGTGTTTGGTTCTGTTTAAGTTTATTGAGTAAACGTTTTATATTTGTGTGATTGTAAAACCATGAAAAGCAATTAATGATGTCATTTATGACACAGGCATTATTGGCACCATATCAGCAAATTGTCAATAAACACTTATCTGTTTCGGTAAGCTTCATTAACGGGAGAGGTACATAAAAATCAATGTTTGCAACAGTTTCAGGAGCTTCATTAAAGAGCAAGACACAAACAAATCAATGTTTGCTTTGCTTTTGCAAACATAACGGATGCACATAATAAGGCCTTTACTGATGGAGCACATATATGACAGTGTTTACTAAATAAACATAAATGAAATCAAACACATACTTATTTGAAGTTTCACACAACAAGACCTCACCAGCAACTCCAAGGGTAAGCAAATTGGGCAGGGGAGTAACTAAATTAGATGCTAACTCACCTTCTCCTCTGCAAAGTCCACGACTTTCAATTGACCGATTGCCCAAATCCGTTGACTCAAAACCTGCAGTAGATCGGCGATCCCCAAGGATTACTGTTACTCCTGATGTAAGTTGAAAAAAAAGCTCTAGAATCTAAAAGCATGTAAGTTGAACAAAAATCTCTAAAATCTAAAAACTAGATATCTTCAATTTTGTGTTTTATATGGAATTTCTTTGGCTTGTCATTGGCATTGTCATTTGGTCTTGATTTTAAAAACAACCACGAGTGCTGAAGGGATCGGAACTACAAGCTAAATTGAATCTTTCTCAGGAAGATTTGAAGAAGGAAAAAGAGAAATTAGCTTATATTGAGAAAGAGAGAGATTATGCTCTTGAGGAATTGAAAGAAGCCAAGAGATTGGCTGCAGAGGCAAATGAGAAGCTTGGGGAGGCCTTACTGTAAGCGGTGGCCATGGTTTTATGCTCAAATGGAAACAAACCCAGCTATAGGATTTTGTTGCTCCTTACTGTAAGCGCTGGCCATGGTTTTAAGCTCATTTCGATATCGTGGGTAAGCATTCGACCGGAAATTCACATTTTTGTAGGAAGCTTCTCGTGTTGCCATCGGACCCATGTTTTGTTACTGGGACATGGAGTCACGGAAGAGAGGTGTTATTTTGAAGAAGGAGAATAAAGGGTAAAATAGTTATTTTTGTTTTTCGTTAGCGGACCTTAATAGCAAGGAAGTTTTAGACAATTGTTATAAAAGTTAGGAATACTCGAAGACAATATGTAAACAATAAGAGTAGAGTTAGTCAATTAACTAAATGATAAGGGTAGTTTATGAAATTTGCACTAAATATAATTATGTATGTATTATGATGATGCGCGTTTCGGCAGTTCCCTACTAGATGGCATCTCGGATGCCAAGCTGGTGGCTTTCTTGCTAAGAGGCAATTTATATGTCGAGTTGGAGAATTTCCTCGTCGGGAAATGACTCGGATGCCGAGCTGACTAGGCTAGCGAGCTGAATATCCTTCCAAAGAGCCCTACAAGGAGGCAGTGTCAGAGTATCCTGGGTTTCTTTCCGGGGTGGGTACTCCGATGCTTAAGTCAGTGAACTGGAGATTTTATAAGAGAGTTGAAAGTAAAAGAGTTAAAGGGTTACGAGAGCTGAGATGTGCATCTTACTTCTTTTCTTGTCAGGTTGGAGGTTAGGCCTTTATATAGGCATTGCTTGGTGTGGGATTCACGCATCACATCTAAGTTCTCTAGGAGGTCATGCCCAACCGGTTCAAAGTCCAAGGAGGTAGCCGTGCACGTAGACTAGCCTTCGCGCCTTGCTCGATCTCCTCCGGAACATTCGATATGGGACCAACTTCCAAGAGACCCGGTAGTGGTGGATCATGTATGCAGGATTGGTTGGCGAGCACGTCTCGCAGGTCGCCACTTGGACCTCAATTAGGTTGGCAAGTCCTCGAGGGAGGTCACTCCTCGCGTCGAGGTCACTTCGGCCGGTGATGAGGTACTACAGGTCGACCCTAGACGAAGTGCTTCTAACCGGCCTAAGTTGTGGTCGAAGTCGCCATGTCAACGACAAAGGTAGATTGCTAGGTCGGGGCGAAGACGAACCACAATCTGAGACTCCAAATCATTACTTAGGTGATATCTTTGTGTCATCCAACTATTTCAAAATGCCATGTATCATGATGTCATTAGAGGGTCAAATCCACCCTCATCATATTATATTATTTTATATATATAATTATTATAAAATGAGACCTCATCATATTTTGTTATATAATTCTTTCATATATTTATGTATATCTACCAAAATCTAAGTAGTGAGTTAGGCCAAAAGACCGACCCGGCCCATGATCAATCCAATTGCAATGATGGTTTTTCCATTTCTACAAAAGAAACCATCATTTCCCCACTTACTCCCCACCTCTCTATTCTTGCAAGCAAGAATAAAAACAGAACAGATGACAGTATATAACGTCTTTGACCAAACAATTCCCAATTTTTGAGTTGAGCCTCCCATTTCCAAATCCTTTTACGACCTGTAATTGTATATCACACACACCAGAATTGAGGGGTTCTCGATGTGTTTTGAGACCCAAAGACATAAATTTATATTAACAAGTGATTGAGTTACACAGGGAGTCAAACCGTTGCAATGGAACCAAACCGATACAATTTATATAAGAGAGAGTGCCAGTTGCATTCAGGCAAGCTAGACACGACGTGTGTCTCTTGAATTCTATCATTCACACGGCCAGCTGACAATGAATTGATAGCCTCCACTGTTTGGTTGCAGTTGCTTAAAGGACTGATTGTGGAAAAATTACATGCACTACTTATTACTTAACGCCCATTTGATTTGCAGTTGGAATTGAAATCAGAATTGGAATGAGATATTCCTATAATCTGTTTGGTTCATATAAGAATTGGAATCCACTGGAATAGAATCTCATTCTTAAGGGAGGAGGAAAAAATAGTCATTCTAATTCTGACTCCACCCAACTAAACGATTAGAGTCAGAATAATTATTTTGTGTCCAATTTCAGACCCTAATCCCATGAACCAAATGGGTCTTAATTTCTATTCGAATCTTCAGATTGGATCGGATTCGGATCACCACCCCTTATCCATCTGAGAAGATCTTTTATTTATAAATATATATTTTATAAATTTATTTATTATAAAAAACATATATATATATATAATGAAAATGATTAAAAAATACTTGTATTTTTTGTTTTTATTTTATTTTATTTTTCTTTTAATAATTTATTAATTTAAAAAAACAAATCGGATCTGAAATCGGATAAGATCCGAAGACCTGCTTTACCAATAAGATTCAAATTCAAATAGAGTCCTATGTAAGTATGCCTCCTACAGACCGTCCCATTTTAATTAAAACTCTCTACGTACGTACGTAGCTGTGACGTTTAACTTTTTTCTGGGGAACTTCAGCTGTGACTGTACTTTGAGATTTAGAGATTGCCTCCAGTCCACATATTCATAGTCATCCTTTGTTAATCTACATTCATTTATCAATAAGTATTGTTTCATTCATATTATGATATATACCCATCACTACTAAACTACAAGCAAATTTATTTTTATGGTTCGAGGGAGTTTGGACTTTGGACCACCTCTCTGAATCGACAGAGTTTGTGTACGTAAACCTTTGATGATCGCCAATGCAAGCAACAAGCTTGCATGTGTGCTTGTTGGAGAGCTTTATCGGCTTTAATAAATCATCTATTCATACTCAAGTGGATACTGAAAGCATCAACTTTTCATTTGCTTTTTTTTTTTTTTTACTCATTGTATATGTCAATGCTAAGGATTCAGAGAAATTAAATATAACTTATAGATGAAAATTAAAAAAGAAAGAAATCACATGGCATCTCTCTCATTGCCTCATTGGTATTATCCTTTAATAGTACTACTTCAATTGTTCTTCAATGCTAGACAGTCCAGCAAACCAAGGGCCCGGATGCCTTCATCGTCAAACTCCTTATGACATGACCTCATTATGTCACTTCTTCCACTGCTTAGTTGGGCTTGGGACTTGGGATATCTCGAGATTTACAGCTTAAAAGTTAAAACCCATTAAAGATAAGATCACAAGACAAGGAGGGATGTTGAGGAGAAACCCAAATACATTAGAAATCAGGGAGATTGTAATCTATAGTGTGGTTATTGCATTGGTTAGTACTTAATTAGTACAAGGAGGAGGGAAAAGGGAAGGTAGAAAAGGAGCCCAGGGGGAAAGAACCACCGACCACATTTCACATTTGTCTTACTCTTACAACATCTCTCTCTGCTTTTAACTTTCCTTGTGGGCTAATAAATAAATACATTTAATTTACTATATCTTATTTAGCCAATAGGCAATAGCCATAGAATAGAATAACCACAAAGTCAAGTATACACTCATTCTCTTTTTACCACTTTACCAACTCTCTACTCAACTTATTCTCTTTTTTTGACTCGCATTGCTTTGCTTGTGAAAGCAATCACCCCCTCACTCAATGACTCAACTTTCCCATCCCATACAACCATTATCCCCATCAGGCAATAAAGAATTTTTTATTATTGAAACTGGAGAAGAAAACGAGTACTCCCACCATCATTTATATATGATATATTGATGAATATTTTTATGCCAACTACAAGCTTTTGAATACTATTGATGTACAGAGAATTAGTAGAGTTCATATTAATTTGATGGCAACTAAAGCAAGGAAAGATGGTAATACACACAGTATAGTTCACTGATAGTCCTCCGGATTGGTTAAGGCAGGAATTTTTAAGCTTCATCTCAATTCTATGAGGAAGGATTATATGTATGTATATATATATATATATAGTTTTTGATTGGCTAATGAATGCTTTCAAGTACAACTACGACTACTTCATCCAACAACAAGCATCAAGGAGGACTTAATATTGCCTCAGCATTATCATCCGTACGTCACCTAAATATCTCAGCTCTCCATTTTATTTGGTTTACATACAAATCAAATGAATTTACATTAGTAGAGGGTAAAAAGAAAAAAGAAAAAACTAAAACATTGATGATCAACAAATTAAATGATGATGGAATAAAAAATCACACTATTCCACCACCATTGAAGCTTCGATTCGAGGAGCAGGAGGAGGTGGATAGGGTTATCATCCCATTGCAATCAGATACACTATCCTGTAAGCTCATCAGTAGCTGGGATGTGCTGAAACTCATGGAAGGCTTTGTTCTTGGGACAATGGGCACTTCAGCCTCGCCCACAAGCATCTGAACCACAGCTCTCATTGTTGGCCTAACCAATGGGTCAGGATGTGAACAAGCAAGCCCGACCAACAGCACCCTCACCATCTCTCCCTCATCAAACTCACCACCAAGCCTCACGTCCGCTGCTCCTAGTAACCTCCCTTCTCTGTGCAAACTCCACACCCACTCCACCAAATTACTACTCACCCCAACAACTTTTCCGACCCCGGTGGTCTCTTTCTCTATGGGTCGCCTCCCACTCGCCACCTCCAGAACAACAGCCCCAAAGCTGAAAACGTCAGTCTTCTCCGTAGCTCTCCCCGTGAGGAGATACTCGGGAGCCAAGTACCCCATTGTTCCCGCCGTGACTGTCGCATCGGGGGACTTGTCGTGCTCCACCTGCCTTGCTAAACCAAAATCCCCCAGCCTGGCATTGAACCCTTGGTCCAGCATTATGTTGCTAGTCTTCACATCCCTGTGAATTACCTGGTTTTCACATTCTTGATGCAAATAGGCCAGAGCAGAGGCGACGCCAGTTAAGATTTTACGCCTATGGTGCCATGGAAGGGGGGACATCGCTTCGAACAAAGCCTTATCGAGACTTCCATTGGGCATGAAATCGTAGATTAGTAGGATTTCTCCCTTCTCTTGGCACCATCCTTGGAGCCGGACGAGGTTCCGGTGCCGTAGAGTCCCTATTATGGAAAGCTCCGATAGAAATTCAGTCTTGCCCTGACCTCCTCCTTGACTACATCTCTTCACAGCCACCAGCTCACCGGTGTCCGGGATTATGCCCTTGTACACGGTCCCGAATGCGCCATGGCCTATGATTCTGGACGAATTGAAGCCCTTTGTGGCCAACTTCAGCTCTCTGTAACTAAACTCTTTTGGGGTCTTAATGATATCTGGCGCAAGAGACTCGGTTTTTTTGATCGATTTGAACTTTTTGGAGAATAACCAGATGAGAGCACCAGCAAAAACTGCGAGAAAAAATGCTCCAGCTGTTACCACCCCTGCAACCGCGCCGGGTCTTTGCTTACACAGCTGGTTATGACAGGATGACTTGCTCATCTTTTCTGGGTTCTGGGCGTCGGTAGCAGAACCAGTAGGAGCTGAAGAAGGAGTTGATGGGTTGGACGTGTTAGCCGTTGGGATCATAGAACTAGCCATCGGGGTTATGGAAGTAAGCGTTGGAGGTGGAGGAGATGAGCCAGTAGGCGAAGCTCCATCGAACGAGGAACTAAAGCTCCACCATTCGATGCTGTGAATCTCAGTACTCCCCTGAGTCGAACCAGAGAAACCCACGAACATGAAATCGTTCACGAACCGATACAAATCGAGAGTGAATGACAAAAGGGGATCGGTTGGACGGAGATTTGAGTAAGAAACAGAGACATTAAACAAGTGAGTGGACCCATCATAATCAATCCAAGCATTCACGAGATCTCCGCTCTTCAGTTCCACATTGACTGCACCCAAATCGCCCACCTGAAAAGAAACCAAGCTGTTTAGATCCACGCCAACATGGTTCCCGTTAATGTCCTTGAATTCCACGTCCATCAGCGTGTCAAATTCAACGGCAACGAACCCACTCCTTCCAACTAGGCCAAGAAACCCACCAGCGTCGCCGACCGTCTCATCGTCCGGTGAGATTAGAAAGGCAAGTCCCCCACCGATGGAAGATGGGTTGAGATTATTAACCGAGAATGAGAAGAAAGTCGAGAAAGAAGCCAGAGAATGAGTCCCCGGCTGACGGAACCTGACGGGCTTAGCGTAGAGGACCCTCCCTGCGCCGGAATTGGGGACGGGCAGATCGCGAGTTAGACGTACGCTTCCATTGTTCAAATGGGCATCTCCTAGAAGTTTTAGACTACTCAGAGTTAACGTTCCAAAGTCGAATGCCGTTGTTTGGCCGTCAACTCCATCGCCGGAAAAACCCAGAAAAAGAAGCAAGTAGAGGCAGACGACGCCGGAAAAGAAGTCCTTCAAAAACAACACCAACATTGTTATTCGTCCCAATGATCCATTACGTAACACAAGGGTTTTCTTGTCTTGAAATTCCACGGTTCTTTTGCACAGTAGGAGAATCGATCATTAGAGAGAGAGAGAGAGAGAGGGAGGGGGGAGATGATGTGTAATTTATATTTTGGATATTGATTTTAATCGACCAAGAAAACAAGGGGAATACTAAGGCCGGGGAGGATCCAAAGGAAGATGACGAGGACAGGTGGTTTGGCGAAGAGACGCGTGTCCACCTCCAACGGTTAAATTTTGGGCGAGATAAGGAATACAGACACAGACGCAGTAGAGGGCTAGAGGCTAGAGGCTAGAGGCGGAGTTATTAATTTATTAGCTCCGACCTCCAAGTAAAGTAAAGATCGCTGCACGTGAGTTTAGTCAGCAAAGCCAAGAAGGAAGGAAGGTTGAACAGTGTGGACTGACTCTCTACTGTTATCGTATACATTATAATTCTATTATAAGGCATAAGTCCGAGTTCAGATCGGGAGATGTTTCCAATAAACGGTGGAGATATACTGTGGGACGTTGTGGGGGCGCCTATGGGGCGCAAATGTGAAGTCCATCCATATTGCCATTATTACAACGGGTCGGTGCTTATACCATACGCAGAGTGCGCCATACACATACCTTCTTTCTAAGAGGGCTACACACAGCCGTGTTAGTGTGTGTGGGTGGGGATGGGGGAGGGGGGGAGAAGCACGACCTGAGCCTTTGTTTGATTTGTGGGAAGATTTTGGTGGGATGGGAAAAGATAGAATGGGATGGTGTAAAAATGTATCTTTCCATTGTTTGGTTTATATGAGAAAATGGTAGAAAAAGTATCGAGAGAGATACAAGTGCTGAGAAAGCATATCTCCACTGTCGAGAGTTGCAGCGGTGATCAGAGAAAGAAGGAAATTCAAAGGGAGAAAAGAAAACGACGATTAGAGAAAGAAGCAGATCGCCACGACCTGGTTCTCTTGCCACCGCATGGTGAAGAAAATGGTGAAGGATTGTGCCACCACCGCCTCCTCTGTTCGAATAAGGAAGGCAATGAATAGTATCTAGTTCATCATCGTTGTCAAAAGAAATGGGGACTGTTTTGTCATCGTCACTGGTTCGTGGTAAGGAGACTCTTAATTGCTAGTTCATCGCCGCTATCGAAAGGAAGGGGACTATTCACCATCATCGTTGTCGTCATTGGTCTGTGGTAAGGAGACTCTTCATCGTTGGTTTGTTGCCACTGCCGAAAGGAAGGGGGATTGTTCGCTGTCGCTGCTGGTTCGTCGCTGTTTTCCGTCATCACCGTCACCGCTGGTCTATGGTAAGAAGACTCTTCATCGCTGGTTTGTCGCCTTACTTTAGTTGAAGAAGAAAATGCACATTCCTCTTCCTCAAGCGAATGAAGAAAAGTTAAGTTTTCTTGAGTTTTTTCACCGGGGTCGCACTGTTTTGATGTGACCCCGATTACATAATTTTGGGATCCCGCATCCCACTTTTTTCTCATCCTATCCCCCTGTTTTCCTCAAAACAAATGAGAGAAAAAAATATATTTTTAGAATATTCCTACAAACCAAATGGAGCCTAGAGAAACAAAAAGACTATAAAGCTTTAGAAATGAGACTCCCCAGGACTATACATCTAACAAAAACACACCCTCTTTCTACATTCTAGATTCTTTCCCATCCATTCACCTGCAACTCCACGACAAGACTCCCCAGGACCCAAGTTGTTTTAGTTAGTATTGCTTCCACGGAAGATAAAACATTGGATGTCCACAGCCTAAATTTCTCCCGTTAGTGATAAAGGGTTTGATTTGGGATTCTAATTCTAGATTATGTGGATTCCTTTTGAAAGCTCCAAAGAGAAAACCACGACATTAGTCCTGGGCCTCCTCGATCCTCATGCTGTCATGCACCGCCCGCCCATTTCAGTCCTGGACCGAACCCACTGTCCAATTAGAAGAGTTGGCTACCAAGCAGTCAGAAGGACTAAGGCCCAAGGGAGATTATTTTTGACAGGCGTGCGAGATGGAGACGTGGACTGCAGTCAACTTATCCCTTTGTATTTTGAGTTTGAGCACTTCGACGTTCCTTTCCCAACATGGTTGCTAGAGATGGGAGATGGGAAATGGGAGAACAGAGAGTAGGGTAGCTAGAGACGGGAGAACAGGAGTACTGATGCTAGTGCAAGGCCTTCTTCAATCAACATTATATAATAAAGGCAAATTTCTTAAAGTATTTTTATGGTTTAGGAAATTGATTAATTTTATCATTAATTTTTCGTCACACCACATCATGTGACTGATACATTTTTTAAAAATCCTAAAGTACCCTTTTATATTTACCGTGTCAAACAGTAAACAGCAAAGAAAACTCACTTCTATAAGAGTTGGAAGGGGAAACTTTTCTTTCTAATTCCGATTCCCAAGCTAGAAGGCGTCAATGGGTTTGTACTTCAACGAGAAGGAATTCCTGGGTTGCTGCGGCAGCACCAAATTCGCTAGAGAAACGGTTGCCGCTTCTCCTTTCCCCACCTAGGAATGAGCTCTTGAAGCTGCCAGAGTCCAGCGATATATGGTTTAACAAGGTAGGTGTGAATGGATGGCTCAAAGCATTTGCAGCTCATCCACCGATAGAAACCAAAATTCGCAGACTCAGAAAACTACAACGGATGAACAGTGGTGTCATGGTGAGCAATCAACTGCATTAGCAACTGCAACTGAATCTAACTTAATACGAACTAGTTGGATGGAATAATGGCTATAAGCCGAAGTTTGGATTTGTTTTTCTTATATGTGCATCCGGGAGAAGTACACCTGAAATACTTAAAGAATTGAAGAAACGGTACCCGAACAGACCCATAGTCGAGTTTGAGATTACAGCGAAGGAGGAGATGAAGATAATTGAACTGCCTCTAGACAAACTGTTTGCAACTAAAGTAGAGAAGTCACTTCTCCTCTGTAAGTACTCAGTATTCCAGTCTCTCAAGTGACAAAAGCAGGAGATCGTGTAAGCATAATTGGAGCACATCTAATTGTTGCTTCTGAAGTTCATGGCGGTAAAGCATCTCAAACCTCAGGTAGGACTCGCCCTCCCATCACAACATATGTCCTGGATGTCTGTCGTGGATCCCTAGCTGTTGGCATTGAGGTACAGTTGGAGATGTGGAGGGGCAGCAGACCGCTTCCATTGTTTGGTGAGCTTGATTCTAGGGGTGTCAATTGGACTGGACTTGGTCCAATCCGATCCTGTCCAATGTGAGTCAATTATAAAGGGACCAGGTCCGGTCCAATCTAATGAATGTTTTGGATCAATTTGGACCGGTCCAATTCAATGTCTGGACTGTCCAATCTGTTCAAATTCATTTTGATTTAGATTGGTTTTAACCCAAACCCGGTCCATTGACATGTATATTCTTATCTTATATCAATGGACCAAGTATTGGCTTAATCCAACCCAATCCAATATAAATTTTTTATAGACGAATCAGGTCCAATCCGATCTAATAAATGCTTTGGACCGAATTGGTCCAATCCAATATGTCTTGTTGGTCCGTCCAAATTGATTTTGGGCTGGATACTCCAAGGCTTTTGATTTACAAACAGTGATGGGCATCGTTGGGCATTATTGAAAGTGTGTATCCTTGGTTGATTCAAATAAGTTTCAAGATGGGAAGTACTCCCCTGGTGGATTCTTTCCTTACATATCCATTGTGTTCGAGATTAAGGAGTCTCAGAGATTGGAACATTTTCATGTTCCCTTGCCGTTGTCTCCCTTGTTAGATAGTTTTGTATGCCCTTACCTTCAATCAGAATGATGTACTTTATGAGTTTATTGAAAATGAATAAAAGTGCATATTTGATTCATGTTCCCTTGGTATGTTTTTGAGACTCGTGTTAGTTTAGAATGTTCATAGCCAGTGAGTCGGTCTGGGGAGACCTATCCTGACAAGGCTGACACTGTGGTGCCACCAAGTCGATTGGGGTGGCCTGTCTCAGCTGCCAGGGTGAGACCCTAGGCACATACAGTGTAGGATTAATTGAATCTATGAACTAGACCAGATTTCCAGTATTGCCCTGAACCTTGGAGATTGATGGGCAAAACTGGAAAGTTACACCCGACCCCTAGACTCGATTATGATATTGCACTAGGTGTCGGATTGGGCTGTCTTTGATGTACCATTCAGTGAGATCCTTAGCGGGGGTCAAAATCTGGGTATGTTGGGACAGTCCGAGAATTCATCTGAGTGGGTGATCATAGTGACAGGATCAGCCCCTTTGTCGGATAAAGGTAATGATCAAGGATGCACTCTCACTGATGGAAACCAAGACTGCCGGCAGCCGATTTCAACCGTTGAGATTTGTTTTGCAAAGTATATTTTATGAGATATAAAAGTATATATATTATGGTTTCTAAAATGTTTGCAAGAAAGTTTTAATTCCTGGGATCCATATAAGTAGAGAGTGCAACACTGTTCCTTGCAGCCGAGGGAGAGGTCCTCTCTTGTCGGGCAGTGTATGATCATTATGGGCTGAGAGGTTAAGTGTAAGACCATTGAGGATAATACTTGATGGGCTAATCTTGCATCTACTCACAGTCCCTGGGTGTTACAAGGTGGCTTGGCCCAGGGACCACTTAGGGTAAGTGTTAGGCCCATAGAGCCCATTTGATAGGTTTCAGGGGGTGCACTGTCCATAACAGTGTATTCGGCCAGGCCTTGTAACAAAGGCTAGGCCGAATCCATGTGGCTGATGTGTAGATCAATGCTTGGGTCCCACGCCATACAAGGAAGCCCAACTGGGCAGCAGTTAGGAAGGTTAAGTGAGCACATAAGCTTAATAGGCCTAAAGCCCATTTCGAACTGGGCTATTTTATTAGTTAATAATGGGGCGAATTCTGAGATGGATTAGCAGATAGGATAAGGTCTTGACCCTATCCACTCATAGAGTCCAGATCTAAATGTGATTCAGATCTATAAACCTCCTAATGAGATTAGGAGAAAGCTAATCTAATCTGCAGATAAGATAAGGGTTTATCCCTATCACCTAAAAGGGGTCTTATCCAAATCCAAATATGATTTGGATAAGCAGCTCCTAATTGGATTAGGAGCTGATCTTTTAGTTTAACAAAAGGAGGGGGTGGCAACCTTTAGGATACACACAATCAGATTTTCTTCAGTGCTGAAATCACAAGAAAAGAGAATTCTGCACCCTGCGAATACTCTCTTGCCGCCTCCATGTTCTTGCCACCCTGTTTGCCAGTTCGATCTCCAGTTGTGGGAGAAGTCAAGATTCGATCTTGACATCAGTTCTTTGAGAAAGAATTGATATGAAGTTGTGCTCACGTGCCATCCTGCTGATTCTTGCGAATGACAGAGTTCTTGGAGAAGAACATTGTTGATTCTACTCCATCCTGCACTGCGCCATCTTCAGTGGGAGCAGTCTTTGGATCCTTTCTTGGGCGTGAACACCTTCGTTGAGAGATACTATTTCTCCGTATCAGGTATAATCCTCTCCTACTCCTTTTGATTCAGATCTGGTTCAGTTTATGGTTCAAGAATGATCCTTGAAAATATGATTTTCTAAAATAGGGAATGCAATTCCCAGTTGAAGGGAGAGAAAAATTTTTGAAATTCGCCCCCTTATTCCGCGATCTTTGGGCGTCCATACAATGGATTTCTCATCCCTTCATCCCTTCTCATTCACAACATACCGGGGAAGTTAGAAAATTTCATTGTTGATTCTGATGCCACTACTATGAATAAACCATTCCCATTGTGTTTCTTAATGAACATTTTGCTTGTTAAATGTGTACTTATAAGTGCTCTTGAATCATGCACGTGTAATGTTGGGTTTTTTGCCCTTATTTTACGCTTAAAATATATAAATATATATATATATACACAAAAAAAAAAACCTTCTAAATTCGTTCTTCACAGTTTTGCTGAATGCATTAGTTTTCTTGAGTTTCCTTTCGGTTCTTCAAGATGGGTTTTGGATTGACGGGGAGGAAGTGATCAGGTGACAAAATATCAGAAATTCAGAACACCTCCTCCTCTGTTTAAGTTCAATGCACAGTTACAATAAAAACAGAAGAAGCAAAGTGTTAATAATGGTGTCCCTGAGGGACAGTGAGGTGAAGGTATTCAAGCACCAACCCTAATAACATTTATCTTCTACCACTTTTTCATCAGTTGAGTTTTATTTTAAAAATTTGAGAAATAATTAAAGATAAAATTAACATTTTGTTTTTTTTCACAATGACAAACTTAAAGATACTTTAAGATAAATATGTAAACAAAGTCAATTTTCTAGAGAGTAGTTTAAGAAATTTGCCCTATAATAAATTATACAGGATGGAGAAGAGTGGAGAGAGGGATGAGAATCATGATGGTAGTTCATGGGCAAGAATAGCTCAAGCTATAGTAGGTTATTGGGGGCATCTTGTCTGAATGGATGCTCACAGAGTCACAGTACTCCAGCAATTTTTTGATGCTCTAGGCGCTTAACCTGTGGCTGATGATCAAGAAACAGAGAGAATGACCCAAGACAAGAGAGGCGAGAAATGGAAAATGGAAAGACAGACTCAGATGGCCAGATCCCGTTCGACCTCGATGCTTTGTTTTTTGTTTTTGGGTAAACCGCTAAATGCCCCCTCCTCAGCCTCAGTGACTCTGAGGCGAGAGAGAGAGGACACCAATGAGCAATCACGCCAGTACTAGATCACCACGCCAATAGGCCCAATACGATTTGGGTTGGTTTGGGTACGAGTAGCTAGCTGCAGCCAGCAGCTGGTACCTGGTAGTGCTAGAACAAGGCCAGACTAGGAATTAGGAAAGGTCACCATCGGAACGGAATTCCCCCTAAACGAGGGCCCGTACTGCTTTCCGCTTTCCGCTTTCCGCTTTCCATGTGTTTTATACGATACTGAGTCAGGAGTCGGGAATCAGGACCCAACTGATGTTGTTGATATTATATACGTCCCGATCGAATCATGCATGCAAGACTCAAGCCCATGACCTAAGTTAGCTACACAACACTCACTACAACATGTTTCCTAGCTTTCAAGAGATGGAGGAGATACCATACCAACATCAGCTTCTCATCTAATTAAAAATCATCATGAGCAAATGACTCCCGACCACACTTGAAAAGAAAACAATTACGTTATGAGTAGGATGATTATAAAATATATCAAGAAGTCCCACCTTCAATCTACACAGTTTGCTTATTATCACCTAATAACCCATTTTGTAATGGGTTCCCCCCCCCCCAACCCAATGGATCCTATTACATAGGAAATTATTAACACTACTTTGGGTGGAAATGGAATCGTTTTAATTTGGCATCCAAATGAAGAGAAGAGAGCAATTCTAATCTCTCTAGCAGAAGAGGATTGCACAAGTTTGTCTTGTACTGTGTAGTATTTAATAGGTAGTAGCCACCAACCTACGCTAACCTGATGTAAAGAAAACCTCCCTCAATTCAAGCGATCAGGGGACTGGAGTTGTCTACTAAATTAATTAGGATTTAATTGTTCAGGCCTCAGGTAATATTTACCCAACGCCAACGGAATTCTTCCTCACCTAATGAATTCCCTAGTAAATTTAAAAAAATAAATAAATAAATACCCAGTTCCCATGAACCTTCTTCCACCAATCATGTACGACGAAGGGACAAGAAATGCAATTCCCTTGGTGGCAGGTGCGTACCACGTACTCTCTAGTCTTGACACTTGCGAAGAAGGAAGAGCTCACATCAATGATCTATCCATCTCTTGTCTCTTGATCCTTCATGTTGGCTCTGTTGCGAGTCGGGGGGGCGCGACTAGTAGGGATTCTCTTCCTTTTCCTAACATCTAGGGAAAAAACAGCCTGGTTTTGAAGCTTCCTTCCTGCACATAGATCGAGAAAGTCCGAATCTGCGCCCCAAAAACCTCCCATTAGCGCAGCTGGAAGCACCATCATCAATGCATCTGGTTGAAGCCCATGGCCATGGACAACCCCGGTGGCAAATCCAATCTGGTGCTGTTTCGAAAAGGCTTCAATGGGCACTCTCACATGACATTCTCCATTCTCTAGCTAGGGACCTCAGATCGATGCTTCCTTGATTGTTGATTCCCATGGCCCCTATGATGACTGATGAGAAGATCTAGTTATGATGCCCATTGCTCTTTTGTACCCCCATGTCCGAATATGACTCTCAATGTGGTGGAGACGGTCCTTGAGAAGTAGAAAAAAGCGACCCAAACATCATTTGACCTTACTTAGTCATCACTTGTGGTGTGGACTGTGGACTACTCGTCACAGTAATATATATAAATGGAAGGTCATCCTTCATGCTATTCATGGTTTTAGCTAACCCTGAGCCACGTAACTACCCCCAACCCTAGTGAAGGTGCATGGGACCCGATGCCACATTAGATGCTTTACCACCCAGCTATATTGATGGAGGCCCATCTCACCTCTAAGGCGGCAGCTCCTAGGATAAGGTCAATTCAAGATAAGGTTAAGTTCAAGAATTCAAGATAAGCAAGAATTGATCCAAGATTAGCAAGATAAAGCAAGACTCTTCCAAAGATTAGCAAGATAAAACATGACTCTTCCAAGATTATCAAGAAAGACTCCAAGAAGCATCAAGATTAGCAAGATAATCCAAGATTCATGCATCTAGGGACATCGGACGGTGGAGATCAGACCAAGGAGAGTTCGATCCTATCAGATTATATATTTAGATCTATCCTAGTTGTTATTTCCTAGTTCTTTTACAATTTCCAAATGTATTATAAATACTGCTATTTTCCCAAAAAAAATGATCAATTCATACTTCATATTTCCGAATTTTCTTCAAGGTTTCCTCTTTGAATTTCCGCCACCTTTTCTCTCTCCTAGAGAATTCGGTGTTCTTCGTTAGAAGCTAGCGATCGCCTGGTGCTTGCATAGCCAGCTCCGGTTTTCCATTGCTTCCACGCTGCATCAGGTGGTATCAGAGCAGGGAATTCGCCCAGTCATGTCCAACCCATACGGTAGCAGTCGCAACCCACCCCGTGACGGAGATCAGGGGTTTCCAGCTGTTTGGAGAGCAATCGAAAAACAGCGTACAACCACACATAACATCGAGCAGCAGTTGGCAGAGATGGCTGAACAACTGCGAACCTTGTTACGGGAGGTTGCTCCACGAAACCGGGAACATCCACAGCAAATCGAGGGAGACGACCACGACAGACCACCCGTCCATACTGCACTACGACGACCAATCCTGGACGACGACAGTGATGATGATCTGGAATTTGGTGGTGCTCCAGTTCTTCCCGGCAACGACAGAAACGGTAGAAATTGGCACAATCAAGGTAATTTCAACCTCCGTAGGAATAATGATGAATTTAAACTCAAGGTAGATATTCCTACTTTTAGTGGAGATCTTGGCATAGAGGGACTTCTGGATTGGATCACAGAAGTCGATAGGTTCTTTGATTACATGGAGATACCAGAGGAACGAAGGGTAAAACTGGTAGCTTTCCGATTAAAGGGAGGTGCATCTGTTTGGTGGGAACGGATGAGAGAGACTCGGATGAGAGAAGGGAGGGGTCCTGTTCGAACCTGGAGACGCATGAAGCAATTAATTAGAGGTAGATTTTTACCTCCTGACTATGAACAATATATGTTTGAATCTTACCAGCGGTGTGCGCAGGGTTCACGTAGTGTTAATGAGTACACATCAGAATTTTTAAGATTACCAGAAAGAAACCAGTTGTCTGAAAGTGATAACCAGCAGGCAGCCCGTTATCTGAGCGGGTTGAGACCGTCCATCAGGGACAAAATTGGTGTACAGATGGTTCTCAGTGTGCAGAAAGCAAGGAACCTAGCCTTGAAAGCAGAATTAATGTTCCAAGACAAGGCACACAGTGATAATTACCGCCGGTACAGCGGGAGCGACAACAGACCGGCAACTGTCGACAGGAACAAATCAGTCCCGGCAGTACAACCTTCTCACCCGGCAAGCACAAGTAACGCCGGTAAGGCTACTACAGGAGGACATACTCGAGGTAATCCTTCCAACCCTCCTAAACCCAGTAACCCTTATGCAAGGCCTGCTCCTATTAAATGTTTTAAATGTAACGAGGTGGGACATAGAGCCAGTGACTGTCCTAGGAGGAAGGCAGTTAATATGGTAGAAAGGGAGAAGGAAGAAGATATTGAGGAGGAAGTATACTGTGGACCTGATAGGGAGGATGAAAAGGGTCCATATGAACATGAGGAGTATACTTGTGTGGTAAGAAAATTAAAGTTGTCCCAGAAAAATAAGGATACTTCTCAAAAGCACAGATTATTTCGTACCAGATGTACTGTCAAGGGAAAATTATTTAATTTAATTATTGATAGTGGCAGTCAAGAAAACATTATTTGCAGGGATGACATCCAACAGTTACAGCTGATTCCTGAAAAATGAAATCTTACAGGATGAGTCCTAACCTCCCACATTACAGGATGAGTCCTAAGGAAAATGAAATCTTACAGGAAAAGGTAGAAGAATTATTGAAAAAATGACACATTCAAATCAGCATGAGTCCTTGTGCAGTACCTGCCTTACTTACACCTAAGAAGGATGGCAGTTGGAGAATGTGTATCGACAGTAGGGCCATTAACAAGATTACTATTGGGTACAAATTTCCCATTCCTAGGCTGGACGACATGCTGGACCAATTGAGTGGAGCTGTAGTTTTCTCAAAAATAGATCTCAGGAGTGGATATCATCAAATCAGGATCCGTCCCGGAGATGAATGGAAGATAGCCTTCAAGACTAGAGATGGTTTGTTCGAGTGGTTAGTCATGCCCTTTGGACTAACCAACGCACCCAACACTTTCATGAGGCTGATGAACCAGGTATTGCGCCCCTTCATTGGTAAATTTGTGGTAGTCTATTTTGATGATATTTTGATATACAGCAAATCTATCACTGAGCATGTGGGACATATTAGGGAGGTCCTAAAAACATTGAGGTAAAATAAATTATATGCTAATTTGAGGAAATGCATCTTTATGAATGATAATTTATTATTCCTGGGATTTATTATAAGGAATGATGGTGTGAAAGTAGATGAGGAAAAAGTGAAAGCCATTAGGGAGTGGCCGACTCCATCCACTGTCATAGATGTCAAGCGATTTCATGGGTTGGCAACCTTCTATAGGCGCTTTATTAAGAATTTTAGTAGTATCATGGCTTCCATTACTGAATGTTTGAAAAAGGGTAAATTTCAATGGGGAGAAGAACAAGAGCAAAGTTTTGCTCTCATAAAAGAAAAATTATGTACTGCTCCTGTTCTTGCCTTGCCAGATTTTAATAAATTATTTGATTGAATGTGATGCCAGTAGAGTTGGCATAGGGGCTGTATTGTCCCAAGAGAAAAGACCCACTGCTTTCTTCAGTGAAAAATTATGTGAAGCCAAGAGAAAGTGGTTTACTTATGACAAGGAGTTCTATGCTGTGGTTAGAGCCTTGAAGACATGGGAATACTATTTAATTGCAAAAGAATTTGTTCTCTATACTGACCACCAGGCCCTAAAATATCTTAGTAGACAAAAGCAATTAAGAAGTAATTTGCATGCTAGATGGTCTGCCTTTCTAGATAAGTTCCCATATAAAATTGTGTATAAGACAGGACAGCAAAATAAAGTGGCTGATGCACTTAGCAGGCGTGTAGTTCTCATCAAGACCCTCAGTGTTGAGATTTTGGGTTTTGAGTGCCTAAAAGACTTATATGCCCAGGATGAAGACTTCCAACTGGTATGGGAGAAATGCGTAAATAAGCAGCCAGCAAAGGACTTCTTTATTTATGATGGGTTCCTTATGAAAGGGGAACAGCTAAGTATCCCTTGCACTTCCCTCCGTGAAAAGATCATCAGGGATTTGCATGGGGGTGGATTAGCAGGACACTTGGGAAGAGACAAAACAGTAGAAGCAATTAAGGGGCGATATTACTGGCCGAAATTAAGAAGGGATGTATCTACCATTGTAAGCAGGTGCTATGTTTGTCAGACAGCTAAGGGACAAACCCAGAACACAGGTCTCTACATGCCCCTACCCGTTCCTACTGCTATATGGGAAGACTTGTCCATGGATTTTGTGCTAGGCTTGCCAAAGACTCAGAGGAACATGGACTTTGTCTTCGTGGTGGTTGATAGATTCTCAAAATTGGCTCACTTCCTCCCATGCAAGAAAACAGTAGATGCATCCGCAACAGCCAAATTGTTTTTCAGGGAGATTGTCCGTTTGCATGGGGTACCCAAGACCATCACATCAGATCGTGACACACGATTCCTCAGTCACTTTTGGATGACCCTGTGGAGGTTGTTTGATTCATCACTTAATTTCAGCAGTACAGCCCATCCGCAGACAGATGGACAGACAGAAGTGGTAAACCGGACCTTAGGGAATTTAATTCGTAGCATATGTCGGGAGAGGCCAAAACAGTGGGACTTCGCCATAGCCCAGGCCGAGTTTGCCTATAACAATGCAGTGCACAGTTCTACAGGCAGATCCCCATTCTCCATCGTATACATGAAGGTCCCTAACCATGCACTGGATTTAGTGAAGCTACCCAGAGTACCCAGCGCCAATATCTCAACAGAACAGATGGCAGAACAAATCCAGTCCGTCCAAGAGGCCGTGAAGCAGAAGCTAGAGCAATCCAACGCCAAATACAAGATGGTTGTAGACAAGCACCGCCGACCTCAAGTGTTTGATGTAGGTGATGAGGTTATGGTCTTCTTAAGAAAGGAAATGATTCCCGTAGGTACTTGCAACAAGTTGAAGCCTCAGAAGTATGGTCCATATAAGATCGTGAAGAAGATTAATGACAATGCCTATGTAGTGGATTTACCGGATCATATGGTTATATCCAAGACCTTCAACGTTGTTGACCTTCATCGGTACCTGCCGGAAATAACACTTGCCTATCTTAGTCACGACTCAGGGTCGAGTTCTTTCCAAGTGGGGGAGAATGATGGAGGCCCATCTCACCCCTAGGGGTGGCAGCTCCTAGGATAAGGTCAATTCAAGATAAGGTTAAGTCCAAGAATTCAAGATAAGCAAGAACTGATCCATGATTAGCAAGATAAAGCAAGACTCTTTCAAAGATTAGCAAGATAAAACGTGACTCTTCCAAGATTATCAAGACTCCAAGAAGCATCAAGATTAGCAAGATAATCCAAGATTCATGCATCTAGGGAGATCGGACGGTGGAGATCAGACCAAGGAGAGTTCGATCCTATCAGATTAGATATTTAGATCTATCCTAGTTGTTATTTCCTAGTTCTTTTACAGTTTCCAAATGTATTATAAATACTGTTATTTTCCCAAAATTATTGATCAATTCATACTTCATATTTCCGAATTTTCTTCAAGGTTTCCTTTTTGAATTTCCGCCACCTTTTCTCTCTCTTAGAGAATTCGGTGTTTTTCGCTAGAAGCTAGCGATCGCCCGGTGCTTGCATAGCCAGCTCCGGTTTTCCATTGCTTCCACGCTACGTCATATATATATAGAAACAAGGTAGTTGGGGGAGGGGTTGTATGTATGAATGCAGATTTTAAAACAAAAGGAACAATGATTTACTCACTGCTGAGCTAAACAGCAACGTTAAAACACCGTGAATAATGAATATAATACCTGAGTGAGGGAGGGAGGGAGGGGTGAGGCTACAACTCTTAGTCGTTTGGGAAATCAAATGCCTGTAGAGGCTAGAGATCCCTCCGTCTCCTATTTAGTTCAGCATTTGCTGCTGAAGCTTAAAGCAACACATTCATGCTCAAGTTGAATACTGAAATGTAAACATTTATTGTCGCAACTCATAACAAAGAAAGAAGCATTAATAGAAAAGCAGCATTATTAATTCATCTTCCACGACACGACCACGAGAGAGCATTGCAATGTCAAAAATTTCTCATACCCAACTCCCCTTTTCTTTTTCTTGAGATATTGTATCTACAGCACCATGAATTGGAAATTTCTTATATTTCTCGTTGTTAATCAACGTACAAAGTATTATCACCAAAAATACAAAAACTAATGCTTGGAATAGGCAATCATTAAAGATAGGTATGGTGGTAACCCTTTCTTTTTTGGCGGGTAACTAAGAAAGCATCGATAAATCCTCTTTGGTTTCTTTATTTGTTTTGCACCTGTCTATCCAAAATCAAACCATTTGGCAAAGGAATGAAAATTTTCTAACTGGCTGTCTTAATGTTAAAACACTGCCAAATCAGACTCTTAGTACGTTGAACATGGTCAGTGGTCACACAACAGGAAGACTATACTGAACACTCTGTAACAGCCTATTTGAAATAAAACACTCTGTAATCACTATACTGAACATGAACCCAGTATGATTTACATTCTCATGCAAAAAAAACACATGAACCCAGTATTGCTAATAAATATTCATAATACAAGCAAAGATTAAATAATATATTACGTACATTAATTACAAATACATATAAATTACATAATATGGAAACTCATATTTGGTAGGGCGTACAATCACAATGGAAACCACAAACCCACCCATCAAGTTCATATGAAAAATATCTATTTCTTAATTATATATGTTATAGTTAAATGCATAAATATATCAACCACCAATACCATCCAAGCCCCCCTGTTCCCACTACTATAGTCACCACACCTAGTATGACTATCAATTTCGGATTCGACTATGATACTGGGGAAAAAAAATCTCATCCTTACTGTTTGGAATTTGACTTAAAATATTCCTATGTTTCCTAACAATTTACTAAATCCTTATCCTTTTACTGTTATGGAAAGGACTATTTTATTCATCGTTCTTTTTTAAATTTCAAAATAAAAGATTATTTTACTTTTATCTTTCTAATATCTTCCGAAAAGAAAAAAAAAAAAAAAAGCATGGGAAAAGACCTAGCAGGCTAGCACCAGTAGCAACAGTAACGGCACAGGTTGGTTGGTTAGTTAATTACACGTTCACTATTAATACAGACATCAGCAGTATACTTGCTGACCAAGAAGGATAGTGTAATTGTTTATGCTGATAATAATATTTGATTGTGTGAAAAAAGCAGGGTGAAGACAAAAGCGAGAGCCAGTTGATGAAGCCATCCCTTAAGACTGCTATATAAAGCGTATGCATATATAAGAAAAATGCACGCTAAGTAAAATTTTAAAACCTTTGGTTCTGCATTCAAAAAATACATTTTACATATTTCAAAATAGTCATACGAAATTCAAAACATTTTCTTAAAGAAATGCATCAATATACATATCAATACACGATTTGGCCAAACCCAATTGGACTAACCATATACAACAGTCGATGAGCATGAGATGAGAAAGAAATGCAATGGGGGATATTGTCAGTTTGTCAGCTCATCCCAGCTTCAGCGATAATATACCTGGTAACTAGGCAGCTACGCTGGAGGAGTCCGCGGATCAGATCTTTACACCGATCTCACAGCGTGCCTCAACCGCACATCGAAAACATCTCCTCCCATACTTCAGGGAGATTTCCCAATACATGGTGAGGAGCAAATCCCAATTCACGCTGATCCCAAATGGAGATGGGTTGACACATGACAGATTGACACCAGATCCTTCGCCTCTGCATGCTTGATTTTTGTAATTCGGGTGGACAATTTGATATACACTTGTGGACAAATGAATACGTTTACAGACCATGGTGGGATAGGCTCCGATTGTCGGCACTCGCCACTCGAAAATAAAGGAGTGACGAGCAATCCAATTCCAAATCCAAAACTTAAATAGAGGACAAGTGGGAAAAGAATAATTTCAAAACAAGGACGTTTTTGTATATACACGAGATATTCTTGATTCTCCATTGCTTTTGCTGCATCAGTGCAAGCCCAGGGCGGCAAATCGAAACCATCGGCTTGGTAAGCAACCCAGCACAACAAGAAGCTGAACAAAGTGGCTGGCAGCATGTGTAGCTTCTTCACTAACGCTAACCTTTCTTCTTTTTTTTTTCTTTTTTTCCAGATTATTTCTGTATATTTCTATCTTAGTACAATACAACAAACAGATACAAAGCAACTAAAAACCTTAGGAATGAGAAAGACGGAAGTAAAATCAGCCCATTTTCATTGAGAGAGGTTGCAAAGCTATTATAATACAGAGAGCGACAAAAAAAAACAAGCGCCGCAAAATCCCACCTACGATAGATTGATTAACCAAGTCTGTTTACCTTCTTCCTAGGTCTCCTCCGCCATGCCACGATTCATCTTCCCTCGTACTACTACTACTACTAGCCTGAGCCTGCCCACTATACCGTTGGCGTTCAGAGGTGGCATAATGCATTTTTATTGCTGCCACCGGATCTGAAACGCCTGGACAATTCCCTCCAACAAGGATCCCTCCACCCACAACACTTCTTCCCTGTTGTTGAAAACTAGTCACTTCAAATCCATTCCTCTTCTCCAGCTCCGAGAATATGCCATGTCCCTTCACATCCACTGTCGTAAATGGCTGTAACTTCGTTCCATCATAGCTTCTGTATGCCTGATAATCTGCCAAACCTCCAATTCCATCTAAATCCTTCGTTGGAAATACTGACACACAACCCATGTTCAGGTCATTCCTCTTGACAACTGGCACTGGTTGCTTCCCTACCCTGCAGGATGGTGCTGAATAATCACCGAATGCTGCTGGATATTTTGCCAATAGCATAGCAGAATCTGGTTGCGACGAAAGCCCAGTCTGTATTCTGCTCCCATCCCAGAAACCATGACTCCTCGCTGGAAAATCTTCCAATCCCGAATAATTGCTATTATCAAGCTTTATTGAAACTGCAACTCCATCAACCGCATGATTGGAAGTAGACTTCAAGTTGAATGAACTGCTGCCTAGTTTGGACGATGCCCCATTTTCATTGTTCTCTGGAGAACTTGAATTTCGCTTTGAAGCAGGAGTCGGATGGCTCAGTATCTGACCAAATAGTTTGACATCTCCAGTTCTTCGTGACTGTTCTTCTGTATCTGAGCTACTCCAAGAATGAGGCCTTGGATGATCAATTGGAGATGGTTCTTGACCCTTTGGCAGAAGTGGGAGCTCAGCCACTGAATGGGTAAATCTTGAACTATTGCACTTTTCATGGTATAGTTCCTGCATGTACTGGCTATGTTGGGATTTCCTTTCCATCTTAGAGAAGCTTTGGACCTTAGAAGATTCCTCACCACTTTTTGTATCTACATCCGTATTTTTGGCATTCTTATTCAGCACCTGCAGTGGATACCCTTTGAGAATCTGGGAATGCTCAACCCGGTTCAGTGACTCATGTCCCAACAGAATTTGCTGAAAAACATCTGCACTTGAAGATTTCTGCTGTTGCTTGTCACCATGTACCACAAAATCAAGGGTTGATGATGACGCCCTACATTGCTTTAACTGGTCCTTGCAATGGACTGACGAATCCAACCCAACAGAAACTGAAGGGACGTTCTCTTTTTGCTGCCAAGAGACGACCTGAGGCTTCTGTATAGAAGAAAGAAGCTCTAGAGGAATCTGATGAGGATATGTAGCAGGTAGAGTATATGCTGGATTAACACCTTCCCTCTTTGCACTTGATTCAGTCGTGAAGATGCAGGATGTACCTGTACAACTATTTCTGTCTATACCATTTGCGGGATCCTGCCCATCAATCAGCACTTTTTCAGACACTTCTTGTCTTTTATCTAGATCAACTTTAGAGTCCTCACAATCACTACATGGCAATGGGTGGAGATCAGCTGCAGCAATTGATTTAAACTGGCCAACTTCCTCCTGTTCACATGCAGATACAGGCTCTTCCTTGGGAACGATGACTTTATCAGTATGTGGTTCTTTAACAATCTCTCTCTCATCAGCCAAAGCAACACTTCCAGAAAGTTGCACGTTTGGCTCACTGTTCAAAACCACATCTACATTCACATCATCTCTGTTAACCACCTCTGGGCCAATGGAATTGTTATCAGCATCTAAAACCTTGGCAGACTCTGCCCCTGCCCGACACTCGTCTGGCACCATGGTTTCAACTTTCATCTCAGAGGCTTCTCTATTTTGTGTCTCTATCCCATGTTTTTCACCTGATCTATCCAAGTCAATCTGCAGATGGGAGGGTTCTACCTGTAGAGATACCCCACCATTCATGTTTGTCACAGATGATGCCAGATCAACCTCCATCTTGGAACATGACTGGTTGCTGCAAATAGCTGATTCCAACTCAACAAGACAAGCGTCTTCAGTGTCACTCCTCCCGCCATTGGTGTCACTCCCTGGCATTTCTTCATTGACTGTCCCAGGATAAAGCACATCTAAACCAAGACATTTCCGAGCCTTGCTAAAGAAGATCCTGCATTGATCCCTGGACCTTGTCCTGACATATCGAGAGATCTTGGCAAAATCCCGGCCATATAATCTCAGTGCCTGGATGAAGACCGACTTTTCCTCATCAGTCCAATCCACAGAATCCAGTTCCCCACAGCTCTCATCTGAACAAGTTTCTTCATCATCAATGTTCTGTGAAACTTCAGGGGTCAACAGTCGATCTTTCACTGAGCTCACCTTCTGGCGCTTCCACTCCTGACAGCCCTCTCCTGGATCAATTGAGCTCGTAACACAAGAGCTCATTGCCTCTGATGATAAAGCACCACATATACCAACCAACACATCAGCAGCAGCAGCTTCTCTTTCATTCCCAAGAATATCAACACTACTTGACCCTTCTAAATTGCAATCATCACCCTGAGATAAACTATGGTCATTATACCCTCCCAAAAACAACTTTCCACCACAATTTTGCTTTGTCTTGAAATTGGCATCAGCAGTAGCTGCTATCACTGAAGCAGCCCCTAACAAATCAAGTGAAGCAGCATTCCCATCACGATTCCACTTCTTCCCTGAGGTGACTAGGTATGTGTTGCTAGGGAAGCTTTGTTCTTGTTTTCTAAGTTCCAATTTTTTCTTTATTTTCTCAAAGCTCTCAGATTTCTGGTTCTTATAGTAGAATTCAATGCAATCTGCCGTTGTCTTATGATCAAGGAAAGAGGAAATTTTTTTGAAGTCCTTCCCAAATGTTGCAAGCATTTCCATGAAAATTTCCTTTTCTTTAGATGTCCATGGGTTGATCATTGCCCGCTCCTTTTCAACAGCACATGGATCTTCGACTAATCCATTACTTGTAACCAAACTAGAGAGCCTTTTCTCCTTCTCATCCAAAAGCAAAGCTGGCATTCTCAAACTATTCCTGCAAACCTTAATTTGGGAATCTGATAGCAGCTTGCCAGCAAAATCAACTATCTCTGTCGTAGGAACCAGGGTCAAGTTACCTGCTGTAGAAGAGGAAGATATTGAAAGATGAGAGTAGCACAATTTCAAAACATAGATCATTACAAGTTCATAACATTCCTAACATGGTTCAAAAAAGCTAAAATCGAAATTCAATCCACTAGAAAAGGGAAAAGGTGCAAATAAACACAGCCAATGCTGTAAAGGTAGTCAGATTCAAATTTTAGTTCCACAACCTACATAACAACTTGAAAAACAAGCAATAAAGAATTCAACCTACCTAGCTGAAGTTTTGGAAAGGAACTTCCCAATGTTTTGGAAAGGAACTTCCCAATGTCCAAATAACATATGTCAAGGCCCTGAAATGTTTTAGCCACCTAAAAATTTCCCTGTGGTCCTTCCCAGGGAAACAGAAATACAAAACCATGCTCTACTGATACTGTATTTATTGTTATCACATATTCCATGTTTATGAAATAATTCAACTTTATCTGTTGAATTATAGAACCTCCCTTTCCCTGTATCATTCATAAGCTTGGAATAGATGTCTTCCAAACCTTAAGTATTGTAAATTTGTAATCAAGTGATACTTCTTTCATGGTTTTCTTTATAAATAGAATGATTACTACAGAACTTTAAAAAAAAAGTCCTACAAGAATCCAGTTATAACTCATGACAACCTTCTTGTTGGATGCTAACAAGTCATCATGTAAACATACACTTTCTCCTTGAAATGTACATACTCTGGCTCCATTATCCCGGGGAAATATTAACCGAAGGCAAATAATGTCTTCATAAATATTTTTAACAATCTTGCCTACATCTTTTTATGAATGACAACCTTGTTTAGTTGCTTATCTGAACTGTTCCTGGCACAATAATCTCCAACCATCTATACAAACCCTAGCAGGACTAGTTGGTAGTAGTTAGTAAGTTAAATCACAAGCTCTGGCCTCTGCAATCTCACAAACAAATACTCTTCTTCAGCAAGGAATAACCAAAATGACAACTGCCACACAGCCAGGCCTTGTCCAAAGTTCCCCTGAGGTACAAATATCAGAAGTCCCCATTCGTTGCTATCACATATTCCATGTTTACATGAAAGAATTCAACCTACCTAGCTTTCCCAGAAGGAAATGTGTCCTCTCTACATTGTTATAAGTACAAGTGTAACATTACATTTATGATACTGTAAAACTTAGATTGGTATCCTAGGAAAAGTTACAAGCAAAAACACTATTGAGATTTTGCATCAGATGATGACCCAGTATTTACCACCCAAACCCAACTTGCCTATCATTTAGAAATCTTCCAAACCAAGCCAGTTCCCAAGTTTCATAGACAAAGCAATTATAGAAGCAAAAATACCCTATTCCAAATGATGAACAATTGTAATTTTGAAATGGTCAACAAAGCAGGAACTTCACAAAGAGAATCTTGACACCCTCATAATACCATTTTTACACTTTCCACAACACATGTCCGAACTGGACATTGTATCAATTGCCTCTCCTTATATACACCACCACAAAGAAAAAGCACTAAAGAACTCAAGCAGATATCATCCTGCATTAGAAGTTAACTTGACCCTAGGAATCATGCCTTGCTGAAATTCCAGAACAGCACTTTAATATCACCAGCTTCAAGAATCCTATAACCAGACAATTATTGGACCTTCATTCTTCAATGAACAAAATAAGTTCAGGATTAATCGAGGCTATTACCCAATAAGCTAATTACACAAACCCCAAAATGAGTTTCTGAATTGAATCCGTGAACTCAAGGTATAACTTCAATCAGTTTCTAGACAAGAAAATAAATGACAATTAGCCAAACCTTTATATACATCTAGATGATATTTTGGGTAGAAATCTAGATCATTGAATGAACAACAAGAAATTCAATTGACTGTTCATTGATTGAGAAACCAAGGGGGTGTTCTGTAGTGTAGATGAGAAATTGGGCGATGTGTTTTCTGTGGTGTGGATGAAAACACACTACCCCTCAATGGGGTAGTTGTTTTGCACTGTGGACAAAGATGTGTGAATTGAACCACACCACACCTCCGTAGGCCTTTTGCAAGGCGTGGTGTATTTCAATCCACACCCAGTGTTATGATTCCATGCATCTCAGTTACAACATTTGAGATGATCTATGCCACTAAACATTAAAATCAATAATATACCTTTTAGTAGTATACATAATAGAGAAATATTAGTAAATTGCTAACGATAATAATAATTAATAAAAATAATATTAATAAGAGTAAATAACAAACAATAATAGTAATAATAATTAAAAATGAGTAATAATATTAATGCTAATTGATAATACTAACAAAACTGCTAACAATATTTAATAATAATTAAAAAAATTATTAATATAAATAAAAATAATATTTGAAACTTATTAATTAATAAAAAATATTAATAATTATTATTGTTAATTATTAATTATTGATAACAATAATTGATAAAAATAATTATTTATATAAATAAAAATAATATTCAAAAGAAAAAACTCTAATTCCATGGTCGTTGTTGTTTGTTACCACCTGGATATGAGTCCCACCCACCATCAGGTTCCTTCCGCCTCACTACCATTCCTGAACTTAATGACCATGATGAAGGCTTTATATCTGTTCCTCAGTAGATCGGCTCTACCCCTGAATAAATAGTTGTCGGGAGCCCCAGGCATGATCATAATGAATAACGGTTGGGAGTAAGAGGGGTCGGGGCTGAAGAGCCCACTATCTGTGGCACCACAGGGGCTCCCCTTGAGTTAGAGGTAAAAACTCCTTTTATTGACCTCCACTGTTGTACCCATGATAGAGATGACAGGATAATTCATGCCTTGGGAAGTTGATTTCATCTCAGCACGTCGATCATGAGAATCATCAAAGACAGAAAAGCTGCCATTCAAATCTATATGCCTCATTGAAGGCTGTCTTGATGATGAAGCTGAGGAAGGAGACGAGCTTTGATTGCCATTACGGTGATGATAAGGGGATTTTTCATCCATCCTCCAATCTGATGATGGGGCATCTTTTTTTTTTATCAATAACACTTTCATTAATCATCAGTAGAAAATTTACAGGAGGAAGACAAACACACTTATCTTCCAAGAGTCACTAAGAGCCTCATAAAAGAAAGAAAAAAGAAGAAAAAGAGAAAAGAAGATGATGGGGCATCTTCATTTTCATTAACACGATTCAAGTCCAGCTTGAGTCTCTCTACCCTTCTTGAACTCACTTCAGTGGAAGATTCCCCAGAAAGAAGGCCAGAAGATACTGGCATTTGTTTCATCAGTGACCTCGTCATCAACTTCAGCCACATTCTGATCAATATCAAGAACATCCTGCTTCTGCTTTGAACAGCATCTGCTTCCCTCGACAGAGGCTGTCTTCTCACCATCCAGAGTCCTGTTGGGAGATGGTGGGCAGAAAGCACTTGTTGCAGCAAACCCCTTCCATCCCAGTGCCCCCTCTAAAGAGGAGTCACAGAGCAATAAGAAGCATGGGATTAAGTTGGAAATAAATGTCCACAGTAGCGTGGACCTGTCCATGAGAAATAATGGACGATATTTTGCCCTGTGGTGTAGACCGATCCACGATATAGTGTGGTTCAGTCCACACCACAGCGAAACAGAACAATAGGTTTTGGCATTGTGCATTTCTAAACGTAATATATCATGGTGCATCCATACCACCGAACACCACCCAAATCTCATCAAAATCTAACAACAATAGCTTATCTATAGAGCCCTCAAACTAGAGACTTCTCCTCCAAACAAAAGGCAATCTATTTTTTCAAAAAAACAGTATCTAAAAAGTGGGTGTCTTCATTATCATATAAAAGCCTTATTCCTCAGACATGTGTCTACCCACTCACAGAAAAAGTGAAAGTATTTAAACTTCACTCTCACATAACTTCTGAAACATGGCTACCGATAAAAAAATAAAATAAAATAAAATAAAAGCAACCCACTTCAAAAGATGTCGAACCCATATTAATCTTTTCAACTCAATTTCCTTATTCAAATAAAAGTCATTATAAAGATTTTAAATGCTGTAGTTCCCAAAGTTATCCAATTACAAATTAAACCAGATCTAATTTTTAAAAAAATAAATAAGAAAACTAAATAAAAAGCATAAGCAATGAAACTCAAAGTGAAATAATAAATGGTGTGGGACCCATTCTTCTAGATGAAGTGGGGTATTAATTACAAACAAAACCTGATTTAATCTCTTGAATCAAATAAAAATCTATTTATCAAAAAACAAATGGGTAAAATACAAAAACCTCCCTTGAAGTTTCTGACAATCATAAAAACCTCTCCTATAGTTTCATTTTAACAAATACCTCCCCTAAGCTTTTGAGAAATTCAACAAAAACCTCCCTTCAATCACTGTTTCAGACACAAAACGCTAGATTGATGCACCAGTTTTTTCCAAATATCCATTCTACCCTTTTATAAATTATTTTACATACAAAATTACTGAAATAATCCCATTTTAACTCAAAGTTTCAGTAATTTTGTATGTAAAATTGCTGAAATGATCGATACAAGAGGTTTTTGTTGAGTTAAAATAGGGTTATTTTAGTAATCTTGTATGTAAAATAATTTATAAAAGGGTAGAATGGGTATTTAGAAAAAAAAAAAACAGGTGCATCAATCTAATGTTTTCCATCTGGGACAGTGATGGAGGGGAGATTTTTGTTGAATTTCTCAAAAGTTCAGGGGAGATATTTGTTAAAATGAAATTATAGGGGAGGTTTTTATGATTGTCAGAAACTTCAAGGGAGGTTTTTGTATTTTACCCAAAACAAATAAAAACCTAGCCTAAATTTAATAAAATTTATAATACAGATAATGGGTGTCAAACAAAATAGGTCAGATTTAAAAAGAAAAAGTGAAATAGTTAAGATTAGTGGCCTTGTACTCAGTACCCGGGGGGAGGAGGGTTCATTATCCAGAAATCCCAGAAAAAGGGTGTCTATAAAATAATGCCCTTGAGAAACAAACATATATAAAACTGAGTAAACACATCTCAGTAGAGTCCCCTGATCAGAAAATCCGTAGGCCACGTCAGTGAATGGATTAGAATATTAACCATATTAAATCTGTTCATCATCATCATCATCCATGCCTTATCCCAACTAAATGGGGTTGGCTACATCAATCATGTTTTGCCAATCCGTTCTATTTAAAGCCAAATGCATTGATAAACTATTAGTGCTTAAATCATATATTGCTACTTATATGCAAGTCCTTTTTGGTCTACCCCTAGCCCTTCTAGCCCCTTAAAATTAACAAACCACTTCTCCTATCTGGTATTATATAAACACACCATCATACGAGAATTCTAGATAACAAGGAGGATCATGCCAGGCATAATCATGTCTAAGTAAAAGATTTTGCAAATAAAAATTACTGAAAAACCATCAAAAAATAAAGCCTTTCTCAGAAAGCCTGAACTGATGAAGTTAATCATCCTTCACAACAGGAAGGAATGATGAGAGCCAAAATATTTTTTATTGTTAACACAATAATGACAGACAAACTCAAAATATACAGGCTAGCTTGTTACAGAAACCATAGAAGAACTATGTTTTCAATCAAAAGGAAGCACATGCATTTCAGTAATAACCAAAGATATGCAATTAAACAATGAACTGGTATCATGCATTCTTTGTAAAGTTTGGAACTTAAATAGTTACATTATCGTAAATGGAATTATCCAACGGAATGGTTTCACCATTAGGCATATACTGTTTGTATGAATGAGAAAGAAGCATAACTTCCTATTAGGATTCAGATAATCTAATCTATAATTTGATCAACCAAAAAATCATCAAGTTGATAAAAAGACTTTACCAACAGCTTCCTCAAATAGTAGTAACAATCATTCACAACACATAAACAGCACAGTGTGGAATTCATCACATGCATCTTAGATGACATCTACAACCATATATAAAAATGAAAAACAAACAAAGCAGGTATAACCTGCTAGCTAAAGAAGATTGAAAGAAAAGATGAAGTAGTGTTTTCCATATACACCTGAGGTCAACTAAGAATACACTGAAGAACAGGTAAACCAAGAATTAGAGAGAACATATCAAATCATATAGATATCATATGTTGCAGTAAATGCTATAAAATTTTAAAAAGGCAACAACCAATCGTGCAAGAAAGGAACTGAATCACCAATCAGTAAGGGGCAAGAAAACAAAACCAGATGAAAGTTCGCATGAAATTGAGGTAAAGAGGATTCTTCAATACTTAATGTTATGTGTATATGAGGAGGGGGGAAGAGAGAGAGAGAGAGCACTTACCAGGTGAAGTAAATCTAGAGTGAATTGAAGATCGATGCTTCTGACTCCCATTGTGCAAAGTTCGTGAGCTTAGCTCAAACCGTTTCTGAGACCTTGCACGGCACTTCCTTAGAGAAATCAAACGCATATCTTCCCTCCACAGGTGTTGAAATGCCCTATACTTGAGAGTAAGAACTCGCTCCTTGAATTTTATAAAACACTTCCTCATTGCCAGCTTCTCTTTGATGAGCAAGTTGTTCTGCACAGATGAAACACTATTACAGCCCACTGTATTTGTCTGATCTCGATCAGATGGCAATAGTTTATTAAATACTTCAGATGCTTTTCTTGCACAATCTCTGTTGTAAGCCAAGATTGAAGCATGCAGCACACTTTCTGTGTCAGAATGAGGCATGGCATTGTCACATGCTACAGAACAGTCATCATGCTTCACCACATCAGATAAAGAAACCTGCTTCTCCAAGGATAGAGGTTCAACACATTTGGAGGAAGCAGTTCCTGGACTATAAATATCCACATCTTTAATTTCACAATTAACTTCATCCAATCTGTCATTACATAGAAGAGGCTCCTCAACAACTTTCAAGGGACCAGGTTCTGAGTCATCAGCAGCTTCACACGGTTTTAATGCACCTTCTACTTGTAAGAATTTGGATGCAATCAAACAAGAATCAGTTCTTTTAGGTTCAGAACTCAAACATTTGAGTTCACTTTCATGTAAATCAATTTCACATTCAGTTTTTTCCAGAGCCTTCAATATATCACCCTTTAATAGCATCAACTTATTCATAGCAGTTGATTTCACAAAACTAGAGTCTCCAGAGCTTGCATCTTCAGCTTGTAGGAAATCAGCAAGCAGTGAGTTTAAACTAGCAAGAGGATTCAGCTCCAAATTCTCAGCAATGGCAGAGAACCCCTCAAGGCAACTATGACACCCATGACCTGGTGAGCTACTTAAATTACTTGCATCATTGTCAATATTTGACACCTTGTTATAAGGCTTGTCCTCCATACCTGCTACAACAACCAAATGAACAATGTAATTATAAATGCTGGAACAACTGAACAAAGGGTAAATGATTTTAAATGCCTAAATTTTCCATCAGTAGATGCAGAAATAACCAAAGTTGAAAACTAAGTACTAATATTTTGCACTAGGAAAATCACAACTACAATTTAAAAGCAAATAATGCAAGAAGGTAAAGGGATTAAGCAGTTATAATCATCATTTGAAAGTACAAAGAGAAGGGGGTCATTATGTATAACTAAATAAAGGAATCAACACTACCAACTATACAAGACATAATGCTTGGTGAATCATGGATCAACAAGAACTGCAAAAGGTTGCAAGAACAAAACAGAACCACTTCAATACTTAAAAAAAGGGGTATCAAAACCATCATCTTGTTTGTTTGCGGACATGAACCTAATCAAACAGCCTGAGTTGTTCAAAATACATCCTTTTCTAGCATCCACACAAACATAGCATTTCAGTATCTAAAGCCAAAAGTAGGATATACACAAGTGCACTTCTGCTTTGTATGTGATTGGTATAGCTTCTGTTTATTAAATAAATGTTTGTACTTGATTTGTCTTCAAAACTGAGAAAAGTATTTGATAAATCGTTTATGGACAACTAGGCGCCACACCAGTTGCACAGTGAATAAACCATTGGGGGAAGCGTTAAAATGAAGCTTCCCCCAATGGTTGGTGTGCACATAAATCAAAACACACTTTTGTGAATATCAATGCGTACGGATGAATATGATGGAAAAATGCTGATTTGGCAATGACATGGCAGCCTTTTGATAAATGCCTATCACGAAACGCCCATGGAACAAACACACGCTTTATAAGCATGAATAACATTAAAATGTTTCTGTTTCATAAATACAAGGTTTGATAGGTAAAAAAACTATATCCCTGCCAATTCCGGAAAATAAGGTGGGGTACTAGATAAGATGGTTTCATTCAGTGCATAGACCAACCAACTATTTTGCCCATAAAAAATGCAAGTTGAGGGTTCTAAAAGAGACAGGGAGATGTCCAAAAAAATGGATTGAAGAACTAACAAGGATCTACCCACTTACAATTTAACAGAAGATTTAGCAACTACGAGTGGAATTGCCACAATGAAACCTGTCTAGCCAACCATTGTGATGTGCATTAAGGCTATTCATTTTAGTTTAAATCTAAAGAAAATGTCAATTGCTTGTTTCAGAGTTTATGACGTCTAAACGAATACACATTTGGGAAAAAAAAAACATCAAAATGCAGCCTTAGAACCATAACCTGCTGAATTTATATACAAACAATGCATTCTGTTTTTTTTTTTTTTGCAAACTCAAATCATCAAAACAACTCATTGTGGCATGGAGCTTTATTAATTATGAGATCCATTTTTCCCCTTAATGAAAGAGACAAAGAATTAAAAGCATAGGGACAAAAGGCAAAATATCTTTTTGCAGAGGTAATGAGGCTGCAAGCAATATGCAGAGGACATCTAGAAGAACATTGTGCATAATTTGGAAATATGCCTTGAAATGGCAATACATTAGAACATCAAGAAAAGAACAGATATTAGAATTGGATATATCAACATTTTTTCAGTTTAAGGAGGTGTTTTTTTATGAATGAATATAATTTATTAAAGCAGAAATATGAGGCAATACAGTACACCCAAGAGGAGGCACGAGTTGTTACCTCTTCTAATAAATATTACATCAAACTAAAGCAGAATTGACCAGAATTAACCAAAACTAAAATTACAAAGCAGCCCAATATAAATGCTCCCTTGAGGCCCCTTGCTTAGCTAACCCATCCACTAAGGCATTTGCTGATCTTCCCACCCAATGAAAGGTAACAGACATGTCTTTTGTGATCCAGTTGACTTTCCTTACCATATCTCTATTTCGCCACATAGCTGAAGCTGGTTCTGTCAGCCATCCCACAACAATCTCAAAGTCCCCTTCAAGTACCAAGTGCTGGACTCCTGACTGTTCTGCAATCTGAAACCTTGTACTGCCGCTAATAACTCAGCTCTATTGGAGTCTCCTGTTCCCACAGGGCCTGAAAACAATGCTAATATTTTGCTTTTATTGTATCTCAGCACCCCTCCTATCCCGGAAGGGCCTGGGTTTCCTTGGCTGCTTCCATCAAAATTCAGCTTTACCCATCCTTCAGGTGGAGAAATCCACACAACAAATTTCTTGTCCTTCCTTGTATGGCCGTTAGCCACCGCTAACCAGTTTCTCCAAAAATCATCAAAGGAGAACGTATGAAATAGGTCCATAGTTCTTAACCAATGAATGGCCCTAGTTAATATACAGTCCTCAACAGCTTGAGTGCTTCTTTCCTCATCGTTAAATACCCTTGCATTCCTTTCTTCCCATATTGTCCACAAGGTGGCTGCTCTAATACATTTCCACGTTATTTTTCCTTTTTTTTTGTAAGCCACACAAAAAATGAAGGATCAAATAGCTGACTTAAATCTGTGGACACTGGACAGATTCCACCTGCACCCAAACAAAGAGAAAATCCAACTCCAAATGGCACTAGAAAAGGAACAAGATACAAGTAAGTGAGAGCAGTCCTCACCACTAGCCCTGCAAAGTACACACCAGTTGAGGGACAAACACAAAGAAGGCCTTTTCCTCTGCAAGCAGTCTGGGGCATTAATCTCTCCAACTTCTTAGCTTCCCTATTAGGAATCCTAAAAACAGAGAGAAAATAGACTGGTAGATTTGCTAGAGTAGCTCTCAATAAAGTCACTCTACCCCCTATAGAGATGTTCTTTTTCCAAGAAGTTAATCTTTTCTCAAACTTTTCCAACATTGGGGTCCAGAAACTACTCTCTTTTGGATTAGCCCCTAGAGGGAGACCTAAGTACTATAGAGGCCAAGTAGTGATGGAACAACCTAAGTAATCTGCCACAGTCTGGATGATCCCCTCATTCATATTCACACCTACCACACAACTCTTCTCCATGTTTATTCTCAAATTTGATACCTCCTCAAAGTGTTGTACCAATGCTCTAAGATTCCTCACTTTTTGCCTGTCACCCCTTTCACAAAAAATTATGATATCATCAACAAACTGTAGGTGGGTTACCCTAATGTTATTTCTTCCTATCTTCCAGCCACTCACTTCCTCTTCCCTATCTGCCTTAGAGATTAATCTGCCAAAAACATCTGCAACTAAGGTGAAAAGAAATGGGGAAAGAGGGTCACCTTGTCTAAGGCCTCTACAGGCAGGGAAAAAATCTTTGACCACCCCACGTTCACCAAAACTGAGTAATGACAGGAGCTAATACAACCCTTTACCTAGTTGCACCATCTATCTCCAAAACCACGGCACCCAAGGACCTCTAATAAAAAACTCCAATCCACAAGATCATAAGCCTTCTCCAAGTCTAACTTACATACAAAACCTTGATTCCCCGACTTTCTCATGTCCTCCACACACTCATTTGCTATTAGGATCTGATCTGTTATTTGCCTTCCCAGCACGAAAGCACCTTGTGCTTGACTAACAATGGAGGGTAGTACTACTCGAATTCTTAAAGACCACTTTGGCCAGAATTTTATAGATGCTTGTAACCATACTAATCGGCTTGTACTCCTTAGGGTCCCTCGCATCTATCTTTTTTGGGATTAGGGCTAAGAAGGTGGCATTAACTCCAGGGCTTACCCTTTTCATATCAGCAAACTCCTGAAACACCTCGATAAGATCTTCTTTTATCATATCCCAACAGTCCTGATAAAAAGCCATCTAGGCCAGGTGCTTTGGATCTATCCATTGAAAATATCACCTATCAAACCTCTTCTTCACTGAAATCCCTCTCTAAGCAAAACACTTGTTCTTCAAATAACCTAGTCCACTCCAAATTCTCCACTGTTGGTCTATTAATCAAAGGTTTTCTATAGATTGATTTGAAGTGATCCACAAACAATCTTGCTCTCATCTTGATTTGTGACGTCCTCCCCATTTACTTAGCCACAAAATTTTTCCTTCTCCTCCCATTAGCCAACGCATGAAAACCAGATTAAGGGGGTGTTCAGAACTATGGTTATTCCATGGATTGCTTGGTTCTGAAACATGCCACACCCATGTTCTTTTAGGGGTAAGGTGCATTTTGAAACCATCTATGGATGGTTTTGAAACACAAAATATCACAATCTCTCCCACACCAAAATTCCGTGGATTAGTCCAACTATTGTAAATTCAGTCATTATTATAGTGTATTTGAATAAATGACCAAGATATTTTATTGAAAATTTTGCTAACAATGCATCCATACCACAATGCAGAACACACTATAGAGTGTGTTGTTCTTCAAACCATGTCGTTTCGACCAGTGTTTTAAAAGTGCAAGGTGCAGGGGTCAATTTGTGCCTACGGCTTAAGGTGTAAGGCGATATGCGCACCTTTTTGAAGCAAGGCGCAAAAATTAAAAAAAAATCAAAAAATGCCAAAAAAGCAAAAATATTAAGCATAATATTAATAAAAATATAAACTTTAAATTTTAAATTAAACGTATTAATAAACATGATACCTAAAATTAAAAAACATAAACATTCCTAGACCCAATGGAACCTTCACTTGTTCTTCTTTCTTCAAGTCCATCTCTCAACTTTCTAATCACCAACCCTTTCCGTCAAAAGAAATTTGGTGCAGGCTAGTTCCCCAAATAATTATGGCATTTTGTTGGGAAGTATTCCATGGGAAAGTAAACACTCTAGATAACCTACAAAAGTGAAGACCCATCCTCTGTATTTCTCCTAATTGGTGTATCCTCTGTAGAGCTCACGGTGAGGATTGTTACCACCTATTAATATCTTGTCCCTTTCCCGCAGACCTTTGGGCTTGGCTACTTTCGTTGTTTGGGAGTAGTTGGAGTCTACCAGCAAAAGTTCACATGCTCTTCAACCATACTACCTTTTATTGGCCTACAAAAATAGGGAGAATTATGTGGAGATGTGCTCGTGCTGCCTTGATTTGGACTCTTTGGGAAGAAAGGAATGTTAGAATTTTTCAAGAAAAGGAAAATAGCAGTTAGAAATTGAAAGACTATGTGTTAAATAGGGCAATACCTTGGCTGAAGACCTTGGAAATCTTTCATCAATTCTCCTTTAATGACCATTGGAGAAATTGGTCAACAGTAGCAAGGTGTTCATCCCTAAAGGACAAATCAATTACAAGTTGGTCTCCTCCATCCGAAGGCTCACTGAAGTTGAATTTTGATGGAAGCAGCATGGGTAATCCAAGATTATACGGAATAGGGGGTGCTTTGAGAAATGAGAAGGGAGAGATTTTGTTGCTCTACTCAGGTCCCTTGGGAAGTGGGGACTCCATTAGAGCAGAACTTTTAGCTGTTGTACAAGGGGTGCAATTTGCAAACCAGTTGGGGGTACAACACCTAACAATCGAGGGGGATTCCAAAGTGGAGGTGGGTTGGTTGAAAAATCCTGAAGAGGCTATGTGGCGTTACAAGAATGAAATGAAGAATTTTAGTTGGTTGACAAGGAATATGTTGGTCACTGTACAGTGAGTGGGGAGATCAGCAAATACTTTGTCAGATGTGTTAGCTAAGCAAGGGGTAAATAGGGAATAATTGTTTTGGGCTCAGTTGTGATTCTTGCTTTTCTTTCCTAGTTTACTTGTAAGATTCAAGGAAGGGTTGCAGCTCGCGCCTCTCCTTGGGATGTTGTATGAACTCACTCTACATCTTTCCTAGTTTCTTGTAAGATTCAAGGAAGGGTTGCAGCTCGCGCCTCTCCTTGGGATGTTGTATGAACTCACTCTACATCTGCTTCTGAATTAATAAATTTATTATCATTCATCAAAAAAATTAAAATACATAAACATAACATGTAAAGAATATTCAAATGTGAATTTAAAAATAAAATAAAACATTTTCAAGCATGTAAAACCAACAATCCTTTTTTCATCAATTGCATTACTTAAAGTAGCTAATGTGATGTAAAACATATTACATTCTTGATTCTACAAGTTGCCTTTGTGCCACGCTCCTCGAGGCAAGGGGGTCTGGGGGCGGAGCCCCCGACCCAGCCATTAGGGTCAAAAAGAAGCAAAAGGCGCACGCCTGGGCTAAGGCGCAAGGTGCATTAGGTGTGTGCCCTTTAAATCACTGGTTTCAACCAGATAACTATGGGGCCCAATGGATTCAAATGCACCACATTTTATGAAGATCACAGTACCAAACACCCCTAGGTGTAACTTACTATTGGCCCCATAACTAGGGGTGGCCACAAGCAGAGCTATTTGAGCTCAGCTCATGAAAAGCTCGGCTCGGCTCAGTTTCAACCGAGCTCGAGCCCAATTTCCAGGCTCGTTTATTAATCGAGCCAAGCTCAAGCCTAATAAAACTCGAATCGAGGCTTGCAAGTCGAGCTTGATTAGCTACATATAATAATAATAATTATTATAGAAAATAATATATAATAAAAATATTATACATATAATAATTTTATTTTTATATATAATAATAACTAATTATTATAATTCTTAATTTTTTAAATATCAAATAAAAAATGTTATATATATATATATATATATATTATTTTTATAAAACATTTTTCTCAATTCGTGCTTGAGACGAGCTTGAGCTTACGAGCTTTTGACTCGAGCCAAGCTCGAGCTCAAGGTTCGAGCTCGATCCATGCTCGAGTTCGAATCCACACCGCCATAACAAAGCAAAAAAGGAAAGTCAAGCAATTTTTTTCCACACTAATAATACATTTTAAGTTCCTTCACATGGGCCATGGCTCATACTTGTAAGGCAAACAAGTTCACCTAAGAAATGAGTGCAATGACAAAAGCAAAGGACCTATAGGTCCTATGGCATGCCTACATCAAAAAGCATAAACTTCACAAAGAAGCTACCAGACGTATCCACCTTGGAGAATTCCATAGATGCCTCAGACACCCTGGAAAACATTGTTTCCAAGTCAAGGCAAAACATTTTGACTGACAAAAGGAACGTTCAAAAGGTTACCAATATATTCATGGATTCCCATACCACTCAAACTTCTCTTATGTTGCAACCACAATTATCATGGTTACAAGACAAGACAAAGTAACAGGATACCATTACCTAAGTGTTGAAGCTGGCACCCATGTGCAGATGTGCCACCTAAGCATTGTTAAACCATAGTTTTTTTGACAAATAAGGCTTGTTAATCTTTTTTTTTTGGACATGTTCCATGTTGGCATGTCTTATTTTCAATGTCTTCAATAAAAAAACTAAAAGAAAGCCAATAATAATAAATTTTGCAATATTAGGTTCTATTTGTTTACAATGCAAATTCAAACTAGATGCAAAAATTGTGCCTTTTTGTCTCATTTTCATTCATTGGAAGTGTAACTTTGAAATTTCCTGTCACAAAAGGCTGATGCAAAACTTACACCACCTTCATCCTACCTTTGCTCCCTCTCAAATAAAGTAAAACCTGAAACATACTAACATATGTGCTATCACAAATAAAACACAACGTAATAAGTAATAACAACATATGATAAGATGCCTGCCTTGCTATTTCCGTTGCCTAAGAAGGTGCAGAACATATATGCAAAAAAGGAGTAATTTAATGACATGCCCCAGAAAAATGCCTTACTGCCCAGGTATCCCTTATATGTAATTATGTATATGTTGTTTCAATAGCTATGGTTTAATTATTACTAGAATATGTAACAAACCAGAAACCAGGCATGCTCCCCAAACAATGAGCATGATTGTCTTATAGAACTAATATGCTGAAAAAAGAAATTTGCATTAAAAGATAACAATTGTCGTGATAATAAAATTTGTTACAGCATCCAAAGAAAAAAAATCACAGCTAGAATAATCAATAATGTTCATAAAATCATAGGAAAACAACCCAAAAGAGTAGGAGGTCATAACACCTAGCCCTCAGGAAAGGGATCAATGCTTAGAACCCAGTAATCAGCCCCTGTATAGGAAACAAGCAGGATGTTGTTTCTACTACAATTTGTAGGCATTGAAAACTTTTTTTTATCAATAGATACTGAACACTTGTAAGCAGTGCAATGCAATAAAAGACTTTTGAATGGATGACACCTCAAAGGAACAGCAAAACTTACCTGGTGATGAACTGCATGCAACAGATGAGGGAGTTGCAGGAGATGCACATTCTGATAAACCTGTGACTCTAGGGCTTTTGTCAGATAAACTTGGAATGGAACCATTGCTTGTTCTCATGTTGTTGGAACATGGGAGCAATTCACTTTTGCAGGTAGTCTCATCATGACCTTCGACCTTCTCCTTTTCATACTTTGCCAGACCCTGGCCCCATCCAAGCCGCTGCTTCTTCCTTGAGCATGTATCTTCAAATGGTGTACTGGATGTTACACCTGCAGCAGCATCCCCAGAAGAGGATTGAAATGGAGTTGCTTTTCCATCTTGTGATTCAAGCTTAGTATCATCCAAATCGGCTCTGGTGCTTTTTGAGCTACTTGAATGACTAAATCCAGAGCCTCGTGATGACAAGCTACTAGATCGGGTCCATTTCAGAGGCTTCCAAGCAATCGAGCCCAGTGTATGGTCTTTGTCATATCTGTGGCCTGTGGCCAAGCCATCCACTGCACCCATCTTATCATGATAATCTTTTAAGTGGAGTTGATCCCATGACGAATTTTCAATGTCAGAATGAGGGTGAGATGTGTATGTTAGCAGATCATCAACTGACCTATGAGAACTTAAATCATGCTGCCTGCCTGACGAACAAACAGAGGCGTCACTGGTATCCAACAGGTGCCCTTTCCATTCCTTCTGGCTGAAAAACCCTTTGTTCTCCCTGTTGTTCCTGCCATACTTCCACTCAGCACGGGACGCAGATGGCCGGCAGAGTTCGTCTTCCACCATCCTCTCACTTGACCGCGAAGGCGTACATCCATGTCCAGATTCTTCCGAGAACAGCTGATAACCACCCTGCTTACCATGACCTTCAGCAAAAAATAATTACAAAAAAAAGAAAAGAAAAATCACAACAAAATCAAGACAAACACAGTATTGTAGATTATAGACCTTGCGGAAACAGGGGAGAGAACCTATAAGCAGTGACCAAACTCACAACGGAAGCGAAATCTCAGATCTGTGGAAAATGAACAAAATTGGGGAAAATGGTAAAAAAAAAAACAAAATCCAGGAACGAAAGCAATGGATCCTCGGCGAATAAAGAACACATTCAGTTTTTTAAGTTTTTTTTTCCTAGAACAAATTCTGAATTCTCGACTGGGAGGGGGCGGAGACAACATACAAGTTTTGGCCAGGAATCGATTAGGTTTGCTCTCTCTTGCACCACACCCATCAACGCAAAAGGAAAAGATGAAAAGTATGGGCACGTAACCCTATTTTTAGAATAATCTGAGTAAAGTGGGAAAAATGATTCCGAAGCCCTAAATCTCCTACAAACGGTAAGGAACTCCAAAACGTACCTGGAGGCCTGCGTAACTCGTCTGAACCCCATCGAGCGAGCTCCCGTGATCCGTGATGAGAGTGACAGTCCCTCCATCTGGAAACAGGGCCTAAGGCTTCCGGCCTCTCGTACTTCTTCTCCTTGAAGAAATCCTTCCGATCCCAGGGCAAGGGTTCCGGCGGCATGAAAAAGCAGTCAAGAGCATCGGCAACCAAAAAATTCTAAAGCCGAAGGAAACACGAGACTTCACCTATCAACGCCCTCTCAGCTAGGGTTTGAAAAGGCCCGTGCACAAGAAAACACCAGAGGAACAACCCAACAGCCAATAACGAAACCGAACCACCATAGTGAAAGAGATCTCCAATGGCGAAAAACAGATAAATAAAGAGCGCCTCTTTGAAGTCGAGAACAAGCCGTCCTCGGTTATACTTCGATAGTGGAGAAATAAATATGTAGGCAGAGTAATTAATCAGCGACCGTCGCCAGCGATGGTCGTCTCTCAGACTCCGAGCGGAGAAAAGACAACAGACTGAATTTCAATGGAGGGAGAGGGAGGGTAACTCATTTCACGGCGCCATTAAACGAAATTCCAATCTCCTGTCGTGTCCGCTAGATTATCTCTCTCTCGGTATTCTCTTTCTCCCCCCCTTTTCTTTTTCTTTCTTTTATTTTGGTTCAATTTTCTTTTTCTTTCTTTGAACGCCCTTGCTCCGTCTTTTTTATGTTCCCTATTCCTAAAATACCCTCTGTACTGTTTCATGATTTACGTGTACTAATGAACTGATTCCACGTGCGAGTTGAGAAACTTATGGGTGAAACGTGCCTCCTCTGTTTGCAGGGTTTATGTAAAGAAAAATCCGGATCCGATTATATGAATTAAAAGAAAAACAAGTTACGTGCAGATGAGATTGTATTGAATCAAAACTCGAATTTTTAACCATATAAAAGTAATAATGCCGATACATCATCCGAGAATTTTATTTTTTTATTTTACCGTCCTTTTTGACCTCTTCTCTCTCCATTGAATTCTGTCTCCTTCTCTTTACACGTGCAAATGCATGTACGTGCCAAGATTAACCAAAACCCGGTACGATGGACGATTATCGCATATCCGTTTTGGCATATTCCGTTCCGTCCCTCGCCCCTAATACATGTATTGAATTTTATCGTTGTCCGTACCTTCGTGGGGCTGAAAATTCCATCCCCATCCCCCGAATTTGACCCTCCCCGCCCCGGCCATTCTTAATTTCTTAAGCGTAAATTTGTTATTGGAGAAAATATAAAATATAATATATATATATATATTGCCTATTCAAAGAAGAGAGAAAAAAAAATGTATAGATAATACATGTATTATAACATGTTATTTTATAAAATTTAAATTTTACATTATATAATACAATATAATATATTGTTTATATACATATAATATATATTAGGGAAAATTCCCGATTAGTACCATGTATTTTGGGCCTAATTCTATTTTGATCCCCAAATTTTAAAATGCAACAATTCAATACTCAAACTTTTAAAGCGTGACAATCCCGTACCTGTCATTAACTTAATCAGCCGTTAAGTGGCATTTGAAAAAAACACAGATGCCCTTCAAATGTCATCTAATTTTCTTTACCAACAATCTAAATGTTGACAAAAAATTATCAGTCCCAAATCCTTGCACCTTTCAATCAAGAAAGTTGGAGTCATATAATCAGTCGTTAAATGGCATTTGAAAAATACACAAATGCCCTTCAAAAGTCATCTAATTTTCTTTACCAACCATTCAAATATTGACAAAAAATTAACAGTCCCAAATCTTTGCCTCTTATATTCAAGAAAGTTGGGGTCACCAGAATGCCCAATTAAATATGACTCCAACTTTCTTGAATGAAAGGTGCAAGGATTTGAGACTGATAATTTTTTGTCAACACTTAGATTGTTGATAAACAAAATTAAATGATACTTGAAGGGCATCTGTGTCTTTTTCAAATGCCACTTAACGGCTAGATAACAGTTAGTTAACCATAGGTATTGGATTGTCACGTTTTGAAAGTTCAAGTATTGAATTGTTCCATTTTAAAGTTCAGGGCCCAACATACATAATAGTAATTGGAAATTTTCTATGTCATATTATAATATTTAAGATATGATACAAAGATCATTTATTATGACAGGTTTGAGGTCAGGTTTTTTAGATGTTTGAGGTTGGGTTAAGGTGGACAAATACCGCTAACATTTTGTCTCCAGGCACTTAGTTGGTCATTGTATGTAAAAAAAATAATAGTTGCGATGATTTAAAAATGACAAATTTCTTAAAGTACCTTTATGGTTTAGGAAATTGATTAATCCTATCGTTAATGTTTATATGTTATCTTAAAGTACAATTGACATCATCATTAAGCACTAATGGAAAAAATAAAATGTCGAATTTATAGGCACAATTACTTAAAATACAATTGCCTTCCACTATTCCCCTACTATTTACATATTGTCTTGAGAGTAGTTGGATCTACGGATGTTTCAAAAGCTTTAAAACTTGTGTGTAAATATCTCCGAATCTGGAAAGGTTTAATCTATTGTGTACATATTGCCCTCCACTATTCCCCTACTATTTACATATTGTCTTGAGAGTAGTTGGATCTACGAATGTTTCAAAATCTTTAAAACTTGTGTGTAAATATCTCCGAATCTGCAAAGGTTTATTGGATCTATAGGTGGTGTTTCAGAGATCGAAGCTCCATGAATTCGTCTTAGTTCATGGATAAGCAAGTCATGCATCTTTCGGGATCCCAAAACAATGAACATGGTTGTGGGTTGTGGCACGAAAAAAGAAGAAATCTGGCCTTGTAGTGGCCCATGTAGTCCATTCAACCCAACGCAATTCCTGAATCGGCAAATCACGAAGGGGGCAATGTCCGGGAAATTAGGGTTTGGAATTAACAATGAACATGGATGTGGCGCGAAAAAAGAATAAATCTTACCCAAGTATGATTTTCCAAGTTGATGAGGGCGGATTTGGCCCTCCAATGATATTGTGACACATGGCACCTCGGAACAACTAGGTGACACCCGGAACCATTTAGGCAACAACTTGCCTTACCCAAGTTGATGGTGTCCCTAACAGGCGCAACCTGGGAGCCTAGCCCAGGCGCGAACTGGCGACCTGGCCCAGGTGCCGACCTGACGACATGCGAAACGTGCTTATCGACAAATTCGACATGCATATCCCAACATTCCCACGAACCTTTGAAGTTGGCCCACGTATTGAACGATCCGGAGGGTGGTCAACATGCATGGCGGTTGCCCCCATGAATCTCGGACCACTTAGGTGACCTCTCAGAAATCTTGGATATGGTTCATGAAACCCACGCCAAACAATGCCTATATAAAGGCACCAAACCCAATGGCATAGGGGGCAAGTAAGCATATTATAGCTCTCATACTTTGTGATTTTTAGCTCGCAATTTACTATGAGAGTACTGACTTAAGCTTCGGAGCGACCTCGCTGGGTTAAGCCGGGTCCTCTGACATTGATTCCTTGTAGGTCTCTAAAGAACTACGAAGCTCAACAATCAATCCAGTTAGCCACCAGGCAGTTCGACACTTTGGTCAGCTTGACACCAAATAGGCAGCTCGACACTCTGGTCAGCTCATCACCTAACCTGCCTAGTTCGACCCAGTTAAATCGGCACCTAATCTGCCCCCAACTCGGCCTGGTCAACTCGGCATCCAGGTCCTCATCCAGCAGAAGTTAACTTCGGCCTCTAAGTCATCGGCCACTTGGAAGCAAACCAAATGACGAGGTACTTACCACAAAAAATTGATACATCACCAAGAATTGATTCATCACAACCCATTCAACCCAACATACTTCCTCAAACGGCAAATCACAAAGGGGGCAATGTCGAGGGATCTATGGTTGGAATGCAGCATATTAAAAGGCTACTGCATCTTCTCAAATTATAGTAGGTTTTATATTTCTCAGTTTAAAAGACTATAAATTAGAGTAGGTTTTCTATTTCTCGACATTAGTCTGGTTGTAATTGGATCTGACTTATTGAGAACCTATATCCGAATCCGGTCCGAAATTCGATTGGATTTAAAGACTCGGATTTGGATTTATTCCGGCTCTAATATAAATTTTTTAAAATACCAGAAAAATTAAAATTTATTTATTTTTTAATTTTTATATAATAAATTAATGTAAATATGACATACTAAATCTATTATAAATACAAATTTATATAGAATATATTCTTACAATTTTAAATATAATAATATAAAAATTATATATTAAATTAATAAGTATTATAATATAATCGGATAGGATGGGGTCAAATCCAAATCTTATCCAATTATTAATCGGATGTAGATTGTAACATCCAAATCCAATCCAATTATATAAATACATCATTCGAATATGAGATAATCGGATTATATGTCGGATTGGGCCTCGGTTTTTTGGGTATCATTGACATGCCTAGTTCTAGTTCTTTTGTAAAAAATTTAATTTGTTAGAGCTAGGGTCTAGTCCTCACCCTTGGGAACACTCTCGGGGTCTCTTACGTCTTTTCACTCCTTGCAGGTGGGACCCTTGACTACTTGACCTCATAACTTAACAAGTTGCCCTTGGCTTCAGATTTGGCAACAAGAGACCCTAAAAATACCAAATATAACAAAAGTGGGCAAATTAGTTTTTTTTTTTCAAATCCTGGATTTTATGTAATATTTTTTTCAATCCTTTAACTAAATAGTTGCTTCCCTTTCTTTGGAAAAAAATAGCAAATTTCTTTGGTTAGATAAATGAATTCTCATCCTAATTTTGTTATGTAAATTTTTTATATTTGAGTCAAGATGTTTCATTGACAGGGTGATGGGTTGAAAGGTTGGACCACCTAATCAACATTAGGACAAAAACATTTCTTAAACTACCCATATGGTTTAGCTAATTGACTAAGTATAACCCTATTGTTTGACTATTGTCTAACACTACCCCTTTTATTTATGACAATTGACTAGCTCTATCTTTATCGTTAGCATCTGTTAATATTTTGTCAAAACTCATACACACATGACATCACGTAACGTTTATTTTTTATTTTTTTTTAACCCAATGTTACCCTCATCACCATCCTCCTCCAACCCCATCCCTCTCTCTCTCTCTCCCTATATCTTTCTCTTTCTCCCTTTTTCTCCTCCTCCTCCTCCTCCTCCTCCTCCTTCTTCTTCTTCTTCTTCTTCTTCTTCTTCTTCTTCTTCTTCTTCTTCTTCTTCTTCTTCTTTTTCTTCATCATCATCATCATCATCATCATCATCATCATCATCATCATCATCATCATCATCTTCTTCTTATTCTTCTTCTCTTTTTGAAACAAGACACTGATCTAAAATGTTACTAAACTATATATCATAAAACACTCGAAGGGAATCAAAGCTTTGAACTCTCATCTCCGAACTCCACACCTACAACCACTGGGTGACCTTAATGTCGCATCTAAAAACCGTGCGTCTGCTCTATTTCTATTGCGACCAAAATAGCCCACTTTTTCTCCAGCCTTCTTTTACAGAGACATAGGAAACAAACTCCTCACCGTATAGATGGCACAACTTTTGTGGCCTCAAGGAATAGGGATGCCTTTTGATGTATTTTCATATTTGAGCCATCTTCCCTTGTAAGGGCAATAGGTGGTTCCTTTTTGTGCTCCTCTGCTTTGGAAGCGGAAGTTGTGGCTCTGAGAGTAAGTTTAGCAGAAGTAGTGGCTTGTGGTTTTTTAGGCTCCGTTTGGTTTGTGGGAAGATTTGGGTGGGATGGGATGGGATGGGAAAGTGTAAAAATTTACACTTCCATTGTTTGGTTTTAGATATGGGAAAATAATGGGAAAAGCACTGTGACGAAGAAGAGAGGAGAGAGGGAGGAAGGGGAGGTAGTAGATTTGGGTTCGTATAGGGATGTAGCATATCTGGGTTCGAACGGGGAAGGTAGTAGATATGGGTTCGAAAGGGGAGGTAGCATAAGAAGAAGAAAGAGAAGTTGCCACCGTTACTCTGCTTATGGGTTCGAATGGGGAAGATAGCAGATATGAAAGGGGAGGTAGCAGAAGAAGAAGAAGAAGAAAGAGAAGCCACCACCACTGCTCTGCTTCTAGGTTCGAATGGGGAAGGTAGCAGATCTGGGTTCGAAAGGGGATGTAGTAGAAGAAGAAGAAAGAAAAGTTGTCACTGCTGCTCTACTTCTGGAAATAGTGATTTCTCAAACGATTTTGGGATCTGACATCCCACATTTTTCTCATCCCATCCCTCTATTTCCCTCAAAACAAATGAGAGAAATATTCCCTTTTTCTCATCCCCATCCCACAAACCAAACGGAGCCTTAAGGTTTCAGGCAAGTGGAATTGGACTAAGGAGTTTTGATTTCTATGATCAAGACTCCTCCATTTTGCTTCCATCCAATGCTTCTCGTCATCGATGGTGGTGAAACAGAAGAAGTGAAAGAGGAGGGGAGAGAGAGAGAGAGAGAGAGAGAGAGAGAGAGAGAGAGAGAGAGAAAGAGAGGGGGGGAGACAAAATGAGAGATAGGGAGATGAAAGAGAATGAAAGGTGGTGGAGAGAGAAATACCAAATCCGCCTTTGCAACTTGCAGTGGTGGTGGCGGAATAGAATAAGTGAAAGAGGAGGGGAGATAAAAAGAGAGACATATAGCAGGAAAGAGAGAATGAAAGATAGGAAGACAAGAGGGAAAGAGAGGTGGTACCGTGGTAGAGAGGGAAGTACCAAATCCACTGCAACGGTGGTGAAACAGAGGAAGTGAAAGAGGAGGGGAGAGAGAGAGAGAGAGAGAAAGAGAGGGGGGGGGAGACAAAATGAGAGATAGGGAGATGAAAGAGAATGAGAGGTGGTGGAGAGAGAAATACCAAATCCGCCTTTGCAACTTGCAGTGGTGGTGGCGGAACAGAATAAGTGAAAGAGGAGGGGAGATAAAAAGAGAGACATATAGCGGGAAAGAGAGAATGAAAGATAGGAAGACAAGAGGGAAAGAGAGGTGGTACCGTGGTAGAGAGGGAAGTACCGAATCCACTGCAACGGTGGTGGAACAAAGGAAGTAAAGGAGGAGGGGAGAGAAGGAGAGAGAGATAGCGAGAAAGAGAGGTAGCCACGAGCTATAATCGAACCGTCGTCGTTGGTTTTCCCTATATGGAAGATCACAATGGTGGAATGAAATTGAGGGTCGTCCTCGCTCAAGCTTCTGTGGTCTTGACCTTGCCAATACTTCACTCATCTTCCCCTTGTCCTCCCCTAAAACTTTCTCTTGACGAGGTGTGGCTTCGTTGACATTCCATTGTGTGCAAAGGAGGTGGAGAGAGAGAGAATTGCTTTCAAAGGTGATGAAGGGAAACTTGGCCCGACCTCGCGATCGCCCGACACGTGGCAAAGGCAAGCAGCTCGGGACAATAGAGCACCCAAAACGAACATTGGAAGCAAGTCCAAACTCACTCCCGAGCCCGAACTCCAGACCGCTGTACTTAGTCCGAGCTCCTTGTTAAGAGCGAGCTCCCTGTCAAAGGTCCGAGCTCCCTAAAACCCGAGCTCCCTAAGTCCTAGCTCGGTACTAGGAGCCCGAGCTCCCTGTTAAGAGCGAGCTCCCTATCAAAGGTCCGAGCTCCCCAAGTCCGAGCTCGGTACTAGGAGCCCGAGCTCCCTAAAAACCGAGCTCCCTATTAAGAACAAACTCCCTACTGGGAGTCCGAGCTCGCTATTAAGAGCGAGCTCCCTGCAAGGAGCACGAACTGTACTGGGCCCCAAGCCTCACAAAGCTGACCCGAGCTAACCCGTGGCAGCTCGGAACACTCCAAACCGAACTCAAGGCACCTCGCTCGCCACTCCAACACTTCACTTCCAAAGCACCAGGCCAGCCAAACGTACCCGACACCAAGGACGTCTTTATCCAAGGGCGACGTACCTGACTAATTTGGGATCTGACGCCTGACAGCCGCATTTCAAACGGCTTCCTGCCACCGCCACCTGCAACCGTCGTCACTAGCCGTAGAGACGGCTCCGACAATAGGAACAGTGGCGGTTCTGTCCGACCAGAGGAAATGACACCCGAACTGGCAGGAGTTCAGAAGTAATCATGCCCGACCTGACGGAGGCCTGGAAGTGAGTGCGCGAGGTGGTTATAAAAGGCTTCTACCCCCCCAGGGACGAGGTATGCTAACTTTCGCGCTATCTGGTTATTCTTGCCTTTGAAGGATTCTAACTTGAGCTTCGGAGCCCTTACGCCGGGTTCTCCCCGGAGCTTCTCTTCTCCTCCCGTTTCAGGTCCTTGTTGCTCGATTCAGAGGCAAGATCATCGACAGCTAATACCGGCCAGATTGTGCATTATCAAAAGGGATTTAACAAAAGGGTAAAACTGACATTTCAGCTCTTCTGTCAATATTTGACGAGAATGGTAATTTTTTTAAACAGTAAAGGTACCGTTAAACAATAATCAAACAGTAGGGGTATACTTAGTTAATCAACTAAGCCTTAAGGGTAGTTTAAGAAATTTACCCTAAAAAATGAGTTAGTATAATGCCAAATACCAACCCAATAATAAGGAAAGTTTTTCTTTTTCTTTTTTTTGCTTTTAATCATTTAATCAGGTCAAGTAGAGCAGCACTTCCCCCGCGTGAATATAACATTTATTGCAGGGGCAGAGCTAGGATTTTTTATTGATGGGGCCAAAGCATAATAAACATGGATAGGGGGCAAAAAGATAGGAAACATGGGTATGAGGGGCAAAATATATGTGAGATTTAAATGGATACTATGGGGATTTTCAAGGCATAGGGAGGTCATGGCTTCCCTTTGCCACCCTGGCTCCGCCTTTGATTCGTTGTTTATAAATGACGTGACAAGCCAAACAATCCATTAATGATTGAATTCGCATTGGCTTCCAACAACACATCCTAACCATGCATTAGATGTGCTGTCGGGTGCATTGTGTGGGGATGATTCGGTAGGTGTTTGTTTGTTTAAGCGACCCATGGACTAATATTATCGTATCAAATCATCCAAGAGTATAATGGATAAATAGGGATGTCAATTTTCTCATCTCCAATGGGGACCCGACTTCCCTGGCCCCATTAGGTCAGGGATGGGGATTGTTTTGGCGGGGTGGGGACGGGGACGAGGATTAATAGGAATCTCCGATTGGGGTCGGGGTTGGGAATGGGAATTGAGGTCCCTACCCTGCCTTGATCCCAATTATATATATATATATATATAATATTTATCAAAACATATCTAAAACATTATTTATAATTTTAATTTTGTATTTATTAAAAAAAAAATTGTTATCTAAAAGAATTTCGGTGATTCAGGTCCCCACGGGGAACCCATCCCCATTGGGGATTGAGGATGGAGGACAAATTTTTTCCCCGACAAGGATCGAGGACGGGGAAGGGGGTAATTTCAGAATCAAAACCGGGGATAGGGAATATGATCCTGCCCTGTTGCCATTCCTATGGATAAAGCATTTTAGCAATTAAGTGGGCCACTTTATTGCCACTTCCTAAAACATGATTGATTGAATGATGGGGGAGATAACAATGCATGGCCTTGCAATCAAAAAAACATACTTGAAATGCACCAAGGTTAATTAGGATACTCCCCCAACAAAAACTTAACTATAAAGCATCCCTATCAATAATAAGTCAATAATATCATGAATTTGCAATTCAGCCACTTAGGCCAGTTTGGAAGGAGTACAAATACAAATATATATAATACAAATCTATACAAATATAAGGTTTTGTGCTCTATATATTTGTATTTGTACTTCTTCCAAACTCTATCTAGAAGAGTATAAATACAAATATGTACAATACAAAATAATAGAAAATGAAAGGTTTTGTACTTTGCATATTTGCATTTGTACTCCATCCAAACTGAGCTCTAGGTGCAAAATGGTATATGGATTTCGAATTTTTGGTCCTATTAAGGGTGTTCCGAATTTAGTCCATTTATAATGGGATCAAATATGGATCCATTCTATCCATTTATATATATACTTTACATTTGTATTATAATTACTAGTAGAGTTGGTTTGAATGTTGTATTTCTATTAAATTGTCATGGACACGTGTTTCATACAAGTAATTAATTCATTTATGCAATTTAATATCCAATTATAATATGAATTTGCTTCAATTTGAATTCAAATATAAATGAATCAGATTTGAATTTACCTATATCCGATTCGATACAGCCCTACAACCACTAGCTTCAAACCTTTAAGAAGAGCGTCTGTGGACCTTGAGAGCTCTGAATACCATCATTTCACCATTGTGATCTCTAATAATCACCCCAGTATCAATAGAGACCGCATTAATCACCCTATCAAAATTCAATTTTATTGAGGATGTTTGATGAGCTACTTTATTGCTTGTAAGAGTGTTTTGCAATACAAGATGATAGAACTCACTCACCATGGGATCTCAAGGCTGTGATTCAATAGAAGCATTGATATCTTTTGTGCATCTTATTTAATGTGAATAAGAAAAGGAGGTGTTCAGGTTCAATCTTCTAATACAAGGTCGTTTCCATATTTTTACCTTTTACTAATGATTTATTTATTAGAAAAGTACGGACAGGCCCAATACAGATTTATAATTTTTACTGCAGAACTATAAACATTCAAAATGACAACAATCCATACCTTATGCACCAATACACGCCCATGAATTAACATCAATTCCGAACTGACATCTACCCCAAGAGTACTTTGGGCCTACAAATTCTAACCCTGAACTGAATCATCATTCTCCCTTAATTTATCTATACTATTATAAAGCGGATATACTTATCTTGATTCCATGCATGGAGATCATAAAAATTAAACCCAAATACTATATATATATATATTATATATGCTTAATAGTTACTTGTAATGTGATACACTAGTAAATAAAAATCATAAATTAATTATAAAATTTGCTCATAAAGGTGATTAATTTTTTTGGCGTATAGCACGTGTAGGATTAAGTTTTGCGCCTCGGAAATAGAAGTGAAGTATAGCTTGGGGGCTCTCAATAAGCAATATTAACAACAACAATAATCATTAAAAAGCAACAATACATCACATGGTGGTGAATGGTGATCATCTTGAAAAAGCTCTATGCACAAAAGATGGACCATGGCTAGGATGGGTAAAATTGAGAGATCTTACCATTGAATATGACAATACAGCTTATAAGGACCAAACAAGTAGCATTCATGATTGATTGGGATAAATTATTTTTTCTTTTCCAGGTAAATTACCGAGGCAAAAAATTCCCCTGGGGTTTTCGACATAGTGGCATTTAAATCCCTTCTGTTACGTTAGCGTTAGTAAGATAAAAAAGAAAATATCCATGTCATGATCTAAGATTGCTTTTACATTTTACGTACGAACATAGGTGTTTATGCGAACCGAAATACTTCCAAAAAGGACTCCATCTCAGCTTGAACGTTTGACCGGATCCCTTTCAATAGTCTATTTACACATCCCTTCACACATAGGGGAGAGAAACTCGAAATCAATGTTTTCAATTCGTCGTTAACTCAGTTCGTCAAACCGTCACTCGGATTATGGGTCTACTTTAGTTAAAATCTGTTAAAAATGGTTGACTTGGTTAAGAATCGTTTGATCCGTCTGATTTGATCATTGACCCATTCGATCTAGTGACCGGGTCGTGGGTTGTACATTAAATACATACAAACTTTTAGAGGCCATAACTTTGCACTTCGATATTCAATTGGGGTGATTTTTTTGGTTTTGGATAATTTTTCAAGATTTATGCATCCTAAAGAGCTGTAGGTACTTTACCCCATTATTTTCGTGAAAAAACCCCTTTTTTTATTTCAAATTGTAATTTTTAATATTTTTATAAATAAAAAATATATATATATATTAAATATACAATAATATATATAACATATACAAAACATATTTATACATTATTTATTGCTAAAATATATATTTATACACATATATGCTGATGTGACACGATTTGAACCGTTTGACCTGGCCAGTTGAACCAGTGACCCATGACCTATAGACAAAAAGGATTCAGCCTCCGGGTCGATTTTTACAACATTACTCAAAATGACTGAATCTCCTATCCACAAGAACTCTACCTACTCTTACCTATAAAACACTGCCTGTATTAAAAATATTTCCTCATGTATAAAATAACATGTAAGAGGATGAAATGCTCCCTATGTGTGACTTCAATGTTACGTGAATAGAATTATAGTGGGTAGGAAATCCGGACTCACTCGAAACAAAGTGGTTGAGAAAACAAATAAGAGGTGAAAAAAGAAGAAAAAATAAAAATAAGTAGAGAATGACGTCTCTTTAATTTCTTACACCTCCATGAGCCAAATAGGGTCAAGTAGAACTTTTAAGATGCATCTTATTATTTTCATTATTCTGATTGTAACTTCATATATTTTGAATGGGTTTCTATACGTATTTTTTTCCAGGTGTGTATACGTATCAGTTCTTCGTCACAGGAGGTATGAATGAACACAGTCCCTATCTTGTATCATAAGAAAGTAGTGACGGTACATTCTTGAATTTTGAGATCTATAAAGGCGTTATTATATTTATTCTTCTTGATCAAAACATAAACTCTTATTTCCAGTCACGTTTGGTTTATCAGAGGCCATCTTAGCTAATCCTTTGAGAGGTCAACAGAAAGTTCAAGGTAGGGAGCAAATGGTTGAATACCAATCCACCTATATTGATTCCAATCCATTTTCTACCTATATATTATTGCATGTTAGTGGTTTATAATCCATCCACTTAATTGACCCGTTTAGGTATGTCAATGGGTTGGGTTAAGTGATAAACCCAGTTTGACCTGACCTTGTAAGGTCGGTTAGGGTTTTGATTCTTTGACCCGAATCGGGTTCGAGTTTTGGATGACCCGTCCCACTAGGTCATGATACCCTGCATATATACCAAGTATTTTTACAATTTTTTGACTTCTAATTTTATAGACTTAAAGTTTATAATTTATTTATACATTGATTTTGATTTTCTTTTTTTTTTAATGAAAAAAAATAACACCTTAAAATCTATAAAACAATTTTCTTATTTAAATTAATGTATTTTAGGTCTTAAAATGTGTTAAAAAATGCATTTGAAATAATACGGGTCAAACTGGGTTGGAATCGGGTTAAACACTATAGGGTCGGGTCTGGGAATCATGCATTTTTAAGTCGGTTCAGGTTGAGGTACTGGAGGGTCGGGTTAAGGTTGAGACAAACTCATGCCAAACCCGACCCGTTAACATCCCTTGCTCGGATATATTGGAGAGGAATTGGTGATGAGTTGTAGCAATGGCAAAGTGTCGAAAAAATTAACGGACAATAGCAATGGAGTTCTCCTTCGAAATGGGAGACTGAAAACATTGCAAAGGGGCTAGGCACCAAACTTAGACACCTGAGCTTTAGGCTTGTTTTTTTCTGAGCTCACGAAGCTTGAGCTTCAATTTGGTTGCCATTGTTCTGAGGTTTGAAACTCTGAATTGGAGCTGTAGAGGTGGATTAGGGATCCAACAATGGCAAGAGAGAGAGAGAGAGAGAGAGGGGGGGGGTGGAGCTCCTATCATCCTGTCTTTCGATGCAGGGAGGCGATGTCTTGTTGGAAGCTTCGAGGAGTGAAAAGGTGAGAGGGAGAGCTGTTGGGATTTAGGAACCCTAAAGGGCCGGTATCCCCAACCCAAATCCACCCAAAACTTAATGTGTCTCTCGACCCATATTGACCCACCACTCAAATGGGTGGGTATGGGTTGGGTTTCAAGTGGATGGGTCAAATGGGTTAGGGTCAAAATTTCTCGCCCTAGTTCCATTTTCCCCAAGCTGAACTATTTAATGGTTGGTTCTAGTATTTATTTATGGAGAAGTACGGACAGACCTATTGTAGAATTCTGATTTCCACTGCAGATCTACAACATTTCAAAAGGTCAATTACCCCCACCCTATGCATTAACGCCTGACCGTCTACTTTGTGCCTATGAATTCTGACCCTGGGCTGAACCATCATTCTCCTATTTATTTATTCTGATATTTAGATTTGATGGGCACTTTTATAATGAAGTGACCATTGACATTCTATTCTTTAATTTTATCCAGGTTGTGCCTGCAATAATAGGGTTCTTAATGGCTTATTTTGTGGAAAGCTCGACTGGAGTAGTTATTGTGGATTAAATTGTCAACTTTTCTGCAAAATCTCTTATTTGTAACTGTAGCTAGAGTTCTGAAAGAAGCAACGTTCTATGAAGAGAGTAATGGTTTTAGTGTTATGAAGAGGGTAATGATGATTCAATTCTGAGAATTGGTTTTTTATTTCTTCCATTATATGATTATTTCTTGGGCGTTTCTCATCATGGACACATAACCAATTAGAGGGCATTCGGTTCATCTTGTGGACATACCATTTTGGTTCATGCCATGGGGTGAACACAGTTTGGTTGGGTGTAGACAAGACTAGTCCACACTATATCATTGGACCGATCTTGTTCGAACCCCAAATATCGGCAACAGGTTTCTCAGTTCATTTTTGATATTATGTTTCGCATACACACTCCTAACCCTACAACATTTACCGTTAACCTCTCCACTGCCGAAACTTGCTGCCGCCGTGCTCTATCGCAAATGGAGGTCTCCTCCACCGAAGCTCTCCTCCAGGCTTTCTCCACCACCGATGTCATCTTTCTCCTCTGCCATTTCTTTCTCCTTCGTTTCTGTTGTTGCTATTGATTTTGGTGGTGTTACTCCCTCTTTATCCTCTACTCACTAGAATCTCTAACCTCCCATTTTTCTGTTGTTAGGTTTTTTGTATCTATTTGTTGGGTTTTTGTATGTGTTGAAGTTAATGAATCACGGATTTGTTTTTTTTTTTTTTGTGTATTCTGTAATAGTTTGATTTTTGTATTGAAGTTAATGAATCTGATCTATCTTCTATAATTTTTAGTTTGCTTTTTGCTAGAATGTGATCAGTTTGAACACAACAATATGATCTATCTTCCATAATTCGTTGGGTTTTTGTACTCTGCATCGGACTCCTAACAATGACGTTATTTCAGTCCCATTATTTTGGATTTGAATATTAGAACTTACATCTGATTAATAATTAAAAAATTAATCAGATTAATTTTTTATTTTTGTATTTTATTGGGTGAACGTTTGCATTCAGATCGTTAAGTGAAAATAAAAAGGTTGAATGGCCCGAGACTTAACATACGTTTTCCACATAAGTCTATTTAGTATTTACCGGCACATTTTAGTATGAAAAAAACATTTCGGATCTGATAGGCACAACGTTGTAAGCATGTTTAATAAGCACTTGAAATTTTTTTTGACACCTGTCCCTTAAAATACCCTCATCCCATTCTTGAAAAAGATTAAAATCCATTTTTGACACTTGTCAAAATACTTATCAAGTACTCATTTAACGTGCTTACTTATGTTGTACCTACTAAATCCGTACCCTGAAAAAAAGTGGTGTAGCGAAAACTAAACCCTCGTTTGAACTTTGAACACTTGTTCTTTATTTTATTTTATTTTTAATTAAAAGCATCTAATTAAAATCAGCTGCATTATACACAACATAATCTACTTAAGTAACATGGAGATAATCCTATGGCCAATCCAAGTTATCCAACCATGAATTAATTGGACAGGGAACCCCAAACATCGTCCACGTGGCAAGTCATTTGGGCCCAAAAAATTCCATGAATATAAGATGGGTGGAGAATGGATGAGGAACGATGAACTCCATTTTCAACCAGTTGCCACGTGGAAATTTCCTAGGTCTTGTAGACTCCATTACTAAATGGCCTAACTAGAAGGAGAGAAGTATAGCCTCGCTCCCATTCATCTGAGATTGAAAAACCTTTGGCAGTTTAGAGGCTGTTTAGTTTGAAAGTTTCACCATGGGTGCGGGGTAAAAGAAAACTCCCAAACAGCCCAGACCAAAGTTTTCTCTCTGCTGAGATCACTGGAAGGCAGGAGATTCTTGGGCATACATGCTCCCCGTGACACCTGATCAAGTAGGGATTATATGGCAAAATAGCAAGCCCAATTGTTGATCCAATTGGGCCGTGGTATCACTGTGACAGACATCTCATTAATCATTTTATTCAAAAGCTAGATCAAGGAGTTGGACATAGACCTTGAGACTTGAGATTTGTTTCATAGTAGTGGACGTCCAATATAAACAAACAAAGAAGTGGGTACACGAGTTTTAGGTGATAGGCAGAGTGTCAGACCCATGAAATTCATGTGAGCTTGTCAATCAAGGTAGTTGGCTACCACTTCACCATAGCTACCCATGTCCCTGTCTAAGCCTTGTTCCAACTATCTACATGAACCCTATTTCACCATTCCCTTCTCTTCAGTTTCAAATATATACAACCTCAAACATTAGTGTCAATATTCCGAATTTCCTACCCATAAACTGTTCTCACATCTCTGCCCACACAACACTGCCGCAGTGTGTTGGGAATATCTCTCCATGAATGATGAGGGAGATATTTCCAAAGTGCACCTGTAGGGGGTATTTGTTTTTTGGATTTTGAGGGCAGGCGGGAGGGAAAACTTGGTTCCTATTGACCAAGAAATATATGCTCTTTTTTCAGATTTATATGGAGATCAGGGAAAATTTGTTTTCTTGGGTATCACTTGTCCATCTTTTAAGTAGGTAAATAACTTTTCCACCTAGGGCCCCCAGGAAAGTTGCTTACACTTGGATGGGACAAAAATGCCCCTTTTAATAATTGATATTTGTAGCTAAAATGGTCATTGTCTTGTTTACCTGTGGACAGGGATGTCAGAACAGTTTGTGGGTAGAAGATCCATGTTTCGTAAATTCGGCATAAACATTTTTACAAGCTGTAAGTTTTAGAAACCAACTGGTTTGGGGCACAGCAGGTCCTATTGCAAATGAACTGGGTTTTGGTTTAGTTAACTTAATGGGCCGATCCCAATCCATTGCTTTTCTCTACATACTTATAAATGATAAATAAAAGGACAGCCCATGCACTAAGCTCCTGTGCATGCAGGGTCTAGGGAGGAAAAGATGTATGCAGGCCCTGATCACCCAGGTTGCAATGAAGCCACTCAACTGTTGCGCCAAGGTCCACCCTCATCTACATACTTATAAATGATGAATTTTCTAAATTTAACCTAGTAGGTATGTTACAAATGAAAATAAGGTACCGGCTAGCCTGCTGGTAAAGTCTCCAGCTGGTTGTATCCCAGAATCCTGCCTTCACCTGAGTTGGGGGCAATCTAGGGATACCACTGACTCTGTCGCCATATGATCAATAAAAAGGATTGTCACCAAGCCTAATCTGAACTTCAGATAAATGAAGGAATAGCATACAGAATCAAGAATTATTCGTTCACTAAATGGCCCGTTAGGTCCATTATTTAAGGCTGCATTTGGCATTTCTTATTTTTTGCAGTTAAATTCACAGGGGCATTTTAACAGCAAAAAAAAGATAAGTCCTTAAAATAAGGAATGCCAAATGCAGTCTTAGCCCAACTAATTTAGAGCTTAACATATTTTACGTAGTGACCCAGATTTGATGTATAATATTAAGGCCCATGGTGGGATGGCTGTAGGCCATGGCTGGGCCAATCTTGTTTGGTGCGGCACAGTGTGGCTTGTATGTAATGCTAAACCAAAAGAAAAGGGAAAATACATGATAGTGATATCGAAAGAGCTTTGACCAAACAAAACCCCACATGAACCTGATCGCTTATCACTTTTGCGATATTGGTTGATTGGTTATAAGTTTTTCAGGTATAATGTATTTCCGATATAATAATGGAATAAAGAAGGAAAAAGAAAAAAAAAAAAACTAGTTTCTGTGCTCGGTTAATGTTACTGTTTGCTCCTTGTCTTATACTCTTCGTTAGGCAGGCCATTGGTTGCAAAACCAGCCCAACCAGGTGGGCAGAGAAGGTTCAATGGTCACTTACACTGTGTTTGATTGACTGATAAATCCTCGTCTCAATAACGTTATCCACAAGGGAATCAGAAACTATCGCTGAGTTCTCATTTGAGAGTTTTGACTTTGAGACTGACTGATTGAGGATATGTAATCAAGGAATCGTTGGTGAGTGACACTTTTTGATCATCTCAAAGATTGGATTCCAAAATTAGTCCGATGGTAAGAATCCGATCAAGTATGGGTTCAATCATGTATGCATATTCCTTTTAAGATCCAGGCAGGACCCAAATACGCACAGTAGCCTAGTAATGATGGGTAGTTTATTATTGTCAGTGATTGAGTTGTATTCTCCACCCAGTATCAGTACTTTCTTCTCGAGACAATCAGACATAAGCGGCCAAAGGCAAACAGTCTATAATCCAAACCCATGGCCAATAGCAACTGAACTGTCTTCCTGGGTATGGATGCCAGGATCCTTTGGACTGGGGGAAAGTTTTCCTTCCAGTTATTTAGTTTTAACATCTCACCATCTGAGAAGCAACTGAGATTTGAAGTTTGAACTCAGGAGGAAACTAGGTACCCCATTCAGGTTTTTGGAAATATGTAAATTTCATCTTAGAAAACATAATTCATAAAGAAACAGTGTCAAATCCTAATTACCGTTGGAGAAGAATCAGGTTGCTCCACCGAAAAAGACTTCAAGTTTTCAATACAAGCATTAATGCAGGTGCTTCTTCCAAACAACTTTGACATTGAGTACCATCACTGACCATTCCAATTGTCATCTTCCACACTTGACACTTCCTCGTGTGGTGTATACATATATACCGGATTAAATAACTTGCTGCCAACCGTCCAAGTATAAATGGTGAAGGTTGATCATTTCAATAAGTAATACGTAGACAAAGCAACTTGATATAAGATAGAGAAACTCACTGTCAAAAAACATCACCCACGATCATCATATATCATTCTCACTGTGCAAACAACTAGCCATCCTTTATATTAGAATTAGAAGGTCTTCCAATGTTGAATTGCCGCTCCAGTTCTTTCAGCAGATCATCAATAGCCATTCGGTCTTGACGAATCAACGCCTCCTCCCACCAACTTTCTTTTCTTGTAAACCTTCACTTTGTTTATTTAGGACGAGCGAGAAGAACTTCAGCAACGCAATTAATATCCAACTGTGCTACTATTGCAGCTTATGTTGTCACAACTTCTATTAGAACTCTGAGAGTTGGGAACTCGGGTTTCTCCAGTCAAGGAGAACCCAAACAGTTTACAGCCAGTTTTGGATCCATTCATAATTTCATCTTTCCCATCATCTTTTGGGTCCAGATCTTGAGTGGTAGGAGAAGATAAATTTTCTAGAGGCTTCAGCTCTTTTGCTGTATGATTTGAACCTGGATGGCGCTCCTCATTCCTGATGATATCAGAGAACTTTTGCTGTGCAGACACTAAAGGGTGGAAACTCCCTCTCTGATAATTGGTCATGTATGGGTGCATGATGGGATTATGGCTTGATTTGTACACGTCATTAAATGGCACATACATGGTTCTGATGCCATCTGGAGCAAGCGGGTAGTGATATGGGTTGGGTCCTTGGTACATGTTGTAACCGAGATCATTATCCCCCCAAGCATTAAGGTTGAACTCGGCTCTTTTATGCAGGGATCTCAATGGGCAAATTTCTTGACCTTGCAAGACCTTCTGGAATCTGTTGGATTCCGCAAAGCCTGTGTAAGTGGTAGGTTGTGATTGCATAGAACCGCCAATATCAGTTGCTGCTGAGCCAGTTATCATGAGACTTTGGTTTGCTGGATTATGCACCTCAAAGCCCACTGGATGGTTTACCATATCACCTTCATAGTGTGGTGACATGAAACCCGCTTTTTCTTGACCTTGCAAGACCTTGGAGGATCTTAGAGACTCATCAAAGTCCAAAAATCCACCCCCTACTGCTGCAACAGGAAGCCAAATTTGAACCTACCCAAAATCAGAGACAAATTACAAATGCAATATTATGCACAATTCGAAACGTTCATGATTAGATCCATACCAGTAACATGATTATTGGGTGAAGTTGACTGCAGACTCATCCGTAGTTTCTTCAGCCTGGGGGCAGATGGGGTGCTCAAAGCTGGTAACGTAATTGATGGTTCTATTTCCCATGGAGAAACTCGTTCTTGGTTTTCTCTAGCAATATCTTCATCCCATCTAATCTGTTGTCATAGTTGAAAAACATTTCGAGTTCAATTATCAAAAAAAAAAAAAAAACATTTCGAGTTAAAAAAAATACCATATGAAAGCTTCACAATATTTATAAGCTTCTGTTGGAAATATAAAACACAAAACTAATAGTATGTAAGAAGTAGGTTACAAAACTACTAATAAACTCCACTTCTCTACATAAGCAACTGAAGAAGCTTATGCCCCATCATTTGTGTATCTCACCCTTAAGGCTCAGTTTGGAAAAAGTACAAATATAAATATGTACAGTACAAATACATACAAAATAATACAAAATACAAAATTTTGCACTCTACATATTTGTATTTGTACTCCTTCCAAATTGAGTCTAAAACACAAATCTAAAATTTGGCATCACAATCAAGACCATAAGAACCAAAAGCAAGGAAGAATTTGAAAGTTGTCTGAAGCAGTTGGCATTTGGAGATAACTTCAATTTGGGGTTAATTTATCTCGGGGGTTAATTGTTAGAATCAGAGTTATGAAAATTGATTAGACCAGACAGTTGAAAGGAAACTACAATCTGCCCAGAAAGCAGTTCACTAATTCAAAGAGCAGATTGTGTGTAAACCAGAAATTGAATGTTCAAACTACTGAATTGAATGAAGAAATGGTTCAATTTGGTTTGTGATTCTTTAAAACACTGGATAAAATGTTTAGATGCCATAGTGAAAAAAGATAAAATGCCTATATGTTAAACAACATTCACCCAATTCTCTAAAAGGTTTAAAGTCATCTTTCATACTTTAGCATGGCCCTGTCTATATGTATTTGCACAAAATGGTTGAATGCTTGATGAGCCAAAGAAATTCTAGAGGCAATAATCACAAGGGGAGTATTAGAAATATGGCCTTCAAGATGTGCAAGCTTGTAAATCACAAATTTATTAAGGTAATCAACGGTGTTTTGTAGTGCTAGCTTCCACTAATCATGCTTTTTAAAATTCTAACCGGTACAATTGCAAACTCAAGAAAATAGCGGCAACGAGAACAAAGTGAGACACAAAAGAAATAGATATATTCTCAAAACAAGTGATTTTAGAATTGAATTCTTGATTCATTGAATTCAGTGAATCCAATTATTACAAAAAAAAACACTAGTGAATGCATTTACTTCCAACCAATTAGTAGAAGATTGATCATAATTTATAAATCATTGGATGGTCAGGTGGGAATTTTGAGACCATTATTTGATAAAATATCCAGGGTACCTATCTCAAACCATGACATTGCTCTCCCAACATAGGAGCTCAAATGTGGTCAACTCACAAGGTGTTCCAGAAAATGTCTACCATATTGGAAATTTAGCAGACTTTCATAAGATGAATCATATATAATGACTTTTTGTTTTCTAGTAAACTACTTATTCATCTTAAAATATGGATAACTGAATCTTGATCCTTGAAACAGCCTTGAGAAAATCCCCACTGACATAGTAGACATGTATGGGCATTAGATATATTGAACAGATGTTCATTAATTGAGGATATGATAAAAGTTATAATGTGAATATGCAACTTTTGTGGACTTGCACTAGAGATGTGGTTATATGTAGCATTTGGTTCCAAAAAAAATGTTAAAATATTTGAAAATAAGGAAAAAGAAATTGAAATATTAATTGACTTTATTATGCTAAGACTAAGAGCTGCACATTGGGTAACAAAAGAGGAGTTTATAGGAGCCACTAGGCACAATACCTAGAGGCTGGCCAACAGTTCATGGGTTTTTCCCTAGGAGAGAAGCATATAGTTGTTACATGGGTAATGGGTAGAAAAGAAATGATTGTTGATTATTGCTGTCTAGGCAACCCAGAATCCTCAGGAATTCGAATATTCAGAGATCATCTTGGTCGTTATTTTCATCATCGTCATCCAAGGTTTAAAGCCAGCTTCACATCAGGTTATTGTAGGGATGCAATGGATTGGATCAGATTCAAATAATACTCATATTGAATACTATTAATATATAAAAGTAAAAATGATTAGACTATTCTATATTATTAATAAAATGAACTATAATGATTTTGATATGAACGAAATTACTTGAAAATATTTTTTTATGAGAATTGAATTTATGACTGTAGTAAACATACAACATAGGAACCAACTTTACAAATAGTTACATTATTTTTATGTAGATATAAGCATATAAACTTAAAATATTAATTTCATGTATATATAAGCATATTTTATTGGGGTGGTTCCATATTCTATCCAATTATAAACATATCGAGTTTGGACTAACTTAATCAAATTCAATATTTGAATTCAGACAAATGGATACTATTCGCAGTCCTAGGTGATTGACAAGTAGTGATTGGATGGTTATTCCATGGTTCAGATGGTCCTTGGTCTTACAGAAAGTTAAGGCCCTAGCAACAAGCCTGAACTGCTCATTTAGGGAAGGGGTATCAAGGGATGTATTAGTTTGGGGGGCACCTAGACCATGATCAAAAGCAATAAGACTGAATTGCTTGTTCAGGTGGATTCCAAGGGTGGTAAATGGTATACCAAATGCTCTATCCAGGGAATGGTATCAACGGATTATTGATTTGAGGACACCTGGACTGAGAACAAACTTGTGAAACCAGTGAACACAATAAAGTCAGTGGTGGTATCTATTATATACAGGACTGTCCTCATATGAAAAGTTATTGGGTCAAGCAAGTTTAACACCTAATCCAATACCTAGAATTATGTTAACCTAGAAAATTAGCAATTCATGTGGAAGGAAACATTGTAACAAGTTCAGAATTTTGGTTGTTTGTAATAGAGAAGATGAATTAAGACTGCTGGCAAACCTAAATGCAACATACATTTAAAATCATTTTATATTAAATCCCAGATTGTACGAAACAAGTTTGAGGGCATTACCATCAAGCATCTCCATTTTGAATTAGGCCATCTATGGGGATCCAGATCACCCATCCCAGTCACTACACCACTGCATCTGCCAAAAAAAGGGAAAATATCCAAAATTCTTTTGGGATATGATTATAGAGAGAGAAACATTTGATTAAGAAAGGAAGTTAATCATATTAAACCACACCTTCTCTCTGGTGTATCTTCCATTTCAAATCTCATTTTGAACCTTGTCCCAATAGATACTGGATGCCTGATGCTTTTAACATATTTTTGGTAAGGTATGACAAACTCTGCAGGACTTGCCCTGCATTTTAAGAAAGTATGAGACAAAATTTCAAAGATCACCAATAAGATATAAAGAATAATCTCGAATTGGATATAAAATACAGTGAATACCTTGAACCAGAATGTGAAGTTTCATTTTCAGACCATGGAAAGGTCCCAACTTCCAAGAGGTGCAAAGGGATGTTTATGTATGTGTATTGATTGTGTTAAGAAATGAGGAATTTGACAAAGATCAAATCCCAAACCCATAAGATCTTTTTCTTTTCTTTGGTTAGAAGTATTAGAATGAATTTCTCTACCACTTATATAGATTTCAGTGAAAAATCTTTTGGTTGCATTTTGTAGTTGTTGCAAGACTCTAATTTTGGGATCTTTAGGTTTTATAAGGAGAAATTTGTTCATCTTTATGGCATATGGTTGAGATGCTTTTTTTTTTTTAGATTTGCCTCTGATATTTACCTTTCAATGGTCCACTGCTGAAACTTTTGAAGAATGGAGAATCTCATTGTGAGATGCCATTCTCTTATCACAGACCAGAAAACAGGAGTTTTGCACACTATGGTAACTATCTATAGCATGAACCCCAAAACATCTCATTGGGAGTTAGCTATGTTGAAAACAAAGTTCTTATTTCTGAAATTTGGCTGTAAAACAATTTCTTTTCTCATGTCAGAAGCCTGTTCACACATTTTATGAAAAAAAGATAAGAACTTATCAATAGATAAGAACTTATCTATAATATGTTGCATACTATGTGAACCAAATTATTAAAAAGAAAAAAAAAAGGAGCTGAGCTAAAGCTCATTTCCATCCTTTTCTTTTCCTCAGAGAGCAAGCAGGGATTGAACCTGTGTCCTCATATCAAGGCATGTTGTTGCTCCCTTTGATTTTTTCTTTAATCATTTTAATGCTTACCATTTTTGTGTATCAGAGCTTATCAGATGACAATTTCAACATTCTTACAATTGAATTAACAAAAAACTAACAAAAATGCCTTGCAAAGTAAAATGCATGATAAGCTGCATATTTATTTTTTTAGCTCAAAGGGGAGTGAAGTTCCTCTTGTTCTTGTTTAAGTGAGTATGATCTGTGCAAATATTGGTAGTGACACAATTGGAACTATTATAACATTTTTAAACACCTGCCCTGGGAAATTTAATCAACGATGGTTAATAAGAGTACCTTGGGCTGTAGAAGACATGAAACATGCTTCTGGTGGATATTGCGTTAGCCACTGGCGAGAGAACATTGAGATTCATATTATGGTTCCCAACAATTGAATTAGGAAGACCATTTCTAGGTCGGGAAGCTCTTCTAACTCCCAATCTCAGCTCTCCATCTTCACCCCTTCAAAACCAACACACAAATTTGGAAACAGGGTTCAACGGATTTAAGCAGGAGTAACATTTTTGGGGGAATCCGAACCAGAAATATATACCTCAGAAAGAGCACAGCATCTCCAGAAACCAGATTCTTTTGGCTAACAAAAATACTCCAGCCTGTGGTGAGCAGATGCCGCCGAGGCTGACCTGAAAAATAAACATCAAATTCCATGATTTTCCTTCTTCAATCAGACACCATTAAAAATACTCCCAATCAATAGTACCTCTGTAAATATGACGGAACCTCCATTCAACTCCATGAAGGTCCTTGGCAATGAGCTCCTGAGACGGCCTTTGCTGTTTATAATCCTGTAACAGGGAAGCGTTATCAAGTCTACTGATTCAATCCACCAAATCTATCCAACATTGGAGAAAATAAACAAAACCTTACCAATGGCGGGAAACAGTCTTCTGCAGCTCGACGAGGGACAGAGAAGCCACCATGGGTGCTCGTGTCGGAGGCTGTAAGCGTCTTGCAGAACATGTGAGGAGTTGATTTTCGGGGCAAATGTCCACCTTCCTCCGCCCCGACATCCTCCTCGTGTCCTTCGCCCTCCATACTCATCTCTCCTAACTATATAAATATAAATTAAAAAATAAATAAATAAAATAAGACTCAGAGTACGTTAAAGCCAAATCAAGGGAAGGCTCAACACTATGATATAGAAAAGAGAGAATCATCTGGTTCAGCATGTTTCATTCACGTCCGAGCTAAAATTAGTCCATGCCCAAAGCATGCGCATGAGGAATAGTCGGGAAGCAATTTAACAGCATACCTCTGGTTGAGGCAAGAGTGTCACCTGTGTATAGACCTCATCGTTCTCCTTGTTAGCCTGCAGTAAAGTGGGAGAAAGAAAATGAGAATCCAGAGTGATAGAAAGAGCAATGCGAAGAAGATAAAACGACTTCAATCGAAAAATAGAAAACCATCGCTTACAAGTAGTTGAACATTGACAACCCTGCAGAAGATCTGAGGTTGGAGACCAAAGGTGGGTACTTCCAAGCATGGAAACGGTGAGTAGGAAGCAGCTTGCTCCAAGTGGCCCTGTGGGAAGTAGACAACCAGACTCCCTTTCTTTGGTAAAGAGGTAAGAGGACCAGCACATGCATGCCAAAGCTCCAAATATGTTGAAGAAGATACAGAAGAGACGGAAGAGGTTGAGGAGCAACAAGAAGATGGGGAAGACATAGAACAGCCAGCAACACCACCGCCCTTGTCACAATCTCCTGGACAACATGAGCTCTTCTCCCCGTCTTTGATTGCATGGTTCAAATCAATTTCCATGAACACCAATATTCTTCAAAGAAGCCGAAGACAAGTACAACCCGCTTCCCGCCGACCAGCAAGGAAGAGAATACAGAGAAGTGGAATGAGTTGAAAAGAATAGCCAGCCACAAGGCGAAAACACGAAAAGAAAAATGGATGCAGATGGGATAACAAGAAGAAATTCACAATTTGAGGGGTGTCCACATGACTAGAACTTGAAAAAAGTGGAAGAGGAAGTCCCAAAGAAAAAGAAATTCATACATAGAGGGGCACCCAGAAAGCTAAAAGATGATAAGAAATGGAAAGGAAATGAAACAAATAAGAAAGGAATTCATGTTCGGATGGAAAGCTAAAGCATGAAAAAATGGAACGAAGATCAGATAATAACAAGAAATTCAAAGTATGATTCCTCCCCCATTTGCAGTACTGAGCAGAGGGAGCAGAAGCAGCAGACATAGACAATTGCGAGAAGCACAGAACAAAAGGCAAAAAGCCAATGCTGGTGGTGGGTTCTGGACTGAGACTGTTATTAATCAGAGAGAGAGGGAGAGAGATTAGTGGGGGGGGGGGGGGACAGGCTGAGACAGTACAGAACCCACACCCCACACCCTTTACTTTGCCTTTTCTTCTTCTTTATTTTCTTTTTTTTTTCCTTTTGATTTATTTCGCAATTTTAACTGTGGTGAGACGTGGAGCCGTGGAATCCCTCTCCTTCGGGACAGGAAAGCTTTTCCATTCAACGGAACGCCAAGAAAAATTCAATGATTACAGGGAGCAAGTGAACAAAAACAAGCACAAAGAAACAGATCATGACATACATACACAGGAGCCCATGGCCTTGAGAAATTCCAAGAACAAAATTATCTCATCATTTCAGAACCTCCAAGAACCCATCTCAAAACTGATTATTAAATGAAAAATAAAAATGGATAAAGAAAAAAATCACTTTCTTATTTGTATTTGTTACTGTGGTTGCTCTCTCTCTCTCCGTCTCTCTGTAGTTCTGTGTTTCACCTAGCACAGAAGAAGTAGAACTGTAGAAGGAGAAATATTAAATATTAATTTAGAGCCATTGGGCAGAGAGTGTGTGTGAAAGAGAAAGATCATCAATGTTGTTGCCCCCCTCAACTTCGGCTGCAAATATCGGGGTGTGTTCGTTTTAGGAGTAGGACTCCTCGCTTTCTCTCTGACTTTCTCTCTCTTTCTCTCCTCGGTTTCCTTGGAGATGGAGTGAGGAGCGACAGATACTCCCTATAAATACTAGAGAGAGAAAGAGCATAAAATATTGAACATTAATCGGGTCGGACCCGGGCTTGACTGACTCTTTGATGGTGCTGTTGGCTTTGCCTCCTTTACGAAATTCGATGATTCGATCATCCCCAGTCCCCCAAGGCCAAGACCTTACACTCAACCACCCAACGGCACATTAACATTCTCTCTCTCTCTCTCTCTCTTTGGGATAACCGCCTTAATTTACCCCTTGTTTTATCTTATAATTACCAAAATACCCTGGCCTCTTCCGTCCCCGTTCCTGTCATTCTCGTTTCTCCCAGTCTAAAAAGCTGCTGCGGTGCACACCCCCTCATTTATCGTGGGGAGCAATGCCAGCCCCGTCCACCGACCACGGCCTAAGGCCCAGGTTTGCCCTTCTCCTCCTCCGCCTCCCTCCCTCTTTCCATTTGTTTATTGGTTTTGTAGTTCCACAAAACCAATTAGATCAGATTTCTAATTCTATTTGTCCTTGACAAAATTTACAAATGGAGCAAAGGCCCAACCCATTCCATGGTGGTCGGTCATGGGTCATGATCGGTGGACTTATCCAGAATACTCTGCTGTAGAGGTTGTCTTTTTTATTTTTTCACTTTGGTAGCAAAACATGTGTTTTATTTTCACTAGGGCTGGGTGGGTGGGAACAGAGTTGAAGCCCCATGGCTCTTTCAAAGAAAACAAAACATCTGGTTGTGACCATAGCATCTTAAACCAAATCTGGGACATGCCATGTGAGATGGAATAGGGCCCAACCCAGTATGTTTAATCAAAGTGGTTTGCTGCTACTATGCCAGATGGCAAATTTGAAGTTTATAGGTCCAACAATGTTGGCCCAATTTTGGATTTCTTCAGCTTCAGGTGGTCCATGAAATTGTTCATTGATTTCTTCTGTGGTGGGTGGGTATTTGTATAGTAAATACTGCAGACGGTTCTCAGTTCTCAGTTCTTGAGAGAGCGAACTCCGTTTTATCACCGTGCCCATGCATTGACAAAATGAAAAAACAGGGGAGGGGACTGGGGAGGAATATCAAGGAAAAGCTGCCAACAATTTGTAACAACCAGCAAAGTAACAAGTGGGCCTTGGTTGCAAAACGGAGGTAAAAGGTGTCCAGCTTCAATGTGAATGTCCTTCAATTGCAGTCTGTGAATCTTCAACCCAAATCCAAATCCATTGTACGGGGCCCCTCCCACAGAGCTTACCAACTCAGCAATCTGACATGGCATGGTTGGTCATCTCAATAATCTTAAGGTTCTTACCAGAAGCTAGCCCAAGAAAAGCACAAGAATATTGTGGTCCAGAAGAAGGAAGAAAAAGTTTATGTAGACAAAAGGAGTGTAAAAGGACTGAGCCAGAATTGGACCATGGGATTTGAAACCACTTAATACCCACACCCATACTGGGCTGGCTCCTGGTCCTGGGTGGGCATGCCGCATGCAGGATGCAGCACAGAACTGTGAAATGTGAAATGTGAAAATCCTCCTCATCCTCGAGCAATGCCAAGGATGAAGAATTTGGGCCCATACCATATCATGTCTCAGTAAGTATAAATCGTTTCAAATTTATGTCTTTTGTGTGACTGATGAGATTCTAGTTCTTGCCCAGCAATATCCTTGTGTTTTACTGGAACAAGAAAAAGAAAAGATCCCCAATACAAAATAATACAGACAGGAGAATGCCTTTCCATTGAAATGCACAATTATAGTCACATGTACCCAAATGGATAGTTATATTATCAGGCTAAATTTAAAACAAGGATGGGATTTGGGAATGGACAACTCACAAAGCAAGCCGCCAACAACAACAACAACAAAACAGGGATGAGAGAGAGAGAGAGAGAGAGAGGTTAAATAAGATTTGAAGAAAAAAAAAGTAAGTAGAAATTTATATCTGGCTCTGCTGCTGGCTTGCAAGCCATGGACTGAGGACTGTATAGTGATATGTCTGTGTTTAATTCTGTGTAAATAGCGATCAGCTCAGCTGAATGTAATTGTCTATGCAACTCATATAACTGCAACACAGCTTAATCAAATTAAACACCTGAAAAACAATAAGAATCAAACAGAGCAGATGTTTGTTTCTACTTAAATAAAACAAGCAGTTAGCGATGGAGAAATGGAGCCAAAAGCCAAAACAATGAATTATATACTGTAACAGTGACATCGTTGTGTGCACAACCTTTAATACCCAAGCAATGAATTATACAGTCAAATTAATGATGAAGAAACAGATTTTCTTTCTGTTCTGAGAATAGACAAAATAAAAAGAAGGGGAGTGGGTCTTGGAAAGATAATAATGTTTCAAATCAAATGTAGAGTTAAAGCAAGAGTGTGAACTCTGAAGCCTGAAACGGGGGGGGGGGGGGGGGGTTTGTAATTTGTAAATTAGAGGAGGGGTAAAATTGGGAAGTGCCGTCTCGTGAGGAGGAAGCAGAGATGAATTTCACTGGGCTGTCGGTGTCAAAAGGAGCCCTCGAGATTCATGCCGGCTCCTGCTGCTGTTGGCTGGTGCTACCCACTGTTTGACAAACACTACACATCAACTCTTTTGCCCACTTTATTAAATGGGAGTGTGTGTGTGTGTGGTTTGCTGCTGCTTCGGTTTTGGCCCTCCTTTTTTTCGCCCGCATTCATCGTACCCTTTCTGACTTGTCCATTTCTCCTCTCCTCTCTCTAATCAATAATCGTTCAACCTCCCCCCAAACCAAAACCGAAAACCCTAAAAAGAAAAGAGAAAAACCCCCTCCCAAACACTGACCCTACTCCAGACTCCACACACGCACTGCAAACACACTTTGTACGATACAAACTCGTGCCCGACTTCATTTCAGAACGTCTGATCATTTGACCCATTTCCTTAAAATTTGCATTTCAATTTGACCCACTCATTCATTGATGACACAACGCCAGGTGGGTGGGCAGCTGGACCCTGGAGGCTTCAGTGTTCAGCCTTGGTAATGGTAATTACAAGTACAGAATCCTCATCTCCAAATCGTGTTTGTGTACAAAATGGGATTTTGATTTTGGAGAAGCTAAGGGCTAAGGCTAAGGATGTGGGTCCAAATGGGGGAACAAATGGCATCCCCATCATTATGAACTGCTTTGTGGCATGTTAAGAATAATTAAATGTCTTTTTTAAAAAGATCAGCCGTATGCTTATAGTCTATAGAGCAGCAGACAAAAGGGACATGTAGTCATGATTAATATAGATAAACACCATTTCAAATCATAATTAAAGGCTAAGTGTCTTTTGTTTTTGTTCTCAACCCAATTTCCTTTTTCTTCTCCCAATCTCTCTCTCTCCCCCCCCTTTTTTTTTTTAATTTCTCTGTCTCAGCTTCCGTCAAATCATAATTAGACTGTGATGAATGAAGAGAAGGGGCCCAGACTCAGAACCAAAGAACCAAAGAAGACATGAATTTACATATAGGCCGAGAGAATATGAAATAGGTAAGCAAGTAGAACTGTAGAAGCAAAGCACCTAAAATTTCACAAAGGCTATCTCAATCTCAAATTACGTTTAACCATTGGCATGCAAAGAACAAGTTGCCGGTTGTGTCTCTGACGTACGATTCAACAAAGTAAGCAAAAGAAAAGGGAAAAGGGTCGGAGATTTGACTGGTACGTACGGTGGCAGCCATTCCGTTCGCATAGAGAATGGGAATTGAGAGATCCATCCAATGCCTATCCTATTATTATTATTATTATTATTATTATTATAAGTCATAACCGATCCAACACGAAAACCCACCACCCGAAAGAAATGGGCCCCGGTTTGGGACCTAGTTCTGAAAATTACAGAAACATCGTTTCCGGGTGGTAGGGAACCTAGAAAATACAACTCTTGTAAGCAACGATTCTATGCAATTCTTGTATTCCTCGCCTTATAGACAAATTGGTGTGGAAGTGGATCCCATGAATAAACGTTACCAATACATAGTAAGACATGTCTTTTCACGGGTCTCAAATAATCATCAAGATTCAAAGAGATAGCGGCATCACTTGGTTGTTTACTTGAATTCTCTCCGTGGAGCATGCTTTGCTTTGGTCCTTTCGAATTTGGACTCTGTCCTATTCCTATTCCTATTCCATCAAAATTTATACCGAAAGATTGGTCATTATTCGGAACCATAGATTAAAAACCCAAATGGGTTTCACGTTCACTTGCTTCCCACACTACCCTACCCTCAGAGGCTCAGACCTCAGTTGATTTGATTGAACAAAAATTGTAGCTGATCACTGTCCTCTTCCTAATCTGTTATTTGTCAAATTAGAGCCTGTTTTACTCTTTTTTTTTTTTTTATGCTTCTGTACTAGCTATGATGAATTTGAAATTAAATAATAGGACAGGCAGTAGCAAACTTTATATAAGCCAAACAGCAAAATTCAAAAGCAATAAGCCTTTTTTTAGCTGACAGAACAATAGTCTTTTTTGATATTTTAATAAAAAGAATAGGTTTCAGAATTATTTGCATCCCATTTTCCAATTCTCACCCCAATTGAAGCACATTTTTAAATGAATGAGACGAGGCTTGATTTTCCTTTTCGATCTGACTGAAATGCAAAGACTAACATTTTAAAAGCTAAATTTTGATTTATGCAGGCTTATAAATATGTAAGTGGCTAATTGCAACAGTTGCGATTATGTCGAATGGGCGATGTCTCAAACGGATCTTGGAAAAAAAATATGATATCCGATTTTTATATTTTAATTAGAGGTTCGAGTTTGATTTGGAAAAAAATATTATATCCGAAAAATTGATCAATACACTGGAATCATAAACGTGATAGTAAATCACGTGTTATTTATTAAAATTCATGAATGGGTTTTGATTGATCAAAATTCTTAGATTTCCCCTTGAATTTAAGCAATGGGTTTTAGCAATTGAAACATTCAAGTTGTGTTTGGTTGGATAGAAGATTAGATAGAGGGAAAGTTCCTAGAAATTTTTATGAAATTCATTGGGAACTTTCCCTCAACTTTCTTTTTATTTATTTTTTCTATCAATCCAAACACTAGTGAGTTTCCTTGAAGATCAGGAATCTTTCATGTGACAAAGTAGTTTGGAGCTCAAAAGGAGCCTTGAACTTCCTCTTCCCAGTTCCCATCCTATACTCATGGAAAACCTTTCTGCCCACCTCCTAATAAGGAGGGACATGTGACTTATATGGACTGCGGAATTGAGCAAATGGTCAATCCTGTGAATTCATTCCTGATGGACTGCTGGCGGATAATTTGGACGTCTGATTGAATAGGTCGTCAGGTTGGGTTGCAAGAAGAGAGCGATCAGAGTGTCCGAGTTGGTTTACTTGGGGTGGGCATTCCAATATTTAAATCAGCGATAAGTTCTTGAAGAGCTATAAAGAGAGAGCTAGTATGTTTGAGAGATAAATCGTGCGTATCTTTTCTAAGGAAGGGGATGCCTTTATATAGGCAAGTTACCACGAGGCTCACAAAGCGTGTCTGAGATCTCTGTCCCATCTGGTTCAAAAGTGGTTTCATGCTTGAAAGTGGACTCCACGTAAGTGAGTTGTGCTTATCCAGTCGTGCTTAAAAGTGAACAGGGTGATAACCGGCTCTTCCGACATGGCGTTTTGATCCCAAGGAAATCGGAGACGATAGCCCAATTAAGGAGGAGGTCGCCCGACGCGTTAGGTAGGTGGCCCCTAATGCTGAGGTCCCTAGCTCCGTTGTGATGAGGTCGCCACCTGAGTCTTCATTAGGTCGGCGGAGGTAGGTCGCCAATTGAGTCTCTGTTAGGTCGGCGGAGGTAGGCTACTAGCTGAGTCTCCATCAGGTTGGTGGAGGTAGGTTGCCACCTAGGTCTTTGTCAAGTCGACGGAGGTAGGTTGCTACTTGGGTCTCCGTTAGGTCAGTAGAGGTAGGTTGACTCTTCTGCTGACCTATTCCTGTCGAGATCTATGCCGTTAGGTCGACAGAGGTAGGTTGTCAGTTTGGTCTCTATCAGGTTGGCGGAGGTAGGTCGCTAGCTAAGTCTTTGTTAGGTCGACGAAGGTAGGTTGCCATCTGAGTCTTTGTTAGGTTGACGGAGGTAGGTCGCCAACTAGGTCTCTGTCAAGCTGGTAGAGGTGTAGGCAGGTAGCTACCTAGACCTCATTCTGCTCGATGAGAGGTCTCCCTTTGTGCCGAGGTCTCAAGCTCGGTCCTAAGGTGGTCGTCCCAATCTTGACAAGGCGTCTACAAGTCATCAATGGTGAGGTGGTGATGAAGTGCTCTCAGGGCGTGCGAGGCGCATCTGACGTGGTTTTGAGTAGGTCTCCACCATTTTGGCTAAGACAAGTCATCGCATACGTGGTGCTGGTGTGTCATGCGATGACTTTGAGATCGCCACATGGCACACTGTCACTAAAGGGCAAAATCTGCCCTCATCAATTCCCAATCTAATGGACGACCCGGATTGGTGACATGGCAGAAACACGTGGATTTGTGCAGGAAATCAAGCTCCCTGCTCGACCCAATTAGTGAACATTTTTTTTTTCTTTTTAATGTGGGAATTAATGAATTTCTTTCTCTAGAGAATTAGCTTGTAGGAATTAATGAATGCTAATGTGTGGCACATTTTTGTTAATGGATTAGTTGAGGTGAATTTGGATGTTCCTCTGAGTACTGTTAAATTTAAATGCTACAGATTTCCATCTACACTAATTGATATATTTAGATGAAAATCATAGAGGATGGAATGGATATATATACACGAATTGCATGGATTTCAATTTTGAAGATTGAAGCGTTGTTTTATTTTATTTTGGAAATGGTGTTTGTTTGAAACCTTGTAAATTTGGATTGATCCAAACAAAAAACCACCATAGGGTGCATGGATTGGGTAGCCCAGTTTAGGAAACGAAAACCGAAACCAAAGGGTTTTAAAATTGGATGGCAATCCAATTAAGAAAGGAGAGTGGTTGTACTACAATCTTTGTTTCATGTCCATCCATCATCATCATGGTTACTTTCATTTAAGGAGGGGGAGCAGTGTTACTTGGCTTTTATAATTGTTTCAACTTGGGAAAAGAAGATCTCTGTTATGTTTGTCCCAAAAGCTTAAAAGAGAAGATCCTGAATTCCTCTTTTTACACGACATTTGGGAGACTGTGTTTCATCTTTCACGTGACTGTTGTTTGGAAAAAAAACCAAAAGAAGGATGAATCAAAAGGATATTATATATATATATCACTCTCTCTCTCTCTAATTAGCTTAGCCTAGCCAGAGTATGAGGAAGTTTCCTTGTTGGGCTATAACCGTTGGATCCGAACCTTTAGCGACAGGCGTTGATCAGATGGATTGAACTCATCATGTTTTCTGATTTGGGGGGGTCAAACTTAAAAGCAAAAGGCATTTAATCCCCTAACAATAAATGAGGGACTTGATGATGATAAACATGTTTAGAATGGATTAAAGATGGTTTGTAACAAATAGGTGCAGTGGGCCTTCCCATAAAAGCATGCCTCCGAGTTGTCTGTAATATTTGCTTTGATTCTCCTCCTACCCCCAATCCAAAGCCCCCCGTGGACGTGGAGTCGTGGAGTCATGGCTCATGGGTTGTGGACCTTGTGGTGGTGGTAGGTCATACATGCCCTTTGGTTTTATTCCAAACTCACTCCCCCTTCAACGTCACCAAGTAGTGATGTGTGTTGTCTCTGTCGCGCATGTTAACAGGACTCCGCTTCGTCTTTCTCTTCTTCTTCACAGTTCCTCTAACATGTTTCTTCTCACAACTAACCAAACTCTCTTTCCATTGATCAGACATCATTAGACAGCCCATGATTCATTTTGGGCCGTTCGTCAAGTCCAACAAATGTCTCCGATACAAATCGACGACATGTCTCGTCCTTGCTTCTTTATTATTATTTTTAATTTCCATTTTGGATGTTTACCCCCCATTTCTCTTTCGTGGTACCGTTGGTAGGGGGCACATGGGTTGCTCTATGTTCACTAAATTTGATGTCAGCCCATGAGCGTGGCCTCTCCGAGTCACTGATCCTTATTATTCAGCTGGTGGGCCAACTCTTCCCTGATGCCTCATGGTGCTGGTGCTGCATAGCAATAGCATAACCCAACGAGCAACTCGGTACTTTTTTTTTTGTAAATATATGTTTCACGTAAGAACTAAGAAGGTGGGCCATACTGAGGCAATCTGTTGCTAGTTTCTTGAGACAGGGGAATAAGTCCATATGCTTCAGGGGCTGTCAGAGATCAGCCAGCGTTATGGGATGAGGTGAGTTGTGTTCTGTTGGTGAGGGGGCGTGGTCGCCTGGTCGGATATCCGGATATGGTTGGGCTTTGGATTGATGCGCTTATAGCTTGGGCTTGTCTGTGGCCTCTGGCCTGTGGGTGGATGGGTCATGAACTCATGGGTATGGCACTATGGCGCATGGGTGGATCTTGTACTATTGTTAAATTGTTTCACCTCTCTCTTACATGTCTTAATCAGGTTTCAAGTGGACATGTAAGAAGTATGTAACACCAGTTGAACAACTGAATCAACGGTTGGATCATGTCGTCTCAAATGTCATTTTGCATCATTAGTGTATTTGTTTTGTTGTTGAACAACACAAAGAGGGCAAAGAGCTAGTTAATAGTTAAAAGATGTCTTTGATTTTGGTTTATGGCCGTGTCCGATTTTGCCTCTTTATTAATAGAAATCCTGAATCCAGTCTGACCACACCTAAATCAGGAGTCCAAATCTGCCCTTTATATAAAGCCTGGATTCCGAGCCCTTTTATATATATATATATATATATATATACAATATTATTGGGTCAGGCTTATTTGAGAAATTCTGAGCCTGAGCCAGTGAACCCGAGCCCAAACTTATAGACCTACAATCATGTCCAAGTCTGATCTAGAATGAGTCAGGTCAGACCAGCCTGTCAGGCTAGCTATCCGGTCTATGAATAGATCTATTTTGGTCTGACAGAATTCAAATTGAATTTTGAGTAATTTAAGGGTCATTCTCACATTGTCAGATAATCAGGGGAGGGGTTAAATGTGTAAAATTTGAGATTAGGTTGGCAAAATGCAAAGAGTAAGAGTCAAACAAATTGAAGGAAAGTAGGAAACATAAGGTCCCCAGCAAGCAGCCAGCCAGTGGTAATGAAAAAAAATGAAAGGAGCCAAGGTGTTCCCGAAAAAGATTTTTCTTCAAACCTGCCTTTTTGTCTAAAGATAATGCCGTGTCTGTCCCTTCTTTAGCCTGTGACTGTGAGCCTCTGGAGAAAGAATGAAAGATTATCCCCACTAGTCACTAGCCTTCATTGGTAAAGAAAGTAAAACACAGACAGGAGAGCACTGGAAAGTGGAAAGCTTTCTCGTCCTCTGTCCTTTTTTAGGTTTAGTGTAGCAAAACCATTTTAAGTAGGGATTCTGTTGTAACTTCCTCACATAGGGCTGCCAGTGGTTCGGGCCTACCTTACAGAACAAAATTGACTGAACCGAATATGTCGGTTCTGGTTATGAGATTTTGTCCTATTAATAATTTAATTGGGATAATCTCTTGCTGTTCCAAAGTGATTCAGATTATATAGCTAATATTATATAGAGACTTTTGGGTTTTATGTGTAATTTTTATTATACTTATATTTAAAAGAAAATAAATTTCATAAATAATAATAAGATAATTATGATTAATACCACATGATTTTTTTTTTTAGTTTCAATTTTATTGAAGTTATATTATCAAAATTATAAGTGCTAGGTGTGGTTGGGTCTAATCGGGTTGGACCCAATTAATAGGTGTTTGGTATTGTGGTTATTTCTAGTGAGGTGTTTTTTTAGAGGAAACAGTAGTACAAAACGTCACTAGAAACGGCCACAAAACGGCTTTTTTGTGGTTATGAGTTATGCGGCCACAACACCTCATTGGAGGAAACGTCCACATACACATAGGAAACATCACCTTGTTGTGAGAAACACTGGCTTGTTGTTTGAAACACCTTTTTATTGTTTCGAGTGGTTGTGAGTTATGCGAATTCCAAGGTGTTCTCGTTTTTACTTATTTCTCACTTATATATTTTTGTGACCGTTGGAGTATAATCTCCTACGTGGCACCTATATGGACTCGAAACAGACACGTAACACTACTGTGCCAAACTGAAACACCCGTCCCGACCCAGACCCGACCCATTGACGGCCCCATTACTCACCAGTACCACAATGGATTGACATCCTTAGAAAGCGTGTATACACACACTTGACAATGTTTGTTTCTTTTTTAATTATTAGTTACCATATAAGCAGATAGTTGTGTAATTGGCCTCACGTCAATGCGACCATCCCAACGTCTATTGATTTATTCATCTTTCATTCGGCTCTTGCACGTGCACCTACTCGTGCCACTGCACTGGTAGAAGTTTAATTCACTGTTCTGTGGCTGGCCCTATAATATGATTTAGGGCCAGCAGCCATTGAGAATATTTTGGGGATTTTAGATTATGCCACAAACACAAAGTGCAAAGAAGCAGGTTTGAATGACCGAGAAGACTGATGAGAAAGACTATCGTAGAGTTGCTTTTCGGCTTTCATAGATTTCTATGTACAGAAAAAAAAAAAAGTGTTAGAGCAATGTCTGGTGAAAAACACGAAAAGTCAGCCACTGGCTTCTGGATCACTATTTTTCAGCTTTATTGAAAAGCATCCTCTCCCTCTCTCTATCATATAATTATATATACACATATATTAACAAACAGTGAGTAAATCTCACTAATTAAGCTGCTTACTTAAACCCTGGCCTATAGATTAGATACTTAGAATGACCTTATGCTAGGGAGCGGGGAAAAAATGTAACTTGCTGCTGCTAAACGCCTAAACCATTTAGAGTTTAGACCTTTACAGTCTAAAAAAATTAGAGTTTGTTAACAAAAGGGAAAATTCTCGATTAATACTTTATAATTTGGGTTTAGTGTCATTTTAGTCCTCAAACTTTAAAATACGATAATTTAGTATCCAAATTTTTAAAATGTGAGAATCCAATATCTGTCGTTAACTAGTTGTTAATCGGTTGTTGATGTAACCGGTTTTGGTCACGTACCATTTTTTGGGATGTGTAAAATTTTTTGGCTAAGTACCTCGTGTCTGACCTGGTGGTGACGTGCCTTGGTGATGAGCTACTTGGTTGCGAACTTCCCGGGGGAGAACTGCCTGTGAGGCGAACTGCCTGGTGATGCTTCCTGGTGGCGAACTGCCTGGTGGCGAACTGCCTGGTGGCGCTGCCTGATGGCGAACTGCCTGGTGACGAACTGCCTGATGGCGAGCTGCCTGGTGGCGAACTGCCTGGTGGCGAATTGCCTGGTGGCGCCGCCTGATGGCGAACTGCCTGGTGACGAATTGCCTGGTGACGAACTGCCTGATGGCGAACTGCCTGGTGGCGAACTGCCTGATGGCGAACTGCCTGGTGGCGAACTGCCTGGTGGCGCTGCCTGATGGCGAACTGCCTGGTGACGAACTGCCTGATGGCGAACTGCCTGGTGACGAACTGCCTGGTGACGAACTGCCTGGTGACGAACTGCCTGATGGCGAACTACTTGGTGGCGAACTGCCCGGCAGTGCTCCCTGGTGGCGAACTGCCTGGTGGCGAACTGCCTGATGGCGAACTGCTTGGTGGCGAACTGCCCGGCAGTGCTCCCTGGTGGCGAACTGCCTGGTGGCGAACTACCTGGTAGTGCTCCCTGATGGCGAACTCGTCACTTGACTTGCTCCTAGGCGGTCTGCAACTCAGAGGATGGTGGAGTTCCCTGGTGCAACGCTACCCGACTACCCCCTGCGTGAGGTGATTTTCTCTCCTTTGTAGACGGCGGGAGCTGAGGGACCTGCGGGAACTGAATCAGAGGACTCGGGGGTATTTTCCCGGCGGGGACTCTCCGATGCCTAAGTTAGCATTCTGATTACAGAGGGCTTGGAGAGAAATGAGAGAGCTAGAGAGAGGGGGTTACCATACTCTTTTTTCTCCCCCCCTTGGCTTTGGGGGTCGGAGTCCTTATATAGTGGTGCCCTCGCGGGTTAGGTGGGTAAAAAGCCTTCAAATGGTAAGACGTCATATCCCGTCAGAACCGGGGTACGGTGATGAACTCCTCGAGGTTGTCAGGTCGGCGCCTGTAAGTCGACGGATCGGTGTCCGGGCCAGGTCGCCAGGTCGGCGCTTGTGTCAGGGTCAGGTCACCAGGTCGGCGCCTGTGTCCGGGTCATGTTGTCAGGTCGGCGCCTGTAAGTCGACGGATCGGTGTCCGGGCCAGGTCGCCAGGTCGGCGCTTGTGTCAGGGTCAGGTCACCAGGTCGACGCCTGTGTCCGGCTCATGTTGTCAGGTCGGCGCCTGTGTCCGGGCCAGATTGCCAGGTCGGCGCATGTGTCAGTCGGCGGGTCAGTGTCCGGCCAGGTTGCCAGGTCGGCGCCTGTGTCCGGGTCAGGTCATCAGGTTGGCGCCTGTGTCCGGGTCATGTTGTCAGGTCGGCGCCTGTGTCCGGGCCAGATTGCCAGGTCGGCGCATGTGTCAGTCGGCGGGTCGGTGTCCGACCAGGTTGCCAGGTCGGCGCCTGTGTCCGAGTCAGGTCATCAGGTCGGCGCCTGTGTCCGGGCCAGATCGCCAGGTCGGCGCATGTGTCAGGCTCATCCGGCCAGGTCACGCAGTCCGCGCGGGTCGCGCGCAGTTCGCGCAGGCCGCGCCAGGCCGGCGCCCGGGGGGGGGACCAACTTGGTAAGTTGTTGCTTGGGGGCTTGCCTAGTTGTCACGAGGTGCCACGTGTCGCAACTTCACTAGAGGGCCAAATCTGCCCTCATCAGTCATTAAGTGACATTTGAAAAAAGACACAAATGCCCTTCGAATGTTATCTAATTTTCTTTATCCACCATTCAAACATTGACAAAATAATTAACAGTCTTAAATCATTACTTCTTCTATTCAAAAAAGTTGGGGTCACCAGAATGCCCACTTAAATGTGACCCCAACTTTCTTGAATGATAAAGGCAAAGATTCGAGACTGTTAATTTTTTGTCAATGTTTAGATGGTTGACAAAGAAAATTAAATAACACTTGAAGGGCATTTGTGTTTTTTTCAAATGCCACTTAATGGCTGGTTAACAGCTATTTAACGACAGGTACTGGATTGTCACATTTTAAAAGTTTGGGTACTGAATTGTCACATTTTAAAGCTCGGGGACCAAAGTGGCAATAGGCCCAAACTACAGGGTACTAATCAGGAATTTTCCCTTAACAAAATTGTAAATCTATACAAGTTGAGTTATGGGTCATATATATATATAGTCCTAACATCTCTTTTGGATGAAAGTTCCCAAGAATTGTTTGGATCAATTTGGAAAGAGTAAAATACAAATATATAATATAAATGCATACAAAATAATACAAATTACAAGGTTTTGTACTCTACACAATTGTATTTGTATTCTTTGCAAAGTGAGCCTTAAAGTTGTTATTTTGATAACCATGGCATGAGGGATGAGGAATTGAGGATCATATATATAAATTATCAAGACCTCAAGAGTCAATACCAATTCACAACTAGCGCAATGGCCTCCTGGACGGAGTTTGGCTTCAGTCGGGGCAAAGCCTGTTTGAGCAGCCTTTTACTGCCTTGCATTGAGAATATCTCCGTACTTATGTGCTTTATTTCATGGGGAGATATTCCCAATGTAAGGTTAGGAAAGGCTGTTAGAATGGTGTGGGCACAGGTTTGCCTTGATGGAAGCCGATCTCTCCTGGATGCGGAGAATCCCAAGTTTTTGGGTTTTAGACCTTACTAACTTGCCAGGTGTGCCATGTCTTTGGCAAAGGGACCCACTACTTGGGTCCTACCAATCGGGCTGCAGGCTCATCTTAACCAAAACAAGGTATCATGCAGAAAGCAATGTAAAGGTCTTAAGCCAGGAAAAAGAAATCAAAAAGCTCACTGGGTGGAGAGAATTGTGGCTCCTATATATTAAGGCTGCATTTGGAATTCCTTATTTTAGGGATTCATTTCCTTTTTACACTTAAGGCTCAGTTTGGAAAGAGTACAAATACACATATGTCCAGTGCAAATACATAATACAAGGTTCTGCACTCTACATATTTGTATTTGTACTCCTTCCAGCCTAAAGATTCGGTGTTCGTAAGAGCATGTTAATTGAAAAAAAAAAGAGGTAAATTAAGGAATGTCAAATGCAACCTAAATACTTATATAATTATCTTTTGATGATGGATGATAAAGTCACCTCATTGATCATTCAAAAATTTTGGCAAAAACAAAGGAGGCATGCTTGGATTGGACTGCAGTAGTTTATAAATTAAATTAAAATCAAGAAGAAAAAGAAGATTATTATTGTACATAGCATAGGTAGGTAGTAAATGCTTCTAGCTAGGTAGAAAGTTGGTCGAATTTCGACGGCCTAATTGTTCAATTAGTGTTACCCTAAATATATAAAATCGTAATTCTTTATCGCCAGTACTCTGCATGATATATTTAATATTGGAGCCGGGCTATACTTTTTTTGTTCATATATACGCTACTCGGTGAGCATTTAATTTGCAAGATACAATATTCTCTTTCCCTCTCTCCTCCTTGTATGGTTGAATCTAAGATACTGACAAAGCTCATTACAAATAATCCTTCTGGCTTTGGACGTTTCTATTGACAAATTCCTCATTCCTCATTTCTGTCTATATATCAAAACATTTAAGAACTAACTTCTAAGAACTGTGTTATATATAGTTGTACAAAATATATCTCTATGTTCTTAAAAGAATTTTTTTCTTTTTTTGGTTTAATTTACTACATTGCCCATATCAAGATCACATCAGTACCAACCACATTAATTAAGTCAAGTCAAGGTGTTGAGACTTTGCTTCTCAAAGCAGGAAACATGCATCAAATTGATGTTTTCTTTTGACACCCCCTGGCTTGTATTTTTATGTCAAGTGTTTGACGACTGTTTAACTCAAAACAGCCCCCAAAATTAATTAAAACTAGTTTGGTGCAACATAACTGAAGTCATTATTTGGCACAAGAGCTCTTCACCATGGATTACACATGAAAAACAAATGGGATTAAGTATTTGGTGAGACATGGATGGATGGATCACTGGGTATTGACAAAGCGACAATCCTTTCTAATCTCTCCTTGGTCACCAGTGAGGGGATTGTTCTCTGAGAGCAAAAGTAGAGCCCTAGAGAACTGATGATGAAAGTAGGCATTGTCCGACGCCATCTTCTCCACAAAAGGAGATGTGTTTGGATCAGAAACCAACTGCTGATCGACCAACAACAGGCCTCTTTGTGTTCGCAGGTTCTTGTAGTACATGTTATCAAGCACCATCGGGGTTTCACGATCATTCCTTGCATATTGCACTGCTTGTGGGTCTGGTTGTGGTGATGGACACCGACGCTTCAGGTACTCGCTGTACTCAGGATCCAAGGTGGGGTCAACATTGGGGTACAACCTACCTACAATGTTGAGGCAGTGAACTCGACCAACGGAGTGAGCACCTGTACGTTCTACGTACTAGTAAGTATATCATTCATATATATAGAAATTATTTACTACTCTTTAAAACGAACGAGACAACTTTTATTTGAAGCTATCTAGCTAGTACATACTATTACTACAACATAGTCCCTACTTGGTACTTACTAGTAAGTAGTAAGGCCTAATAATATGGAGTTATGGACTAGGCCTAGTTCCAGGCCCCTCAGCAATCCTGGATTGGGCTGAAAGGCTTGGCCCAAGAGAAGAGGATGTTGGATGTAGTAGAATACTAGAATTTGAGGAGAGACTACCTAATAAAGCAACAGTTCCTTCAACATCGATTCCGACGGATTGAAAACGTGAAAGCACAAGTGAGATGGTGTCATTGTGGTTGGGGATGAAGTCGTCGACGACGGAGATATGACTTTCCCTGCTATCTCTTCGCCCAGTTTTCATCCCAGCAATGTACGGGCCTCCTAGCTGCAGCAAGCGACATTGACGAACGATATACAGAATTAATTATTATTCAGAGACATTGGTGATATTTGGTTCACTCACCAGTCACCAGTTTTAGTAACAAACAAGTTACGACGTTGTAGGGATTATTAATGATGAATTGGATGATATGTATTGGTACCATGACGATGGCTTCTCTTGCAGAAAGAGCTACAATATCGGCACAAGACACGGTCATGGGGCATTCTCTTTCGAGGGCCTCCTTAATGGTATTAATGTACTTGAAGTTTCTCATCCCAAAGCTCCTCTGTGACTTCTTCTCCGACACAATTCTGCTTGTCGTGTCCAGCAAAACCGAGGCATCACATGACTGCATATCAACATTCAACAACACAGCGCAATAACCATGCATCCAGACTTTGTTAGTTTAATTAAGATGATTCACCAATGAATTAATTACTTAGAAGATAATATTACGTTACCACAGAACGGATTGCTTAATGAAGGTGTACCTTAACCATGCAATCATGAAAGAGATTTCTGACCCACGAAACTGCAGTGTTTCCATGCTTCTGGTAAAGCTTCGTCACTTGTTCCTTCACTATCTCTTCGGCCCTTGGGCAACTTTCCGAGTAGAAATTTAACCCAAGATCGGACACTCCTATATATATATATATATATATGACAATCAAATATATTTATATAATTTGCTATATATGCACTGAGTTTATGCTAATTAAAACAAGAGTAGAAGATGAGTCGGAGAGACATAATGTTACCGGCATGAAACAGTAAAGCTAGCAATAATAACAGAAAAGTGAGGCCTGGGCTCGGGCAATTCTCACTGAGGGCCATTTGCATATTTATATATTGGGGACTGGAAGCTGCTAGTGTGGAAGTGAGGTGATGATAGAGAGAAATGGCGTGAGGGTTGTGTATTTATATAAGGAGAAGGAGGGATGGAAGTAGTGGGAGATGAATGGACGGCCGCCCAAACCCACAAAAACACACAGCCGCCCCCACTACTAGTAAGCTTAATTATGCTTGGCCACCCACTAATTCACATTCTTTGACCTCATGGACCTTTAGCCCAGATTCTTCCTGCGCGTGCAGCAGGCCAAAATATTGGAACATGCATGAAAGTGACTCTGTAAATAATCCCCTACCTACCTCCCCTCCCCTACGAGGCTACAACTACAAATCTTTCCATTAATATTAGCTAGGCTAGGATATTAGGAAAGGCTGTATTCAAGAGACAGGAGAATGAAACTTGAATTTGATTTTTAAGATATAACATAGGTGCCAGTGTTGATATCTTAATCGATCCCTAACATTTTAGTTATGGTTGGTAAGGTCTCACTTGGGATGCGAATCCTGCCTGCACCTAGGTACCTAGGTGGGCGGGGGGTGTTATGCCTTTATGGGTTTGGGAATGGGCTATCCCGCCCTTATGTAGCCCATTGAGAAAAAAAAAAGCAACTTAAAAGAATATATTTTTGCCCCCCTTTAATTCCATACCTTGTCAATTGTCATTAAGCCTTCTTATCCACCTAGCCTCCCCATCTTATGATTCTTTAGGGTCTGTTTGATTACTGAGAAAATGGGACGGAGAAAGGATGGGATGAGAAAAGAAAAATTTATTTTCTCAGTTAGTTTTAATGTGTTTGTTTGCTGAGAAAATTTTTGTGAGAAAATCCACTTTCTAGTGTTTGTTTGCTGAGAAAATTTTTCTCAACTAAAAAAATGCATATAATTTACTTTTATGACAATTTGCACCCCCCAAATGTATGACACATATGATTCTTGACAAGGCTCAACCATCAAAACAAATTTTTGTCATATATAATTAGTAGCTAGTTTGTTAATAATCATGGATAATCATGATTAAAATCCATAAACCTTGCCTCTTTAAATCATTGATAATCATGGACCTAGAAAGGTGATTAAGAAGATACAATAGTCATCTTCATTGATCTTTTGGGCCCCAAAGGACCCAGGTCTTGATTCTTGAGGACACACCCACCAAAGTGCAGCTTAACTATTTAAGAACTAACAAGGTCTCTGCCTCAACAAACCAGTACACAATATATCAGCCAAAGCTTTTTCATCTTCTCTAGCCACAACAAATTGTCAATATAAATCTAAAAGCCTATTATCTGGCTCAATATTCAAATTTTACACAGACATCCCCAAGGAGTATCTTCCAAGGGATTATAAACCATCAAAGATTAAGCAGAACCATCTTCGAAGTATGTAATTGTGATTTGCATCACCAAAAAAAGACAACAAAGGCACATAAAAAGCTAGATAAAACCCTCTACTAGGTTCTAGGGTAGATGCAGCAGAAGAACACCGATAGTCACTTCAGCAGAAAGACATAGAAAAAAAGCACTTTAGTGATGAAAATGTGTGTTGTTGAAAAAGATTAACTAAAGATATTATCAACCATTAAAGGCAGCACCTTAATAGGGGGCTAAGAGAAACCAATTCCATTCTCCCACAATGAACCTATATTGGGCCCTTTACATATCTTGGGTGATCAACAAAAAGAACTCCAGACATCCCATCAGAGAGCCTGTTGTTAATAAATTATTATGTAAAACAAGATACAAGTATAACAGGATTTATGTAATAGATTTAGTAATTTTATGGCAAAGCCATTGAACAATTCAACTGATGGGACAGTAAAGATGCCTTCAGAACTAATTGTTTATAGCACTATGTGGTTCAACCTTGTAAACAGTCCATCTTAACCACTCATTAGAAGACAAGCATGGAATACCCCGTGAGATGCACGATGAGATTATCTTGCACTGAAAACAGGTTCAGCATCTGAGGTAGGCTGCATTTTTCGAGTGTACTTTAGAAGCAATCCTTTTGATGGGAGACCTGGTATACGCAAATCTCTATAAATACAAAATTAGAAACAAAAGTTAGAGCAATCAATTCCAACCCATCCAGTAATAAGGAGAACAGTTTCAATAAATTAGCCAAGAAGACGAGGAGAAAGGAAGAGGGAGAGAGGGATCCGAGCAAACCTGATGTATGGCTGTAAATCCTTCCATTCCCACTTCTGTCGCTCCCTAAAGAGCACTACAAAACGATCAACAGGAGTGGAGGGCAGAGATGAAACACTGAAGGCACGGATCCATGTCTCAACTCCAAGCCTCTCTACCAACACTTCCCCTTCCAACATCTCAAAGCTTGCAGACATCCGAGCAGGAATTTTCTTCATCCACTCATCCATAAAACTCTCCATTTTCATCTTCCCTCCTTTCAGAACCACTCTGGCAAAATGAATACAAACCCACCTCTCATCCAAAACCCACGCTCTACCGTTGCTCCCATTCCCCTCTCTTACCTGGCCTCCATACATTTCCAAACAATGCAGTGCTAGCCTGCGGGGAAACCCATCAGCCTCCAGCATGCCCACAACTTCATCTTCCTTAAGTGCATTTAAAGACCATCCATTCAACACCGCATTGTGCAAAAGCATACTCAGAACAATATCCATATACTTCTCATCCACGATTCTCCAATAGCCATCAATCTCCACAGCCAAAAGAGCTCGCAGACCAGCTCTCAATTCCTCATCACTAGCTTGTATCCTGTCAACTAAGTCCTCCCATCGAAACAAACCCATCTTGTCTTTCTCAATCTCCTCCAATTCCTCCACATCCATCTCATCTTCTGGTCTGTAGGGGTTCTCCATGAGGAGCAATTTAAGCTTATCCAGCTTGGGAGCAACTTCCACAAGTTCCATAATTCCAAGTGCCACTTTGAGTACCGATGCAACCACTGGCTCATTGCTAGCAGTCTCACTCGACTCTGACGGATCTGATGGAGGAACGAGGAACACAAAATTGGAGGTTCCGAACAACTTGACGGCATAAGTCTTGGACGGCGTACAAAGAACAACTTCTTCGTCGGACTGACCTCGTAGACTTACTCTACAAATAAAGAACCCTAGAACTGAATACTGAATCATAACCCAAGTCGAAGAAATTGCAGAGATACAGAAAAGAAATATGGATGAAACCTAAGAAATCAAATTTGAAGAGTTGAAAACTCATTGCGATTACCTGTTGTGAAGGATATCAGGAAGCAGCTTCTCGTCGATTTCAAGAAGCATAAGATCATCATGGGGCCCAAAGTGGGGGTGATAAGCGGTCGAGATTGAGGAGTTCGGTTGAAGATTTAACATTGCTTTAGCTCCTCCTCTGCAACTTTCGTGTTCCATCTCTCCCTCTCTGAGCTCGCTCTCTCTCTCTCTCTCCGTCGGTGCCTTCGACTTCTTGCTTTGACAAACTCGAGATGTTTTCTCAACCTTTTCTTTTCTCACTGGGGTCGCATTGTTTTGGTGCGACCCCGCTCACTTAATTTTGGGATCCTGCATCCCTCTTGTTTCTCATCCCAAAACACTATTTACCCGTAAACAAACGCAAGAAAAGGAAAATCATTCGAGAATATTCCCTTTTCTCATCCTTTTCTCAGCAATCAAACAGACCCTTTACTGACTCGAGCATGGAAGGATTTTCCCCCAAGACACACTTCTCAGGGATCCGACTTTCACATCAGCAAAACTATTCATTATCATAAATATATCAAACTATCCTAATACTTAATACGAAAAAGACTATTTTACCCTTGATGATTCTTCAAATTTTCAAAATAAAACAACTTAAACATGCAAAGAAATCCCATACTGTGTTTCGATGGAGTTCCATCAAAACTGAAATTACAGAATAATTTACTGAAAGACCGGAGAGCGGAGAGGGAGGTCTGAGAACGGAGGCTGGGAGAGAGAGAGAGACAGAGGCGAAGGATGAGGTCTGAGAACGGAGAAAGGAGAGAGAGACCAGAGGCAGAGGAGGAGGTCTGAGATGAAGGCTTGAAAGCGTGAATTTTGATGACGCTCTAGGAAAGGACGATTGAAGTGGGTGACCGTGGGAAGCTACGCCTGTTCACTGTGCGGATTTAACGAAAAACTGTATGGACCAGTTCATCGATTTTGCTCTGTAACCTCTCTTAGTTCCCATTCTTCATTTTTTATTTCATGCACATGCGACCAATGATTTGCCAGCCATTTGAGCTGTTTTCGATCGAAATCTCGCCGGACTCTGGATGCTTGTATTCCAAATTCAAACGGGTCTTCGTCGATCTACTTATTGTGCCGGTAGTTTCCAAGAAACAGTGGTCTGTTTTGATTAACCAAAAATCCTCTCAAAAACCCAATTGCAGAACAACAACCGTAACATCGGAAGCCAAAAAAAATTGGCAAACTGTGAGCATCAGGCCGTCAGCATAGCATGGCGACTCTTCGAACTACCAGTCTCCTGTGCTCTTCCTCCTCGTCATCATCTTCACGACGAAGAAGAGTATCGGCTACTCTTAATACCCCAAAACTCCAACCGAGTTCTCTTTCTTTTCCAAAGATCCGGACCACGGACTTGGTTGAGGAATTGAAGTTGAGAAGTGGATACACAACAGCCACAACCATTACCCAGACAGAAATGAAGCCTTTTGATACTAAAGTTGCTACCAAAACCACGAGAGATGATGTTGATGTTAACTCCAAGTCTACGGTCATTGTGGAGCTTTATGCAATCATTGAAGCTGCTACAGACAGGGCGGAGATGCATGCCAACATCCAAGAGCAGCGGAATAACTGGAACCACCTCCTTCTGACCTCCATTAATACAATCACCATCACCGCTGCAACGATGGTCGGGCTGGCAGAAACAGCTGGAACGAGAGCGCCACTTGCCGCACTAAAGCTCTCATCTACTCTATTATATAGGGCAGCTACTGGGATGTTGCTGGTGATGAACAAGATTCAGCCATCGCAACTCGTAGAAGAACAACGCAATGCGGCAAGGCTATTCAAGCAACTTCACGGGCAAATCCGAACAACTCTTACACTTGGTAGTCCTAGTCCCATGAATGTTAAGGACGCCATGGACAAGGTGTTTGCTCTTGACAGGGCTTACCCATTGCCCTTGCTTGGAGTGATGCTTGACAAGTTCCCTAAAGCCGTGGAGCCTATCATGTGGTGGCTACAACAAAGTAAATTACGAGAACTAGACTTGGGTGGAAGAAGAGAAGGAAATGGATGGAACAGAGAGCTGGAAGAGGAAATGAAGCAGATAGTTGCGGTTTTGAAGAGGAAGGACACTGAAGAGTACCTGAGACTGGGCAAGATAGCTTTGAAAGTTAACAGAGTTTTAGCCATTTCTGGTCCTTTACTCACAGGTCTCGCAGGTGTTGGGTCAGCTTTCGTGGGATGCTCTTCTCATGAAACATGGGCTGTGCTGTTGGGTGTCACTGCTAGAGCTTTGGCAAGTGTTATCAACACCTTGGAGCATGGTGGCAAGTTGGAATGGTGTTTGAGATGTACCGGAGCACTGCTGGCTTCTTTAGATGTATGGAGGAGTCCATAGAATCCACTTTGAAGGAAAAGGACGTAGAGAAGAGAGAAAATGGGGAATTGTTTGAACTGAAGGTGGCTTTGCAATTGGGAAGGAGCCTATCAGAACTTAGAGATCTAGCTGGTTCAGCATCTTCAATAGACGGAGAGGCCAAACAAGAGTTTGCAAGCAAGCTCTTCTGATTTCTCAATGGATCGATCGGATCCTCTGATGATCACATTTTGCAGCTTTAATAAGATGAAGAGCATGGTGAAACCCTCTTATTGGTGAAATCTATGCCTGAACCCAACAGGAAAAAGAAGGGGAGAGAGGTGAGGGTAAAATTGGTAGCTAAATATTCAAATCTAACCACGGATTTTTAGAAAACCGTAGCTAAAATTTTTCATTTATAGCTATGGTTTATTACAAAATCGTAGATAAATGTACCAACTTATAACCACGGTTTTTTGCCAAAACTGAAGCTAAATAATTAACCTATACCTACTCCTTTTTTGACAGACCATAGCTAATTGCTTTAATCTATAGCTACGGTTTTTAACAAAACATGGCTAAAACCTAAAATCTATAACCACAATTTCTTTCAAAATCGTATCTAATTGCTTTAATCTATAACTACAGTTTATTTTATTTTTATTTTTTTTATTTTTAAATAGTGGCTATATTCCAATTGAAGTAGTAAAAATAAAAACAACAATTGGAACCACCACTTTAAAGCAATACATTTTTCATTCATACATCACATGGAAATTATATAATTTTTAGCAAATGGTTATATTATTGTAATAAGAAATTACATGCCCTTTATAATTTGAATACATCATTGTTTAAAATGTATTACATATGTCAAATTTCTCTTAATACATATTGAAGTCTAAATGACCTTAAGAAAAGTGATAAATTCTAAATATAAAAAAATTATCCATTGTCTTCAACCACGCTTTAAGAGTCAACTCATTGCATGTTTAACGTATACATAGCTTTCTTTAGACGGCCCTTTCTGACAAAAAAATAAAAAAAAATAAAAAAAATAAAAAACGGCCAAAACCATTAGATAGTTCGAACAGTTCAACCACCTGGGTCAGCAATTTGCTGACCAAATCAATGGTTTTTGGTGAAATAACGATTCTGGGGTAAAATGTAACCGATCACTTGACCGATTCCCAGTTTTCCAGTCTGACCATACGGTCCGGTCCAGTTTTGAAAACCATGGTGGGTCCATAGAATGTAAACTCGTCCTCGGCGATGTGTATTGTGTTGGGTGGAAAAGTTAAAAAAAAATCAATTCAGGTGGTTCAATCAACATTATTTGAACGACAAAGATTTTGTACACGTGGCAAATAAATTAATTTGGAATTTAAAAACGGTTTTTCCAAAATTTTCCCCGAAACCTCTTGTCACGTTACAAAATAAACTAATTTTATAAGTGACTCACCCATTTGATGAATGGGCTGGATACTGGATTGGCTACAACACCTCTCTACGTGACAGAAATAGGTAGATTAATTTAAGAGCAGCTAGAATGTATATATTAAGACATGGTGTTTAAAAACGAACAGGTCAGGGGTCCGGTTACCGGTTTGAACGGTCTGACCGTTTGATCCAAACGGCTGGTCCGTTCTGATAAAAAATAAAAAAAAATTTAAAAAAATCGGAAAATGGTCAAAACCGTTCAAACAGTTCGAACGTTTATCCGGTCAATTCAGCAATTTACTGACCAAAATCAATGATTTTAAGAAAAAAAACGGTTTTGAAGAAAAACGGACTGATCAGATAACCAGTTCCTAATTTTTTCGGTCCAACCATCCAATCCAGTCCGATTTTGAAAACAGTGTATTAAGACAAGGACACCTTACATCGGAAGAAATATAGAATAGAGAAGAAGTAAGGGGCCGAGTCTAATTAAAAGGATAAAAAGCTTAGAATGTGGAGCCCCATGTCAGCCTTACAAAAAATCTGATCAAAGCCAAAGCTGGGTGGAGATAATTATATTCACATTGGAAAAACTAGTTTTGGACAAGTAATAACTCAATGAGTTGGTGGTGGAGAGAGTGAAATGATCATTCTTCTTTTAAAGGATAAGTGGCATATTGTTTTGAGCTCCATGAGTTAAGTGGCCATGATGTTTTTACAGTCAATATAAATCACAATCTGATAGTGTAAGTGTGGAACATTCTCCACCACACACACACAAAGAGAGAGAGAGAAATAAAAAACACTAAAAAAACTGTGTCAATTGGTTTCAATTGTATTGCCTTCTAGATGGAATTAATTTCACTATCTGGACCAATCCGCCCCACTGACTTGGTCCATGCTTTTCTTCTTTTCATAAATCAAGTTTAATTGTGGCATGCATGCATCAACAAATTTTAGTAATAGGAGTCTGCTCCATTCAGTACACATTGTAGTGCTTACATAAAAGCCCGAATAGCTTATGAATGATTAACCACTACAAATTTAAGGGGTGTTCAACAATATGGTAAGCCAACAAAGTTATATGTACATGTAAGGTTCAGAATTTTGGTATATGTTGGGCCGTATCGACTGATATGTATCACATCAGGGCCTTCTCAATATGTCCTTACAGGAAGTGTTTCGGGTCAGTGAGTGGTTCAAGGGGTAGATCGGCCTTAAATCGGTCCCTCTGAACCAGATTCAAAAAAAAAAAAAAAAAAACAGTACCGATACATCCTACCGGTGCATCACCCTATATTAATATTTTGAACCTTGTATATATGTAACCATAAATTAAGAGAAACAAACACAGAAATCCACGCTTGTTTTCCTTTCCTTATTTGGCCAGCCAATAACATACATCCAGTAACTCCAGTTATATCTATTATTTAGGTTAGGACTTAGGATCATGCGGATTCAAGCCTGGTCTGGTTTGATCCAACCTAGTGTAGGATCCATTAATATCACTGTTGTTAGGGGTGTTAATGGATCAGGTTTGGACTGGACTTGTCCAAATCAAAATCAATTTGAATGGATTGGATGAACCAATAAAACATATTGAATTGGATCAGTCCAGATTTTAAACAATTCAAAATATTTGTTGGATTGGATTGGATCTGGTCCATTTGTAATGGATCCGTATTGGATTGGGTTGGATTGAACCAATACCTAATTCATTGACATATGATAAGAGCACAGGTGTCGATGGACCAGGTCTAAATTAAAACTAATTTGAACATTTTGGGCAGACCAGATCGAATTGGACCAGTATCTGGTGCATTGATAGCCCTAACTGTTGCCTAAGAGACTAGGGTTTAGAAAATGGCATGATATGTGTGCCTTTTCGCCTTCTATTCATGTAACTAACAATTTCAACATCAAAACTCCAGTTATATGTCTAAAATAAAGCCTTTTATATGGGCAGTTTTGAATCTAAGGCCGAGTTTGTAAGGAGTACAAATGCAAGTATGTACAATGCAAATACATACAAAACAATACAAAATATATGGTTTTGCACTCTACATATTTGCATTTGTGCTCCTTCCAAAAGAGCACAAATATAAATTCGTAGAATATAAAACCTTGTATTTTGTATTATTTTTTATATATTTGTATTTGTACTCTTTCCAAACCGAGCTTAGGGCTGAGTTTGGAAGGACTACAAATGCAAATATGTACAGTGCAAATACATACAAAATAAAAGGTTTTGCACTCTACACATTTGCATTTATACTCCTTCCAAACTGAACCTAAGGTTCTATTTGGAAGAAGTACAAATACAAATTTGTAGAGCGCAAAACCTTGTATTTTGTATTATTTAGTATGTATTTGTGCTGTACATATTTGTATTTTGTATAGAGTGTAAAACCTTATATTTTGTATGTATTTACACTGTATATATCTATATTTGTATTCTTTCCAAACTGAGCCTAAAAAAGTTATCAGAGGATCGAAGAACAGGAATGAACACTTGGACAACCCACCCAAAGAATCATCAAGAAACCAGCCTAGGAGGTTCAGAAATAGGGTGTTTAGGCCCAAGCCCAGACCTTGTTTTTTCACAGAGGCGCTGGACCTGGCCCAAGAAACTAGTGGTGTCCGACATACGATGATGGACCAATCCGGGGCTTCAAATATCAGACAACTCTCCCTTGAATGCCTATAAAAAATTGGAAGTAGGAATGGCGTTTAAGGCTTCAAATACAAACGCATTTTTATCTTTACTCCCTCCCCCTCTCTCTCTCTCTCTCACTTGACACCGGACCCTATCAAGGCTAACACAGCATTCACATCTAAACCTGGGCTTCGGGCTTTGGCCCATTTAAATTTTATCAAAAACTAAACCTGAACCCAGCTCATGAACAAATCTATTAATGGTGGAATTGGTGCAGTGGTGGTGACCCAAGGCAGACAAGTTTTTAGTTCCCAGATGTTGGGTAATTAGGATTTGGGTGGACTAGTGTTGGTGTTGGACCACCATTCAAACCGGTGAAGCCTAGCGACAGCGAGTGAACTGGAATAACGGATGCCTTTCCTGTTTCTAGTTTTAACAAACAACAGAGACAGAGGGTGTGATTTCTATCAAAACCAGTTAATGAATGGGCACGGCACGTCTGTCCCCACTCCCCAATCAAATAAAAGATGAGGAATGGAGTACTTTTGATTGTTAGTAGTCAGTTTGTTTGTATAGCCAAGGATTTTTAAAGCAGAGAGAGAGAGAGAGGAAAGGCCAAAACAAAGCAACAACATCACGTGAACACACTCATTACGGTAGAGAGCAGAGACACTCGGGTGGAACACGCAATCCTGCGTCGTCTCTTTCTACTCTCTAGGTCCATCTCTTTCTCTCAGTTGAGAGTTGTTTGTAGGAGTGGAGGACCGACCACCATACGTGATGGTAGCAGTAGGTGCCCCACAACGTCCCACACTGTATCCACGCCTTATATTGGGAACATCATCGTATCTGATACTATCACCGGAAAATGTTTCGATCGCAGATGTGAATTCGCAGTGTAGGGTGTTAATTGTTAATTAATTGTGGGGTGTGGGGGGCCTCGGGCCTCTCCAATTCCCAATTCGCTTCTCACATCCAGATAGGGATTAAGGATTAAGGTGCATTTTCTATGTTTAGGGTCGGTCGAGATCGGGATATACTTAGAATTTGATCCATATGGCATCTTTCATACTATCTTATTGCTTTTAAGTAAACATCCTCATCTGAGACAGAGACTGAGAGGAACCTTGTCCTATCACCCACCACCCACAGATTCCACCCCACCTTATGTTTTGCTTAACTGTTTCTCAACAAATCAATAATATTCATTTTGTTTTTAATTTTCTGTACTTATGGTATTTGACAGATAGGTAGATTTTAAGATGCCCATGCCATGCCTATGCCTGTGTCTATGCATATATGCCTATATATTAACAATTTCACATTTGAGAATTGTGAGATTCCCGGGCCCCAACTCTCACCTCAATATCTATCGTTTCACAATGAGGATATGTAATGTATGGATACTTTGGGAGTAGGATGGAATCGATGGCCTCATAAAGTAGTGAACTATGTATTATTGGGCAAAAAATGACCAAGGACCATGCATCAACAAGAATGCTCCTTTCACCCTCTTATAGAGTTACAAGATGATGTGACGGTTTCCGGTCACGTATTATTTTTTGGCTAAGTACCTCGTCAATTTGTCTGCTCTCAAGTGGCCAGTGACTCAGGGGCTGAAGTGGAATCCTCTAGTGTGGCGCAACCCAGCTGCTCCCTATAGGAGGTGATCTGGCTACCAGCAACGACGGGAACTGAACTGACTACTCCCTACTGGCAATGATCTGCTCATCTTTATAAGCGGTGGGAGTTGAGGGACCTGCGAGAACTAAATCAGAGAACATGTGGGTGTTTATCCGACGAGGACACTCCGATGGCTAAGTTACCATACAGTGGAGAGCTAAGAATGATATTAGAGAATGAGAGAGCTAGAGAGGTAGAGAGCAGGGGTTACCCATCCCTTTTTTTTTTTGCCTCTAGGGGGTGAGGTCTTTATATACTGGAGTCCTTGTGGGTTAGGTGGAGTAGTTCTTGGATTCCCTCTATGATGGGACCTGTTTTCGTGTTAGGTGGGGATAAAGCTACCAACTGGTAAGGTTGCTCATTTCCGCCTGACTCGGGGAGTGGGTGAGCTAATATAGCTGTTACAAGTCACAATCCCGTAAAAAGTGGGGTATGGTGGTGAGCTCCTCGGGGTTGTCAGGTTGCCAGATCGGTGCCTGTGTCAGGTTGCCAGGTCGGTGCTTGGGCCAGGCCGCCAGGTCGTGCCTGGGCCAAGCCGCCAGCTCATGCCAAGGCCAAGTTGCCAGCTCGTGCTAGGGCCAAGTTGCGCTAGGGCCAGACTACCAGTTCGTGCCAGGGCTAGGCTGCCAGCTCGTGTCAGGGCTAGATCGTGCCAGGGCCAGGTCGCGCCAAGGCCAGGCCACCAGGTTGCGCACACCATCAACTTAGCAAAGGCAATGTGTTACCAAAGTGGTCCCAGTGAGGGGAGGAACCCTTCCGTGGGCTGATTTCCCTGGCAAGAACAACGACGCCCTCCTTGCTAACTCTATCTACAAGCCTATCTATGCTAGAACTCGACATAATTGGAAAACGGAAAAAATCTAAGGGAGACTCACCGAAAATGAGGAATGAAGTGGGAAATGAAAAGAAAACCGAGCTGGAAGACTTTGACGTGACCTCGGGAGAGATCAATCGCAGAATTTGTGGTGAGGATAAGTCGCGGACCCTTCTATTTATAGCCGCTATGTCCGAGAACTAACGGTCGAGATTGAAGCAACCCTACGACTCCTAGGAAAACCGGCTGTGCGACCCCCGAGGGTAAATTTGGTTTAGCGCGCTTTTTGACATCTGCGGAGTTTATAATTCGTGTGACGTCCGCGCATAAACCAAATGCGACCTACGTTTTCCTGGTTGAGCTGGGTGGCCGAACAAGTCTGACCCGTGAGCCATCTGATAGCTGGTCGGTCCTTGGACCAAATCCACTTGGCTCGTTATGAACTCCCCGCATCAGGTCAGGACCCCTGGCCCGGGGAGTGGGGGGCAATTGATGTAGGGTGATTTGGCCCGACCTAATAATAGACGGACACGTGGACACAACCTAGTTGACAGAACGACAGCTCATCCCAACGTACCCAAGTGTGCGATGGACCGAGCTTGGATAACCGAACCACCTCGGGGCAGGTTCACCTCGGAAGCCAATTCACTTCGGGACAAGTTCGTTTCGGGGCACAATTGCATCAAGATCACCTCGGTTACCAGGCACCTCGACGTTCGTAACAAGTCGGACCCGGGGGCATTAGTATATAAAGACCCCACGAAGACTCCAGTATATAAAGACCCCATCCTTTTGGGGGCAAAGGTACGCGCAATAACTGCTTACTAGCTCTCTTGCTTTCTAAATTATATTCAACTTGCACATTACCGATTTAAAGCATCGGAGTGACCTCACTGGATAAGCACTCCCGGATTCTCGATCAACCGACTCCGTCGTCTACTGGAAGTAGAATCATCTCCGGCTAGGAACAGCCAAATTGCGTCGCATCACAACACAATGTGATATATGTCTAAATTCTGATGGTAGCTTCTTTTACTCCATTTGTATTCTTTTTTCTTCAGCAGCCGTTGTAAAAAGGAGTTCATCAAAACCGCTCCTTGGTCCTTTAATTAATAATTTATTTACTAAAAGACAAATCAAATCCACCACAAGGTCTCTCAGTTCAGCTTCTTAAATAAATCTTAATGACAACCTCTTACTAACAACAATATTAAGAATAGACCCAAATTATCGATCATTATCATCCAAACCACAAGGAAACAAATTAAAATGAGATGAGAATTGAAGCAGAGAGACTGGACTTTGACTCTTAAATTGGATAGTTAAAAGTCTTTACTCCTTTAGTCGGCGGGCCGGGTAAACCACCCTGGACCCCTGGCTCTGAGACTCTGACTGACTGGAAATTGAAAACAGGAAAAAAAAAATAAATAAAGGCCCCAAATAGAAATAGAAATAGCTTTTTAATTAATGGAAGGGATTGCCCAACCCCATATGGCCATACATCCATATTGTCTTTGTGTTGTAGAAAATTTGAAAAACAAATTAAATCAAACTTTGTTATTGTAGTTGTATTTGACTAGCTATTATTTTGTACAGCAGAACAGAACAAACAAATGTCTCTCCTCGTCTTCTCTTCTGTAATGGCTGTCCTTTGTTGGCCTGGCTAGACCGAACCAGAGTTCCCAACCTCAACATGTGAGTGTGACATTCACATGGTCCGACTTAAAATGAAGTACAATTAGCGTGTGGGAGAGGCGTGGACGATTCAAACTGTCGATGCCACCGTTGTCCTTCCTGTCTGTCCATCAGATCAAGAGGTACATCACATCTGGTCCCAACCAGTCCCCAACGATTAGATACCCGGAAGCTTGGAGATGCCGATATGCCGACTCCGACTCCGGCGCCGAGCCCAGGGTCCAGGGATGATGCAAAGCCCAAACCCCATCCACTTTCAAGGTAATTACAACGCTATCTCACAACAATTTCCTCTTCTACCCACATAAGGCTGTCAACATTCACCAATAGCTACTGACCAGTAATGCTACATGAGCATAAGCAATTAAGCATAGTCTCTCTCTCTTCCTATTCTCCTTCTCTTCCTTACTATATTGTCAAACCACACAAGGACTCGATTCAGGATTCTTGTCGAACCACAGACGCAACGGTTCTAGCCCAGAACCGGAGATGTTTCTTCATTTCGGCGGTGGCAGAAGCCCGTGGCAACCTCAGATTGAGGAGAGGTGAATCGGGTCTTTTTATTAACCACGCCTCGGATAGATACGGCCTTCTCACCCCTCTCTTCTCTTCTTTCTCCACTTCAATTTCCTCATCATCCTTGAATTTCTTTTTTTCAGCTGCTTCCATTCCGCATCTGTAATCCTCTCCTTCATCTTCGTGGTCGTTGTACTTTCCAAGCCTCTGTAGGCCGGGAATGACACTCATCATTCGTGGGGTCAAGTATTCCTTATCAAACGTGAAGCCCAGATCCATGAACCCCTTCACCTCTTCGTATTCCAGCTCCCACAAACTCTTGCAGCTCGTGGTCTTCTGCAATATTCTTCTGCTTCTGTCATTGTTGGAGTATGTAAGATGTTTCTGGCCTTTCTTCATACAAGGAGACGATGAACGAGAGCGGCTTTGGCTTACGTCGAAATCCGACTTTGTGGGTCTCTTGTTGTTCGTCTCTGTACAGACCTTGCGGTGATTTATATTATATATGGCAAGAGGAAACATGATGAGTGAAAGAATTTCGCTGACTAAGCTTAAAGCTAAAATTGTTGTAAATAAGAGGAACGGAAAGGAAAGGAGAGAATTGATTACCTGGAGAGGGATAAGGGGCGAATCTGATGAGATTTCTTCCTCCGAAAGAGGCGTGGAAGGGGGAGTTGATGAAATTGAAGGTGATTTCATTGGATAAGTTTCTGTAATGAGTTTGGAGAGTTGGCGCCGAAGTGACACGTATTCTGAGAAAAGAATGGTGTGATGAAACCAGAGAAGATCCATGACTTCTACGAGGTTTGGTAATTGATGGTTGTCGGCCATGGCGACGACACACACATACAGAAAGGAAGTAGTAGTAGTTCTTCGGTTTTCGGTCTGGAAAATCTTATATTTAAGATGGTGGATGACTGGATGTAGTAGTAGTAGTGTTAGTGACTTGTGAAAGAAGACTGGAAACGAATGAAAGAAAAATATAAAATGAGGATAGAAACGAGGGGTGGGTCCGGTGGGACAGGTAATCTTTGGGGGCCGGCTACACGGCCTACACTAGACTAGACTACAGACTAGGAATGGGTTGTTGACTGACCCAGACCCGTCCCTTCTTTTTTTCAGATCAGATGGTGATGGTCTACAAAATGGAGGGCAGTGATCCCCCTCTTAACCCTTAATCAACACCCGATTTAGCAGTTATAGTGTTGTATTATTTGAACGGAGTAGTTGAGTATCTTGTCTACATCTGCTCTTAATTAGGGATGGGGGAACTCCACTTTATAAAAGCAAAAAGGAGGGGAGGGAACGCCTGGTCTGTCCCCAATACGTGGCGTGGGAGGAATTGTGTCAGACTTGGTTTTCACCTTCCTGTGTGCGGAAAATGAGAGAAGAGGAGCGATCACCTCCTTTACTAGTATGGAGTATGCCCCCCCCCCCCCAGCTTTCTGTTTCTCTCTTATTTTGTATATAAGAAAGCCAAACACTGCCTAATAAATTGCAGTTTTGAAGCATACCAGTCGCCTAGTCTCAGGGTCTCAAATGGAACATGGCACAATTAAACACAGCTCTTGAGCCCTGTATTACATGAAATCACAGCGAAGCATCACTGTATCATATTTATAATGATCTGGACCAAGCATTTATAACTCATCATCATCATTTAAGCCTAGCTAGGGGTCGGCTACTTGAATTCTATTTCATCATTCCGTCCTGTTATTTGCTGTTAAATTGTGGATTTTTAAATCATTTCTCATTACTTAGGTGGCCTGCCCTTGACTCTTCTACTCCCCTCAGTGAAGGTATAATATAAGATGTTGTAAATAATAAATAGATCGAGGTTGTCTTGTAAATTAAGCCCCAGTGATTTTTTCTCTTTCTCTTGTAGTGCTGAGGGACTGAATTGTTTTGGTTTGGGAACTGTGGGTTTAGGTGGGGGGATAAGGGAGTAGAAAGTAGAAACCTATGTGAGAGTGGCATCGTCGATGCTCCCAACTTCGGAGATTTGGCTGCAAGAAGAATGTCACTCCTTTACTGTTTACTGTTTCAGTAATGCAGGTACGATTGTGCTGTGAACCTCTGTCTAAACAACCACCCAAGTCATATCAGGCTTCACGCCTTTCTTTCTTCAAAAATTGCTCTAAACATTTAATAAAAATTTTTACTATTTCCACATCAAAACAGGGGTATTAATTTATTTATTTGTTTTTGGGGCTGAGAGATTCAATCAACATGATTTTAGCCCATATTACTTCTACCTATTAATAATAATAATAATCATAAAGAACAGGATATACAAACAATCAGTTACGATGAAAGAGAGATCATAATTAATTAATTAGAGACAACTGCTGAAGAGATCTCTTGTTTTTCACCATAAACAGGGTAAAATATAGAAGAGTCAAAAGACAAAATTGGGTTTTTTTTTTAAAGGCAGAATAGATTGTCATTGGGTTGAATAGACGTTGTTGCGACAATGACCTCAAATTTGGTTCCCGCCGGGACTTAACCCCATCTACAAACGTAATAAAATGTCATTCTGGGTGAAGTAGCTATGTCGTCAGTAGATAAGTTTGAAAGACAAAAAGAATTCATGGCCACTTGATGATCCATTAATTACTGCACAAAAACAACTGGACACAAATAGGATACCCACAGATATACATTCCATCCTGGTTCAGTTCAATCAATTTCCTTCAAGAGAAATTTATGAAGATAATGAATGATAAGAACCCATTCTGTAGTCTGTAAGATGACAGCCATCTTCTGGCCCACTGGACCTGCGCTGAGGTGACGTCCACATTCTGCTCCAAAATCAGCGGGCTTGGAAGATCGGTTGTCCCAACTGGACAGCCCAATCCAAGGATCGCTTTATATACTTTGGAAATTGAAGACTACTTGTTATGTTCGTGTTGGAATTCCTTGTTGTGATCCGTTTCTTGACCCAATCCATTTGAAATCGAGAAAAACCGCAAAATTTTATAGTGGTTTGTGATGGAAATTATAGGGCCTTACGGCGGTTTGGACTTCAACTTAGGATCAGTTTGAAAGGAATACAAATATAAATTTGTAGAATACAAAACCTTGCATTTTATATTATTATTATGTATATATTTGTACTGTACATATTTGTATTTATTTCAATATGATCCTTAATGAAAATACAAAGAGTAATGTATTTAGAGTGCTTTATCTTGTATATACTGTCATTGGCTTTAATGAGAAGTCAAGTGACGTGGGTGTAATTTATTTTTGGTAAGAGTGATGTAGGTGTATTTGGGGTTTAGGGTATTGTGTGTGTGTGAGAGAGGGGGTATACATAGTTATAGTTATGTATTCTTCACCATTGTTCATTCTATAATGGATTTCTGCTCCTCCTTTGCTTGTGGATATAGCCTATAAGTTAAACCACATAAATCTATGTATTCTCTCTATTAACTTCTCTTTATCTCTATTTATTTTTTTTGGGTATTATTCAAATTTGTATTTCTAGGTTTTGCGCAACATATTGGTTGACAAATGAGCCTATAAGATTAATTTGCCAAGATATATTTATCATATACTTTTAGAGGGCACTGAGGCAAGGCCCTATGGCATATGCCTTGAAATAGGGTTGGGAAAACCCTTAAGGGCCGAAGGTTGGAGATAATGCAATGAGTCCCAACACGTTTAGGTTTTTTTTTTTTTGTTTTTGTTTTTTTTTAATTTTTAATTATTTTAACAAAGATAATAAGATAACAGATAATTCCTGTCTAATAGAACAAAAACATTTGGATGAGAGACATGTTAACCGGGACAAATGTCACACAGCCAAACCTAAACGTGTTGGGACTTATTGGATTCTCTCCAAGCTCCAACCTTCTACCGTTTAGGGTTCTCCCAACTCCAACCTTCGGCCACTGCAACCAAGTTCTATCCAACTTCAACCTTCAACCACAAAATTCCAACTCCAACCTTTAAAAGTTCTCTTTCTTCCAATAAAGCGAAGAAGATGAATCTTTAGAGAGGAATGATGCTAGGCCTCTCAAATTGGTCCAGAACCCTCTTTTCAATTGCAAACAGTGGATGAGGAAGAAAATGACTAGGAAAAGCTGTGGTATGAGAGAACTCGACAGTTGTTGAAGGTCGGTATCAGAGAGAGAACCCTAAACGGAAGAAGACCGGAGAAAGTCCAATGAGTTCCAACTCCCAACACGTTTAGTTTTTCTTTTTTTTTTTCTTTTTATTTTTAATTATTTTGACACAAATAATAAGATAACAGATAATTCCTGTCTAACGGAGCAAAAACGTTTGAATAAGAGACACATTAGATAGGACAGATGTCACATAGCTACTAGGTATTCACTCATTGTGCTTACCTAACGTGCCTACTACATCCAGACCCATATGCTGCATATATATAAATCCAACCATGTAGGGTCCTAATTAATAGGAAATTTCAACAGCCATAGTTCAAAAGCTTAGCTTCTATTTGTTTGTAATGTAATTTTATTTTCACTAGTACAAATGCATGGAAGTACAAAGGAAAGGAGTTTAAATTTACTTGGGCAACTTTGATTTAGACTTTATACACTGTGAACAAACAAAACAAAGTAAGATTGAAAGGAAAAAAAAAGGATTTGCATTCAACTCATTTGCACCACCATACAAATGAAATTGTATAGCAAACAAAGTCGTCCTTAAAAAAACCCATGAGCCTTCATTTCCTGAATGCGCATGAATTGGCGACCTCAGCGGGTCCCCGAAGCCACTACTGATGTGTTGGTTACATATAAGTGGGATTAACTATTAAGCAATTTCCTGTAGGAAGAACATCAGACCTTGACATCTACTGTAAGCTGAGGAGATTGCTCGGATATATGGAAATGGTATCAACTCAACGCTGGCCTTCTAAATATATTGTGGGTGACGCCTCGACGGTGGCAATTCTATTACCACTATCCCCGAGTTTGAATTGCCCAAACTTGTTTCCTCTTCAAGTTGTTCAGTGATGTCATCTCTGCCAGGGAATTGAATTGCTTCGGAAACTCTGGTTGTGGACTGTGGGGGATAAAGGGGAAGAAACCTGAACTTGGGCGGGGGTAGGGATAGCCTCCTCGTTGGTGCTTTCAGTTTTGGGCTGATCACAACTTGGATGAGATTGAGAATGTGACGATTGTTCTTTTCTCTTCTTCTTCCTCCCTCCAGCATGCCACTGCTTTATGAACTTTTCTGTTTGCTCTTGAAGCAATGCGCTCTTGAAATGTGAACCCATCTGCGTCCAACACAACCACAACCACCCAAGTCATATCCACTCCTCCTCTCATGCATTTCTGCATAGATATCTTGACCATTAATTTTTAAATAACGACCCATTACTTAACCAGAGTTGGCGATTTTATCTGGATACCAGACACTGAGAGAGCTCCATCGAATTTAGTAATTTGGGTCATACTTTTTGCTTTGTTCTTTGTTGATTGTTGTTTGTACATTGAATATATATACCCTTTCACCTTACCTGTGTTACGAGTGCATAGAGAGGGAGAGTAATGTAGCTGCAAAGGACTTGCACCGTCACCCTAGGAAGTAAGAAATATAAAGAAATTAACCAGATTTTAGAGGAAGTTTAATCATCAACTGCAGAAATGAGGAAAAGATCGCTGTCATCTATGCACAAAAAATTAAGGCTGCAACTTGGGCCGGGTTGGCCCGAACCTAGCCCGAAAAAGTTGGGTTGGGTTGATGTTTGAGTTAGGATTAAGGTTGAAATTCATGAATCTGATTTTACTTTGGGTTGGGTTAGGGTTGACCCCTTAACCAACCTGAACCCGAAACCCTAACCCGACTCTATAGTACATGTAATATATAAATATATGTTATATGTAATATATAATATACATTGATTTGTTTAGATGCACGATATTTGTATAGCCCCCACCATATAGTATCATGTATTTCTTTTAAGATAATCACTTCACTTAATCCTAATCAGAAAGACTAAAACTTTAATAATTTTATTTTATGTTTTTTTGAAAATTTTATTCTTCATCTCCTCTAAGTTGTTTGCTGCCCAAGAAAGATCTATCATAAGCCATAACTCATAATAAACTATAGTCATTTCTAACACCTGCTTTTCTGAATTTTGTACCAAAAGAACAAAAAAAAAAACTGTCAACAAACAAATACTAATAAAAATAGGATTAATATGTGTAGTGAAAGTTGAATTAAAATCTAAAATCAAAAAATTCTATGAGATTTTAAGGGATGGGAAGAAGGTTGGGTTGGGCCTAACCCGAAATTGAATTCGGATTGGGTTAGGGTTGAAGGAATTTAGTTAAGGTTATGATTAGGGTTTAGAACTTAGGATTGGTCTCAACCCAACCTAACCCGGCCCGACTTATAGCCCTACAAAAAATACCAATAAAAGAGATGACGAAACACTAATCGGCAATTAATTAATTATATAAAAGAGATTAATTAGAGCTAGCTGTGGATCCTTACGCTAACACAACCCTTGTGATGATGATCTCAATATTCTCATGGTAACAAGATTTCAGTCCATATTCTATCTGTAAATATGATACGAGAGACATCAGGTCATTGTATATATACTTGTACCGATAATTTTAACTAATTTTTTGACAAGGGGATCAGACCAGAAAACTTACCGTAACCCAAATGAAGAATGAAAGCTGAAACGCATTCTAAAAGGATTCAACAAGATAGAATCAGTCAATTTGGAGTGAAAAGATCGTTAAAGGATGTGAGAAGATTTCTTGTTTATTGGCGAGTCAAGAAGGGATTACCATAAATAGGGTGAAATGTAGAAGAGTCAAGACAAATCTTGGATCCTTGAACCAGAAAAGATTGTCGTTGGGTTCCACAATAAGAGCCCCTTTGATGACGGTGTTCTGGTCCTTTAGCTGAAGAGCCATTCTTGTGATAATGACTTCAAGTTTGGTTCCAAGAACTAATACTATCTACAGCCATGATCAAATAATGGTTTGCTGGGGTAAGTTTTAGATTACTATGATTTCGAAATGAAAAAGTGATGAGAAACAAAGTGGTCTTCTTTTTATTATTATTATTTTTATATAATTAATACTTACAATCAATGGGAGAAAGGAAACCCAAAGATACACGTTCCATCCTGCAGTTCAGTAAACTAACCGGGTTTGAGGAGGAAAGAAAAAACTGAACACTGAAACCAAAACTACAGGGTTTGAATGAAAGAAATAATGAATTAATTAATGGTGCTTACCATGCACGTCAACGAGTATGAAGACGATGACAAGGAACCACATGACGGGACTGTTGTGGCAAATTAAAAGAAATCTGATTAACAAGAGGACATACGGGAGAGGAAAATAAACATGCTAGATGCCTTAGCTTTTAATTAATTAATTAAAACTCCGTTTTAAAGAATGATTACTTTTTTTAAGCCACAAAGAAAGAATGACTACCTAAAGATCGAATTCTGAGCCAAAAAAATAATATTTTCTTAACGCTACGGTTAGATAAGTTTCAGCCTTTGTGTTAATTTTTTTAAGTCCCAAAAAGTACAAAGCCCCAATTTTAGGCTCTGTTTCTGGAGTTAAAAGTATTTTGATTGTAACAAATGCTTACCAATTACAACACTTTTTCACATTTTTGCCTCCATAGCACAAAGCTCAAAAGCAGCTTATCCTAGCATACTTTTTTAGTTTCAAAAGATTTAATTCTTAGAATGAACTTTAAGCCCAGAAAACTATTAATACTAACAATTTTCATAAATTCAAATGTAGAGGTGATTCTTAGAATCGCAGAATTTAACAGAATTAATTCTTTAAAAGCATTCCAAATGCAGCCTAAGTATATTGATTGTTTCCCGTTGTTAAATTAGGAAAGAAAATATGCTACGAGAAAGACATGACATACCACCTTATTGGTTATCACTGTTATTAACACCGGTTGATCGTTTACTAGTTTTTCCAGCGTCGTGTCTTTATGGTATCATGGTCGAACCCTTGAATTTAACAATCGTTTTGACGAGGTGTAGGGGTGTCAAATTCAGACCCAACCCACTCATTTACAACCTATTCAGACCTATTCATTTACTTGGTAGTTAAACATCCATTAGATCAATTTAAATGGATTGGATTGGACTGCCTTATAGGCACACGTATGAATGATAAGTTTAAATTGCCCATTTTTTTTTTCATTATTTGCCATTGCCCCTTAACCTCATTCATTAATGCATTAACTTATGATTAATTGTTGAAAATAATTATTAACTCAAACTACTAAAACCTAACATTAACTCAACTTGTAATCAATCGATGTACCTAATTAATTCAGTAGAGTAGGGGTGGTGACCAAAAAAAAAGAGTAGAGGTGGTGACAATTGAATTTGGCACATAAAATGGTCCAACCCATAACCAGTATGGACTGATCCAATCAGTTTTCCAGACAGCTAATGGGTCCAGTTTGCTACTAATAAGTTATAACACCTATATGAAATACAAGCATTCTTACCAATAAGTCATGTCTAGCCAAGTTGTTAAAAATAAGTTGATATTAACTTTTAATGCATTATCTAAAACTAAAGTTATATCAATTTGTGTTGAACCTAATTCATTTAATTTTATTTAAATGGGTTGGAACTCAAATCAAATTCACTCAATTATCGCCATTACATTTAGGTGGTTGCGGTGAAAACATTTTCTAATTAGGGAAAAGGAGGGCCAAACCAGATTTTCAATTACTTGACAATTAAATTTAATGACCCTAAATGTTTTTTTTTATTTATTTATAAACAACCTTAAATGGGTTTGGTAAATGTTGATGATAACTCTTAAGGCTCAATTTGAAAGGAATACAAATACAAATATGTACAGTATAAATACTTATAAAATAATATAAAATGTAAGATTTTGCACTCTACCTATTTGTATTTATACTCATGTTGTGTAGCACTGTGAAATTGCATGGAAAGAAAAACTTTCAAGCAGAATGTTAAGTTGCAAGATTTATTACCTGACTCCGACTACCAATTTGAAATCATCCTCCAAGGATCGCTTTATGTACCTATGAAAGTTGAAGGCCTTGTTGGTGGAGATATGAGCCTATCAGATTAATTTGCACAAGTTATATTTAATCGCAGAAGTAGAGACTTTACTTACTTTCTTTTTTTTTTTTTGAAACAGGAAATTTTACGATTACAAATTAAAGATATTAATCTTACTGCAATGAATCCATGGCGCAAGGTGAGATAGTCGACTTTTGCTACTGAATTGAAGAATTGCCGGAAGAAGCATTTCTGTTCCATTTTGTATACGTTTCCCGAAAAAGGCAAACGTAATTACTTAATCACAATATTTCCTTAGAAAAAACGAAAAACAAAAAGAAATAAAATTGAAAACCTATTTTGAAGAGAAAAGAAAATGGGCATGGTGAACTCACAGTCCAAAGCAGAACTGAAGTCCCTGTGAAAGATTTCATATGTCTTCTCCCAAATGTCGTTGCCCTTATAAATCTAAAACGTCTAGAATCTGAATTTCATTTAAACCAAAAAAAAAGAAATAAAGAAACAATATATAAACACTTTATATCTGGAAAGGGAACACCTGAAGGCCCAAACCCTTAAGTACTCGACCCCCAAGTGTACAACTAGCTAAGAGACTTTACGTTAGCTGGTACCTTCATTTTAGTTTAGGTAAAATACAAAAACCTTCCCTGAAGTTTCTGACAATCATAAAAACCTCCTCTCTAGACTCTAGTTTAATTTTAAGTTTTTAACAAATACCTCTTTTTAAATTTTTGAGAAATTTGACAAAAACCTCCATTCCGTCATTTTCTTAGACGTAAAACGTTAGACTGATGTATCAATTTCTTCTAAATACTCATTCTACCATTTTATAAATTATTTTAGATACAAAATTACTGAAATAACCCTGTTTTTTTACTTGACAAAAATCTCCTTTTAATGAACATCTTCTAATGTTTTTGTCGAATTAAAACATGGTTATTCAGTAATTTTGTATGTAAAATAATTTAAAAAAGGGTAAAATGGGTATTTGGAAGAAACTACTACATCAGTCTAACGTTTTCTGTCTGGAAAGGTGACGGAAGGGAGATTTTTGTTGAATTTCTCAAAAGTTCAGGGGAGGTATTTATTAAAATGAAACTATAGGGGAGGTTTTTATGATTGTCAGAAACTTCAGAAAAAAGGTTTTTGTATTTTACCCTTTTAATTTTTATAGCATTTTGTGTTTTTCACAAGCTAGTCCCCTCGTCTAAATGGATTTGTTACAATCAAATGTATTTGGTAGAGGTGGCAATCTTATACCCAACCCATTAGACCTGCCAAACCGATTCATTTATAATCTGTCCATTTTACTTAGTGGTCGGTTGAATCATCCATTGGGTCAACTTAAATGTGTTGGGTTGGGTTAAGTTGCGGGTAACCAATAAATTAACGGATAATGATACAAGACTATAAGTGTTAAGTTGTCTAGCTATTTTTTTAATTAATTCCTATCATCCCTTTATTAACTCATAATTATCGTGATTAATTTTTTTATAAAATTATGTGCATGTGATATGGTTTGATCCTAGAGCACTTGCATTAAACAAATGGTACCATTAAGTCGTATATAACCAAATTATTAAAAGTGAGTTGGTTTTAGTTTTTAAGACATAGGACTAAAATTATTGTTGATGGAGGGTGATTTGGCACGACCTATTAAGTAGAGGTCACGTGGATGTGATCTGCCCGAAGGATGACAACTCAGTGAAAAGAGCCCAGCCAGCAATAGTTAGAGCTCGGGTGTTCGGTTACCTCGGCACAAAACCACATCGGCGTAGAGTCACCTCAGCGTAAAGGCATCTCGGCACCTAATCCAGTTCGGGCTTAAGACTCGGAGTGACACGTCATCAACTCCAGACGCTGTCCAATGAACTCTGAACCTCACGAGATCACACCGCATAACGGAAGGCCTTATCTTCTCCCTGCCCGGATCGGGCGGAGACGATAGACCTCCTTAATTGGTATGTTATTCTCCGACTAAAGCGGAAACGGACCTCATCTACTTAGGCCGAAGATCTCGGGACCGTTTCATAAGATCCACGACAACTCAGCTATACAAGGGTTGTAACCCTTCCAAAGCCCATGTATGCGCGATTGTTTACATTCAAGCTCCTTAATATCCAAAGCTTTAATTCACAATCATAGCATATTACTAACTTAAGCATTGGAGCGACCTCATCGGGTCTTCCACTCCAGTCTCTCTAATCCCTATTTCACAGATTGATCCAGCTTGCCACGTGGCATTCAGATCATGCATCATCAATTTTATATAAGGTTAATGGATTGGGTAAACCCAACCCACTTAATTTTATTTAAATGAATTATTAACTGGTTAATGGGTTAAATGGATTGGATTGAAACTCAATCCAAATCCAAATTGCCCAATTGCCACCCCTAACAGTCATTCTCTCACCTTCACTTTGAAAGCACGTCAACCAACTATTGCAAAACCTACTCAATTCAAAATTTGATTCAAACTCTCAAATTCATCACCTCCACTACATGAGTCAACTCTAGTTGCCCATTTTCTACGGCCGAAACACCAAATACTAAAACCTTCACCGGACTTTGACAAAGACGAGAGACTTTCAAAGCTCAAAGATGTTCCAATGAGACTGCAAATGGATTTGAATCGGATATACCTCCATTCAAATTCAATTCCAATTGAATTATATATACTTGGGTTGGTTTTAGATATTGTATATCACAATTAAAGTGACCTAGGCCAGGATAAGTATATTAATTATCACATTGGGTTTGGGTTTCGGTACCTTGTTCGATGATTTATAATAAGAGAAAGAAATTGAAGAGGATGTCACTCTCACCCATAGAATTAGAATAGGATGGACAAAATGGAGGGGTGCACCTAGAATCTTATATGGAAAATTGGGTTTGTTTCTGACCTGTTCGTTATGACTCTGGATCTCCTACACTAGTTTCCTCAGCTCAACGTTCTCCTATACTTCCGTTCAGTTGTGACTGGTGTCTCTTTTACAGTGCCTATGTGATCCGGATTGTCCCCTTACATGCCTATAAACAGTTTGGATCAGGTAGGCACAATGTTGTAAGCATGAACACTTAAGAATTTTTTTTTTTACACCTGTCCCTTAAAATATCCCCAGACTACCTTTTAAAAAGATTAAAAACTACTTATAACAGTTGTCAGAATATTTTATCAAGTGTTCATTGAATGTACTTATGCCTACTAAATCCGGTCCCGTCTATAAATATTTGTTATCTGCCTTCAAGTTTGCAATCAAATTATGTAGACTGTAAGTCCACAATGTGGTTCTTCCACTTATACAGGGATCCTAGAAGAAAAAATATAAAGAGTGAATAAATTGATGTTTATTATTGTGGGCTGGGTTCAAAACCTGGAGCATTTTGTGGTTTGGGCTAACAGGGCCGGGCCATATTGCAGCCCTGCCAAGCCAAGCCGGATTCTTGGCCTATTAAGTACTAACCATCAAGTCTAAAGCAAAAAATATACAGTCAACGGAAAAACATGTCGCCAAAAGAGTAAACCGTAGAGCCAAAGGTAGTGGTTTTGGGCGGTGACTTGAATTTCCTTTTTCTGGAAAAAAGAACCTAATAACCATTCTGTTTTCTACTTTTCTAGCATTTCTTCCCTAGCTCATTTTTAATTTAAACCTGCAAGGCATCAAGGGCCGTGTTGAGTCGCCGGTTCTAGTCTAAGTTGAATTCAAATTCTATATTTGTTGACAGCATGCATGACCCAAGTCCGATCGGACCAGACCCAAACCGACTATATACTATATATTTCTCACAAACGGCTAAGTGGGAAAAATTAAAGAAAGATGGATTATTGTATTATGTATATATCACAGGATCTCCTTATTAAATTCCAATCTGATGGCTGAAAGCTAGTGGCAGAAAGAGATTGCATACAATACCATTAGCAACTTGGTACTCAGTTGTCTGGGTTTCTTTCTCCCATGCTTTCCAGTTCTTCATCTGGGCTAGATTGAGAAAGAGACAGAGTGAGTTGAGCGAACCGAAGAAGATAAATCATAGATCTAAGAAGAGAGTAACAGAGTGTTGGTAAAGGTTGGGCGGCCTCATTAATTACGACTAGCTACTCAGAAAGGACTCACAGCCTTTACAATATATACGACAGATCAGGCCCAAGTCGCCAACCACCACCGACGACAGGCGACATAGTAAACTAAAAATAAATGAAATGAAAACGAAACTTTTTAATGCATGGATAGAGCACTTAGCAGGATAGGTATATAGTTAGTAGTACTTGTGGTTGTGGAAAAGGGTAAAAGTAAAACATAAGATCAACATAAAATTCACCTTCGCCCTTCCCAGAGCCATTGTGACAAGACTGTATACAATCTGCATCACAGCCAAAACAAAGATGAATATATGAAGCTGATGGATCCCGTCTTGGCTTATCAGAGAAACCATTCCCTGCATTACAGCAATCATGCAAGAATGCTCGATCGTTATCTGATAGGAAAACCGATCACTAAACTAGCTAATTAATTATACATATATTTGCGTTTGTGATGTGTATATATGCATATATGCAATCGACCGGAGAGAAGTCTTCGATCATACCTTAGCAGAACAATGATCTAAGGTTTCACTGCTATCCTCCGCTAATCGTCTTTGGGATTGCCATAAACTATGTTCACCCAAAAATTGATTCCAGGAATGACTTTCACTATTCAAGTGCCCATTTATTCTTGTAGTAGTTTTCATGGTTTTATGGCATGGAAGCATGGTCTCTGCAACTCTGTTGGGTATGCAGATGGAAGAAATGGGTCTTTGGATTACTGTTAATAGAAGAGACATGAACCCCAATAGCATCAACTCTGCCACAGCCACCAATCCATCACAAGTCCATAATCCAGAAGTCGGAATCCCCCACAAAATTAAGTAGAATTTTGTTAGTTGCTTTTGATTAATACTTGTTACAGGAAAACTGATCGATAAGGAAATAATATATTTGGTCAATAAATAAATAAGATGGGTCATGGGCATGAACATGATGGATCCAATTAACCTGATTTAAGCTTCTCTACAGCTTCGTTCAGTGCCTTCTTTTGACGCCTCTTGAGCCACTGCAACGATATATGATTCCAGGTTAGATAAAGAAAGGGAAGGAATTCATTAATAAGAGATAATTAATTCTTGTTGTATTGTTGATCGATGTCGCTACTCCCTACGTTGGTAAGGAGATGAATGGAGTGCTCGAGGAAAATGGAGATGGAGATGAAGCAGAAGCAAACGGTGGCCAGAGCCCAGGTGGGTGTTTGTTGGAGAGAGCGTGAGCCTACTGCCGTTGCCGACGCCATCTCCTTCGCTGAATTTCCTCCTATGTGTTCTCGTTGTTCTCTCTGGACAAACAAGGCCAAGCAGCATCGAAGTTTTTTGCTTCTTCGCCTCAGACAGACCCGGACTGTTTTATTCAAAGAGCCAAATTAAAGGAAGTCTTCGCTGACCAGAGAGTAGGAGAAAGGATCAAAGGAGAAGAAAAACTTGTAATGAGTTTGGATATACTACCCACACTCTATAACCGAACACCGAATTAATTCATTTGGGGTTCGCATCCGCCCCCACGGATTTGACCCCAAAAACGTCCCACAAAACCGAAACGCGACGCGTGTCATGAAACACACGCACTAGGCGAGATGCGTGCGAAATCAATTTGACGCCGTTTCAGGCTCCCCCGTTAATTCCTATCTTGCCCAAAGTGTTTCTTCTCTCAGTCTTCTCCATTCACTTCGAACTGAAACCCTGAAACCATTGCCCTTTCGTAACCCACCCACCGGAAATTAACCCGGTCGAGTTCCGCCGGCTGAGAAGCACCATGTGGATTGAGAACTCTCTCTCTGCACCTGCTTCAAACATTTGGCATGCATGTGGAGTAGTCTGATGTCTGAACACTCTTGAAGTCTGAATAAAGGTTCAACTGGCATTTCCTTTGAAAGTATTTTTGGAATTGGTATTTCCCTAATGGGATCCGTCAAACTGTAAGATCTTGATCCTCTCTGCTTCTATAGAGAAGATCAAGATTCAGTTGCCGCAGACCCGCACCTGTTTAGCAAAGACATCTCTGAGTTAATGACGCTTCTCTGCCGGACTACTCCACATGCATGCCAAATGTTTGAAAACCGGACTACGACGGTGACGTTTCAGATACTAGTCAATAATCTGCCGACGGCTAAGCTCACCGTGGAATCGGTTGGGACCGTCAACAACCTCACTACGAAAATCAAGGCCGCCCTTCACTACGAAACCGAGAGACAGTGAAGAGATTGAAGGTGCGGGTGCTGGCTGTAACTGTCCTTACTTGCTTGAAGACGACTAATCTAACGTTTGTGTATCCCAAATAAATAATTAGCAGCAGCATCCCAAGTGGATTGACTGAAATATATAAAAGCATGAAATCACACTAGTGTGTACATGCAGTTTTCAGTCATCTCATAAACATCAAACATAGAAGTAGAGTTACGGAAGGTGGAGGGTTTCAGGTCTGAAATTGGAGAAAGAGAATGGATTACGGAAGGTCGAGGGATACTTACCTCCTGCCGGAACGATCATCGGCGGAACTCGAAGAGAGCAATCTCCGGCGAATTACGAAAGGTAGAGAGTTTCAGGTCTGAAATTGGAGAAAGAGGAGAAGGGGATGATGCTCTTTAACTCTTTTGGGCGAGAGGGAGCTAACGGGGCGAAACTAACGGCCGTCCTATGAACTCCGCACGAGTCTCTTTATTTCGCGTGTGAGCGGACGTGTGGCGCGCCCACAAGGCGTGGGATGTATTTGGGGTGCAAATCCGTGGGGGGCAGATGCGAGCCCATTCATTTGCTGCGAAATTTGTAAAAATCATAAAATTGAAAATTTATTAAAGACCTCACCAAGAGGGTGTCATCCATCATTTCCTCTGAGTTACACCTCTGCTAGCTATTCACGTACGAATGAATAATGTGAGAATCCAATTACAATACAGTGTCAATCTCCCTGCCCAAACAAACAAACGCATAGGGTTTTTCTTCTCTGCTGCTCCTTGGGTGTTAGTACCATCTTGCCTTGTTTCTACAACTCAATGAAAATTCATCAAAATGGGGAAAAACTAAAATGTGAGATCAAATTAATCTTCTCTCACATTCAACCATCTGCCACCTCACGAATTTTAATGATTTTTTTTTTGTTGGTTAAGACTTATGAGTGTGTTAAGTGCAGGAGATCTGGTGATCATTTTCAGCCCGGCCCATCCCCAGCCTGAAAATTGTGGGCTTGGACTGGCCCAAGCCCGCACCTATTTTCCCAATTCCTACACTTCCGTATCGTTCAATTTGTGGCAAGCAACAAGTGACACGTGTGTATTTCCATACAATACATATTGGCTATTCACGTACATGTGGTATTTTATCCAATGACCTTGCAGTTCCAGGGGTTTGATCTCACATCTTTGTTTTTGGAGGAATGTTGAATGGATCTTCTCAACTATCAAGTAAAAATGTATTATCTTCAAAATTAATTTAAACATCAGATTATTGTCAACCTTTTTCTTTTTGCACAGCAAATATTCGAAATGTACTATAGTTACATGACCTTCCCAATTAAGGACATTTATATTTGCATGATTTATTTATAATTAAATTTATTTCATGGCAGCAATCCTAACCAGATATAACAACAATAATAAAATAAAATAAAAAGAAAAAAAGAAAAACAAAGCATTGGTTAGTCTAGATACATGGTTCATACTAATAACATTTAGAGAATTCTGAAAAATTATTAATTAATGAAATATGGCCTATAAGAGAATTCTGATTCTTCGGTCTTTTTGAAAAAGCATCGCTGTGAATGTGATTGTAAACAATGTTTTCCTGTATCTTCTTCGGTCGTTCTTCTTGCACTCCTCCATCGAGCAGCATCTCCTGGCATTCGCTCGAAGCTTCCTGCAGTTACTCTTTTACCCCACCCCCATGTATGTTAATATGTCATACACATGAATCTTCAAAAGAGCCTCAGGGCCCAGCCTTTCTTTTTCTTTTTTATTGGTAACATACAAACTTTTTAAGCTGAATTTGATTGACGGTTGCTCACAAGAAGAGAACTTCAATTCTCTAGAATGTATTAGCACTATTGATTATGGGCATAAAACCATTTTTTTTTTTATGGTAAAAAAGCGCATTCTCACAAAGTTGTTACCCATCTGTTTATTTACTAGCTAGTGAAGCTCCCCACAATCAAAGGCACATGAAGGGCCTCACAGCTTATTTTGTTTATCTAATGTCAGAAGGAAATGATGTTATAATTAAGACATTTTAAGAGTGAATTTATAACACATAAAAATATTAAGAGAATAATTAGTTAAAATACTATTAAATAGTATTTACTAGGGCCAAAATTAAAATACAAGATTTAGGGGACAATAAATATAAAATTATTAATCAGGATGGGCAAACTAATTTCTCAAATCTGGCTTTTTATTATTATTATTATTATTATTAAACTAAAATTGTTAGATTTATCTATGAAAATTCCCAATGGGCAATGCCATTCTTTTAATTAATGCTGAACTGTTGGATTGAGGCTTTTTAATCAAGAGGCCAATAGAATACAATCAATTGCAAGGTTAGGATTGTATTAGAGTAGGAGTTTATTTGCTCAAAAAACCCTTGTATCAGAATATAGGAGCCATGATGACTCTCACAGTGCTGAGGCCTCAGATATTCAGACTCAATTCACTCGACCCACGATCTAGAGAGTGGAAGTTCCAATTCAACAGTAGTATAGTAAGGGCATATTTCCTTCTGAACCTGAAGTGACATTGTTATCACTAATATGATGCATGGGTAGATGTTAAGCACTGGATCCGTAATCCTTTGGCGTTTTACTTTTATGGGTCCAAACCCAAAGGGAATAATAAAACTTTGTGGAATGATTATTGCCTTGTTGGTTGGGCTTCCACAAAACTCCAAACCCCATGCCAATTTGTTTTGGCCTTGTTAACTCCATCTATAGCCTGTAGAATTGGTCTAGACTGTGACCGGCCAGACTAGTTTGGCACCAGAGTGAATACATGGACTGGACTAACTTGCTGATCACAGAGAAATGCATGCATGAAGTCACATTGATCTGCCCATCGACTGCCGGCAGGTGCAGCTTGAAAGCAGACCCAATGAATCGACAGCTGGTTTTCAAAGTTCAAATTAATGCACCAATTGAAGATTGCAGCCGAAACATTAATGCGTCGATCATGTGTGTCTCCGACATCAATTCTATTTCTTGGCCCATGAGGTTGGAAATTGCAGTCCGATTCCGACTCTAATAATTTCTTTTTTTTTTTTTTTTCTTAAATAGCCCTACCCGCCAGGACGGATTTCCATTGACTATTTAAACCAGCTGTCAATTGACTTGGCTCAGCTCGGGTCGGTCTACTAATAAAATTAAAAACATCATGCCCCAACCCAATATCCAGCCTGTGGAGTGTGGACACTCTTAACCGCTTGAGAATTGGACAATAATCTGACTTTTAGGTAATTGGGATCTGTATTTTAAGGCTTTAAGCAAAGCTGATTAGAATTTGAAGTGAAACGTTGTGAGAAGAGATTGACTACTGGAGGATTTTGTTTAGGAGAATACTAAATTAGATTGTACGGTTTGGGACCCGTGGTTTTATTTAGAAGAAATGAAAAATCGAGAAAAGCAGCTTATGGCATTTCCAATTAAAGGTGTTAATTTAAGTCTAGCTCAAGCTTTTTTTAGGGGGTTATTTATGTCTAGCACAAATTTTAAGTCTCACTTTAGTGAGAGTGGCTAATTTATTATGCTCTAGATAAATTTGTATCATTTTTTATTTTTTTATGATTTGTAATTATTTTTGTATTATTCCTATTTAAAAATACTTGTTTACCAACATATCTTTTGGTTTGTATTTATTTATGAATAAAGTTGATTAAGGGTAAATTTGGTATTTAAGAACGAATGCTAACAAAAGGAAAATATCTGTACCTTTTTTCAAAGCAATATGAAAGGTTTTTGTAAAGGTCATAACATATATAGGGGATGTTCATAGGATTGTTAGAAAACCCAAAGAGGTTTTTATAATTTTCTCTATTTTTAAATAGGATTTAAATGAAAATATAAAATGGGTTATAATTTTTATGATTTTTTATTCAATGTATTCAATTCTTCGTTGACTCAAACGGTTAAACTATTCGAACCATCACTCAACCCTATTTTCTAATTTTGGGTTTCCTAGAATCTATTATTTTGTCAAAAACCATTCCACCTAGGTGGTTGAACCATTGATCCTTTGGTCTAGTCATTGAGTCATGGGTTACAATATACAATGTATTGAAAATTTCTAGAAGATTACTTTTCATAATCTTTGCAATCCCCGCTATACAAAAAATAACTCATTTTGTGATATCAAATTTCAATTTTCAACTCATATTTTTATATTTATAAAAAATAAAACTAAAATAAAAATGTACAAATTGAACCTAAAATGATATAAACACACACAAAAATGTAATTATATTATATCGTATTATATATAAAGATGGAAGATGTGTCATAGTTTGATTTGTCCAACCTGGACATTTGAACCATTGACCCATGACCTAGAGGCAAAAACTATTCAGCCTCCAAGTTGATTTTTCAAAACAATGGTTTTATTTGTTAACTGAATTAAATAATATTTATTCTGAAATATAAATTACTTAGTTAGTTAGCATAAAAATTAGATTATTTAGTCTAATAATATATCATTGAATATATCCATTCCAATATAACTTTTTTTTATTGATAATTATAATTTAATATAAATATATTTAATGTATATAAAATTATAGTTAAATTTGGATATAGAATTATAAATATAGATAAAGTTATTGTATTTAGGTAATTTAATGTGATAATGAAGAAGAGAAAGAATTAATGGCATGAGCTATTGAAGGAGAGAATTAATGGTATAATTAATGAAAAAAGATAATTAAAGGAATTAATGAAAAGGAGGAGAGGGATTAATGATAAGTTAATAAGAGGTGATAAATGTCTTAAATCTAGTTCACCACTTATTTGGACCTTCCGGGAGTCAAATTTTGTTTTGACTTAATGGCATGTGACTTAATGAGAGGTGAATTAATGAATGGCATGTGAGACCTTTTGTTTTTTCCTTTAAGTGTGGGGTTGGCCATTGCTTAAGGAGAAAAAGAAACAGAAGGCCTCACTTGCAATTATTTGACAATTACATCCATAACCTATGTTCGTAATCGTAAATGGACTATCTGACAATTCTATTCTACGTTACGTTAATTAATTTTCATCATAATTAATTTTTTATTATACCCCAAGTGTATTACACATTAGGGATAACTGTAGGTAGGGTACACATTGTTGAAAGCTCTTTGATTGATTACTTTCCATCGTTTTTTTTTTTTTTTTTTGTCTTGGTAAACGGGTGATTTCTTAAATAATTTTCTCTTTTCAATTGATAGTATTGAAATAATTAATAGTTTTTTATGCTCACGTTGATTTTTTTATTTTGAACATAATTCCATTAATTGAACTATGTATCAACTTAAATTAATTCCATTCAAGATTTTGTTTGATATATAAAAATACATTGAAGTTTCTTTAATTTAAATGAAACATATTACATAATTGTTTTGTTTTCCATTTCCTTTTGCAGATACAAGTTGAACATTCACATGGTTCATACAAGTTATTGTGGAGGGATTGCTCTTATTGGAATACCTATGGATATGGCAAGCATGATCCTTTACTACACGTGGTAGTTTGTTAAGCCTTTGTTAATTTATTTGCCTCCTCATGCATATACAATTACAGGCACAAACTAAATATAGATGCATCAATTATGGTACCCGTTTACACTTTTTGCATACTTTTTATATATGCACATTTACATTATAATATATCAAGTGGAATCATTAATCATGTTTTAAGTCAGTTTTGTTTTCTTAATCTTATCAGTCCTGTTTAATTAGGATTAAAGAAATTGAAGTTTAGTTTTATTTTGGGTCAAAACTTCAATAATCAAACAAATTGGTGTTAACACAACCACTCAAGAATCACCCAAGTGACTACACCCAACTTGGTAAGTTCTATACCTAGTTTTGGTTAATCGTTCACTGGTTTTAACCATTCTATTAGTAATTTTCAAAAGATAAGATGATAGGGGTGATCATGGGCCGGGTTGGGCTTTGCCTTAATAACAATGGGCTTAGGCTAGGCCCAAGCCTAGCCCGACCCGCATTATGGGCCTAAAAATATAAGCCTAGCCCCAACCCAGCCCTACATGGGCTCGGGCTAGGCCAAGATTCTAGGCCTAATTATTGTATTTCAGTTTCAAAATTAAACAATTGTACTTTCTTTTTTCACTTATTGTCATGGAGAGTATGGTAACTTGTAAGAAACTTTAAACTTAATATCAAGATAAAAGCTACTAACATAAAAGAAATTAAATAATTATACCTTGTAATTTATAAGTTTCAATTGGTCATTAATATGCTCAAAATGATAATTTTAACAAACCAATTCTTCTATCAACAAAAAAACAACCTAGAACCTATAATATCTATAAAAAAATAACCATCTATTGTCATGTAACATCCACAAACAACATTAAACATCTCTATAAGGGGCTTCATCTTCCATTCAACTCCTACAAATAAAAAGTGAAATAAAAAAGATATTAACAAACTAAGAAAAAATAGTTCAAATTAATATAAATAAATAAGTAATCAAATATTGAAAATGGTTTCAATTTTGCTCAAAATTTGCAATTGCTCTAAACTTCAGATTTATCTTCATCACTAGAAGATCCATCTTTTGGTGTGTGTGTGTGTGTCTGAGAGAGAGAGAGAGAGAGAGAGAGAAAGAGATTGGACAGCACAGTGGTTTTGTGAAATTGGTGAGAGAGAGCCGAGAAGATTAGGATTTAATAATTTCTATATTTTATTAAATACTAGATTAGAAGTTGGTAAGATCTAAGACCATAGGATTAAAATCTTTAATATCCTACAAATCTCTATTTAATATATAAAACATCAATTATCAAATGTTTTTAAATAACCTATGTACATAAAGATATATAAATTATTTATAAATATGCGGATTGGGCTAAAAAATTAGGCCCAAGCTCGGTCCTAATATTTTAGCTGAAATGATGATAAAGGGTATTTTAAATGACAGGTGTCAAAATTTATGTTTGATCATCTTACCTGATCCAGACTGCTTTGTTGGTAGCATGTCGGCACTGGGAAAAGTAAAAAATGGAGGGTTGTCACTTGTCACAAGTGATATTGAGTAAAAGACAAAGTGATAATAGTTATTGAGTTGAGCCACTTCAGCTCTTACCACACGACCGGATTGAATATTCCCATTGGAAAGAAAGGCTTTTTCTTTTGAAAGGAAAAGTGAAAGCTGAGAGAGAGACATGCAGGGGACAACCATGACCCACCCCATGAACCAACTCGGAAGTCGGAACTCGTCCACCACCACAAAACCGGCTCTACCACGGAGAGAGAAATCTTAATAATCCCGGTCCAACCCGTGGGGTTAAACCAGATGAGTAGGAACTGTGGTACCAGACAGGGGAGTTCATTGTTGTGAAAGTAGTACTCCAGTTAAAACTTAAAAGCATTCTTTTTTTGGTATCTCAGTTGAATTGAGTTTGATATTATGAAGATTTTAAGCGGTTAAGACTAATTAAAAACTCGATTTTCTTCCTTCTTTTAAAAATTAAAATCCCCGAAAGCTGTAATAAAAAGGCAATGCTTGCTTGTGTTTTGCTTTGCATATGCATGCTCCAGGCTCCAGCTTATCTTTTACTGCAATAAACGCAATCAATGGCGATTGAAACCCCAACCCCATGTGCTTCTTCCTTCCTTTTTATATCACCTGGTCAATTCTCTCTCTAAACCGACTGAAACCGGATTCAGTCAAGTAGGAGATATTCCCAATGTAAGGTGGTAAATTCTGTTCGAACTGAAGCCGATCTCAAAGCGACTACCAAAACAGATAAAAACTTTAATAAATATAAGAAAATGAGGAACACACAGCAAAAGAACACGAATTATGCTTCGCGCTACTGGTCTCAATCACAACTCATCACACCGACTGCGTATCAGCCCCTGTATGATTAATGTGCGTTAAATATCAACCAAACAGCAACTTCAGTTTCCGTCCTTTACTGATCCTCCAGTCCCATCCCATCCGTCTGATTCCTCTCTTTCTTCCCTTCCATTCATTTATGATGAAAACACAGGCACTACTTTCAGCAAGTTCCATCTTCTTGGACTCTGTAAATAAAAGTTATTTATAGAAACACAGAAAAGTTTTGGGATCTGGGTTTCTGGGCTTTTGCTTATCTTTCGATTGTTTAATTGATTATGGATTTTTCTCTGTTACCCGTTTTGGGTTTTGCATTTCTTTTACTGGATTCCTGTTTTTGTTTTTCTTCTCCACTTCAAGACCAAGAGAGAGACAGGATCATCCAGTTGCCGGGACAGCCGAACAATGTTGGGTTCTCTCAGTACTCAGGATACGTCACAGTTAATCAACAGGCAGGCCGGGCCTTGTTTTACTGGTTAGTCGAGGCACCGGCGAATCGTCGGCCCGAGTCGAGACCACTAGTGTTGTGGCTCAATGGAGGGCCTGGGTGTTCATCGGTGGCCTATGGAGCCGCCGAAGAGATCGGACCTTTTCATATCCGTTCAGACGGAAAGACCCTTTTCCTCAACCCCTACGCTTGGAACAATTGTAAGTCAAATTTGAGACTGTCTCATCTTCTTTCGTTAAAACTTTCGGGGAGATCATTCCCGCCGCGTTTGATGCCTTTTCTAATCCAAGTTATTTTATCTTTAATTTTCTTTTACAGTGGCAAATCTGCTTTTCCTAGAATCTCCAGCAGGAGTTGGTTTCTCGTATTCGAATACTTCGTCTGACTTGTACACTGCCGGTGACCAGAGAACAGGTACCTTTATAAATATACATTTTACTTCGTGCTGCATATCTTTTCTGTTCTCTCTGTTTCTGTTTGGATTTGAACCTTTTTCTGTTATTGGCCTTTGCAAATTTTGGGATTTTGGAGGATAAATTAATTACTTTTTGGGCATCTCTAGATAATTTTGGGATTTCTGTTTGTCGAATCTGCAGCTGAAGATGCATATGCTTTCCTTGTCAATTGGATCGAAAGGTTTCCCCAGTATAAGCACCGAGACTTCTACATTGCTGGAGAAAGTTATGCAGGTCTGATAATTATTTCAAATCTTTTACCTCCTTTTAAATCGATTAATTAGTTAATGAATTCTTGTTTTGGTGTCCCTGAAACTCATCCCTTGAGTAGCAGAGTGAGCTGCTTTTGTTCTACGTGTTTCAGGTCACTATGTTCCTCAATTGTCTAAACTCGTTTACGAGAAAAACAAGGGAATTCAGAATCCTTTTATTAATTTCAAAGGTTTCTTGGTAAGCCAGTGAGAATTTTCCATGATATGTCTTAGGCTTTTGGTACTTAACTGCAGTTAAACATTTATGCGCTTGCTGGTTTCCTTTCTGCCTTTTCAGGTGGGAAATGCTGTTACTGATGATTACCACGATTATGTGGGCACTTTCGAGTATTGGTGGACCCATGGTTTGATTTCTGATGCTACTTATCGAAATCTAAGAGTTGCATGTGAGTTTGGATCATCACAGCATCCTTCTGTTGCATGCATCAAGGCTCTTGATGCTGCAGATAAAGAGGACGGAGATATTGATCCTTACAGCATATTTACACGTCCTTGCAATAACACAGCATCTCTCAGGCACAACTTAAGGGGCCATTATGTAAGCCCCCTCACGTACTTCTGTAATTTACTGGAAGGCTTCGTCTAAGCATTATCTGCATTTACTTCATGACCATTATGATATCTAAACCAAGAATGTCTTGCATTTAACTACACATTGTTGCTGTTTTCTGTGCCATTACTGTAACATGGGTTTCTTCATAACCGAAGTAATCCTGTGCCAACATCATCTCTCACTGGAATATCTTAATTCATGGTTCTCCTTGGACAGTTTATTTTCTGGCCACCATTTCTTAGTGTAGCCTGCAATTATCCGTACAGGACCTTTAAACTTACAGACAAGCACAAATTTTTTAAACCCTTTAATTTCTTGAGTGTAACTTGTGCAAGTCCCATCCCCTTGTGCCCCTGACTTCTACCTTTAGAGAAGCAAGGGTTGACATGCAATGCAAATTTTCTTTCGTCTCATCTTTCTTTATTTTGACAGACCTGACCTACATAGATAGTCTTCCTTTCAAATGATTCTGTTTAGTGATTTGCTGCTGATATGGCATGTCACCTTCCCTATAGCTTATAGGGAGAGAGTCGAGAGACTACTATCAATCTCCAAGAAAAAGTAGTATGCCTGTAGCTCACCCAAACCATGGTAACACTTTGCCACAAATATTCCCTGGTAGTGTAAGACTAGACACCAACAAACTGGTTTAGGCTTTGATCAGGAGGTTTAAACCAATTATTTTGTCAATAAATTTATCCCACTCAACTCCTCAGGTGGTGGTAAAGAAACAGAGTTTGAAGCAGTTATCCTGTCCATTTTTTACTTGGATATAGGTGGCCAAAGGTCATATTGATTGTCCTTTCCCTTTAAATTGCATGCCAATAATTAATATTTTTCCCTCTTGGGGGGATGATCATATATATATGTATATATATATATATATATATTTCACTATTGGAGTTAAAAATTCTTTATTTGGTTTCATCTGTTAGAAACTCCTTAGTGGTTTTGTGGTTACATTAACACTGTTTTGTTCAAACTCAGCCTTGGATGACCAGAGCATATGATCCCTGCACTGAAAGGTACTCTACAATGTACTTTAATCAACCAGAAGTGCAAAAATCACTCCATGCCAATGTAACTGGCATTTCCTATCCGTGGAAAACATGCAGGTACAGTCTCATTTTAGAAGTTGGCTGGACTTTTTTTTTTTTTTTTTGCAAAATAGTTTGTGATAAAACAGTTGATTGAGTCTTTGTTGCAGTGACATTGTTGGGGACTATTGGGCAGATTCTCCATTATCAATGCTTCCTATTTATCAAGAGCTTATTGCAGCTGGCCTCCGAATTTGGGTATTCAGGTGCATTTTTTAACCCCCTTTTTTCAATTACTTTTTAAATGATATCTTGTAACTGATAAGGTGTTATTTATTTTCCCATTACATCACCTGATTGCGTAACTTTTGTTTAAAAAAATTGCTTTATTTTTATAACTCTGAATATGAGTTAGCTATATTTGTGTAGATAGTGGCTTTTCTAAAACTGCTGGTCGATGTGCATGTGGAGCCTAGATTTTGTAGGCACACTTGGTGAGTACACTGAGTAAGCACATGATCAATGTGTGACACCAACCCTGCAAGTGTGCTTAAGTCATCACAAAGGTGGATTGGGTGGCACACTAGTGGGACAGGTTTGACACACTCTTGTTGTGTGCTTACTCAGTGTGCTCAGTGCTCACTGAGTGTGCTTACCAGATCTGGACTGGCACTTGTGAAATAAGCAGCATGGTATGTTTAAATATTATGTTTTCATGAATCATATATGATTCTGATAAACAGAAGAGGTGTGATTTGATACTTACCTTACCAAGTTCAATGGTTTATAGGTACAAATACCAATAATCTGAAAAGTCAAGCTGTTTATATATGTGTAGACATGAATACTGGAATAGACATTGTTTCTCATATCAACATTGTTAAAACATCATGCATTGCATGGTCCACTTTTGAACTTCAAAAAAAAATGTAACTTGATATCAATCGGATATTTTTTTTTAATTGGAAAGAAAAAGATGGTAGTTCTAACAATTCACGGTCTCCTTGATACTTTGATTATGCTTGATAAATATTGATAGCTCACACTTGATCCATGTGACAATGTCATTCTCATATGCCAGAAGTTCACACACCTTAACCTTGGCATAACTTTTAGTAATAAACCTTGGCTTCTTTCCTTTATTTTGTTTCAAATTATGCAGGTATACTGTTTGTGGTTTATACAAATCATACTTAAATCTATTGTAGGGCCCAAATTGTCTCCCATCATCTGAATAGGTAAAATTAGTTCATCTCCAGTGGTTCAAAGTTCAACCTTTGGAGAATGATCACGCATCACCTTTTTTTCCCACAAGGTGCCACCTTCCCTAAAAGGGGTGATGACTGTATTAACTCAGGATAGTAATCTTACTGAAGAATGGCAAACTTCGTTTTCCCAGAAGTGGTTAGCCACACAGTCAAATTTTTGGATAAAACTCCAATATGTTCAATACACATCATCTCTCTCTCTCTCTTTCATTTCTGTCATCTCTGAAAATTTCACCAGCATGCAGGAAGGGGAGGAAAAATTCATTCTGCACATTTTACCAGTTCAATGCAGAAACCCCATCATAAATAAATGAGCATATTAACACACTCCCAAACATGTGGTAACCGGTAAAAGATTTAAAGGTTTTGGGTGGATGTGTGGACCACAATCTCCTTGGTTACTGTACCTTTCTTATCCTGTTTAATTTTGAGGGTGTTGGCTAATATGTATCATTTTGTTTCATAAAACAAAAACAACTGCCACATCAGAAAAGACAATTGTTCTTTTTCTTTGTGCAAAAATACCATGTATGCTGTTGGAGAAGAGTAAGTTTTCCATCTAACTCATCTGAATTTTATTGGTGATGTTGATAATTGAGACTGGTTGATGTTGAGACTGGTTGATAATTTTATTGGTGAGTAAGAACTTTTAGCATGAACTGTGTTACACTAATTGATGCTCGGAAAACTATATCAAATGATGTTAATTTTCTTAATATGCAGAAAAGATTATTTGTAAGGAATTAGCAAATTCTATTACATTATTTCATTGCATCTTCCTTTCTTTTAGTTATTTACCATTACAATGTAGAGATGGAAAAGACAAATATAATGACATCCAGGTTGGTTGGTTGTTCACCCATCTATGTGGAGAGGTTCATGTATCATGAGGGTGCCTATAGTGTACAAGTGACTTCTTGGTGAGTGCAAAACAATAGGGTTCTTGTCCATTTGGAACTATAGCAACTGGCATTGATAAATGCATTGCTTTAAGCACGAACTTCACTGGAGAGAAGGTAAACTGTGATACACATTATTTTGTATTTGACATAGGTCCAAACAATCTTCTCCCAAGAGCCACAAGACCCACATCCTGTTAGATATGCATGTCTACTCCAACCAAATATAGAGCAGATATACAGGTTTAGCACATTCAGCAGTGCATACATTAGAGTTAAATCAGACATTTAAGGTTGGGTTTACCTTACTAATGTGACAATCGATTTTTCGGAAGTTCTAATGCACAAAGATTTTCGGGAGGGGGTAAATAAAATTCTAAACCAAATCATCCACCTTGTGCTTTGATTTATGAGAAGAATTGTTGATTGTATTTTATGTTCCAGATTTAGGCTCAGAATGTCTTTAAATGCAACTCCATGCTTCCCCTCAAGGGACCAACAACCTTAAATTGAAGTGGATGGATGAGGATTGCTTGAAACTTGTAGAAAACAAGCCCCAACTCAAATGGGAAATTTTCAACTTCATTCCTGAAAAAAGAATCAGTATAATCTGGTCTAATCACTATAATATTGGTTTTGGCTCCACGGCTCAAACTTCCCTGCAACACATGAATTCAATTTCTTAGAGAATTTCACTCAATTACTTGACAGTTTCAGGATTCAATTCCTTTTTTTTTTTTCAAGATTTCCTCTTACCTGCCATTTTTTGATGGATTGAGTGACGTTTTGTTGATGGGCATTATTTTTAGTACTGTTTTCACATTATAATACTTTTACAGGTACTGAATCCATATTTGGTAAATTTTGTTTTTAGCAACATTTTAAGACTAATTTTGATGACATTGAGTCTCATTCATGTTGTGGACAGTATGGTGCAAGATTTTCCCCATTATTCACTTTGTTTTGGCATGAAGCCCAAATGACAAAACCCTAAAAAAACAATGTAGAAACATGGAATTCTTATAGTTGGCTAGTATATCAGGAGAGATTCTCAGCTGCCTTATTTCTTGGATTTCTTATGCTTCCTGTATCTGATTGTGGCTCGTGATTATACACATCCTGCAGTGGAGACACCGATGCAGTGGTGCCTGTGACTGCAACTAGATACTCTATTGATGCTCTAAAGCTACCAACAGTTATCAATTGGTATCCCTGGTATGACAATGGAAAGGTTAGTCTTGTAATCTGCAATCTCAGGATCTCCATTTTTATATGGGATGCTACATTACACCCATCTTACAGCCCCTTCATTTTTTTGTCATGGTATTTATATATCTGTCCTGTGTGATGTAGGTTGGTGGGTGGAGCCAAGTGTACAAAGGCCTGACCTTTGTGACAGTAACAGGTGCTGGGCATGAGGTTCCACTTCATCGTCCTCGAGAAGCTTTTATATTATTTAAATCTTTCTTAGAGAATAAGCCAATGCCTAGCTGACGCATTCAATCTGATTGGTATGTGTTCCCCCAACAATAAGGAAGATTGATTTATAGAAGAGTTAACGAGTGGGGGCTCCAGAAGAAAGAAATAAAAGGATATGAAGGACCTGCACACCCAGTTCATGCATGGTGATAGCATTACGTTCATGCAAGGATTCTAATCTCCTTTAATCACATGGTTTCCACTATCTTTGTAGTTTAATGATTCTATACATATGTAAAATTTTCAGCCAATATAGTCCACTGTGAACAAATTTTGAACTGCTCAAGGCTTTGCCATGATTAGAAATTATTAGAAGGCACAACCTTGAGAAGCATTGGAGGTTAGTTAATGTCATACTACATATTAATGAAATTGATTCTTTACAAGGCCTGTGCTTCATTGAAATGCATATTGCTTAATTTCATTTTGATGTTGAATATTTATACAAGAAAGCATCTCCGTGAGATGAAAGTGCAGAACCACCAACTCAAGGATCCCCATGACTATGGAAAAAAATAAAAAATCAGAGCTCCCCACCTTCCCCCCAAACCCCATTTGTTCAATTGTGCCGAGTGCTGCGGACCTTAAAGGGTTTGATGAAAAATAAGAGAGAAACAGACCTTAAATCCTTTAGAACTCCCCCTCAACTTTCTGTTTCTTTCTTATTTTCAGGTTCCTGAAAAATCATCCGAAAACAAAATGCACCAAAAATCCCTAAACCGAGAAGGATGATGTAGGAAAGAAAGTAACGCAATTGTAAATGTTTTATTCCTTATCCCATCACCCCATGATTCTCATCCATAATGTTATAAACTCTGTATCTTGTAAACCGAGACGTTGATTGAGAAATTGCTAGCATCCATTGGTGCCTTGTGTGGCAATCACGTCACGACCAAACAAAGGGTCGAATAGCCTATACTTCAGTACTTCGCCCTCCAGAAAATAAGAATTAGGAATAATATTGCTTTGTGATGAATTATCTATTAAAACAATAACAAAAGCCAATTTAGCAAAACGGGCATTTGGTCTAGTGGTATGATTCTCGCTTAGGGTGCGAGAGGTCCCGAGTTCAATTCTCGGAATGCCCCAAGTTATGTTTTTTTCTCTTTTCAATTTATTCTGCCCACAGTACCCTAAATACCATGGTTTTCAAAACCAGACCGAAAAACCGGGAACCGGTTAGGTGACCAGTTTGGATTTGCCCAAAACCGTTGATTTTGGTCAGCAAACTGCTGACCCGTGCGGTTAATGGTTCAAACCGTTCAAACGGTTTTGACCATTTTTTTGTTTTTATTAATATTTTTGTCAGAATGGGTCGATCGTTTGGGTCTGAGAACCGGACCCCTGACCGGTTCGGTCTCCAATGGTACCCAACTTCCCCAATCCCATAGGGTCGAGGATGGGGATTGAGGTCCCCGGTTCGGTCTATGTATATATATATATATATATATATATATATATATATATATATATATACCAAAACATATTTAAAAAAATATTTATAATTAAATTTTTTTATTTATTTTAAGTAAATTTATTTTTCAAATAAGTATTGTTATCTAAAAAAATTCGGGGATCGGGGATGGAGGACAAATTTTACCCCCAACGAGGATCGGGGACGAGGACGGAGGTTAATTTCATAAACAGAGTTGGGGACGGGGAATATGATCCTCGCCCCGTTGCCATTCCTAGATTTATCAACGAAAGTAAAATAAACAATACTTATAACTAAGGAAAGAATGCAATGTTGTTTAAAATAATCACTTGGTTAGTTTTTTTTAATACATTTTGGTATTTTTTAATAATAAAATCCTATTAATTGTACTTTTTAATTATTTTTAATAAATACCCTTATTAACATAAAATACTGTTAACTTTCAATATTTTTTTAATTACTTTCAATATTTAAATTACGTTTAGGTTTTTCAGAATTTTTCAGATTTTTAATTAATTGTTGGTATTTTTTCATTATTATTTAGTAATTTTTGCATATGAGTAATTTTTGCAATAAAATATTGTTAATAAAACGGGTTCTATATTTTAAACATATATTAGTGGGAATCCCATGGGGTGGGGATTGGGATCCTCGCGGGGCGGGGAGTGCTCTCCCCGTCCTGGCCTCATCCCTGCTAACGGGGATGAAAATTTCCCCATCCTCGTCCCTGGAGGGGGAAAGTCATCCCCATCCTCACCCGATTCATACCGGATCCCCACAGGGATTGGAAAAATGGAGAAAATTGCGATCCCTAGCAATGAGTTCAAAGCCATTGCAAAACTGTGATAAGTTCACGTTCACTATAGGTCGAAGATGAGCAAAGAAACATATGATTCACCAATGTCGTGTGTGATAGAATGCCTAGTAAGATTAAAAAGACACATGAGATTAGTATTGATGTCATTCGTGCCACGTCAGTCTAGGAGACTCGCAAAAGAAAATAGCATATGTATATTATGAAAATCATTAGAATAAAGGAAACATTGTCATTGAAATATCTCATAAGACACATGGAGAAACACTAACGGTATTCCTTGATAACTGACACTGAATTAAATATTCCCTTTCCTAGTGGGAGTCAAACCCTTTTTAGCTCTTTGCTTTCGGGACCTTGAGATCTCTCCCTATAAATAAAGGTCTAATTCATAATGAGGACATCATTCTATCAATTGGAGTCTTTAGCCTTCCTTCATCCTTCAAGGAGATCGTGTACATAACCTTACCACCACACTCACACTAATAGATGGTCTCAAATATCTATTTTTGAGAGTTTAAAATATTCAAGTGTTGCAATTGAAAGTTCAAGATATCTATTTGTGACTACCGGAAAGTACATGTACCTATATGTAATTTACCATTTATTTTACATATATAGTTTATAATAATACACACACGGGTTAAAAGGGAAGAAGCGATAAATAAAAGAGGATGGATGATGGAAAAGGCAATATCTATGATGCCAGAAAAGGAATAATACCGGAAGAGCTCAATAAACAATTCAGTGGATCCGCCTGCAAGGCTGCAACATTAAACCACGAGCTTGAACAAAGCTATCAACTTTGAAGAAATTAAAAGAGGTTAGATTAATTTGAGATAAGAAAAAAAAATCTCCTCCTTTATACTTCCCCACCAAGAAAATAACATATCTCTCTAGTCTCTACCGAATCAGAAGCCCCAGAAGCAACTTGCTTTTGTTTCACACCGAGTACCCACCATTCTCACTTCTTTTACGGGTTTCCAGGGTTGTTAACCTAACAGATGCAAATCCATTCTATTGGGGAAAAAAATATTAAAGGTCCACATATTCTAATTCTAATTCTTCATGATGTACCAATTCAACCACTCATTCTAATTCTTACACATACGTCCTACTCCAAACTTCATTTATGAACGACGCCGCTGATTTGATACCTAGTGTAGTTGTCCCGAGTCTCAACTATGCTTCAATTTCATCCACTGACCAACTCGGGTTTAAATTCTTATCCAAAACCCCCATCTGCATCTGGAACTCCAACTGAATCCCACCCTTTTAAGCCTTCTGTGGTCTAGACCAGTTATAACTCAAGGATCTTTAAGCCCGTATCCACTTAAAGCTAAACGTTAAAACAGTTGCTTTTCCTGTATCTAACCCAATGTTGAACTGGGTTACAAATTGGAATTCCCCATCGATCATGGTTTTTCTGGTTAATCCATTTAACTCGATCGTGAAAACCATCATATTAACCGAAACTCAGAAAGGCCATCAGTTCCTGGTTTTTACGGTCCAACCATCAGGTCCGGTACTCCGATCTGAGTCTTATTACAACACTGATCTAACCTACCCAAACAATAAAAGTAGCTAGAGAGCAAATTTGTGACTACTGCCAAACGTAACCCAAAGTCCCGAACAATGATGAGAAGGGCCATTTGGTAATTGCATCTTTCTTGTTAGTCCATTCTGTCATCTCCTACGTTGCAAATTGCAATTTATGAAATTACTGATGATTCCCACTTCTCGGCATATAAAATTAAATGTATGTGGATGAATGAAAGAAGGGAAAGCAGCAGTCGGCCAGTCGCGACTGTCGACTAAAGAAAGGTTCCATACAATTTAGAATAATTGAGCGAGGTCTTCAATAAGGAAAAGAAGCAGCAGGCCAGCAGCAAGCACTGCCCTTCATTCAGAGAGAGAGAGAGAGAGAGAGAGAGCCGGAGAACTTTAGCCTTTAAGATGAAAAGGATAGATAGGCGATCGAAGAAGAGAATATAAGTACTTGTTGTTAGTGTAAGGAGGAAGACATAACTCAAAAAAAAGAGGGAAGAGATGTATCGGTTCAGTAATACAGTGATCGGTTTCTTGAACCTGTTCACGCTTTTGGCTTCCATACCCATCATAGGTGGAGGGCTGTGGATGGCAAGAAATAGCACCAGCTGCGAAGGGTTCTTACAGACGCCGCTTCTGGTTATCGGGTTTGTAGTCCTCATCGTCTCTCTGACCGGCTTTATAGGGGCTTGCTTCAACGTGGCTTGGGCTCTGTGGGTGTACCTGGTGGTGATGCTGGTTCTCATCGCCACCTTACTCTCCTTCACCATCTTCGGTTTCGTCGTCACCAGCCAGGGTGGAGGGGTGCAGGTGCCCGGTCGGGTTTACAAAGAATATAGGCTCCAGGACTACTCACCCTGGTTGAGAAACCGAGTTAAGGATCTTCATTATTGGACCACCATCAGGACTTGTATCTTGGGTTCCAAGACCTGCTCCAAGCTCGCCTTTTGGACGCCTCTTGATTATCTAGAGAGGGACCTCTCTCCCATACAGGTTCATCGATTCTCTCCTCCTTCTATCTTCTCTTCTCCTGCTGTACGTTTTCTGCTTCACCTAGCTATTTCTTTCTTTTTTCTTTTTCCTCTTTTTTGCTTTTTTTTTGTTGACAATTTATTAGTCGCAAAAAATCCCAGTTGAGCTGAGAATTAATCAAGTAAAGGGGTTCCCTTTTTTATTCTTTTCTTGAATTAATACTTCCTCTCTAGTCTCTAAGAGAGAAAAAAAAAAAAAAGATAGTAAAGTTACCTAGAATCTTTTTGCTTGTTCTTCAATTGCAAATAACTCTAAGGAATAAGGAAGATGATTTAAATACTCCCATTGTTTAGTTTTTTTTTACATGAATGAACTGTGCCCAACTACTACTGCCCAATAAGCAGAGATTCACCAAAATTAAGCAGGTTTTATTTGTGATTTTGGATTCAGTCTGGCTGCTGCAAGCCCCCGACGTCATGCAACTATGGCACAGCTACCATGTTGGCTCAAGACCCAGACTGCTATCGATGGAATAATGTGGCGACTTTGCTCTGCTATGAATGCGACTCATGCAAGGCTGGGGTTATGGAAGAAGTGAGGAGAGACTGGCATAAACTGTCGGTTCTTAATGTCGTAATGCTTGTCTTGCTCATCTGTATCTATTCCATCGGATGCTGCGCGTTCCGCAACAGCAGAAGATCCGAAACTGACTATCCCTACGGAGAGAATCGGATGAGCAAAGTCCGACCAAGATGGGACTTTTACTGGTAAGTGGACTGCCGTGCGTGCCACCTAATTCTAATTCCTTCTCTCAGCCATCGCCTTAATTACTTGAAACACAAAGTTGAAACATCTTTTTTCAGCTCTGCATTAATTCTATGTTGTTTCGATCTTTTTAGTGCCGAGACTGAGAGATGCCTCTGGTTTATTCTTTTTTTCAGGTGGAGATGGTTGCGTGACAGAAGAGAGCAGCTTTATTAGGTCTAGTTCTCTGTGTCTTTCACTTCTGCATCCTTGCTGCTTCTAGTCTTGATAGTCTAGATGTTGGGCCATCTTTTTTAACTCTTTAGTTTTTTGTTTTGAAGAGATTTTTTTTTTCTCTCTCTTTTGTAAATAAAGGGTTTAATTAACTTTATCTCTTCTTTTTCCTAGGCAATTAGCTTTATTTCAAGATTCTTTAACTTGCTTTATCTTTATCTACCTTTATGAAATTGGTGGATGCTTTAAAACAAAGCAGAGAATGTACCAGTACTACAGTGTGGATTGCCACAATCCACGCTTCCCACTTGGTTAGAAAAAGTTTCCTTATATATTCTTAGCCGTTAAGGATATACATAAATTATTTTGATTATTCAAATTCTCACATATTATCAGCTTAGAGCACGCCAAGTCGCAATTAATATATATATATATATATATATATATATATATATATATATAGAAGGTTCTTATTGAGGTATAACATGATCACTTGAATTTTAGAACTTAGAGCGATAGCTCACTTTTTTTCTTTTATTTTTTTCACGGGTTATGCTTTGAAATATAATTTGTACATGAAATAACTTATTGCACATGCATGATTCATCCAATTTGGAATTATGATGTTGAAATAAGTGGAAAGCAAAACTAAATAAAACACATTCAGGGACCTGACTCGAATATTGTTCGATCCTCATCGCCCCTATTATATGTTGTCAATTGATTCGAGCTTGGGTCCTATATATATAATATAATATATATATTTATATTTATATATAGATAGATTGAGAGAGAGAGAGAGAGATTTTAAAGGAAGAACCTTCAACGGTCTGACATGGGTCTCGGATCCTTCGCCCAGATTAAGGATGAATAATAATAAGACCAAAATATATTTCATTTGCAAGCAGCAAGCGGTAGGTGTCCCGTGTCCTTGTCATGAATGCATGTTGGTCTGATCACACTGTGCTTATTTTCATCTGCTGCATTCAGATCATTGGACTCTAATTAGGACTCAGATACATATTGTATATTATTAGTAAACTAATGTATATATGTATATATAGATAACATCGAAACCAACTTAACTATTACATTCATATTAATTTTTATGTAGATATAAAAAGCACCGAATCCGTTTTTTGAATATCCCAGTGGTATAATGAAATAACTTTCAACCATAGATATATAACAAATTTACGATACCGTGCTTGAGAGATTCTTGACTACGTGATAAGATGGTTGTCTTCCACCAGGCACCAGCTGATATTTTCTCCTAATACTCCTTCAACATAAAAAACCCAGATGAACTCTTGTATCATTCATGCAAGCGTGGGTCAATCTGAAATATGGGCTGCCAGAAAAGAAAAGCCCATGAGATTGCAGCGCAGAAGGGATACAGAATAGTTTGGACTTTTGACTTTGGATGCATGGAAAGTGATTCCAAGATCGCAGTTGACAACCTAGAGATGATTGCTACCCCAACTTCCCCAGATGTCAAAAGTTCTAGTTAAAGATTGCCATATCACCATGGAGACAGCCAGATAACTCATCAAATTCATGTTCGAAATAGCCACACGTGGAGAAAGAGGAACCAAACAGCTAGCTGACTGGATTTCTAGTCTGGGGCATCAATGAGACTTCTGCATATCTTCAGACTTCCCGTGGGAGCTGTCCTATGTTACCTAGATGGACTTTTGAGCAGTTATTTTCGATTCTCTACTGTCAGGTTCAATCGGGTTAGTGTCAGGATTGACTGGATTTGACTTTGGGTTGAGTTAAGGTTAAGACGTTGGACAGCCCAACCCAACTCGAATTTATATATATATATATGCACGCATTTGTATTAATAATTTTAAGTCTCAAAACAAAATGTTTCATGTTTTACAAGTACAGTATTCCTAAAATCCATATGACTTGGTAGGGGTTCGTGTCAGGCGGGATGGACCGGTTTTAAACTCAACTTATGTTTAACCTTAAAATTTGGGCATAAAGGCATGAATATGAACCAAACCCAAGGTAAATTTGGGCTTAGTCTACAGTGAATACACAAGGTTAGGTTGAGGTTGGATTTGAATTGATCAATCAGTCCATACTAAAATTTGATATAAAGATATTATATATATATATATATATATATATATGTATTTTATATATATTGTATGCATATAATTATACATATATGGAATGATAATTGATGTATACGATAAAACCTGGCTGGAGTTGGGATAAAGTGCGTCATCTGTTGTTGTTGTTTCGATTCAAACCCGGTTTGAGAAAAAAAAAATGGATTGGATTAGGATTAGATTGGAAGATCAATAACTAGGGTTAAGTTAGTATTTACATTTTTCTAAAAAAAGGGTTTTTATTGATTCTGATTCACAAAATAGTATATATATTCTCTCAAGAGTTTTACGGCTGTGGGTTGAGTAGTTATTATTATCCCTGTTGTCTGTTGAGAATAATAGATGGATTAAAATAATTAAGTATTTTATTTTATATTATATATTATCTTCCTCATATATAAACTAGTGTGATTAGACAATGATGATTGAGGGAGAGGTTAGACGTCAATCGTCATATACCTGGAAGGCTGGAATTCAGGTAAAACCTCCCTCATGCACTTTAAAGTCCTCGACGACAAAGAAATGGTGATCAGATTCGTACGTGGCGCTTAAACTGGAATATACAACTTCCACGTACGTAATGGTGTCGTCTTTTGAAAGAAGTTTCTAGTTATCATAGACCCTTCCTTCTTCATCCGTTCACCGTCCCCTCCTGACGAAGAAAATTTCGATTTCTTTGGAAGAAAACTAGAAACGATGTCTGCATAAAATTAACACCAGTAGTTACAGTTTCAGAGCCCCAAATTAAAACTCAAATTTAGTTAATCGCACGTAACTGATATCAGGGGCTGATGCTTTATAGTTGAATGTCTTACGAAATCTTTTTGAGATTTCTCGCTCGAGCAATAGGAGTCTGGTCCACTCTGGGAGGGGGATGAAGTATTGGCTGATGAGGCTCATCATGTCCATTCGATTCGGGCCGGATGAGGATGAAATCTACGATTGCACGGTATGATTCCGAAAGGCTCAGAGACAATTAATGGGTTTTTTGAAACTGTTACCTGTCACTTCAACAAATTTGATCATCGAGGTAGTTGACAAGTCGCATCCACCTATCCTCTCTCCCAACGTTTTAATTTCCCGGCCATGTCCTAAGTAGTACTGTCGAGAAAATTTCTGCAAATCTTACGTAAATGATTTATCCGTAAATTCCATGGCCGGCTAGCTGCCGCTGGTGAATTGATTGAGACAGACGAAACCGTTAATAGCTCAAGATTACGTTGGAGGAATACTATTGACGAAGAAAATTTTTATTCAAATACTCCAGTCTCTCTGCGGGTGCGTGTAAAATTTGTGTTTAAATTAAATCATGTATATGGGATTTTAATGCAGAAGAGAAGAGTGTTTTAAGTCATGGTGGTTTTCCCTTCTGTATGTTCACGCAATGACGCAACCCCTCGGTTTTTCAGTTTTGGTCCCTTTCCCCGGCCATAACACGAGAGAATAAGGTCCACCTCATACTAATTTCTACCCGTGGTCATTGATGATTACATCTCCAACTTGGCAACTACAATGTTCAAATATCAGCTTCACAGCCCTCCACGTATTTACGTGGTCCTCAACTTGAATTTGATGAAGTCACGTAAGTATAAATGGGGTCACAGACTCACAGCAAATGTGTTTGTTCGTCAATTCGTTCAAGAAAGACGTTTACATGATTCAGGAAGTGTGTACAAAACATTAATGATGTAAATGGTTTGGAGCCCAAAACAGCCCATGGTGGACTCTTCGGTTATCACCCAATTCACACAACCAAATTAAATTCAAAAACCTCTATAAGCCCAATACAAGATGGGCTTATACAGTTGACATGGATTTGAGTTTGAGGGATACAGATAACAGACTACAAATACAATGTATGTATATAAAGCTCAGATTCAGATATCGGCCAGGCCATCTTTTAGGTGACAAGTACACGTCATGAATGCCGAATCCTGACTGACTTGCTTTTCCTGATGTCCCATGATCCCATCCCAATGGAATGAAAATGGAAAGGAACCCCATCAGCCCACCCAGCTTGACCTGGCCAAAGCACTGAAAAATCCCGCTATTGAAACCGGCATTGCTGGGGACCGGGGGTCGTCGATTCTATCGCTGTCTCAAAACTCAATATACCCCGTTTTTATTGTATTCCAATTTCCAAAACATTTATTTATAATAAATATTATATAAAATACCACTGCCAAAATATATCCAAACCCTCTTCCATCATCTCAATATCAAGTTAAGATGCATCGTGTGAAATGATATTCGCTTACCACTTTATTCGTTGAGGTAACACGGCTAACGAGTAAATTATTTGTTGTAGCGTATATGTTGTCTCTAAGTGCCCATTTGGGACGGCCTCTATAATTCCATGTTTGGTGAAAAATGAAAAGAGTCCAAATCAGCTACCCTTCTCTAACATGGGCCCCAAATAAAATATAGTGGCAAATTTAATTCAAAGTGACGGTCATTTCATTCCACATTTCCATGGCAATAAAAAGAAAACGATTTTTATTATATTACAGTAAGACTCAGTAGTTAGTTCTAGAGTTTCGTCAGTCAATCTGAATCCGTTTCTCGTTGCAAAGCAATTGAAATCTCGTGCTTTTTAACTTCTGAAAACAGTGATCGGCTTCACTCAGTTTAAAGCCTTACATTGGGAATATCTCCATACTTCTATGCATGGGGAGATATTTTCAATGCAAGGCTATGATGGCTGTTCGAATGGGCTTTCAACCGGCGGAATCCGGTTTCCTGAAAATAGGTAGTGTAATTTCAACGCATTGGAAACCGGAGGAAAGATTTTAAACCCAAAAATGGGCTTAAATACTGTTGATACATAACAATTTAGGAAAAATCTATCATGCGGAAAGGATATGGCATAGAAAGAGTTTTGACCAATCAAAACCCACCCATGAATTTAAATTGATAAATAACACCTTAATTTATTGGTCAGTTAATTATAATTTTAATTTTGATCCCATTTGAACCAAATGGGCAAGAGGTACTATTCCAATTCTGACTACAAACCAAACAGGCCCTATAAAGAAATACAAGATTTAATAAGAGAGGGTAGGTATTACAAATATTAACTATTAGCAAGAGAGAGAGAGAAAATTGAGTCTTAACAGGAATTTCCATTGTCACCTTTTATAATTTTAATAATTTAACTTATAAATAAATATCCACATGTGTGAGAATATGAGAAACTGAGGTTGTGATAGCATGGAGATGAGAGGACCTCGATGCACCTCATGATTTTCATGAGGGGTTTTACTCCTACCATGGTTTGATGAAAGCATCCAACCATGCACTTCAACATTTTCATGATGTTTATATTTTTGTTGCTCTAGCCCAATGCCCAGTCTGGATCAGTCCGTGATCACCCCTATTATTAGGTAAACAGGCGCGCTATTAGGGGTGCAACTTGGACAGATTTGGGGTGGGATTTTGTCAAATTTTGAATGGGCCCAAACCCAATGCAATGCAAACTCTTAGAATCGGGTACCCGACGTGCACCCCTACCTCGTATACTCGATGGTTGATATCACAGTGGGAAATATAAAAACTCCCAAGTCAATTGTATTTGACACGTCACTAACCCATCTGTTTCCCCTACATTTGGATTAGCCACGTCATTATTTAGAAACCTAGTTGACCGGACTAGCCTCTCAGCAACTTCCCTGTAGGGAATGGTGACATGGCATGGCTTTGTAACACTTCGAACTAATACAACCTATTGAAATGTTGTAAGACAGGTTGGACCTTTTATAGATTTATAAATTTTATGCATACATATTGTGAGGGGTAATTTGGCCCGAGCAATGACATGATCATACACGGAGCGACACCCATTGACTTAGCGACACTTTAACATTCCCGAATATCTCAGCAGTCCTAGTCACCTTGGGTCACTCAGCCAATACACCGGGGCCCAAGTAGCTCGCCACACTCACCGACCTATCGAGGTGCCACATAACCTCCTAGAAACGAGCCAACCGTCTCTGATTTCCTTGGGATCAATCCGCATGCCAACGGATCTTATTTTCATCCCACCTGAACCGGATGGACCTGGCTAAGCCTTATTAACTTACTTGGAGTTCATCTTTAGGTGCGGGACTAACTCCGAGTTAGGCGGGCCGGTGATATCGGACACACATCATGAGGCCTACGACAACTCACCTATATAAGGGTTTTACCTCTAGTCTCAAAATACGTGCAATTTAGCTCTCCCATACTATTACTCTCAAACAATCAGCTCTCTAAAATTTCCTTTACTAACTTAAGCATCAAAATGTCCACACTAAAAGCTTTGATTTTCTTGTCTTAGGGTTCAACCCGATTAGATAGTAATTTGACATCGGAACTACCTAACATCAAGCGACCAAATTGCGCATCATCACATATATATAACCATTAGACTTAAAACCTAATCGATCATTGTATTAAAATCAAGAAATTAACCATTTCGACTCTCGCCAGTCGCCACGAACATTGACAAATGATAAAATTTACAAAATATATTTTATGTTTATTTATATGATCCATGACCCGACAAATAATCTGGTTTTTATAATTGCTTGGGATGGAATAGGCACAATTTCTTTCATTTTGTAAATGGTGGGTCCCACAATATCTCCAAATATGTGGTAGGTACATTCAGACATCAGACGGCACTCACTGATCGATGTTTTCTATCAATTGATCAAATAAAGACCAAAGCTACCCCCCCCCCCCCCCCTCCCGAAAAAAAAGGACCACATCCTCTCCATGTAACATACTACCATTCCAAAGAATTAATAAAGGAAAGGGCAAATAAACCGAGGGCGGAAAAGTCAAAACGCGTAGCAGTCACAAATCAGAGGATTGGGTCGAGCCGGTCATAAACGACTCATTTCTGTGGTCTACCTTTCGCTATACCCACAGGCCGCATCAAAACCCTGACCACCGAAAATTTGCTCATAGCCATGAGTTGGGTCTAAACTCCAATCATCCACCGGAACTGACCAGGACAACCCATCGGGATTCAAAGGCTTCCGTTGAAACGGGTAGAGCCATTTCAATATCCTCACAAACTAAGCTATTCTATCTTAATAATTAAGTCTTCAACAAATTATGTTTCAATGAGTCAAATCAAACCTGAACCCGGCTTATGAGGCTTCAACTCTTTTTTTTTTTTTCCTTCCTTTATTTTAATAAACGATAAAGGTAAAGCTCGATAAAAAAATCAGTTGTAGATGCAGAAAACTATCAAAATATTCTGGCTCCTATTAAAATATATATATATGCTTATTAATGTTAAGCAATGAAGGTCAACCTCCTTAGATAAGTGTACCATGTTGCATCCAGGCTCCTTTTATGCTTATTAATGTTTTTTTTTTTTTTTTTTCTTTCTCACGTTTGATCGTTCTCACGGGGAATTAATGTTAAGCAATGAAGGTCAACCTCCTTAGATAAGTGTACCTTGTTGCATCCAGGCTCCTATTATGCTTATTAATGTTTTTTTTTTTTTTTTTTCTTTCTCACGTTTGATCGTTCTCACGGGGAATTTTGTATTTTTGTTCTTAGGTTGCATTTGGTTGCACTTAAAATCTTGACTTCGTTCAAAATTTTTATCCCATTTAATTTTGCTTTTATTTGTCTGTAATTATGCTTTGCATTTCTATGTGATACAATTTATTATTATTATTTTTTTTTTTGTGTGTGTGTGTATGTCCATATAGTAATAGCACAAATTTTACATCCCAAAAATTGATACCAATTTTGCATCACCTTCCTCTTATTTGAACGGTTTCTAATACAAGGTCGGGGCAATGTCTTCTTGCATCCAAACTTATCCCATGATAAGTTTATACTGCATGGATATGCACTCCTAGGCATTTACCTTCCTCTTATTTGCACTCCTAGGCATTTACACCAGTGCAAATGAAATTTATACTGCAACTGAACACAGACTATGAATTTGTACTATAGAAAAAAGAGAATTTGAAATTTTGGACATGGATATGGACTTTTATAGATTTCTTCATTTCATAAAATTTTATAGAATTGTACAATTAAGACCAGTGACATGTGAAAGAATTTATCAAAATTCAAAGGAGGTATTATAACATAGATGGGATTTGGGACAATACATCACAAAACCAATAAAAATTTATGAAAGGAAAAATCCATAAAATTTCCATGAAAAACATATCTCGTCATTAAAATGTTTTTGACAAAATAGTTGAATTATTAATTTTATAAAAAGAAAACAATATAAAAAATACTTACATTAAATACCTTTATAAGATTGATTTTAACAGAGAAATGACGCCGACAGAAAAAAAAAAAAAAAAAAACAGATAATGATTATTAGAAGTAGTAGAAATTTAGGTGATAAAAGGAGGTATCCGAAAGGGATTTTGCACGCAAATCATGCAATATAATTCCAACATAGAATTGGGAGCTTGCAGTCAAAAGGGTTCTCCGGTTGATTGTTTCTCTAAAATGTATTTGATTTGGTCAAACTTATCTCAGATTCTGATGTTTATAGGTGTTATACAACTCATAACCTCTGTCCGATATTTGTTGTCATAAATTTTCTAATGTAAAATAGCTAAGTTTAATAGATAATTTAAAACCATTATTTGTTCATTTCATTTTTAATATTTTTACCATTTATTTTAATTAGAAAATAGAAGTCCTGCAGTCCTGCCGAATCTGCTCAGAAAAAAAAAATAAATAAATAAGCCGAACATGATCTGTGTCCGCACATCATACATCCCATTCCCATGGCAGATATGATGGTTACAAAACTTGATCTTCTTTTGATTACTTGATTCTTCTTCCTGTTAATATTGAATTTTGGAAGGGGTGGACCTGAAGAAGAAATGATTGGTGGTGAAAACCTACCTAATTATTGACAAGTTACAAAGGCCAGGCCCACACGTGTTATATCCAAATCCAAGGATCATCACTTCTTTGATCAGGTCAGTCATCAATCGGGATCCGGGATCCCTCGCGTTCAAGGCATCGCCCGCATCTTGTCATTTGTCAATCTGGTCTACTCTGCCAAGTCTCGATTCGATTCTCAAACGCGGCTTAAAAGTCAAGGTCGTCTACTTTTAAATTTGGCCTTCCTCTCCATTCTCTTCCTCTCACATAAATGATACGACTCAGCCTTTTGTATATAAACAGTTACAGACTCAGAGTTTTCGTCTACCGCCATTAACCTCCTTCTTACTAGTACAGAAACACCTTCCTCCCCCTCTTTTATGTTCCAACTGCCACTGCATGCAGTCAGTCCCAGAGCTTACTCTGCAACCATTTCTCTCTGGATTTAGTCGTCGAACCAGTGCTAGTGCCCTAGTTCCGCTACTTTCAAGACTGCCACGGAAAGTTGAGTTGAGTACCTGTGGACGGAGTGGCAAGGAAAGGTTTAAATAGAAAAAATCCCGAAGGATGGCCGGAGCAGGAGGTGGTCGTTCTTTGGAGGAAACGCCGACATGGGCAGTTGCCGTTGTCTGTTTCTTGCTGGTCCTCATTTCGGTTATCATTGAGCATATCATTCACCTCATTGGAAAAGTAAGACACCGTTAATCCGGCCAACTCTTTAAAACGAAACAAAACAAGACTTGATTGAATTTTCTTCTCCCTGTTTCAATTTTAAGAATCTCAATTTAAATTATTCTTGAACCTTTTGCAGTGGTTAACAGCTAAACACAAGCGAGCCCTATACGAAGCGCTGGAAAAGATCAAATCTGGTATGAAATTTTCTCACTTTGTGATTATGAACATATATAGGTTAGATCTTAAGTTTATATATGATGGTTTATTTGATTGAATACGTGAGCCAGCTTAACGAGTTTATTTGGTTTCAATTTGGGTTTTGAAGAGCTTATGCTGCTGGGGTTCATATCCTTGCTGCTTACGGTAGGACAAGGAATCATCTCTGAGATTTGTATACCAGAGAAGGTAGGAAGAACTTGGCATCCATGTAGTAAGAAGCAAGAGGAAGCCAAGGAAGAAGAGAGTTCGGAAGAGCACCGCCGGAGACTTCTAGCGATACCAGATTCTGTTGGAAGTGTCCGTCGTGTCTTAGCCGGAGGAGGAACCGACAAATGTGCAGAAAAGGTAAGACCCATTATCATATATATACTTCTTTGTTTTTGTGTTTTTCTGGTTCTTTAATTTTTATAATGCAAACAAATATGTAGTAATCGTCATCAAACACAAAATTACTTAAATAATACAATAAGCCTAACTTTTTGGGATATTTTCCTTCATTCACAATTTTCTTGCAACGGATCAGTCCTGAACTAATGTAATAAATTAATAAAAAATGGAATGGCTAACGAATTGGTTATTGATGTTTGCTCGGAATTCTGGTTTTGCAGGGCAAAGTACCATTTGTGTCGGCCGATGGAATTCACCAGCTTCACATCTTCATTTTTGTTTTGGCTGTTTTCCATGTGCTCTACTGCATCATCACCATGGTTCTGGGTAGAGCTAAGGTCTCTTTCTCTCTCTCTCCACCCAAATAATTAAACAAGAAAATAGACTTATGAATAAAATAATAAAAACGTTGATCAACGTGTTGAATGATTGTTTGACCGTTCAGATGAGAAGATGGAAGGCGTGGGAGAAAGAAACAAGAACGGTGGAATACCAGTTCACCCATGGTACGTATTTCTCTCTCTCTCTCTAAATCTATTAATGTCGATGAGTCCATACAAAAATGTCAACTTCCGGTGAATTAGATATTAGTACTGTTATTTGATAAATTCAAATGAATGTGGATACAGATCCGGAGAGGTTCAGATTCGCAAGGGACACGTCCTTCGGTCGAAGGCACTTGAATTTCTGGAGCAAGACTCCTGTTCTCCTCTGGATCGTAAGAATTAAAATACAACCACCTATCCCTTTTTTTCTCATATTCATTTGCTGTTAATCAACATTATAAGGCTAGCTTACGGGTCAAGAATTGCAACTGAATTAGACTTTAACTTTGGATTAGATTAAGGTTGAGAGTGTGGCCACCATGTGTCTAATGTTATAAAAGTCTGTATTTAAAATAAAGGGAAAATTCTCGATTAGTATCCTATACTTTGGGCCTAGTGTTATTTTGGTCCCCAAACTTTAAAATACGATAATTCAATACTCAAACTCTCAAAATATAATAATCTAGTACCTGTTGTTAACCATTTTCTTTCCTCCCGGTGGTGGACAAGCAATTTGACCATTTGAATATTTTGTTTGTTGTTGGGTGGGCACGGAACTCTCTAGGAGTCTGGACCATTCATGTAATGGAAACAATTGAACCAAAGTTATACCGTCAAATATCATACTTTGAGCCACAAACACACACACAACACAGAGAGAGAGAGCCCCAGCATCCTTTGTTCTTATACCCAATAAAATGGAAATAAAAAATAAATTCAGCAGAAATCAATTTATTCATAATATATATATATATATATATTAATGGCTTCTCTCCATTGTTATTTTCAGATTTGTTTTTTCAGACAATTTGTTAGATCGGTTCCGAAGGTTGATTACCTGACACTGCGACATGGGTTCATCATGGTAATTAAGTTGGATTAATTTCATCATGATCAACCTGCTTGGAGTTGTTAACTTGTTAAACTAGCTTGTGAATGGTATCCATTAAGGCAATGCGGCCGGGCACAAATATTCATTAAACAATCTCTTATTCTTTGACCTCAGGCACATTTGTCACCTCAAACTCATGCTCAATTTAACTTCCAGAAGTACATCAACCGATCACTTGAAGAGGATTTCAAGGTGGTTGTTGGTATAAGGTCGTTTCTCTCTCTCTCTCTCTCTCTCTGTGGCTTGTCAGTCTATTGACTAACGGGTTTAAATTAATGTGAACAGTCCAACGATCTGGTTTTTCGCGGTGGTGTTCTTATTATTCAATACGCATGGTGAGTACCTTAAGTCCTAAATTCTACAATCTGTACCATTTATAAAAATGAGAATTGTTAGGTTTTCGTCAAAAGACCTGATTTTTCTATTCAACTATTGCCCCTCAGTCATTACACCTAATTTTTATTACATTGATTTTTACGACACAACAATTCAAAGTGAGGAACAAAGATAGGATGTTTTTATTTCATTCTATTATCATATGTAAAAATGAGAATCGTAGATGGGTAATCTGATTATCTATTTCAATTATCTTCCCTCTTTAGTCATTATTATTCTAATTACATATCTCTTCCTATTATTACCCTTTTTGGTCATTGTTATTCTAATTGTATTTTATAATATTATATATAGTATTTTATATTTCCATTATTGTCCCTTCTTAGCCATTGTTATCCTAATTTTTCTATAACCATTATATATTTTTATAGTCTCTATAATAAAAATGAGGATGGTAACAATGCTTTGTTAAAAAGCCTGATTACACTTTCCCTTTTTATAGGGATGCAAATGGATTAGATCAGATTCAAATTAGGGTATATCTGAATCCGATCTAATAAATTATAGGTCCAATCCAATCGGATCTCACAAATATTGATTTAGATTTGAATTCGATAAGGATGTTGGATATTTGAATATGATTCAATCAGATTTTGTTTTTTTAAATAATAAATTATTAAAAAGAAAATATAACAATTTAAATAATAAAAAAATGAAAGAATTTTTCAACTATTTTCATCATATATACATGTTTTTTATAATAAATAAATAATATAAAAAAATTATAAAAATATAATATAAATAACATATTGGATCCTTTTGAATCAGATAGGGGTGATCTGAATCTGATTCGGTTTTTAATCGGATCCAATTTTCCAATCCGATCCGAAAATCCGTAATGAAGATATCCAAATCTAATAAAATAGGATTAGACTTTGGATCGGATTGAATCATGATCCCTTTTTACCATTTATGTTTTTTTTATTCCAATATTTATTTAACCTATCATTAAATGGGATGTACACTATGAAACAAAGTTTTTTTTTTTCAATAAAAATGAATACTAATCGCATCCTTTCATTTTTACCTTTAGCATTTTTTGCTATTCCAATGTTTGATCTCTCGTAAATGTGAAACTATAAAGTGGGTTATACCCAACACAACCTGGTCACTGTAGCAATTGGGCTAACCCATACACCCGGGTTATGTTGGGCTTGGGTTAGAACAAAAAGATGTACCATGCTAGTATAGGCCTACAACCCATCACAAAATAGGCATATATATATATATATATATTCAATTTTATTATACTATTTTATTCAAATTATATTGTAATTTTTTTAATTTCATATATAAACAATTGTATACATCAAAATTCATAAGGTAGGGCACGACTCACCTAGGACCACGTGTTAGCATGGCACGGCCTGTTAAAAGCATAGACAACCTGCAAAATTATGTTGTGTTGGCATGACACAACCCACTTTATATTTTCTGATGAAGTAGTGAAAAGTGAAAATTAAAGACAATACAAACAGATGAGAAAGTAATAGCAAAAAAATAATCATAAATTGTCAATTATCAATCGAACGACTTCCTAATGACCTAAATCCAAATTCTTTCCAACTTAGGGTCAAGTCAATATTTTCATTCCAAATTATATGTTCTTTATCATATTTGATTTACATTAATAAAAATTTTGTTATAATTTTAACTATTATTTTTTCATTTATTTTCACCCGTGCATCGCATAGACTGTATAGTGATCGTATGAATATGATGGCATCATACATGCACCGGCAAGCTAATTAATTAAGGGGTTGAGTCAAGACCCAACCACCCCCTAAATATGATTTTGACTTTGTATCAATTTTGATTTTTGACCGAGACTGATTTGGATCTCATATGCATGCATGTACACAGGCTGGTATTCTTATCTATGGCTTCCTTTCGTCCCATTGATTGTAAGTTTCATTTCTCTATCTAGCTACGTGCCGTTCGTAAATCTGAGTTTGTTGATATATAAATGACACCTAGCTCTTATGGACCGCTGACTGGACCCATGCATGCAGATCGTCCTATTGGTAGGAACAAAGCTACAGGTGATCATAACAAAGATGGGGCTTAAAATTCAGGACAGAGGAGAGGTAGTGAAAGGTGTCCCAGTGGTTGAACCGGGTGATGACCTCTTCTGGTTCAATCGCCCCCGCCTCATTCTCTATCTTATCCACTTTGTTCTCTTTCAGGTACCAACTAATTAATTACCTTCATTTAATTTAATCTCATAGTTAATTAGTTTCCTTGATTATTACTACTACGGCTGTGCTTAATTCCTTGGTTTTATTCTGCACCATGAATGTAGAACGCCTTCCAACTCGCTTTCTTTGCATGGACTTGGGTAAGCCACGTGATCCCTCCTCTTGCAGTGCCGCCAATTATATTAATTACTTGTTTAATTACACTAGGTACAGATGTTAGATTGTTATTAATCTGATCTGAATAATTTAACACGAATTGAAAGATCTAGTATAATTAATGAATTGAACCCTCCATATGCATGGGTCTGATCTGTTTCTCAGTTCGAATTCGGGATGAAATCTTGCTTTCACGAGCACACTGAAGACGTGGTCATCAAAATCACAATGGGGTACGTAGGTGTTGGTGTTATTTTCGAATTGAAATATAGCTAGGATATAATAGCTGAGCTACTGCTAATTAATACATGCAATTCAAATTAACTTGCTGATGCCTGATGGTGATTGAGCAGAGTCATCATACAGTTTCTTTGTAGCTACGTCACTCTCCCTCTCTACGCCTTGGTAACACAGGTTAGAAACAAAATAACCAATCCGAAACAACTTCATTAATTAATTCCTTAATTATTCTTCATGAATGAATAGCTAGCTACTGCTCTAGCTTTCTGATAACTATTTTGGGTATGTATATTAGATGGGTTCGACCATGAAGCCCACCATCTTCAACGAGAGGGTGGCTATAGCTCTACGAAAATGGCACCACACGGCGAGAAAGCAGATAAAGCAGAACCAGAAGTCAGGAACGGCGACGCCCATGCCCAGTAGGCCGACAACTCCTAGGCATGGCTTTTCCCCGGTTTCTCTGTTGCAGAACCAACGCCGAAGTGATGACGACAGCGTTCAGACATCTCCAAGATTCTCCAACTTCGACAACGAACAATGGGAGGGTGAAGACACACCATCCCCCTCCTACCACTACCACTACGGTGAACGGAGTTCGCACCAAAACTATTTTGATCACCATGAACACCGTTTGGATGAGCAGCAACCAGACGCCTATGAGCAGAGTCCGCCCCCGCCTCCACCTATCCGCACTCAACATGAAATCGACATGGATTCCGTCGATTTCTCTTTCGCCAAAAGATCTGCATAATGAAGTAATAATATTACATATAGCAAAAGCAAAGCAACCATATACAGTTCCGACACGATCGATGGCGGCAGTGACTGATCGATGATGATGAGGATTGACTGACGGCAATGGCCAATACCCAATTAGGGAGAAGGATATTCGGCGGAACGAGAAACAACCCAACAGCTGGTCTTTGGTCTTTCCAATACAAATATTGCATCTGTATCCGCTATCCCTTTCTCGTATATATACACTCCTCCTTCCATCCATCCCCATATTTTGCCGACCCAATGAATCAATGATGGAGCATACTCGTTGTTATATGTTCATTATTTGTTTTACTTCATATATCAAATTTCTATATGCATGCTAGTATCTAAATTGTACAGAAATTGGGAATTATATCCCAGCAATGAAATAATATAATTATGCCAACCACTCACCATTTCCCTTAAAATTCCTTAATTATAATAGATATATAGTATGCCCCCCCCCCTCCCCCCCTTATAATTTATATTTCTTAATAAATAATCCTTATTCTTGTAATAACCTAACAAAAAGTTATTGGAGGAAAAGAGTTGGCTTTATTGATTTGTGGATGTATGTTATTAAATATTAGAATACATGTGATATTAATTTATTTGTTCCATCACGCCAGCTGAGACCAGATTTGCGCGATTGTTTAACGTTAAAATGAATATTCCATTTAATATTTTCTTTTTAATTTGGAACAAAAATTATAGATACCTTGGAGGTGGGCCTAAACACACTTAACTGACGTTACGGTGTGATGGTAAAATATTTAAGATCAATACCATTAATTTATTTAAGGTCAACACACACTTAACTGACGTTATTTTTAATTAATATGATCAATATATGATATTAAAGATGTGCCCAAATATTTATATATATATATATATATTTTATACTTTTGTGTGTTTTCATCTTTTTTAATTTATATTATTATTTAACTATTGACATAAAAAAATTGACACCTATGACCCAAATGGTTGAATTCTTGATTCACCATCATGTAGTAAAACAAATCCATTTTTGAGTTGATTTTTTTAATTTGTATTTTATTTCTATCACCAATAAAAGTAAGGGTAAATTTCTTAAACTACTCCTATTGACTAACTCTATCCTCACCGTTTACATAATGTCTTAAAAGTATTCCTATTGTTTCTAATAACTGACATCATCGTTAAAATGCTAACAGAAAAACAAAATGTCAAATTTTTCCTCCACTTACCACTACAACTTCCGGTGATGGTGAGCAAGCAAACAAAGAGAAAAAAACAAGAACATTGTATGATGGTGGCAATAGGGTCAAACTGGGTCAAACTGAAATTCATTTTTCCGAATTCAAATAAAATCGCTATTGATCTTCTTTGTGAAAGAATGGTAGGATCCATCTAATGGACGCCATAAAGGCTGCGGAATGGGTGGGGCGAATTTCAAAAATTTCCTACCTTCTCCCAACTGGGAATCATATTCCCTGAATTTAGAATACAATATTCAAGGATCTACTTGAACCCTAATCAAACCAGATCTGTACCAAAAGATAAATGGGAGGATTATACCTGATCCGGAGAAGCAGTATCTCCCAAAGTTGGTGTTCACGCCCAAAGAATGCTCCAAGATCTGTCCCTGCTGAAGATGACACAGCTGTGGATGGAACAGAACCAGCAGGGTGCGTCCTACACACTGGATCCTTCACAAGAATCCCCTGGATGTACTAAACACTGAATTCTTTCAGTCTTTCTTGCAAGACTGATGTCAAGAACTGGTTTCTTGACTTTCTTTTCTGCAAAGATCAAATCTTGCAACAATGCAGATGGCGGCGGCAGGAGGAGATTTCCAGAAACGAAAAGGCTGAACTGTTTTCTTTTCTGGAGAGAATGAGATCGAATCTCAATTCGCAGGAACCTTTCTTGCTTACCAGAACCTCTTGGATCGAAATCTGATTTCCCTCTCTTGATTCATTCGAAAATCTCCTCTCTTTTCTTCTTGATTAAGAAATCTCCTAATTAGGAGTTATCCCAATCCAAATCAGTATTTGGATAGGGGATAATCTTAATCCCTTTCCCAGATAGAGTTAGCTTACTCCTGATCTTATCAGGAGGTTACCAGATTCAAATCTGATTTGAATTTGGTCTCTAAGAGTGGATAAGGCTAAGAGCCCAATCCTTTTTGCTAACTTCAATCTCAAATTCGCCCCATTGATGGGTGATCATATCAGCCCACTTCGAAATGGGCTTTTTGGCCCATTAAGCATTCAGTGTTTAATTAGTTTCCAATCTGCTGCCCAGTTGGGCTTCTTTGTATGGCGTGGGACCCAAGCATTGATCTACACACCAGCCACATGGGTTCGGCCCAGCCTTTAATACAAGGCCCAGCCAAATTCACTAAAAATCTCAATAAACCCCTTGAGTCCATCGTATGAACCCTATGGGCCCAACACTTACATTAAGTGGTCCCTGGGCCAAGCCATCTTATAAAAACCCAGGGACTGTGGGCAGGTGCAAGATTAGCCCATCAGGTATTATCCTAAATGGTCTTACACTTAACCTCTCAGCCCTTAATGATCAAGCACTGCCCGACAAGAGAGGACCTCTCCCTCGGCTGCAAGGAACAGTGCCGCACTCTCCTCTCACATGGATCCCGGGAATTAAAACCATTTGCAAACATTTTGAAACCGTACATATATATGTAAATATATTAATTTTGCAAAAACAAAATTCCAACGATTGAAATCAACTGCCGGCAGTTTGGTTTCCATCAGAGAGAGTGCATTCCCGATCATTACCCTTTGTCCGACAAAGTGGCTGATTCTGTCACTATGACCACCCACTCAGATGAATTCTCAAACTGCCCCAACATACCCAGGTTTTGATCCCCACTAAGGATCTCACTGATTGGCATATCAAAGGCAGCCTGATCCAGCACCTAGTGAAGTGTCATAATCGAGTCTAGGGGTCAGGTGTAACTTTCCAGTTTTGCCCATCTATCTCCAAGGTCCAGGGCAAGACTGGAAATCTGGTCCGGTTCAAGGATTCAAGTAATCCCATGCTGTGTGTGCCTCGGGTCTTACCCTGATGGCTGAGACAGGCCATCCCAACACTTGGGGGCACACCAGTATCAGGCAGGATAAATCTCCCCAGACTTATCCAACGGCTGTGAACATTTAAAACTAACATGAGTCTCTACAAATGTCCAGTTTTAGGGTTTTACACAGAATTAAACCAAACAACATGAATCAAACATGCACTTTATTTATTTCCACTAAATAACAAAAGTACATCAAAATGATTGAAGCTAAGGGCACACAAAACTGTCTAACACTTTGAATTCACGATCCCGAACGCTGGCGGCAGCAACCCCCTCTGCCTCTGGTCTCTCTCTCTCTCCTTCTTCTTCTTCTCTTCTTCCCCTCCTTCTTTCTCTTCTTCTTCTTCCTCTCTTCCCTCTTGTCTCTCTCTGCGTTAGTGCATCTTCCTTTCTTGTCGATGGTTGTGAATCAGGGATTGAGGTAAATGGGAGATTAAGAGAGAGGTTGGTGTAGTGGAGGGTATTCAATGGTGGTGGAGGGAAGAGTAAGATGTGGGATGAATTGGAGTAGTAGAGTTGATTGAACTTGTCTGGATTCGTGATATTGTAATAGAGCACGAGAGCAGATGCTATTGCGTTTGTTCCATTAAAGGTTCTGTCGATTGATACTGTTGTTGCCCAAACTGCTATCCACGCGCCACCACCATCACCTCCAACACTGCACGTTGGCCCCATTTCTGTTGGGATCAAAATCGCTCAAACAAGCTTCCGTCATCGGCAACCTAGTTAATGTTGTCATGGTTCGCATGCAAGCCAACGACCATTATCCCCCAACCCAATGATGCAACTATAGCGGTCGTTTTCCCCCTAACCCAACAATGTAGAGGAAAAAACAGGGGAGCTGAGCTGCGTTCGAAGAAGAAGGGGAAAGAGAAAAGGTTTGGATGGCCGTCGTCTCTGCTTCCATTTGAGATCCCCAACCTTACCCATTCCTAGTCCAAGATGGGTTTGTGAAGAGAATGTGTGGTTTGTTTGAGTCATCAAAGTCGTCACTAGTGAACAATAATTCCATTTTGGTTCGAGATGCATGCAGCCAACCCTATTTCAGGCGAGCTCTGGTTTTAGGCAAGCTTTGGAACATTGTTTTTGGTAATATTGGATTTTTTAAAAAAAATATATATACTCATGTGCATACGAATTTTGAGGGAACATTAACGAGGATATAATTAGTCAATTCTCAGAAACAATAGGGGTGGTTTAAGACAATAATTAAATAGTAAGGATACAGTTTGTCAATTAGCTAAACAGTAGGGATAGTTTAAGAAATTTACCCTAAAAATAATTATTATTTGTCACATTTATTTTTCTTTAATATGGTTAATTAATATAGCACTCATTAAAAGAATGGGAATTAATACTGTGAATATAAGACTTAATGATAGGGTACTTTAAATTACATTTTGTGCCCTCACAAGGGAGAATCCAATTTCAAAAATAGTGGTATTCTAATCAATAACATTCAATAAATGTTAATAAGAATTAATACCTTAAATATAAGGCTTAATGAAAGAGATTTGAATGAGGAGAGAACTAATTATTTAAATAACACATATGAGAGAAATCAAATTCAAAAATAAAGATATTCTAGTTTTCACTCTACATCTCTACTGCCACCTCTATTCTATGAGCTAATATTGTTGATCTTCACCTCCACCAAAGCTTCTCCATCTCCGACCAGCAACCAGAAATCCACCCTCTCTCTGTTGTTCTCCATCTTCTATAATTATAGAGTGAAGTTGGTATTCAAGTACGTCAAGTATCTCGTCGAATCAAATTCGATAGGAAAAACAAAACTTAATCGAGTTATAATCATGTTTCAAGTAACAAGCTTTTGAATTGAGCTCGTGCAATGCATCAATTCAGTTCGGCTCAACTGCCTTTTTTTTTTGGCTCAATTACACCCCTAAGCTGAAGCGCTATAAATGAATGGATAATCTTGAGCTATATTTGCGGGGGAAAAATCCCAATAGCCTAAAATTGGACATTTTTTAACATAGTTTGTCTGTTTGTAGGAAGCGCCTCAGAACAGCTGAACCATCAGCTAAGTTAAATGTTAAGCTTAGCCCTCCGAATTCCCAAATGGAGCACAAAAATATTGCTAGAACTAGATGACGAAATGAATGAACTTTTGCCTTGGGCTTGGGGCTTTCCTTTATACAAAGGATTTCATCTAATACAAAAATAAATAATGCAATTTTTAGTACATTAGAAATATCTCTCCAGAAATAAAGCATACAAGTACGGAGACTGTAATAAGAGATGTTTCAGAATGAAGGGAAAAAGTTCGCTCTATTAATTTGTGATGAAAAATATTTATAGACAAAGTGCAAGGTGCGATGAGGTGACATCCCTCTATTTGTGACGAGGTTACAAAGTAGTTTTAACAGTTTTAATTGTTTAAAATGATCTAACAACTAGACTTTAACTAATTTAACAACTTCACAGTTGTCTAAACAATCTACAACTGTCTGTTTGTTTAGACCTTAACATGCCCCCCTTTAAGTTGGAGTGGGAGGTGGATGGATGCCTAACTTGGGTAAGCAGGAGTGGAATTGATTATGACCAAGTGCTTTGGTGAATATGCCCGTAGGTTGTCCCTTGGAAGAAATATGAGCTGTAGTAATGGACTGTGATTGAATGAGGTCCCATACGAAGTGACAATCTATTTCGATGTGCTTGGTCCATTCATGAAAATTTGGATTTGCCACAATGTGTTGCGCTGCCTTGTTATCGTAGAAAAGTTGCATAGGTTGTGAATGGTCAAGTCCAAGATCCAAGAATAACTGTTTGAGCCAAACCAACTCACTTGCTATGGCCACCATGGATTGATATTCGGCTTCTGTTGAGGAGCGAGAGACAGTGGATTGTCGTTTGGATTTCCATGACAGAGGAGAGAAGCCCAAGGTGGTGAAGTATCCCATGGTCGAGCGCCTTGTGGTGGGGCATCATGCCCAATCCGAATCACAATAAGCTATAATTGTGAAATCGCTATAAGACGACAATAATATCCCATGGTCTAGAGAAGATCGGAGATACCGCAAGATGTGCATTCCTGCATCGAGGTGTGCTTGCCGAGGATCAGACATGAATTGGCTGAGTGTGTTGACTGAATAGCTGATTTCAGGTTTTGTGATGGTTAGATACAACAATCTGCCCACAAGGCGTTGATATTGTGTTGGATCTTTAATTGGAGGGCTAGTATTGGGCTGCAAATGGTGGTGTTGTTCCATAGGAAATGAACTAAGTCGACAATCCATCATGTTCGTGTCTTCAAGGATTCCTTTGAGATATTTTCGTTGATTAAGAAAAATGAATTCAAGTGTCCTGATGACCTCAACTCCAAGGAAGTAATGGAGCGCTCCAAGATCCTTAATAGGAAAACAGTTGCCGAGGTATTTCTTAAGACTCTCAATGTCATTGAGATCATCACCAACTAGCACAAGATCATCAACATAGGCTAATACTATGAGGGAATGAACGGATTTGTGGAGGGTGAACAGAGTGTTGTCAGCCTTAGATTGACTGAAACCCCGTTTCTTCAAGGCACTATCCAATGTGTCGAACCAGTTGCGGAAGGCCTGCTTAAGGCTATAAATGGATTTGTTGAGTTTGTAGACCCGATTATCTCTTGGTGGGAGTAGTCCGAGTGGTGGATTCATGTACACTTATTCATGCAACTGTTCATGCAGAAAGGCATTATTTACATCCATTTGATGTAGATGCCAATGGCGGGCCGCAACAAGGGCTAATAAGCATCTCATAGTTACCAATTTTGCTACCATCGCATATGTTTCTGTGTAGTCTACGCCTTCAATTTGGGTGTATCCCTTTGCAATTAGATGCACCTTTGTAGCGTTCGATGCTACCGTCAGGATTTGTCTTTACCTTAAAGACCCATCTACAACTCACAGTTGATTTGTTGCTGGGTAGGTTAGTCAGTGTCCAGGTTTGAGTGGCTTTAAGGGCTGTTAACTCGGCTGTCATTATTGTTCTCTAGTGATCAAATTTACATGCTTGTTGATATGTGGTGGGTTCCAGGTTAGGAATATTGTTGGTGACTTTAGGTGGATCAGGAGTGGCTAAATGAACCTTTGAAGCATGAATTGTTGGACAATCATAGACCGATAAATGTGCTGGAGGTCGATGCTCCCTCCTAGGTCGAAAGGGAATATTGGTGGAGATGCTACCAATAGTTGGTATTTCAGATGGATGATCAATGGTGGGATGAGTTGTATCGTGATTGTCTCTAGATGAATGATCACTGGACTGTAGTAGTTCAGATGTAGCACCATCCGATGCTGGCAATGGTATGACCGGGTTTTGTATGTCACTAGTGATAGAATTCTAATATAGAAACTGATCTTCAAAGAAGCGAATGTCTTACGAGGCAAGCAATTTGTTCTCTTCCAAACTATATACACGATATCCCTTTTGTCCATGAGGGTAACCAAGAAACATTTTTGAGCACGTGGAACAAATTTGTCTCTACCTTGCCGTAGTGTACTGGCATAACAGAGGCAGCCAAATGTTCTAAAGTGATCATAGGTGAGTGTTTGGTGATACAGTAATTCATATGGTGTCTTACCCTTCAAGACTGGACTAGGGAGGTAATTGATGATGTAGGTGGTAGTGAGAATGCATTCTCCCCATAATCGTATAAGGAGATTGGCTTGAAAGTTTAGTGCTCAAGCAACTTCTACAAGGTGACGATGCTTCCGTTCTGCTACTCCATTCTGTTGGGGAGCGTCTACGCAAGAACGCTGATGGAGAATGCCATGCTCATTAAAGAAACATTGCATAGTCCCTGACGAAATACATGTATGTATTAGATTTATAGTTCATCAAATAGACCCAAGTAGCACGAGAATGATTGTCTACAATTGTGAGAAAGTATCTAGCACTTGACAAGGAAGGAGTTCGATAACCACCCCAAATGTCTACATGTATTATCTCAAAACAACTATTAGATTTAGTAGTACTAATAGGAAATTGTAAACGATGTTGTTTAGCCTTTAAGCAAGTGTCGCAACATTGTTCACCAATATGTGCCAACAGTTGTATTGCTGGAATCAAGGCTAGTCATTCATAAGATGCATGCCCCAATCTTGAATGCCAAAGGCTAAAAGAGGCATCAAGATTTGAACATGAGGAGTGTAAGGCTGCCAATTGTGTGGCCGATACAAAGTGATAAAGACCGTCACATATCTTGCCGAGCCCAATCACTTTCTTGGAGATCGGGTCCTGTAATACACAGAAGGTTGAAAACAAATTTTCCACACAATTTCATTGAGAAGTGATCTTGGTGATTGATAGTAATTTGCACTTGAAACCAGGAATGAACAAAACATCTTTCAACTGAATCTCAGGTGTTACGTTCACAGAGCTATGAGATTCGGTGATTAATTTTGTGCCATCAGGTAGATGAATTACCCTTCCAACCATTATGGATTGGCTTTGATCAGAAATATTTGTAACGGGACTCATGTGGTCCGAGGCACCACTATCTAGCAGCTAACATTCAGCGTTCAAGATTGAACAGGGATCCAAAGACTTACCAGTAAAATTGGAGGCTGAGGTTGCATGTTTACTCACACCTAGGAAGGTAATGAGTTGTTGGTATTGTTCAAAAGATAGTCCAGGAACAAGGGAAGCGCCACTACTAGCCCTAGGAGAAGGAACAATGTCTGATTTACAGAGTGTTTGGTGTTCTGGTCGTTATTTGCTCTGTTTGCTTGTGATTTGCCTTCCTCTCATCCTGGAGGGTACCCAACCAGTTCATAACACCGATCCTTGCTGTGACCCTGTTTCTTGCAGTGGTCATAGCGAATCTTGGACCATTTTTTCTATCTTGTGGATGGGTTCTTTGAACCAGAAGAAAAGAAAGCAGCAGCTTCGGGGGTTGGAGGGCAAGAATTGGAGAACAATTGATGGTTCTCTTCTTGGGCAATCAATGCATAGACCTTGGTGATTGGTGGTAATGGCTCCATGCTCAGAATGTTTGATTGTATAATATTAAAAAAATCTCTGAGGCCCATCAAGAACTGATAGACCTTTTCTGCGATGAGATCCTTTGCCCCACAGGTGGCGTAGACTGAGATTGGGGTATAGATAGTGTCCATCCCAAATCCCTTTCATCTTGGTGTAGTATGATGCGATTGAGAGGTTTTCTTGGCGCAGAACAGCCAATTCGTGTTTCAAATGAATAATCTGTGGAGCATTCCCTTGAGAAAATCTCTGCTCCAAGCCAGATTTCTCATGTTGTTTCAATGTAGGTAACAGTTTGGTGTAATACTCATGCCAGGCCATTAAACAACCACGAGATCACCATGCTGTTGCATTTCGACCAAGCTCTCACTTCCGTCGATCTGAGGTCCGGTTTATTTATCATTCCGTCCACGAATCCGATCTTATTCTTGACACTGAGAGTGTTGATCATTGCACATCTCTAAGTTGGATAATTTTCTCCGTTCAGCAAGAACGATACTAGTACTGTACCAGAATTATCCGATGGATGAAGAAAATATAATGATGACGAATCTGTGAATGAATTGATGTCGCCAACGAAGCTCAATTTTGTAGTCATTTTAGCCACATATCAGGAAACCAAGAAAAGCAAAGAGAGGGAAGACTGATGATCAAGAACTAGGAAACCAGGGTTTTACTCCGTGGTGAGAAATATTTAGACAAAGTGCAAGCTGCGATGAGGTGACGTCCCTCTATCCGCGATGAGGTTACAAATCAGTTTCAACAGTTTTAATTGTTTAAAACGATCTATAACAACTGGACTTTAACTAAGTTAACAGCGTCTGTTTGTTTAGACCTTAACAGAGGCATTATTAATAGGAGGCTGTAATGGCTATTAGAACGGGTTTTATAAGGACCGCTAGCCGACCTCCAAAGTCCAAACCCTAACCATGTGGGCCTCCAAGGTATGGCATTGCATCTCGATATTCTAATCTGAGGACTGTCACCGAGTATCCTCCTCCACTTGCCGTACATCACTTCGTATCCAACGGATTAAGCATTTACTACACTAGACAATTTATCAAGGCAGTTAGCAGGTGAAGTGAAGAGACCCAAACAACTACCAGGTCCAGAATCAATCCTCCCCTCTCTCACCAGAACCAGCAGGCAGCAGCACTCAAATACCCAACCTCCCTCTCTCCCTTTCTCTCGCTGTTTCGTTTCGGGAATCCAACTTCCACGACAAGAAGAATTAACAACCAAAATGGCGCGGGGTGCATCTCAGTCTCAGGCTTCGTCTTCATCGTCGGCTCGGCCAGGCACCGTCGGCATAGCGCCGCGCGGATCTGCTGCCGCAACGGCAGGGATGCGGCGCAGGAGGCTCGGAGGTACTTCTGGAGGCAGCTCCGGCGGGTTTAGCGCTGGCGGGAGCGGAAGCAACATGCTGAGGTTCTATACTGACGACGCCCCTGGCTTGAAGATAACTCCCACCGTCGTCCTCGTGATGAGCCTCTGCTTCATCGGCTTCGTCACCGCTCTCCACGTCTTTGGTAAGCTCTACCGCTACAGATCTGGTGCCGGAGCTTGATTCAAGATTCGAACATCTTATCTTCTCCATCTTAAAACAGCTGCGATTAGGCCTCTCTTGGTTTTTGGATAATACGGATTTTTGGCACTGTAAAGTCCCTTCTTGTTTCAAGCTTATTTGCGTACGGTAGTTTGCAGTTTTTAGAGTTGTTCTATTTTGTTCTTCTGTTTTTTTTTTCCCTTCAATTTTCTTGAATTTGGTTTTGGCTGACTAAATGATGTAGGATGTATGGCCGAAGCCCTTCAATTTGCGTTTGTTGATCGACTTGCTTTTACTTGTTGTATTCAACTTGAGCGAGTCACCTCTATATCCGAAATTTTGGTCATGATTGTAGGTCTTGGTTGGCCTTTGTAGATGATTCCCAATTTCCCTTTTGATCTTTTATGCTTTTCTTTTTTGCTGGAGGATCCTGGTTTATGTTTTCTTTATTGATAACGGATTGGTTCGGGAACTCATCTTTGACAACGATTTGAATAGTTGAGTGGAAAAATCAACTTCGCTGATTTTCTCAGTGCAATGAGACTATGACAATGTAAAATAGAGGGATGCTCTCCAAGAAATCGACAATTCTTATTTGAATATTTAGATTTAAGTTTATCCAGCCAATGTTCTCTTTAGGCTCTTTTTCAAGTTTAATAGTCACAATTACTTGGCCTGCTTCTTCATTGATTTGCCGCCCCGTAGATGTTTCCTTTTCTTTACTCAAGGGCTTCTGTAATCCACCTGCCAGGGCTATTCAAATTTCTCCTGCCTAAAATGAATTTCGTGATGCATTCGGTTGGTAGGGAATTCTTTTTCTTTTCCTTTTCTATCCACGCGCTTTTATAAAGGGAATGCTTATATATATATATATATATACTTGTTTTTTTTTGTAATTATTGTATTACTTTGTGTTGTTGAGGATTACACACACACACACAGAGAACATACTAGCAAAAGTGAAAAAAATTTATAACATTTGATCTTGTGATAGAACATACTACCAGAAGCTGAGAATAATTTCCAAGTGAATAAAACTGAACTAGTAGAAAATAGCGACAAAGCATTGATTAATGATCTTTTGAGTTTATATTAAGAGAGAGCAAAAGCAGTGGGAATGGTAGGTTTAGGGGATGTAAGGTAAGCTGCTGACTGGGCACATCCTAAGTTCCTAACTACTGTTGATGCAATAACAGCAAAACCAAGATCAATTAATTGCAGCCGCAGAAATAACAAAGGGAAGTAGGGAGAAAGGTGCATTTGTGTGTAAGCCAGGAGTTGAATCATCAGTTTAAGGATCTCAATTCCCATGTGGACCAGGCAAACATTACTGCATGTTATAAGTTTTAGAACACTGGATAAAAGTTTAATTGTTGGTGTTCAATATTTGGTATCCAAAAGTTTAGATGTCTTATGCAAGTTCAAACTCTGAATAGGATCTATTGGTCTTAGAATAGTCCCGAGATCAAAAAAAAAAGGAAAAAAGAAAAAATATGTTCTTGCCCAGATATGTCAAGGATATGGCATGTATATGGAAGTTAGACTGCTAGGGAGTCAGTATCGTTCACATCAAAGAATATATATTCAAGCATCTGGTAACATTGATTTTCTGGAATTTCTTGAAGCTCCATGTCATACAACAAGATCTCTAACTGTTTTTCATTTGTGGCTACTAGTTATGAGCTACAACTCATGTGCAGCAACACCCTCCTGAATCTAGGTAGTGTATTGGTGCAAATATGATGTTACAATGACAAAATAAGAGCTTGAGTGAATAAATGATGTTTTGTTGAAAGAGGTTCTAATTTTGAAAAATGCGTAGTATGTTTCTTAACATTAATGAATTGGACTTTTGATACACCTCAGTTAATGCACAGAAATAGAGATAGTCAACATTGATGGATATACTAAATAGAGATCTATAGATGACAACATATAATCTTGATTCGCTTTAATTTAGATCCATTTATTTTCTTGGCTGTTTCTTTTTTTTTCTTCCCAATGAGTTTTGGTATAAATGCTTCACAAGTATTGCAGTGGGCAACTTAAAGTAATGATTTGATTGTATGTCTTCAGACTTCAGTTACTTGAATGTTCAGTTACTGTGACCATACTTCAGATTTTAAAGCCGGAGAAAGGATAAGCTTGAGAATGTTGCACAAGCTAACTTATGCCTCTTTTACCTCAATAGTAGAGGCAAGTGGTTTGACTATTACATCTGAGAGTTGAAGTGGCCTTAGAATAAAGTATGTACTAAGTTTCTATCTCATATTTACCAAAAAATGTCTTTATCATCAACTTGTGGGAGTTTGGATGGACTATATTTTTTGCTGGTATTTGGATGGAGTATATATGAAATTTTAGTTTTTAATTAACTAGAAGCTTTAGTAATTTCTGGTCAGCGATTCCAGGATTTATGGCAGGATAGAAGTAAATTTCGATTTGTACAGCTAACAAGGTGGCATTGGTGTGAAATAGGATGCGACTTTATTCCTTTCAAAGCATTCTATTGCTTTCACTAGTCATAGTTCAGTCGTAATAACTTTTACTTGTTTGCTGAAGATATTGAGTTGAGAGTAGATGCTCCTTCCTCAGGTGAGATATGTTATGTGTTTCGTGCTGATCAAAAAGAAGATATGTTATGTGTTTCTATCTTTTTTATGTGAATACATGGAGCTATAAGTTTTATCATTGTGTACCTCTGATAATCTTGAAGTAAAGGTATGGTGATGCTTTATATGAGCAATGGCATGAGCACTAGGGGTTTCAGGTGGCGGTTACCATAGTCATGGCTTTGCTTTGACAGGTTGTTATTACAGTAGAGTGGATAGATAAAATTTCTTTTTGTTAGGGAGGTCATGAGCCATTGATTGGGCAATTAAAGTAGCCATCATGCATGATGCCTGTTACTGATTGCTAATAGAGTGATTAATGTCACTGACTGTGCCATTGGAGGAGGATTAGCTTTCAAGAATAAATTTGTAGAAAACAGAGGATGTCTCTTTTATTCACTACTTAGTAAAAAATTTGAGACTGCCTCTTCGAGATACAGATTAGAATAAATAAATTTTAGTGCATTGTCATAAAGCCATAACAACAACTTTACTCAGCCTTAGTCCCAACCATTTGAGGTTGGATACACGAATCCCGTCCTGCCACTATGCTCTAGGATACCGCTATCAAGAGCCATAATTTCTGTCAGATTATAAGTCCTTAAATCTTTTTTATTTCTTTTTAGAAGATGAGTCCTTAAATGATAAATCATTTTTTACCACTTCATACCATGTTTACAAAGAAATTTTTTTAATTGGTGCTTTGGTTAGGCTTATTTACTTGCCTATTGTTGAAACTATTGAGTCAAGATGCTGATTGTGGATATTGCTAAGCAGGATGGAATGACCAATCCGTAGTGCTTGTTGCATGCCATTTATGTGGTCCGTTTCATCTCTTCTTTGATGTGGAGGGTAGTTTTTGCATGGTTTAATTGGTGTATTTAGTATCTTATTCACTGAGATCTCTAAAAGAAAGAAGTCAAACTTGTAAAACCATGTCATGATCTAGTTGTTTTCTATGGACTCGTATTTCGTGTTATTCCAACCTTGTGGTTTCTCGTTTCCTTTTAGAGACAAGAGGACATCAAATTGTGGGTGTGGTAACTTGACTCTTTTGCTGAAGTCCAGAAATACTGCTAAAGTATGCTACTTATGCGGTCACACCATGAATACCTACTTTGCACTTTTTTAGTCATCATATCTATTTCAAAATCTGTCACTGATAGGATGAAAAGGAAACCTTTTTTCTTTTTTTTTTTTCCCTCATATCTAGTATTAGTAAGAAAGCAAGCTCAAGGTGTTAGAGACAAGATTAATTTAGCTGATACTTTAGGGTTGGGTGGAGGTTTGAATAACGTTCGTTAGTTCTTATCTTTAGTCCGTTGAGCTTGATAAGTGGAGGAGCTGTGAGTCATGTGCTAACTGTTGATTTGTTTGCAAAATTGAGAAAAGTAATAGTGAAACCGTTTATTGACAATTAGGTGTCATTAAGCACCACATCAGTATAACAGTGAATAAATGCCTAATCGTTGGGGGAAGTGTTAGCTTCCCTCCGATGGTAAGTGTGCATATAAATCAATGTCAGTTTTTGTGAGTCTGTGTATGGATTAGCATAATAGGTTAAATGCTGAAGTGGTGCCTATGTGGCAGCATTTATTGAAAAAACACCTATGCCTATGGTTCCAAACACCATTAATATAAGTATGGCTAGGTGGACCTGATACCACAATACATATAAGGTGTATTTTTAGTTTTTATTTCAAATTTCTTATTGGAAATATTAGTTAAGTGGCAGGTGCGAACGACATGACATGATTAAAAAAGATGAGGAAAGAGCGGCAAGAGGACAAACTGTGAATGAAGTTAAGCGCATTTTTCATTCTTAAAGGCTAAACTGTGAATGAACCTTTCCTATTTTTTATGCCGTGAATACATGTTTACCAACTATTGTCCTAACTTGATTTAAGCAATGATGAGCTAAAGGTTTGTGAGAATTTGCATAAGATGAGTCTTGAACTACTAACTGAAATCTGAACTGACATTGATTTGTTGATTATCTTATTGATTACAGAGTATGAAACTAAGCTAAAAATGAGTGTGTTTTTATTCATATATTTATTTGGATAATTAGGGTTCTTTGATTTTATATTCTCAAAAAGGATTCTTATTCTTGGGTTTTCGTAGCTCGTTCTATACGGTATAGCAGATGGCATTACGCATTTGAATCGATCAATTTCCCTGATCCATCGCAAAAAGAAACAGGATAAATTATAAAGACCCCCTGTACTATGGGGTATGTGACAGATATCTTGTACTTTGTTTTGCGACAAAGACTCCCACGTACTAATATTTTTTAATTTCTATATTACCTTTGTAATAATTATTCAAACAAGTGAGAGAAAAACATTGTTCACCTTTCTCGATTTCACGATACACAAACAGTAGCGGCGATAATTCCTTATATTTCAAATTTTTTCACATTTCCCTCTCTCCTCCGATCTCTCTTCCCCTTCCCCTTTCTTTCCTCCCCTTTCTTTTTCCCGTTTTCCCCTGTTTTCGTGCCTCTCGGCCATAGCAGCCAAAACTCATTGTCTGGATGCTCAGCCGACAAGCACAATTGCACTGGGGGCATAGATGTAGATATCGATCGAATTGACAGATGCATTAGCCTGATTCATGGCGTAATTGCACTATTCAGACTGATAACTGGCATAGCAGTAACTATTAATAGCGTTATTGGTCTGATCAGAAATGCAGCATGTGTCTAATGGAAGTCATATATGCCCCTCATGTCGGTTTCCCCATTGATCAATGGATTGCCAATGAATTGGTTTTAGTTAATTTTACGAATCGAACCGAATTTGTCAGGTTAATTTTAATAACAACTGAAATCGATCGATATGAGAGAAAAACCGACTTTGGATTTTGTTTTTAATTAATGTCGGTTTGTTCAGTTTGAAATAAATCGAACCAAAGTGACTTTTGATTGTCCCTGCATGCATTTAATTGAGTTCCTTTTGAATGATGATATTTTGGACGAAAACACGCTTTTCAATAAAAAGATGGGATTTGTTATGTGAAAATTTTCACTATTTTATGCAAAAGGTTGAAATAATCAAATAAAAAATTAAACAATAGAAGTAACTTGATCGAGCTTGATGTTAACTTTTATTGGATTGGGAGAGGGAGACGAGTGACCAACATCTTATTCAAATAACAAAAGAAAAAAAAATTAATTGATTTTTCTGACACCTGACACAAATAAAGACAATATTGTACAAAATTTGAAGCTTTTATTCTTACATCAGTTCAGATTGGTTTTGATTCGGTTTATAAAATCATAACTCGAAACCAAACCAAAATGATCGGGTTCTAAAGTTTTTCAAACCGAAACCAATTGATTGTTTTTGAGAATCGAATAAATCGGGTTGAATCAGATCGGTTCGGCCTCGGTTTTTACAATTTTGTGAACAGCCCTATCAGATACCATAAAACCAATTCTCTATCCTCGTTTTAACCCAGGAGAAAGAGAAAGTGAGAGACTCGGACCATGATCCCTCTAAGATTGATATTGTTCATTCCTTCATTCTTGTTTTGAAGAATTGCATTGGCAAGCTGAGGCACACATTGCCCAACATACCTCTCTCCAACAACATAGAAATCTCTGGTCTTGTACTCGGGGAATCTCTCTAGCCAATTCACCAGAAACACAATTATCCTCAGCTGTACTTTGATCTCCTCTTGTACTGTAATTGGAACTTGTGTTGGAGTAGGAAAAATGTACACCAGTAAGAGACTCCAGGAACAAAACATTGGCCACTAGAAACCACAACAAGAATAAGATTAATTAACAGAAATGGGAAACTAACTAAGATCAGGTTAGAATCTCTAAAAGGAAGAGAGACCAAAAGAGAAAAATGATCAACTGAATTATTCAACAACCTTGATTCCATGCATATGGGTTTCAATAAAGTGTTCTGCCATCGCTTTGCACTCTGAACGGGCCAAGCTCCGCCATTGCCCCATCTCCAAGTGAAGAACACCCAGGACCTTGAAAATGGTTAAAACAATAAAAACACTCAAATCACTGTAATGAAGAAATGTTTATAGCATGAACCCAGAAAATTAAACCCATTAAAAATTTGTTATCAAAACCCCTCCATTGATCCAAAGAACAAGAGGTCTGGACATGGCATCCGGAGCTTCAACAAAGTAGTAGAAAAGAGCCCAACCAGCAGATCCATCCACCGTGACATAACCTCCATACTGATTGAAGTTAACCGACGGCTGCCCGAGCAACATGCTGATCCGATCACTTTCCTTCGAGCTTGTCTATGGTAGCACTCAAGCAGCATCCGATGGATTAGCAGTTTTTTTCTCAGAATTTCTCCCTCAATATTACTACTTTTTATCCAATATAATGAGAGAATTGGAATCTGCTCCTCAACAACGAATTAGCCGCTGCAATGAGTTGCTGCCTCCCTCAATATTACTACTTTTTATCCAATATAATGAGAGAATTGGAATCTACTCCTCAACATCGAATTAGCAGCTGCAATGAGTTGTGGCAGCTATGGCCAAGAGGAACGAAAAACAGAGGAAAGCGAGAAGATGAAAGGGGAATGGGAAGAAGAGAGATCGGGGGAGAGAGAGAGATGTGAAGGAATCTGAGGTAGAAAGGATTACTGCCACTGTTGTTCATGTATCATGAGGTCAAGGAAGATGAACAGTACTTTCTCCCACTTATCTGAATAGTTATTACAAAGGTAGTATGAATATTGCAATGACAGATTTCAACGGAAATCTAATGGAAAGGAGTCTTTGTCTCACGGTCATAATACAGGGGAGTCATTGTCCCAAAACAAAGTACAGGGGGTCTTTGTCACAGACCCGTACAAGAGGGTCTTTGTAATTTACCCAAAGAAATAACTAATTAATAAAAATAAAAAAAGTTCCTAGTGACAGCATCCTCGTCCCTGTGAAAAGGGTCTGGTTTTTTCAGCATTCTGGATTCGCAATGGCTGCTATGCTATGCTTTGCTTGGCCTATTCAGGAACCATTCTTGAAAAAAGTTGATCCTTCTGTGATCAACAGGGGTGCTTCGCAAATTCCTTTTTAACAAATATTCTGCAACTTCTATGGCCCAGGACTTGACACGGTAGCAAGATGCATTTCTCTTTCAATTTTAAGGCCTTTCAAGTGTAGAGGGCAAGTTACACAAATCTATGAATGTGCCCATTGTTGTTTGTTACAATCGTCTTTCCAGCAAATCTAGACTCGAGTTGGTCCCAAGGAAAAAGGAGATAGATTTGTGTATTTTGCATACTAGATTTTTCGTTTAGGCTGCATTTGGAAGGAGTTCGAATATAAATTTGTAGAGTGCAAAACAAAAATGTTTGGTTCATGTGAGTGCAAAGTGGTTCAAGATTTACACACCCACTTTGAACTCAGCTCATTTGTTTTCAAATATGCAAATAAGAATACGATTTTTGTGGATGTTTGGCACTTTCATCAGTGCAAATACAACTGTCTTGCTACCCAGTGGTGTTTCAACTACTCCTGCCATTAAACAAATATAAAAAATAACAGATTCATTAACAAATTATAAAAAATAAAAGTTGGGCAGAGCTGAACTGGCTGAACTGGCTGAACTAAACGACTTACTGAAGAAATCCTTGTTACATGTAGCTATTAGTTTTCTCCCAGCCACAAAACCAAAAATTTAACACCTATGGTTAACACATACATTAGAGGCCATGGAAATCACATATGCTCCGAGGCAATCACTTCCTAATTCAGCTCAACACGGAAGGTTGCTCTTTTCCATATTTGACAGATGATGAGCTAATATGGTACTTTCTTCAGGCGCCTTCAACTCAACATTCAACAAATTAATGATAAAGGTCTACTACAAGCATCATTTTCATCTCATTTTATTAGTTACCAATCACAAATATATATATACATCAAACAAAAAAAATGTTTTTCTAATTTCCCCTTCCAATTTGGGCTTTATTATGAGAAGAATGACAGGAGAAGAACCCCATTCAATACATAACGACCCATATCATTCTACTTAGCGGGAAAAGGATCATGGATTAGGTTCTCATTCTTCCAGAGTTTGAGGTGGCTACAAAAGGGTAAGTTGTATATTAGTACCCTGTGCTTTGGGGCTAGTATATTTTAGTGAATGTTTGACCCCCGATCCCCTTAGTCCAATACAGAAAATTCTCTGTACCAAAGGTACAGAGGATGTGAACTCAACCAATCATCGCCTACATCTCCAATATGAAGTAGAAAAAGGCAAAGAATCATAGCATGCAAGGAAGAATAGTGATTTTAATTCTTGTTTATGCAGAAAGGAATTTAAAATCCACATATTTATACACAAGAATATTAGGCTAAACTCATTACATTGAGACCTTGGTGATTATAGTCATCAAGCTGAATCATAGAAATAAATCATTAATCAATTAACCAATCAGTCACAACAAGACATTCTAATCAAGGCTATGAAAAGGAGGCTCCCCAGGTATGCCAAAAGCCTTTTACATTGTATCCCAAAAACCCTTTTAACTCTAGCTTCATACGGCTATGACACAAGTGCAATTCACAAAGCATAAAGACCATTGACCTGTTTGAGTTCTAAACAATACACTCCTCTTGTTTTTGGTTTTGATTCATAGTCCATACAGGTTGTCTTAGTTTTATTTGTGCATGTCCTTTTGTGGGTAGATTATAGAACACATAACATATAACATAAGAAAAAAAATTAAAAAGCAGCTAGTGCATGACAGATATCTTATAGAACATATAACATAATTAGAGAAAAATTAAAAAAATAATGATACAAGTGAAAAACATTGAAGTTGAACAACCAACTTATGGTTCAGATTATCTATTATTTATTAGTAGGTCTAGGTGCTAATTTTTTATAGTTTTTATTTCGATTTTCCTAGAACATAAACCTAGTTCAATATTCCCATTCAAGATGCACACTGCATCTTTAATTACTTCAGATTCTTAAAGATACACTAACAAGTCTATGAGGAATTCAATGTGTAAATAATCTACAGGTACACCAACTGCTAAATAATGTATTTGTATCCCTTCTAATTGTTGCAGCTAATATATGCATTTCTTTTTACCTTTTGCTTTTAACTACAGGTAGAGAAGAATCAACTTCATGAAGAGGAACTCCTACTAGACAGATGAATGAAAGATTAAGCAAACTAAAAGTTCTGAAATTTGCTTGATAGTTTGTCATATTTTATGTGCTTTCCGCAATCACCCATAATGTTTCATAGTTTTATTTTTAGGGAGGTTTTCAAGGGAATGATAAGTGTTTTATTTTTAGGGAGGTTCTAAAATAATTGACAATTTCTACAATCTCCAATCTTAAGTTGATTCTTGTGGGAGCTTTATCATTTCACTAGTAAACTTTTCATCTCATATTTATCAAATGATTAATATAGACTACTAACTTATTTGTCTGACACATGTAATTTATAAGCTTAGGCATTGGTGTTCACAGATATATAGCAAGCATTGGTTTACTTGGGGTCAGCTACCATTCTTAACTCTCATGTATAGAGGACCCAGAACATGCTTTATCTTCTTTTCCTTGTTCGATCTAGGAAGTAAAGCTAGTGGACATTAATTCATGTTCCAAACTTCCAATTCCTGAAATTGATCCTACTCCCTACCTTTTTATTGTTATTATATTTTGAATTGACATGGACGTTAATTTGCACTAATCCAATTAATGTTTTCTGTTATCAGGGAACTGAAGCAGCTGAAGGTGGCTCTGTTATCAAGGGAAGCTATGAATATTTCCCCAAGAACTTAAGGTGGCTCTGTTGGCATGGATTCCCTCTAAAATATATACCTACCAATATTCATCTGGAGAGCTTCAATACTTCTCTCTGAGGTCTGCTGTCCGACTTTTGTGATCTTAATATTTGCAGTTGAGGGTACCAGGGTTTTTAGCAGGATAAAATTGGGTTTTTAGAAGTTTGGAGTATATGTAGCTAGCTTATATTTAAAGCGTTTTTCTTCAAGGTTATGGTACACAGACACAATGGCAAGAGTTAGATGGTCCATGATGTGTATTGGGGGAAATATACATGTTGATGTATGTAAAATTGGGCATGAAATAATGTCATAGAAGATGGCAAGATACTACATTATAGCAAATGGTTGTCTTATGGAATGGTGTTTCCTGTTCTTTTATGTTTTTTCTTGTTGAATGAATGTTATGATTTTGTGTATTGCTGAATAGCAAAATAGGTGTGCTTCTTAATCCTTTGTTTTCTTATGCATTACTTCTTACTCTAGGGGATATCTTCAATTCCAAGCTCGGTGGGATTGAAGAGGAAAGCACCATCCAGCAACCTCCAATCCTTGCTACCACTACCACACCTGGTTCATAGTTGCCAACCCCATCAAAACTCACCTATTAACAACCCATCTAATAATCTTCAATGATTCCCACCACAACAACCTCAACCCTCTTCTAGTTGCCAACCCCATGAAAACCCACCTGCCCACCCATCCAGTAACCTTAAATGATTGCCACCACAACAACCTCGACCATCACAAACCCTATCAAAATCAATCGAGCAACCTTTTTTGTAAGGTCTGCTAGGTGCAATTCTCAGGTGCATTTTATCTCAAGCAGCACTTTGAAGGTAGTAAACATAAAGCCAAATTAAAAGAGTTGGAGGAAAGTCGGGAGTGGTGGAGGGAAAGGCGACCAGATATTGTGGTGCAAATTGTGTAGTGTCCCATGCATGAATGAATTGTGCTTCAGGCAACATCTTAGAGGCAAGAAGCATACTGTTCAGATCCAAGCAATTGAATATGAAAAGAAACTTGACTAGGAGATACTTGGATGAAGAAACAACAGAGAAAAAAAGTGTGAGGAATGGGTAATCAATTGCTATATTTATCCACTTTAAGTCCAATATGATAGACACTGTCCAATTTTCTTTCACTTGAAATTATCTGATTATATTACCAAAAAAGAAAAAAAAAAGAATTTACCTGATACGATATTGATGTTTTACCTGAGTCAGCTACAAAATGTCAAAAAATTAAAAAAGGACATGAAAGGGTGTATTCTGTACAGAACTACGGACATAATGTTCTGAAAAAAAATTGTCCAAATACTTGAAATATATATTAAAGTGTCAGGCATAACATTATTAATCATTGAAGCTTTTCATTGCTGCAGCCACTGTGCCTTGGTTGATAAGAGAATTAATGTTTAGGAAGTGTACTGTTACTAGTTTCTCCATTCAATTGTGTATTCTGTACAGAACTACGGACATAATGTTCTGAAAAAAAATTGTCCAAATACTTGAAATATATATTAAAGTGTCAGGCATAACATTATTAATCATTGAAGCTTTTCATTGCTGCAGCCACTGTGCCTTGGTTGATAAGAGAATTAATGTTTAGGAAGTGTACTGTTACTAGTTTCTCCATTCAATTGTATTGATTATTTCAACTTTTAGATTCTCATGGATTGCCCAAGGCTTTAACCTTGAAATCTGGAATTCCCTGCTGTTATACACCTTGACTGACAACAGAGCTACTGCAGGTTATCCACTAATTAAGATCTCAATTTTATCTGCATGGATGAATTTCCTTCTTTTAGCTTTCTTATGTGTTACAAACAGAACCACTTAGAATTACTAGTTGATCCACTAAGAACAATGATGAAAGACCCATTCCTATGCATTGGAATATGTGAACAATGGATTTGGAGAAGTCATTGTTCAGCAGATTCATGGAGAAGATCTCTAAAAACGAAGGTAGATGAGCTACCAATCCAAATATGCAACCAAGAAATGAAGGTAGCTCAGATTACCTCTCTAAAAACGAAGGCAAACAATGGATTTTGAGAAGCTCTCTCTTCTAGTGAGGTAATGACCTGAAAACGGAAAAAAAAAAAATGAAATGAGAAACAAAATATCAAAATGGGAACAAATTCGTGGAGATCAGCAGAGCTAAGTCCAGAGTCATTCCTTCTCCTCTCTCTCTCTCTCTCTCTCTGTTCGTCGTTCTCCTGTCACTCTCTCTTCGAGGTTTTTGGAGAAAAACCCTCAAAATTGATACAACCACAATACCTATTTCGTTGGTCGAGAGGAGCAAATTTTTTCTTTCATTTTGAGAAAACAATATTTTCTCCTGTTTTCGATTCAAACCCAAGCCTACATACAATTTTGCATAAAAAATCCATGCTTTTGTGAAGCCTAACCAAACGGATGCAAATCTGAACCGGATTACAAATTTGTAACGGTTCAGCATTTGCACTCCAACCCAACGCAGCCTTAGGTCCAGAGAACATTTTGGAGTTGTTCTCTGATGTCAATTATATTTTTTGTTGCAGGTTTTGAAAAACAAAAAAACATATGATTTGAAAACAAATTGGTTGTCAGAACAAGAATACACAAAATATATTCTTGGTTACGTATGAATTTTTTGTTTCTAAAACTAAAACAAAGATTATGTTCTGAAGGCTTAGTTTGAAAAGTGTATACATACAAGTTGATGAAGGAAGATTTGACTTGACCTCGCAATCACGCCATGTGGCAAAAAACAAATAGTTCGGCACTTAAAGCAGCGTACCCAGGGTGTAAACACCAAAGGGAAGAGACTAGTAGTCCGAACTCCCCTCGAGGAGACCAACTCCCTAAGAGGAGCCCGAACTCCCTATAAGGGGCCCGACCTCCCTACGAGGAGCCCGAACTCTTCCTTTGGCCCCGGGCCACACAAAGCAGTGACCCGAACTGGCCGGTCTCATGGCAGTTCGGGACACCCCCCTATCTGAACTCAAGACTTCGCCTCGCACACTGCTCCAAGCACTTCGCCTCCGGAGCATTGAACTAGACAAACCACACCGTACATGACACCGAAGGGAGTCCGTATCCAGGGGCGGTGCACCTGACTAACTTGGGATCTGACGCTTGACGGCCGCACTTCAACGGCCACCTGCCACCGTCATCTCCAGTTACAGAGACGGCTCCGACAAAAAGAGCAGTGACGGTTCTGCCCCAGCAGAGGCAATGACGCCCGAAATGGCAGAAGCACGGAAGTAATCATTCCCGACCTGACAGAAGTCTAGGAGTGAGTGCGCGAGGTGGTAATAAAAGGCTCTCCACCCCCCCCCCCCCCTAAGAAGAGGTATGCAAATTTTGCGCTATCTGGTTTTATCTTGCCTTTGAAGGATTCTAACTTGAACTTCGGAACCTTTACACCGGGTTTCCCCCGAAGCTTCCTCATCTTCTCCGTTTCAGGTTCCCTGCTTCTCAGTTCAGAGGCAAGGTCGTTGACAGCTAAGACCGGTCGGATTGCGCATCATCAATTGGCGCTGTCTGTGGGAAACGCTTCAAAAAGCCTCCCTCCAAACTCTCATAACCTCCTTTCTTCAAAAAACCCAACACTCATGGCTTCTTCCAGCAACGCCGGACGTGGCACGGAGACAAACACCACCGGGGAACAACTTCAAGTCCCCGTGGTGTGAGTTGGATAGTTCACCATCCCCCTTTCGGTGGATGGGATCCCCAGCTTGAATGCACCACAAGCAGTGGCGCCCGTTAACCTTCCTGCCACGATTCCTCCCCCTATTGAGACAACATTTACTGAACCAACTGCCATCCCCCTGGCAGCCAGCCAAAACCGGTTGGACGACCTGATGCAGTGCATGCAGGCAATGCAAGCCCAAATGCAACAGTTCCAGCAACACCAGCTTCATTAGCACCAAGTACTGCACAACATCTCCCAGTATCACTATCAACAGTAGTTCCCCCAACTACCGCTGAACCAACCACTACTTCCACCTCGGCACCCTGCTCCGAGGCCGGTTAAGGCCTCCCCGCAGGAAAGACGCCCCCACCAAGGAAAGGCCTCCCGGCCCCAGAACCCCCCTAACAGCCAGGCCTCGTCCCCAGGCCGAAGAGAGAAAAATCATCCCCGCCTCGCAGCTCGCAGGCGGGTCGGGAACCTCGCCCGCAAGATCGGCACCTCGGCGCTCCAAGCCCAAGTTCCCGCTCACGGAAAACCGATTCAGCGCCCTGGCAGCGGACTACCAGCATTCCGGGCCCATTGAGCTCGGCAACACGGAGGCCAGCAGCGCCAGTACCAGGCCCACTCAACAACGAAGGCACCGGCGAAGTCGCCGAACTGCCACCCGTGTCTTGTCAGAGCTCAGAGGCAAAGAAGAGACGAGCTCGGACGAGGTAGGAGCTGCCCTGATTTTCTCAATTCCTTCCCCCCTCGCATCAGAACTCCTGGCGGTCCCCTTGCCCAGAGATTTCAAGCTCCCACCTTTGGACAAGTATGACGGGTCCTTCGACCCCAACGACCACGTTGACGCTTTCCAGTCCCAAATGCACCTCGCCAGGGCCAGCGAATCGTGATGTGCGTGGCCTTCACCACCACCTTCAGGGGGGTAGCCCGCACTTGGTACAAGAACCTGGCCCCCGGGTCAATAAAGTGCTGGGCCCAGTTCGTGCAGGTCTTCACCGCACAGTTTGTCACCAGCAAACGGTGCCCTAGAACAGAGGAAAGCATCTTCGGAGTAGTCCAGAGGGAAGGAGAATCCATCCGGGGCTACATCAAGCGATTCAATGAAGCATGCTTGCAGATACCGCGGTTAGACCCCGCGGCGGCCAAAAGAGGAGTAACGCACAAAGAGTTCAAATGGCACATGGTAGCTAACCAGCCCGCAACCGTGGCCGAATTCCTCAAACTCGCGGACAAGTTCATGAGGACAGAGGAAGAAATCAACCAACGAACCGAAGGCGGGAATGAGAAAAGAAAGAGGGAAGGCGAGCCCTCCAACCCAGTCGACAGGAAAACCCGGCCCGGGAGCCGAAGCCGAACCAATCGTTCCGAGCTCCCCTAGCAGTTCGGACGGATTACACGCCGTTAAACACGAGGCGGACCGAGATCTTAATGACGATCAAGGACGCCCCATACGTAAAGTGGCCACCTCGCCTAAAGGGAAATCCGAACGAGAGGAATAAGAATTTGTATTGTAGTTTCCATAGAGACCACGGTCATAGTACCGAGCAGTGTAATAATCTCCGGGACGAGATAGAGGGACTCATCCGTCGCGGATACTTAAGAAATTTTGTACAGCATAACAATAATAACAATAAGGCAGGTCGGCAAGGGGAGCACGAAAAGGATGCCCCCGAATCTAGCAGCAGACCTGCCGAACCGTTGCAGCGACAGCCTCCAGAAGAGAGGCCAGTTCGGGGAACCATCCATGTAATTGTTGGAGGTTCGGTGGTAGCAGGGTGTACCTCAGCAGCAGCCCGGACTTTAGTTCGCGAAGCGGCCCTCAAGGAACGGAACCCCCAAAAAGACCAAAGACCGAATAACCAATCTTCTTCACGGAAGACGACGCGCGAGGGGTCCACTACCCTCACGATGACGCGCTTGTCATTAAACTAAGGATCAGCGACTTCGAGGTCAGACGCGTACTCGTAGATTCGGGCAGCTCAGCGGACATCGTCTTCAAATCAGCATTTGACCAGCTACAATTACAGAGGAGCGAGCTGAAGCCCGCGAACACTCCTCTAGCGGGTTTCAGCGGAGAGGAAGTCAGGCCCCTCGGAAAAATAACAGTACTTGTGGAAGTCGGCACATGGCCTTGTGCGGTTAGACTCAACCATGATTTCCTGGTAGTCGCGACCCCCTCCCCATACAATGCCATAATAGGGCGACCAATCATGCATATCCTACGGGTGGTGGTCTCCACCTACTATTTGGCCATGAAGTTCCCTACGGACTTCGATGCGGGGGTAGCGCGGGGCGACCAGCTCGAGTCCCGCAAGTGTTATGTTGCCGCCCTGAAGGGAAAAACCAAGGTGGCTGACGACCTTGAACTGGAGCGGCCTGCGGAGCAAGGCAAAGAACGAGCTTCGCCCACAGAGGTAACGGTCGCAGTCCCGACTTCAGCTACGAACCCAGCTCGCACACTACAGATCGGTGCTTCCGTCGAGGAACCCCTACGAACCAAACTAGTGAGTTTTTTACTTCAAAATTTAGATATTTTTGCCTGGTCCGCGGCCGACATGCCCGGTATTAGCCCCGACCTGATAACTCACAAACTTAATACTGACCCTGTAGTCAGACCCGTTAGACAGAAGAAACACAACTTAGCCCCAGAGCGCTGGAGGGCGGTCGACGAGGAGGTCGAGAAGCTCCTCGCAACAGACTTCATAAGGGAAGTCCATTACCCGAGCTGGGTGGCCAACCCAGTGCTGGTAAAAAATGCGAACATCAAGTGGCGCATGTGCGTCGACTACACCGACCTGAACCGAGCTTGCCCGAAAGATTGCTTCCCCCTCCCCAGAATTGACCGCCTAGTGGACGCGACCTCAGGACATGAGTTGCTAAGCTTCCTGGATGGCTACTCGGGCTACAACTAAATCAGGATGGACCAGTCCGATGAGGAAAAAACCAGCTTCATAACCGAGTTCGGCCTGTACTGCTACAAGGTCATGCCCTTCGGATTAAAAAATGCAAGGGCGACCTTCCAAAGACTTATAAATAGGCTATTTCGGCCCTTGATTGGCACGAAAATAGAATGTTATGTAGACGACATGGTCGTCAATACAGTTTTCACAGGAATTAATACAAGACTTAGATTCTGTCTAACAAATCCTGCATCAATTGAGTATGAAATTGAACCCTAACAAATGTATCTTCGACATCACCTCGGGCAAGTTCCTAGGGTACATTGTCAACCGGCGCGGTATTGAGGCCAACCCGGACAAGATAAAAGCCATCCTAGATATGAGACCACCCCGGAAAGTAAAAGAAGTTCAGAGGCTAAACGGCCGCATAGCCGCTCTATGCCGCTTCATGTCCAAATCAGCAGACCGCTGCCTACCTTTCTTCAAAGCAATCAAAGGCAAAGGGTTCGAATGGACCCAAGACTGCCAGCTCACGTTTGACGAGCTAAAAAGTTACCTCGCTAGTGTGCCAACCTTAGCCCGGCCCGAGGAGGGCGAGGTCTTAGAACTGTACCTCTCAACAAGCGACGAGGTGGTCAGTTCGGTACTAATAAAAGAAGCAGACCGGGTCCAGCGACCCATCTACTATGTTAGTAAAATTTTGTAGGGAGCAGAGACAAGATACCCGCAGATAGAAAAACTAGCATACGCACTGGTGATAGCAGCTCAGAAACTCCGCCCGTACTTCCAGGCTCACACCGTCATCATCTTGACCGACAAACCTCTGAGGCAAGTTTTACTCAAACCCGAGGTTTCCGGTCGACTGACGAAATGGGCCATCGAACTTAGCAAGTACGACCTTCAGTACAAGACAAGAACTGCTATTAAGGCCCAAGCCTTGGCAGATTTTATCGCCGAGTGCACGTTTAGCCTCGAAGCCCCTGAGCCGGTCGAGCCCGAGATCCCCAGTTCGGGCGAGCTCGAAGCTCCCAAGCCAATAGAGTCTGAACCCCGTGAAGTAGCAGGCAGTGTAGCATCTCTCCTAGTTAGGCCAAACACGAACTGGGATGAGGAGCCCTGGATCCTTCACGTAGATGGCTCCTCGAACCAGCAGGGCAACAGGGCTGGAATAGTGCTACGCGGCCCAAGCGGAACAAAATTGGAATACGCACTACGCTTTGAGTTCGCAGCATCCAACAACGAGGCGGAGTACGAGGCACTGGTAGCCGAGCTAAACCTAGCACACAAGGTCGGAGCAAAGCACGTAGTTATCTGCAGTGATTCCCATCTCGTGGTCAACCAAGTTACAGGAGAGTACGAAGCACGCGAGCTCACTATGATTGCATACTTGGAAAAAGTAAAGGAGGCTCTGCTCAACTTCCAGTCACACTTCATCAGGCAAATCCCGAGGTCAGAGAACACTGAGGCCGACGCCCTGTCCCGGCTAGCCAGCACGAGTCACAACGCCATGAGAACTGTGTACATAGAGGACTTACCTCGGCCCAACATTCTCGATGGGGCAGAAGAGGTCGCTCCCGTCTTTGAAGCAGAGCCGAGCTGGATCGACCCACTCGCGAGCTTCCTGCTAGATGGAACCCTCCATACGGACCGCAATGCAGCCAAGAGGGTGCAGCGCCAGGCAGCCAAATACGTCATAATAGACGAACGGTTGTACCGACGATCCTACACGCTCCCCTACCTGCGTTGCTTGCGACCTGCCGAAGTCGAGCTCGTACTCCGCGACACTCATGAAGGCTTGTGCGGCGGACACCTGGGGGGCAGAGCCCTCGCTCAAAAGGCACTTCGACAAGGATACTACTAGCCAACGATGAAGGCAGAGGCCGTCGAGCTCGTCAAAAAATGCGACAAGTGTCAGAAGCATGCCAATATCCATCATCAGCCTGTTGCCGACCTCAAGTACCTCACCAGTCCATGGCCTTTTGCACAATGGGGCATCGAACTTCTGGGGCCATTCCCGCTAGCAACAGGTGGGAGAAAGTTCCTAGTGGTGGCAGTAGATTACTTCACAAAGTGGATAGAAGCTGAACCTCTGGCAACAGTTACAGCCCGAAACATATAGAACTTCTTTCGGAAGAACATAGTATGTCGCTTCGGGCTACCTTGGGTACTGGTCTCCGACAACGGCAAACAGTTCGAGGATATCAAGTTCCAAGAATGGTGCCAAAGTATGGGAATTCGTCAGAACTTCACGTCAGTCGCACACCCGTAGGCAAACGGTCAGACAAAAGTAATGAACAGAGCCATCCTCCGCGGACTGAAAGCACAACTAGACCGAGCTAAAGGGTTGTGGGCGGACGAGCTACCAAGTGTCCTGTGGGCTCACCGAACCACGGAAAAAACCGCTACAGGAGGGACCCCCTTTAACCTCACCTACGGCACCGAAGCGGTAATCCCAACGGAAATCGAAGTACCTACGCTGCGACTAGAAGCATACAACGAGCAGACAAACGGAGACGAGTTACGCACCAACCTCGACCTACTAGACGAGGTAAGAGACCTCACGCACATCCGAACTGCGGCCTATAACGCCAGAGTAAAGAAGAGGAGCTTCCGCATCAGCGACCTGGTTCTCCGTAAGATCATGGTACCCGAACCCGGCGTGGAAAAACTCGGACCAAATTGGGAAGGACCCTATAGAGTAAAGAAAGCACTCGGGGGGGCATACAAGCTCGAAACCTTAGAGGGAAAACAAGTACCCCGAGCATGGAACATCGTCAACCTAAGGCGATACTACCTATAGACCGCCAAGCAAAGTGGCAAAATAGGCCGCGCGAGTGCGGTAGCCCGGACAGGAAACAGATCGGGCGTATGATTAGTTCGACAAATATGCTTAGTTCGGGAGAAAGAACAACCAACACTTAACCAAAAGTCATTCCATTTCAAAAGTAAGGTAGTACATAAAAAAAAATTTACAAGCCCAGAGCTATTTCTTCATTATCAGAAGGCACTTCAACAATACCCGAAGGCCTCGCCTCGCCCTCAGAGTCTGGCTCACCGTCAGCAGCATTGGCCATCTCCTGAGTTATGTGCGAAGTGGATATGGCGCTAATATCGAGCTCGAGGTACGTATTCTGGATCATCCATCGGCTTAGTTTGAAACCCCTCCTGTATGAATCCACCATCAGATTATCAAAGCTCGGCGAAGCAATGTACTCATCAACAACCTTCTTCTTGGCATCTTCGATACCTTGAGAAAAGATCTGCGTCCTCTCCCTGATGTCCTCTTGAAGGTACTCGACCTGATGCTGCAGATCCAGCTTCAAGTTCGCCATGTGCTTCACCACCACTCCCATAGCCTCGGCATCTCTCTGAGACCTCGTCTGCCTGATCCGCGAAAAACGAGCAGTCTCTTCGGCAGCACGAGCAGCCTCCTCGGCAGCGCGACGAGCCTCTTCGGTAGCTCGTGCCTGCCTCGAGCTCCTCCACCTGAGCCGCCAAGGCATGAATAGAAGAAGTTACCTACCAAAAGGAACCGAGTGATCAAAAGAACCAACAAAACGAAAGCCAAAGAGCTCTAAAAAAGGGAGAACACTTACCACCATGGCATGGGTAACGGCACGACAGGCCACTTGATGCAGAGGGAGATCAGTCCACGCCGCGACCTCCTCGGGGAAAATAGCCTCCTTACTCTTTTGAAGAGCATGGGTCGGCGACAACACACTCCTGAAATCCCCCGGGGCCCCCGAGCCCGAGGGCCCAGCTCGCGTCTAAGCAGTCCCGGAGTAAGCAGGAGCACCGGAGTACATAGGAGCCCCTGTGTAGGTAGTCTCAACATAAGGGCCCCCTGCCGGCTCCTGCATTGGAGGAACCATCTCGGGCTCCCTGGGCAGATCTTCTGGCTAATAGTCCGGCACCTCGGGCTCTGCATCCCGGGGCATCTCGGCGCGAGTTCGCTTGGCAACCCGCTTTCTCCTCTTCATGCCTTGGAACAAGTGCCCACCCCGGGTCCCTCGAGAATCCATCACACCTGCAAAAAGAAGTTCGCCATCAGTAAAAAGCAATAAAGACAGCAAGACAGAATCTCTAAGTGAAGAACCTACCCGAACTCAGGCCGGCCGCAATGAGCTTGGCCTCTGTCAGATACTGTTGACACTTCAGCCCAAGCCGCGCCCATTGCTGGAGGCCCTTCGCCGTCTCTTTATCAAGCGTGACCCTAGAGTCAGGAGCGGCCATCCCCCACCCGGTCTGAAACGGCCACCCCAGCACACTTCACACCCCGAAATGGTCCCGCTTCCATGTTGGGACCTTGTTGGGGAGCTCATGTAAAAGCTTAAAACCCGGGCGAGGAGACAGGTAGTATGCCCGCCTACGCCCGGGGAGGGGACCTACTTGCTTCTTAAGCATCGAGATTGAAGAAAAAATCTCCAAGTCCAACGGAAAGCTCTCTTCGCAAAATAAGGAGATTGTCCCCACCAAATTTCGAATGGAGTTCGGGTGAAGCTGGCCAACCATCACGCCGAAGTGGTTCAAGACTTCGACAAGGAGGGGATAGAAAGGCAATCGTAGCCCCGCGGCGAGCTGCTCCCGGAATATCACGATCTCATCAGGACCGTGTTCCCAAGGAAAGCTACCCGAAGGTATGAAATAAGCGTACTCCCCGGGCAAGTTATAGTAAGTAATGAGGGATTGGATGGTCGAAGGACCAAACTTGTCTAACAGCCGACCCCGATGAGAGGTGAACGCCAAACTACCCGAAGGGCCTCGGCCTACGAGTTCGAACTCTTCCTCGAGCTCTACCTCCGGCTCGCTAGGGCTATCGGGGGATGCAACTCGGTTCGTAGAACCTGCATCAGACCCGCTGAAAGGACTATCTGAGCCATCCAAGCTAGACATCGGGGAGTGAGATGGGATCCAGGAAAGTACTCACCCGGAAAAAGGCTGCAGACCACAGGAGCTCAAACGAGCGGAAGACCTTGAACACGAACTGAAAAAAGCGACGGCTATTTATACTCACAGTGACCGAAAAGCGACGGATTAGATCAAAGCCAATCCGATGGCCTACAGCCGCACTGACCGTACGTCCCCTGAGACCGAGACATGATTGGCGCACGTCTTTCTGAAACTGACAGAGAGCCGGCGCACATCTTTTCGAAACCGACAGAACGCCAGCGCACGTCTCCTCAATAAAAGCGGCAACGGCACGTCTTTTTCAAATTTGAAAAGACGCCCGCTATCGCGCCTCCCAAATGGCGCGCTTTTTTGAAATTTCGAAATAAAGCGCGCGCCGCCACATCTATCAGCGTTTAGGCAGGCCGGCGCGCTTCCCACCTTTTGGACGCTCGAAGAAACCCAAGGAACCCTGACAACGCACCTCGCGCTGTCAGAACCAAGATTCAAAGTGCAGGGCAAATCTACCTAACACCTTGCGAACTCCCCACGCTAGGGCAAGACCCTTAGCACAAGGAGTGGGGGGCAATTGATGAAGGAAGATTTGGCCCGACCTCGCAACCATGCCACGTGGCAAAAAACAAGTAGCTCGGCACTTAAAGCAGCGTACCCAGGGTGCAAACACCAAAGGGAAGATACCAGTAGTTCAAACTCCCCTCGAGGAGACCAACTTCCTAAGAGGAGCCCGAACTCCCTACAAGGGGCCCGAACTCCCTAAAAGGAGCCCGACCTCCCTACGAGGAGCCCGAACTCTCCCTTTGGCCCTGGGCCACACAAAGCAGTGACCCGAACTGGCCCGGCAATTTGGGACACCCCCCCTATCCGAACTCAAGACTTCGCCTCGCACACCGCTCCAAGCACTTCGCCTCCAGAGCATTGAACTAGACAAACCACACCGTACATGACACCGAAGGAGTCCGTATCCAGGGGCGGCACACCTGACTAACTTGGGATCTGACGCTTGATGGCCGCACTTCAACAGCCACCTGCCACCGCCATCTCCAATTACAGAGACGGCTCCGACAAAAAGAGCAGTGACGGTTCTGCCCCAGCAGAGGCAATGACGCCCGAACTGGCAGAAGTACGGAAGTAATCATTCCCGACCTGACAGAAGTCTAGGAGTGAGTGCGCGAGGTGGTTATAAAAGGCTCTCCACCCCCCCCCCCCCCAAGAAGAGGTATGCAAATTTTGCGCTATCTGGTTTTATCTTGCCTTTGAAGGATTCTAACTTGAACTTTGGAGCCTTTACACCGGGTTCCCCCCGGAGCTTCCTCATCTTCTCCGTTTCAGGTTCCCTGCTTCTCAGTTCAGAGGCAAGGTCGTTGACAGCTAAGACCGGTCGGATTGCGTATCATCACAAGTCTATAAAAACAATATACAAGGTTGTGCACTGTACAAATTTGTATTTATACGTATTCGAGAAGATTGGTTCAAACGGATCATGTAACTTCACATGCAAACAGCATGTTTTAAGTCGATTTAGAAAACTCAGGAGTCATTAGTGAAACTGAAACCTTGGCGTACGTTTAAGGATTTTACCCAACATCTCATCCAAGATCTTTCCTCACTCATTCCAATATTTCCTGAAGGCAAGAAAAAGATTATATCCTAAAAAGTTATCATCCTTCCTAGAAAGCAACCTGTATTTTTGTTTATATACATGACCACCAACACAACCGAGAGGGAGGAAACTCATGGAAAAGGAAAATAGACAACAAAATAAAAAAAAAAAAAAACTGGCTACCATGGTAATGCACTAACAATCTTTCATCGAAATTGAGAATCTCCTGTACAAATTTTGCCTAAAAGAATGTTTTTTATCCCTTGGAAAACTCTTTTCCAGTCCAAACATATTTACAATTGAACAGATATGCAGGTAAACGAGTCATTTCTCCTTCAAGTTATCCGGTAGTGCAGGTGCCTTACAGATGGGACAGACATTCTTTATCGACAACCATTTCTTGATGCAGCTCACATGGTAATCATGTCTGCAATTCTTCAGTGTTCCAACCTCTTCCTTGTTCTTATACTCTTCCTGTCAAATTAATATCCAGAATAGGTAAGTTACAAATCCGATCAGCAATTCAAACTGATTTCTAAATTCTAATTGGAATTAGAAAGGATTCTAGTGATCCTAGTTGAAATTTTAATCAAATTTACCAGACAGATTACACATGTTCCTTCATCCTGGTTCTCATCAGAAGAACAATATATCATCTCTATCAAACACTTGGAAATCATGTCTTGAGACAAGCCTGTGCTCACATTCCCAATTCTCTCCCCTAAAGCAAGTAGTTCCTGCTCCAAGCCGAAAGTCTTTTAAAATGAGTTAAATTATACGAACCAGCAAATTAGTTCAAAACATGTGATGGAGAAAATTATAATAACCTCGTAAGTCATATTGTCTATGTCCAACCTCATCTCCCTATGCTGATCAAACAAATTTCTGGAACCATACAAGGTTGATCGACCCACCATCATAAGACCCTGCCAAGAAATGACAATCACTTGTGATTAAACAATTACTGGCATGGAACCAAGAATCTTCTAATTGCCTGATAGCATTATAAGGGTCGAACAAGTCATTTTCATCTACAAAGTTGTGGACCAGTGAGATCAGAGAGAGAGAGAGAGAGATTAGGTAGCTGCTCCTAAAAATATCACAGTAGAGAAAATTACTAAATGGATCATCCCATCAAAATCTGTATTACGGCTGAGAATTTTCCAGAGTGGGGCCATGAAAAGCAGGGTTTCTGCCTCTATACATGCAATGTATACTGGGGTTTAATGTCTGAGCTAGAATTTATCAGCAATGCATCACAAAAGTAGTTCTATCACATACCTCAGATACCATTCTATCATGGGCATCACCATCATCAGAAAGTGACCGTAATCTCTCATGAGATATCCTTGACCTCCCATTCCTATCAGTGTTACGCCAACCCACGGTAGATGGTGGTCTTGAATGTCTAGCACTGTAGGTTTCTGGAGTCAATTGTAGACTGTCCTCTGAAGCTGTGGCATATCCCAAGCGTGGGTAGCTTGAACCAGCACTGTAAGTAGGCATTGCCCTTTGAGAATAGCCTCTGCGACCTCTTGCAGCTTGAGTAATTGTACCATGAAGACTTTGAGGAGGAACAACAGAATTTCGGCTCAAAATGGAATCGCGGTGATACCTACCAAGCTCTATAGGACCATTAGTTGTATGGCTTCCAAGGAACTGGTTCACATCATGACCTAAGCCACTGGTATCTGTAAATTTCATTAAAAAGTCTCAGAAACGCAAAACAGATATGAATACTAAAAGGAAATACGTTCTCTAACTAACCTGAAGACACAATCCTTCCATGAGCAGTAGGACAGACAGGAAGGTTGTTCCACTCCCAATTGGTTGCACCAGCACTAGAACTAAAACCAGTGAGGTCCATCGTCCCAGAATGGTCTACCAGACAAGCTGTAGAATGGGGATAGTGAGAAGTGTTACTTGATAAATGTGTCCTCGCTATGTTGGCTTCCAAGTTAAGTGCAGATCGGCTTCTCACATTCCTTTGAGAGCCTTCACTTGCAATTGACAGATTGCTGCTTCTGTACGAGGTTATGCCAACAGGTTCCCGGGGTAAATGTTGAGCAAGTAAATTTGGCTTCTCTTGCTGTAGGCCAGATGAAATAGAAAGACCAGAGGAACTTCCAGAACCATAGTGTCTGCTACCATCTCTCTCACAGGCTATAGAAATAGCTGGGCTTTTCCTTTTGCATGACCCCCTTCCATTGCCCATATTAGGACTAAGAGTACCGGGTTCTATTCCATGAGTTGCATGCCTGTAATACCCAGAAGAAGATGCGTGATGAGGATAATTCTGTGGAATTGGACAGACACTTCCAGCAACTGAGGGATGCGGGAAAGGATCATAAGAGGGGCCTGAAATAGCTGGTCGATGAAGTGTTTCCATGCTGAGACTTGAGGAAGAATACTCATTTGATCTCAGAGATGAATTCAAATGAGATGTAAAATTTGCTACTCCTGTTGGCAAATTCTCCACTGGAAAAGCATAAGATCCATTTTCTGAAGCACTGGCCCTTCCTGCAATACAGACTTGAGAATATGTTAACCATGACAAAGCAAATCTACAGACCAAGTGTAGGAGATGGTTATTAAATGTAATGCACGTGGGTTTTAATCTCCCAGGTGAACCATCAAAGGCAGGTTCCAAGTCCCACATGTACCACATATTCTGAATATTCCCTTATAGATGTAAGCATCTTAATGTGTAGTCCATAGATTTTGTCTTACAAACCCAACTACAGGAAGATTAATAATTGAATGCACATAACAAGGGTTTAAAGCTATGGTACCCAGGTGGATATAAGGCTGTTCAATGTGCATATGATTCCAGTTCTGGTCGTGGTCCATCTCAAAAGTTTGCGATGTACCGTATATGTGTCTATGCCCCATAACAATGTTTCTTTACGGATCAGCTCTGAAGTCAAAAGAGAAAAAGAGAAAAAGAGCAAAAGAGAACCTGCACAGAAGGGAAAAAGTACAATGAAACTTAAATAAATACTTGAAAACATGAAAGATTTCGTACACAAGAAACTTTTCTCCAAATTGCTATTAATCTATTGTTGCATTAACCACATATATATTATTCCTGTCACATTTTAAGTAAATATTTCAGGTCCATCTCCACTATAATCAGAAAAGTCCACCAGACAGCTATCTGATTTTAAAACCCAAATAATCAACCAAATTCATTGCAGAATCAGAAAAATATTTACACTTAAAACAGTCTATGTCAGTGACCCAAATAGAGAAAGGTTCACTGCATCACATCTGCTGGTATCCTGCAACACTCTTGGGTTTGGTTGGATCAATTGTGGTCAGTTCTGTGTGGCTACTGTGGTTTGGGGCCTTTTCCCCAAGGCTTGGTGGGGCACCATTAGGTTACTGTGGTTGGACCACTTGATTAATAAAACTTGAATCTTACCAATCAATAAAAGAACAATGCTGATTTCCATAACCATACTTTATAGGAATGAAGGTACTTATTGTAGGATGAGAAAATTGGATCAAACTCATCACTAATCATGTTTAAAGTAGCATGCCTATCCAATGTAGTTGCAGAGGATATGGGTAACCAGCAACTATACCCTGTATTAACTTAATGAACATGTTAACTTGCAGTTACCAAATACTCTGTGTATCTTTTTTTTTCTTGGGTCATAATACCCAGTGTGATCACTGTGGTGAAGCAATAGACTGCATTGTTTTGGCCTCTCTGGTCGATGCAATGACTAGTCAGTGCCTAGGTGGCTGTCTAGTTGATTAAAAAGAAGATATGTTCTAAATTTGAGATATAGATGCAATCTCATAAACTGATATAGACTACAATTATGCAAGAAAAGAATGATACTAAAATTTAGTTCATAGTCTTTGTTTTGCAAACAAAGCACACGTTAGGCTGGAAAAAATGGGATAATGAATCACAGCCTTTGGATGAGATAACAATGATGGTAAGTGCTTTAAACGTTTGTGAAGCCAACTTTCACTGTTCCCTTGATCCTATATCTTAATAGGCATTCGCATATCTACATCCATCATTTGACTCAAGAAATATATACCTTATTGGGTTCCCCCAACTAAGGTAACTGATCATTTTTCGCATTCGCCAAAATGTAAGTTGGGAAAAAAAGATAATCTTTTTTGGAGCTCTGTTTTGCATGCTGATCTGTGGTGCTTATGGGAAGAGTGATACAAAGGAATTTTTGAAAATAAACACTCCCCGTGGGAAGCCTTAAAAAACCATGTCCTGCATACCGTGTGTTCTTGGCTTCTTACTGCAATCAGTTCAGAGGCACCTCTTTTGATTAGTTGAACAGAAACTTTGGTAAAGTTCTTCTCTTCTGGAACAGAGCACCCACCTCTCTGCCCAGAATCAAGCGCCCCCCCCCCCCCTTCCTCTTCTCTTTGAAATTTGATGGAAGTTGCAAAATCAGAGTAGGTAGTCATGGGGCTTCTGGGACTGGAGGCCTTGTCTCAGAAGCTAATGGTGGCATTCTTTGGGTTTACTGTGGGTCTATTGGTGAGACTGAAATCAGAGTCTGAAATCAGGGCTCTCCTTTTGGATTTAAGAGCTGCAAAAGCTATATGTGCTAGGCTTTTATTGGTTGAAGGTGATGGTGATTCCAAAAATGTCATTGGCTGGGCTTCAGGGTTGCAGCCTTTAAATTTTTTCTCTTGAAAAATTGAACCAAAGTGGTTAGTTATTTTGTTAATGCACTGCATGACAGTACCCTTGGTAAATAAGCTAGTAATCTTAACCTTACAATTAACATATGAAAAAAACAAAATGACTAAAACTGGGGCTGTAAGGATGGCATTATTAAGCTCTAGTACTTCAAAAGAAGAGCATGCTGATATGAATCAGCACCCTCTGTCATTGCAACAAATTAGGATAAATAATTAAGATAAACATCAAACAAGGCACGCCACATAGCTAATGCCTTGTCAAATAGTCTAATTAGGGATGGACACAATGGTAACTGGGAATCTTGATACAAGTATCAATTGCATATATTACACTGAAAGGAAATATTATGTATATCCATAAAATAACTGACTTCATAATGACATCCATTTGTAGATAACCAAAACACCTGTTTACCATGAAAAGATCATATTAAGAAAAAAATAACTACCAAGAGTTTTGTCAACAGATAAAGATTGTATCTCTAGACACAGGTCCTTTAAAGATAACCCATAAAGCCAAAATGTGTACAAGTGTAACTCATATACAGTGCTTGAAGTACCCTACCCAGAATAATCATACAGATGCTTACAATTTGAGGATAAGCTCCCTCATAATAAAGGAGGGTGTTCATGGCTAACAACCAAAAAGATGATTAGCTTCCTGTTAGAAGCTTCATGGAATTGTTTGACATTGACCATAATGGCAAAGTCCAGGGACATTCTTGAAACACTAATAGAGGGATCAGATGTGAAAACTTGAGCAGCACAATGAAGCTTTAAAGGCATATAGTGTTCATGAAACAGCCCAATAGAGAAGTTGTCAATACTCTCTCCTGATTTCATCTTCCAGTGAATATTTTTATCCCCCCAAGTCCCAGCTTAGGGTTCTGATGCTAGCCAATGAATCCACTGTTCAACATATAAGTTATGGTAATCAAATTCATATATTGATCAGCAATAAAAGCCTTGATCCAAAGACACTAATTCTCCTCCATCTTCTTAGTAACAGTCGTTCTTTGTAGCAGATATCAGTCCCAACAATCATGTAACATCCATCTTTTCCTCTCCCTATTATGATCTTCAGTAGCATTCTCCGAAATGAGTTATCTCCACCTTGCCAATTAATCACACTCTTCTCTCATTGGCAATATACAACATGCACTAAATCCAAATTAGTGCTTTCTGAAACCCATGCTTTATCCATATTATGTGAAAAGCATAATCTGCTTTCAAGCATCAACTTGTCTACTATGCATTATGAACTACAGGCATGATCATGAATGTCCAGACAGTATCATTTCAGTTTTCATTAGGGAATAGCCCTCCTGAAGGAGAACCAGAGAGCAAGTTAGCACAAGGGCTCATCCCACAAAACATACATCTTATACAGTGGGCTCATTTGCTGTCCTGCCCCTCTATTTTTGCCACTTACTTCAGCTAAAGTTGAGAGAACTCCCAATGCCAAGAAAGCAATATAAGCCTTGGCAGAAATGTCTGAAAGCATGGAAATGCTTTCATCCAAGTAGTCGACCCACCACACTGTAAATGAAAACACAGGCCCTCAAATGAAAATTTGCAGCAAATAAGGTGATCCATCACATTAAAGCAGCATGACCACAACAATGGGAAATCATGGGTATGCCTGGACCTTTGATGCCACAAATGCTCTTTGCATGTTCAATATTCAACACCCTGAATCTATAAATACTAGTTCTAAGGACCCTACCATCCTCAGAAAATACTGGAGAGGCACAAAAGAAAATCCCAGTCTCAACACAGCCTCAATTCATTGGAGTAGCATGGCTGTGTTCTGATTTGTAATAATGAATTTCATAGAACAGGGAGAGAGATAAGATGAATCAGGAAATCATGTAGCAGTCTCCTGAAATTTCTACAGTCTGCATCCCAATACAAAGGTTAGAGCCTTCAAATTGCAGCTGTGCACAAATAATTCATCTCGATGGATAAAAAGGACTTTCAGGAATGGAGATCCTTGATTCCGTTGCCAAATTGAGGTGCTTGCAACACCATCCATTATTCAGTCGAAGGCTGTAGCGGTGAAGGGTTAAACAAGTCATCTACCAAATTTGGCTATCCTGTAGATGGGCAAGTAACTAACTGTAGCCAAAGAAAAGTTCCTGTTAACAGTGAAAATAATGAAAACTAATTAACCAAACATTTGTCCTATATGAAAAGCTAAGATAGGCTTCAAAGAAAGATGGTTAGGTCCTTATAAAGTTACTAAGGAAAACTTAGTGGCAAGCAAAATGGTTTAGACAACTTAATGAACCACAGTATTCCCAAAAAAGCTGGTGCTTTCAATGCACAAATTTTTGAGAAAAGCTTTCCAAAGGTATAAAAGGACCAAAAGAAAAAATAGATAGAACAAACAACTGACCAATAGACAGAATACAGAGAGAGAGAGAGAGAGAGAGAGAAAGGGGGGAGGGAGAGAGCACCATACCAATACTACTTACCTTACAAGCAAATATGCCCATTATAAAGCTTCTACAAGAACTTTGGTGAAACACTTCAGAGAGGAAACACATGAAGCAGGAAAGCTATTATCATCACCATCATCATCATCCCTGAACCTGCATATTCTAACCCACCTAAACCTAGGAAGGGTAAGGAAATCAATGACAAAACAATTAACTTCTTGGATTCTTGAAGGAACTCCTTTGAGGAAAAGATGTGACTAAGACAAACAAATGGCTGTAACACGTAAGATGCTTTAACTCTGATTGAACCTTTCCCTGTAATAAAGATAGATGTTTTTTATCCTCTTTGTCTAATTAAATTTCAATCCAGATAATCTGACTGTGCTGTGCTAAGTTCAAGTACTGTTAAACCCACAATTACACATTGATAGTGTATGGTATGATATTGGTGCATATGCCTTGGCGCTGGAGCATATTTGGCAAGGTAAATGGACTGTATGTCGAATAGGTGCCCCCTTCTTTCACCACCTCCTGCCTAAATAAAGTTCCAGTCCAGTTGCTCAAGTGGCCCCTAGCATGAACACAAAGGCATTGCCAAATACTTGATTGGGAAACCTCCACCCTCCACCTTATAACCCAAAATTCCTCTAAAGCTCAACATGACCTCTAACAAAAACCTCTTACTACTCGGTAACTTTCCACCTCTCTTCATAAACTAAAAACAAAAAGGATAAATGGTCATGGGATAAGTTCAATTGGCTCTAAAATCCTCAATGCAGATCTAACTGTGGAAATAAGTGTATCCCTTTCTAATGGCATTGCCACTTGGATCATCCATACAACTATGACCCTTAAGGAAAACAAATCCTTCCAATTCTAAAAATATACAAGAAGATAAAGCTTGACATTCTCATACTCTATGATGTGCAGATAAAGGTTTAGCTTTGAATTTTAAGCTTGCCAAACTGTTTGTAGTTGTCCCTTAAAATACTTTAGGCTTGTGTATCTCACTAACAACAGAAATTTAGGAGAAAGGTAATAAAAGGATACTAAAGAAAAAGTTAATATATTCCTTCCTATCATCTTATTTGCTCCCGGTGTGGATTGTAAGGACTTCAAAAGTGCAGGTAGTAATAATTTCCTGATGTAGATAAAAGAGTGGCAGCATGAGTTACCCACTTCCAAGTAAAGCAGACCCCTCGAGCAAAGACATAATCAAGTTTTTCATCCATGAATCCACAACAGTCAACCTGGTCCTTTGGAATCAAAAGCTTGTTCCAGGCACAAAGAAAACAATCCCCATGTACTTTAAGGTTCAATTGGAATTTTCTGTTTTTACAAGCCCAAAGCATTAGTACTTGCAGAAAGCACTGTGGTTGAAAGCAACTGTAACATTGGACTCCTTTCAGAGAACCTTCCCCTTTAAAACCATGTTTCCTTTCATGCCTAGTTTGGCAACTTTAGTTGGATCTATTAGCAACCAAGAAGTTTATAGGATTGTTTTGTACAAATGATAAGATCATGCCCTTCTAATGTTGTCCCATTTCTCTCATTTTGCATCTTGTACTACTCTTTGTTTTCTTGATAAGGAACATGCCATGTTTGGCATGTGATATTTGGCCATGTTAAAAGTTCCATTTAATATATTATGCTCTTTAACACACGTCAATGTTCTTCATTTAGTGGCAGAGTTTCTGTTGTTTCAGTTAAGTACCATCTCTAATTCTACAAGGATCTTTCAACTGAACCAGGATTCAAGACATAGATATAGGAATAAAGATTACCAGGTAAATTTCATGGTATTCTGTTTCTGTTACTACAACATCATTTAGCATCTACGTTAACTAGTGTTATTGTATAACATGGCAGGCTTTCATCTGATAAAATTTGCCATTAAGACAGTTCCTAACTTTAGATTAATTTATTTAACTTTGGTATTTTAAGTCTTCAAGTCAAAGAACACTATAGGTTAATGGGAATATGGCAGTAAATGAAAAACTATAATTATTATGTACTGAATAAAATAGTTTTGCAAGGACGAACTTTGACTTGATACAGATCTGTTCCTCTTACTGAAATTAAGATAACAATTAATGTGGAACATCATTCTCCACTCGTTGTCTGTTCCTACTTGCATAACTGGAAATGACTGTCCAGAAAGTTCATTTGTTTATGGAGATATCACAGTACTTGTCAGTAAGTTCATGAAGATATCATAAGTGCTACTCAAAATATATAAGAAATATATGCAAGTTGTATGTTCTTGTTTACTTCTTCATCTTCATTATGAGACTTTATTTAAAACAAATAAATATTGTACAAAAAGGCTAGGGAAGAAAAATCCCTGTATGTAGTATCTATGTACACAAGTTTGGCCAATGAATCTTCTTCCATTCCATTCGCACTTTAAGTAGGAAAGAACAATAGAACATTCCTACATACTAACAAGTAGGGCCACCATTATCAATTAAAAAAAGAAAAGAAAAGAAACAGAATGAGTATAGCCACCGCAAAACATGACCATCCATTGACCACCTTCACTTGAACTCAAGGTATTGTGCTGGAAGAACAAACTACGTTCTCATCCCCCAAGGATCCAAATTCTTCAACAATGTTCCATTATATTTGTCGTTTTGTGAATATTTAGAAAAACAAGATTGAGTCAGCGAAGTGAACATGAAAGGGTGATTATGCTCCTACTCCACTTTCACTCATCTCCTTCCAACCTCATGTGCAATTGCGTTAGCTTTTGTTACTTATCTCATTTTGATTTCCTGTGCAGCCTAGAAGGGATGATCTTTAAATGATCAGTGACAATCAAGATAAAAGCCAACTGAAATCAAAACTTACAAAAAAAAAAAAACCAAGGCAATGGCTACAAGCCAGAAAACAACAGTTGTTCACCAAAATTTCTCCACATTCTCAAGTGTTAATAAGCCATCAATGTGCTATTATGATGATGCTAGGCATCAATAAAATCCTGCAGCTTACTCATTCAAATAACCACAAATAATAACTGGTAAAAGAGGACTAATGGAACACTTAATTATTATGAAGATATTCACCATTCATCTTTGTAAAACTTAGATCCATTAAAAAGGGGACAGAGAGGGGGAAGGAAGGAAGGATGGAACATTATATAGTAGATTTGCCAATTTTTGGCTAATAAAAATTAAAATATAAACCCAAATCTGAAGGTCTTACACTCAAAACTATGCAAGATGAGCTCAGTGATGCTAACCTTAACCCAGATGGTGTAGATCTTATTACCAATATCTTATCAAAGATTACAAAGAGTTAGATAGCTATTACAAGTTACTACTAAATAGCAAGCCTACATAAATCCGTTGAGGATGGTTCTGTCTATTTACCAAGATTACTTGCCTTGGAATGAGTTCTACTTGTAGATGTCTGGAAGGCCTGTTTTTCATGTAAGTCGTACAAGGCAAAAAAATAAATAAATAAATTTGCAATTATGAGCAGATAAATATTTTAGCACCAAATATGAGATCCTAGCTACAAGAAGATAAATTCCCAGAAGGCTACCAACTCAATTTTTTTTCTCTTTTCTTTGCTCAAAAGATATAAGTGTGATTTCCTGCACAAGCAGGCAGTCTCTTTAATTAATCCATCAATAGTCTCATCAGCACACTCTACAAAGTATGTCTATATACCGTAAGTCAAACAACCGCAATGTGAAGATGATATTGTTTATAAACCTGCTCCAACTTGGACATTTTTCTAAAACCAAATTCCTCCAAAAAATTACCTAGAACTTACAATCATTTAGTCCAACCAAATGAGAATAAGGTGTTTCAGTTGAATAGACCATGTACACCCAACTTGCTCATTCTGAATCCAACAATGGCACACATAATAGTTACATGAGAAATCAGGCACCCATCAATTCACCATCCAGAAGATCAGACAACATCTTTATACCTTTTTTATCTATTTACTTCTCTCTTTCTTTTCTTTCATTTTTTTCAGGTGGGGAGATAGGACTTTAAAAATCATATCCTTTTATGAGCAACTCTAGCATTTCTGGGGTCCATGCTGGCAACTGAGCTCTGTAATACATATTTGTTTCAGAAGACACTTGTACAACAACATGAAATTAGAAAAACCAGAGGATTCCCTGCAACTGTCAGCCCCAATTAAAAAAAAAAACCACCACTAACCACAAACAATTTCATGCTAGGGCCCTAGATAAATAAGTAGTTGACCTCATGGCATACCATAGAAAAGATCCAAAAATGTTACATAGGCTCCTTGGTATTACCAGCATACTAATATCTTGCATCATTGCAAACATACTCTTCACAATGATGTGCAGATGAAATGTCAATTAAGAAGATCCACAACTTAGCAATACCTCTGTTGAGCAGTACTATATGGCAGGAATAACAGTCCATGTGAACAAGGTATAATGAGATCATTCAGTGAACTGTAATGGCAACTTGAATGATCTCTATTGTTCACATTCTCCTAGCCAAGTACAGCTTTGAGAATCCTCATCACCAAAAAAAAATATGAGAAGATGAGGATCATAGGCAAGCAAATAATTATTGTCATTTGATGGAGGTCGTCAGCAGAGTGCCTGAACCCTATGTTAACCTCAGCTGCGATGCAAATAAGAGAGCAATCAACCAAGCTATTCTTTAAATAAAGAATAACCTATTGATAGGTCATAAAGTATCTCCCACTTAAGATGAAACAAGCATTTGGGAGTCAGAATAGATTCATGCCAATAGAATTGAGCCTTCATCTGTTCCAGAACAGAAGGTAAAATATATTGCAAATAGAAAGGATTAGATTTGGAGTAGCTAGTGAAGACAAAGCTAATAAAATTCAAGCTGATAGGGAAACACTACATCCAATCAGGCTACTAATAAATAAATTCCAAGAGAGTATTCTTTAAAACAACAAAAAAATTCTGGATATTCTGACCATGAGAGGAGTATGCCATTTTTTTTCTTTGGGGAGAGGGATGGCAGAGAAGGCAGGATTGAGGAGATAGATGGAAACAGAGAAAAAAGAGAAGAGGTTCAATGTTATACCAATCCTTCTTTACCTGCACAAACAGGCATTATTCCAGTCTACAACTAAGCACTTCCAAATCACCATAGTCAGAACAAATAAGCTAAAAGAAGGCTGTGCCCAAGCAATATATAAATCATTGTTGCCATAAACCTGCAAATTCATTGAAAACAACTATACCTAATAAAGGATAAGGACAATAATGAGAATATTCATATGCTTCAAGATTATCTTTTGGGTGGATCTTGATAGTAATGTAGTAATGTAACAAACTTAACACAGCAAAATAAAGAGTTTAAGAACATGTCATTAGAACAAACCTGTCTACCAATTGACAAACTGAGAAATTTATGGTGAAATTGTTTGTTTTTCCACAAAAATACAGAGTACCTGAAAGAATGCAAAAGATGGCATCCAAAAAGTACTGTGCTTAGACCACATGAACCCTATCAAACTCTCAGACTTGAACTGTATCCTTCACTATGTTCCCACACCTTTTATAAGTTATTTTCAGAAATGGATCAGGAGTAGAATAAAGACAAGACAGATCAGTCTAATAGTATAATTTTAGAATAGAAACAGAGTAAGTTGTTTTAGTTTTGACACTGGTTGACATTAGAAATCATATTTGCGCATGTCCTCCCTCTCATGCTCTAAGAGATTAATCAGATCATTTCTTCTTTATACTTTCGGTTCTTCCCCTTTTTGTATGTGTGCAAGTGTCAAACAATAGAAGCACTGAATATTCACACAAAAAAAAACAAGATAGATATATGGAAGTACTGGACGGGTAGCAAGATTTAAAGCAAGAGATTGGAAGACAACATCGAGCAACTGAGCTGAGAAGAAATTATATAATTATCAAAGAATCGGATATGATCCATATGAATGTAGCTAATACCCCAGCCCCACCCAACCCAAGAAACACTGTTCTTTTTGTAATTATGTGATCTTCGAAGGGCAATCCGTACTTCAATTTCCATTCTAAATACACATTACATTTAAGTGTCTTATAACGAGAAGGACGATGCTGAAAGAGAAAACAGGACCTTTGGTGGATAACGTTTAAGACCATGCAAAACTCGACCAGTCTAAATTGTCAAAGAAAACAATAGCAACCAAGCTTCCGGATTCTTTCTTCTTTTGCGTATTTTGAAACTTTGGAAATCATCTAAAAAACGTTCATCGTGTTCAATCATTGGGTAAATTCCCCACCCAGAAACCGAGATTGAGAACTCTTAAATTGATACTTGGAAAAAAATAATACGGCCAGATAAATCCCTTGATAATCAACCAAAAAGGTAAACTCCTCCAGGCCTGAGGATGAAAATAACTTCCAGAAACCAGACTGCGTGACTATGCAAGGGACTTTCGTTCTACAGACATCAAAAGCCGCCGATCGCATACAAGAAACAACGAAAATTGTAGAAATACTAAAAATTTACAGAACAATGGAAATTAGAGTAATAATTCCAATAACAGAATATACATAAATTCTAACGATCCATGACAAGTAAAGCATAAACCATGTACGTTACAGTGATCAACGGCCAATAGGAAAAAAAGTTTCGCCGGAAACGCATACCTTTAATGTAAATTACACGTTAGCGCCGGCCGGTCGATCAATCGGACGGCTGGAAACGATCGAGAGAAAAAGGCAGCAGAAGAAAGAGGATGAAATCGAATGGAAATTGGATAAATTGATTGCCAAAGAAAAGGAGGAGAGATTGGTTTGACGCCCGCAACCGTACCGAATACCGATAAAAAGCAAAGCAAAGAAAAACAGAAGGCTGTATATTTATAACAACCAAAATATTAATTTAATTAATAAAACCACCAATAATAAACCTTCGGTGCACACCGTGCACTTCCTCCGCCCGCCACCTTACCAGAAATCCTTCCTAACGCGGGTTTTGTAGTTTGTACTGCTATTTTTCAGTAACTGTGATTTTTGGGAACCCGCCGATAATGACCCCTTTTTGACACGTGGACAAATGCACTTTGCGCACGCGAATGTGGCGACATTGTGGCAGCATTTTTCTTGTCCGCCTGCGCCTAGGGGTTTGGGGTTTTTTGGGGGGTTTGCCTTTGGTTTGGGAAAAAGTTGGAAACGTTGAGTAACCAAACAGTAAACCTTTTACGGTTTTAGCGGTAGAATATTTTATTTTTCTTCCTCTTTTTTAATTGTAATAATACCTTACTTGTAGTGGATACAAAAGTGTGTCACAAATCTGCGCCCCACGAAATGGCGCCCCAAAAACGTCCCACACAATAAGCCCTCGCCACGTGTTCTCTCACACGCTTCTCGCTTTCAGTTGGTGCGGACCTAACGGGACGTCCGTTAGCTTGTCCAGTTACTCCAAAATACCGCGTGCCCTCCGTTCCCTCTCCTCTCGACCTTCCTGTTGAGTCTGGATCTTCTGCCCACGAGAATTCTTCCCACGTTTATCACAGTCATATACGAAGAATATCTCCTCCTTTGTATACAGGGGATCCGAAGTCCTTTCTGTTCCTGTAACCTTCCACCTCCTCCTCTTTTTCTATCCTCGGCGTCGACGCCGACGACCACTCCGGCAACGACCGTCCTTCTCATCTCTGTTCACATTTTATTTTTTTTCAAGACAAAATCAGAAGGGAAGGCTCACCGGCGACCACCCGACCATTGTTCAAGTGCGTCTTTTTTTTCTTTCATTCTCGTTTATTTTATTTTTATTTTGTATTTTTCTCCAACCTGTGCTATGTGTGGGAATCTAAAAGTTTTTATGATGTATTTGGCTCCAGATATGTTGTGGTCGATGTTGCACCCGAGGCTGGATTCCTGAGAATTGTAATTTGTAACCGATAGTGGATTACGGGTATATTTGGTTTCAGTTACATTTCAAATGTACCAAAAATGTTCTCTCGGGAGACGACTACTGATTTACCGAATTGTAATTCATGTATTATTTCGCATGCCAACAATTCCAAGTTATTATAATTGAAATTAACTGGGCGTCATTAGACGTCAGTATGCACATAAACCAAAGTTTATATATGCAAAAGAAAGAGAGAGAAAATGCTGAGATGTCGCCAATGTGTGGCATCATTAATAAATGTTTACTGAATAAACGTAAACGGTACCAAACTTCACCTTGGTTAGAGAAATGCACACAACATGCATGAGTAACTGTTGCGGGAAAAATAAAAAATAATAATAATCAAAGAAATTACACACATGTTCTCGGCTGAATCTCCCCTATTTCGGCAGGAAACAAAAAATTCATTACAGTGTAAAATCCCCTAATGTCCTATGCGCTCTGGAAAATAGCACCGGTTGGAGAAAAATACAAAATAAAAATAAAATAAACGAGAATGAAGATAAAAAACGCACCTGAACAATGGTCGGGTGGTTGCCGGTGAGCCTTTCCTTCTATGATTTTGTTTTGAAAAAAAAAAAAGTTAAAATATGAATAGAAGAGATGAAAAAACGGTCGTCCGCGGAATGGTCATCGCTGGAATGATCATCGGCATCGGCGCTGGGGATGAAGGAGGAGGAAGTGCAGGGTTTAGGTAGAGTTACAATATAGAAGAGAGGAATCAGAGGACACGCGGTATTTTGGAGTAACGGGACAAGCTAACGGACGTCCCGTTAGTTCCGCACGAACCCAAAGTGACATGCATGTGAGAAGACACCGATTTAACCAGCTACGCAAGCAAATACCTGAGTGAATATCGTTTCTTTCTTCCTTGTAACATCCGTTATTCATTTATTTGAGTCTTTGACTCTTAACTTGATACGTAATAATGGTTCAGGCTATTTTAAGTGCCGTCATCGGACCGGGATCGGACGAAAAATCGGAAAGCTCGTTGGTTGAGATCACCGATTTAACCAGCATGTCAATGGTTCAACCAGTAAAAATGTCAAAACAGAAAAAAAAAAAAAAAAAAAATTACTGGTTCATCAGTTCGACCGTCCTATCTATCAGATCCGGGTCTGACCAGACTCTCTCTTGAGTAATGAGAAATCCAACAAGCACATGTCTTCCAATATCTCCAATTAAATTCTCGTTTATTTTTTATTGGCAGGAACTTGTGAGAGAAGGTTCCATGGGTGCTTGTGTTTCGTGTCGTGTTACTTCCATGCAAATAGCCAAATACCATATTTCGTGTCGTGTTACTTCTTTGCCCTTGCCCCTTGATGGCTTGTGTTTAGTTGTTTCATCGGTAGTAATGCCCCTATGACAGTCATACCCACTCCAATATCTTACTTCATGGGCATGACTGATGTGGAATGTTGTTATTGGTTCAGGAGCCCCATCTACAGTCATCAAATGCAGTTCAACCGGTCTCATCAATTAGTATGTTACATTTGTTTAAGACTTTTTGTGGGGTTGCAAAATGGATATCGAGTCATGTATTGGGTTGGATTGCAATTGTATATTGAGTGGTATAAATAAATTAAAATAAAAAAAAAGTAAAATGGTCCAATCATTCGGTTTGAATGGATGCATGGCCCGTTCTGATTTAAAAACATTAGAAATGGAAAAAATCATTATCTGAATCAATAGTTCAATGGTTCGAACACTTGGATCAATAAATTAATAATCGAATTAATACCTTTTGGCCAAAAAGCGATTTTAAGATGAAACAAAACTAATTACCTGAGTCACAGTGCATCCTAGTTATATTTCCTTCCGTGGTAAACATTTTGGACCAACCATGGCCTCGTGAGTCAAAATTTCCATCTATTATGTTGTGACATGAAGACACAAACAGAAGAAACAGAACATGAGCGATGGGGTGGTGCATCTTCCCCCACCCCCAACCACATCAGAATCAGAGATCTACTGATGTAAGTTTTCAACGATGTTCCAGAGTTTGGACCACAAGATATTGGATCGGCAACGAGGGAACGACAGCAAGCGTGGTCTTAAAAAAGAGTTGCAGTCGTTTTACGATTCTGCTCATAATAATGGGGCCTGGGCCAATAGTATAATACTGGTGGCGGTAGTATTGCTATTCACGCAGCCTCCATCCATGTTTAGTTCAAATTTTCGCATCCACCCATGGCAATGACTCGGTCAATCTAACTATCACATTTAATAAGGACTATTGATTATCCATTTATCCATATATGTGTACTTCCTTTTACCACGTCGATCACGTAACCTAGCACCTTTTCAATTATAACCTTCAGCTTGGTTTGATAGAAAATGGTAGAGACGTCGGAATTGAAATTGAAATTCGAATCGGAGTCAGAATTGAAATTGGAATCTAAATTGATGAAGGGGAATTTGGCCCAACCTCGCAATCATCCGACATGTGGCAAAAACAAGCAATTCGGGACAGTAGAGCGCCCGAAGCAAACACCGAAAGCAAGTCCAAGTTCACTACTGAGCCCGAACCCCAGACCGCCCTACTAGGAACCCGAGCTCCCCACCAAGAGCCCGAGCTCCCTACTGGGAGTCCGAGCTCCCTACCGAGAGCCCGAGCTCCCTACTGGGAGTCCGAGCTCCCTACCGAGAGCCCGAGCTCCCTGCAAGGAGCACAAACTATATTGGGCCCCAAGCCTCGCAAAGCTGTGACCCGAGCTGGCCCGTGGCAGCTCAGAACACTCCCCAAACCGAACTCAAGACATCTCGCTCACTCCAACACTTCGCTCCCGAAACACCAGGCTGACCAAACGTACCTGACGCCAAGGACGTCCGTATCCAGGGGCGACGCGCCTAACTGATTTGGGATCTGACGCCTGACAGCCGCACTTCAAACGGCCTCCTGCTACCGCCACCTGCCACCGTCATTACTAGCCGCAGAGACGGCTTCGACAAAAGGAGCAGTGGCGGTTCTGTCCAGCCAGAGGAAATGACATCCGAACTGGCAGGAGTTCAGAAGTAATCATGCCCGATCTGACGGAAGCTTGGAAGTGAGTGCGCGAGGTGGTTATAAAAGGCTCCTACCCCTCAGAAACGAGGTATGCTAACTTTTGCGCTATCTGGTCTATCTTGCCTTTGAAAGACTCTAACTTGAGCTTCGGAGCCCTTACGCCGGGTTCTCCCCGGAGCTTCTCTTCTCCCTCCGTTTCAGGTCCCTGCCACCCGGTTCAGAGGCAAGATCGTTGACAGCTAAGATCGGCCGAATTGTGCACCATCATAAAGCAGGATTCTTTAAAATTGAAATTGGAATATTCTATTTTCATAATCTCTTTGATTCAGACAGTAGTGAGAATGAAAATCGGAATCAATAAGAATAGGATTTCATTCCCAAGAAAGAAAGAGAGAATAGGAATGGATTTCCGATTCCACCCAAACAAACAAACATATCTTGTAACTTCAGATAAGATCTTTTTACAAGATAAAAATAAAGTAAAGCCTTGAGCTATATTTGGCAAAAAGCCAGTCCCTAAAAAGCTTGGTTAAGTACTTATTATTTATAAGGGTGCAAGTCAGGTGGGTTGGGTCGGGTTTTAGTTCAATCCAGATCCAACCCTAAAAATTGGGCCTAAAGTCCAAGTCCAGCCTAAGCCCGAGGTCAAGCCTAAACTATTCAGTCCATGCTTAGTCTATACTAAAATTTGGGGTTGGTCAATTAGCCCACACTATAAATTGATATGCATGTGTGTATGTATGCATGTACACATATATGTAGAGATTATCTATACTATTTTAAAAGGCACAAATAGCTTCAAGAATATTTCTGGAATTTTTTGCTTGAGGACAAAATTTATCCCTTTATATTTAAATTTATTGATAAAAATGAGTGCAAATAGGGTAATTTGTTATTGATATTAAATGAGTTGAAAATAGTTAATTTTAAGATATTCAATACATACAATTCCCTCTCATTAAATCCAACATTCAAGGTATTAACTTGCATTCACCTTCACTTGATCATATATTTAAGGTATTTTTATTTATTCTCATCATTAAATTCTATTAATTAAATCCACACATAATAAACTAATAATTTCAATAACATAAAAACTTATACTTTTAAAATCTATCTAGAAAAAATAGTATTGTCATCTAGGTGGTAGTAAGAAATTAAACCATTTTGGGTCAAATGGGTCAATCTATGTTGTCACAATTAAATAATAAATTTCAATAATATATAAAATGCAAAAAAAAAATGAAATTAAAAAAATAGAAACATTTTTAACATCATATATTTGACGTATTAAACAATAATAAGTATGAAAAATAATAAATGTTTTTATTAATGATGGAAATGGGATGTAAAATTTAAAGGAAATTTTTCTTAAAGGACCACTATGGTTTAGAAAATTGACTAAATTTATCCTTATTGTTACATATTGTCTTAAAACTAATCAGAAAGCAAAGTTATTTTATTATCTAGATGGTGGGTCAATGATCCAACTTTACAAAGAAACTCATGATATTATAATTGAATAATAAATATTAAAAAAAAAGATAGAACACAAAAAATGAAAAAGTACAGAATTTTATCAAAAATAGTTGGGAACAGTTCTAATGTTACATATTCATCATATTAAATAAAAATAATTTTTATCTATGCAAGAAATGGAATACAAAATATAATAATAATAATGATAGTAAATAATGATAATAAATAATAATAATAATAATAATTATTATTATTATTATTATTATTATTTATTATCATTATTTATTATCATTATTATTATTATTATTATTATTATTAATTGTTTTTGTCATTTAAAATTTCCACGTGCAAATGCAAATTCTTAATTACTAAAAAATATGCATATATGCATGTATGCATGCAGATATGTATCCACATATGCACATATAGATGTATATAATAAGCCGAGCTCGGGTTGGGATAAGGTCAGGACACGTTTGGGCTTCCTAAGGGCTATACTCAAAGCCCAGTCCAAAAATTTAAAAGCTCAAAATTTTGGGCCGCCCCAGGCCCAGCCCGTTTAAAATTGCATGCTAGATCGGTCCAGGCTCAAATTGGGCCTGTCCAAGTTGCACTCCTAATTATTTCAGCTAAAAAATCCACTGAATCAGGTTTGGATTCTTTAAAACAGTGATAAGTCAGCCTCACAAGTGGGATCAATTCTTAATTTCGTCTTGAAGTGCGTCTTCTCAAGCAGTCCCACCATATAAAATACTTTGAAGTTGAAGAAACGTGTAGGCATATGCAATGAAAACTTGAGAGTAATGAGAAATGAATTTGTGCAATTGACTAATTAATCAAAGTCTTCTCCTGAGGATGGCCTTTTTCCTTAATTTAAGAGTGGATTAGTCGGGACCCATGGGATGCATGGTATTTGTTTATCAAATTTAAAGCAAAAGGAGTTATTGGACATTTAGACTAGGTAGAGCAATTCTTACTCCAATTGAAGCCTTAATAAGGGCACTATGGTGATAAGATAATTAAATTGATTTAGTAATTAATATAATCATTATAATAATTTTACACCAAATTTCAAGAGAGGTTTGTGGAGGTCAAATTATATGAATTGTTTAAGTATTTTACCCATAAATATAAGTTAATTCTTTTAATTGATAGTAATTTTTATTAAATATTATTTTTCTTAACTTTTTATTAATTTTAGTGGTAATAATTAATAGTGATTATTAAATATCATTAACAGTAGTTATCTAAAGAATGACTAGCAATTATGTGGGGCATCCCCTCCCCATCCCTGCCCCATAGCTAAGATACCCTACCCCTACACTCTCTCTAGTGGTAGGGTGGGTTTGGGGCAAAACACCCCTTCCTTATTAGGGATGGAGAATCATAAATTTTCCTTGCCCTAAAGCAACCATCTAAAATATATCTAATTTGGGGGTGTTTTAGAAATAGAATTGTGGAAATTTATGGGTATTTTAGGAATTAGATACGACAATTTGGGAGTATTTTAGAAATTGAATTATGGGACCATAGGGTTTTAGGAATTTGAGAGAAACTTATGGATATTTTATAAATTAATATTAAACAAAGGGGTAATTTTTCTAATTTACCATCAAGTTTGGGGTAGAAATGGCAATTTTCCATATCCTTGTTGAGTACCTAGCTTGGGGTCAATGATAGAGATTGCCTTGGCGGGGGTTGAGATTGGTAGTGATACTCAACTGGGGATGAGGACAATGATGGGGAGTGAATTCCCTGCCCCACCCCAACCCCAATAGAGGGGTAAATCGAGCGGCCCAGCCTGGCACGACACGAAAGCCCACGGGCCATGTCAGGCCCGGCACGATAGTCCGTGTCGTGCTGGGCTGGGGGTTCGAAGTCCACGAGCCGGCACAATTGTTCATGTCGTGCTACCTGCAGCCTGTGTGCCAGCACGGCCCACAGGGCCCATAGCGGGCCACGCTCAACCCGTCTGAAAACTAGTTGTTGGGCCCCCCACCCCAACGGCTACTTTCAACTTTTTTTTTTTGGGGGGGGGGGTTTATTCATCCAAGTATCCAATGATCCAATCATTGTATTTGTAATTTGTACCATTCAAATTTAAATGAAAAAAAAATCCTATTTTTCTTCTAATTTGTTATTCCATCATTCTTATTTCAATTTGGTTAAGTATTTTTTTTTTTTCATTTATGTGTTAGATAACTTAGATTTCTAATTTCTTAATAGTTCACAAAGTTAAAAGGAAAGTTAAATATTTTAGTTTTACATTTTTACTTGGAAAAGAAATAAAAAATTTCAGAAAAAAAAAAAAAACAAAAAAGTAAAAAAAAAACAGTCTAGCCCGGTTCGGCCTAGGCCCAAGGCCCGCCCTGTGGCCCAAGCCCACAGCATGGCCTACAGCCCGGCCCAGCCTGGGCCCACAGCACGGCATGACACGGGCCTGGGCCGTGGGCTGTGCCGAGTCGACCCCCAAAATTTTCACCGAGGAGGGCGGCATGGCTTGTGACGACCCGTGGGCCAGCATGGCATGACCCACTTTACACCTCTAAATCCCAATTATGTATATAATATTATCTATATTATATATCAAAATATATTTAAAATATTTTTATATTTTAAAAAATGCTCCTTTTTTAAGTAAATCTATTTTCTAAAAGGAATTTAATTTAAAAATCTCAGGGATTTGGGTCCCTAATTAATGGGAAAACCGTCTCCATCAATGATTAGGGGTGAAGGGTCATTTTCACCCCAACATGGATCAAGGTCGGAGATGGAGCTGTATGGTCCCCACCTCATTGCCATTCCTAGTTTGGGGTCTAAATTAATATTATCTAAATTAACTTATCCAAATTAACATAAGCCAAATCACTTGCCCATAAATATTAATTAATTATCCGAATTTAAGTATTTTATTTATAAATTTAAATTAAGTAATTAATAGATATAGGGTCTTCTTTTAATTCTTGAACAATGGATATGAGGATTTCTTCTTTAGCAAGTACCTTACTTTTACTTAAATTTAAATAAAGTTATCTAAGTATAATTAATTAAATTGAGATAATCAAAGTTATAACTAACATTTCTATTATTGAAAATAAATTGTGTTAAATTTAAATTCATTTATATGTAATCTAATTTAAATTTGATTATTGTAATTAAATATAATTAAATTTCACTTAATGTAATCAAAATAATACTATCAAAATTAAGGTTGGTAGCTTAAAGAAATCACTGTTATTTAAATCAAATTAATAGTATCGAAATTAATGTTTTACCCTATATTCCATTTTAGTTATACCTTAGTAGATGAATGGATGATAGGGTAGGTTGAGATGGTGGTGAATGGAATTGTCAAATGGGAAAAGATGAAGAAGGGTAGGGAGAGAAATAAAAAGAGCATGTAGGATATGGACGTTAGAATGTGAAAAATTTAGGTTTTGAGAGATTGAGAGAGGGATTTTATGAAGAATTTTAGGTAATTGGAAAGTGGATGGGAATTTTAGGAAAGTGGGGATTAAGAGATTAAGAGTGAGATTTTAGGTAAATGGGAAGTGGGTGGGAATATTAGGAAAGTGGGGATTTAGAAATTAAAAAAGAGATGTTAAGAAGAATTTTAACCTTGCTGACATGGCAGCTTGAAAGAGTTGGAAACGGTATAAGGTAGATAGGCAAGAAATGAAATGCTGGGGTAAAGGAGAAAGGAGAGGCCATTTGACATGGTCATGTTTGTTTTAATATACCAATTTCTAGAAAAAATATTCATGATAAGTTTGAGAAGTTCTAGTAATTTCTATTAATATAATTTTTTCAATAAAAAGATTTGTAGTTTATGTTTTTAGATATTTTTACTATTTTATGTTAATTTGTGCTAATTTCTAAAAAGAAATCTACTATTTTATGATAGTATTATTATTATTGATAATGGTAAGTAATGGTAATTTATTTTGGTTATATTATTTGAAGATTTATGGTTATTTATTAATAATTTATGGACATTTTTACTATTTTATGTTCTGCATATCTCATTAACTATATGCCATCTCAATTGTTAGAGTATAAGACCCCACATTAATTCTTGTTTCCAAAAGCTCCCTTGTTTTGTAGTCCTATCCGTGTGTTTTATCTAGGATCTTTCATTCTTAGTAAGCTTAATCATCGCACTATTCCATGTGTTTTCTTGGATTACCATTCTCAAAAGGATTACCATTGTTCCACTCATTTTTCTAGGAAGTAGTATGTCTCAGTAAATGTGTCCTTTTTTTTTTTGAAAATGACCCCATTTTCTTTGTTTCTCCCCAAGGGGAGTGTAGGGTTAAGGAGAAACAAGTTTATACTCAAGCTAAGCTCTTTCCACTCCCCGATCCTCCTCCATTCCGTGTATTCATTCGCCATTGTAAGGGCCAAAAATAAGTTCAAGAACATTTGAGCAACTTGAAATTGTACCACCAATACCATCATATTCATCAAAGGTAGATCTTATTCAACCAAGTACTCTTATTCCCGTATATATGTCTGATCCCATTGCTATTGACTCTGATAGTGCTAATAACCTAAACATCTCTATTGCACAAAGAAAGAGAGTTAGGTCTTGCACCACTAACTCCCATTTTGTTTCCTATGAGAATATTTCATCATCTTTTCATGCTTTTCTCTCCTCCATTGACAATATTCCTATCCATAAGAATGTGGTAGATGTTCTATCAATGCTTTGTATAAAAATGGTATATGAGAGTTTGTGGACCTTCTCGAAGGAAAGGAACCTATAATGTGTAACTAGGTGTTTACAATGAAGTATAGAATTAATGGCACCATGGAAAGGTTAAAGCCTTATTAGTGGCAACAAGTTTTACTCAAATGTATAGAGTTGATTATGCATAGACCTTTTGCCTTGGTTGCTAAGATGAATTCTATCATAGTTTTCTTTTCTCTACATGCTAACCTTGATAGTCCCATGTCCTTGTATTGTAACACCAAGGCTATTATCAATATTGCAGCTAATCCAATTCTCCATGATAAAACTAAACATATTGAAGTGGGCAAACACTTGTTAGTGGGGAAGTATGTACTCATTGTGGCACAATGACTTATGTGACAAGTTCTGAATAGCAACTAGCTACCATTTTTACAAAGGGTCTACATCATTGTGGCACAATGACTTATGTGACAAATTGGACATAATTGACCTCTAAGTCCCAACTTGAGTGAAAGTGTTAGAATTGTTAGACCTATTATTAGTTTTATTATTTATTGCTGCAAGGGCACTATTGTAGTTTTTTATCTTTTTTATAATGTTTTGGGTTGCCTTAGTATAAATACAATAGCTAGCACCACCAGCCTAGCTATTTTTTTGCTCTCCAAAATTGTCTTTTATCTCTCTCTCTCCCCCTCATCTTTGACTGTTTTTCTTCCAAGATTACAAATATATTTAAAAACATAGAAACATAAAAAATAAAAAAATATAGAAATTATTTTTGTGGAAAACATTTTAGCAGGTCTAATATTATATGTTCATCATATTAAACACAATAAGTATGAAAAATAAGATTTATTTTTTTACCAAAAAAGAAAATGGAATATGACAAAATTGATTCAAAAGTAAACCAATTTTTCCATCTAAGTTGTGGAGCAAATGGATTAACCATCCAAGTCAAATAGGGCATCACATGACATCATAGCTAAATAATAAAAATTAAAAACAAAGATAAAAATACAATAAATTATAAAAAACATAAAAAATTTGTAGAAAAATATAAGCATATATATAATATTATATATTCATAGTATTGAGACTATAAGTTTGATAAATAAAAATTATTTTTATTAATGATAAAATAGAATACAAAAATCAAGAAAAAAAAAGAAAATTAATGACTAACTTATAACACCACTAACTAGGTAAAATATTACAATGATTTAGATAGTTAGGTCAACATGTTGTTGATCAAGCTAGTGGTTTTTTACAAGCAAGTAAGTTGATGATAAATGAACTCAAAATATTGGTCTAATGTTGGGTCAGCTTAGGATTGGTTAGTTTAACCAATAGATAAAAAAGTGATAAAAACCAATGTTCTAAAAATCAAATGAAACCACCTTTCTTCTTAGTCAGACATGTTAATTTGTGATGTTATAAATTAAATAATAAAAATAGAAATATATAAATATTATAAAATTTAAAAAAAGATTTAAGCATACCCTTAATATTATATATTTATATATTCATTATATTAAATAGAAATATGTGATAAATATGAGAATAATTAATGATGAAAATAACTAAAATACAAAAACGGAAAGAAAACTAATGTCTCATCAATAGCTCGTTAACCTAATCAAAGATGTCAACAATTCCACCAACACATACCATGCATTGATAATTTATCTTTGTTACATTAACTGGTTTTGATAAGAACCCTGAAATTATTAATGATATTATTGTTTTTGTTATTGTGTTATTGTTATTATTGTCATTTGAAATTGTCATGTACAGCACATGTGCACATTTATTAGTATGTATACAGTTATACATACATACACACATATTATTATGATCTAGCTTTTAATAATTTAACAATTTATTATTTTATACATAGAAGAGACTTTTGTCTACTTGTCTTTTACACAAGCATTACAGTTTTCACCAAAAGGGGAAATTTTGGTTGTCTAAATTAAACAATTAGTTGTTAACTAGGCTCTATAGGGGTGCAACTTTGGGCATGAGTCTTCTGAGGAAGCCCATGAGCCCACCTGGTCACCCTTACCTTGGCAAATTATATGTAGAAAGTTGTTGTTGTTATTATTATTATAGTGTTACATAGATTACATGGAATAAAGGCCCATTGCTCACACATGTACTCTTATTTTGGAGGGATTTTGATTGGTCATCTCAATTATTACGTCATTAGAGTGAAAAAAAATATTTAATAAGTTTTGAGTTGGACTAGACTGGGTAGTGAATCAGTGATTTAATGATCCAGTGAAATTTTTTGATCCCTGCTAAAGATTTTCAGTTTTCACAACCAAAATGAAATAATTGTTTTTTTTTTTAAGAAATCAATTAATTGGTTTTTAAAGCCATAACCTTTTTTGTGCAGTTTAATTTAGGGAAAATTGCACTTTAGTACTCTGAACTTTGGGGGGTAGTGTCAAGTTAGTACCCAAACTTTAAAACGTGTCACTGCAGTGCCTAAACTTTCAAAGAGTGTCAAATTGATCATTGTCTTTAATCGACTGTTAGTTATTTGTTGAAAATGTCAAAGCTACCCTTCAAAAGAAGACACAATTTATTGTCTTCTACCTTGAAACTGAACCGATTATCTTTAAAGAAAAAGAGAGAGAAAAACATGAAATATGACTGAGAAACAATATCTAAAAGCAAAGAAATAATTAGATAAGAATGTGCTTCAAATCTAAAGGTAGAAGACAATGACTTCATTAGTCTAGAATCTCAAACACCTCAATGGGTTCAACCTCAAGGTAGAAGACAATGAAAAATGTTTTCTTTTGAAGGATAGTTTTGACATTTTCAATAGATAACGGTCGAGTAACGGCAGAAACCAACTTGACACTTTCTGAAAATTTAAATACTGCAATAACACATTTAAAAGTAAGATACTAACTTGACACTACCCCAAAGTTCAGGGGATTAAAATAGAAAATTTCCTTTAATTTTTATTTGATTTTACATAGTTAAATTAGGCACGGGAAAAGAGCAAGATGGGATTCAGTCCTCACAAAACCATGCAAAGTTGCATGTGGCTGTGAATACGATGTGAGCAGACTGAATCCGAGTTCAGAAAGAGCAAGTTTAGCCATTCCACGGTTATTTATTTATTTTTATTTTGTAAATTCGATAGAAGCTATTCCACAGGGTTTACTCCCACGCATCCTATTTTGGTGGATGCCGATTGACCACCTCAACTATTGGGTCATTTGGCATTTTTTTGTTTGGTTCCGATCTAATACCATTGGTTCTAATTTGCTCTTAAAAATGATAAAATTGGTTTAAATCCTCCATAAAAGTAGGGATGTAAGGAACTCGGATTTGCTCCTCACGGAATGCGCCTCATATCAACCTATACGCTTTTTCATGAATGACAACATCGAAGATGTTTGTAGAACCGTAGAGGATATTTGAACTCTTTGAGAAATGATGGCCATACCGATACCATACCGATTGGCGATTGCACTCGGGATTAGAATGAACAAACACATTAAATAAAATAGGGTGTTAGGCTGTCAATAGTAGTTTGGTTTGGTCAATGCCATCTAGACTCCAGATCAGAACTCTTAAGATGCACCTATTTTTTAAATCAAACACTCTGGAATCTGGATACACACCTAAACCACAAGAGGTTGGCAGATCTTGAGGATCAGACCCTCCATTGGTGGTCAACCACTTAACGTCCCTAAGATTAAAATCAATGTAGTCGCAGCGAGCTTAATCAACTTCTTCATGTTGCTCCATTCAAATCCCCTACGGTTCTACACGTAATGCCTGGTCAATCCCCCATTTCCTTGATGAATCGTGACTCACCACATCAATTCCCATCAGTTCGGGTTAATCGACTCGGGGCGGGGGCCTGCCGGCCTGTTAATTTATTTTACATTTTCTTAATTTTAATTTTCTAATAATTTTTTTTTTTGCAATTCAAGTTTCCACTGCGGTAACCGGATGCAACGCTGCGCGGCTCATTCAGCGCTGCGACGCAATCAGGGGAGAAAGAACAAACGCATTTTCATTGATTTTAACCTTTTTTGTTATTCTCCCCCCGACCTTCTTCATCGTCCCTGCGTCTGAATTAAAATTGGAGTTTAGATTAGCGAGAAAGGGAAAAAACAATGAGCGTGATCGACCTTCTGACTCGCGTAGACGAGATCTGCAAGAAATATGACAAATACGACGTTGACAAGCAGAGGGACCTCAACGTCTCCGGCGACGATGCCTTTGCTCGTCTCTATGCCGTTGTCGAGGCCGACATTGAATCTGCTCTTCAGGTTTCTCTATTTCTTATTCCCTACCTCGTATCTATCTGCTTCACTTCAGATCACACCAGATAAAACATCCAATTCTATATAATGACATTTAACGTCTTTTGACAGAAAGCCGAAGCCGCTTCCAAGGAGAAGAACAGGGCCGCTGCTGTTGCTATGAATGCAGAGATTCGTCGAACCAAGGCTCGGTTGCTGGAAGAGGTCCCCAAATTGCAGAGATTAGCGGTTAAGAAGGTCATTATTCTCTTAAACCCCACTAATTTAATTTACTAATCAATAGATGCCTCCAAAACATCACAATTATTTCGCTTAAAAAGTCGTCCCTTTCCGTTTCCTTTTCTGTAATTTTACTTTTGAAATTTATAATTTACAGCGATTTGTTATACTGCTAAATTATAGAAATATACCGAGTTATTTGCAAATGCAGAACGAAGAAACTAGAAGATAATGATCGTCAAAATAAAAATAACGGATACAAGTGGTATTTTTTTTTTTAATGTATTGTTTTCCTATTTTTGAGTGGAGAGAATTTTGTGAACCTATGCAATGAGTAGATATGATTAAGGATCTTATATTATATCTTAATTGATCACCGTGTCTTGAAAATGGTTCTGTGGCGTGAAATCTGCGAGAAAAATATCTCCTATCTAAAGTGCTTTTATTTTATTTATCTGAAACATAATTTGTCATTATTGTGGAGTATTTTAAAAAACGATGAATTTAGCAACAATGTTTGATAGTTTTTTGTGATCATAACAAAAAGAAACTAATCACAGGTCAAAGGGCTGACGAAAGAAGAACTTGCCACCCGTAATGATTTAGTTCTTGCACTTCCTGAGAGGATTCAAGCGATACCAGATGGTACTTCTGCTCCAGGCAAGAAAACTGGAGGAAGGTCAACTTCAGTTTCTCGTAAAGAAATCAAATTTGACTCAGGTGACCAATCCAACTTATTGATGCTCAATCGTTTGTTCTTCTTGGGGAGTTTATTATAACCTTATGATTAAGAGGCTTTAATCTCTTAATGATTTCTTATTTATCTTGTATCAACAATCTATTGCAGATGGAAATTTTGAAAGTGAGTTCTTTCAACAAACTGAAGAGTCGAGCCAATTTAGGCAAGAGTATGAGATGCGGAAAATGAAACAGGTGGGTATCATCTCCTGATCCATACTGTTCAATGTTCATGTCTAGCTGATAACCTGAAGAACATAGTGCACATGGTTTGACTACTATTAGACTGTGTGCTGTGGCTCATGATGCATTGTCTTGTGATGTAATATTACACTCTTGCAGGATCAAGGACTGGATATTATATCAGATGGGTTGGATACACTTAAAAATTTGGCACATGACATGAATGAGGTTGGTTACTTTAATGTTACTCAGAGAACTCCATGCAATGAGATAAAGATAGAATTTCATCATCTCTCTGTAACATGTGCAGGAATTGGATAGGCAAGTGCCTTTGATGGATGAGATCGAAGCCAAGGTTAGAAATTGAAAGGTTCCTTGTGTTTGATTCTTGTCAGATACAATGGGGAGAATGCAGTGTCAAAAATAATATTGTTATTCAATATTCATTACCCAGATTGATTTTGATCCTGTTACCCTGTTACAGGTTGATAAGGCGAATGCTGATCTCAGAAATACTAATGTTAGGCTTAAGGAAACAATTACACAAGTAAATGAGTTGCATCTAATTTTATTTTTGAATTGCCCTCTGTATTTGAGTTAGTTCACTTGCTGTTTGTTTTTCTTTGTAGCACAGTTCTAAGAAATGGTTCATTTGGTTTTCTTTCAGCTGAGGTCTAGTCGAAACTTTTGCATTGATATTGTCCTGTTGTGTATAATTCTAGGAATTGCTGCCTATTTATATAAGTAAGTTCCTCATCTCTCTATCTGGTAGCTTAGAACCTTATGTAAAGATGTGCTTTATGTGTTTCTTCATCAATTTCTTTGATTTCTAAGAATATTTTGGGCAAACCAAATGTCCTGTGTAAGTTTCTTTATCTTTTTTGCCCATAAGCATCTCTTTGAGTCTCAGTTCCCAATCAACCTTGAAAGAAATGCTAATATATGCTTGGGTGAGGGAATACTTGAACTTATATTTGTCAATGTGCTTTGACCTGAAAGATGTGGATGAATACAAAGTGAATTTCACATTTTTGTCCCACTTGGTTGAATGCTTTCTGTTAATAGTGAAAGATGTTACTTGAAATGCTTTTGGCAGTGGTCAGAACTTCCATTAAAGGTTCAGAAAACTGCGAGCAAAGCTTTTAGCAGCAGTTGTCATTCATAGCTGGTAATAGTGTTGTCTGTAAAGGTTTTGGTGGCATTCAGGACAGTCTCTGATAAAAGCACTATTTGGTGGCATTCGGAATGATGTCTGTAAAAGCACTATATGGATGTGGCAATAGCTGTTCTTCTCCTTCTTGTTTCTGTCAACATCTTTTTTTGGCCCACACTGTCACAAAATTGATTGTAGCCTCTAGGGCTTGTAATATAGCTTATATCAAGAGAAATGCCTCTTTATGGCTTAAAGCACTCAACATGTCTACACTGGCTTTGTTTAGCTTAATCTGTATTAGGGTATGAAGTAGGAAAAGATCTTAAACGCCAAAGAAGGTTTTTTTGCTTCTATGGATGCATTTACTGCTGTAGTTAGGACTGGAGGTGAGAGTCTGGTGAGTTTCCGCTCACCTCGGAAGCCTCTTCGAGGGAGTCTTGACCTCCTGAAACAGAAGATGGAGAGAAAGAGAAGGGAAGGAAGGAATAAACTGGACTCAGGGAGAAGAAAATTAAAGGAGAATCATTCATTGCTTTCATTATATGATGATGGCCTTATATAGCTGGCCTACAGGTGTAATATCAGAGGGAATATCCTCTGATTTCTGGGTAACTAACTCTGGCAGATAACATGGATGGAATATCCTCTGGCGGCAGAGTAACCAACTCTGAGTGTAACTAATTCTGGGGCTCTGTCGCCTGTCTTCTCTGTCTCCTTGTGAATGTCTGTTGGGTGGTGGCCTGCTCCACTCCCCTAGTGGGTTATGGAAGGAGTGTTTGGGTCTCAACAGTTCCTCCCCCCTTAGCACTGACCTTGCCCTCAAGGTCTAGGTTGGGAAACCTCTCATTCAGCCTTAGATAAGGTTCCCAAGTGGCCTCTTCTGGAGGCAGTCCGGCCCATTCAACCTTGGCTTCAGGCACAACCTGCCCTTCTCTCCGAACCCATCGGAAATCCACAATCTTGATAGGCTCCGTGTAAATGTCCCCTTCCTCTGTAAATTGGGGTAAGTTGGGTGAGATAGGGGTATGATTCCCCACAGCTTTCCTGAGAAGTGAGATGTGAAACACCGGGTGAAGCTTCGAGGTAGCAGGGAGGTCCAATCTGTAAGCAACAAGACCCATTCTCTCCAGCACCGTATAGGACCCATAATATCTGGGAGCTAGCTTGTGCCAACCCGTCTCATCACTGAGACCTAGCGGTAAGGTTGGAGCTTAAGGTAGACAAAATCACCTACCTGAAACTCTAGTGGACGGTGGTGAGAGTCATAGTAGACCTTCATCCGTTGCTAGGCTTTAATCAAATTGGCCTTGAGCAGTCTAAGGATCTCGTCTCTTGCCAGTAGGCGAGTCTCTACTTCTGCCACCTTAGCCGACCCAAATTCATAAGGTAATATGGGAGGAGGTTCTCTGCCATATAGAGCCTTGAAGGGTGTCATTCCTGCCGCTGACTGATAAGTCGTGTTGTACCAGTATTCTGCCCACGGAAGCCAGTGGGCCCACTGTTTGGGCTTCTCCCCTATGAAGCATTTCAGGTAGGCTTCTAAGCACCGATTAAGAACTTCAGTCTGTCCATCCGTCTGGGGGTGGTAACTTGTGGATGGGTGCAGTTGGGTTCCTTGCAATCGGAAGTATTCCTTCCAGAATGAACTCAGGAAGGCAGGGTCACGGTCCGAGACAATGGATCTTGGTGTCCCATGCAATTTTGCGACATCCCGTATGAAGATGTCAGCCACCGTTGCTGCGGTGTAAGGGTGAGGCAGGGCAGAGAAATGGCTATACTTGGTGAGACGGTCAACTACTACCATGATAACCTCCTTCCCTAAAGAACGGGGAAGTCCGGTGATGAAGTCCATGGAGAGGTCTTCCCATACTTGCTCTGGAATCTTGAGGGGTTGTAGAAGGCCCGCAGGAGACTGTGAGGAGTATTTCTGCTGTTGACAGGTTTGGCATTCGGATACATAGTGTAACACATCCTTGCGCATTCCTACCCAATGGTAGTGGCTGGTGAGCCTCTTTAGAGTCCTTAGCACTCCTGAATGTCCCCCCAAAGTGGAATCATGAAACAACTTCAATAGTTCAGTTTTGTGGCTGGAGTTTGGAGCAATCACGAACCTGCCCTTAAAGAAGAGGTCTGGTCCTACAATTTAGTAACCTGCAGCTTGGGAAGGGTCCTGCCTCAATTTTTCCCTAATGTTCTGCAGCTGCGGGTCAGACCTTACCTCTTGCCATATGGCTTCAAACAAGGGAAAACTGGGCTGAGAGTAGGTTAGTTGGGCCAGCTCCTCTACCCACGATAAGGCATCAGCTACCCTGTTGGCGGGCCCAGGTTTATACTCTATTCGGTAGTTGAAGCCCATCAGTTTACTAAGCCACTTTTGCTGCTCCGGGGTGTGCACTCTTTGTTCTGCTATATACTTCAGACTTCGTTGGTCTGGTCTTATGATAAATTGGCGTCCCAATAGGTATGTACGCCATTTCTGGACTGCCATTACCATTGCCATTGCCATCATCTCCTTGACATAAGTGGACTGGTTCTGGTGAGCGGCTGATAGGGCCTTGCTGAAGTAAGCAATGGGCTGCCCCTTCTGCATCAAGACGGCCCCTACCCCTGCACCTGAGGCATCACACTCTATCTCAAAGGGCTGGGTGAAGTCCGGAAGAGTAAGGACTGGAGGGCTCGAAACTGCTGTCTTTAAGTCTACAAAGGCCCGTTGGGCCTCATCAGCCCAGCTGAAAGAATCCTTCTTCAACAACGCGTTAGAGGGGCGGCCATGAGCCCATACCCCTTAATGAAGCGCCTATAATACCCGGTAAGCCCAAGGAAACCTCTGAGAGCCTTTACAGTAGTGGGCTTGGGCCATTTTTGGATGGCATCTATCTTTTCTGGGTCTGCCATGACCCGCCCTGCTGCAACCACATGGCCCAAGTATTGTATCTGTTTTTGTCCAAAAGAACACTTGGTCATTTTGGCATGTAACTGATGTTCCCTTAGAGTGGTGAGGGTAAGTTTTAGATGTTCCATATGGGTGTCCCAATCCTTGCTGTAAACCAGAATGTCATCGAAGAATACTAAAATAAATTGCCTTAAGAATGGCCTGAAAATGTCATTCATGAGGGCCTGGAAGGTGGAGGGGGCGTTTGTGAGTCCAAACGGCATAACCAGAAACTCATAATGGCCATCATGGGTTCTGAAGGCTGTCTTGTGGATGTCGGCCTGGTGAACCCGGATTTGATGATATCCGGATCGCAGGTCAAGTTTGGAGAACACCTGTGCTTCTCCTAACTCGTCCAACAGTTCATCAATGAGGGGTATCGGGAACTTGTCCTTCACTGTAATCTGATTCAGGGCCCAGTAATCTACACAAAACCGCCAACTACCATCCTTCTTTTTTACTAGGAGTACAGGGGATGAAAATGGGCTGGTGCTAGTCTGTATATGCCCCTTGTTCATTAGCTCTCTTACCGCCTTCTCAATTTCTAGCTTCTGGAAATAGGGGTATCTATATGGCCTCACATTGGCCGGTTTAGAATCTGGTAAGAGGGGTATCTGATGGTCATGGGCCTGGGGTGGAGGTAATTGGCTTGGTTCCTTGAACACATCACCAAACTGATCGAGTATCGATCGTAGTGCCTCGTGTTGGGCTTCCGTGGGTTGGTCACAGCCTTGATTGTTTAAAGTTGGAACCGTGGACTGCATGCCTAAGTGCATAAATAAGGGCTGTCCAGTATCCTTGGAGGCCCGTAACATGGAAGCTACAGTATCACCTTGGGGACTCGGAGGCCGCACCCCTTGTAGATGGCAAGTTTGACCATCCTGATAAAAGTCCATTGTCATTTTGGCCCAATCACAAAGTGCAGGCCCTAGGCCACATAACCAATGAATTCCCAGAATAATATCAGCCCCTGAGAAATCCAATGGGTGGAGATCTACCACGAAATAGTGGCCTTGTATAAGGATCTTTTCCTTCTTGCACACACCATCACATAACATCTGACTTCCATTAGCCACATAGATCGAAAAGAGTGGAGTGGGTTGTATAGTCATACCTAGTTGCCTTGCTAATTGGCAAGTGATGAAATTCAGGGTAGAGCCACTGTCAATCAAGATCATCACAGATCGGCCCACCAACCTTCCTTCTACTCGCATGGACTGAAGAGTGTTGAGGCCCATGAGGGCGTGTAAGGAGATCTTGGCTCCAACAGGTTCAGGTTCATCTGAGATCAGTTCACAGTCTTCTACGTGTTCTGGGACGGTCCCTTCTGGTTCTTCCTCTGTCTGAAGGAGAAACACTCGCTGGACTCTGCACTTATGGCCCGGTCCAAACTTGTCATCACAATTGTAACAGAGGCCCTTCTCGCGTCGGGCCTGCATCTCAGCCCACGAGAGGCGTTTGAAGGGCACAGTGGGCCTGGGAAAAATGGGTTTCTGAGAATCCCCAACTTGTTTCATGGGTTGCTGTTCGGCCCGCTGGGGAACCCTCACATTCGGGTAGGATAGCTTGCTGGTTCTGCGCATACTATCGATCTTCTCTTCTTGCAGGCGAGCCATACCCACCGCCGCCATGACTGTCGCTGGTCGAAGAGCTCTCACTTCTAGGCAGATGTCTTCTCTGAGACCTCCCACAAAACACCCCACCAAGGCCTTCTCTGGCCATCCATGTACCCTGGTCGCCATTCTTTCGAACTCGAGCTGGTAGTCTGCTACCGTCCCAGTCTGTTTTAGTCGAGTGAGGAGTTCGTCGTAATCCACGAACGTCGTCGGCCCAAAACGGATGCACAGAGCTTCCGCGAACTCCGCCCAAGTTACCTGAGGATGGGTTTGTCGATACCACTGGAGCCAGAGAATAGCGTCTCCTTCTAGGTGAATGGAGGCAATGGCGACGCGCTGGTGTGCAGGGGTTTCATGGTACTCGAAGAATCTCTTTGCTCTGAAAATCCAAGGAATGGGATCTCCACCGGAATAGTTGGGAAAATTGATTTTAGTGACCTTTCCGGCGGGGGAATACCCAGTTCCTTGGCTACCGGAAGCAGAGGCGTCAGCCCCTGCTGGATGACTGGTCTCGCCGGACTGTTGTTGAGAGGCGAGGTTAGAGATGACCACCTTGAGGTCCCTGAGTTCGTTTAGTACCTGGTGGAACCCAATCTCAAGTTGGTCGACTCTATCTTCCATGGTAGAGGATCTTGTCTGCGGCATAGCTGGTCTGCGACTAGGCTCTGATACCAACTTGGTGAGTTTCCGCTCACCTTGGAAGCCTCTTCGAGGGAGGCTTGACCTCCTGAAACAGAAGATGGAGAGAAAGAGAAGGGAAGGAAGGAATAAACTGGACTCAGGGAGAAGAAAATTAAAGGAGAATCATTCATTGCTTTCATTACATGATGATGGCCTTGTATAGCTGGCCTACAGGTGTAATATCAGAGGGAATATCCTCTGATTTCTGGGTAACTAACTCTAGCAGATAACATGGATGGAATATCCTCTGGCGGCAGAGTAACCAACTCTGAGTGTAACTAATTCTGGGGCTCTGTCGCCTGTCTTCTCTGTCTCCTTGTGAATGTCTGATGGGTGGTGGCCTGCTCCACTCCCCTAGTGGGTTCTGGAAGGAGTGTTTGGGTCTCAACAGAGTCCAAAATTTATTAATTAATGAACAAATTCAGGAGTGATGGATTAACCATGTGAATGAGAGATCAGCATTGAAGTGAGCACCATTGCTAAGTAATGATAAAAAATTTCTTCATTGTTAAGGAAATTTATTTCCTTGCTAAAGAGGAAATGAGAAAATGCAATGTCTTGTATATATGTAGCTATGAAAACCCCAACTTTTATGACAATTAATCTAGAAAATTACAACAAAAATGTCTTGACAGTTTTAAGGTGACAGTTTCATTTAACAAACACATCTCATTCAAGGTTGATGAAGGTAATAAAATGTGGTTTTGGATAGATAAATGGTGTGGTGGAAACTTCTTGTGCAGACTTTCTGCAATGCACAAGTTGGTTGTGGATAGACTTGTCAATGGATTAGATCATGTTCTGGATCCTATTTGAATACTATTTTGGTTGAGCCAAAATGTTAACCTTATATGGTAGTTTCTTTATGATTGGATCTAGTTTAGATCTGTACCTGTCCAATTGGATTAAGAGTTTTTATTTGCTATTTTTATCATAATATTTTGCATTTATTAGTGCATCATCTTACATGATCATGTTTGTAGGTTTTTTATTTTTCAATAACTGATAAGATAGCCTGGGCATTTGCTCAATCGGCAAGAAGCCTGTCACTGGGGTAGCTAGCTTCCTAGGAATTTTTGTTAACCTTGGGGGTGATGCATTGAAGTATTGAAAAATCCAATGCGACATTGATCATCATGGGATGGTCATATTGAAATACAGAGAGCATAAGGATATTTAAAACAAATACCTTTTTTCCCCCTTATTTAGGTAGCCTCTACTCTTGATGCTAAGACTGAGAAATACTATTGGACTGTAATACGTGAATATTATGGTGATTGTCATGTTAGCCAAGTCCTTGAAGTATCTTCAGTGGTTGTTGTTGTTACTGTTATCAGCTACATGTAGGCAATGGTTACTACTCAGTGGTTAGAATGGTGCATATGATAGTACCATCTACCTGGTTTAAACTACAAGAAGAGTTGGGATTTGTTTTTTCCTTCTTGAGAGGCAGATGGTGCCTCAAATAGATATGAAGAGCAACGGGAGATCAAATTTGTGTCTTCTGACTAATATAAACTCTAATAAACATAGAAACTTTGTCCCAACCAAGCTAAATGAAGCCTTTTGTTGATAGGAACTCAATATAAACTCTTATAATATATGTTTTAGTGTCAGCAGCAGAATATGTATGAAACAACCAACCTTGATTCGAAGCCATTGTAAATACACATCTTATACATTAATAATGTGAAGCAAGAAAAGGACATAATAGGGGCATGGATGGCATAATGCAGTTGGGTTGGGTAACCCATTTATTGCTTCCTGGAGATTTGAGCTAGGGTAGACCTATCATGATGTATTGATTTTTTTGATCATGATGCATCAAAATCTTTTGATTGTTGGATAATCTACTTAAAGGCATCTCAAATAATGTGCTGCTATGATGCTGTTGCAGCTTCATATTGTTGATCTGAAATTCATTGTAGCTTAGTATCTTTCTTTTTCTCTTTAATGAACTGACATAATAAGAGAGAATGATTCACTATCCTGTACAATCTGCTGTTCATTAACAATGGAAATTTGATTAATATGCTGTACATGAATGGATAAATGAATGCTTAGAAGACTGAATTATTGACTGACTGAAATAGAATATGCCTGTAAACATATTTAATCTGCTAGAATATATCCTCAAAGCTTTAGATTGGTTCATCAGTATATTTTTCCTCAAACAGGCCTCTAAAATTTTGAAAAATCAATATATCCTTTTGCTTGTTTCCATGGTGCACCAATTTCTTTTATTGCTTTAGGCAGATGCAGCAAGCTAGGAAATGCTTTAATTATATTTTGATGTTGAGTTTCTTAATTGCTTTTGCTCCACTTCATTGAGTTTCCTAATCGGCTTTGCTTTACTTTCTGCAAAATTTGTTCTTACCGAGCTCTGCTTGTTTGTTGCAGTGTGCTGAAGTAATGAAATGATTCAAACGGATACGGTTGCTGCTTGTTTTATCATGGTTGTCTGGTTGTCTTTTCTTCTATCATTTGAGGGCTTGCTATGTATACTTGATTTGGCTTCATTTTTTCCCTGTCCCCTGTATTCAATGTTCTTGTACACTTGTGGAAAACCATAACCAGTTTCCTCTGTCAGCCCCCGACTGATACATTGAGCATCTTTGTATTCATAATATTTTGATTCATCTAGATTGATGATGCGACTACTATCTGTATAAGATAGATATATAAAAATGTTGCTTCAAAGAGTATAATTTTGGGGTCCTCTTACAACTATACATAGCTCGGCCTTAATCACAACTATTTAGGGTGGTTAGATGAATCCTCTCCTGCCATTATGCTCTATCAAGAGCTGCGTTTTACTGTCAAATACTGATCCTTTAAATAATGCTTTACCACTTAAGACCACATTTTCTTTTGTCACTAGTCATATATACACGTGACAAAACCATCTCAATCAACATTACATTCCCTCATTTTGCTATTAATTGAATATACTCCCAAGTCTTATCTAATGCTCTAATTTCTGATTGTATTTTGTGGTCCTGCCACTCGTCCATCTCAACATCCTCATCTTAACTATATGATCATTTTTAGAACACGTTTGTTGATTGCTTTGTATTTTGTCCCATATAGAAATGGAGGTCTTAGGAAAATTCAAAATTTGTATTCGAAAATTCAAATTTGAATTCGAGATTTGATATAATCGAATCAAATTCGGGTAATTCGAATATGATAATCGATCAAATTCAGATATCTTATTTATACCATTTAAGTAATAGAATCGAATTCGGATATGGCCTGATTCGATTTGATAAATATCCGAATTTGATCGATTATTTAATTTTTATATATAATATATAAAATATTTTTATATAGTTTATATATATATATATGTAATATTTACATTATGTAAATAATTATGTATTTTATATATAACATATAAACATGTATTTTACACCCCTAACCCAGCAAGATGCATCTCTCCACTTCAACCACTTTGGTTTAATTCTATGATTCTATCTACATCACGTTTACTAATATTTTTATTAAAATTGCATTATATGTATTCTTTTTTTTTTTTTTTGATATCTTTTGCTACACAACGTGGGTAGCCCATCACCCATCCCATAACCCCCCAACCCACGAGAAGGCGAGATTTGATCTCAAGTCTCTGCCACGATCAGCAGGAGGGAGACCTTACCAGGCAGGCAGCTGGTTGGTATTTTGCATGTATTTAGTCTTTGTTTAGCTTGCCTTGACCCCTTTGATTTTAAAACATCCCTTGTTTTAGCTTCGCATTCTATCCGTCTTTTAGTCTAATTAAGCAAAACATATCATCACAAATAACATGCACCATGTTGGTTACTCCATGACTGGCGCAGAAAAGGTACAGATCGATCAAATATAGATCATTAGTGCAAACCCATCGTGATTGGAAATCTTATTGTCTCCCCTTCTCGAGTCTTTAATCTGGTTATTATTCCTTCATGCATACCCTAATGATATAAATTAACCCACTTGATTTCCCTAGCATGACCCTTGGTATTCTGACATACCATTTTCATCATGTCTTAGTTATTATTCAATCATCTTTTCCCGAGTTATGGTCTATAAGCTTGATCTTACAATAACCAGCATAACTTCGTATATCATTTTTTATCTTATTTAAGAACCATTGTACTTTTCTTCTAGTATCAGATTCTGGTCATAGGACAAACTGAAATTTAGTATTTTACCACTTCTGCATGCCCGCCTGTGTGTAGCTTTGTATGTATTGGATCCTTCGCTTTACCCCTTACTGGATATGTTTGCTTTTACTTTCTTTATATCCGCATGAACAATATGCTAGTGGGATGTGGATGTATCGGAGTCTTAATACTCAATGAACCTTACATCATCTACGGAGCCAAAACAGATCTCTCGTTACATAAATAATTAATAATATAGCTATTCTTTCCTTAACGAGGACCGAGGAGATTGGGTTTAAGGCAAAGTTTAAGCAGTGTTTGTTTTGATAGAATTAAACAGAAAGTTGAGGGAAAGTTGTTACAATACGAGATATGGGAGTCTTAAATACGGTTGTTTCAAAACACTTGGTGACGGAAAAGAGGTTCTACTTGTACTTAATTGGCTCTACTCTGGTCTTAAATTCTTAAGGCGGTTTGTTACCCAGTGCCCACGGATTGTGGCCGGAGTGATATTTCACCTCCTGGCAAATCATCTACTCTCAGGTCAGGGCAAATAAATTAAATTACAATTCAAATGGGTCAAGGCGCGTAATAGCTCTCCATATAAATTGTATGAAGCGGTGCATATTAACGTGGATCGGGGAAAACTGTTTCATCACTCCCATGTCCCATCCAAAGGGGTTAATTGGGCTAAAAGCCAGGACAATCCATGGGTTTTGTATGCAACACTATGAACTACCAAAAGTTCTCCAAACCAAACCCATATCGTTGAATCCGGATCTGCCACCCACAAGACCCTATCCTCACCCTAACCACAAGAAACTACAACCGCTTGTGTGGGGTACCCGTCATGTGGCTAGAAGATCCGAGATCCATATCAATTTGGTCCTCCTGTCTCAAAGAAAATCAATGGTCAATATTGCTTGAAAAATTTTTGGTGGGGTTATATAGGTAATATACGAGCTAGCGCCTAAGGGAATCAACATATGGCTAGTCCAACGTCCCGTATGTGTCATATATTCTTATTTGATTTCACAGAATGTTAATAAAATATTATTGACACTAAGATGTTACCATTGTTATTTTACAAGCTAATGGGGCCACCGTGTATAATGGATAATTACAATTATACACAATTTAATATAATTATTTATTTGAAAAATAGAATAAATATGTTCAATATGCTCTTAGCTCTAGGCAGAAGAGCTGAATATGACGTCTTACCAATCTTGAGACAGACACACATGCCTACACTTCACTTTAATAATATTTTTTATTAGACATTGATCCTTGTTGTGTAGGTAGTGGTGCATATTGGGCCAGATTAGCTCGAATTTACGATGTGTTATGGATTTATGGTTGAAGATTCGATCCACCCAAACTTAACACATCTATCCATCTTTGTATAATTACCATTGTTATCATTTAGGCCATGTCTTTGGTTACATGTTTTTTTTTTTTTTAATTCGCTACCAATCATCATATTCATATAGTGCATAATACTTTCTTTTTTTCTGGGTGTAATTTAAATGTTGAAGGCTTGAAGCTGAATCAAAGTCAGAGTCTACGAATTGGGAACATACATAATTTTAAGAGCAAAAAGAAGTGGAAATTAAATACTGGACCGACCTGACCCAACGCATAAAGGTGAAATTTGGGGGGCCTCGGTCTGAGGGTTTGTTAAAATTTGAATGGCCGGGCCCCCAGCTCTGATCGATGCGATGTAAATTCTTTAAATCGCGTACCTGAATTGATTTGCACCCCTACCAAGTACCAACCAATCCAACCTGATTGAGGAATTGTAAATTGGGCTGGATTAGGGTTTACTACATCAAGTAAAAAATCAGGTCGGGTTAGGGTTAAGGTTGGTGGTTCAACACCTCAGGTCAGACTATAGTATTATTAGCATGTAAAATGAATGAAATTATCTAGAAAATACCTTTAGCTAAATGAAAATGTGTAAGAATTATGGAGTGATTGCATTTGCATTCCACCGGGTTTCAAAATTTTCCCTTTGGTATGAGTATTTTGTCTTTTGCAATTATAGATGAAAAAGTTGATTGAAGGCCATCGTATCTTATCTGCTAAGTAATTTGATCTCTTCAAATTCAAAGCTAGGCTCTCTATCTTTACTTGAACTTATAAGAAAGAACAATTGCAATTGTGAAGTCACAACATCATAACAGAACTAGCTACTGCATCCAAAATGTGCGTTTCATTAAATTTCCTGTATGTAATTAACTGTTTGCAGAGAAAATATTCAGAAACATTTCAATAACCTTTTAGAGTTTATACCTAATTCATTTATTGGAATTTCTCTTAACTGGGAATGGTTCCAAATTGAACTTGGGATTTTCTGAAATTAGCTAGAATGGAGAAATACAAGCATTAGTCATAGTAGTTAGGGTTTGCTGCGATCGAGTGTTACTTTTTTGCATGACTAGGACTATGAAGTATGAACTAGCTAGGAAAGTAACTCCTCGCGAGGATCTCTAATTAGAATAGATTCACAATTATAAAGGGTTTCATGATATGGTTCACGTCTGAATACATCAAGTAATTCAGTAGTGCAACAGGGTATAGTGGATTCATAATATGGGAAAATTGCAGATTAGTACCTTGTACTTTGGGTCTAGCGTCATTTTGGTTATCGGACTTAAAATGTGATAATTCAGTACCCAAACTTTTAAAATGTGATAATCCAATACCTGCTGCCGTTAACTAACTGTTAATCAGCTGTTAGGTGGCATTTGAAAAAGGCACAAATGCCCTTCAAATGTTATTTAATTTTCTTTATCAAATATCTAAATGTTGACAAAAAATTAACAATCCCAAATCCTCGCCTTTTCCATTCAAGAAAGTTGGGGTCATGTTTGAGTGGACATTTTGGTCACCCCAATTTTCTTGAATAGAAAAGGTAAGGATTTGAGACTGTTAAGTTTTTGTCAATGTTTAGATGGTTGATGAAGAAAATTAGATGACACTTGAAGGGCATTTGTATCTTTTTCAAATGCCGCTTAATGACTGGTTAACAACTAGTGAACAACAGGTACTGGATTGTCATGTTTTGAAAGATTGAGTACTGAATTGTTACATTTTAAAGTTTGATGACCAAAGTGACACTAGGCCCAAAGTACAGGAATTTTTTCTATTACTTACTCACCTTTAACCAATGAAGTGTTTTTTCGCCTAATTACTCCACATGACATGATATATAGTACTCATTCATCCATTTGTATTAACAAGACAATGGGGTGCTTATTTATTTATTTATTTATTTATTTATTTATTTTTATTTATTTCTTATTTTGAGAGGGGGAAAGTTGGTCAATGAGATTTTGTTCCCCATTGACCAAGAATACCATGTTCTTTTTCCAAATTAATGTGGGGATCAAGAAAAGTTTATTTTCTTGGGTATCATTTACTTGGCATCTCCTATGTGGATAAATAACTTTTCAACATGGGGGGAAAGATTCTAATACTTAAATAGGACAAAAATGTCATATTTAGTAATGAATTTTTATAACTAAAATGATTATTTTCTTTTCTATTTGGAAAATAAAAGAATATGAATAAATACATTTATCTAGGTAAGTATTTCCCAAAAAAAAAACTTATCTAGGTAACTGCATTTACCCGAATAAATAACTTACAAAAAAAGCAAATGGGACCTACATATTCCAGATCAACAATTCAGCTGCTGGCTAGGAATAAGACGCTTTAATTTGAGATTTTTCGTCCCAAAGCAACTGATGACTGCAATTAATATATCAAACTGATGATGATGATGATGATGCAAGTTGCAAGCCAATCAGGATCGATTGATCTGATGTCAATTTTGGACACAGGCCTCGCGCATAGCCGTGTGGTGAATGGTGATGGCGAATCGTTTTGTCGAGCAATTAATCTATTCATGGCCGGTTCAGCCAGTCTAATTAACTCGCTTAATTTGGTGGTCGATCCTCTGCAGGAAGTGAGGAGGAGGATGAGCTTTAGTATGGATAGAAGTAATACTTGAGCTCTCCAGTCTCCACCAAACAAATTAATTAAGCCTTTTTGCGGTCTTTTGCTCTGAATAAAAAACAAGGGAAAAGAAATGTGGTTTCTTTAGTCGTTGATTAATCATTAATTAATGAAGGCAACAAAAATTATAAATTTTATCCATGCAATACAAATTAAGTTAATGGGTGGCTGCTCCCATGGATTATATAAAAAGATCCACTTCATCGTCAATTATTGCTGGCTGCTGCTGTGCATGGTTGAACACTTGAACCATGAAACCTGAATGAATGAATGAAGCCGGGAGGAAAAGTTGAATGTTTTGTCCATGATACAAGCTAGCTACTGAGCTAGGCTCCGCTTCATCCTCTGATCATGATCAGGAAATGGATGATCACCATAAACACTAGTATTGGCGGTAGAAACAATTAAGTATATTAATTAAACAGTACATGCAGTTGCAGTAGTGACCCAAATTAATATCCATCATCAAATCAAAATGGCGGGTTTTAATTAATTAAATTTGGAGATCAAACAGTAGTGTGCAGAGATGTGGCCGCCGATTGTTTCACGTTGCCTTTCAAGATCATCCAAAATAGATTCTGAAAGCAACCCATTTTTTGTCTTTCTTGATGAAGTTAACATACATTGCTTCACACCTCAAATAACCTTTTGTTCTCACTTCTGAGGTGATAATTGAAATGCTTCACATCATCATCATCATCATCATTATCATCAATTTCGATCTACCAGTGCCCTGTCTATTAGCTTCCACACTTATTCCAATTCAATAATTAATATATCAAAATAAGCCCTAGGATTAATTATTCATTCTTCAATATTTCACACTCACTACATACATATGTATATATATATATATATATATATATTTATTTAATTAACTTGAAGGACTTGAATTTGATTTGAAGGTACTTCCGGGAATCAAAAGCAATAATTGTTGCTTTGAATACAAATTTAAAGAAGCTGATCAGAATGGATTACAGATGACTTGCTGGCTCAAGTAGCTAGGTAGGTCACAGTAGACGTAAGCAAGCCTCTTAACTACTTGGTGCGTGGAAGGCTTCTCTAGGGCCATCCAACTAGCTTGATCATCAGCGATTAATTCGACCGGCCGGTGGCATGCTTTTTTTCTTTTTTTAACTTACAGTAGTCTTAAATCTTAATAAATTCCAAACAATTAATTAACCCATTCCAACCATGCATATATAGACAAAGAAAAACCCAATAGGGTACGTAGATGGCTAGAATGAATCGGATTGATTGATTAATTAAGCGATTGTATTAAGTATCACATATTGCATTCGCCATGCAATTAGTTAATTGATTAACAAAAAAAAACAGAGCTATTAATTGCTAATTACTAACATCAACAAACAGAAATAATAATTTAATATATAAATAGATAGGAGGGCGGAGGGTAGCAGGTGGAGACAAGGGGGCAAGGCAAAAGATATGAAATGTTTTGGGTGTATTGAATGTATTCCCCTTGTGACTACTTATGCATGATGACTTGGTTTTATCTCAGCAGCGCGCGCCAAGGTGCATGCATGCATGACAAAGAGAAGACATATGCGGTTGCAAAGACGAGCCCTGACCCATAAAAAGCAACGCACGCGACAGGAATACAGAATTGCAGATTAGAGAGAGAGAGAGAGAGAGAAAGAGATGAGGGGAACATGACAACCAGGATTTGGTTGCCCGGAGATGTTTCTTCTGCTTGGAATCTTATTGTTTTCTCATTTTCATTGTCACTTTCTTCTCATACTTTCTTTCTACTTTTTCCACATGCATCCAGCCCTTCCTCTCCTCCCATTATGGCTGGCCCCTCTCTCTCCTCTTCCTGTTTGTGTAATTCAAATTTCAAAGTACTTGTACGGGTTTTGTAGAGTTCTAATCTTTCACTCATCCCTTTTTTTATTTATTTTTATTTTTACAGAGATTGCACTACCTTTTTGAAGTTTAAAAATGACTTGTTACACAATCTGTTCAAATATAAGTAAGGGTTGGGAATTATCAAGCATTAAAGGTAGAAAAAGGGGGTGATGAGCTTCTTTCGAAGAATACAACCGTTGAAAGTTGAAACCCAATTAAGTTTAATTTTCCCTTTTATTTTTATCTTTAATCTTGAAAATGGGTTGGTTATTGATTAGTACAAAGACAAAGGGCGTGTGTTGGATGGGCCTGGGTTCAGAGCGATGGTCCCTCTTGCCATGTTGGAAAGAAAACGATATGGAATCCAAGGAAGTATTAATATTAGGTGTGTCCTTACTCCTTATATAATGTTTAATTACAATTAATGCCTTTTCCCATCAAGTGAGGAGGGCTGGCACCTCTCTCACTTGTCATTTTATCTCTCTTATAATAAGTTCCACAGTTGGAATTGGGTGGAAATTCTCCTTCCATTCTCTCCACCGCCCCCTCCGGTTATCTCCAGCCCCACGTTTCACATATAAAATTATAAATTCACTCCACTGCAGGCACAAAACCCAGCTCTCGACTCGACTCAGTGCCACACTTTTGTTGGGCCCCCAATGTAGCGAAAAAGGATTGAGAGCAGAAAGCATTCAATGAATGAAACACCTGGAAATCGGATGGATTTAAATAAAATATTTTTATTGCTGATAGTTGTTTGTTTATCCTCTCGCATCATACGCTTATTATTCCAATTTAGTCGGAAGCTATCCATAGGTATTCTTTATTAACACTATTTTAAGAGTACGTGCACTGTATTATTGTATTTTTTTAAATTAATGTTTTAAATAACAATTAACTATATGATATTTGAATTTAAATTTTATGATTTATATCGAATCCAAGGCCAATACTATCTACTTTATATAATAATAATAATAATAATCATCATCTTATTTTTGTAGAAATTAAAATGGTGAGCTTCACTCTACCAGCTAGACCATACAATTATACACTAAATGATATGATTACTAATGGTTACAAAACGAAAACAAAAATCAAAATTCCCCTCTTTATTTTGGGCTTTTGGCTTTCCTCTTGTCCCTTTGGCTACTCTATTTGGGAAGAGTGAAAATTAAAATATATCCACCAGCAAAACCTTGTATGTTGTATTTCTAAACTCTGTATTTATACTATACATATTTGTATTTGCATTCTTTCCAAATTGAGCCTTTGGTCACTTCAGCTTGCAACAAAATCCTACTTGTAGGTGTTCAAAAAAAAAAAAAAAATACTACATATCTCGGTTTATCAAATTTTGACCAAACATATTGATGCAATTGAAGATCTCTACCTTAAAATTTGATAACCATATTTTTTTCTTTGCAAAAAAAGAATAAAAAGAATTGATCTTCAAGGGGGCACTCTACAATATCAGTGTTTTTGTTTTCAAAATTGCCACATTAGCGAAAAACAAAAAACATGTTCTCGAATTGAGTTGGTGTTTCAAAAAGCAAAAACACGTTAGTCTTGTATCAAAAAACAACATTTGTTTTAATTTAAAACCAAAACATATTTTATAGTATGGAAATTATATAACTTATGGAATATGATATTAAATAACCACATAAAAACATGTTCTAGACCAGAAATTGAAGAGCATGTTTTCGGTTTTAATTTTTATAACAAATTCATATTCGAGAGCACCCCCTAAAAGTCTAAAAACTTTTATTTTACGAGGATGTCTTAGGTGGTATTTAGTAAAACTGAACTCTTATCTTCGAGAAAAAGCGAAAAAAAAAAACAAAGATTTGAGTGTGTGGCTCTAGACACTAAATGGTAAAAGTTTGTGATGAAGCGCATTTCGGCAGTTCTCGGCTGGTAGATGACTCAGATGCCTAACTGAATAATTCCTACTTGGAATGTGTTTTGGATGCTTGGTTGAATGATTCCTACCTGGAAGGTGGCTCTGGAGCTGAGTGGTGACGAGCTGGAGAGGTGGCTCTGATGCGATCTGCAAGGACACAGTGTCAGAGTGCCCGGGTTGCTTTACCCGATGTGGGCACTCCGATGCTTAAGTTAGCGAATCAGAGATTGTAAGATAGCTAAATGTGAGAGAGTTTGAGAGCTGCGAGAACTAAATTGTGCCTCCCCCCTGAGGTTGGAGGTAAGGCCTTTATACAGGCATTGTTTGGCGTGAGCATCACGCAAAACGTCTGGGATCTCCGGGAGGACGTGCCTAACTACTCCAAAGTCCTCGGAGGTAGTCGTGCACGTAGGCCAATCTTTGCGTTTTACTCGGTTTCTCCCATAACATTCGGTGTGAGAGCTAACTTCTGAGAAACCCGGGAGTGATGGAATGCATGCAAAAATCGACAGCGAGCACGTCTCGTAGGTCGCTAGGTCGACGCTAGAGGCAAGTCGCCAAATCGGTAGTGGAGGCAGGTCGTCAGGTCGGCGCTAGAGGCAAGTCGCCAAGTCGGCACCAGAGGCAGGTCACCAGGTCGGCGCCAGAGGCAAGTCGCCAGATCGGCGCCAGTGCCAGGTCGCTAGCTGGGACTCCATCATTTTGGCTAAGGCAAGTTGTCGCCTAAGTGGTTCTGGGTGTCACCCAGTTATTCCAAGATGTCATGTGTCATGATGTTAGTGGAGGGCCAAATCTACCCTCATCAGTTTGATTTCTTGCTTTTCTGTCCTCTAAATGCAATTGAAATGTTTGAATATCTGCAAATATATAGATTGCTTTACATATTTAATTACCCCTGTGAATTTATGGTAGATGAAGAGAAAAAAAATCGAAAGTGGTTTAGTAGTAACACTTACTCTACCAAATAAAGAGAAGCAAAAGAGAGAAAATGATGTTAGAGAGAAGTATGGTTTTATGTAAAAGACATGATCATTCCAATCATAGAGTAAGGTTATTTTTAGAACAAGAAGTTATAAAACACTATTAGCTGATTAAGAGGCAGATGCAGTCTGAGAACCAAAGGGTCTGCAGGTATGTTTAAAAGTCATCTTTTCAGACCTCGACATCCATTCAGTGCAAACAAACAAACCCCTAATAGCAGAGTTGTGGACCTGGATCAGGCGTAAAACTGGAAAGCTGACTGATTACCACTTTAACAGTTTAACTGCAGATTAATATATCTGTCAACATGTAATAGTTGCCAAAAACCCGGGACCCAGAAAGTTTACTTGCTCAATGATTCATCGGTTGGACCATCTGATGTGATAAGATCCGATCTGGGTCTGGTGAGTCTGGTCTGACTACACTGATTGAAGATGCTATCATTGCTCCGAGTTGGCCTAGGCCCTAGGCAAATTAAATTTTAATCTATTCTATGAGGTTGGACTGTTGGATGGATGTGAACATTAGGTGGGTTATGCTTTGAGTTGGCTTAATTAGCCAAATCTGTTTTCATCAGGTGGATGTGTTGGGTGGGTTGTGCGGACATATATAGATAGGTGGCTTGAACAATAGGAATAAAAACAAAAGCGCTGATTTGAAATGTAGTGTCGACTAGATCTGTGCGACCAGACCACCAGCTGACTGACTACTTTGGTTCCATGTAATAGTCTAATTAAATGCATACTAACTTATATGTTGGAATGTTTTGGGTCCTAGGTTGTCCACCATTAATTCTGCTCAAGTTAAAAGATTGCTATGAACTCCACCCATGGAGGGTCCAAAGTCAAAACAAAAATCTGGTCTAACTATTTACACTCGACTGCTCTTGACTCTCGTAAGGTCTAAATTATCAATAACAATTGTGTTTGGATCCATAACTTAGGAATTGGCCCTGCTCTCACCCAACAAACAGCCCTAGACTGGTCTTGGGCTCTTGCAACATTTCCATATCTTATGCTTGAAGTAATATTTAGCCCATGGTTTTTAAAATCGATCTGGTCAGAGGTCTGGCTCCCGGGTAATGGTCTGACTGTTTGAATTGAACAGACAGTCCATTCTGACAAAAAAAATTTAAAAATAAAAACCAACCAAATCGTTGAATGGTTTGAATAATTCGATCACCCAGGTCAACGGTTTGTTGACCAAATCAATGATTTTGGGAGAAAACGGTTCTGGAGTAAAATAGAACCGGTCACCTAACCAGTTCCTAGTTTTTTCGGTTTGATTTTGAAAACCATGATTTAGCCTATCGTGGATCATGCCTTAGAATTAGAGGCATCGTCTCTTTTGTTTCATAGACATCAAAGTTTTATTATTATTATTATGTAAAAAAGTCAAAATTGATGTAGTAAAGAAGAAAAGAATGCACAAGGATATGTACAAGAGGGTCTCTCTTAACATTTTTTTATTGTCCAAATTATGCATACTGCTACCATTTATACAAGAGGTTGGTATCACAGTTAGCAAGTCGACAAATGGCCAGCAAACAATGCAGAAGTAGTTCATGTATAGTTCTATCCCAATTCTCAAGTACAAAATGAAGGGTTGTATGAAAAAGAGATTGGCTGATAAAGGTATATTGTACCTTCTCTCATTTAAAAATTAATTAATTCAATATGAGAATAAATTTTGCATTTTTAATTAATTTTAAGTAAATCATCAAATGGTTTTATAATAAATTGTATTATTTGCATGCATGTTGACATTTTTCTTCAAAATATATACAAAAATCACATTTTATTCAGTAATTAATGTGGTTTTGTCATATATATTTGAATGATTTGATAAGCTATATATATGGTACTTGATGTGATATTTCTGATCAGCTTTCAAAAATCACGTTCATGAATAGAGTTTTCCATTGTCAACTTTTCAAAAAACCAAAAACCATCCAAGATGCTACGAATATATTCTTTTGTTTTGGAAAACTAAAAGAAAATTGTAGCTTTCTAAACTGAAAACACTTCTTCTAAGGTACATTGCATAGAAAGTAAACTGATGATGAAATCAGATTTCAATTCAACAACAGCCTTTTTCGTGTTGCAATTTAAAATTAACTCTCAGCTTCAGGAACGCCCATATCTTGGTAAGTTCAAATCAGCCCCACGAGATTTCTCTCCACAACGTTCCGTAGTACATTTTCGTCGTATATTAAGAGTATTTTTCAATGATGACATCATTATTTTTGAGATTATCATTAAGAGATGTTCTCAATATACGACGAAGATGTACTGTGGGAGGTTGTGGGGGACTGATTTGGTTTCTTTCTTGGGTTGAGGGTTGAAAGTTGAAACCCTACAAGCCTACCTACCAAATTTACAAAAATCAAGCATGCCATGTAACGGTATCCATCTAGCCACGGGGTTTGGTAAACGCGTATGGAAACGGGCAGAGAGGTCCAGGTGTGCAGTGGTGGATAATCGAGAAATGTGGGTTCCACCTCCACGCGCTTTGAAGTTGAAGGTATAATGGGCCTTGCTATGGCTAGTAGTCCAATTTTAAATTTGGGTGCAATACAGAACGAAAGCAACCTTCCAAATTCCAACAGGAAGTCAGAAGCAAAAGAATAAGAGGCCAAGACTAGTACTGATTAATGGGGTCGACACTCATGACTCAACAACCCAAACCCAAAGCTTAAGCTTATGAAACCAAAAGCATGGCCCCCACGCAACTGAAAGCCAAATATCGCGCGATCAGTGTAACGGTTCACGTGGAATTCATGGCTCATGAGAAAAGAAACTAATTTGATAGTGAAAACTGAATATTCCCATATGGTGAGCCAGCCGTACAGGGATCCTATTCTGGACGGATGGAGCTTTTAAGTTTTAACTTTGTGGAAGAGCCAAGCCCAAGATAAGAAGATAGATGGCCGATTGGATGATGCCAATGCCACATTGCCATTTGCAAGTTTGTGCACGGTCAAGTACTTAATTTGTTTACGCGGATTCAAAGCTGATGGGGTTTTGAATTTGGGCCGGACATAGGGGATCTAGGACCTGGACGTCCATTTATTTGTTGAGGGACCCCCACCCCCCTCCCCCGGCTGGGTCAGTGGGTCAGGCCTTCTCCAAGTCCAACCCAACTCTAACTCTGCCAACTGCCAACTGCCATGCCATGATTTTATTTTAACCTTTTTAATGTTCCCTCTGTAACCTCTGTTTTTGTTTAGATGACCATCTAAAGGTCATTTTGTCTTTACCCTACCATAAACGGTTTAGTCCACACAAACACAAAACGTCAATCAGCTGCCAATCCCACCTCCCAAGCCTCCCATAGAGAGCAGCAGCACCGCCACCACCGGTTAATGGGTTACTTTTTATTACTTGGTTATACATAAAAATAAAATGACTTTAAAAAGAAAATATTTTTTAGTAGGAAATATTTTCTCATTAATGTTATATTCAAAATTAAGAAAAAAAAAAAAGGTTAGCCAGTTTTCTTTCAATTTACACATGTATGCAATCAAATGCAGGGTAAAGACGTGCAGTAGGAAATCTTTACGTGGGCTTATTTTTGAAACCAAACCGATATCACAGGTTTTTGAAAAATCGGTAACTAAAATTAAACTGAAACCAATCGATTAATTGGTTGACCAGTTAAATTTGTTGTTTTTTCATTTTTTATATTATAAAAAATAAAAAACATATAAAATATTATATTTTAAATAATAAATAAAAACATATAATAAAACTTGACGATGAAAATTTAAAATTTTTGAAAGAATGCAGCAATTTAGGCGTTAAGACCTTAATTTGGTAGTCTTGTTCAATTTGCTGGGTCGGTCAGTTTCCAGTATAATTGGGTATATATGATTCTTTCTGCTCATTATACGACTCAAATAATTAATAATATAAAAGTCAAATTGGCAATCATGCATCAACCTTTTCTGATTAATTGGCAGGCACCTAACTTGGTTGGAAGTTGGATTAGACATTCCATGACATTGCATTTTAACTCTTTTTAGGTCATTTTCGTCCACCACAGCTACTTTAAATCTCTTAAATCTTTATATATATATATATATATATATATTTCAATCCTAACACGTAGGCTTTATATCCACCTAACAAAGAATGTAAAATATTTATTCAGTCTTCACATTTTCAATTACATTCACTTATAAATGGTGGAAAGCAACAGTAGTCCACATTCTCATGAAATATTAAAATAGCTCCAAATTTCGTTTTCTCAAATTCTAATATATATTAGTAGAAAGTAGAATTTCATCTCTCTCTTTCAGAAGACACTTGATTAAACAAGTCATACCAACCAACCAACTTTAGATTACAATTTAAGCTTTTATCTCTTATAATAAGCTTTAAAATAATATTAAAAAGTTCATTCTCCTACAGATATATTCCATAATTATATGTTTACCGCATGGTAAAAACTACACTTTTCTTCAAGGAAAGAATAATTTCATCCCAAAAATATTGTACATCTTTTTTAATATTTTTGAGTACTGAAGCTTAATTTGTTTATGAAATTCAACACGATATAACATGTTACACTAAACCAAAAAAAAAGAATCTTCTGATATTTGGGAATTTGAATACTATTTTTCTCTAAAATAAAAGCATGCATGCTTTGAAGTAAAATTGTTTTAACTGTTTCTCGAAAACTCTGATCATGTGGTGTACTTTAGTTTATTTGTTTGGGTAAATATAATATCATGTGGTGTAGTTAATATGGGCTAAAGACAACATTTTTGACTGGTTGCTCGTATATATGAACCAATTCGAGTTTCCAAGGGTCTGCCCAAGGAGATCACATCTGCCATCCCACAAACGTTCCACTTGCAGTATTGGGAATATCTCCTAATGTTGTTGGTGGAAAATATTTCTAATACATGATTGGAATATGCTGCATGTGGGGCGTTTGTTGGGTGCCTTATGATGTGAATTCCTGCCCAAGTGCCCAACATGAATTTTAAAACTAAACTCTAGTTTTATAAGCAGAAAGGACAAGTAGAAAAACTATAGGAGAGATATTTTAATTGTACAATGGAATTTGCCCTAAAAGTAATTCTCATTTAAACTTTTACATTTTTAATACAAGAGTTCTTCCTTTTCTTTTTAGATATAGTTATGATTTTTCTTGTTTTTGTTGTCAACAAAAGTCCAGTGAACTGATCTCCATTGATTTTCTTTTTCTTTTGAGGTAATAGAACTGACCTCCAATTGAATTTTTAAGTTCGGAAACAACTGAATTCTTTAGACAATTATTTTAATTTGGGATATGGGCAATGTTTTGTGATAACGCTTTTACTAGTCCATGATATTCAATTTGTACTCATCTTTTACGTGGGAATTAGTACTTTTCATGCAACCAAACACTAGCAATTGTCAGGATATTATTTATTTCCTCTCATTTTACATGGGGTAATTGGTGATTTTGAGGCAAGAACCTAGAATGTGGGAAATTCCCAGTTTTCTTACTCATATTATTATGGACCCATATAAGCTATAATTTCATTTTGCCTGTTTGGTATGGAAACAAGGTTGAGAAAAGAAATAGTTTTATGAAAAAAGCCATTTTCAGGAAAACATTTCCTAAGACATTAATTTCTTATGCTTGGATAAATATATAAAAAATCGATTGGAAAAACCATTTCTATTTTGGGTAGTGACCACCGACAGCAAGGTAGGAATCAAAGTGAGGTTGGTCACCTTGAAACAACAACATCAAAAATGATTTGATGGTTTTAGAAAAAGAGGGAGACAAGTTGGAAATTAGATTTTCGGTGGCCACCCGCTACTTGCATAACCAGAGGGAAAATGCCATTTTTTTTTGTGGGAACCAATTTTTAGAATTTGATTCTCCGTTCAATAAAATTAGGACATGAGGAAACTTTTTTCTTTTCTTTTCTATTTTTAAGCCTCGAGCTTTATATATTACTCCAGGACGGGCACCCACCTTAAAATTTTATTTAAATTTAGACCACCAAGATCAAACACAGGGGAGAATATAGTCCATTTAATTTACTCCTAATTAACTCAAGATACAAAGTATCTCACCCTTATCTTAACTGGATGATTTTTCAGTTTTCGAAAAATGATTCAACTGTGATATCGAAAAGATATGATATTTGAAAAATGTTTGACCAAGTGTTTTTAAGTTTTTCAGTTTTTGAACACTCCTACAGTCCTATTTATCTAACTCAATCTTTCCAAAAAAAAAAAAAAACTAAGAAAACTTGGGAACAAGAGTTGCAGGTATTTCATTACTAATAACAACTTTAATGTGATTAGGAAGATCAAAGAGAACTAAATGAATTTTACTAGTACCTAGACATGTGTATAATACATGCATCGAAAAATACAGAATTACAAACATACACCTAATTGAAAAATAAAATAAAAATCACAAGACATGCACTCATCATCATTCGCCTTATCACAACTATGCAGGTTGGATACATAAAATCCGTTTTGTGTGGTTCTATTTTATTTATATCCATATCCATTATTACTAAATTATGAATGCTAGAAATGATTTGGATATTGGACCTAAAACTTCATATCTAAGCTTCAAAACGGATATCTAAAATACTAATGTTGAAATTTTGGTAAGAGGAATCTTGTGGATACTGGAAAAGGTGGGTTTTAATCTTCTAACTAGTTGGTAAATTAGTCTATGGTCACTAGAGTTATGGTTGTATTATTTTGGATCGAACCTTTTGCAAAATTATTGGTAACAAGATTCTAGTCACGGGTATCCTTGCAAAAAGCTGGAGCTAATAATAATAATGTTATTCTCCTTTTCATTTTCTTTTGCAATGTATTTCCTGAAATATTATGGATCTTTTATTATTATTATTTTTTTTTTTAGGGGCGGGGGGGAAGTTGGTTAATGGGAATCAAGATATCTATATTCTTTTTATGTTCAGATTTATGTGGGGTTTATGAAAAATTTATTTTCCCTGAGTATCACTTTTACTCAAACAAGTGATACCCATCTCCTAGGTGGCTAAACAACTTTCCCGTTGCCAACATTTGTATGGGATAAAATTGTCCATTTTAATAAAAACTTTTTATGACTAAAAATAGTCATTTTCTTATTTACCTGAGAAATAAAAGAACATGGATAAATGCACATACACAGATGAATATTTCCTATGACACACTTACCCAGATAAATAACTTCCTAAAAAGCAATTCATGACAATTTTTGAAGTTTATTGGTTTTTGACATTTCTTATATAGAGAATATGCTGCCTAAGAGGGGATGGTTAAATTATTTTAGTATTCTGATTTTTTTTTTCATTATTTTAAGCAATGTTATTTAATCTTCGAACTTTTTAATTATCGACTTTTGGTTGTTTATATGGGAATTAATAAGAAACAATTTAATCTTCTACAAATTGAAAAAAATAAAACTAATTATAAAGTATTAAAGTTTGCCTTGTTCTTTATCAACTAGTCTCAATAATGCGATCATTCCTTAAATATAAATTCTTTTCTTGTATCCAAACTTTAATCCCAGATTCAAGACACCGAAGAACTATTTCAAAGCAGACACAGAAACGGACACAGTGTATATGTAGTAAAATATACACCGACAGCTCTAAGCCAAGTTAGGCATGGATATAATCAATCTTTGGAGAAAAAAATATCTAAAGACAATAAAACCCTAATCAGAGTACTTCTCCAAGTTCAAAGCAGTATTAGCGATAAAACCGATTTGGTTGTGTTGGATAAAGAAAAGAAACAATAGATTTATATTTGAAAAAAAAAAAATAACAGTTTGAGAGAAATCAAAAGGTAGAAAGCCGTGTGAGAGAGGTACTGACTCATATGGGAACTCGGTGGTACTGTTTGCATACTATATGTCTATCTATCATACACAGAGAGTGAGAGAGTGAGAGAAAGGGTGTGTGGGAGGGAAAGCGAGAGACATGAGAGTCACATGATACAAACAACACCCAAAAAGGAATCGATGCAACGAGGACTACACACTAGACGAGAGAGAGGGACATGTGGGTCAGAGCGGGCCCCATTGCTTGGGCCCATATGGTGGGGGCGTAGTAGTACCTTCCAGTAAGGTCCCAAAGTGTCACCATCCCGCTTTTTAAAAGCAGCCCATGTGGTGACACTCTCAGATGGCAAGAGGGGTGGGGGAAATTTTCTTTTTTTATTTTTTCTCCCATAGGCAAACGTGCAACTTGGACATTTCAAAACTCAAAAAAAAAAATCTTTTCTTTTAATTTATTACAAAAATAAATAATTAAATAATACGATAAGGACTGAATTCACTGAACCACCATGGGCCCATGGCATGCATGTAGATAAACTCGATCCAGTCCACGAATGTGTGTGAACTGTGAACTGTGAATTGTGAACTGAGATTGATTATTACTCACATGTATGTAATGTATGTACGCATGTGGATTGTGATATTTTTTTGTGGAAGATGAAGGTGCGAAACAAAACAAACAAAATCAAATCAAAATTCCCTTTTTGGCCTCTTTCCCACTAAAATTAAAAGAAAATTGAATAAAAATAAAAAATGTATATATATATAGAGAGAGAGAGAGAGTGTGGGTGTGTGTCCAAGGTGATTACAAAAGTCTGGTGCCTTTTACAGGATTGTTTGCACTTTACTCAGTTCACTTGTGAATCAATCCAATGCAGTAAATCAGTGGGCCTGCGGCCCAGTAAGATACAGACGAGGACAATCATGAGTTTTGAAAATTGTTAGTGTTCATGGAGTTGAGGAAAGATTAGGGCATTGATCATCATTTCATGCATCCGTGGGCAGAATGAAATTGAGGTGGGCCTACTGCGGGGTCACCCACTGTTGCAGTTTGACTTGAGATCATCTTCTAGATGGCAGCAGCCACTCACCTACTCAATGGTGGATATTGCTTCACAGTTTGCATACGCCACATGTCCCATCTCTTATTACTTGTTAGGCTGTGGACTGCCACATGAACTGGCCCATGCATGGAATGCTCAGTGTCTGCGCAAGTGGGCCATCGGCTACATGCAGACCACAAACGGTTAGTATCCATCAACCCACCAAAAGTCTAACCAAGCCAAAAATATATAATATGTGTGTTTTTTCATTACATAAAAATAAATTAACGAATAGAAAAAGGTTAAAATCATGCATCTATAAAATGATCTATGTTTCTCTATTTATGTCTATGTAGGTCTAGGAACTAGAACTATAGGGTTATTGAAAATCTACGATGGAAAAGTCAAATTTTTTACATCAACCATTTATAAAATTAATCTATGTTAATTTTATTAGATAGGCAGAGCTGAGTGGGCTCCAAAGGAATAATATATCATATATGGGCCTCTCTTGGCTCTACGTACATTGGGCTCCAAAGGAATCTATGCGGTGCGGTGGATGGGTGTGGTGTGTGGGGGATGTCGTCGTATGTGGTCGGACAGTAAATTACAAATCGCAAGTATAATACATTAAAACTGGCTCTTGCCTCAAACACCCAACCCCGCCATCTGGGAATTAGGGTTTTGATGGACGGAATCGATGGATAGATGGATGGAAGTCTTAGGGCTTTGTGTATGTATGTGCGCGTTTGTGTTTGTGTAAGTTTGTATCAAAACTGCAAAATTGTGTCGGGAATCGGGTTGAGGGAGAAAGCATCGGTCGTTCCAGAGGAAGCTCCGAGTGAATGCAGCCAAAAGCAGTTGAATAAACTATGTACCTTCTCTGATATTTATGTTTTTATTATTTCTTTTCAAAAAAGAAAATCATTTCTAGTTTTTGCTTTGCTTTTCAATTGATTTCGCTTCCTCCTCCTCGTTTATGATTTTTATTAATCGACGCGGCGGTTCCACTGAAAGTCAGCAAGCTATAAGATCAAATTCAAAATATTCAATTCTTAATTTGTTGTTTATTGTTTTTCTTCACTCTCTATATAGGAAGGGAAACCATGCATCAGCATTGCCTACCTACTAAAGCTATGTCTCATTATTATTATATGGACCCTATGCAATTACTCTTGGATTAGAATCTTGTGTTAATAATAGAGCCTAGCTAAGCAATACTAATCCGAAGTTTATTATATATTTTCTTTAGGATCTACACTCCACACTTGGGAAGCCACGTGGGCAAATACTAAAAAAAAATAATAACTAAAATTGATATTTTCCTCCTTAAATTAAAACAGATGATGATATATAATGTGAGAAAGAGATGCATGGTTGAGGGTGTGGTGACATAGACTTTATATTTCATTTTCACCTGAGGAAGGTTAAAAAGGGAGGTTGCAAATTACAATATAGGGATTAAAGCTAATTAAGAAACTCTAACTTTATTTTTTTTGGGGTTTTGATCAAGGACTAACATATGGATACAAAGGTACAAGCCCATATGGACCATTAGCTAACAGTCAAAAAATACTTGTTACCTAATTTACACAGGCCCAGCCACCCCCATGAATTGCAAAGTCAAGTAGGTCCTTTTTATCTGTAGTCTGTAGTAATCAACAAAACTCCAGAGAGTTCTGACTCAATACCAAATGGATCGGACCAAGCTGGGAAACCTGGGTCCTGGTCCGCTCTGTGAATGTATTTATGTTCTAATCATTCTGGGTGGTCATAATTAATTAGATGTTATCGATTCAATCAAAAGTGCAAATGCATAGTTCTTTATTCGTACTCTGGGCCATGAGCCATGGGAATGGAATCGAACCGTACCCGAATCATACTACCATAGAGGGAGGGAGGGAGGGAGGGGCCGAGGAGGGATTGGAATCGGGGTAAAGACTAAAGATGGATGGATGATTCATTTGTGGTAATGGACAAAGCGCGTTAGTGTTGGGTCCATTCATCAAGCGGTATTCAGTCAATCGTCAACCGTCATTCATGAATGATGAATACCATCATCATACCAACAATTCTCGTCGACGTCGAGACGACTACACTACACTACACCCTCTCTCCCTCCGTCCGTCCGTCCGTCTCTCGCAAAAACTCTCACGCCTTTTACTCACAATATACTTTTTGGAAGGAAGGAGATGGTGCAGTGCAGTGCAGAGCGGCAGTCTGATGGGACCCACGTCCACCTTTGAGCCAGAGAGGTATCACGGACGGCACCGTAATATGGCCTCGGTAAATGTGACGAAGCCCCTCTCTCTCCTCTCTTGCCTTCCCAGTTCCCACTCTGCATGTTTAAATAAAATATAAATATAGATATTTCTGAGTATTGTTGCAATGGTGCAATAATGGCTTAATCATTTATTCCTGATGAAGGGCTATAAAGGCAATAGACTTTTTAAGTTAAACCTTTTTCTTGAAAGAATATATAAATGTATGTATATAACAATCAAACCTCATCGTTACGTGAAACATCCCATCTCCAACCTTTTCTTTTCTTTCATCTCTCTCTCTAACCTTTTTCTGTTCTGTTCTGGTCTGTCTTTTTAGTTTTTACCTTCCCCGCTTTATTTTATTCTTTGAAAAATTAAGAGGAAGTTTCAGTTCTTATAAGCCATAAAAAGAGACACCAGCTTACACTACTAAATTACAAGGGTGAGAAAGAGGAGAGAGAGAGAGAGAGGGAGCGGTGGCCCAGCTGAGTCTATGGCTGACCGACCTTGAGAAGGCATGTAGGATAAGAAGAAGGGAGGAGTGAGAAAGAAAGAGAGAGAAAGGGATGAAATATTCTCTTTAGCTTTGATGAGTTTTGGTTTTTTCTTCTGAGATTGAAGCAAAGTAAAGGAAATCTGCGTAAGAAGAGTCCGATTTTGTAGAGTTTATTTTTAGTTTTAAAATTGTTTTTGCCTGGTGGGTTTTGTTGGATTCAAGTTTGAGTTTGGTTTTTTGTTTGTTTGGGCAGAATCGGAGAATCGGGAGTTGAATATACGAAGTGATTTATCTGTTTGTGCTTGTGCGTAGTCCGCTCGTCTTTGGAGTTTGGAGAAGAAGCTTTCCGTTTTTTGCTTTGTACGATATCAGTTTTGGATTTTGGAGAGCTAGTTCTTCGGGGGTGCTAAGTGCTAACTAAACTAAAAGGAAGGACACCCGCCTTGTTCGTCTGCTTGCTTGAATTCAGACATGCAAATGATGTCTGGAGATGGGCTTTCAATTCCCTCTTCAGTCAGAGGGTTTCCTCAGGAACCAATTTCAAACCCTAATCCTAATCCTCCTAATGCTAATCCAGTTGTCAAGAAGAAACGAAATCTACCCGGAACACCAGGTATATGCAGCCCAACCTTCGTCTTCTTCTTCTTCTTCTTCTTCTTCTTCTTCTTCTTCTTCTTCTTCTGTTCTCTTACGGGTTCTGGTGCTTCTTAACAGATCCAGATGCGGAGGTCATTGCTCTATCTCCCAAGACTCTCATGGCAACCAACCGGTTCGTCTGCGAAATCTGTAACAAAGGTTTCCAGAGGGACCAGAACCTGCAGCTTCATCGACGAGGGCACAACTTGCCATGGAAGCTTCGACAGAGAACCAGCAAAGAAATCCGGAAGAGGGTATACATCTGCCCCGAGAAGAGCTGCGTTCACCACGATCCATCCCGGGCGCTCGGAGATCTTACCGGAATAAAGAAACATTTCAGCAGAAAACATGGCGAGAAGAAGTGGAAGTGCGAGAAATGTTCCAAGAAATATGCAGTCCAGTCCGACTGGAAAGCTCACACCAAGACTTGTGGCACTAGAGAGTATAAATGCGACTGTGGAACACTCTTCTCCAGGTAAACTCTTGCAATCTATATATGATTTCGTTCATTCTCCTGGTTGAAGCTTTAGTCTTTTATACTTACATTTAAAACGTTCTAGAAGAAATAAATGCTCACGTAGAAGATTTTATGGCTTTTATTCGGATTTAATGCCACTAAATTGGTGGACTATAAACTGTAAAGGGCTGTTGATAGCAGTTGTTTTAGAATTTAAAATAGGGTTTGTTCAACTTTAAATCCATCAGGAAGGACAGCTTCATCACCCACAGAGCCTTCTGTGATGCCTTAGCAGAAGAGAGTGCTCGACTCACTTCGGCTGCAGCCACCAACCTCAACTTCAGAACGGATTCCATCAATGACGCCACGTCGACTATGCCGCATGGGTTTGGAGGCCGAGGAGGACCAAACGCCACTGCTGGTATCCCTCCATTATGCCCGGTTTTCAGGCCAGAATTCGCCGGCCCCGAGGCCACCAATGTTCTAGATGCAAACCGGCAGAAACCAAGGCTGTCGCTGTGGCTGGATCAAGCCAATTCTCATTTGAATCCCATTGATGCGGCAGCTAATTCTAATGCTTTCTTGGCAACGAGTTCAACGGGTTTGCCTGAATTGGTGCAAATGGCATCGACCAATATGTTCAGCTCCTCCTCTTCATTGGTCGATTACGGAGGATGCGTTCAGCCGCAGTGGCCGTCGACGGGTGGGAATCTGTCTTTATCAACATCCCCGCGTGGATTAAAAGAGGAGAATGGAAACAAAGGCCAGTTGGTAGAAAGCTTAGCGCCTTTGTATTCCAACAACAACCAAAACCAGCAAGCAAACTCAGCCCACATGTCAGCGACTGCACTTTTACAGAAGGCAGCTCAAATGGGATCGACTAGGAGCAACCCCTCATTACTCGGTAGCTTCGGAGTGGTGAGCTCGTCTTCCTCAGATACAACAAGCTTCAATCCTCACGTCCAAAACAGAAACGAGTTCCACCAGTTAATGAGGCAAGCTGCAAATCAACCGGAGAACATAAACGAGCTGATGAATTCGATATCCACGGCAACCGCCACCACAGGGGTTGGTGATGGAATGGTGGGTGGGTTGAATTTAAGCTCATTAACGGGCACAGTAAACAATCTCGACCGTCTAATGATCCCGCAGGGTGGAAAACAAGGTCAATCAGTTCCAGTTCCACAAAAGTTCCTCTCGACCGCAAATGAAGTGGAACACAGTCTTACGAGAGATTTCCTAGGCGTAGGAGGAGATGCCGGCAGGCCATTCTTACAGCAAGAGTTAGCGAAATTTGCTTCGATGGGTTCAGCCATGAACTTGAGTCAATACAGTAGCACCCACTGAACTGTTGCTCCATTACTTTAATTTGACAAAAAATCCTTGTCGTAAGATACAATAACAAGCAGCGTAAGAGTAAGACAAACAGAACAGAAGTTGACTGTGGCGAGAACGCCCAAACTCTAAAGGCCTTGGTTACCGAGTCGGACCGGTCCGTTGAAGCTGCAAAGAGTTCTCCACACAGCGACGGCTGTGGCTGTGTCTAGAGAGAGAGAGAGGGAGGAGTTGAGAATGACCGAATGCGAATCGTCAGAGACGGATGGGTGGGGGGCAGTTGTCAGTGCAGCAGGTGGAAGCAACTCGGCATTGCGGAGGGGAAGTCCTTGGAGTCACGCATGTTGTTGGTTAATCTATCAGGCCTGGCCCTAGCTTTCTTCCCATCATTTCTTGCTTTAAAACTAAACAGCGCGGAAAACCACAAGATGCGTTGACTGCCGGTCAAAGTATACCGGCCGATGATGTCAACGTTGTTTTGAATCTTCGGAGTTGGGATCGATGCGTTTTTTTCCCTTTGGCGTTTCTTTCAATTATCTCATCAGTTTTTCATCATTCGTAGTCTAAATACATTTTCTTTTTTTCTTTTTTTTCGTTTCTTCTCTGGACGAGGTCTCTTCTAAACTCGAATATAATTGAGATTGAATGAACTCAAAGGAGTAATGAAAGCCGTTGTTTTCATTCTGATGCGCTGGTCCAAAAAAAAAAAAAAGTAGTTGACTGGCTGAACTGCCGGGTCGTCAGACAGACTACTTAGATTTCCACTCATTTCTGTTCTGTGGAAAACTGGAAACAGAAACAAAGTCGTCGAACCAGCTGAAAAAAAGAAGGGGGGAATTGTAGACACGTAAAGACGGAATTTCTTTTGTGGATGGAAATTGGGCGCCACCCAATATATTGCGGCCTTCCACCGTAAGCAAAACTAATATATATATAGAGAGCAAACTGGGGAGAAATGGATGTTTCAAGATTCGTCTTATTGGGTTCAATTAGGCTATATGTTTGGATCGGGTTTGTGAGTTGAGAGGGAGGGCCCTTTATATAAATATATATATATATATATATATATGATGTGTTAGTGGCAGGCGCAGGTCCATAAGCAAAAAGCCTGCAGGTTCATAGATCGATCTGAAAGCCTTGTTCCCCAGAAACCAGAATGATTTTGAAGTAACTTTCCCCCCTGACACAGACTAACATGGCACTCCCCCTCCCCCTCCCCCTCCACTCCACTTATATAAACATAAAGCTCCCACTCCCCCAAGAGAAGACATAACTGGTTCTCTTTTGTCATCTCGATCGGCTTGTAGCTAGTTTGTTCTCCTGCTCTCCAGTTTGTTGATTAGGAGGAGAATATACAAGCGTACACGCATAGACAACCCCACCCACACCGATCCACACGCATTGAGCTCTCTGGAAGCAGTGGAAAATGGGTCCCTATTGGCTTTATTGGCTACTCATGTTACAAAAAATAAAATAAAATAAAACTGTGCATGTTGTTAGCTAGCTGCTACTGCTATTTAAACCGAACAGATGGCTCATCCTGACAAAAGAAGTTCAAAACTGTTAAACGGTTCAAACGATTTGACCGCCTGAATCAATGGTTTTTGGTGAAATAATAGTTCTAGAATAAAACAGATCTGACCAGTTCCTAATTTTTCCGGTCCAACCATCCGGTCTGGTCCGATCTTGAAGACCATGGTTTGTATCAAAATGTCAGCTTGGAAAATGGGGAAAAAAAAAAAGCAAACAAACCATGACATGATGCATATCAGAACTAAAAAAAAAGGGGGTTAACGTTTTGCATGCTTCTTAGGTCTCACTCAATCTATATACAAAATTGTAAAGCAAAGAGATGTTTCTTCTAGACTGCGTTCTCTTCCAGGCCAAAGGGGCGAGGGAAAAAGGTTTTATTAATTATATATAAAACTGAAATTGTACTGCTGGTGTTCATCTAATTTTTCATCATCAAAAAACCAGCAGCCAGGTTGAGGGATGGAGATCAAAATTATTAATAATTAAAAATAAGGAAATGGACAGGACAGAATTAATGTATGTGCATTTAGTTGGATGACATTGATCAAATCAAATACGTATGTGCATGTGTTCATTGTTGCAGCAAAAAGACGAGGAGGAGCTTCGTGGTAGGTTCTCCTCATACGCATCCGTGCAGTGCAGGGCATATTTTGGCCGTTGCATGATTAATTAATTGGAGTGGGGGGAGTTAGTTAGTACCCCCCCATTCATTCTCCACATTTTCTTCATTCATCCACAAAAATATAAAGGTACGTCTACTGAAGAGTGAAGATTCATGACAACAAGTCACACCCCTCCAATCCAAGTCTCTTCAACAATTAATTTTTGCTGTCTCCTGCTTCTTGCGCTCTTCTTCAACAACCAACACCACACATCGGCCGTTCCTGCTACTTAAAAGAACTGCACCTATTATTTGATTAAACCTATAGTAGGTGATATGAAAAGGAAATGCGAATGCGCTGGGAACTTGCATGACCCAATTCCTGCTTCAGAGGCTACCGATGATGAGATGAATTAAGATGAGGAAGAGCAGACGTCTGAGCATGCTTCAATTCTATTAAGCTCAGAGCACTGGTTTAGTAAGATTTAAGGGATTGGTTGCTTCAAATTAAGACAAAGGAAAACCCATGATAAACGATAATTAATTTCTTTTTCATGAAATGTCACCATCCAAAAAAAAAAAAAAAAACAGTAGGAGCACGTGATTGTATTAACCTAATCTAGCTGGTTTTGGTTAATTTACGGTTTACCATGCATTTTATAGGCAGCATAGCTCCTAGTCCTAGGCAGTGTGACGGAGTCAATTCATTGGTTGAAAGAAGGCCCCCAAACCCAATGTTTCTTGGGTCTCGTGCTGTCGACTGGACTAACAACTCGGGATAAAAAAAAGGGGCTGATAGGAAGATCAAAGATGGATGTGTCTCATACATAGCAGGCCGAGACACAGTTGAGGAGGATTTGAGTAGCCCAATTGGTAAAGTGGTAAAGACCGATCAAGTTCACTCTGGCTCCTTTTAAAAAAGCCTCCTTGAAATTTGAAAAGTTGGTGTCACCATGCATTTAAATTCTAAAATTCTTCTGAAACAAGGGGAGACGTGGATCTGCAGTTATCCACCGTGAAAGTTAAAAAGAAAGTGTTAAAGATAGTGCGATATATATTGTTGCATGTGAATATGAATATTAATTGTACTACTACTATTTGATCAGTTGAAAGAAGGCTGGTTTCTTGTCCCTCTGCTTGTCTCTGTTTTATAATGAGCCAAAGCTTACTGAACCAAGCAGCCCCTGTTTCGTCCTCACTCCTTGGGTTTGGTTTGGACCCATCTGTATAAGTGTGTTGACAATCCCTTCCTAGGATTCTTGAAAAGAGAAGAGTCTTTGGTGGAGTGGATGGAATTGATAACTATATGTATATACACGCTGGATGGAAGCAACAGGTGGACAACTTTTTGGGTACAAGCAAGTCTAAGCTACAACAGCAAGGTGAGAGAAGCTGCTGAGAGCATTAATTTGAAGATGGGTAAATGGTAACAAAAGCCTACAAGTAGTACTGATCATGTATAAAGCTCATATATAAAGATACAGAGAAAGAATCAAATGTTAAGCCTCAATCGATGGGATTTGCAAAAGGAAAGCTGCTGGTAGCTAAAAGGGAAAAGATGAACCCATTAAGTAGAAGATAGAGTTGAAATGTGGTGATGAGAAAATGGAGATCCTGGACTTTGATCCAATGCATTAGAAAAAAGAAGGAAAATTTACTCTTTTCTGGGTAACAAAGACGAGGTTGTCTTGGAACTAAAGGAAGAATGTTTCGTATACCAATATAACAAGGAACCTTGGGAAGTGCATTTCAAGTTTATTGTGTTTTTTATAACCGACAATCACTGTATTTCTTTCGGTATCGAGAAGCTAAACAACTTTTTTCTTTTGGTTTTAAATGAATCTCTTGGAATCATGTGGGTTGTAAGGATTAGAGCTGCAGAAAGGGAAACTAATTCCCAAAAGTACATGTAAATAAACAAGTGTAGGTTGCTCAATACATTTTTTTTTTTTTTTAATTCAGAATTGTGGAAATAATACCCTGTTTTTCTTTTTCTTAAATTAAGGAGCTCTATACCCCATTATCCCCACTAGAAATTTAAAATACGGAAGAGATACATCAAAAGAGCAGTTCTGGTTTCTCCTGTGGGTAAGAGGTGAGACTGTTTGTTCATATTACGACTAACATGTGTGATCATACAGGTGTCAAAAAACACAGTTAAAACTCTTATTTCATCAAAATATTAGCATTAGACGCCCTGATTTTTTATTGGGTAAATTACAGATAAATACCCTGTAACTATGGGAGTAATGACAAATGGTGTGTCTTGAACTTTTAAATGTGACATTTGAGTACTTTGAACTCTCGGAATAGACATGATGGTGTGCATTAAGATGAAATATGAGAAGAAAAACAAGGGTTTCAAAAATAACAACCTAAGAATGAAGACCTCATAACTACATTTTCATAGAAGAGAAAGGGCATATGGTTTCAAACGTAAGAAAACTCAAACATAAGAACGAAACCCCTTTCTTTCTCTTCTTTGTTGGTTGATTCATGTTTGTCGTAGTTCAGGCTTAACAATGAAATCTGAGAAGAAAAATAATGATTTCAAAATAAACAGGGTGTTTATTTCTGGATGTTTAAGGTACTCAAGTTTAGGGTATCTGTTTGTCGCTACCCCCAAAACATAGGACACTCAAGTGTTCATTTCAAAATCGTCTAAAAACACAAAAAGGGTAATTTTGGGATTTTGGAATGTTTAAAGTTGCAGGTCTCCTCACATGCTGCGGGTAACTGAGGGAATACTAACAGATGGATTGGAGTGTCTATTTCTGGGAATTTTGGGTACTCAAGTGTCACTTTTTGAAAATTCAAGGTACCTATCTATCACTACCCAAAGTATAAGGTACCTATAATTTACCCTTTTTTAATTTATTCATAACCTTAGGAGTCGACCATTGTCTCCCAAAGTGTTCTTGATCTTCACTAGTTTAAATTTTCATTTAAAATTATCTAGCATAGAGGTTATGCATCCCTCCTCGATATATTATTATTGCAAGTATATATGTTTTCTATCATGAATATATTAATTTTACAGTTACATAATCTTGCAGGAAATACACATAGCTCTTATTTTTCTTCTTTTCCTCATAATTATATATAGCTTTGTTAGTTGAATAAAATGAAACTTGATCTAGACAATCATTTAACAAAAAAAACCATAATTAGATTGAAGGAAAGGTGGAGTTTGGTTAAGTCTCACAAACTACTCTAATGCTAATATTGGTCTGATTGATTATTTCTTTTAATAGTTAGTCTCAAGGAATTATGTATTAAGAAAATTTTAAGTTATTAGATGAGGTCTCTAATAGGTCGTTTTTCTCTAGCCTTATCAATTCTAAGATCTACCCATCAAACCTATTCTTTCTTTAATAACAACAACATAGTTCAAAACTTATATTATTTTTATTGATTTAATTGAATAATTTAATCTCTAGATTTTCATTAATACACACACACACATTCAAATATTACCTTCTACATTACTTATTATACACATTGTAAATATTACCTTCTACATTACTTATTATACACATTCAAATATTAAATTGAAGAATCATTATTAAATCATGCAATTGACTCAATGGTTAAATGAGACCATTGTTGTTATAATCATGAGTGCTTGGGTTCAAATCTTCATATACTCAAAGTATTTTGGGATTTATTTTAAGGGAAGTTTGGTTCTGATAGGGTAAACCCTTAAACCTTGGAATTGGTCTAGGTGGGAATTGGTTCCGATAGTAAGGAACGATCAATTCAAGGTTGGCCATCTTCAATCATTTACCTTATTGATTGACTAACCTTGTTGGCCATCTTCTAATTTCAAGTTTCAAGTGTCAATAGTTGATCCCATCCTTCTTTTCATTCTACATTATGTACGAGCAAAGATCTGAACAGTGCCATTTAGAGAGGTTAGGAATTGGGAGCCAGATTTGCTTAGAACAAAATACCTTTCCAACATGATATGTGTCTACACATCTTACCATAAGACTAGAACCCACCATGGTGAGATGTACAAGCACATATAGTATTGGAATGTGATGAAAAAGTATTTTGTTGTGAATAAATCCCATCCCTAGGGATTGGGCTTTATATTTCACTATCTATGACCCATGTGATGCATGGGATGCTGTATTTCTACTTTTTGTGTGTAGAATAGTAAAAAAAAAAAAAGTTTATTTTCCTTTTCAGTTATTGAGCTTCAAATCGTCCTTTTTATATAGCTTATATATTATGAGAAGTTCATAAACCAACTGATTATGACTCAATTGATACCTTATCTTGTTAGTTGTAGCATAGACCTGGATTGGGGCAATGGGCTACCTCCCATTGTGTAGCCCTATAAAACCAAAAAATGTGCTTAGCATGAGATTAATAACCAAGTTAAAGAAAACAATTTCAAAATTGAACTTATGAAAATAACTAAAAGCTCACATTAAGTTCTTTCTTACTACATTTGATTATTGATGAACAAAACAATCCATTAAACAAATATATATTAAATTAAATTAATAAAAACATAGAGAAAAACCTGAATCCAAGGAAAGGAGCAAAATAGAGGGAAAACCTGATAACCCAAGGAAAGAAGTGATGATTTGTTTCCATTGGTTCACCCCATGTATTAGTGGGCAAATTTGATTTTTAGACATTAATTTGGGTCCAAGCTAAGGTTCACATTTAGGTTGACTATTAACCTAACCCAACCCATACACCCTACTTTATTAGAGAGAACTAAAAGGGATAGAGAGATATTTAAGAGGAAAATAAGGATTTAATGGGGATGGGAGATGTTATAAACATTGACTATTAAGGGGTGTGCGTGTGTGTGTGTGTGTGAGAGAGAGAGAGAGAGATTTATTAGATAGTAAATATAGATTCGGTGGGAGACAATAAAGACCTATGAGGTTTTTAATGACTTAATATAAAATAAATATGCACATACGGTTTTTTAGAAATGTACTTTTAAGGGAAAAAATGAAGTAACATTGATTCACCAAAGGTTTTTAATGACTTAATAGTAGAAAATTAATTTTCTTTTCCTTTTTAGTTTTTGAGCTTCAAATTTATTGCTTTTTATATAGCTAAAAACGAGCTTAACATGAGATCAATTACCATTTTAAAAAACAATTTCAAAATTGAATTGACAAAGATAACCAAAGCTCATGTTAAGTGATTTTTATTGTTTTATTGTTAAACCAAAAGAATCCTTGAAACAAATCTACATTAAATTAATAAAAGAATAAAGAAAATCCTAATAAGCCATGGAAACAGAAATGGTTTCTTTAGACTTTTATATAAGAAGAAAATTAATTCGCCCCATGTATTAGTGGGAAAATTTGGGTTTTGATATTAGTTTGGGCCAAATGTAGAGTTCATATTTAAGTTGGCACTTAACACAACCCAATCCATTTAACTAACACCCTTAATTTATCATATAGAGCCAAAAGTAAAGAGGTTTAAAGAAAAAGAAGGATTTAATGGAAAATGGAGATGTTACAAAGATTTACTATTAAGGTGAGAGAGTATGATGGTATTATTAGAGAGTAAATATGGAATTTATGAGAGACAGTGAAGATCCATCAAAGTACATTTTAAAATTACCTTATTATACTTTTAATGATTCATTTAAATCATTTAAAAATAAATATGCACATGTGCAAAACAGGAGAGTAGGAGAAGGCATATGTGAGCTCTTTGGTGAAAGGACTCCTCATCTCTCCTCTTTCCTCTTTCTATCATATATATAGATTTGCTTCCTATTCCGGCTATCGAACTGATCATAATTTTTACTTTTTTTCCAACGGAATTACCTTTGCAAAAATGAAACTAAAACAACAGTAGAATTAGAGTTGGTTGGCTATCGAACTGATTTATTATGTTTTTTTATTGAAGTCTGCGTTTGGTTGCATTGCAAATTAATTTGCATTAATACAAATACATGAAAGTGCAAATGTAAAAAATGCAAATTCTTGTTTAGTTTTATTTTGGATTTTATTTTATTATGCTTCATGTCTTAATTTACTTCAATCATTTTTTATCAAGTAAGCACATTTGGTGATCACACTGAATAAGCAGTCGGTAAACTTTTTTAACACCTATCGTCCTTTAAATAACCCCCCGCCTATCCATGATGAAGTGATTCTAATTAAGTTCATTAAATTTTTAGTGAGTGCTTTTGCTCACTGGGTGTGACTGACTGGACCCCGACTTCTTCTTCAAGAAATGAAATCATTTCTAGTTTCTATTCACATTCCAATAATGGAGAGCTTGTTTGCTAGCATTCCCATTTCAGGTTGTAATGATGCCACTGTTAGTTTGGTCTCATGTAGGCGATCCAACTTTAATTGTTTAAAATTTTATTTTTCTCATGTCATGCTGGTGCCATTTGAGAAAATAGTATAATACTATAAGGCCATGTTCTTTTTTCGAAAACATATTTACCTGGGTAAATGCATTTACACTTACCCATGTTCTTTTTTGTTTAATTTATTCAAGTAAATAACATTATTTACTTTCCCATGTTTTTTTGCAACACCCACTTTCCTGGGTAAGTTGTTCTTTTTTTCACCTTTTGCCAATTTTACCCTTTCACCATTAGCTTTTATAGAAGGGGAAAGAACATTTTCTAGTATATGTGAACCACTCAAATTTTTTTAGATAATAACCACTCAAAATTTATGACGTCCACGTATGGCACATCTGGATAAAGATCTACTTCTTTTGCAAACTTTTACCAATTATCTTGCTGCTAGCTATAGTTGAAACTGTTGGTTAGAATTTGATTGAACAATATCTTTCGAGTTCGGGATAATAGCATTCACATCATCCTCACAAACGTTAAAACAATCTCTGCATTCAACTGTTAGAATCTAACTGAACAATAATAGGCTCTGGTTGGATATGGTTATTGCACATAATCTCTCCTGCATAACAGTTCTTCAAATCTGCTCCAAAATGACTATTGGATATGATTACTTCACATCTCTCCTACCCTATGCACATCTGTGGCAAATTAAACAAGAATCATATGAAATATGAGAATCTAAACCATACTTCTTTGAAGTGGGTGGGTGCATAGTAAGGGATTGGATTGATCAATCCCATACTTCTTTCATAACTGGGCTTATATATAAAGTGGGGGATGTCTCCAAGTTGTCTATATGAAGAGATCCATGGTTTGTTGAAAAACCTCCTATTGAGCTCTATTCATCCCTTTTCATTGTTGTAGAGAATAGAGATACATTAGCATGGAACTACAATGAAGAGGGAACAAGTGTAGTAGTTTGGAATCTAATATTCATAGTAAACCTCAAGGATTGCTGCTACTTATCTTACTTAAGCTATTCCTCATCATCTCATGAATATCCATATCTTTTCCTTAGCTATTCCATCTATTTTCTTGCTTGACATGCCTTTGTGTATCTATGCCTATTTGCTTCTTCACAATGTTTTACTTTTCCCCTAAACTTATGTTCTATTTTTTGAAAGAAAATGCACATCACTTTAGAAAGCAGGGTGTGTGTGCACATCAACCATGAGAAAATCCTAGTTCTTAAGCTTTTTGCCCTTAATTCCACTAGTATTGCTGCATTCTATCTTTATTTACTCAATACACTCCAACAAGCTTGCTACTTGTGATATAGTTTACTTATATCATCTATAAGTAACAAGAGATGAGAAACTTCCAATGCCAAATAACCTGACAAAATGTTCAACACCTTCATATTGACTAATATGCTAAACCCACTTTTTTAGGATCAATGTGTAAATATTTTCTCAACGGCCTCTTCTCTATTGTTGTTTTTTCTTTAAACCAATCAAACCAAAGCAAGAAAAAGAAAATATAAAACATGAAAATGTAGACATGATGACAAAACCAAGAACCGGACAAATATTCTAAATTGCAATAAATGGCACATTTCTATAGAAGACTTTGGTAATGTAGTAAATAGTCAAGTCTCATTTTAGATTGTGCTCTATAAAAGAGGGCCAGTGAGCTGAACCAAATACATTGTGTTGTTTAAAGTTAAATGGCTAATGTTTCATTTTGTTTTTTGTGCTACGAATAATCTATTAACTGTTTCAATGTTTATTTGATGTCATGTGCTTTTACATATTACACCTTTCCTAGAACTCCAGTGTGCCAAATTACTTGAGTTCTTTTACCATCCAATCAAGCTATCTGAACAAAAAGTCAATTTCATGCACTTTCAAGTACTCAAACAAGCTATTAAACAATGATTCATGAATATTAAGAAATTGTTCAAATTTCCAATATTCCTTCCCACCCCACCGAAAAAGTAAAGAAAAAGAGCACTAGCTTCATTTGAAAAACCCAAGAAATAGCATGAAATTATTTCTCTATAATGGAAATGGATCTTCAGCAATCATTTACAGAAGAGACAAACGAAATTGTTTATATCCCTCAAGTTAACAATCTAGATCACCTAAAAGACAAACACAACCAAAAAAAATAAAACAAAATAATAAGAATAATATCAGTTCAAGTGAACACAAGAGGTGGCAGGAAAAGCTAGAGGTCTAACCATCGAGAGTTGTATCCTGAGCCTCGCAGACAATCCTTTCCCGTCGAAAAATTCACACATTCCTCAAGCTTACCAACGTAGACGTGCACCTCAGAGGATGCAATTGAATGCTCAAGCCCTTAAATTTTTGTAGGCTGTAGATTTTCCCGATGTTCAAGCATTAATTGAAGAAGCTATGGTGATGGCAATAGGGCTGTACGGAATCCAGGACGAGGAACAGTTATAGATTCGAGTATCGTAGATCTAAGAGATGGATATATGTAAGAAACTACTTAAATAAATCTCCTATGAGAGAGAGAGAGAGAGATTTCAGGAGACCAGAGCAAACACCGAAGAGGAGAGAAAAAAATAAGATGCATTTGTGCATCACAAAGGAACATCAGAGTAGGAACAACGATTCTTACCAAGAAAGAAAATGGCAACCAGCGGTGACTAATGCAACGACAACGGCAAGTAAGAGGATCAGCGGCAGCAAGAACGATGAAGATGATGAAACAGTAGAAGTGGAGAAACTCTCAGACGGATGAAGCTTTATGTTTTGGGGGCAACTTTGACATTTTCATGTTTATTGTATTTACCTTCCACTCAGGAAATCAACTTACCCGAGTCTAAGGAGTAAGGAGGGAACCACTTACCCGGGTAAGTGATACTCGGGGAAATAAAATTCACTGTGAGTCCCACTTGCTTTTGAAATCCGAACATGGGAAAGTTGGTCAATGAGATTCACAATCCCATTGACCAACTTTTCCCACTTTTATTTCACAAAAAACGATCGCGCCCTAAGTTCTATGTCTGATTGTCTCTCTCTCTCTCAAATGAAATGACATCAAAGTTTTAGTTTTAGGTGATAAGTTTAGGGGGTGTTCGATGGAGGAACCCGATTTAGTATGTTAAATAAACATTTGATAAATATTGTGACAACATAGTCTAGGGGTATTATAACATGGTGTTGTTTTTGAAATAAAAAACAATTGCCATTTCAACAAAAATAATATAATTTTATTGATTTGACAATTCTTTTTGTTTTCAAAAACAAAACCAACTATGTTGTAGAGCACTCCCTTAAGTGATCACCCGATATATTAAGAGAAACTAACATCTGGTGACAATATTTGACAATACTCGCTACTCCTTTTGGCTGAACTATACTATTGGCTTTAGGGGTAAGCGTTGGGTTTGTTCGGTTAAAAACCGATTACTATTTTTGAAAACTGAATCAAAACCGGACTTATTTAAAACCGAACAAACAGAACCAAAATTTTATTTCAGTTATTTTGATTGGTTCGATTGTAATCGAACAGTAATCTACTCTACTGGTCACTGCTGCAATTGGAGTAGCCGAGTAGGTAACAAAGGGGAAAAAGAAAAAAAAAATGAACTACCAACCTACCAGACTAAAGAGGGGACGAAGAGAAGACAAAACTATATAAAAATAACTGGGGGGGGGGTTGGTTAATGACGAATAAAAGGGGAAAAAGAAAAATAACAAAAAAAATATCTTACCTGAGTTGCAGAGTTGTCGCCGCCATCAAAGTATCACTTGCCGGTGTTGCCACTGTTGCTGGTGAGTGGTGCGGCAGTGCCAAACTGAAACTGCCAATCTGTGAGTGCCAGACTGAAAAGAGGATGAAGAAATGAAAAATAAGACAGTTCACGAGTTCAGTCAGTAAGTATTTAGAAGTGAAGAGGAAAACCAAAAACGTAGAGATTAGAGAAGAGAATAGGATTAGAGGAAGGAAGACAAAGAGATTAGAGAAGACTCAAGACGAACTGACAAAGAGAAGTCAAGAACAAGAATAACTGACGAAGAGGAAGACAAAGACTTGAGGATTTTGGATTTTGGCCTAATCCCTAATGTAATAAGCTAATTACTTATTTATCTCTAATAGTTTAGTTAATTCGGTTAACCGAACTTCTAAAAAGCATACTCGAAACCAAAAACCAATCTTAATAAAACTGAACCAAACTGTTCACCCGAACTAACTGAACCGATCAAGCCAAAACCAAAATTTCAGTTCGGTTATTCGATTTCAACCGAACTATACTCACCCCTGATTGGCTTTACGGTGTTCAAATAATTGATTGGGGTATATGGGGTATGTGATTTGCATTTGTTACCGCACATTCTGTAGTTCTAGTTCTATACTTTGCATTTGTCAAAGTGAATGGTTTTGTTTTCTAAAACAAAAACGCGTGTCACATCACAAAAAAAAAAAAAAAAAAAAAAAAACGTTTCACCTTATCCAGTTGAATGTTTCTAGTCTGCAAGGGCTTTTACTCAAGGGTTAAATAATTCTTTTGATTTGTTTGACCTTAAAGAAGTTAAAGCATAAATAAAATACCCTTAATATTTCACATAATAGAACGAATTAAAAAATGCACAACAACAATATTAAACCACTCAGGATTTCCTACAAACTTTTTCTATCCATTCTTTATTCATCGTGAATTGGAATCACACATCTCTTAATTCATAATAAAAATGTGTGATTTCAATCTACCGCGGGTAGAGAGTGGATAGAAAAAATATGTAGGAAATCTGGGCTCATATTAAACCACCAGTAATTTTCCATTTTCACAATTCTATTCAATGTTGTTACACTTTGAATTCCACGTAGAATTGCTTTGGTCAGTGGATAATGGTTCAACCATTCGATTTAAGGATGACAATAGACCTTGTAGTAATAGGCCCGAGTTGAGGTCAGCCCATCCCGCATATCAGGCCTGAAATATAGACCCAAGTCCGACGCTACATGATCTTGGGCGAGAGGCCTGCCTGGCATATAATTGATATATCATATACTTCGGGATGGGCCTGGCTCAGAAGTTTTAGTCCTAATCTCAGCCTGGAGATTTGTAGGCTAGACGGGCCAAGCTAGCCAAGCTAGCAACGATTTAATCAATTAAATAACAAAATGCAAAAAAAAAATGAAAATGAAAAATAGAAAATGGTTATATGTTATCTTTTATAGCTACTTTACATAAAAATAAGGTTAGACCAATAAATATTAGAGGGTATGACACCTATAAACACATTTATTTGGTGTAAGCTTGACCAAAACCGGGCAGCCCAAAAACCATTTTGGCTGTGGTTCCTGGCCTGATTGGTTCGATCATCATTTGGTTTTTATTGATGTATCTCTTGCATAATTAATAGAAACTCCCTATCAACATAGGGTGGTTTGGTTCGAAGGAATAGAAGCCTGGAATTCTAAAACGGACCTGCCATTTGGTTGAGCGGAATGGGATTTCCCCGTATGGGGAATGGCCATTCCCGACTCCTCCCATTTTCATCCATTTATTTATTTTATTTATTTGACAAAAATACTTGTTCAATTCCAACCCTTTCTTTTAAAGTTTCAAGTCTCTATGATCAATTCCTTCGACCTCCATATTAGCTGCCAATGTCGCCGATCCCCATCTCCAGCCAAGTAAAACCGTTGCCGACCAACCACATCTCTTTCGAGGTAAGATTGTAGAGGACCATCCTGCGTCCCCTTCTCCTCCTCCTTTCAAATCAGCCTCCATCGCTTTTCAGGTTAACAGAGCATTCGAGAGTGCTACTTGATGCTGCCAAATCTAGAGCCGAGGGCAGTGAGTGCTATTTAATTGATACAAGTATGTATGTATAGTACAAATACAAGGCTTTGTATTGTATGTATTTGTATTTACATTATTATCAAAGATTCAGTTTTGTAAATAATACAAATATAAATGTATACAATACAAATATATACAAATACAAGGTTTTTCATTTTATATATTTGAATTTAGACTCTTTCCAAATTAGACTCAGTTTTGGAAAGAGTATAAATACAAATGTGTACAATACAAATATATACAAATACAAGGCTTTTCATTTTATATATTTGAATTTAGACTCTTTTCAAATTGAGCCTAAGGCTGTGTTTGATTGCAATGCAATTTTATTTACACTAAAATAATAATGCAAATTCTAGTTTAGTTTTATTTTGGGTTTTACTTTATTAATACTGTAATTAAATAAAATAAGTTAAAATTTGAAATAAAAAATATATCAGAATTTACACTCAAATCATTTGCACTATCATAATTTTGAATTTACAAATTCATTTGTACTACCACCAAACACAGCATAAATAAATGAATAATTGCAAAATAAACATCATCCCCTCGCAAATATATAAAATAGATTATAATACAAAACTCTCCAAACGACTAATAAGAATTTTTTTTCTAACTCACGGCTAATAAGAAATTTCCCCCTCACCTTTCTGTTGCTTTTTTATTTTGTATCAAACCAAACACTTTTTGATTCCCAGCCCTGATACAGTGCACTAATCATCTATGTAGGATCTAGATCTGTGGAGTCGACAAACCCGATGCAATCTGACCGAGCCTATGATAATCTGTTTCAGATAGCTCCAAGTTCCGATGGATTAGTTTTTGAGCCCGTTTTCTGACACCTGATAATAATTGGGTCGGTACTAACTCTATACTGATCTGGCCCAAATAAGAACCCACTTGCTAGCTATAAGCCTAGGCTATTATAAGTATTTAGTAATAAGTCTTTTTTTACTTTATATATACACGTCGCCTGGTCCATTTAAGCCCACGCGGGCCTTTTTAGTGGCAAATCCATTAGTCTATTTTCTACACTTTCCGAATAATCCATTTTCACCCCTTATGGGTGCAGGGGAAATCGGATTCAACTCTCACAAAACGGGGCTCTCACACCGTAATCAATTGATTCATTTACAGGGTGATTGGTTCCGCGCTTACGTTTACTGATGGTGCTATATATTTGGTATCTCAGCATTTTCTCTCTCTTACTTTTTTGTATGCATCAAAAATGTAAAAAGTGAACTTTGGTTTATGTGTATGTTGATCGTTTGTAGAAATTATTTTTTTAAAATTCCACAAACAGTCAAACGTTTATTCACTGTTAGGCTGAAGTGGTGCTTAATAGTGCCTAGTGGCACTTAATTGTTATAAACAGTCGCAATTATTGCATTTCTCGGTTTTATCAACAAATAAAGTACAAACATTTATTCAATAATCATAAACAGAACCAAACACATACTTAATCCTCACAAAACAATGCTCACACCATATTCAGCCCATTGTAAGCTTTATGTCAAAATGTGGAAATGATCCAAACTGGGCCAACTTGAGCTCGCCCAAGTTGTACTTGATTTATATTTGTACCTGATAAATATTTGTACTTGATTTGCATTCAAAATCAATAAAAAGTACTTGATAAATTGTTTATTGACAATTAGGCACCCTTAAGTGCCACATCAACAAAAGATTGAATAAACGTTCTATTATTAGATGAAGCATTAAAATGAAGCTTTTCCCGATGATTGATACATAGATAAACCAAGACTAAGTTTTACAAATATCTATACATATGAATAGGCATAATGGGATAAATGCTGATTTAGCAATGACATAACACCGTTTATCAAATAAACGAAAACCATACAAAAGACCACCCTAATCCTTGTGCCCATTATTTTCTGTTTTCTTTCTTAATTTCTTTTATTTATTTTACTAGGAGAGCCACATGTAATATTTTTATTTGAATTGTTCATATGATGTTTATACTCTTTCTTTTCATACAAAAGAATGGAGTTCAAATCTGTGCCCCACAAACGCTCCACACAATCGGAAGGCGCCAAGTGTCCTCTCGCACGATTTCCTTCCTCAGCGTGCGTAGAGTTAACGGGACGGCCGTTAGCTCCAAATTCCCGCTACTCTCGAGTCTCGACTTTCGATCCCTGCGGAGATTACCTCTATCTTCAGAGGCTACTCGACTCCCTCTGCTTGAATCGGAAACAAACCTACTATCTTCATCAACATCTTTGCCTCCACTGAATCTCCACCACGAGGAAACACTATCCTCTCGCCATGACCAATCCCTCTCCGATCTAAACCCCTTGGGGAACTCCCGCCTAGATCCAGAGAAGCTCTCGGATCGATGCATATGCTCTCCTCCATAGGAGTTCCTAGCCGAAGAAATTGAAACCCCCCAGTCGCTGCAATCCCGGTAGCGCTCAAAGTTCTTTCTACGATCGAAGCCATCAGAGTCATGGTCCAATCGCTTCCGCAAGGATCTGGAACTCTCCCGATCATCGTCTATCAATCGATCGTACCCAGACGAAGATGATAACCCCTTCCGCTTGCCACTCTCAGCTTTCGAATAAAACCGCTGATGCGAAGACGAGTGGTCTGCATCCTGATCCCTTCTTCCCCAATCTTTACAAACTCCCTTCTCCCCAACCGAATCAAGATCATTCTGACAAGTCGAAGACCGTTTTGGCAGACACACCGGAGGTATTCCCCGCTTGCCAGTAGTCTCTGCTTCTCTCCTCCAACTCTCTATTCATCAATCGCTCTTTTTCTTCTTCTGCTCCAGGGAGGAAGTTTTTGTTTTCGATGGCCATGCCGGACGGGGCCAAGAAGCTAAAAGATGTCGAACTATCTCCGGTATGTTGAATCCTTGGCGGTTCTACTGTTCAGCATCGGGAAGATGTCGCATTCGCATGTTAATCCTCGAGGAAGCACTTGCTTCGTAGGAGAATGATTTGGTGTTCCCTAGTGAGAGTTCTCTCGCCAGTCTCTGGTTCCATCGCCAATGTAGGTGAGCGTCAATTGATCTACGCGAGTCGGAGTATTGGATCACTAGAAATCAATACTGTAATCCAAGTTGCCAGTGATCCGGTGTTCCCTAGTCACATTCGCATGCTGTAATCCAAGTTTTGATGCAATAAAAAATAAATAAATGAAAATAAATAGGGAAAAACTGAACCTGTATAATGGTCGGGTGGTCGCCGGTGATCTCCCTTCCCTTCTGTGTTTTGTATTGAAAAAAAAAATAAGATAAAAAATAACTCAGCAAAACATGTAAAGGATGTTAGAGAGGAACGGGGAGTACCTCCGGTGTATTTGTCGGAGTGGTCATCTTTGCTGGAGTTCTCGCCATTAGTACGGATGGAGGAGTACAAGGGTCAAGAGACGAGGTCAAGAGTTGAGAGTAGCGGGAATTTGGAGCTAACGGGACGAGTTAAACGTCCGTCATATTAGCTCCACACGCGTTAAAGGGAAAATCGTGTAAAAGGACTGATTGGGTGGGGCATTTGTGGGGCGCAGATTTGGACTCAAAAAAATGCACTAACAACAATCGGGTTCAATCCCTTGCATTGAAAATATCTCTCTACTTATTTATTTTACTTCATGGGGAGATATTTCCAATGCAAGGTTACAAGAGGCTGTTCGAACAGTGTGAGAACCGAGGCCAAACTCCAATCCCTTGCCAATTTTGAGCAGAACCAAGCTGATTGGGGTGAATTTGCCCGAGATTTGCCTACAGCCTACAGCCTACAGCCTCTAATTCTTTACCTACAGCCTCTAATCAGGTCCAAAATATCTTTGATGATAGTATTTGTAATCTTATTTTAATAAGAAGCGTTAAATCGTTAATTACTGTTAATTACCAGAATAATGACTTTGTAATTGTTTAAAAACAACTACACAATCACGAGAAACTGAATTGAAAATTATGTTGTAACTCAAACAGCTAGCTAGCTGGTCCATTCAGTGCTCTTCCAATCTTCCTAGCTATGATAATATTTCCACGCCTTTAGTGCATTGATTCAACACTGTAAATATATCTGATGAGGGTGGATTTGGCCCATCAATGATATTGCGACACATGGTACCTTAGAACAACTAGGTGACACCTAGAACCACTTAGGCAACAATTTGCCTTAGCCAAGTTGATGGTATCCCACTTGGCGGCCTGGCCCAGGAGCGACCTGGTGGCTTGGCCCAGGCGTGAACTGGTGGCTTGGCCCTGGCGTGAACTGGCGGCGCCGACCAGGCGACCTGTGAGACGTGCTCGCCAACAAATTCGGTATGCATTTCCCAACACTCCCACGATCCTTGGAAGTTGGCCCACATACCGAATGATCCGGAGGGTGGTCAACGTGCATAGCGGTTGCCTCAGGCAATCTCGGACCACTTAGACGACTTCTCGAAAATCTCGGATGCGGTGCGTGTAGCCCATGTCAAACTATGCCTATATAAAGGCACCAACCCCAATGGCATAGAGGAGCAAGTAAGCATATTCTAGCTCTCATACTTTGTGATTTTTAACTTGCATTCTACTATGAGAGTATTGACTTAAGCATCGGAGCGACATCGCTGGGTTAGTCACCCCAGGTCCTCTGACATTGATTCCTTGCAGGTCTCTAAAGAACTACAAAGCTCAACAATCAATCCAGCTCGCCACCAGGCAACTCAGCACTTAATAGGCAATTCATCACTTAACCTGCCTAGCTCGGCCCAGTCAGCTCATCACCTAACCTGCCTAGCTCGGCCCAGTTAGTTCGAAACCTAACCTGCCTAGCTCAACCCAGTCAGCTCGTCACCTAACCTGCCTAGCTCGGCCCAGTTAGTTCGGCACCTAACCTACCTAGCTCGGCCTAGTTAACTCAGCACCTAATCTGCCCCAAGCTCAGCCTAGTCAGCTCGGCATCTAGGTCCTCATCCAGCAAAAGTTCACTTCGGCCTCTGAGTCATCGGCCACTTGGAAACATACCAAATGACGAAGTACTTAGCACCAAAAATTGATTCATCGATTGGCGTCGTCTGTGGGATACGCTACAAAAAGCTAAATTCTCATCCTCCGAAAGGCTAAGTCCTCTTCTTCCAGAAAGATAAGTTTTCACCTTTTAGAAACTAAAAGCTCTCACTTTCTAGTTTCCATTTTTTATGAACTCAAAGATTATGTAGGAAGTTGATGGCCAACAGACTAAGCAGCTCTACCAACTTTAATTCAACTCGGGTAAAGCCTCACCAGTCCTCTTCGCGAGGTACCCTCTACAAGGATGAGCTCTTCATGGCTATTGCGGGAGTAGGCGGCCAACTGACTGCATGGACGCCCCTACCGATTGAGCTCCTAGTAGCTTTCTTGTAGGAGTGGGTAACCAACGTCACTAACGAGGCTGATGCAGCGTTGCCGTAGCTCTAAGGTGTCGAGCTGATAAAAGACCTCTGCACCACATAAGACCCAGTCGCATCTTCGGCATGGGCAAAATCAAAGATCAAGGAGAGTGGACTATGAGTCGCTCCTAGAGCCTAAGGGCCAAAGTGTCGAACTGGCAAAGACTTTGGCACCACATAAGACCCAGTCGCCTCTTCGGCATGGGCAAAATCAAGGTTAAGGAGAGTGGACTGCGAGTCGCGCCCAGAGCCTAAGGAATTGAATTGATGCTTACGAGCTCATCGAATTAGTCATTTCAGGCCAAAATGAGCAATCTACTCCCTTTGTCGAGTTACTTTCAGCTCGGAAGTGGGGGGCAAATGATGAGGGCAGATTTGGCCCTCCAATGATATTGTGACACATGGCACCTTGGAACAAATAGGTGACACCCAGAACCACTTAGGCAACAATTTGCCTTAGCCAAGTTGATGGTGTCCCACCTGGCGGCCTGGCCCAAGCGCGAACTGGCGGCCTGGCCCAAGCGCAAACTGGCGGTCTGGCCCAAGCGCGACCTGGTGGCCTAGCCCTGGTGTGACCTAGGGGCCTGGCCCAGGCGTCGAACTGGCATCCTGGCCCAAGCGTCGAATTGGCGGCCTGGCACAGGCACCGACTTGGCTGCCTGGCACCGGTGTCAACCTGCAAGACGTGCTCGCCGACAAATTCGGCATGCATATCCCAACACTCCCACGATCCTTGGAAGTTGGCCCACGTACCGAACGATCTGGAGGTTGGTCAACATGCATGGCGGTTGCCTCAGGGAATCTCGAACCACTTAGACGACTTCTCGGAAATCTCGGATGTGGTGCGTGTAGGCCACGCCAAACTATGCCTATATAAAGGCACCAACCCCAATGGCATAGAGGGGCAAGTAAGCATATTCTATCTCTCATACTTTGTGATTTTTAGCTCGCAGTCTACTATGAGAGTACCGACTTAAGCATCGGAGCGACCTCGTCGGGTTAGCCACCCCGGGTCTTCTAACATTGATTTCTTGCAGGTCTCTAAAGAACTATGAAGCTCAACAATCAATCCAACTCGCCACCAAGCAGCTCGGCACCTAACCTGCCTAGCTCGACCCAGTCAGCTCGTCACCTAACCTGCCTAGCTCGGCCCAATTAGTTCGGCACCTAACCTGCCCAGCTCGGCCCAATTAACTCAGTACCTAATCTGCCCCTAGCTCAGCCTGGTTAGCTCGGCATACAGATCCTCATCCAGCAAAACTTCACTTCGGCCTCTGAGTCATCGACCACTTAGAAGTAGACCAAATGGCAAAGTATTTAACACAAAAAAAATTGATTCATCAATATCCTCACTCGTTAAGATTCACAGTTGTACATGTCGTTTTTTATAATGGTATAACTCGTCATAAGGTAGCCCAGTTTGCCACCCGGCACAAGAAATCCATTCTAGTCTTTAATCCCTGATTTTATCATGTGGTTGGCAGTTGATAAGATTTAACCTTGTTGATTTGATTGAATGAATTTGCCTTGGGCTTCAAGAAAAAAGTGGGGGGAGGTGCTGGCTTCCTAGGGAACAAGACCTTTGATGTCAAGGGTTGCCAATTATTGAAGTCTTAACTACTTTATTTAATTACTTTGGCAATGAAATGTTCTAAGGAACGTCCAACGTTAAAAGTTTAAGCTGTTAAACGAGGTATATGCTGAAATTTAATTAATTATAACGAAGGCAACAAAAATCAAACCGTTTGGTCAAATAAACCATTCACCTATTAATTATAACGAAGGCAACGTCCAAATAAACCATTCACCTATTAGGTGAACTGCATTGCATTCGTGAAAGAAAAAGTAAAAATATCAGTGTGTCCCATATACATTCCAAGTATCCCCTTAATTACCAAAAAGATAGATATGCGCGTGAATGGTTTAAGTAAAATAATATAACATCACATTAAAAGCTCTTTTCTTACTGAGACGATAACAGCGGGATTCAAAACCGCATCATTCCTGTGACAATTCATCCAGCACACCAACTATGCTGCCCCTCAAATTAATGATAGGGTCTGAGACAAGCACACTTCAGCGAGAAGTTGGTTGGAGGAAACAATAGTGGAACGCTCTCAGAAAGTGCATATGGCCCACAAATGGCTGGCGTATGGGGTGTTGCATTGGTGCACAGCCCGAAACACAGTTTAATCCCTTCGACCTACAAATGATGCCCCGGGAATCGGGGACTCAATAATTTTTAACCTATGCTGGCGGAAGACAAAATCATGCACACAGGGCTAGGTTACTTATCCCCGAGTGAATACGCCAGCGTTTAATAAAGATGGAAGTATGGAACCCAGGTGGGATCCACAGTGAATACTGGTGTATTTACTCGTGATAAATAGCCCAGCCCGGTGTGTACTATTTTTGTTGATAATAGCCCTTTTCACCGGGCCTGGGCTCTGGAATCAGGAATTGGAAACGTAGGGAGATAAAGCCCAAACCTTAACTGGCCCACAACTAAGTTTCTGGGCCTAAGCATATTTTAGTAAAGTATTTAAATCCAAGCCCAGCCTTTTAGGAGTCCATGGATCAAACAGTTTAGGCCATCGTACGATTTCTTTTCTTCTTTTTCTTCCTTCTCAATAAATCTTCATAAGTGATCGGGGCTTGTCTTTGATATCTAAAGCTGAAAACCATAACTTTTTTTTTTCTTTTTTGCTTTTACCCTGATGATGATACAAATAATAATGCAAAATTTTCAAATGCAGCACAAAACTTCTAACAAAAATTCTTAGGAAATTAAAAAAAAATAGAAGGCCTCATCACAAACAAACATTCCATGGTAAATACAAAAGGGATAAGAGAAATAAGAAACCAGAAGGGTGACAAATTATTCAAAACTCTCACCATATCGATCATAGTCGATGGATTCAATTCAATGAGATCACACCAGAACTAGTACACAAGACCTCACCTGTCATCACCATCATCATCAGCAGCAGCATCATCAAGTTGATGCAATTTAATCAATCATACCAGCACCTGGTGCATTACCTTTCCACCATCATGAATTCGCGGTCACAAAGAAAATGCTGCAAATACTGCAACAATAAATGAGACGATCAAATGCCGGGTGAGAACCACTGCACCAGAAGAATCAACTGGAGCATCATCGGAAGAGGCTGTAGGGGCGTCGGAGGAAGATGGAGGTGATTCCTTCTTTGACTTGGAAGGTGCAGGAGCCGGCGAGGGTGGGCCAAACAGCTGTAAGGGAAGGAGAACCTGGTCCACCTGATAGACAGCCAGCTGGTTATCGGTGTAGATGGTGTTGGCGACGGTCGTATTGACAACTCCGGTGGTTATGTTAACCTGATTGCCGGTGGTGGTGACATTGAGAGGAAACTGGCCATTGTTACTATTTCCTGCCTGGGTTCGTAGTGGGTTACTCACTGTTTGGAACTGCGAGACGGAGATGAAAGAAGGGAGGACATGGAATTGCACCAACTGGACCTTCTGCTGATCTGTGAGGGAGTTGAGGGTACCCGACTTGAGATTAGAAAAGGCATTATCAGTGGGTGCAAATAGAGTGATACCCTGGTTGGAATTGTTGAGCTGTTGGTTGATCTGGTCCGCCATTTGGGTACTCTTTAGCAGTCGGATGAGCGTAGTAAACTGCCCTGCCTTTTCGAGGATGGCTGTAATGTTGGTCGGACCAGAGGGTCCTGGCGCCGGGGCCTGAGCTAAGGTTGTGGTGCACTTTAGCAGGGTAATCAGTACCAGGAAAGAATGTAAGAGAAGCAGCTTCACCATCTTTCTCTGCTCACTTTTTTACTATTGGAATTGGGCTCTATTGGTTGCTAATTTAGCTAGAAAATGAAGGTGAAAAAGAATTGATAAAGAAGACTTGGAAATTGTTGAAGGTGGTGGAAGGAAGAGTGGGTTTTATAAGAGGAGGTTGTGACTTGTGAGGTGGTGGTGAAATGAGAGAAGTTAGGTAAGAGGTACAATCCAATTTGATCTGACCTTACATCCCATCTTTCTTGTATAAAGAGAAATTTTATTGATGCAGTGTTGCAGCTACTATTTTGCTTAGCAAAGCAGGAAAATGAAGCAAGTTATAATATCACAGCAATGCTACAGATGTGGAAATTGGTGACTGATATAAGTCTTTTTGGTTGCTTTTCCTTCACTTTTTTCCCCCAGGAAAATATATACATACTATTTTTCTCTTGCGACAAACTTAAGGGATAAAGTACCATTCCAACTGTCCCACAGGGACCCTCAATCAGCTCGACAATTTATGTTTGTTAATTAGTATATTATCTTTGGACCCATCATGGGAGATGTTGTTAATTTTTTTTTTTTAAGTCCCCTTTATGATTCACTTGTCTCTTGGTGTATACATGTGGACAGGGAAGGGTTGGTTTAGTAATTTGATAGCCAATCTAAAATTACCAAAGCACCCTTTTGTGGCTATCAAATCAAAACAAATAAGCTTATGCATGCAAGATGGGCTTGTAAATGACATGTTACTAAGAAAACAAAATTAATAAATTGGGTTGACAATGGGCATCCCTGAAATCCTAAAGCCCATTCTGGGCTAAGACATGTAAAGCCTGAAGTAGTTAAATGGTTTTACTATATATTCATCATCAATATCTATAACAGTGAGAGAGCTATGAACCTGTAATACAGCGCCAGCGGTATTTGTGGCCCAACAATGTACTAAGCTCGGCCCAAGGCCAGCCTGTTCAGGAAGGAAAATTGCCCATCTCTAGTCTTAGAATGGGATAAGTGGTGTTTATCATGAAAACACCCCCTCACTTGTATTTGTGTTTGGGTGTTTTACAGCTAAGATAAGATTGTTTTCTCTCTCTCTCTCTGGAAAACTAGGCGTGCACGTTAGTTAGTCAGTATGGATTGATTTAGCTTAGCACCCAAGATCCACTCCTATGAACTGTACGTGGGCAGACGAGCTCAAGTATGGAATTGATCGTTTTCGCTGAATCTGAATGTGCGCTTCCAATCATCCGATGATTCCAATTAAACCTAAATCCGATGATCACCCTCAGGACGTGGTCATTTACCATAATATTTGGAATTCTTGGCTTTTTCTTCAGGCTGACCTCGGTCTCGGTGTGTCTGGGGCTGGGCTGGTTTAGTACTGCTCAGCTCATTACATTTGGGGGGTAATGTGCACTTCCAACTTCCAATCAGGAAAAAACTAAGCGCCAGCTGTGACAAACCATGACAGGCTCGTTCAATTCAGCCCATGGATTTTAGATTTCACTGCAGATGATGACCTTGTTCCCGGGTTAGAAGTTAGAACCCACCCTACCCTACTCCAACGTTATATACTAATGGTAATGGTAATGGCGTGTGGAATTTTGGTTATACTTTCTTTTTGTTGTTCAGTTACTCTGAACCTGAGGTAAACCAAAAAACAAACAGGTTGAGGTTGTCAATTAAGTTTCTCTTTTTGAGCAGACAGGTGGCCGATAGCCAACACACGGGCTCACACAGGGTTTTTCCATGTGAGGAGGGGCTCATCGTCATCTCTCTTTTGGAAGCCATCGGGTAGGTGTTGAGATTTTTGCAGCATTTCTTTTAAATGCTGTATTACGCCATACTGATCATCAACCTCAACCTCTCTGGCCCCCCTAGCTCCATTATGCATTGTTTCTGTGATGTGGCATTTGAACTTGATGAAGTGTTCTTTTCATCATTAAAAAGTTGTTGCAATTAAAGATGTGACAACTCACAAATTCAGGCAATGAGTTGCATTGGCGTTCTTGCGTAAATGGCCATAAACAAATAAAGTTTCTTCCCAATTTAAATTAAAACTTAAATCACATAATAGTATCAAATTATTTAAAAAGCAATGGCCAAGAAACCAAGGTTTTAATTAAAATGGCAATAGCCAAAAGGTAGATGCAAGTCCTAGCTAGCTAGGTCTTAAAGTGTAAGCTTTAAAAAGTTTTAGACTCTCTGTACAAATTGCATTTCTCTCTCTCTATATATATATTTATCTTATGCATGTATTTTCATATGTATCCCTCCCCATACCTTGTATAAGAACATAAACATGGTGGTGACATTTGAGGAAAATGGGATTGGGGAAGACGGAAATGACTGGACACCCCCATACCGCTGGCAAGGGATCAGGTCATAATTCTCTGTAGATTTCAATGATTTTGGAGAAGGGAGAGGAAATAGACTGAAAGAGAAGCTGGGAGAGAAGGAGAAAGACGACCTGGGTCCCTCCTTTATATTTGGCTCTTGGATCTCCGTGTGGGCATGGGACCTCTATATATATTTTCTAGAGTGATGTTTGATATTGATGTCATTTTTTGAGAAAACAATGTCATATAAGTGCTACACCAGAGAAAGCAATACTTCAAACTACGCCCTCTTGTTTGGTACAATTTTTTTAGAAAAAAAAATGTTGCTCCAGACCATGCCTTAGAAATTGGAAAAGTGTGGTCTAGAGCAACGCCAAATTCAATGTTTTCTGCTAGCACTGATGTGGCCAGCGGTGCAATGATGTAACATCATCTTGGACATTGGATAATATAGATAAATATTAAAAACGTTATTGCTAGCACTGATACCAAATAAAACCAATATTGTTTTCTTAAAAAATACCTATATGGCAGCATCGATTCCAAACAAAAAATAAGCCCCGTGCAATATTCCCAATACCAATGCCAAACACCTACCAGATGTTTTTGGAATCTTCTAATACATGCTTTTATAGTTTTATTTTATGGGTTAAATATTAGATTGGACCGGATGCACTTAACTCGTTCTAGGGCTGTATACAACTCTATGTTTTTACACCCTTCATTTGCTGAAGCCTCATGCACTAGGCCGTCCTTTATGCATATATTATATCTCTTTTATGTATGTGTATTATAACTTTGTAATTTTCTATATATTTTGGAATATTATTTGTTTACTTGTTTGATGATCAATTTATATACATAAACTAAAACAAACTCATGTGATGCATTTATCTTCAGGTTTTGGCCTCCTTTACAAAAATTTTCTGACTTCACCCCTTGTTTGTGGGCAAGCCTGTCATGCACTTGCACAGGCATGGAAAAAACATATGAAAAGATAGAAACTGTTCTTGGGTGGAGATAAAGAGAAAGTAGAAGGGGCTTATATGAATTGGGAGCTACAAATCCAAGATCACTCGCCCTCGGCCAGGACAGATTCATATCACAGGGTTGCCTATATTGATACTTGATAACCTCCCAACGAATTCACATCCAGCCTTCCATTGGCCATTGCCTTCCACTTACGATTGCCCAGTATAAATCCTTTTTAAATTTACTAATAAATTAATTCTCCACAGACGGCATTTCCGAAACTGTCAGTACAGGTGATTTTCATATATAAATATTCCAAATTTGTTGGGTACCATGTTGAATTTATAAGGCTAGCTTATACAAATAGAAAAAAAGAATTCCTATCGTCAACCTTTTACCATTTTTTACTCTTAAGTTTTAACCACATGTAATACAAGCTTTCCCGCATTGCCAAATTACTGTTGTCGTTCTAATAGGAATATTTTTAATAAGAAATAAAGAAAAGTGGCTTTTGTTAGTCATATAATGAAGTAATGAAGATTATATTACTTCCAACGAGAAAGTGAGGTGATGACCGATCATGAACTTAAGGGCTTAATGCTAATCCCTACTCTTTGTAAGTACAACTCTAGTCTAAGTCGTATTCTCACCAGGCACCACTCTATGTCTTCTACACATGCATCAACACCCTTGCCATAGAAATTTGTACGTAAAAGCATTAGTTATAAGAAAATCTTACTTGTTAAAGTATGGGTAACAACATGTTCGTCTTTTTGGATAAATATAAGGGTAAATATCTTAAATTATCCCTACTCTTTGTAAAATTGACTAATTTTATCCTTATTATTTACATATTGTATTAAAGTATTTTTAAAATTTCTGACAATTGTTTAGAACCTCCCTTGTCGTTAATTTTTTGTTATAATCTGTTCACATCTGACATTACGTGAGTGGTAATTATTTTAAAATTCCTAAAATACCTTTATTATTCACCACTGCTATTGAAACCAGCACTGGCATCCGATACTCAGCTTCAATCGGGCCAGCTCTACTTCGCATTACCTTTCTCCATGTTTCAATCCGATGCCTCTCCCATCGACCTTGTCTCTCTAGCAACAAGGCTCATAGCGATTGTCAAACGCGGTGTCTTCACCTCCAATGCTAGACACCCGAAAAGCAGTCCATTGAGGCTTAACAGCTCCGCCGGTTTCAAAAGTAATTCCATGGTTTTTAAAACTGAACCAGTGACCGAATCAGTTAGGGGTCCGATTATCGGTTCGAATGGTCTGACTGTTCAACCCAAATGACCGGTCCATTTTAACAAAAAAAATTGAAAAATGGTCAAAACCGTTCGAACGGTTCAAACGGTTAACCGGCCAGTTCAACGGTTTACTAACCAAAATCAACGATTTAAAAAAAAAAGGTTTTGGAGAAAAACGAAACCAATTAAATAACTGATTCCTGGTTTTTGCGGTCCAACCATCTGGTCCGGTCCGATTTTGAAAAGCATGAGTAATTCCTCGCCTGCAAGTGCTAACTCGTACTGGGACCGAGTCACAAGCAGTGGCACAAGAGGCAAATCTAGCGGCTTATCGGTGTCAAACGTCAACTACGGCTTGGTCATGGAAACCCATCCTTGAGACCATCAACTAGAAATCATTCCCTCCTTGTGAATCAGATTTACAGAGCAAGCGGTTCGAGGCGCCAGCAGAGTTCGATTCCGAGTTCAGGTAGTGACTCAGTAGCTGATCTCCGTGTTGATTAGGTATGGAGCTCGACTGAGGTGGGATACGATATTGACTCAGTGCTGAAGTCATTGTGATGCCAAGCGATCCGAGTCGACGATGTAGATCGGTTCCGAGGTTAGGTATTGTCTATTGACTCAGTTTAGGCAGAAAATTTTCAAGTGGCATATTACATGTGGGAAACACTAAACTTGACCATTATTGGATGCCCCGTTTTCTATCTTGGGCCCTGTTGTGTGGTTTTCTTAACCTGCACGTCATGATCTATTGCGTGTATGTTGATGGTGAGAGGCAAATGATTTGATTTGATGGTGTAATTAAGACCAAATTGCTGTCTTTGGCTGAAGAACAAACCTGAAGCGCTGCCCGTGGTAGTCTGATTCTGGTAGTGTGCCTGAGAGCCGAGGTCTGAACCTCAAATTCTCAACCAAACCTGGTGGCGGTGGGAAAGGATGGGTACTTCTCAATCAGAAATTCGTTACAGAAAACCATGAAATTTTCAATCTGAAATTAGATGCATGAGGGAGATGTCTCAAATACAGTTTTGAGTTTTGGAGTTTGTATTTAGAAAAAATTAGAAATCAGGGGTTTTCATCAGTTGGGTTTTATTTCGAAAATGTGATGAATAGTGAAGGGCAAATTCAATATTTCATTTTTCTATTAATATTTATCGAAGCACAAGCAGTGTAGGATTAATAGAACCTTTGAACCGGACCAGATTTTCAGTATTGCCCTGGACCTTGGAGATAGATGGACAAAACTAGAAAGTTACACCTAACCCCTAGACTCGATTATGATACTGCACTAGGTGTCGGATTGGGCCGTCTTTGATGTACCAATCAGTGAGATCCTTAACGGGGGTCAAAATCTGGGTATGTTGGGACAGTCCGAGAATTCATCTGAGTGGGTGATCATAGTGACAGGATCAGCCCCTTTGTCGGACAAAGGTAATGATCGGGGATGCACTCTCTCTGATGGAAACCAAAACTGCCGGCAGCCGATTTCAATTGTTGAGATTTTGTTTTGCAAAATATATTTATATAAATATATATATATATATATATATATATATATATATTATGGTTTCGAAATGATTTGCAAAAGGTTTTAATTCCCGGGATCCATGTAAGCAGAGAGCGCAACACTGTTTCTTGTAGTCGAATGAGAGGTCCTCCCTTGTCGGGTAGTGTTTGATCATTATGGGCTGAGAGGTTAAGTGTAAGACCATTGAGGATAATACCTGATGGACTAATCTTGCATCTGCCCACAGTCCATGGGTGTTACAAGGTGGCTTGGCCCAGGGACCACTTAGGGTAAGTGTTGGGCCCATAGAGACCATAAGATGGGTTTCAGGGGTGCACTGTCCATAACAGTGTATTCGGGCCAGGCTTTGTGACAAAGGTTGGGCTGAACCCATGTAGCTGATGTGTAGATCAATGTTTGGGTCCCATGCCTTACAAGGAAGTCCAACTGGGCAGCAGTTTGGAAGGCTAAGTGAGTACATAACCTTAAATGGGCCTTAAGCCCATTTCGAACTGGGCTGATTTGATCAGTCAATTAAAAGGGGCGAATTCTGAGATGGATCAGCTGATAGGATTGGGCCTAGACCCTATCCACTTATAGAGTCCAAGATCTAAATAAGATTTAGATCTGGAAGCCTCCTAATTGGATTAGGAGATGGTTGATTTGATCTGCAGATAAGATAAGGGTTATCCCTTATCACTTAAAGGGACTTCTAATCCAAATATGATTTGGATCAGTAACTCCTAATGGGATTAGGAGTTGATCCCTTTAAGATTATGAAAGGAGAAAGGGGCGGCAACAATTAGAGATTGATGTTCAATTCTCTTTAGAGCTGAAATCATAAGAAGAGAGAATTCTGCACCTTGCGAATACTCTCTTGCCGCCTCCTTACTGCCGCCGCCATTACCTTCAGTTCGATCTCCAGTTCTTGGGAGAAATTAAGATCTGATCTTGATACCAATCTTTTGGGAAAATATTGATTGGAGTTGTACTCACAAGCCATCTAGTTGATTCTTGCAAAGGGTCAAGTTCTTTTGGAAGAACATTGTTGATTCTGCTCCATCCTGCACTGCGCCATTTTCAGTGGGAGCAGATTTTGGATCCTTCCTTGGGCGTGAACACCTCCATTGGGAGATACTGTTTCTCCGTATCAGGTACATCCTCCCTCCTACTCCTTTTGGTTCAGATCTGGTTTAGTTCATGATTCAAGATTGATCATTGAAAAATATGTTTTTCTAAAATAGGGAATTCGATTCCCTACAAAGATGGGAGAAATTTTTTGAAATTCGCCCAGTCCATTCCGCAAGACTTGGGCGTCCATGTGATGGATATCCCATCCCTTCACCTTCCATTTTATGCATGTTTGAATTTTTTTCTCCTTCGACTTTTCTTCTTATCCTTTGTTTTCAGATAGGGTTTTTCTCCTCTGTTTAGGGCTGCTGAAATTGCTGAAGCAAGCTTCAAAATGACCAACAATTCTCGTTGCCACCATTTAGGGCTCTCTCAAGTCATTGCCACAAATTGCTGCAATGATTCTCGCTATCGCTGTTTAGGGCTCCCTCAAGTCACTGTCGCCTAAGTGGTAGATGAAGGTTTCAAAGCTGTTACAAAACTTTTCCCCAAGCTTTGAATCAACGACACTAGTGTAACGTTGATGCTAGCAATTGAACAGAGGAAAGGATGTTGGCGATTGAACATAGTAGACGATGGTGGCAATTGAACGAAGGAGGAGAAACAGGGGCGACCAAGGCTAGATGATGCCAGCGAGTGAGATGAGACCATCTGAACCGGGAAGCACTGCCATAGCCAAATTTTTTGAGATTTTTATCATTTTTTGTATATTTTATGCAATTATTTTTTAGTTTTTTGATAAATAATTTTTTTGTTGAAATGTATAATGGAGAACAGATGATTATTATTTTATCATTTTTGGTGATTGTTTTCTGCAATTTTTATTTTATTCTAATTCTAATCTTTGGTTGAAACAAATATTTTTTGAAACATTTTATCATTTTATGTATTTTCTTTAATTTTTTCTATTTTTACCTGAGGTATATAATTTCTGTGATTATTGTTTTTAGTTGAAATATATAAGTTTTTGGTTTTTTTATTGTTTTATTTTTTATTCTGAAATTTTTATTTTTTTGTCTGAAAATATATTTTCTTAACATTTTTATCATTCTTTCAGTTCTATCAATTTGTGCATTTTCTATAATTTTTGGAATTTTCCTGCAAATTTTTGTAATTTTTTGTATTTACTACAATTTTTATACTTTGATGCATTTTTTGTATTTTCTTTAACTTTTATGTTTTTACAATTTCTCTTATATTTTTATTTAAATTTTTATAATTTTCTAAGTTTTTTTTCTACACTTTCTGATGTTTTACGATAAATATATATTGTTTGCCATTTATTGTGTTTTTATGAATTTATTTTCATTTTAAAAATGATTTTTTATGTTTTTCGGTTTTTGCAGTTTAAATATATAGTTGTATGCTTTTAAGCAATTAGAATAGAGAAAAGGTGAAAAAAGGTCCAATTTGATAATTGATTTAGAGGGTCAAAAGGGTGGGTTAGGGTGTCAATTAAAGTGTTAAATGGGTGGATCAGGATAAGGGTGGGGAGTGACCCACTTTGACCCATTGACATGGGTGGCAAATGGGTAAGTGGGTCCCACTTTGGTAACTATGGGTCCTATAGTAAATTGCTTTTCTTATGTATCACGTCAATAAAAATATTTTTCATCTAAAGAGACATATGGAACAAAATTACGCCTTTTAATAATGAAATTTTATGGATAAAAATGACCAATTGTTTAATTTATCTTGAAAACAATTTTGCTTAAAAGAGCATAGGTAAATGCATTTATCTGGGTAAATGCATTTACCCAAAATCGTATGATCTAAAGGGAGATAGACAATCTTCTATAAATTTCATTTTTTTACTCATGGTTATTAGAAAATAAACCAGCTGATGAACAAACGTCAAATTCTCAAGGAAAGTTTGGGTTTCAACCAATTAAGAGGGATTTTAGCAATGTTCGTAGCTCCTGATCACACTGCCATCAATTAGGGATTCAAATGGATTGGATTGGATTCAAATCAAAGTATATCTGAATCTGACCCGATACTGTTCATGTCAGATTTGATCCAATATGAAGATCCGATTGGATTTGATAGGCCTTGATTTGAATTCGAATCCTATTGGTAAGTTGGATCTTTAGATCTAATCCAATCCAATTTATTTTTTTTAATTAATAAATTATTAAAAGAAAAATAAAATATACCAATTTAAATAAAAAATAAAAAGTACAAATATTTTTTTAATTATTTCCATCATATATATACATGTTTTTTATAGAAAAATAAATAATATAATAAATTTATAAAAATATAATATAAATAATATATATATATATATCATATCTCGGATCAGACAGGGGGTGATCCGAATCCAATTTTTTATCAGACCCTATCATTTGGCCCGCCCCAACCCAAAAGTCTGAACAAAGGTGATCCAAATTCGACCAAATAGGATCGGATCATGATTTAATACCCATTTGCACCCCTACCATCAATTGCAGCTAATCCAAATTAGATTAATCAAATCACTTAATTAACACATCCATGTTTTAGTTGACGAATGGAATTGGCTTCCGAGGCTTTAAAACAGTTTTTTTTATTATTATTTTTTTTTTCTTTTTGAGATGCATTACTACTGTTATAGGAAATATGGAGCATGGTCTTTCTTGTAATATCCGAAGCTAAAACCCCAAGAAAAAGCACCCGTCGTCGTTATCAGGCTCTTGGCCCAGCACCAAAGTCTATAATTTTTTTTCACCGGTGTCGATGCTCTCCTCATGTTAGCATTACGTGCAAAATGAACCAACTTAATTGATCATGAAAAATATTAGGGAACAGCGATAGCCCCTTTCCCCAGCTCTCTTCCCACCCAAAAACAAAAACAATGTGACAATTATTCATTCATTCAGATTTGGAAACAGAAAGAAAATGATGTTGGGAAAACAGAATTATCCTTGAAGGTACTCAACAGTGAACACGACACACACAACCAGGTTATGATGTGTCGAGATGTACTGATAATGTGGTATGCAGTCTACATTTACAGGTTTGAAGGTAAACCAACAATGGATCTGATTAATAAATAAATCTACACAGCAGTTTGTAACAACCTCACTTATTGCCAGAACCATGCATGCACGTCAATTTGTGGGGTTCCTACTTGGCTTCTGATAAACAATAACGTACGTAGCTTACCATGAGGCAAATGCTCAGAAGATCAAGGCCTACCATTGGATGGGTCCAATATTTCTTAATAATTCAAATTAAAATCGAACCAATGCAATCAGTTAACCATTGAATCGGTTAATCACGGTTTGATTTTTCAGTTTTTTTTTATATAATAACCTTCAGGTTGATCGTCTGAACCTGAAGTGAGAGGTGGCATAGATGATAGGTGTCACCGGAGAGGGAGTAACTGGTGCCTGACTCTGGTGGCTTGGTGCTTACTGGCGATCGACATTACCGCTTGGTGGTTGACGCGGAGCGACAGAGGGGATGACAGGCAAGAGAGAAAGAGAGAGAGAAAGAGTTATCAATTCTAGGCCTTCTGACGTGGCCGTAACAAAGAAGGGAAGGGGAGATATACCTTCAGACCATCTGATTGTCGGTTGGAAAAGGCTTACAAGCAAGTGATCAAGGTGGGTGTGGCTTACCAAACCAAATCCAAGTTAAGAACGAGGACGTAATTCAGGGGTCGTCTTATGGTTATGGGGGTTCCACACTAAAACTACTGTCGCCACTCAATTTAATCCTGAGCGGCTGAGCCACCATGTACTCGAAGTTGGATGCGCCGGTGCGGATGTATTTGGCATTGTTAGGTAAGCACAATGAATAAACATGTAATAACTATGTGATACATGTTCCAGTTAATATCTCTTTCATCCAAATATTTTTGTTTTATTAGACAGAAATTATCTATTATTTTATTATCGTTGTCAAAATAATTAAAAATAAAAATAATAAAAAAAACTAAATATATTAAGAATAGGGGACTCATTTATGATCCTCAATTCAAACACTCAACTCCTGAGTAAATAACGGTCCCTGTAATGTTTGAGAACCTTGAAGCGGGACTAATGGAAGAGCTCTGTTGATTAACTGTACATGCTCTCTCCCTTTAGTTTCAAGAAAAAACAAATAATTAAGTGGGACTGTTGAGGAGCTCCAATATTAACTGTACCTGCTCCATTTTTCTTCTAAGTTCCAATTCCTTCCCCTCTTCAAACGCAATATTTCATTCCTCTGTGATCTTTCATTTCTGCTGAAACTTTGTTGCTTCCTTTAGTCCCTAGAGTAGGTTCTAAGGCCCCGTTTGTTTGTAATGCAATTTTTTGCACCAGTAAAAATGAGGTAAATGCAAATTCTGGTCCATTTTTGCTTTAGGTTTTATTTTATTTCATCTAAAATGCAAATAAATAAAAATCTGAGATAAAAATGAATAAGAATCTACACTTTTATATTTTTGCATCAATGTAAATGAAATTACACCGCAAACAAACAAGGCCTAAATGAAAATGAAAACCATAGAAAGTTGGAGGAAAAATGAATCAGGGAGGAGATGCAAGGATAAGTTGGTCCATAAAAGTTGGATTTCTTTTCCGCTAACCAAATGGTACATTATTTTACAAACATAATGGAATTTGTCATACACCTAATCGGTCATTTATATTGCAAAATGTCCTCTTAATAATATAAAATAAATAGATATATTGGCAATTTCTATGATGGTGGAAGAGTATGATATTTGAACAATTTTAATAAATCAGAATCTAGAGTAGGTATTTTTTACAGAGAAATACACTGCAGCCCACTGTAAAATTCTGAAATTACAGTGCCCCATAGTCTATTAGTAGCACCCCCCCCCCCCCCTATAATCACATTCTGCCCATGAATTTGATATCAATCCACAGTCAGGATTTATTCCACCTGTACGATGAGGCTAAGAATTCTAAGGTGGGCTGAACAATCATGCTCCTTATTTTTTATGAATATCAATTGAGGTGGATATAACTACATTTGAGAAATCAATAAAACAAATCTGAAATGGACTGAACTCTAAAAAGGCCTTCCTTTTATGTGAGTGACCAACCCACTTGCCTGGGTATCAGCTTTATACAGTAATAGATAAGTCTGGATCTGCTTGTTACATTACCCTACATCACGCATTTTGAATATCTTTCCTACTTGTATGTTGTCATTCATAGAAGATGTCCTTGCTGTACAGTTGTAATGTCCTGTGAGAGTATGGGGCCACTCTCTTGTGGCCGCGAGAGGGAATTATAGAGGAAAAGAAAATTCCTTGCATATTTTTCTCCTATTGGTTGGCCAATCTACCTTGCACCTAGGATAAACTTCTTATATCATAAGACTTTTAGTGGGTCCGACCAACTCAACGAAACTGATCTGTGACAAATTATTGACCTGGCCAGCCAGGTGGCCCAGGTCGTTGTCCTGCTGCTCAGGCCCATTGTGGTGGTGTTGGGCTGCCCCTAGCCCAGTCCAATAAAAACCCATTTTGATTAGCCCAATTCTAATTCAGTTATCCTTGCACGTAGGGTCCAATTTGGTTACAGTTCCAGGTAAAAACTTAACTGAATACATCAGCAACTCTGATTCAGACCAACCGATTGAAAAGCCTACCAGAATTAAGGCTGAGTTTGGAAGGAGTACAAATGCAAATATGTGGAGTGCAAAACCTTATATTTTGTATGTATTTGTTGTACATACAAAATAAGGGGTTTGCTAGTGAACTCTAATATTTACGCTGTACATATTTCCAATCTTATAAGAGGTTTGCTAGTGAACAATATTTTATACAATTCTTTGTTTTCATTGCCCATACTGGATCTATATATATATATACTAAAATAGAGCTTACCATGTCAGCAGTCCTCTCCTTGCTCCGTTATCTAAATCGAGCAATTCTAGAGGGGGTGCAAGATTCCCTCTAGAAGCACTAGGAATTGCCACCTAACAAGGCTTATCTCCTTTTTTCCTCTCCTTTTTATTAAGAAATTAACTATCCTCCACTTTCTCCTAAATTATCTTTATCTCTCCCTAATTCCTATTTATCTCATAAATTATCTTTGAATCCTATTTATCATCTCTCCCACTTTTCATCTATATCTATCTAAATAAAGTTTCAATTAAAACATTCAACAATGATTTAAATATTATAATGAAATTATATTAATAACTTTAAAATATTTATTAAAAATACAAAAAAAAATGTAATAGGTTTAATAGTATCCATATTATTAATTTTGTATTTTTATGAAATTAATAATGAAATTACATAATAACAATATAAATTATAATTCTATGGATTATTCAATTTAATAACTAAATAATATTTTAAAAACATAAATAAAAAATTATTTAAGTAACAAAATATTAAAATAGATAAATAATTATGTAACAAAATATTTAAAATTACATGATAACTTTAAAGAAATAAAATTTAAATAAAAAAGATTAAATATTTTACATATTATTTAAATAATGAAATACTTAACATAACTAAATTTTAAATAGTTATAATAACGAAATTATGTAATAATAGTATAAATTATAATTTCATAGATTATTAAATTTATTAAAAAAATAATATATTAAAATTTTAAATAATGGTATTATTTAAATAATTAAGTAATATTAATAACTAAATCATATCTTATATATTATTTCAAAAACAAAAAATATATTAAATATTAAAATTATGTTATAACTTTAAAAAAAATATCAAAAGCACAAAAGTAATTAAAACTAGCAGGGCCCCATGCAATGCACGAGATGTGGCACCCCTCCCTGTCCCTTGCCCCCGTAGTCAAGAAACTCTACCCCATCCCCACCTCGTCCTTGGTGGCGGGGTGGGTTGGAGGCGAGGCACCCATTCCCCGTCGGGGATGGGTAATCCTCAAATTTTCCCCACCTCAAGGAAACCACCTAAAAATAATCTAATTTGTGGATATTTTACAAATAAGATTATGGAAATTTGGGATATTTTAGGAATTGGATTATGACAATTTGGGGTATTTTATAAATAGAATTGTGGGATCCTAGAATTATAAGAATATGATAAAAAACTTAGAGATATTTTAAAAGTCAATATTAAATCTACTGATATTTTACTAATTTACCATCGGGTTTAGGGAATTATATGCAAACCTTGTCCCCTCCCTATCTCTGATTTGGAGCAAAAATATTTTCCCCATCCCAACCTTGTCTCTTTCCCATCCCTATTTAAGATTCGAGAAAACTTGCTCCATTCAGGGAGGGGCAGGGTATTATTTATGTTTTATATACTATTTGTAAATGAATTTTAAATGTTTGCAATATAAAAAATTGAATACTAAATCATATTTTAAACACTATTTAAAAAAATACATTAAATAACAAAATTATGTAGTAACTTTAATAAGAATATAAAATATAAATAAATGAAAAATAAATATTATTGAAATAGTGGAAGTAGATTAAATAACTTAGAGGTGTTAATGCTTTTTATAAAGGCTACAACTTGGGCCAAGTTGGCCGAACCCAACCCAAAGAAGTTGGGTTAGGTTGATGCTTGGGTTAAGGTTAGGGACTTAGGGTTGAAATTTATGAACCCAACGTTACTTTGAGTTGGGTTAGGGTTGACCTCTTGGGCAACCCGAACCCGACTCTATAGTACATATCATATATAAATATGATATATCATAGATTGAATTTTTAGATGCATAATAGTTGTATAGCTCCCACCACATACTATCGTTTATTTCTTTTAAGATAATCATTTCACTTAATCCTAATTATAAATACTAAAACCTTAATAACATATTTTATGTTTTTGAATATTTTATTCTTTATCTCATCTCTATTGTTTGCCACCCATAGTTTGCTGCCCATAAAAGATCTATTATAAGTCATAACTCATAATCAACTATAGTCATTGACTCATTTCAAACTTCTTTTTTTTTTTAGAACTTTATACTTAAAGAACAAATAAAAACATCAACAAGCAAATTCTAATAAAACATAGGATTAATATATGTAGTGAAAGTTGAGTTAAGATTTGATATTAAGAAGTTCTACGAGATTTTAAGGGATATGAAAAAGGTTGGGTTGGGCCCAGCCCAAACTTTGGGTTGGGTTGAGTTGAGTTGGGTTAGGGTTATGGTTATGGTTGGATAGGTCGGATTGGGTTAGGGTTAGAATTGGGGGTTTAGAACTTAGGGTTGGCCTTAACCTGACCTAACCTGGCCCGACTTGCAGCCTTACTATTTATTAGTTATTTATTGTATTTTTATTATAAATATATTTTCAGTAATTGTGTATTTTCACTATAAATTAATCTATTAGAAATTGTTTCATATTTATTTAAATAGCAATCCATTATTATTATTTTAATAGATAATTATGAAATAATTTAGAAAAATTATTAAATCTATCCACACCAGTCTAACCACTTGGTTGACTTCAACCACTCTTGGCTTTACATTAATTAACAAAAAATGATTTACTTTTAATTAAAATTAATGTAATTTACCATAATTATATTAATTTACTATAATTAAATCACATTGATTAATAGTAAATAATTTAAGCTTAAAAAGTAAATAATTTATATTAGTTCACATTACTTTATTGTTATTGTAAATAACTAATTTACTATACATTTTTGCTAATAAAAAACAATTTCAATAATTTTTGGAAATTATCACAAAATATTGTAATTTATTATTATTAATTTACTATTAGTTAATTAGTTATAGAAAATTATTAGAATTGTAGGGATGGCAAATTTCCTTGTAAAACTAGGGCCCTACCTTGCCCCACCCCGGATGGGGCAAGTTTTCTCGAATTTTAAATAGGGATGATGAAGAGATAGAGTGGGGACGGGGAAAATGTTTTTGCTCCAAATCGGGGACGGGGTTTGCATGTAATTCCCCAAATCTGATGGTAAACTAGTACAATATTACTAGATTTAATATTAATTTTTAAAATATCTCTAAGTTTGTCCTCATATTCTTATAATCCTAGGATCCCACAATTCCATTTATAAAATACCCCCAAATTGTCATAATCCAATTTCCAATTCCTGAAATACCTCCAAAATCCCATAGTCCTATTTGTAAAATATCCATAAATTAGATTATTTTTAGGTAGTTGCCTCGGGTGGGAAAAATTTGGGGATTCCCCATCCCCGACAAGGAATGGATCATGGGTGCCTTGCCTCGAACCCACCCCACCACCAAGGACGAGGCGGGAATAGGATAGAGTGTCTTGACTATGAGCACAAGGGATAGGGAGGAATGCCCCATCCCGTACATCGCACAGGGCCCCACTAGTTAAAAATAAAAATAAAGACAAATTCACCATGTCCATGGAGGGATACAAGAGTTTTAGTCTCTTAAACGCATTTTTAGGGTATACATGTTTTAACTACAAATAGCCTCAAACAACAATGCATGCCAATTTATAATGGCCAACCCAAAACATCTCAGTTAGAAATAGGTATATTCAAAGGATTTTAATGACCAAATGGCTTGTAACTTGTAAGTAAGGTCCAAAGTATTGATACTCTTGATCATGGTTTTCAAAACCAGACTGGATTGGACGGTCGGACCGGGAACCGGTCACCATTTTACCCCAGAACTGTCTTTTTGCCAAAAACCGTTGATTTGTTCAATAAACCGCTGACCTGGGCGGTCAAATCATTTGAAATGTCCAACGGTTTTGGCCATTTTTTATTTATTTTTATTTTTTTTGTTAGAATGGGTCGTCCATTCGATTCAAACGGGTCATCCGTTTGGTTTTAAAAACGGATGGGCCATCCATTCGATTCAAACTGGTTAAACCGTTCAACCCAGGAATTGGACCCTTGAATGGTTTGTTGTCCGGTTCGATTTTAAAAACCTTGCTCTTGATAACAGACATTATATCACATCAACTATTATTGTTTAAAACAGTTTAAAACACCAATTCTCCCAAAAAAAATCAAAACACTTATCTTTTAACTCTTTAACTATTTCAAAAACTGTGCATACAGCATCCCGCCACACATTGATAAATAGAATTATCCTCCCTGTATATTGTTTATGCACTAAGCCTAAATTAAGGGTGGGGGTGGGGGGGAGATGTTCCTAATGTATTCCTATACTTGTTGACTGTGTAAAAGGCTAAAGAGTTTTTGTTTGCAAGGAATCCTATCATTATGTCATATGCTTATAAGGGATGGTTAATATACAAGCAAGGCCAAGCCCCCATTAGTGTCGTCTGAGTCAGAAATTAACATAATTGAGTCCAAGTAATGCCCTATTTTTTGGGTTATGATGAAACCAATAAAGATATTAATATACTAGCGTCTCATTCCAAAATGATTTCAGTCCATCCATTCATAATTGTCATCTCAAGACCAAGCAAACTCTGATTCAATGGCACCGTTCTCCCTCCTGCATTGCCCTTTTCACCCCCTGTTCAGTACTAATGCATCCTTTGATTCAAAGCCCACTCACAGTTGGTTACAAAATAAAACGTTCAAGTATACAATTCTTGAGGATGAATCCACGCTTTATTGACAGGATGCGTGAAATAAAATTTAAATTTTAGTGTTATTCCACAACATTTCTTTATCAATTTTATGATCATATTCGATTAATTTCAATAATTTGGTGAATGTGGAATGAGCACAACTTCAACAGCAAAACATGGTGTTGACTCTCATGATATTGTGTGGCTGGAGTGTCTTATTACTGTGGACCAATCATAACATTCCACGCTAGTAATAAATTTATGGGGCCCATTTTGAGAGGTATGGTATTTTTATTATTGATGTGGTCCCAAAATTATCATTTATTGGTTACACAACCTGCTAAACATAAACAGCCTTTGCATTCAATTAATCCTTATTTCTCTTTTAAGCCAATGGCAATGTTTAGGCCTTTAGCAGCGTTTTTGCAAATTTTCTCAAGCAACCAATCCAAACTCACGTATAACAACACCTCTACACTCTATTTTACATTGACTGAACCCAAACCCGATAATAAGACTATATATAATATAATAAAAAAAAAAAAAATCTTTGAACGTGCATCACCCCAATCACAAAGATCAGGAGCAAATGATATTTTTTACATGATTTGAGGAATGAGCCAATATGACATTTAAAAATCAGAATGGACAAATCAATTTCTCCAACCAAACAATCCCTCAGACTTCGATACAAAATTTTTTAACTTAACAAATTTAAGCAGCCAAAATATAAAACATACTTGGTATCCCAGCAAATCTCCATGGTGTGTGTTTGTACAATGGTGCATCCCCATCATCTAAAGCATGCAATACATCACACGACATGAGTTCATATATAGTCCACTTTTGAGGAGCCCACATATTTTGCAAGCAAAAACTCTAAGAACACATCAGCAAAGCAAAGATTAGCTGAACTTGATGACTGTTTAGCGGGCTGTTGAACCAATGATAAGGTATCACACTAGTAATAAAAATTTTTGTAATATAGTAATAATAATAACTAAATTTGTAATTATTTAAATATTTACTTAAAATATTTTTTTCCAACCGAGTATAATTATTATATAATAGATTTGTTAATTCATATTTTGCATTTAAGAATAAACATTAATGATTTGGCTTAACAATTTTAATGACTGTTAATAAATATTGATTCTTATTTAAGGTTTAATTACTGTATTCGGTAATTATTATGGGGCATGCTTTGAATAAACATTAATGATGACTGATGATTGTTATTTCATTTTTTGTTATTTACTTAATTAAGTACTTGATGATTGTTATTATTATTAATTATTTGTATAAATAATTGATTGTTATTATTATTTAATTAATCCAGTAATTTTCAGCAAGTAATTATTTGATTTAATTTGAATTATTTCACTTTTTTAATAATTTATAAAAGACATTTAGGGTAGGCTCTTTATTTGATTTAAGAGACTTACCATGTTTTATCTAGACAATGACCCCATACTAAGTAAGGGGCAACTACAGTATCATTTAATTTGAAATTTACTATTTAACAATAAAAAATCAATGTTCTGTTGAGCAATCAACCCCTAAAAAAGTATCAATAACTTTGAAATCATTAATCTATTTATAAAATAGTAAAATTAGATGGATGTTTACAACAGTATCGCCAATGCTGCTTAATATTTAGGAACATATAAATGGATAAAAAGCATTTAAATGATATCCATTCAAAGAGGCAAAGAAGGAAGAAAATCATTTGCAAATGCATCCATACTCCGAAGTAAGAGATGAAAAATATATAACTACAATCAAATCATCATGTATGGTTACAATCAACTGATAATATAATGAGGACTTCAAAGCCCATCTAATAGAAGAAACATGAAAGAAATGAGAATAATGAAACCATCCTGAGTATGGAAGTCACCTCCAAGTTAGGTAGCAATACTTCTTTTGGTCAATCATGGTTATGGATTTTAAGTCTAAGCTCCCCACGGTGCACGTAGACTAGATAGAATTTATCTTTAGGAAAAAGGTAGGGAAACCTGTACATAACCTAATGGTATGTTTGAATTATGAGAATTGAGAGATAGAAATAGGAAATGTAGGTTGAAATTATAATTTTGGGCATGTTGATGTGTCAAATTCAAGTCAATTAGAATACTCATAGATATTTAGTTCATTCATTTAGTGGTAAATTGAATTTTTTTTATTCCATGTCGTTATTGAGTAATATAGATTAATAATATATTAATAATTATGAAATCATTAATAATAATAAGTATATTATTATTACTATTATTTACTAATATTATATTCTTATTATGTGTGTATTGGTTTTGAAATAAGTAATATTAAATTATTATTATTTATTTTTATTATGAAGTAATTAATTTGTTATAATTACGGTTTTTAGTTAATTCCTGAAATAGTAATTGCTTTTATAATTCTTTTAGTTTAACAATAATGAATAATTGAAAGTTTATAATTCAACTTTCACTAAATGAAATATTTATTGGAGAATAATAATAGTATTAATTATAATTACTTATAATAATAATAATAATAATAATAATAGTAATAATAATAATAATAATAAGAAGAAGAAGAAGAAGAAGAAGAAGAAGAAGAAGAAGAAGAAGTAACACTAATTATATCTTTATAAAATAATTAATATGAATTAATATAAATACGAAATGATTATATCCCAATTAATAGTTAACATTATTGAAATACTTATTAATTATCATTAATTAATTAACATTCCAAAGTAATAATTATCATTGTTATAATTAAGGAGTTAATTATCAGTAAGTAAATATAATCAGTAATTAATTTTTATCAGAAATCATTATTATTAGTAATAATTAATTATAATTATTGATAATAATAATATAATTAATTATTTCATATAAATGTATGAATTATAATTTCTGATAATAATTATAATATAAATAATTAACATTAAATATTTATTTTCAAAATAATTAATATGACTTAATATAAATATAAAATGTATTTCTGAATTATTAATTACCATTATGAAAATCATTATTAATTATCATTCTTAATTAATAATGAGAAAAATTATCAGTAATTAAGTATTAGTAGTAATTATTATAAGAAATTATTATCAGTGAGTTATTAGTATTAGTAATTAATAGCTGAAACCTGAAATTAATTAATTAGAAGCCATTAATTATTATTAGTACCCCTCTCTTTCAAAAAGTTGACTCATCATCATCATCGTCATCATCAATGACAACAACTTGATAAATACATAATTTGATAAAAATAGGTAAATATCATTAATTTATTTTTTATCTTTTGGAAAATTGAATATGAGAAAAATAAAATGGTTAGCATTGCAAATGAAAAATTATTTGGATTTTTGCAAAAAAATATTGAACATAAAAAACCAATTATTGAAAAATAAGGTCGTTAAATCAAAGAGTAATTAAAATTATTCGATAAATAATAATTTTTATAAATTAAAATTAATAATTAATTATCTATCCAAATTAAAATGGGTAATTTCAGCAAATAATTTTAAGTAATTAAACTTTTCTATTAACATTTTTTAATAATAATTAGTATTATTAATATATTAATAATTATGAAATCACTAATAATAATAAGTATATTATTATTATTATTATTATTATTATTACTACTACTACTACTACTACTATTACTACTACTACTACTACTACTACTACTACTATTACTATTATTATTATTTTATTTTTATTATGTAATTAAATTGTTATAATTACGATTTTTAGTTAATTCATAAAATAATATTTGGTTTCATAATTAAGTTTAACAATATTGAATAATTGAAAGTTTTATAATTTAATTTTCACTAAATGAAGTATTTATTGGAGTATAATAATAGTATTAATTATAATTACTTGTAATAATAATAATGTAAATAAGTAGCACTAATTATATATTTATAAAATATTTAATATGAATTTACATTAATATAAAATGATTATATCCCAACTAATAATTAACATTATTAAAATGCTTATTAATTATCATTAATTAATTAACATTCCAAAGTAATGATTATCATCATTAGTATTAGTAATAATTAATTATAATTATTGATAATAATAATATAATTATATTAGTTAATATAATATTATTAATTATAATAATATAATTAATTATTTAATATAAATGTATGAATAATAATTATAATATAGATAATTAACATTAAATATTTATTTTCAAAATAATTAATATGAGTTAATATAAATATAAAATGATTGTTTCCGATTTATTAATTACCATTATGAAAATATTTATTAATTATCATTTTGAATTAATAATGAGCAATATTGTCAGTGATAAATTATCAGTAATTATTATAAGAAATTATTTTCCAATATAATAATGAGCAATATTATCACTAATTAATTATTATTAGCAATTAAGTAATAACAGTAATTATTATAAGAAATTATTATTAGTAATTAATAGCTATAAATAATTAATTAGAAGTAGTTAACAATAATTATTATTAGTAATCAATAGCTGGAATTAATTAATTAGTTTAGTAGTTAACAGTAATTAATAGTGGGAGCTTCCCACTTCTCATAACTATGCATGATGGTGGGCTCCACTTTGCATGGTAGTGGACTCTTTTCTTGAACTACCACTAATCAGAATTTGACACATGTCTAGTGGGTTCTGTTCTTGAACTACCATTAATAAGAATTTGACACGTGTCCATTTTGTTTAAATCTTTGGAACGACAAGTGTCTGAATGTAGATGGGCCACATGTTTGACTGTAGGGGGCTTTGGCCTGAAATCATATATATATATATATTAGATATCTTGATTATAGATTGTAATCATTTACTTATAAATTCCCTATAATTTCATTTATTTATTAAAACATACTCTCTAGTTTGCATATTATCAAAAGACGGAACAGGATCTACTCCTCACACAAGGGCGCCTCACATGCACATCCACCGTGCATTGGGAACATCTCCCGTGAATAATAATTTATAAGTACGGGAGATATTCCCAATGCATGGTACAATGTGCATATGAGGCGCGAATGAGGCGCCCTGTGTGAGGAGCAGATCCGGTCTCTCAAAAGACTCCCATTGTTTGCAATGTGTTTTACTTATCGACCTTCAGTTAAAAACCATTTATACTTCCATTGGTCACTTGACCTCTTAAAATAAGCAGAAAATATGATAGAGCATAGGACTAGAGTTTATTTATTTATTTATTCTGAAAATACCTTTATCAGTTATTATATCATGTACATTCCATGCCTTTCTCCATACTAAGTTATAATTTGTGAGAATGATTTTGTTTCTAAAAAGGTTGATGTGAAAAATATTATGAGTATTTTCAAAATAAAATTCCTCGTACGCATGCTCTTTCACATTTTCCACTCATTTTCAAAGGTTATGTGACCAATTCTGAAAATACAAATGATTCATGATAGAAGGTAAATTAAGTAAAACCTTCGTAATATACTAGTGCAATCGCACCTGTTATATATGCACTTGTGCAAGTATTAAGGTTTGGGCCCATTAAAAATTTGATAAATTCTCAACCCAATCCAAGAAACAGCTCTATTACTGAGCCGTTGTCTATTTAGAATGCTAATATAGGATGACTTTTCAGTTAAAAAAAAATATAGGACGACTTATATGCAATTAACATTTTTTTTGGTACGTATTATTTCCCCTTGACTCATTTTTCCCAAAAGTACTGATTGCAGGATTTGATTTCATGTCAATATTGAAATAAATCAGCTATCACACCAATGAACCAGCCCTCGATTGATTATATGCAGTTAACATGACTAAGTGGATGTTGGGTCAAATCTTAATAAAATGTAAAGAATTAATCTCTACTCCTCCAGCTCCCAAAATTAAAATATATGTATATATATATATATATATATATATATATTTTTTTTTTAAAATATGTAATAAAGCAAAACCTTCTCATGCCATATTTCCTCACATCCTACTTCTACTTTTTATCTCATTTTTCTTATTTAACTTGACCCCTAAAGAAAATTCAGACTTCGCCACTGATTAAAGATATCGAAATGACAAATTGGATTTAAGTAACCGACTTCGTATTTTTTTTTTATTTTTTTTATTTTCAAGCCTCAAAGGCAACAACTTCCATTCAACAAATAGATAAAAAAAAAAACACATCTCAATCATAATCAATGACATGAGGAAATGGAGAGTGCAGAGCAGGTCATCGAAAAACAGCAAAATGTTAATATTTACTAACCGACCTCGTAAAGTTGAGATAAGGCATTGACGATGAGGATGATGATGACATGTATACAGTTAATATTAACTAACTACAGCTTCTGAGTCATGATAGACGGAAACAAAACTTTTGAAGTTAGTTAATATATATGATCATCACCGCCTTTTAGATTGTTAATTATAATTAATTGATAATTATTCTCCAGATAAAGTCTTTACTCTTTACTAGACGAGACATCACCCCACCATGTCCACGTGGCAAAACAAGGCCTTTCTTCTATGATCTTTGGAATTGAAAATCTGATGCTCCAACGGTTAACAATTGTCCGGCTCACCCCTCAATCAAATCGACGGTGAATGGATTGTATGCCTGGGCCTGGCCGGCCAATCCACGCAGTCCATTGTTTGATTAGACGGGTCTGGATTGACTACATTTATTCCCTCTGACGCGGCTGAAGCATTACATATGTGCACCTTCTCCTTAGAATTCCAATCAGAGGGCTAAAGAACATCATCATTGTTCGGATGTTCTTTCTTCAACGGCTCATGGGTGATCAAGTCGTTGGTTGGGTGACATTGTGATCAAAATTCCAATCAGAGGGCAATTACCTTACCAAAAGTTCTGACCGAGTCGAGTCATAGGAAGAACAATTAGCTCCAGCTTCCAGCCACGTGTGTCCGGGGGTAGTTGTGTAAAGTACGGTACATCTTGATTTGATTTAATAGTTTCTAAGTAAAAATCAACGTAGGAGATTTGTCGAGTCCGTGTTGGGCGCTCCATCTGGTGTTAAGCGACTGAGGAGAAAAAAAAGACAGGGAGAAGAGAGAAGAAGGAAACACAGCGGAGACGAAGTTGAGACGCTTATTACTAGCTTCTGGTTCTGGGTTGATTTTCGGTCCTTAAAGCCGCAGCCATTCAGTGTTTCATGAATTGGGTTTTACAGAGTGTGAGTTCTTGATCTGGTCATCTCATAAAAGCAATAGAGAAGGAGGAGGAGGAGGGAGCAGAATAAATAGCCAAGAGGAGCGTCCAGACAGTGGGGGAAGAGGATTCCATTGTCATGATCTCATGCGTCGAAAACTGTCGTTGCCGGTATGATCAACAGCAGCAGCAACGGTATAATGTCTTCGTCATCGGCAAACGCTCAATCGCCTGGGCTGAAGACCTACTTCAAGACCCCAGAAGGCCGTTACAAACTTCAATACGAGAAGACTCATCCCGCCGGTCTCCTTCACTATGCACACAGCAAAGCCGTTACTCAGGTATGTATTTCAAGGGTTTTCTCTCTGTTCCCCTCTCTTTATTTATCGGAATTGATACCCATATTTATATTGAATTATCTCCTCCATCTGTTTGGTTCTCAGGTAACCCTTGCGCATCTCAAGGATAAACCGGCACCAGTGCCATCCGCCCCAACTTCAAGCTTGAGCAGCGGTAGCGCAATGAGATCAGCAGCTGCCAGGCTCTTAGGCGGGAATGGGAGCCGCACACTTAATTTTGTAGGGGGAAATGGTTCTAGTAAAGGCGTTGCGGTAACTAGTAGGATTGGTTCATTGGGGGCTTCGAGTACCAGTAATTCACCAGCTGCTTCGAATTTTGACGGAAAGGGGTCTTATCTGATATTTAATGTCAGCGACACAATTTTCATCAGTGACTTCAATTCTCCAGATAAGGTATCTTTCTTCTATTTCCACTACTGGTCTCTGCTTGGTCCCCATTTTTTCAAGTTGTTTTTTTTAAGAGAATTATACATATGAGCTGCAGGATCCTATTAAATCAATCCATTTCAGCAATTCAAACCCTGTCTGCCACACTTTTGATCCCGAAGCCAAGGACGGGCATGACTTGCTTATTGGATTGAACTCTGGAGACGGTAATTTGTTTTAGGTTTGAAGCCCCCGGCATGATTTATTTTCTTGTCTTTCTGAATTTCAAACACATGTTTTGTTTTCTTTTCTGTATGTGCATTTTGTAGTATACTCGGTGTCACTGAGACAGCAACTGCAAGATGTAGGAAAGAAGCTTGTCGGAGCCCAACATTACAACAAAGACGGTTCTGTAAATAACAGGCAAAACCTTAATTCCGTTTTTTTGTTTTCATCATTAGCTTTTTTAACGCTGCTTAATTTTGTGAATTAAGAATTCCGCATACATGTATTATGGTATGATGGAGTAGTTACTAGTTTTTTCTTTTTTTTTTTTTGGAAAAAAGGTAAGGTAATTTTATTAAAACAACAGAAATTACAGAGGAGCTCCAAAACGGGAGCTAGAAACAGAGAACCAAGCCCAAAACTATATTACAGCTCAAACAAACTTCTAGACCTCAGCTGTGCACCAAGAGCCCTGGATTGGAACCTTTTCACAGCTGAAGTCCAAGACACCAATTTCCCCACACTACAAGATACAAGACTATCTACATCCTTAGATTTGTTTTGAAAAACTCTTCTGTTTCTCTCTGCCCAGATGGTGCTGATCACTGCTACAGGAATAGCCAACCACACACTTTTTGCCAACTTGGAGAGGTCTTGAAGCTCCCAGTTTCTTAAGAGATCCATCACTTTACTTGGCATGACCCAGGAAAGTCCCACAGAAGAAAGAAAGTGATCCTACAAGGCTGTTGAGACAGGACAATGGATAAAAAGATGGTTGTTGTCCTCTTCATTTTGGCCACAAAGCGCACAACCCAAATTTTGAATTTGCATTCCCCTTCTAACCAGATTCAGCTTAGTAGTTATTAGTTTTTATCCTTACTACTATCTTGTAGCATGATGCACTTTGTGGCCACTTACACTCGATTGAATAACAATTGACTTTATTGTCTCTTTTCCCTTTATTTAAAAATGTTTTTCATCTCATTTATGATTTCTGACAAATAACCATAACCTCAGCCATGTAAAATCTGAAGATGCAAGTATAGGATTAACAGGTCATGGTTGGGAATGTGGTAGTATGGCTCAAGTTAGTGGGGTTGTGGATATGGATTATGGAGATGGATTCATCTATTGAAAAAGAAAAAAAGGATTGGGGATATGGATTTGGGAGTTAGAATCTGATATGTTTCTAGAAGTCTGTCTGACTTGGTGAGTTGAAAGAATATGGATTTGGGGACATGTCTAAGAAAAAAAATACTTGCTTAAAAAGTTGGATATATTGTGAACTCTAGTGGCATATACCCATAGAAGGACATAAGTAGATGCAATAGTTCACATTTGCTACCTAAAGGCAATACAAAAGAAAAAGATGGAGTTTATTATGCATGCCAAGTGTTGACTATGGGAAAATATATATGCTAAATGTTCATTTATATCAAATAAGCGAGGAAAAAAGAACACAATAAGGAGAAGCATCCCTTAAGAATCCAAGGAGTGTTGGAATCCCATGCCTGTCCAATGAAGTCACGTTATCCATTTAGGAGAGTTCATCTATGATGTAACAAGTGTTGCATTGGCATGTAAATTGGGTTGGAATCCGACACATGTCGAGGGATCTGATTCAACCAGATGAAAAAATGTGGACTTGGGGATGCATCTAGAATTGGTATTTACTATTAACAAATATATATTGTTCATTCTATTAACATATATCCATGGAATGTTCTATGAGTAAATCCAAATTCTAAAAGTTTGTTCTATTACCTAAAAACATACTATGGGAAAAGATAAAATTCATTATTTTATATTGAATGTTCATTTATGTCAAGCAAACAAGGAGAAGTGTTCTTTCAATATCCTGTGGAGTGCTAATTATATAAAAAAAGTCCTGTGGAGTGTTGGATGTGTCCATCTAGGAGTTTTCACATAACACTCCATTCACATGGCATTGGTTCTTGTGTCTCTGTCTTCCATCCGAAGTCTCATTTTCTATATGTGGATAGTGTGTTTAGGAAAACCTTCAAGTTGATCATTTGATCCCGAGGCAAATGAATATGAAAAATTTTAAATGTGCTATGTAATGGTAGTAAGGAGTCTATCTCCTATATCTTGCTCCATTACCCGTTCTTTTGAAATTCCTGGTGCACTTTACCATCTTGTTACAGTGTCAATTTGTAGCTAGAGTGGGCACTGCATGACTTATGGTTCCTTTTGCCATTTGTTGTGCTGTATCTGTGTAGAAAGAGAGAAAGAAGATAATATTTGATGTTTTTCATAGGCATTCAGTTAATTTTTTATGCCGATACCTGTTATTTTGTTTGATGAACTGGATTCTTGTTCTTAATGGGTTCAAAGGGAGAAACACACATTTTGTTTATAGGCATTCTTTTGTTTTGGATGAAGAGGTAACCTTTTTTGGCTATGGTTTTTCTTGTACATCTTTATATAGTCTCTTAATTATAAATAACATTTTAATTACATTCAAAGAAAAAATAATATCTAATCTTGGAAGGTAAAGGGTTCTATTTGTAGAGGTTGCCCTTTTTTCTTTATGATCTTGTACGGGTCCCTTAGACAACCTGTTAAGGGAAATTATGCAACTAACAAGGGAGCTTGAAGTCTGTTTTAAATGGAATAGGAGATCAGCCAATGCAATGGCCGATACTCTAGAAAAGCAAGGAGTTAGTTAGTAGGGAGAACCTGTTTTGGGCGTGTTTGTAATTTTTGTTGAGGGGTCACCTTGCTTTTGAAGGTGACAGTTGTACTAAGCCTTTTAAAGAATTAATGAAAGTTACCGTTTCCCATAAAAAAAATCTTGTACGGGTTATCTTTATTAGAACCCAAGTCTATTTGCTATATTGGAGTTTTTGGAGGAAAAGAGTTAGAATGTTATCTTTACCAAAACCTAAATCTATTTGCTATATGTTGCATCATTTGGAGGAAAAGAAGTAGGAGAATATTTGAAAGATAAGCAGTTTTCAGTATCTATCGAAGAGGATTAAGCAATAAACTTTCAATTATTTGTCTTAAAGGGGTTTATAGTCTTTAGCTTCATATCTTTTTAGTAAAATTTACCTGAAATTAATTTTTACTCATCTTTTGATCTGTAGGCAGCATATCCATGTATATATGCCATAGACACACTCCATACACCTACCTGTAATTGGGCTTTAGTCCATTATCTTGATCTCTTTACATCAATACAACAGTTTATCATAATGCAAGGAAAAGAAGGGACTGAAAGTGAACCTTTTGTGCAACTCTAAATCTTTTATGTCCAGATACTTATAAATGTATTTTTCTTAAAAAATATATCTATAAATGTATAGTATACTAGTGTTTAACATGATACATGCCTGATATGGCAACAGATGCTGCAAGGGAACCTCTAAAGTATGCTTTATAGCATTAACACTTTTATATTTATATGGCTTGTTTTAACAAAATCATACTATAACCTGTACATATTAAAAGTTTAATTAAATTTGGCAAGATGTAAGTATTGAGAAATGACACTAAGCTTCAAAACTAGATAAAAAAAGTAGTGTTATCAATGCGGTGAAGTGATGACTAGTTGTTTAGGCCTTTCTAGTCAATATGATGACTAGTTGATGCATAGGCACCGGCTAGTTGATAAAAAAAAATATATTCTAAATTTAAGATGCTGATGCAATCTCATAAATAAGCTAATATAAACTACAATTATACAGGAAAATAATGATATCCAACATTTAGTTTAGCCTTTGTTTTGCAAACAAAGAAAAAAGTTTCCAAAGAAAGAGGGCAACTTTGATTATTCTATGTGCCCTTTGTTTGTGGCAACTCCTAACCAATACACTACTATTTGGAAGAAAACTTAAAAATAACTCCTTCATTGCCTACATTTATTTTATGCCATTTTTCTATTTTGTATATCACATTCCAATCATGTTCTATCACAAATATTAAAAGCAATAGCATGGATATAACAAAACAAAGACATTTTTATATTATCTCAAATAATTAGAGATACAAACAAACAAATAAATCTTTAAAATGACTTTGCAGTTGGCTAGGTAGACTAGTCATTAATCAACTAGCTGACCTAGTTGATGCTTAGTTGTTCTTGGCAGTTGGCAACCACAATATGAGTATAAACTGATTAGTTAGTGATGCAGCTGGTCTGGCCCTCAGCTGACTAGTGGGTCAATTCTTTGATAACACTGACAAAAAACATGATATAAACATATTAAATAGGAACATTTGCTGCCTGTTTGCTCCCTGCTTGGCCAAGGCATCAGCCAATCTGTTGAGTGATCTGTAAACCAAGGTTTAAAGTATCAATACACCCAATATGCATGAACAGGTGTATCAGGTGTTCTGATACAACAAAACATCAATTTTTTAATTTTGTTTTTCAAAATTGGTCAGGGGGTTGGTCGTAGGCCTGCCTACCCCCTGAAAATGCCCAAATTCCCAAATCCCCTTTGTTTCCTGTATCAGAGCCCCATTGATACGATATGATACACCTGATACGGGTATCGTATCAAAATTTTGAACTTTTCTGTAAACTCACTTGAAGCTAGTCCTTCCTCACTCATCAGTTGTTTGGCTTCCCTCATCAAATGTTTACACTGTCACGGAACTTGGCTATTATATTTTAACAAACACACCACTATTTTGGAGTCCTCTTCTGCCTCTATATTTCTGAGATCCAAGTTTTCTACTCAGCCTTAGACCTTGAAGGCTAGCCAATAATTTAGCCCTCATTGAGTTCCCAGCTATTATTGGTCCAAAAAGCATGGCTACTCTCCTACTATTTTCTCCAAGGTTATTTCTGAACACTCCTCCAGTGCTGGCCAAACCTGGATTTCTCATGCTACTTCCATCAAAATTTAGTTTTTACCTGATTGTTATTTGGTGGCTTTGACTCCATTTAAAGTGTAGGTCCATCTGTAGATGATTTTGCAACCTGCTTCTATCCTCTCATAGTATCATCCATGGGGACGGGCAATGATATCTAGTGTTTTCAGCCAATGAACCTCTCTAACCAAGATGTTCTCCAGTAAGGCTAACCTTGAATGAGCCACCCTAATTTTTGGTGGAACTGGATCATTCCAAATAGCCCTAACTGGGAAATCCTGTGAAGAGTCAGTGAAAAGTAAGGGTATTGAAGGATGCACAAGAGGAGGCAGTCCAAACATTGACAGCCTCACTTGGAATTGTCAAGAGATTCCCTTGGTCCCTCCAAAAAGTTATATTCTCATTTCCTGTTTTTCTGTTTATTTCTGTATCCACATCTTGGCATCATAGATCATTTTTTTTTTGATAATTGAAAATGATTTCATTAAACAATAGGAATAAGATTTTACAAGAATCCCTTGGAGAGGCACGAGATGCAGCCTCCCCTAACTGTTACAAAAGATCAGAAGTAAAATTACAATGCTGCCCAGAATAAATGGTCCCTAGTAGACCCCTGTTTAGCAAGATGATCAACCAAAGCATTTGCCTCCCTACCCATATCTATATGTTATGTGCCTTGTTAAACATTTAACCTTTTTGATGAGATCCCTATAACTCCAAACAACTGAGTCTGGATTTGATAGCCAGCCCACAATCACTTTAGGAATCCCTGTTTAGCAAGATGATCAACCAATATCTCAGCTCTCCACTCCTAGTTGATTATCAATCTGAATTCCCTGTACTGCAGCCAATATCTTAGCTCTTGTAGAGTCCCCTATCCCTATCGGGCCTGAGAATAAGGATATGATGTTGGCATCATAGATAAATTTTCATCTATGCTTACAATGACTAGTTCTATAAGGAAAAGAAAATCCTTAAAAATTGGGCTGTAGAAGAATCCTAATGATCCATCTAATGAATCTCCTGTTACTAATCAGTCACTTGATTCTTTATCCTTTATTTTTCTTCCTATTTCCTTGTTGAAATAGGTCTCAACAGTATAGAAGTAGCTATTTGACCTTGAAAAGAGATATTTGACCAAGTTCAGGGTAATAAAAGTAAATAATTGACTTAACAAGGTGTCTTTTGAAAGCTGACTGTTTCCAAACATGAAAGGAGTCTCATCCACATAAATGCATGAATGAACAAAATTCATCCACCAAGGAAACAGTCGCTTTAGTTGATAATGAGAAAATATGTGTTGTAGCTAATGTTTTAAAAGACGTGCCTAGGCTCATGGGGGAGAGATCAGCTTCCGTCAGGGCAAAGCCCATTAGAGCAGCTTTTACAGCCTTGCATTGAGAATTTTTCCATACTTATGTGCTTAATTTCATAGGGAGATATTCTCAATGCAAGGTTGCAAATGTTGGTTGGAACGGTGTGGGCACGGACTTGCCCTGAGGGAAGTTGATCTCCATGGGAGAGGCTTATTTTGTTGGGTGTGCTTCACCTGAGCCTAGGTAAGGGCTCCTCACATGGTTGTTTCAATGTTTTGATGAATTAACCTCGAATTTGATGCTGAATAGATATTTTATAAAGCAGTCTTGCATGGACATGGATATGGGAGTCAGTATCTGATACATGTCCAAGAGTGACTCAACAAGATGCGAAAACATGGGCTCATGAGGATGTTTACAGAAAAATATATGCTATTAAAATAGTTCATATTTTTTTTTTTGAATTCTAACACTATATACTTGCAAAAAATGTTGTGTTTTTACTAAATAATGTTTGATATGAAAAATGGCATTCATCTTGTACATTATCTGTTCATTTATGTCAGATAAGCTAAGAGATAGAAAGAATATGTTACATAGACATGTCCACAAGAATCTGTGGAGGGTCGGACTCTGATGTGTGTCCAACATGGATGTGTTGTGTTCATTTAGGAGAGTCGATGCAACATTGCTATAAAGCAGATTCTACATGTGATGTTTAGAGTTGAGTTTAGACAATTTAGCTTATGTAGGACTTGAATATACAAGTCTATAACCTTCGTATTAATAACAATGTCAATTGAGCTAATGCACTTTTTGAAATATTATTTTAATTAATATTTGCATATTATTGTATCTGTTTTTTGAAAGATGGTATACAACAAGATGTTGTACACAGGGAATATACAAAAAGCTGTCTCTGCAGCACTATACCCTCAAACTCTATTTTTAAAAAATATTGTCGTGTAGAAAAAAGGAGTTATAACTTCTGTTTCTAAACAACTTATGTGTGGCTAACCAAGAAAACATTTTCCCAAAATCTTCTGAAAAACAGAATCAATACAGCTGCTCTTGTTCTTGAAAATTTGGCACTACAGAAACACATTTAAAGAGATAAGGGTGTTCACAAGAGGGATGGAAGTTGCTTATGCTTGGATACAAAGATGAGCAAAAACTTTGACTGATATACCGTCCAAGCGAGGGGTAAATAGAGACCATTTATTTTAGGGAAGGACGACTTGGTTGCTTTTTTTATATACGGGGCTCAGTACATGCTTAGCCAATCTTTTGTATGGTGTGGTTGCATCATCCCCTTCTCATGATTCTCATTACAAAGATGAATTGCTTGTCACCTGAAAAAAAATAACGGTCAGTAGACTCTAACCATTAGAATTTCACCCAAAAGATCATTCAACAAAAAAAAAAAAGAAAACAAAACAAAGGAAAATACAAAACTAAGCTTGGTTTCTTCATTTTCAGTGAAATGTTTAGAAAGAGTGGTAGAGTATCTAGGTTTCCTATCCTCTGCACCATTTTAACCAACAAAGCTTACTAAGAAGATTCTTAACCTTGTTTTGGGAGGGCATTCATGCATGCAACCAAGAGAACAAAGAAGAAATAAGAAACATACTACCAAAACATGAAGAATATCAAATTAAAGTGAGCTTATAAAAAATGTGAAAAAAATAACATTGGGGGAGGCTTTACCTTGAATGTATGGTAGGAATTTGAGTTCTGTTGCTGCCTAGGATGGGGCCAGGGCAACAAGGTAACTTCGCTTCTGGCCGAGGCCGATGTGTCCAACCTGAGAGCAAGGAGAGAGCACATGTCAGAGGTCCCGGGTGTTATCCCAGGGGTGGAGACTCCGACAGTCAGGTTAGTCAAGTGCTTGAGAGGGGTCGGACCAGGCTTGAGACAAGGGCTCAGACAAGGTCACTCGAGAGAAGGAAAGCTAGAGAGCAAGAGTGGACTAGATGGTTTTATCTTGAAGCTGGGCACCCCTTTTATACTTGACCTTGCCATGGAGTGGTTGGAGGCAGTTGGAGGTGGACAGCCAGGATCTCATCCAGCTGATGCCACGTGGCACCATCCAGGACCCTGCCGTATGTGCCTACATCAAGTTCTTATGGCGAAATTTTGGTGCCAACAAAGAGATTTGAATGCTGAATTATTTGCATGAATTGCATAGTTTGACAATTATTCCTTGAAGCTTTAATGATGACTTTTTTTCTATTTCTTTTCTCTTTTCCATTTCTTTTGTTTCTCTTTGAAATTTTCTTGACACTTGGGGTTAGCATAGAAATGAAAGAGTTTGGATTTTGGAGGGATATTTATGTGTCCTTTGGCTCAAATTCCAAAAGAGGTATTTGTAAGAGTAGAGGAAGTCTAGGTTAACTGATTTTTGTGATAGAAATTAAAAGACTATTCCTTATCAATGGCTAGGGTTTTAGTGTATGTAGAAAGCTAGTTTGATCTTGTTCACAAATTTGGACTTAGTGACCAAATTGAGTCATTTTGGTCCATCCAAGTAGGAATCTTCTGAGGTCTAGATTGAGATCATTTTGGTGGGTTACCAGTTTACCAAGGGGGTGCTTTTTCTACCCTAGGGTTTTTGACATTGGGGAATCTAATGAGTAATGACCAGGTCCAATTTGCCATCATTAAATCCATGTCATATAGCTCAAAAACATATAAATGTGCAATCTTTTTTCTATCAGGAGGCCAAATAGGCAAATAGTCGACTTCTTGGCTAAAGCTTTACAAAGGGTTTCAAGGGCCTAGATGATGTCTAGGGATGATTTGAATTGAACTCCTAAGTTGGTTACATACTAAATTTCTTTTATGGGGGATTTGATGAGCCTCACTGGACAGGTAGATATTATTATTCAGACCTTAGATTGAGAGAAGAGAGATACCTTGACTAGAATTGGGTTCTGATAACTATGAAAATACCTACTTTTGACTAGTGCATTCATTTCTTTTTTCATCCATAATTGTCTTACAACTTGTCTTTTTTAACATCTTGTTTCTATTATTATTACCTTATGGATGTGCTGCTTCTTAGTTGTCCAATGTTCTAGGAAGCATGGTTGATCTGGTTGTCATATAGAAAATGTTGCTTCACTTTAATTTTGTATGCATTGTTTAAGAACTACCTTACTTGCACGTCTTCGCTTCACCCACCTAGCTCTTAACTCCTGCAACATCTTCAATCTTTGGCTTCCTGTCAATAAATAAAACCAACAGTGATTAATCAACCACTTTGGATATTACTTGATCATCAAACTTATTAGAAATTAAAATGGGCCATTATCCAATTTGTACCAGACTCCCACTTATCCAGGATCTTTGAGGGGTTTGCTGGATGCAGACCTAAATTCAGCATTATCTTGCACAAAATGGCTGCTCTCAGACTCAAACCAATGACAGTAAGGCACTGTAACTGAACAACAGAAAGACCCAAAGCAGGATACAAAAACGAAAAGATCACACCCATCATGATTGACTACTAATACTCAGTGAACAAACTTTTGTTCATTTAAGAACTCATGGTGGTGATACTAGTGTGAAGTGTGAACTCTTTTTCTACAAATATCCACAATCCAATCCTTCCAACATCTTGACTTATAATCTCCTCCTCACTCGAACTCTTATTTTTGAAAAACCTCATATTTCTGTCCAATTGACCGTTTAACTGTAGTTCAAATAAATGTCGTAACAATCTTTCATCTGCTACTGAGACCTTTCAAGCACTGAATGTCTATGTTACCTGGATGGGTATGGCAAGGACACGGCAAGATGCAGTATTGAATATGAAATTTACACTAAAACTTGGAGTATCCAACAAGACATGGCACTGTTGTACAGATAGTTGTACAGATATTCAGGTATCAAAGCCAAGCATTCAAGAGATCTAATATTGATCTGGGCATTGTCCACCTCAAGCACACTGCTTTGAAGAAACGGAACTAGATCTTGTAGGTGATCTGGCAGTGCATGAACAAGTGATCAACTGTCTCCGGACCCTGGTTACACAAAGCACATATTGGGTCCTGGATAGATAGGCCTCTACCCATTAGTTTATCCTTTGTCAAAGATTTGCCTACTGCTGCGTCCATACCAGAAAAGCAGTTGTTGGTATATCCTCTTGCTTGTCAGCATGAGATTAGCACTAGCCCTTAAAGCTTATTAGAAGTTTAAAACTCAAGTTTGGAGGTTAAAACAAGCAAACTCGGAGTGGGAAAATTACAATGGCAAGCTAAACTGCAATAAGTTACCCCAAGCATTAGCTTGTGAATGTCGTAAAATCCACTTACATTTGTTTTAGTGAGACAAGAACTGTTTTTATATTTGGGGCCTGAATGTGCTTCCTTTCCTATGGCTTGTGCTACATCAACTACAAATCTTTCAGATAGGGGAGATAGTATGAATTCTTGGTGAGGTGCTAGGAAACTGAAATGGTGTTTGGAATTATGTTGTGAAATGGTTAAGCAAAGCTTGTGGTCGTTCACAACTGATTTTTTTTTTTTGATAGAAACTCCTTTTTTTGTAATTAATGTACAAATGGAAGATGTATATTTTGATTATTGCCCATAGCATAGTATCTTTGTTGTACAGGGGCTGGGTCATACATTTTCTCCCTTCAGTACAATACTTTACTGTCTTTAGAGAGGGTTTGTGGTTGCTTAATCAAGGTTTAAAGTATCAATACGATACACCCTGTATTGGATGTTTCATATTGTACCTTTGAGTGCCCGGCACACTTGTTTACAGGTGTTTCCGGGAACCTTTTTTTCTAGATGTCAGGAACCCCTTTTTTAATTAAATAATATATATAAAATTATACTTAAAACTGAAATGAAAAAACTAAAATAAATAAAAGGCACATCACTTAAAGTACTGATACACAGAGGTGTATCGGTACTCTGAAGTCTGAACCTTATGCTTATTTAATAGGATGTTGAGCATCTTTTTATTGCCCTGTGCTCTAATTCCAAATGGAATGTCTTATAAGAAATATTGGTGGAAATGTAGAAGGGAGTTATAGATGTTTCTTACCATAGGTGCTTTTTTATATTTTGGTGAATCATAGTCTCTTAAAAAGTGTGCCTCAGGCATGCCTAAGCGCACAGGTAAGGCACATTTTTAAGTCATGTAGACATGTACCTAGCTTGAACGCAAGTGGTGCCCCTTTCAAAAGGTTTTCACCTAGGTCTCCTTGTGCTAGGCACACCTAAGTGCATGGGTAAGGCACATTTTTTAAGTCATGCACCTAGCTCGAATGCAAGTGATGCCCCTTTCAGAAGGTGTGCACCTAGGTTGCCTTGCGTCTCAACCTAGGTATGCTCTTTTTTATAAGTTTGCTTCTTTGATTACTTCTTTATATATTGTCATGTGTTTTATTGCTGCTTTTGTACTAATAATAGTTTATTATCATAGAATATAAAAACAAATTTAGTTTTTGGGAGAGATTGGTTCAATACAGAAGAATTTTTAGTCCTGTTGATATTGTTTATGATATGAAAAGCTTTTAAATACCTTGACTTGTCTATGGTTTTCAATTTGGTTTTAACTGCTAGTCGTTTTCAACAGTCGATGTACTAGTATTGCATGGGTACCTAATGGTGATGGAGCTTTTGTTGTAGCTCATGCTGATGGAAACTTGTATGTGTATGAAAAGGTAACGCCTTAAGCCTCAACTAATTCATGCTTAAAGTCCATGTGCTTTTGACATTTTGGAGCTTAAATGGTATTTATTTGTTGTAGAACAAGGATGGCACTGGTGACTCTTCATTCCCTGTTATCAAGGATCAAACACAATTTTCAGTTGCACATGCCCGATCTAGCAAGGTAATTTTGATATTAATCATTTAGAAGGTAAGGAGCTTGTATTTTGCTGAAAGCAAAGAGTGTAAATGGGAGGACCGAGGATGTTAGTGATGTATATGACTATTACCACCCAGTCCTTTGACAAATAATATCATTAAATAGATTACTGGCATTCTAAAACTGCTGACTTATGATGCTCATTTTATGTTAGATGCTGTCCTAGTTTCTTTTTTATATCAGAAAGTAATCTGTGGAGGGGACAAGAATAATACATTGCAATAACTATACACATTTGAGAAGCCATTAATGGTTATGACTGCATAATCAGCATTATATTTAGTTTGTGTATGGATATGGTTATTATTGGGAGCAGCTATGTTGTTTATTCTTGAGTATGTTATGTAGTTCTCACAGGTTTTATTAAGGCAAACTCATTTGATATTGGGCAATTATAGGCCACAAGGTCACAAGGACCAATGTTGGTCCAAGCTCTCTCAGATGTTGGGAGGGGTGGACAGGAGTACAGGACACAGTCCTAACCTTTGACACTTTTTTGCACAAACCAACTGGAATCTACTACTAGGTCTCTTTCCACAAGCAATCTCTCGAGGAGTTGAAGCCCTTATATGAAGCAACTTTGAGAGTCTGAGACCCTGGAGCAAATCATGATCTCTGCAAATGGCACTGCAGATAACTTATTACATTCCTTAATATGCTGTATTTATTTATTTATTTATAGTAACTAACTATGCCACATTTTATTTGTGCTCTAGGATTTCTTGGTTCCCTGATCTTATTCTTAAAATAGTCTTAAACCTTTGACCTTAATTTCTTTTATCCACTTCATCTATCTATTAATGCTTTCAATGTTCGTCCTTTGGTTGTCACTAGAAAATTCCTTCATAAATATTTCTTGATCTCAAAATTGAAAATCCTAAACCCAAATCCCTAGATGGTGATCTTAGACATGACATCTAGTATTATATTCTTTGATCCAGTCAAAGCCACTATGTTTATCTTATAAAAGGCAACTTGTTTTAAGTTTAGAGGTTACCAACTCAAGTTTTGGCCTGAGGGCTCTAAAATAGTTGATCAATTTTGCATTATGCTAAAACATATTTTGTTTGTCAGTGATTATCAGTGTGTGTGTGTGTATGTGGACTTTCTATTTCTGAAAATTAGATGTTTCTCTCAGTTGGAGAATATGTGATTCAAATAGGAGAGCTTCCTACCTTATGGTTGTTGACCCTTTTTTATTACTTACAGAGTAATCCAGTTGCTAGATGGCACATTTGTCAAGGTTCAATCAATAGCATTGCTTTCTCAACAGATGGAACATATTTGGCAACTGTTGGAAGAGATGGTATTGTGTTTGTCTGATAATCTTTAGATTGCAATGGTACCTTTTCGTGTTGAATTTTAATGAAATGTTAATAATCCAGACATGCTGAGATCAAATATCACATGCAGGTTACTTAAGAGTCTTTGACTACTCTAGAGAACAGCTGATATGCGGTGGGAAAAGCTACTATGGTGCTCTACTATGTTGTGCATGGAGGTAGCAAAGTTGCATAAGTTTCCATACTTTAGGAGATTATTGGTTGTTCAATCGATTATTTTTCTCTGACTCTTGCTTTTAATATTTTTATGAATTGAGTTTTCCCTAGTTTATCCTCCCCTTGCTTGACAACTTCTAGAGCCTTTGCAAAGATAATAGCAACTGACATCAGCATGCTGTTTGTCAGCATGGATGGGAAATACATTTTGACTGGAGGCGAAGATGATCTAGTACAAGTTTGGAGTATGGAAGATCGGAAGGTAGTAGCATGGGGTGAGGGGCACAGCTCTTGGGTAAGTTGCTAGTATTGTTCTTGTTATGGTTTCTTTTGCACTGCCATCAGCAATCTTACAGATTTTAGACTGGGTGACTGGCAGGTCAGTGGAGTTGCTTTTGACTCATATTGGTCATCACCCAATAATGATGGCTCAGGGGAAAATGTTATGTACCGGTTTGGTTCTGTTGGTCAAGTATGTAAAATTTCCATGGGATGAATTTTTATTTATTTCCTTTCAATTTATTAGATGGTAAATTTAGTTGTCATCTATTACCCCCCAAAAAAACTTTGATCCTTATATGTGATGTTCATGGTATTATTTTATTCCAACCTGTGCACTTGGGAATGTATGGTCAATTTTGTATTGTTATCTAATTGCTTCAATTCTTGATTTCTACTCTCTTTTATTTTATTTTCGGAGAGGCAAGGGTTACATGCTTACTTGATATAAAACCAAGACCTGCAATGCTGCGTTGCAGAACAGGTCACCATAGCTTGTAATTTCATTTGGAAACTTAGGTGCAGAATATGTAAACTACTTATTTAGTGATTAAAAGATGAAGCAGAACAGGTTATCAAAGTTATCTTCATTTCCAACTATTTAATTAAGCAATATTCATTTTGTGACTAAAAGATGATTCCATAGGTTAAGGTTATCCTGGTCCATGTATTCTTGAGCTAGTCAACTTATTCTGTAATCCTTTTTTTCCAGTCATTGGATGGACTTTCAAAGCTGTCCAAGAACCAATTTTCGTCTTTTGACTGATGTGCAAAATGATCAACATGTCTGTCAACCTATAGAGATGAAATAATAAACAGGAAAAGAGAAATAAGACAGTAAAAGGAAGATTAATGTGGTGTGCCTTGGTAGCCTTCATCCACAAAAGATTGCATCAAAGTTCCACCATTGTGAGAAAATATAAGATATGAGAATCTTTGAACCATACCTCTTGTATCCACACTTTGTACAAAAAGAAAACCAAACAAATCTGTTTAGTTGTGAAGAGAGTATATGAAAGTGAAAGAAAATGAAGAAAAAATTTATAGAAAACTTTAAGAATGGTAGCAGTTAGTGGGCCCTAACCACCCATTTTAGACTTCATACTTGACTTGCTTTCATATTCAGATAGTCTTGTCAGGGAAGAAAAAACTGCCATTTAAAAGAAAATTTTTAGAATCAATAGAATTCTGTTGTGGGTTGTACCCCCTAATAATATTCAGATCCAATTGCCTCTAATAGATAATCCTTTCCCAACACCAATAATAAACATGAACATAAACTAGACATGGTCTTCAACCTAGTATATCTAATGAACACCTTGCCTTGAAGAAACCAAATACAACCAGATATCCTGTTATGCATCTCTACAAAGCTTAACTGGGATCTGATCATCTAATTTGGTTTGTTCATTGGGAGGGTATATTCTAGGTTGAGATTTGGTCTATGATTGGGAGAAAATGGATTTTTTTTTTTAAATAAATGATCCTGACATTGGATAGTAGTTTCTTTTTCTTTTATGATTTTAAGGCAATTTAGTGGTAAATTGAGTTTGTTCTCAGGCAGTAATGCATTGTACTGGAAGGCCTCTTCGGCCTCATTTGGTTTTGCTTATTTCCTATCTTTTTTTTTTGAAAAAATCTTTTTGCATTACTTTTATGCAGCTTTTTTTTTTAATGTTATCTCCTTGTTATAATTACTATCTATAAAAAATGTTATTATTAGTTTATTACTTACTATAATATACTGTCGATGGCCATGGATTGCTTATCTAAGGATTGATCTGGAATAGAATAGTTCTGTCCTTTAAGAGGATTTTCCTTGTGTTTTGTTTGATGATGCTTATCCCGCTCTACTATTAGTTTTCTGTTTCTTAATTGGCTTTTGGAAATTATTAGATTTAGTAATATATTATTATCCATTTTTCTTGCAACCCATGTTTGAGTGCAGGATACACAATTGCTTTTGTGGGATTTGATAATGGATGAAATTGTGGTGCCCCTGCGAAGATGCCCTCCTGGTGGATCCCCCACATATAGCACGGGAAGCCAGTCCTCTCATTGGGACAGCATTTGCCAAGTGGGTACTCTCCAACCAGCTCCAAGCATGAGAGATGTGCCAAAGATTTCACCTCTAGTTGCTCACCGCGTGCATGCAGAACCCCTCTCTGGCTTGATATTCACTCAAGAGTCAGTTCTTACTGTGTGCCGGGAAGGGCATGTGAAAATATGGATAAGGCCTGGAAATGCTGAAAACCAATCAAGCAGTTCAGAGACTCTTTTAAGTTCCAGTTCAAAGGAGAAGCCACTATTATCAGGCAAGGTTGGCAGTTCCAGTTATAAGCAATAGCCAATTAGAAGTCCATTGTCAGGCCTGGTTGGTAGTTCTTTATTTTTTGTTGCAGGGTTTCATCTCCATTTGCTAATCTGACTGTATTTGAGGTGTTTCCATCTGATGGGTTCCCAGGATTGAGTACGTTGTAAGTTTATCAAGTCATTGGGTCCATTACTCAATGTCCTTGCAACGAGATTACCAATGGGTTCCCTTGTATATTGGTAGGGATAAATTGCCAGTTATAGCAGTGAGAGGAAGGGGGAGCAGCAAGGATGTAAGCAAACATGCACAGGTTATACGAAATGGCCATCTGCCACTACAATATTTCTGACGACTGAAAGGAATAACGGAAATTGCTCTTGCATATCAGCAAGATACATTGATATCAGAATGGTTTTCACCAAACCATGTTCATTTGTTTTATTGAAAGTACATTCAGAGTGTATTTGCTTTTGCTTTTTTTATTTTGGTGGGAATGCTGCCATGTTGGAAGAACTCTTAGCTACACGGTACGCGGGGCATCATCTTTGGTCTTTTCATATGGCGGATAGAGCCGTTAATATGGCCATTAGATGATCTTTTTTGTCGGAGTTGTGTTGTCAAAATTTTCAGCCTTTTCAACATTTGCCTCCTAAGTAATTTATTATCCTTAACATGATTCATGATTGTACCTGGCTCTCTTATACAGGGGCTCGTGTTGTCGGCTTTGTTGACAATACCAAATTGTTCGAGGCTAATTTTATGCCCAAATCTGGGTTTTGTATGTTTGCTTCATTCCTACCCAAGGTGCATGTAGATGTATGTAGAGGAAACTCTGAGCCATTCAGAGTAGGATCCATCATGACAGTGTGAAATGAAAGAGTTGCTGCCATTGCCAAAATAAAGAAACAAAAAAGTTGATTTGGTTTGCCGTTGCCATTTTTCTCCAGTCCGTATGAGCTGAAGACAAAAATACTACACACTGGGCCGGGCTACTTATCACAATTGAACACGCCTGTGTTCAATGTGGGCCCTCATTTGTATTAGGTATTATGTAACCCAGCCCGGTGTGTATGATTTTGTCTCCAGCCTACCCGGGCTTCATTTTCTCTGCCACTTAATTGGACCTTTTTTTTCACATTTTTCGGAAATAATGTTCACTAAATGCAAATCTCCAATTCTTTCATTTAAATTCAGATATTCGCTGTTCAATGGCGTGGTCCATGGGGATCCCCCTTCTCCAGTGTGTTAACAGAATAAGCTGCCTGTGGACCATGCCACTGAAACCATCTGAACTTTGGCTGCTAAAACATTTAGCACATATGTATTGCATTACAAAAAACCCATCTTTTTATTTTTTTTTTCTGGTAAGAATTTTAGGATGTACATTTGGGCTGTGTGATGAATTCTGATGGCAGCAGCCTATATGGTTCTGGGTATTCACGTGACAAGTTTCTTCCTGCATCATTTTTTTCCATTTCATTTTATTGATATATGGTTGGTTAATAGCCCATCAATTTATTATTTTTGGCTTTTGCTTTCTTCTATTAAAATTAAAGAAGGCTTTAAAAAATGAGGCACTTGGCATGCCACATCGAAATCGAAAGAGGTCATGTGGACTGTGGACACTATGTTGATCTAATAATGATCCATTTGGGGTCGTTGTTCTAACCCACTAAACAGAGATTGAAGCCTGTTGTCATCGAAAACAATTAATTGTTTTTGAAATTTAGTTCAAAAAGATTGGCTTCATTTTGTATGTCCCTGTGCCATTTTTTAGCTGCTGTTTTGGAGTGCTTATTCTAATAAGCGCTTATGAGTATTTGATTAAAAAAAGTGCTTCTTTCAAATGAGGGTTATATAGGTATTTTGAAAATTACATGATGGGTCAAGATGGGCCAGAAATGCAATTAAGTGTTTTTGAAAAAAAAAGAAAAGAGGCAAAATTTGAATTGATTCAAAATGTGTTTTTTTTTCCCTGAAAAAGCACTTATAAGCACTCCCAAACAGGGGGTTAGATGGCTTAGAGGACATTAGTTTTATACTTATACTAATAGTCTAAAAGAGGCAAAACTTTGAGCTGATTCAAAATGTGCTTTTTTTTTTCCTGAAAAAGCACTTATAAAGCATTCCCAAACAGGAGGTTAGATGGCTTAGAAGACATTAGTTTTATACTTATACTACTAGTCTATGAAGGCAAATGCAACGTGGAAACTCCCATTCTCTCTCATGAATTAGGTCTTAGATTTTTGGACTGTTCCTTGACTAAAATGTGAAGACAGAAAATGTAATTCAAGTGTTATTATTCAACTCATTTAATTCTTTCTTATTAAGTCTCATTTTTAAGATATTAACTCCCATTCTCTCTCATTTCTTCCTATATTTAAAATGTATTTGTTTCTCAACATTAAATTTCATTAGGTGGTGGGTAAGTGACCATTTAGGTCAAATGGGTTGAGTCATGATTTCATAATCAAAAAATAAAATTTTTAAAATAGAAATGTACAAAAAATTATAAAACAATTTTGGGCACATCTCTAATATTATATTATTAATCATAGTAAGCCAAATTTCTTTCTATTAATGATATATTTAAAACCAATCCAAAAACAAAATCATTTTTGTATTTAGGTGGCTAATCAATAGTCCAATCTTCTGGGGTAAAAGGGTTAACTCATGATGTTATAACTAAGTAATAAGATTTTTTTTTTTAAAAAAAGAAAGAAACACAAAATATACAAGAATTTTGTAGAAAACATTAGTACACATCTCTAATATTATATATTCATCATATTAAACAAAAATATGCATGAAAATAAGAATTATGTTTTGTTAATAACGAAAATAGAATACAGAATTTGAAATCAACCTAGAAGCAAAAACGGTTTTTTTTCATCTAAGTAGTGGACTAGTGGTTTCACTGTCCAAGTTAAATGGGTTAGCCCATGATATGATAATTAAATAATTAAAATGCATAAAGTTCTACAAAATATAGAAATTTGTAAAAAAAAAATGAGCACATTATATTTGTTACATTAGAAAATAAGTGTGTTTAATAAGAATTGTTTTTATTAATAATGAAAATGAAATAAAAAAATTAGGGGAAAATAGAATTAATATCTAGCCCTTGACCCCATGTGGGTCAAATGGTTCAATTAGTTATTTAACCATGTTGTTAACCAAGTTAATGGTTTTTATAGGCAAGTAGTTTGATGGTAAATGGATCCAAAATTTTGGTTAAGTAATGGGCCAATTGGTCTAACCAATTAATTTGACCATAGGATAAAAGCCAAAATTCTATAAATTAATTGGAATTTCATTCCCTCCCAATCAAACAAGTCAATTTTGTGATGCCAAAAAGTTAAATAATAAAAAAAATATATCAGATTTTGTAAAATTTATAGAAAATTTAGCATGTCTTTAATATTATATTTTCTTCATATTAAATAGAAAATATTTGAAAAATAAGAATTATTGCTGCTAAAGATGAAAATAGCTAAAATACAATAAAAAATAAAAGTGAGAATTAATATTATACCTATGGCCCATTGACTTGGTCAAATAGGTCAAAGATTCAACCAATAAGAGCATTTGGTTGTTTTCAAAATCAATGGTTTTTTTGCAACAAAGTGGTTTGGGTTGAAACATACTTAGAAAGTTGTCCAAGTGGCAGGTCAATCAATCCGATTGGCCAATTGAATAACAAGTTGAAAACATTGATATAAACCAAGTAAAAGATTTGGAGCTAGGTCTTTAGGTTGAAGGGCAACAAATTCATCAACACACTATGTTTTGATTACTTGTCTTTCTCACATAAGTTCTAATAAAAGCACTCAAATTTTAGTATTATCATCATCATCATCATTTGAATTTATCACCTACAATGCACAAACACATTTACTACTAATGATAAAATTAATTCAAAAAGAAAATATTTTTATTAGTAATTAGGGCATGCCCTTTTTATTATAAAATGACATGAGATAGAGAGAGATTATAATTTATTAAGGGATAGAGGTGTTCTTTCTTTCTTTCTTTCTTCTTTTTTTTTTCTTTTCTTTTTGTGTTTTTAAACTTGAATATAGATTTCCCAGTTGCGACAAAGATAGACTATGGAATATTAGGTAAAGGGGTTTTGTGGAGAGTATGTAGAAAGGTGGGAAATTATAAAAAAAAAAAAAAAATATGTATGTTTTTAATTTCTTATGCCATCTAAGAATAGTGCAAGGAAACTCTTTGTACTTGGTTTTCGTTATGCCGAAGTCCTATATATAACAAACGCATTTTGTGTTATTTCAAACAAAATAGCAAAATGTTTCTTTAGGTTGGTTTGGGAAGAGTGGAAATACAAATATGTACAGTGCAAATATATAAGGTTTAGAAATAACATATTTGTATTTTCACCTTTGTCACTCTTACCAAATGGAGCCCTAGGATTTGTTTATTTGTGTTTCAAATCTGAACCGAATATGAATATTGCATCTGGTTCGCGCTTACATTCGTCTGTTAGCAATTATGATTTGCATTCTTATTTGATGCAAAAAAAAATTTCTTTTTCTTTCTCATTTGCATTCATTGAGAGTGAAAATTTCGCATCTAAAAAACTAGCTGATGCAAAATTTGCATCACCTTCCTCATTCATTAAGTCTCTTGTTTAAAACGGAGGCCACGTTATCTTGCTTCCTGCCTCACCACCAAACAAATAACCCTTCTCCTACCTTAAACTGATCAATTCAGATTTCCTCCTCACACCCACCTCACAGCACATTGCATCTACACATCAAGAAACATCTCTCATACTTCATGCTTTCATTCACAGGGAGATGTTCCCAATGCGACTGCAATTGCTGTGATATGGGTGTAAAGAAGATTCTGTGGGGAGGATACAAATTCCCATTCTGTTCCCTATAAGGTGGGGATTACATAGTTTCTCTTCCTATTTTGCTCTTCACAAATAAATAAACAAAAGTCACGGTGCAATTGGAAAACAAATTGAAGCTCAAGTTCTTTCTCTCCCTGTTGCTAAGAATTAGACTTAACCTTTTAGGCTATGTTTGGTTTGAAGGGAAAGGTAGGGAAACCAATACTTCCCTACCTTTAATCTCTTCAAATCAAACACAGCGTAATTGTAAGCAGAAATTGGTACCAAAAGAATATTGTAAGTAGAAATTGTTTTCCCTAGCTAGAATGAAGGTAAATTAGAGACAATTACGAGGAGGAGGATTGGACTGTTAGGTTTAAATAACTTTTGTTATATAATGAATTATCTTCTCTACCAGTAGAGCCTCGGATTGAATCCGAAGCACAGTTTGGTTATTGGACCATTATTTACGAGTTCAAATCAGCCCCCACAATGTTTCAAAGCACATCTCCGTCGTGCATTGGAAACATCTCCTGATAATAATATCCGAAATGATAATATCATGATCGGGAAATGTTTCCAATACACAGTGGGGATGTGCTGTGGGACATTGTGGGGGCTGATTCGGTCTCATTATTTCTCATTTAGGTGGAGCCAGAAAATATATCTGTTCTTACATGTTTGATTTGTCAGATAATCACAGCCGTTGACCTTTCTCTGTCATCATTTTTGCGATTGGTGTTGGGTGTCGGTGCTCGGTGGGTCGGTAGGTTCCTCATCCGTTATTGATGATGCAAAATGCCATACATGGTAGGCCCAAGAACTGTTTTAAGTATCATCATATTGGAACACACACAGACAAAAGCCTGAACAAATCGGCACTCTAAATATCCACAATACAAAGAGAAATATTGTAATGCTCAACTGATATTTAAAGGGGTTAAACATTAGCTTAGCTTTAGTTGAGGTTGGGTTGGGTTGGTTATTGCTTTGTAACTTAATTTTGTTGAGGAAGAGGAATGACTTATGTGGTAGCTTATTTCTGGAGTTGTAGGGGCCCTTGTAATTAAAACTTATTAATTATGGTTCAACTGCAACCGCTTTAATTGTAGAAGCCAGGGAAAGAAGTTGCCCGGAAATTAAGCCTTATAAATTAATGATTGTACCGAGGAGGGAAAAGGTGTGAGTGTGAACGTGTGATGGAGGACTGGAGTGGAGGAGGAGATAAAAATCAAAGGATCGAGCACTAATTAGTGGTATTAGGAGTGAGTGAGTGTGGATCAACCGTTCCACTTCCACCAAGATTCACCAGGATTTGGTTTTGGTGAGTCCTCCAACTCCTCCTCTTTTAGTGTTTAAAATAGTCGATGGATACAAACCTACCCCAAACAGGCAAAACATTAAGGATTTAAGGGAAGGGAGGAGGTCAATAAAGGGGAGTCATCCTGTCATCCATCCTCATCCGGTCATTCCACCACTTTGGCTTTGGCCCTTCAAGTCACATGGACTGTGGACAGGACAGCTATTGATAAGGACATTATAGGTTAATAATATTCCATCTACCTAAAATGCTAATTCCGGTGCGTGCATCAGTGCATGAGCATCACCCTTCCCTCCCTAACTGGACATTGGAGGAGACTGAGGTGAGGTCATTCCTTCACTCATTCTGGAATGGAGTATGTGGAGTTGTGGACCATGTGACCATGCTCATGCAGTCATGCTCCTGATTCCCCTCAATCCCTCGACCCTCGTATTTATGATTTTATCTTATCTATAATTATATTTGAGAAACCATCTAATACCACCCATCATGATTGTTTATCAAAATAAAAATATAAAAATACCCATCATGATCATGACTTGCCACATGTCCTCTCCTTGGAATATGGAATTGCTCCCTCCCACCGTAGTCCGTTGTCCGTTGATGATAATAATAAAACTCGGCCAAGCCAAAAATTGCCCTGTCGGCGACGGCTATCGCAACTTCTACTCTGTGTTGACCGTCGTCGTGTAGTGATGCAGTCTCTTTAAAACAGCACAGGGATAAGATCCTGATCAAACGGCTATTTTTTTTTTTCTTTTTTGGTAATGCCCCCACATTTCCGGCTCTAATTAAGAGTCGCTTCCCGCAAGGGGCAAATCAAATGGCTGTGGTTGTGGGGCCGGGGCATCTACAATTGAATATTGATGGCTGAAGTGTGGCGTTATTATTATTACTATTGGAATTGGTTAAAACATATCAAGCGCAGTTAATCAGGACTGTTGAATGCAGGGTGGATTCTAATTTCGGAGAAATTCACTCGATGCCGATGGTGCTGATGGGAGCATGCGAGAAATGCTCGTCCTCTCTTCTCGCATGTAAGTGTTACATACATTACATAGATTTTCCCTACATTACATTACATTACATTACAGCGACAGGCGCCAGGTTTGTCAGCAACAACGACCAATGTGTCTTTTAGGATACGCGGATCAAGAACTCTCAAATAAAGTTGATATAAAGGCAACCGAAACCCGAGAATCGTCCGACGTGCGTGATCCTGTCTGTGTCCATGTCACCGTCTCTCTCTCTCTCTCTCACCTTTCACGTTTTTACAATTTTACTGTTAATAGTCCCTTGAAAAAATCAAAAAGAAAGAAGAAAAAAAAGTCAGGAAGAGAAAGAGGTTCTCCTGTTGTCCATCGATCCCTCGGCTGACTGCTGAGTGCTGAGGTCGATAAACCACGAAGTTTTGCTTGGGTGGGAGTATTGAGTAGAGGAGGGAGGGAGACAGGAAAAGGATAGGAATGGATAAATGCAGAAGCAGAAGCATAGATAGCAATAACAAATATCAACTGCACAAATGGAAATGGGAAGGAAGAAGACAAAATGAAGTAGTAGACGACACGTGATACGTTCTTCTCTCTTCTTCACCCAAGCGGGAGGCAAAGGTAAGAGGTAGCGTGTACTACTACTCTCCGGGCGTAGGATAGCTACCACCCACATTTATCTATATAGAGAGAGAGAGCTCTCTTTCTTCTGATCCTTCCTTCCTTCTACAAAGCGACCAAGCAAGACAAAGGTATCCATTCTGGAACATCAACCAAGCCAACTAAACGCTTTTACATATATATATTGCCTTCTACCACCACTAATTCTCATTCTTCTTCTTCTTCTTAATGACGTTACAGAGCTGCGAAAAACCAGAAGAAAGCTCCATTAAAGAAGACTAAAACCTAAACAGAAGGTGCGCCATGAGGTGGCTGGCGTTTCTTGTTTTTCTTTTTACTGTGCTCGCCGGTCTGTCGGCGTTGGTTCTCGGCTATGACGTCTCGTACGATCACCGGACGTTGCTCATCGATGGCAAGCGTCGAGTCTTGATTTCCGGCTCCATACATTACCCGCGCAGCACTCCCGAGGTAAGCTAACATTGGCAGAGAATGTCTGTTACTTCTCTTCTCTGCTCTGCTTATAACATGGCATGGTAGACAGAATTTAAGTTCCAGAATGTCCTCACCTGGCCTCAAGTGAATTCATCTTCTCTTATTGCTCTGTCTATAACGAAGCAACTCTGTGCAGATGTGGCCAGACCTTATTCAGAAGTCCAAAGAGGGAGGTTTGGATGTCATTGAGACCTATGTTTTCTGGAACTTACACGAACCCGTTCGGAACCAGGTAACCGCTTCTCCTCTTCATATCCGATTTTTTTTTTTTTTTTTGTGTGCATTTCCTGGTTTCGGTTTCTTTTAATTCTCTTTAGTTCCTAATTCGTTTCTTGATATGAAAATTATTAAACCAAATAGTAGTAGCAGTAGTAGTAATGACCTTAGTTTCTCGACTTCAGTACGATTTCGAAGGTAGAAAAGATTTGGTCAAGTTTGTGAAGACAGTTGCAGAAGCTGGTCTCTATGTTCATCTAAGAATTGGCCCTTACGTCTGTGCAGAATGGAACTACGGGTTAGAATTTATACTATTTGCTTTTCTTCACATTTTCCGCTATAATATCACATAATGATGATTATTTTTTAAAATTTCTTTTAATTTCTTTATGCTCTAAAGAAATGGGGGTTTGTTATGCTTTGATGCCGGTACAGAGGTTTCCCACTGTGGTTGCATTTCATCCCGGGAATTGAGTTCAGGACTGACAACGAGCCATTCAAGGTTTTAATTTCCGCCTTCCCCTGCTCAGTTTGCATTTGTGTGATTTATTCACTTTTGGTTGCTCTATTACAGATGGAAATGCAGCGTTTCACAACTAAAATTGTAGATATGATGAAACAAGAACAACTCTATGCTTCCCAAGGCGGACCCATCATATTGTCACAGGTTGCCTTCTATTCATTTTTCCCCCTTGTATCTGATTGATATTAGTTTGTATTTGGACAAAGCTTATATTATGGGAGTTACTTCTACATTGGCGTCCTGGTATTTTGTGGACCTTCCGCCCATACTTTCTGGTTGACAAAGTTTAGTCTTCAACCTTAATGGTTCTGTTCAATTGTAGATTGAAAATGAGTACGGAAACATTGATTCTGCCTATGGTTCAGCTGCTAAATCTTATATCAACTGGGCAGCGGGGATGGCTACATCATTAGATACAGGAGTGCCCTGGGTAATGTGCCAGCAAGCAGATGCTCCTGATCCAATCGTAAGTTGAATTTCTATTCTTTCAATACAAAACTGTAGTATATCAATGTAAAATTAAATTATATGTCAGACTCGTTTCCTAGGTGCTAAGATGAATCCATTTTCTGCAACTTTTTTATATTGCTTTAATTTCCTGAATACTTTTTAGCAATGAAGTGGAGTTCCTTTTGCTTCCTTTATGTTACAATTGTTTTTCCCGGCCAATATTAACAATTCAATTAAAATTTTACAGATAAATACTTGCAATGGATTTTATTGTGATCAGTTCACTCCAAATTCTGCAAAGAAACCTAAGATGTGGACTGAAAACTGGAGTGGGTGGTAAGGTGTTCGCTTCTAGATTCTAACAATATTTTCCTTAGTTGAGCCAGTTATTTAATTTAAATAACAGTTGGTTCTGCTATGATCATTTTCCCTTTCTTCACATGAAATTATTTACAATGTTAGGTTTCTTTCCTTTGGTGGTTCTGTGCCATACAGACCAGTAGAGGACCTTGCATTTGCTGTTGCACGATTCTTCCAACGAGGTGGAACATTTCAGAATTACTATATGGTACACATTGAAAATTTATACCTTCACAAAAGTTTCCTTGAGAACTACTTGACTTATTATGAACTTAGAATTTTGAACCGAGAAGAATTTATGGACTGATACTTTTTGTACCAATATTTGTTTCTTTTTCTTGCATAGTACCATGGTGGGACCAATTTTGGTCGAACTACTGGTGGACCCTTCATTGCAACTAGTTATGATTATGATGCTCCAATTGATGAATATGGTAAGCTTGTTATATGTTCATGAATTGGAATTCCTACATGTTGTGGCTCTGAGATGGTACACTTTAGGTTATTCTCTGTGAAAACAGTGATATAGCAATATTTAAGTGTCTACTGATATAATATCTATAAGATGACATATTTTCTAAAAGACTTTCTCTCTCTTTTTTCTTGTCTGTACTGCAGGATTGGTTAGACAGCCAAAGTGGGGCCACCTAAAAGACTTGCACAAGGCCATTAAACTTTGTGAAGAAGCACTAATAGCCACTGATCCAACATTCACTTCTCTTGGTCCAAATTTGGAGGTATAGCCCTTATTAACTTCTTAATTATTACTAAAAAGTATAACTATCTTGAGTAATTTCAAGGTATAGATAGCCAAGCTGGTTATGCATAGATTTCTATTATTTGGTTGGCAAGTAAAATTAATCTCGAGTCCTCTTAGAAGATATCTCTTTTTTCTTGTATGGAAGAAATTAGAAACAAAAAATAAATAAGATAGCCTCTGGATGAGATGTTTTGTGTTTTAAATACTTGGCATACAAGCATGCAGTTTTCTCCATAATTCCATCAATAGGTCATCCAGTCGATCCAGGTAGAATTTCTCTTTATCTATATTTTGAGTAAGACAATAACAGGTTAACATTAATCACAAGATCTAATATTCTGCTCACCTAAATTGATTAGATTTAAGTTGCATTTCTGTATAATTTTCACCTGGAAAATACAACTAGGTTTATTAAGGTCAAACCTTGAATATATGGTGCCTAGGGGCCATTGCTTAGAGTAATGGTAAAATATTGGGATGGAAAATGGCAAGCATAAGAAAGCAGATTTGGCTATGAGAGCAGCCACTTTATGCAAAAATGTGCCAGAGGGTAGGTTCATACCAGCCTACTCTTCCCAAGACCCTAGATAGCCAGTACTAACATTGGGTAATGACCCTTTATAAACCTTGAATATTTGGTGCCTGGTGAATTTTCTTCGTCTTTTTTTTTCAGTTTATTTGATTACTTTGTTGGTATTCTGAGATATGAATCAGATGGTAGATGGTTTTTTATGTTCTATCTCTCTCCTTATATATTGTCATTGGAGGTATTACATTGACTAGGATATACATCTTGCATAGCCAACAAATCAAGTCAAGAGATAACTAGTACATTGAAACATTAAATATGAGCCTTTGGGTCCAGTGCTCCTCCAAACAAAGTCAACTTTCCCTAATCCTTCCCTAACTAAAAATCAAGTAATCTCTTGCTGATTTGAATGTCCATCTGAACATTCTGTTCATACTTGAAGACAAGGCCTTTGCTTCTATGATTGGATCCATAAGGGATGAAGGGCCTTCCACTTTTGCTAGCATTCACCTAAAAACATGTAGAATTTATTGACACCTCAGTAGTCTGTCCTACTTTTTGAGACTTGCAATTTTGTCTCTATTTGGAATGGAACCAACTTAGTGGCTTGCTTCTATGCCAATTCTATAAAAGAGTTTTTTTTTGTCCTTTCTTTTCCCCTTAAGCTCAAAGATGTCATTATTACTGTTGATTACATCTGTGACAGATTATAATGTAATATTCTGGACAGGATCTGCTTTAAGCCTGATTATCTCCCCCACCCTCCACCCCTTCCCAGCACACACAAGAAAAGGAAACTTTTTTTTGTGGGAATTTAGGTCCAATTAGGAATGTATTAAAGAGTTAATTATGAAAAGGAAAGACTTTGGTGTTATGATCATTATAGTTCATGACATTTCTGCACAGCATATGTTATCCACTGTTTGCATCATATATCTAGCAGAGGATGCAGAGTCATAAAAAATCTACTTATGTCCCTCGATTCTCACATGCTGGTGTTGATAAAGTACTAGAATTTTAAGCATAAGATAAGATACCAATACCAACAATGAATAGTTTAAAATTTGAAAGTTAAACCACATGCTCTTACTTATTTTCATCATAGAGGAGTATCTTCTAATGCTCTTTTTATTTGGCTGCTTGAAATGGATTTATTCTCGTTTCAGGCTCATGTTTATAAAACATCAGGGGTATGTGCTGCTTTTCTTGCCAACGTGGGTACCCAATCTGCCGCAACTGTGAATTTCAATGGCAATTCATATACTTTACCTGCATGGTCTGTGAGCATCCTTCCAGACTGCAAGAATGTGGTGTTCAATACTGCAAAGGTTTGTTAATATGTGCACACACTCACATGTCTGGTATTTCATTTCTATGCTTCTCTCCTTCATATCAACACATGGGCAGGGCACCAAATGGTATTTTGCCTTTCCTCACCAAATGATTTCGATAGCATTCTCATGCATTAAGAAGTGTGTGGTTGGAAAAGCATTATCATGTAGAATAAATTGAAAATATGTGATAGTAAATATCTTTTTTATCATTTTGAACACAATAATGAAAACAAATGAATGTACTGTGACAGATTAACTCCCAAGCCATGAATTTAAGATTTGAACCTCAGACCTCAAAGGATACTGTTGACTCTTCTGAAGCATTCCAGTCCGGCTGGAGTTGGTTTAATGAGCCTGTTGGTATCTCAAGGAGCAATGCATTTATGAAACTTGGGCTACTCGAGCAAATAAATACAACAGCTGATGTTAGTGATTACCTGTGGTATTCATTGAGGTATAGCAATCTCTTGAATCTTGATTTCATTCAACACCTTAAGCTCTTTCTTCCCTTGAGATCAGTGGACTTGATTTGTTCAACATTGCAATTTCTTTTCCCCGTTTTTCTTGAAGTACTGAAATTCAAGGAGATGAACCGTTCCTTCAAGATGGATATCAAAGTCGTATTCATGTGGAATCACTTGGCCATGCCGTCCATGTTTTTATAAATGGGAAGTTTGCAGGTAATGTGAGATAACAATTACTTATAGGAGCCTAATGATCATGTCATGCTATATTGTATTTGTCATGCTCTTGGTGAACTTTGTTGTTTTATTTAAAATTTCCAAGGAGGATTACAAACTCATCTTTTCAGATGAAGAACAAATATTTGTTTGGAACATTTAATGCAATCACTGACCTGACATTTCTTGTGCTAATGCTCAGAAAATAGAATTGCAATAAACTTTAAGTTTGATCTGTTGTGGCATGGACCTCAAGGCAGAAAGCTCACATTCCTTATGACATTTCTTGGCTAGACAACGTTAGCCAATAGAGGAAAAACAGAGAAGGTTTGAAACAAAAAAAAAAAAAAAAAAACAATGGAAGGAAAACAATAAGGCTTTCAAATAGGCATGAGTGATCAAATGAAATAAAGCAACTTTATAAACTCCCACCCAGAGATAATATTGTGTATCCTAATTGAGACATTATAGAATAGGAAAAAATTTTTCTTGATGTCTTTTTAATCAAGTGACATAGCAGTTCCTAATGGTACTGTTATTATTACCTATCAAAGAAATAGGATTCATTATGTAAGGTATGACTGTGAAAAGAGGAAGAAGCAGAGCTACAAAAACTTCCAGCATGTTTAAGAACCAACAGGAAAGGAATTACAGTTCAAAATTTAAAATCTGATTTGATATTATTAAATTAAAGTTCAAAATAGCATTTTATTTTGTACCATGTAACATTAAAAGATATTGACAGCTTCAATCAAGTTTCCCTAAATCAATATGTATATGAGAGCATTGTTGTGCTTAGGTTATTTAGCCCTTGGTCTTGAAATTTTGAGATTATAAAACTGTGACCTTTATAATTATTTTTTTTTAATTGTGCCATCTATAGGAAGTGGATCAGGGAATAGTGGCAATGCAAAGGTTACCTTGGAGAGACCTATTACACTCATTCCAGGAAAGAATACCATTGATCTCCTTAGCTTGACAGTGGGTTTGCAGGTTTGAACCATTCCCTAATTGAGATATTCTATGGGCTTCTCATTTTGGGAAGGGATAATATCTGCATTGGATTTCAATTTCCTTACGGCCATGGTTGTGTACACTCTTTTTTTAGTTCCTTTTTGAGTGATTTTTCAGCTATTAGATGAACAAATTGGCATGCATAAATACTCAAGAAAAACTATTGCCTAATTTAAACTCTATCTTTTTTTTTAAGAACTATGGTGCATTCTTTGACAAATGGGGTGCTGGAATTACTGGTCCAGTAAAGCTAAAAGGTTCAAAAAATGGCACTACGGTTGATCTATCATCAAGCCAGTGGACATATCAGGTCTCTCTCTCTCTCACACACACATTCACACACACACACACAAATATCTGAAGGAAACATTTTGTCTGACAGCAGCTAGCAGTTAGCTGTTAACTTGAGATTGTGGAGAAATACATATTTGTTCTTGAGTTCTATGTCAGCAAATAAAAATATGTGGACTGTGCTTGTATCTGTAGCCTTGCAGCCTTTACATTGATTTTCTTTTTTTAAGATTCTGGTCAGAGAAGGGTCTTATCTTCAGTTTTTTTAGTGCAGATTGGACTGAAAGGTGAAGAATTAGGTCTTTCTACTGCAAGTTCTTCACAATGGGTTTCACTCTCTGACTTGCCTAAGAATCAACCCTTGATATGGTATAAGGTAAAATGCTATTCAATTTTGTGTACTTGGTTTATGTTCCTGTCTCAGTGGAGATATGGCTTTAAGTAAAACAAGTGAGAGAAATTTCACTTTGAGGGTGTTGATCTTCCTAGTTTTCTAAGAGACGAGATAAAAAGGTATTATCCAATGTTTTTCCCAGTAATTTGGGGTGTTGGGAGGGGTAGGCTGGGTGCAGATTGTTTTTTTTTCCTCCCTACATTAAGTGGTCATTCTTAGACTTGAACCCACTTTCTTATTCTCATCAGTCATAATCCTGAGATTTTATCACTTCACTAAGCAATGCCCCCTTTTTCTCAGAGACAATATGTGTTGGTAATTTTTCTTTTTTGGTAATATGTTGGTAAATTATTTCACTTTTGCATGCAACAATTCCATCCACACATGTTCCCTTCATGGGACCTATGTTAAAAATGAGCTCTACTTATTCTCCTATAGAACCTTACCATTCATATTTTCAGATTATTCACATGCAGAAACAAGGGCCACGACCATACACTACTAAAGGAAAGTGTTACTGCTTTTCCTTTGAATCTAGATGACATTCCCATCTGATCAGTAACTGATTGGAGAATTTTATTAGAAATAAAAGAAACGAGTACAAAGACACCATAAGAGTACAATTCTTCCCAATATAGCAAAAATGAAAGAATCATCCTATTAGCTACTCCCTGCCAATTAGCATACAGGTCCTCCAATACAAGAATCACTGAATCAATCCCTAGCCCTGAGAGGTCTCACCATCCAATACAACTCCTGTCTATGGGCTCTCTCTCTAGTAAGTAAATCGAGGAGAGCATTTTCTGATTTTGTACCTACCCAAATAGGGTATTCATACTATTAGCCAAAAACCTTGCTTCCAAATATGACAGTACAGACGCCAAGGGCCTGGAGTTCCAAATAACATGTGAGCTTTTGAAGTTGGAGAAACCAGGTTAAACAATTTAATCATTGTGATGATGACTTGTGAACCACTTCATAAAATCCTTGGAATTTTAACAATCTCGTTAAGCAAATGAAGCACTTGGCCTGATCCTACAACTCTTTGTTTGAACTCCATGTACATCTATGGACATTAGTCAACCATATATCCAAGTCTAAACAACAAAAATTTTAACCGAAAAAAATGTCTAAACAACAAAATGTTTACCAGGACTAGACTCATATTAGAAATCAGTAGGGGTTGATGATCTCAGATCTTGGTTGAGCCTGTTGGGTTTTGGATTGGGGGTGGAGCCTATTCAGATCCTGTAAATCCTCTTATTGGTTAAAAAACTATAATCAAATTAAATTACTTTCAGAGGAGTTTGTTCTAAGTCCAATTAGAAACCCTTTGTATGTGTAGGAAACCTTATCCAATAACTTCTGCTATACCTCATTTATTTTGCACTACAATTGTAATTCTCCGTTTCTGCTTCTTAACCCATCTGTTTACTAACCTCCTGTATCAACCGAACCGATTATATAGCAATCATAGGGGAGGGTTGACAAGTTTGAAACGACTAAGAAAAAGAGTTATTGTTTACACTTACATTGCTCCAGAAGCCCTTTTTTAGGAGAAAAAAAAAGTCATGTTGTGAATGTTTGTCCTACCAAAGTCTTGTCAAAAGGAAATTTATGCCAGATGTTTGTAGGAATTAGGATCTGCTCCTCACACCGACCTCACAGCCACATCCCACCATGTATTTGGAACATCTCCCCATGAATAATAAATACAAGTACAGGAGATGTTCTCAATGTGCGGCCAGGACATGCTGTGAGGAGCACTCTGTGAGGAGTAGATCCGAACTCTCTTTGTTGCCTATAAAAAGTGGATGTAGATATCAAGGATTCTTAATTCCTTTCTTGCAATTATTGTTTTCTTTCTTTTTTAATGAAAAACTTCATGCGAATTGCAGTGTCTTAGATGTGGGACATTAAAAATCTGAAATGAGAGACCTAATTTCTACAATACTTGTAAATTGCATTATCAAAAGCTTTGACTCGGTTATTAGATTATCTTATATTCTGCATGCTAAATTTAGGGGTGTCAATTGGACCGGGTTTGGTCCAATCCGATCCGATCCAATATAAATCCATTACAGATGGACGAGGTCCAATTCAATCCAATGAATATTATGGACTGGTCCAATCAGTTCAATTTGGTTTTAATTTAGATTGGTTCCAACCCAAACCTGATCCATTGACACCTGTATTCATATCTTCTATCAATGGATCGAATATTGGATAAGTCCAATCCAATCCAATATAAATCTATTACGGATGGATCAAGTCTAATCCAATCCAATAAATGCTTTGGACCACTAAGTCTAGATTAATCCAATTCAATATGTCTTATTGGTCCATCCAATCCGTCCAAATTGATTTTGATTTGGACATGTCCAACCCAAAACCGGTCAATTGACATCCCTACATGCTATTAAACTAAATACCCAAAACTGTAACCCTATTATGCATAACCGGAAATGCAGACAAGCTTTGATGCTCCTAGTGGCAATGACCCAACTGCACTCGACTTCACGGGAATGGGGAAGGGTGAGGCCTGGGTGAATGGCCAGAGCATTGGGCGTTATTGGCCAACTTATATCTCTCCCCAGAGTGGTTGCACAGATTCTTGCGATTACAGAGGACCCTACAATTCAAACAAATGCCACAAGAACTGCGGCAAGGCATCACAGAATCTGTAAGTGTAGAGCTTTTGCCGTGGGGGAATTGTTCCGTTTTGAAAGAATTTTGGTTAACATCTTTTGATTTCACAGGTATCATGTGCCTCGTTCATGGATCCAACCAAGTGGGAACACTCTAGTTTTGTTTGAGGAGGTGGGAGGTGATCCTACGCAGATATCTTTTGCTACGAGACAGACAGGAAGCTTGTGTTCCCACGTGTCGGAGTCGCACCCACCTCCTGTGGATACATGGGATTCAGATACAAAGACGGGAAAGAAATCAGGGCCGGTGCTTCAGCTTGAGTGTCCATTTCCTAATCAGGTCATCTCTTCAATCAATTTTGCAAGCTTTGGAACTCCTCGTGGGGCTTGTGGGAGTTTCAAACAGGGGAAGTGTAGCAGCACCAGTGCTCTTGCCATTGTGCAGCAGGTATTATTAGCTGTCTAGTCTTTACCGAATCGCTATCTTTATTTTCATTGTTCGATGAGTTCCTATTTGATCTTTGCTCTCTTTTACTGGTTTGTTCTCATGAATGTAAATGCAACAGGCTTGCGTTGGATCAAAAAGTTGCAGCATTGCAGTTTCAATTGATAGCTTCGGTGATCCGTGCGTAGGAGTAACAAAGAGTCTTGCAGTAGAAGCTACCTGTGCATGAAGAGTTGTTGCTGCCAATTGGGGGCTTAACGATGCGAAGCTCATACAAGATTGTAACTAATAAATGTCAGGGAGAAAAGGGTGGGGGGGGGGTGTTCTAGTCCTAAAGAAAGAAAAAGAAAGTGGTCGAGACTCGGAACTGAGAGTTCTCACCTCTCTGTGCGTTCAGGATTCAGGAATGGTCAGGTATTCGTCCATAAAACGTCGAAGTTTTTTTCCGAATGGTCGGTCAGGTACTCGTCCAATCCGGGGAAAAGATAAGGTAAAATAGAAAACCATTAAACAGCAAGTTTTTCCGAGATGGTCAGATATTCGTCCATAAAACGTCAATTCATCCAATGGCTAAAAATAATTCGGGTATCGGTTATTCGTTATCGTTCGTAAAACCCCGTGAATTTTGATGAAAGGACACCTGATCACTTATGTCGGTATAGTTTATCGGTATCATCATGTTTTTTTTTTTTTTTAAATAAATCCAGAAAAGAGTAGCTATATACAGCGGGGTAGCTCTTCCCCAAATGTCAGCACAAGACGTAACCTTTAAGGAATGTGGCAACGAAGGATAAGACATATGATTGGAATGAGCTCAGTTAGCAAGCCAATCAGCAACTGAATTTCCTGATAGGTTGATTATGCCATCCATCCTCTCGACCAAAGACCTCTGCAACTAGACCCGTTCATGGGCCGGGTGGCCTGACGGGCCGGCCCGGCCCCCGGATGGGTTTGAAATAGGCCTGTGGGCATAAACTCGGGCCAAAAAGCTTGGCCTGCAATAAATTCAAGCCGGGCTCGGGTTTTGTCAAAATAGCCTGGTCCAAGCCCGGCTCAACCCGACCTAAAATTAAACTTAAAATGGGTTATGTGATTATGTCCATTTGAATAAATTTTTTTATTTAAGAATGTAAAACTGTATTTTAAAACTTTAAAGAAAGGGAAAAAACCATCTTGTAGGCCCATTGTTCATTTAAATAGGAAAAAAAAAACATCTGAATTTTTAATTCTAATTTGAATAGGGAAAATTGTAATTATTTTTTATTAGGTCGGGCTTCAGGCTTTTTATCAGGGCCAGGCTCAGGCCCAAGTTATAGGCCCGTTGGTCGGGCCTAGCGTATTTCCATTAATGATGAATAAAAGCTCGGCCCGGCCTATGAACAGGTCTACCTACAACCTTTGATGATCTTTTTAAGTTTTCATGGAGGATTCACTTGGCTCTTCAAACTGTCAATAACTGACTTTAAATCTCCCTCAACGATGATGGATTTTTCGTTGAAATTGAGGGCAAGATTATGGGCCTTCTAAGCAGCTCAAACTTCAGCAAGATTGATAGTCATAATTCCTATTTCATATGCTTTGAAGTCTAAAATTTGGCCAAGGTGGTTTTTGGCCACACAAACAATGGTGCATCGGTTGTTAATGCAAGAAGCATTAAAGTTAATTTTGATTTCATCCAGTTTTGGATTTATCCACTTCAATGGGATAAACTGTTTACTAGGATCATTCATTGAATTACTATCAAAACTCGAAGCAAATTCCATAAATGAGTTTCTAGCTCTATCAATGATTATGGGAGGAGGAATTGACTTGTTATTGAAAATCTTGTTATTTCGATTCTTCCAAATATGTCGCAATAAAACAACAATCTTTTCTTTCACAAGCGGAACCTTAGTATTTTTAGTATCACCATCCAAAGAAGTTCACCACTCAAGCATTGAGTTGTTCTCAGGAGGAGATGGGATGGAATCTCTCGGGATGAGCCATATTTGTCTAGTAAAATGACACTTTAAAAAGATATGAACAGAATCCTCCTCATCACCACAATAATCATAACATCTGTCAGCATCAAATCCTCTGTTTCTAAGGGCTACCTTGGAAAGAAGTTTGTTGTTGAGTAAGAGATACAAAAAGACTTTAATCTTAGGAGCAATTTTTAGTCTCCAAACATTATTGATTTTCTTTATCGCCCTAGTAGGGTTTCCATGCATCCAGTCAGTCTCATTATAGGCTGATTTGATTGAGAAGTTTCCAATCAGGTTAGGCCTCCATACGAGTTTATCCTCATGATCTCTAGATAGAATAAAAACAGTATTAATTTTTTTCCCATGCACTCAAAGGCACTAAATTTTTTGTCAAATCCTCCTTCCAAGTACTGTTTTCTTGGTTAATGATTACACTAACACGGAGGTCCAAATTATTAATCTCTATTTTATTAATCAAGTTGATAAGGGGATCCTCATCTGACCACCTATTAACCCAAAATTTTGTGTCATTGCCTTTGCCAATAATCCATCCTATACCACTCTTAATCAAGTCTCAGGATTCTAGGATGCCTTTCCAAGCCCATGAATGATTCTTTTTTGGCTTAGCATCCCAAAAGTTTTCTCTCTGCAAATATTTATTATTTACAACTTGAACCTATATGTTATCTTTTTCATTTAGTAATTTCCAACCTAATTTTGCTAGGCATGCTTTATTCATCCATCCTAAATTCCTTAGGCCCAGCCCATCCCAAAGCTTAGAAGTGCAGACCTGGTCCCAATGGTTGAAGTGGAGGGGTTTCCTCTCCTTATTGTTGGTCCATAATTGCTTTTTTATCGAGATTCTGAAGAACACCTTTCGGAACTTTAAATGATTTCATAATATATTGAAGAATCATGTTGCTAAAAGCCTTTATGAGAGTAGTTTTACCAACAAGGAAGAGATAGTTTCTTTTCCAACCTGCCAGTTTACTCTCCATCTTCTCACCCAAAAATTTGAAGGTGTCCTTGTTATATTTGTTGCTAAATACAGGAGAACCCAATTAATTCTCATTTTTTTATTTGTAAAGGAATCTTAAGGATTTTAGCCATGATTTTCTTGAATTTTGGGTGAATATTTTTTGAGAAAAGTAATGTTGATTTGGAAAAATTAGGAGCCTGGCCCGAGGCATCTACAAATTGCAGAATTGGAATGGATGGCCCTTGTTTAGAAACTCGACAACCAATAGGACTCTTGGGAGCAAAAACTTCACTCATAAGGTTTAGAGAGAGGGCCTCCACATAAAGGACAAAAATATGTTGAGATAAAGGGTCTCTCTACCTGATCCCTCTAGGAGTGATATCCCTAGCAGGAACACCATTTATCAAAATCTAGTAAGTCATTGTCCTAATACACTCCATGACCCAATTAACCCAAGTATTATGGAACCCAAATCTTCTGAGGACCTTTTCTATGAAGTTCCAATTAAGCCTATCATATGCTTTCTCCATATCAATCTTACAAACCATAATCCCTATCTTTCCCTTCTTCTTCTTCTTCATAGAATGCATAATTTCATGGGCAATGAGCACATTGTCTGTTATTTGTCTTATTGGAATGAAAGCACTCTGAAAAGGGGAGGCAATATCATTAAGAAATGACTTAATTCTATTAACCAAAATTTTTTAGATAATTTTATATATGACATTACACAAGCTAATGGGTCTATAGTTATTTGTCGATTATGGATTGAAAATTTTAGAATTAAGTGTGATAAAAATTTTGTTAATAATTTTATTCATCTTGCCAGAATGGAAGAAAGCTTTCACCACACTACACATATATGGAATTTTCAATTATGTACCAATACTTTTTAAAAAATAAAGCATTAAGACCATCAGGACCCGGGGCCTTGAGGTCCTTCATAGAAAAAATTGTGTCTTTTTATTTATTCATCTGTTACCTCTTTAATAATGGACATATATTGCTCACTGGATATGCACGGATTAATTACCTCAATAAAATCCTCCCTATCAACTGAAATTTCAGCTTCAAATCTATTTTCAAAATTTTCACTTAGGAATTCAACTATGTTCTTTTAGTCACAAATCCATTCACCATCCTTATTTTTTATCTTTGTAGTCCTATTTCTGCTCTTCCTTATAGTGGCTATAGTATAGAAAAAATTGTTACGTCTATCTCCTAATTTGATCTAATTGGGCCCAATTTTTTCATCCCGTCTTTTCAGCATTATAGTCGAACCAATAAAACCCGCTTGAACAATAACAGAACAACCTTTTTGGTTTAGAGAAAAAAAAAATCTAAAAAAACATTTTATTCCATTTCACATTATACCCGTAACCTTCACGCTTTGCATTATTTAATTTTTTGATGGAAGAGAGAATTTTGTGCTTAAAATTTCAGATGGAATTTATTAATAGTACACGTATTGGGCAAATTGTTACTTCGGGCCCTTATTTCATTGTTTAAATCAGAGAACATATATAGCTTTAAACAGAACAATGTGGGATCATAAATTCATAAAGTTTGATCAGGGTAAGAAGTAGAATAGTCTTTGTTATCCCCTTTCATTAGTATTGAGCCACCTCGTTGATGGTGGTTGTCACAGACGGCACCCTTTGGAACCTGCAAGCCGCACAGACGGTTGAATGGAAGGATGGGGTCTGATACTTGTCTTCCCCTCCCATCATTGGCATGGGGACGCTAACCTTGACGGGGCTGACGTAGTCTGGCCTGTAGGTTTTACCCAAAACACCCTCAACTGAGTCCGTCAGATTTGCGAACCTGAACTGAGTCTCCAAGTGAGCAAAGGCATCGTCGTCTGGCAACTGGTAGTTGTGTACCCGGTTCTCTTCTGCTCCGATTGGCGTCACCTTCACGTCGATCTCTAGCAATCCGGTTATCGTCACCCTTACACTGTTGGTGTCATCGGTCCTCTCTACCACAACCTCTCTCTTCCCATCATCATCGTGAGTCCTCCACTCAGCTTCTCCGTCAGTGGGTACTTGAACGGTGTCACCGTCCCATCGGACAATGAGAGCATCGACGTTATCATCCCAATGAGAAACTCTCTTTGCAGCAAGGTCTAGAGTGTGAGAGCCGAACATGACGGAGAGGGCTTGCACCCAGGTGAAGTCGCGGGTCCTCCCTGCGGGTCGGGTACCAATGAAGTGTGCATTGATCTGAAACTCATCGTCTGATACGAGGGCAAAATTCCTTCCCTTAGCTCCATGAAAGTAGAACATCACACCGTCACCACCAACAAATCTGGGGTCGTAACAGACCGAGCCATATCCATTACAGTTGGGTTTCCTGACTGCCAAAAACAGACAGATGAGCAACATACATTAAAGAGTGAGTGAGTGAGTGATCTTGCACTTGCCTTTCCCCATTCATAAGAATTAGTGAGCGAGTGATCTTGCACTTGCCTTTCCCCATTCATAAGAATTAGTGAGGATAACGGCAAGCAGGTATAGCTAAGTATAAATTAATTAGATGGAGAAATAGAAGTAGTTATGAATAGCAGAAGAGAAGTAGCAAGATTAAATACAATAAGTAAGGGTTGGGTACATTTGCAAGTGGTCTCGCAAGTGCTACTGCAGTCGATGAAGCATCCCTTGACCTTCTTGTTCTTCTTAGGCTTCCGCAGAGTGCACTGGGCAGGGCACTGAAGGATCTTGAGATAGCAACGCCCTCTTGCCATACACAGTGCTCGTTCCTGCCCTGTCCCCTTCTTTGGCGTCAGTACCATGTAATTTGTCGATGCAGCATCGAGGTTCTTCTTTGCGTTCCCGTTGCCGTTGCCGTTCCCGTTCCCGTTCCCGTTGCCATTTCCGTTTCCTTTACCCTTGCCTTGAGCCTGAACAAAGTCGGCTTCCATGAAGAAAAACACAATAAGAAAGGTGGTCACTAAAAGGCATGTCTTCCTTCTATCCATCTCTAGCTAGTTTTCTCACTAGTCACTACACCTCTTTTCTTTCTATCTGCTACCCTCCCCTCTTGTTGATGCCAAATGTCCTTAAGAGTGGAGATGAAATGGGATGGGGGTGGTTCTTTATATATAAGTCAGTAGCAGAGAGAAGAAAGCCTTGGATTTGGGTTTATTTCACATGCAATTTCCTTCTCCGCCACAAACAAACAGCTGGGTGAGCTTGCTTTTCTCTTCCAGCGAGTAATACTTGCTTCTATTTGAGTTATGAGGTTGACCAATAAGTAGGCAGCCGACCAGTTGCTTATGATATGGAAAATGTAGGACTTGCTTGCCAGTTGCCAAGATGAGTTTTTCGCGCGCGTCGGTTGATGCATGGATGTTGCTCTCTCTCTCTCTCTCTGAAAGCCAAGGCCCAAGGGGATGTTGAAGAATTGATAACGAAATAAGCTAAAACTTACATGGAAATTTTGGACGGTGATGTTGGGTCGGGTTGAAGGTCAATCCAGGCCCAACCTAAAAGTGTAAATCTCAGGCTTGGGCCTGGCCCAACCCGAGATCACGTCCAAATTTATCAACCCAGGCTTAATCTGAAGCTAACCAACACCTAAGGTTGAGTTCGGGATTTGGTGAGTTGACCAGGTTTGAGAGAATTTATCAATATATTTTTACAAAGTTATCTTATATTCGGCTTTGTGGTTCAATTTAGGAGTAGAACTGGTTAAAAATATGTACAAATTTCATTTTATGTATAAAGATAATTTATACAAATAAAATGCATCTGTAGATTGAGTTGGGCTGGGCTCGAGCTACTTGAGGCCTCAACCCAAGACCAATCCAAATTTAGGTCAAGCATGAGTTTTGTGGCCTAGGCACAGCCCGTAGCCGTAGCCGTAGCCCAAAAATTAAGGCCTAACCTGGGATGGGTCGGGTCAGTCGCTGGTTAAGCCCGCCAAGTTGTAGCACTATCTTAAACCGGAAGATTTTACTAACTTCATATGGACAACTGCCTAAGTAGTACGACGTATAAGCGTAGCATTTATGTAGCAATGACTCGAAAGAAGACCTGCATTTAAAGTAAAGAAACCAACTTAATGAATCCAAAATAAATAAAATAGAGGGAAGGCACATGAGGCGATTTGGATTTTAAGTTGCAGTACGGAGTACCTCTTAAAATAGTTTAGAGCTTGCGAGGCCTACACGGTACACACGCATCTTTCCAGGTAGTGAAAACTGAAAAGCCAGGGTTTTAGGTTTTAGCTAGCTAGCTGCAGTGCTGTACTACTCGCTTTCGTTTCGATAAAGCAGCACTCATGTGAATGTGATGTAGTTATATTGAAGCTCCCTGTCATTATTCATATATGTTTTAAGACATCGATTATGACACATCTTATATTGATCGGATTTGAAAGACTTATAACAGAATACATGAATCCTTCGTCAAACATCAAAGGATCGTTTTTTACATTAAAGAAAAATAAAATCAAAGGTTGGGTTCAACAGTCAACCACACGGTTGAGGCGATGGTACGCGACCGCCCTTGGCCTGCCCCAGTTGTACCCATGTAGGAACCTGCAGTCGCGCGTATCGGTAGCGATACGCACCGGTACAACAGCATACCGCGCGTCCATGCCTACTGTCTCAGTTTAAAAAATTGAGAATGGCGTGATTCGAACCATGTTTCATCAAATTACAAACAACACCCGCCTCTCTCTTCAACCATTTTTTTTTTTGTTAATAAAAGAAATATATTAATATATATCCACATTAACGTCTAGTAGTTTACATACAACCCAAATAAACAATATATACTAATATTCAACAACTCCAACTATAAATTAAAAAAAAATAATTTTTAAAATTAGTATTTTATGAACAATTGAATGAATATTTTATCAAATCTACATATATACCAAAAATTGATTTTTAATTTCAAGAAATTTATACAAATAAAATTATTATTAATAGAATATTTATTTTAATACTTAAAATTTATAAATTTACAAATTGTATGTATATTCAATTTTCTATAAATTATTAAATAATAATGTCTTTACTATTTAAAAAATAAAAATATTATTTACAAAATATTTGAGAATATAACATAAATTGAATCGGTCAATTCCACTAATCCACATTTATATAAAAATAAAATAATTTTATATTTTAGAAATTTTATAAAATAAAAATATTAATAATGGAATAGTTATTTTAGTAATTAAAATTTATGAATTTTATACGATATATATCTTCAAAATTTTAATAGATTTGATATATTTTAAGTTAAGATTATATATTTTTATAAATTATTAATTAATACTTTACTTTACATTTTATAATAACATATTTATTTATTTTTAAATGAAAAAAACATATTAATTTTTTATAATAATATATTTATTTGTGAATTAATTTTTTGTTAATTTTAAAAAATAAAAATAGTAAAATAGAAATATTGGTATAGTAATTCAAATAGAATAGTTGCATATGTTTTGTGCCTTGGAATTTAATAAAAAATAAAATAATAATGGCTTTGTGCATGTATTAATTTCTAAGAATTTATATAATATGTCTTAGATTCTTGATCGATGCACTATCAATAAAATTGCATAATATCTATGCATCTCGCTATGTTGGTTGCAATACATTTCTTCATATATACTATTAAAATATAAAGCTCCTATGTATTTATATATTATTTATAATTATTTTGACATTAAAGTTAATATTTTTAATATATTTATGAAATTTCTGTGCATTTCCCTAGCAGTTTCAAACATTTCTATATTTTTCGTCTGTATCCATGCCTTTTCTAAGCGTATCCATATCCGTATCCGCATTCAAATTGATCCATACTGATACTTTGATCCTTGACCATGTCATGTCATGCATGTCGCTGGGAGTGGAGACATTTTGATGGTTCATGCAAATCTAATTTTTGTGATCAGTTTTGTGCAGTCTAAAAGAAATCTGGACCAGGGGGCTGGCTCTATTGGATTGGATTGGATGATCTGCAAGACGGCTTATGATGCCCGATCTCATCTTTATTGTATCGTGGGACATTTTCTAGCAATAGAAACTGTCATCTGGTTTAATCACGTCTACACTAGAAAATTGTATTCACCAAGAAAAAATAAAAATGAACCTGAAAAAAATAACAAATTATTATACCTGCGTGCGCTACAGGATTCTCCCTCCCTCCACTCTCATAGAACTCTTTCTTACCAACGAAGGGTGACACTTTAAAAGCCATAGACTCGGCCAAGAGGCATCAAGAATCTATTTGAACCGTTTAAAAAAAATCCCAGTCTAACTACATAGTTTTTGCTGAAATGGTTAAAAAGTATGTTCTTTTTTAATGGACAATGGTGCTTTGAGATTTTCTACTTGCCTCCTAAAATCCCATTTCAACTGCCTTTACTTTTTGACTGAGTACTATTTTCATTATCATCCAAAGCACACCGGTTAAACTGCTGAACCATGATCCTAGCGGTTCAAGTTCAATGTCCAATTCAGTTTCCAATATGCGAACAGGGATTGTCCTGGATGAAAAACAAATTACAAGAACTATATTGATGAATTTCCATGCATGTATACCAATTATATTGATGAATCTTCCCAGGTGAACTGCAACACTGTAATATTCATAACATGAAGATTGATGAGATCATTTACAACCTGAAATAAAACTCTTCCTCCAGAATGCAAAGACACATTTTTAGAACTGCCCAACTTGTATTGAGATGGAAATGACACTCAAAGTTTCAAACATTTTCTACAGCATCTCTACGTTTAAGGTCTTCTGTACCCCCCCCTGCAGCCCTCTCTGCTGCTAATCTTTCTTCAAGTGCTCGAGCTCCCCTTTCTCTGCAATATGGCAAATAAAAAAAAAGTTTAAAATTCATAAAAAATTATTTGAAGAAATCTTTCATGTAATTTTAATTGTCCAAACCTAGATTCAGAGTATCAGAAACGTGATAGTATAAAGGCAATTTAGACAACCAGATTTGCTTTGGAAACATATGGTTATGCTAGGAAAACTCACATAAATAATAAGCATTCTAGGTAGTCATATGGGAGATTTGGGTTCAAGTCCTTTTTTTCGTTCAAGTCTTTTTGAGAGCACATTGTTACATGTTCTGTGATTTCTTTAAATGAGTTTGAACATTAAAAATTTGATTTGACTTCAAATTTGGAAATTGCGCTCATATTAGTTTTCGTAATTTAATGGACTAAAAAGTTGCCCCATATGAGTGTACTAAAAAATAAAAAAGACAAATTAATGGGGATTGAACAAGGCAATTAATACAAGTATAAAAGAAAATTTAATGGGTCTGTATCAACCCGTATCAGCCATGTATCAGTCCATATCAGCTGATGCACACCAAATACAGGCCAGCATGGATCCACCCATGCCATGTGCTGACACAGCAAAAAAAACAATATTAGACTGCATTGGCAGATACATATTATATTCAATACTTTAAACCTTGGTTCAAACATAATTGTCATGAAGAAAGAGACAAAAAAGCATGTAGAGGAAAGCCATAAAATAAAGTCCAGTGTCTGATATGTCACAGATTTAAATTCGTGCTGATTTGATTATGATGATTCCATATGGCAAGATTAACACTTAATGGACCATAACAAAAAAATATAGACTTACAACAGGTTCACGAAGTGTATGATTTATTTCCCAACCATCAGAAAACTACTGAATCATCAATTTTTCCAAGTTCCATTTATGTAAAGGCATAAGTTCCCATACATGTAACAAATAATCAAAAAAGGATTCTCCATTTTCTGAAATTTGGCTATGTTAGTCATGCTGAGACTTCTACTGAGAATTTAATTTAACATGTACCTCTTCCTCTCAACTATTACTGGCATACCATTTATAGAATTTTTAGTTTTTTCCCAAATACCAACATGTGTGTCAGATCATTTTACATAGATTCAATTAATACCCTTGTTTTAGGCCTTGTAGGAATATGCAAGACACTTTGTATCATTGTCAGAAACCAATATTCTTCTCCACACCCCTTTGTTAAACAATAAACAGAGATTTTTCCCCCAACCATCCAAGCATTTGTTCAATTTCTAATTCATTACCGCCAGCAGTTATGGCTTTTGGACCTTTGACCAGTCCAATAAATGGGATATTCAATTGACCAATTGGGATTTGAAATACCTTCACATTGTTAGAACAGACATCTAACCAGTTGCATGCCCAATGTTCTCTATGCAATATGCAAGTGAGAAATGAAGAAATTACCTCCTCCGTGATGCCTCAATAGGGTCAGAACCAGGCAATGGTTCTGCAGCCAAGGTATAGCCTTTGGTTTGACTAGAAGTTTCAGATTTTCCACAGAGCATCCGATCAAATACTGATGCAATAGGATCAATGACTGGCCTGCAATGCCAATGACAAGGAGACTGTTGAATAAGAAAAAAAAAATAGAGGTTTAAACTTTTAAGAGTAGAAACTAAAAATTTCATGTTACCGTAAAAATTCAGGGAAAAATGTCCAGAAGGCAAACTCCTCACTAGGGTCCCCCTTGAGGCTTGTTTCGGGCTTTCTCTGAAGATACCGCAGGTATATCCAACTAGTGTATGTACCAAATATCAAGGTTGGAAGGTATGATGCTGCATTTTCTGTGAAGAAACTAGTAGCTATGGCCAGAAACAACAGAAGAGAAGGCACCCACTGGATAGTGTAAGCAATGGCAGGCAGAAGTAAGTTAGATATTCAGTTGTGGGAACTTCATATCAAATAATGGCCACCACTATGGACAGAAAATTAGAGCACATGTGACAAACTGACAATCATACCTTTGCTTTTATTTTTAACACAGAAAATAAAGCCAGTTCCTGATCAGGTACAATTTGCTTGATGCCAACCAGGAAACCTGAAAGGACCCCGTGGAAGCCAGAAAGAGGTGTATAGCTACAAAAAGAAAAAAAGGAAGAAGAAAAGAAATTTCATCAAAACGAAGGTTGATCCTCCTTGATGTTGATGACAGGAAAAAAACTGATAGAAAATGAAAAAAAAAAAAAGCAGCTACTGATTAAAAAAAGAGTGAAACAAAGTTAATAACACAGTAATGTGTAAGCCAGAATAAATAAAAGGATGGCAAAGCACTCCCTGTTTTACCTGTGTCTTCAAGTGATGCAGATGCACAGGGATTAGGATCTATCAAATTCGAGCCATTGCATGACAATGTTTGTTCTTTGAATGCAGTTAAATAAGCATTTACAAAACAAATAGCAAATAATTGACATTCAAAATTGTCAAAATTGTTCCTATTTATGAGAAAGTACTCTATTTTTCCGTACTTAATAATCAATTGTCTCATGTGAGTCAAGGAAAAAAGCTTTGCACTGTTCTTAGACAAGCTTTATCCAACTTTTTGGTCAGCTACTAAACCATGTTCAACTATTATCTAGGACTCCATATTTTGTAAAAGAAAATTCACCTGCTTATCTGTTATAAGTGCAAGGAGCTAGAAGAGATAGGGACAAAAAAAGGACATAGGTTGAGGTAGCGAGGAATGATTCAAGGATTCAAAATTTAACAATGATATGGCACTTAACAGAACAGAACGGCAAAACAAGATTCATGTAGCGGTAGCCAACCCCATATAATTGGTACAAGGCTTGGGTGATAATTTTCTTAGTTATTACTGCAAAAAGAAAATGAAATTTTTACCAAAGACAAATAGCATGCTTAAGAAAGAAAATTAAGCAAGAAAAACTGTAAGTAAAACATGACAAAACAGTTGTATTTGGATAATAAGAGATACTTACAGATAATTCTCCTGCCTTGTTATATAGTACAAAGCAATAGCTGTGATGAAGATGCAAACAGAAGTTAGGAAGTTAACTACAATGATGAACTTAAAGAATTCCCTAGAACCCCATATGGGTTCAAGCAGCTTCCCAATAAAAAGAAGACCAACGGTGCCTACGACCACCTGGAAAACAAGTGTAGATTCAAGACCTGTTGTTTTAAGGAAGTGGATGATTGTGAAAGTACAATTGCATCATTTACAACAAAAAAAGCATACCCCAAAAACTGATTGCTCAACATAACCAGCTGTTATAAGGTTCCAAGCAAAAGGTATTGTCCTGCAAATTCGGTTCCAAATTGGTGAATATCCTCAGTGAAAAAGTTAGGATTACAGAGTAAAGATGAATACAGGATCAGGGACCATTGCATCTGAGACTATATCCAAGTTCTTTACCATATTTACAAGATCTAATTTCATTGAATATGAACCTGTGCCTGTGGATGCACTTGAATGCAAATAGGTATGCAGATTGTAACTGAAAGAGAATCTTTCTTCATGAACTTTTAATTTCTAAATATTTGAAGATACAATACTTTGTGCATAACATGCACTTTCATAGGAGCTCTGAAAAGTTCACCATAGGGGGCTACAGTTGAACATTCAAACAATTTCTTAGAAAATGCTTCATTTAGTTCAGTCAAGTAACACAAGCAAAGGTTTACTTTCCAAATAATGAACATCCAACCACTATATTGCCAAGTGCAATAGTTGCTTTTGGAGTTTGAGCATCAGTCTGATTTTAGTTTTGTTATAATGAACTAATGCTTTTCCCTTTTCACAGTTTCACTGAGCATGTAGTGGAAGATATTCATGTGTTCTGAACCTAATGATTCAATCACTTGGGAAATGGTTAATTTAGCAAGCTCAGGTGCTAAAGAAGTTTCTTAATTTCAGGGCAAGATTAAAAACAGCATTGATATATGATCAGTTGGTCACTAGTACAAGATCTTGTGGTGCGACAAGGGAACTAATTCCACCACACCAGAATTCATTTATACTTCCTTTATTTCATTGTATGTATAGTTGTTAGTCTCATAATAACCATATTTCATGCTTGTAGTATTTGTACTGCCCAAAGTTCATGATTTCTTTTCTATTAATAGATCTCATTAGTGGCTAAAATAAAGGGAAGAAAACTCAAACATCCTCTCTACCACAACTCAGACAAAAGGCAGAGGGAAGCTATAAAAGAAAAGAAAGAAGAATGACTCTTTCAAGACAAATTAGCACCACAACAAAAGAAACTTATCAAGTCCTCTCCTAGATAAATTATCAGTCAGAGATGGCAGACCTTGGGATCCATCCGAATAAGGTCTTCGTTTTGGAAGATAAGGCCCTTCTCTCTATGAGGAATCTCAAAGATCACACATCATCTGACCCATTCCTCATCCAACCAATCACGGCCTGAGAATCCTTCTCCACCTTATTCACTCAGTTTCTAGCTCTCTATCAGAATGACCTATTGGGTTCTGAAGAGATGCAATCAGAGATAACTTGATTGAACTCCCTTCTTAGGAGTTGATCTATTATTGCCAGCTTATCTTCCAGGAGAGTGCAGTTGATCCAGGACACCACCCTCCCTCCTGAAGTAGTGGTCAAATTCAATTCAGATGAAAGCTTCTTAGGGTTCATGGACTATCAGGGATTGGAAGTTTTTTTTCTTGTTTTGACCTATCAAAATAAAAGCTTTTTTATGTGAATAGGCAAAGTGTAGCTTTTTCTTGTACTTATGAATGGATCAAAATATACACCAGAACCCATGTATATACACTGGGATTTACATAAAAAGTATAAGAGATTAATTTGTAATCATTAATAAGGCAAAAGTAAAAAAGGAGCAGTCACAGATTTTGGGGATTCATTTCTTTTTGCCAGAAAGGACACAGTAATTGATTCTACTGGAGCAGAGATTATGGCTCATAAGGGCCTCATATTGGCATTCATGGCAAGAGATGATAGCTTCCTACTACTAAGAGTCAAAGCTGCTGTCTTGGAGGTATGTAAAGGCAAGGATCAAGGAGGACTTGGTGTAGGAAATCTGGTTAAGAGGAAGTGAAAGGTTGTGGCACAAGGTCATTGAAAGCATCCATGGTGTAGCGGACAATGGCTGGGATGCAAGACTAGCACCTCAGGCAGCTTCTTTTTCCCCTTGGAAAGCAATTTTTGAGGCACTTCCTTCTTTCCTTAATTACATTCGGTATGATGTGGGGTGTGGAAACAAAGTCCTTTTTTGGGAAGACCTTTGGCTGGGGGACTCACCCCTTAAACAGCAATTCCCTTCTCTCCATACTTTGTCAGACTATAAGACTAAGCCTGTTGCCAGGTTTGGATTACTCTTAGACTTGGTTTAAACTGGGACTTTGGCTTTAGAAGGGGTTTGAGGGACAACAAATGTGAATCCCTAGTTCTTCAGATTTCAAATTTGAAACAAGTCTTCTTGGACCAAAACTCTATGGACAGGAAAGTTTGGTCTCCATCCCCGGATGGTCACTTCTCTTGTGCCTCCTTTTTCAACACCCTTTTTTTTTTATCAATATCCTTTTTCAACACCCTTACCCATTTAGATCCCTTGGGGGAGACTTTTCCAGTAAGAGAAATTTGGTGTAAGCCAATCCCTCCTAAAGTGCAAACCCTGTGTTGGGAAGTGTTCCTTGGAAAGGTTAATACCTGTGACTTGCTTCAGAAAAGAAGGCCAGTTAAGTGCCTGTCTCCTCATGTTTGTATCCTCTGTTTGGCTAGTGGTGAGACCCTACCTCATCTACTAATCTCTTGCTCTTTTGTATCTTGCATTTGGGACTACTTTTCCTCACTCTTTGGCTGCAGATGGGAACCCCCACAAGATGCGGATAGCTTATTCAACTCTAATTCTATGCGGCTACAGAAAAAAAGGGTGAAATGCTTATAGAAGGTAACAAGAGCAGCTGTAGTTTGGACCATCTGGGAAGAAAGAAATCAGAGGATTTTCAATGAGAAGAGCAGGTCAAGAGAGGAAGTAATTAAAACAATCAAAATCAGATCTGCACACTGGGTAAAAACTATTGACATATTCAAAGATATCTCAATAAATGATAATAATGAGAAAATTGAAGGAAGTGACTCAGATGGGAACACATACAGAGATTACTAAGATGGATTGGAAACCTCCAGAACCAAATAAATTGAAGCTGAACTTTGATGGCAGCTCCCTTGGAAACCCTGGGAGAGCAGGAATAGGAGGAGTATTCCGGAAACAAAATGGGGAAATTGTGGCATTGTACTCAGGACCAATTGGGTATGGAGGCTCGGTTCAGGCAGAGACAGTGACACTCCTACAAGGCCTGATATTAGCAGAACCAATAAGAAGCTAGAGAATTGGAGGTAGAGGGGGACTCGCTTCTGGTTATTTCTTGGGCTAAGCAGGTAAACTCAGCACCATGGAAGTACAGATTTGCATTCAGGGAGATCGATTCTCTTGCTAAAAGATTTAACTCCACGTTTGGATGGGTTAAAAGGACAGGGAATGGACTGGAGGATACTCTAGCAAAACAGGGAGTTCATAGACCTCTATTTTGGGCTAAATTGTAGCTGGCTGTATCACAACAGTGGGTTGTTGATCTACATAATCTGGGTTTATTTGTATATTGTAATACACTGGAGTGCAGAATAGATAAAGAAACTGTAATCTGTTTTTCAATTTAATAAAAAGCTAAATTCTCTTTTGCTGATAAAAAAAAAAAAAAGAGTCAAAGCTGCTGTCAAGTGGTTGATTTCTTGTATAGCTGACCTTTCTTTTTTCCAAGACAAAGGCCTTTATGCCTATGATTTCATCAGAAGCAAATACACTTATAGGTAATAAAATCAAACTCCTAGTTTTAGGACAATCCCTGTTATATAGGTATCTACTGGAAAACATTAACTGTAAGTAGAGTTGCAACATGGTTCCATCTAATCAAAGGATACCAAAAATGTAAGTATACAAACCACTAAAAGAGGCAAAGCGCATAATTCACAAAGACATAAATTTCCACAGTTCTACTCAACTCAATAGCGATAGCAACTGAGGGCTGGCTCGTTGGTGTGTTAGCTGGTTTGTTACGCGAAATCAAGTCCCGCAACCAGCACTTTGGGGATTATGGAAATCAACCACTTGCATATAAAAAGTGACAAGTGACAAGTGAACTGCAACAAATGGAAATTCAAGTGGCTAAATTCTCTTTGGTGCAGTTCCTTAACAAATGGAAATTCATTAAACTGTAGTCCAATTATTATAGCCAAAATTGCATATAAAAAGTGACAAGTGAACTTCTATTACAAGAAAAGCCTGATAAGGAACTTAAATGGCAAACTTAATCGCCTCCTCAAGGATGAAGTTGTTCACACTTCATACAATGATTATTATCATAGTTATCAAGGCGCCAAGGCGAGGCTAGGCAACCGGAGGGAGTCTTGTTGCCTAGTCGCCTAGGCAATGGATTTTTTAAGTAAAAAACATATATCATAGGGTAGTATACTAGGTTCCATAACCATATTTCCTTAATGATTATCCATAATTTTCATAAAAAAAAAGTATAAACTTCATGTTAAAGTATAGAAAATCAACATATTCCAACATATTCATGAGAAAGAAAAAGAAGAAAGAAATTCAAAAATATAGGGGCTGAAACCCTATTTTTGTTATAGAAAAATAAGAAAAGAAAAGGTGGAAGAAGAAGAAGAAGAAGAAAAAGATGTGAAAGAAGAAAATGTGTTGATTAAACAACATTTTAAGTTCTTCTTTGCTTATTGGTTCAGGTTCTGAAGTCTTTTGAGGGCTCAATACAGCATTTAGCAATGTTTGTGTTGAATAAACTCTAAAAAATAAAAAATAATAAAAAGGGATGAGTATATAAACACACAAAATGAATATTTTATAACACACTTGGCAATTAGGCGAGGCGAGCCTCCAAGAGCGCCTTGTCGCCTAGGCATCGCCTTGACAACTAAGATTATTATGTTGGGTTTTGGCATTTATCCCATTCAAAATGTCCTCCACTTAGTCAACAGCTCTTCAGTGATCTTTTAAGGAGTTCTAATGGTCTGGGACCAGTAGATTCTCTTTACCATACATCTTTACAAGTGCTGTGAAGGTTGACAATTTTTTATCAGCAAAATGAGAATTTTATTCAATTAAGAGAATTAAATACAGAGTTACAGCCAATGTTTTAAAACACAGAGGCGTGACACGAGACATTCCAGTACATAGAGGCGTGAGGTGTAGTTCAGAACGTAAGAGGCATAAGCCTCCCGAACAGGAGGGGGGATGAGGAGGAAGAAGAGAAAGAAAAATCTCATTTTTTCTTTATTTTTAATAACAATCTTTATATTAAGAAAATTCTCATGTGGACGAGGCATTAAGTTCCCTTGCCATGCTTACTATCTCCCTTAACGGTACACTACTGCTTGAATTGGTCCAAGGTTGACATTGACTAAGCAGAATAAGGGTTCATTGCTAGCAATCAGAGTTCATCCTTCCCTTTGTCAGTTCTTTATTTACAATTTAATAATATTATCCTAATCTTGTGATTTTTTGGACCATTTTAGTTATTTGAGCTGCACACTACACGCTTAAATGTTCTGAAGTGTTCTCACTCAGCTTGACAATATTGGATTAGAAGATGATTCTCTGGACGGATTAGAAAGTAACTATGTAAGTGAAGTAGATACTACTAGAGTTGAGGTGGCATCCCACACAAGGGGCTGGGATATCCAAGGAAAAAAATGTGGGCCAATATGGATGGGTTTGGGACCTTGGAGAATGACACAGTAGTTGACTGAGATCAGAAGCATCTTCAACTTTATGCCATCAACTTCGTCCTAGATCCCTCAAGAATAGAATGCAGTAGCAGATATTTTAGCTATGTCAGGTCTGGGGAGAAACTTTATGACTTATGCAATTTCTTGGTTAGTTTAATTAATTTCTTTGTAAAGAAAAACAAAGGAAAAAGTTGAAGTTCACATTCTGGAAGGAGAGTTACCTTTTCTCTGATCAGTAGAGTTACCTTCTATTATGTAAGAACTAAGAAGCTGCTCTAAATCCTGCTTATATGCTTCACTTACTATGTATGGCCATTATAAAAACCAGAAGTTAAATTAGTCCATGCCAATTTGTTTCGGAAATAATAGGTAATATTGACTATATTCAAGCATTTTATCAGATAGATATGAAACTACACTTTCCCCCTATTGATCTTGAAGTTTATAAGGGAGTTTCTATAGAACCAATAGCAGATACTATCTAGAAAATTAGAACAACAATACCATCTAAGTAGTGTACTTCAAAGCATCTTTTAAGAAAGTAAACTCCAAATATCAAATGGAACTACTTTGACTTAGCACTACAACTTGAGCATGTACTTCATGCTTGTAGTTGGTATTCTACAACAACCACCAGTTTGGGCATTTTGGTAGAACTTAAATGTACATCCTATTACTAGCTGTTGCATCGTGAGAGAGGAAGGCAGGCAGTGAACATAAGCATATAATTAAAGGAATCTTGCAGGAATAAGTGCGAGATAAGCAATCATGTACATGTAACCTACGATACAAAATTACTAGATGAACATGTACAATAATATTTTTTTTATTGGGAGAAGCATCTTCAAGTACCATAAAATATTATTTATCAGAGGAAGTCTCTTATAGTCATGATTAAAGTGTACCTTGCAGGAATAAGTGCGAGATAAGTAACAGCAGGAGGGAAAATCTGGATTAGGGCATATCCACCCACAAGTACTGCAGCAAGGCCCTTGGATAGCCGAGTAAATCCGGAGAAAAAGCTGGAGCCCTGACAGCAAAAACTATATAACAATCTGAGTTATTCTTATAAATGCAAGGACTCTTGCAGAAATAAAGATGAAAAAGCAAGTTGCAGCGTAAGTGCACCACACCAAGGAAATACACATAGTAGCATACAAGGGTAGCACCTTTTTCGGGGGAATATCTTTGACATAATTTCAAATGGGTCAAAGAGCAGTACAAGGTACTGAAGGAAGGATTCCACCAACATAAAAGCAGCCCAGGTAGGTCTTTTTTTCCTAATTTGAATGGGATTATCCTATGAGTTGGCGCTTGGGGCAAAAAAACAATTGGTATCCATCTATGGGAAACTGCATTCATTGGTACCAATAAAAAAGAAGCAAATATAAAAATAAATAAATAAAAATTACTGAAGATTATTAACTCAATTTTAGATCCTTGAGTCTGATGCTCAAACAGGGCACTCTCAAAGGTTCAAGGAAAAAACAAAGAAAAAAGAAAAAAAAAACGTCATTTTGGATTAGTTCCTATACAGACTTGCAAGAAGGTGAGATCCAAGGAGAAATTTCTTAAGTTTCCAGAGTACTTCCAACCCAAGGTGGGAGAATTATTTAAACCTAGTTTTTCTAGTATTCCATATTCTTCATTTTTGGATTGGAGTTGTTTACTCTATCATACATTCAAGTAGAACCACTGGACATTTTATGCCAAAAGAAGCCAAAAGTTTTGTGTTTTCACTTTTCCTTGAGCTTCGACTTCAAAGGTTGATCGCCCTCAAAGTTGATCAAGGAAGCCAAACTCCTCGAAAAGATTAAAAGCTTCTTTCACTAATATTATATAAACAGATGTTTTATTTTTATGTAATATGATTATATGGGATCCATAACCAAATGGATCATCGAATATTGGGCCTACTTGATAAGGGCTTAAGGGGTGAAGTATTCTTCCATTTGTTTCCTTTGACGCAACCTCTTAAACCCAGCTATCTCAAAGTAGGGTAACGCTAGTACAAGATTTAACACAATAGGTTCCTTAGATCCAGAACTTAAATTCTTTAGCAGGACTATTGGCGACATATATCCTTCAAGTGTGTGGACTTCTGGACTGAGTTTGAAGGGACAAAATATAAATACAAGAATGGCAAGAAAAAAGATTTTTAACTATGAGATCGGTGCATCTGCATTTCTTCGTGAATGTTGATTTCTGAAGGAAATCTACATGAAATGTAAATGCACACATAGAAAGATAAAAGAGATACGTATTCGGCCTAGAATAGAAAATGGAGACCAGTGGGCGAGAGATCCAATGGTGATAATGCCAATCATCTCGTATTGATGCCTCAGAAAGAAACAAAGTAATAACAGCGGCACGACGGAGGAAATAAATTCAAGAGAAAATGGAGGGTGAATTCAAAGGTTCTGGTCTCCATTAAACCCTAGCTAGAAACATATTAGTTAATCTGGTCGGGTTTCAAAAATGTAAGTAATTGAAGCGTATAAGACATGCATGGAGAGGGTGATCTGACTTCAAGAGAAAGCGTCGCACTTACTCCTACCGCCTGAGAACTCATGGCCGGAGATTCCCGATCGTTGCAGCCGGTGATCTGACTTCCCTTGTTGCTTACCAGATTTCGCCGCCTTGCTCAGATCTTCTTTGTGGCTGTGCAATAGTCAGACGAAGTACCAAAGCTGTGCTGAGTCCTATGGCTAAAGTCTTAACCGCTAAGACGAGAAGGTGGATTTCATCGTAATTTCCCCAGATGATATCAAAACCGGAGGCCGTACGGTTTTAAGAGCCACATGCGTAATCGAGTCTGGCGCGAGCTATCATATTAGGAAAGGCCTCGGGTCTTAGACACGGAGCACATTGTATTATAGATGATTAAATGAATCAGGCGTCACAAATCTAAGAATATGGAGGATCCTGCCATCCCCGAAGATCTAGACTAAGCATCGAATTGGACCCACCAGGAAGGCAGGAACCAAGAGATTGGTCATGAGATTTTGAACCGTGGCCACTTACTGCCCATTGTTTTGCTCGATAATTCGAGACTGGACCACGTTTTTAGTCGCAAGTCGTGTGACTCGTGAGTCAGACTATAGAAATGAGAATTGAGAAATCGCCTTTGATGGATCAGAAACGGGTTCTTTGGGAAGTTTTCAACGGGTCGGGTCTGGTCCAGTACAGGTGTATCAGTCTCCGACACAGGATGGGCTCTCCACGTAGCGGAGATCATGATTTTGAAAACCGGATCAAACCAGACGGTCGGACCGGTTAACCTAAAAACCAGTCAGCCAATCGGTTCCATTTTCACCTTAAAACTGTTTCAGTGTTTCTAGGCCAAAAAACCCATTGATTTGGTCATAAATCCATTAATCTAGGTGGTCGAACCGTCAACCTGAACAATAGTTTTTGGCCTTTTTATTTATTAAACAGAATGATTCGTTCACTTGGACCATTTGACCTAATAACTGATAGTCAAAATGGTTCCATATCCAGTTCGATTTTTTAAACCTTGCTGGAGACTACATTAGTGGCCTACATGCATATCTCGGCATGCATACTCTATGTGGTGCCAATGTGAACTCCACAGTGCATCCCTCTTATGAATTGGGAGCATGGACATCTCCCAATGACAAACACGGGAGATGTTCCCAATGCACACACTCACATCCCCAAGATGTTAGATGGACCCAAAACCATCCCATGGGTCTGCAAATGGATCAGATCAGATTTGGCAAAGGATATATCCAAGTATCCAACCAATGTGAATCCCATAAAAATTTGCTGGATTTTCAAGTGTATGATTTGAATTCAAATTCAAACATCTTATCAGATATCCAATTCTATTAGAAATGTAATAAAAAACTTACAATATAATATAAATAATATATTATAATATATAATACATAATATATAATTATATAAATGATATATAAAACATACATATAATATGTAAATTATATAATATATAATATTTCATAACTAATGGATCAGGTCGGGCATATATCCGAGTTTGATCAATTAACTAAACAGGTCGACTTCCCCGGTCCAAATCGTTTTTGTTAGGATCAAGGGAGATATCCAAATCCGACTCTTATCGAATAAAAAAACTGGATTCGAATCAGATTTGATCTGACTTATTTGCAGCCCTACCATCCTAATTGTTACTCGGGATAATTGGGTCTGCTCTAATTACTAATTGGGTTTGATCTAATTAGACCCAATTATACTTAACATCTATAGTTATATATACTAATAATAACTTAAATATTCATTTTTTGATAATACAACTTAATAAAAAATGGTTTTATTATGATGTCGGAAAAACATGATATTGGAAAAAAAAAAAACTTGTAACCAATCAATCAGCATTACAAAAAGTGGTAACCAATTAGGTGGGTATTCATCATAATTCACTGGGGGGGTGTTAATTGATCAAAGCTCTTTTGGTATCATATTTTTCCAACATTATAGTTTTTTTTCCTAATAAAAATGATAACAAAATAGTAAATTATTTATATGTTTATAAACCAAGTGTTTTTAACCACAATTATGTTATGTGTTGTCTATGAAATTTACTCTTTTAAACATCTGCCATATATAAGAATTACAAAGAAAAAAACAGAAATTCTTTAGGCTTAGTTTGGAAAGAGTATAAATGCAAATATGTATAGTATAAATACAAATTAGTATAAAATACAAAGTTTTGCATTTTATATATTTGCATTTATATTCTTATTAAATGGAGCAATAAAAAATACAAATATGTAAAGTGCAAAATCTTATATTTTGTATTATTTTGTATGTTAGTATGCATATGTATTGTGCTCTTTCCAAACTGAGCTTTATATATTATTAACTACTGTTGTAAAGACATTATATGCGTGTTCGACCTGGACTAGGGTTGGGTTAGGCCTCAAGCCCTGCAGTTCTTGCATCCCTCGGTCTGAAATGCAGTGCAACGGTTTCTATGGCTATTCAGAACATGTTTGGAAGGGCTTCAGTTTTGATTGAGGAGCATCCGCTGAATCATTTTAAAAAAGCTAATAGAACTAGTTTCAGCATAGAGTTGATTTGTTAATTGAATTGAAGTATATTTAAGCTTTTCAGATTTTCATCAAACATAGATTCTCAGCTTTCTGTGTGAAGCCCACCTTGTAAAGCCAGAAACCCTAGAAAACCCTCCCAGATGGACGCTCAAAGTTATAGAGACCAAGGACATTTAAGTGGCTGAAAAATGAAAATAATCTTGGAAGAGTGACGATTTAGCCTAGGGTCAGAATTTTTAGGCCCAAAGTATAGATGGGGTAGGTGCCAGCTCGGAATTGATGCCAATTCACAAGCAGGCTCTGATGTATAAAATGGGGGGTTTTTGACATTTGAAATGTTTATGGATCTGCATTCAGATATCTGCATTGGGCCTATCGGAACTTTTCCTAATAATCTTTGGGTGCTTTGGGTTTTTCAATTTTCACCAAAAAATGATTGTAGGCTTTCTAGGTGAGCCTTTTATCTCGCAAAAAGAAAATATGGCAACGTCCTCTCAACCAAGCGCATAATACGCTTATTGAATTTGGAAAGCTTAGTCGCTAAGGCTCTTTTGAGTGGCAGACATCCTCAAAGAAAATGGTTGATTAATGATTTTTCTCTAACGAGGACTGAAAGACGTTTGGTTGGCATGAAAGAGTGATAATAAGTTCTAACAAAATAAAAAACAACAGAAAAAAGTAGGTAAACCCGGAAAAATATTTTTTTTCTTTTAGATTTTCTTTCCAATAAATAGCTCTTTCTCTTGAAATCTAAAGAAGGAAAGTGAAAAGAAAAAGAAATAAGTCCAATTAAATTTTAAATATACAAAATATATAACCCCGTTTATACATAGATAATATTTTTAATTATATAAAATGTATTCTTTTTCTTATTCTCTCTCAAGTAGTTAAGTGTTGTTAGATCAAGCCTCATGAAAGTCATTTTTCAGTGGATTTTGTTAACCATGATATGAACATCAGAATATGATTAGTCAGATTCAATCTGACTTCTTGACAGCCCTCTCTGGGTTCATTTTTCAGTGGGTTTTCTTGGCAGCCAGTCACATTCTTAAGGGTATTTTTCACTTTCATTTCTCATACTTCTCCCTCATTCAATCTCCACACGTTCGACAGCCTGTGAAGTGGACAGGATCTCTCCACATGATACATCATCGGTCCATATAACCATGCCTCCAAGGATGAATGCTATTATTGCATGATGCCTGCATGTAGTTGGTGTGGAGTTACCATGGACCAACGGGCCATACAACAGGGAGAGCTTTGTGGACAGCATAGGCTGTCGAATGTAGACAGCCAAAAACATTTCCTGGTGGAAGCAAAATATCATGAGATTTTGCTTCATTAATATATACAACAACAACCTGCAGAATTAGGTTAACCCTGCTGTTCTGGAACAAATCTACCAACCAAAAGAAAAACATTTCTGTTCTATATGCAATAATGCCTTAACAGATAACATGCATTTTGAAGAGAGATCAAAGTAAAATGCAGGGAAAACAACCATCAGTGCCACTTTGCTACTACTGAAATATGGGCAGATCATTCCTCAGCTGCTGTTGGTTGTCATTGATATCATCTCCTCCGGTAGAGAAGTTACCCTGATCACCACATTCTGCCATCATCTTCAAGAAATAACTATGCCTGGAAAACCAAAATTTTAGGAGCACAAGTGAGATATGTAAGAGATGCACTTAAAGCTAATTACTTAACCATGCAATATATACCATCGTGTGTCCGCAGTCAATTCAGGGTGGAAAGCAGTTGCGAGCAAGTTCCCTTGCCTTACAGCCACAATTACTTTATCTTTGGACCCAATTTTCACCTAAACATGGAAATCTCCAAATGAGCCGCATGCCCCATAAGTATTACAAATAGGTCCCATATCACAAGTGTTAGTCAAAGACCACAAAGGTGCAAGCAGAAGCTGTACATGTACAAATTAGACATAGCTTCTAACAGATGACAACATAGTTAAAATCCATAATGTTTCAAGTTAATGCCAATGAATATAATTCTGCAATGGTTAGGGCCACCAATATGAAAATTTGCTCCTCCTTGGTCTGGGATTACCATCAGTTATGACTTCCATTAAACTTGATTCCCAGAAATATATGAAAGCTAAATTGACTCGTACAGAAACAAACTCATAGATATCCCATTTACGTCCCCAGGAAAAAAAAGAAGTCCCATTTTACTTTTCAAAGATCACCTATAAAACAGCTTGCTCCGTGGTAGGGAGAATATGGATCAGTTTCTTAGCCCATGTATGGGAGTGCTTTTTTAAGCACTTTTTTTTAGGCCAGGACCACACCTTATTGGTGTTTGATAAATAAGCCCCAATAAGTGCTTATTCATGGAAATAAGCACCCAAGAAGGTGCTTATTTTTAAGCACTTTTTGCTTTCTGATTCATCTTAGCCTGCCACATAATTTTTAAAATACATATATTACCCCCGTTTGGAAGAAGCACTTTTTCACCAAACACTAGTAAGTGCTTATTTGAATAAGCACTTTTTTATCAACTTGAATTAGCACTTATTTTAACAATAAGCGCTCCCAAACATGGGCTTATTCATCAACCATTACCATCTTTTGAGCAGAAAAAAAAACCTATTATCTTGATAATCATGCCCATAACTCTGTATGCATTTGATCTTATATCATTAATTCAGTAATCTTTGTTGAGCAGGAAAAAAAAACTTGGTATCTTGACAATCATGTCCATAACTCTGTATGTATTTGATCCTATCATTAATTCAATAATCTTTTCAAATTCTACATATAAGGTTTAGAATAAGATTACTATTAGTATATTCACTATATTGATTGGAGCTTGGCTCTTTGCTTGTCCATAGAATCTTTTAGTAATATTTACATACTATTACATTATTCCAATATATATCCACAAATTTATATGCACTGTTTTAATCATTCTTTGAAAGTGCATTATTCTATAATGGTATTTTTTTTTTGATAAATAAAATGTGTTTAGTAAGAATTCCATAATGGTATATAGTTTCACACTTTTACAGTATAAATTAACAAAGGTTTCAGAATTACCATTCATCTAAACAAGAGGTGACAACCCATTATTTACCCTCCACCAGTAAATATAAGTTATTGTATGCATAAAGAATCCAATTGATATATACACACAGATGTAGAATGTTTAGACCTTCAAAAATGGAAAGTTTTCCTTTCTGAGCAATTTATGGTGCCAGGTTCTTTAATTTCCTTCATAGGTCTGACTCAGGCCACAAAACCAAAGCCAGAAGGTGCAGACAAGAACAACCATGAATGAAATATTAATAATTAAAACTGCAAACTGGTATTGATATAATATAGTGCAATTATAAGCTAAAGTTTTGGTTATATGCAAGGCTTACAAAGTATATCTCCCTTCTATCCACTGAAAAGGTAACTTAAGTGTATCATATGCACAGAAAGTGTTTACATGAGGGGATGACCAGTCTGCATCCATTTAATTGTATTAGATGGACCATCATTAGTTACCAAAGAATAGAGAGAAGAAAGTGTGGTTGTCTCTCTATAAGATATCATTATAGATCTTCTCAAACCATATACTTTGTGGTTGAGTGCCTTCTTTATTGGTTGAGAACAGTGGATGCAATTTATTGTGATAGATATAATTTGCTTGATTGCTTGAAATTTGTTTATTTGTTTTGCAACTTACTGGTGCCCATCCACTAATACTCAATTGCTGAAACCAATTTAGTTCAGTCCTAGTACCCTAGAATCTGGGGGTGAAATGAACTGCATTCCTAGTTTGCATAACATGGAAAATTAACTAAAACATGTAAGTTCAAAGATGAAAAAAAAATGCACACAAACAAAAAAGTGACTATATCCACATGTTTTTGTGCGTTGATGTTAGTGTCAATGGATGTATAAATGTCACCATATATCAAGAACAATGAGTAGAAACAGGGAGTCTAATGGCTGATGTATATCATCAATAATTGGACAATATAGGAAAAGGTTTAAGTCCATCCCAACAAATCTGGTTTCAGATGGTACCTTATTTTTGTACATTTGCAGTAAAACTTATATATTAATGGTAGAACCATCTTCTTTCTTGTACAATTACAGCTTCCAAACGTCAATGTACTGAAGTAAAAGTTAAAGTAACATAAAGGACAAACCTCCTGGTTTCCAGTTACAGATTTTGAATCTGTCAATTTTTTCGAGGGAATGGGATAATCAGCTAAGACTTCAACTTCTGGGCCTGCTTCAAGGATTGCTGGAGCACGAATAAAAACTCCACGAGAACTTTGAGGACCACCTTCTTTGGCTGCAAGCTCCGGTACTGACAGCTCTGCCTCAAAGCTCTGAATCTGCAGAAAACAACCTCTTTATATTAGACCAGAGTTGAAATAGTCCACAGTTAATCAGCAGAAAGTAAAGACTGGGGGCACCAATGGGTTGGATTTCCATTAAGATTGATTCCTCTGGTTTTACTTACAAAAGATGAGAATAAATGGCAATAAGGAAATGATATTCTTGCTTCCTGTCGCAAGAAATACATGAAAAAACTCTTTTTTTACACAAGTTGTTTCCCTCTCTTCCTACATCAATCCAATCCTGAGTTTTTATATAAAGAAAGATATAGAAATGCAGAGCTTTTGTAAACTTACCTGGCTGCCAAAAAAATTCCGATGGACAGTACAATCTAACCCTCCGATGAGTTCCTGTCCTCCTTCTTTCTGTCCTGGAAAGCGAAGTTCAGGTCACAACTTCAAACAACTTGGGTAAAATTTCCCTTCCTCTCTTTCCTTCTGTTAAAAAAAAAAGAACAAAAAAAGCACGCACCGACGGCCTTGTTTGCCAAGAAGATGAGACCCGCACAGGTCCCCCACACAGGTTTCCCCATTTTGACGAATTCTCTCAAAGCAGGAAACTGCAATTAACAGAGGAAACGGTCGAATGTTTATTGTTTCTTGCAGAGTTCTACCAAACAGCGATAATCTTTCCCATAGGGTTGCTTATTTAGTACAACATATTATTTTCCTCACTGAATTACAGATTTGGATCGATTATGGGAGCACCGAAATTATACGTCGAGAAAGAGAAGAACAAATAAGCCAAAATATTCCCCCTGAGTTCTACATCTATGCATGTAGCTCACCAGTATATTTCCAATAGAAATCGATGCATATCGAGAACCAAAAACAAATGCTCTGAAAGTAAAAGTAATAAGTAATAGGAACGAAAACCAACCAGGTTATGGTATTCAGCGAGCTTGGCCATGGTAGTGCTCTCCCCTCCTGGAATTATAAGAGCATGTACATTCTGGAGCTGCTCGGGCTTTCTTATCTCTATCCCTTTCACTCCGATCCTTCTGAGAACTGCACAACAAAACCATCGCTGACGGAGTTAAATACATGACCTTGCATCAAGTCGTCGACGTGTAAACTCTACAAGAAAGCGAGAGAGGGGGGGGGGGACCTGCTATGTGTTCGTTAAAAGATCCCTGCAAAGCAAGGACACCGACGGCCATGTTATCGGAACAGTAGCTCACTCCTTGCCCTGCAAGGCTGCAACTGCAAAACGAGGAGAAGGAAATTACGATACACCTTACGTTTTGTATGACTCCCGTACTCCCTCGATGGCGGTGAGTCACAATTCACAAATCGGGAGATACGCGTTCTCGAGCTGTCAGCCGTTGGATCAGATTCTGAGAGATTCAGGCCGATTAATATGATGTTATTTGGAATCTTGGGCTCCTGGGCGACTATTGAACATCGATGATTATCATAGTACAGTTTTCTTTGTACTTTGTCTATCGTACGGTTTCGAATATGCTTCTACAGTTCTACCCACACGTTCGTGCCCCACAGGCCACAATCCTCCTCACATGCGCCACCTATCCATCCCAACTGACGTCTGACGGTGGTTTAACTGGTATGATCTCCGACTCGTTGGAACAGAGACCTGGCATCAAATCCCACCAGGGTTTGGAGGTTAAGGACGTAAAGGGACGGGAGATGGGCTACCCAGTATCCCGGCGACGAGGATATGTTTAGAGTGATAAAAGTATTAACTTCGTTGTAGGTTTCTTACACCCTTGTTTTCTGTCTGCAACCGGAAAAGATAAAGGAAATTTGTCTCGTCATAGGCGCTTCCGAAGCAGAGATCGAGCCCGTAAAGTTTCAGATGGACAGAAGATCTAAAGGAGAGCATAGTTGTTTCAGTACGGTGATCAAAACGATTGTTCACCAAAAGAAACATGACGAACTACTGTTGCTCCTGTCGAAATGTATTGCTCATCTTTTCCAACTCCATCGTCTGCCAAAAAGAATTTATTGAAAATGAAATGAAACGAGGGAAGAACACAAATGGCAGAGAATGAAATATCTTAATAAATAACATTGAGAAGAGTCTATTAAGTGATTATTTTAATAATCTGTTTGGTGATACACTTGCCAAATCACAATTATTTTTGTGTTAAACACAAAATTGGCATAAGTAACACTTTTAATCCTCATTTCACTCATACATATAAACAATACTTTTCGCATAATTATATACATGGCCCTACATGTAGAGTGTCACATGGATAATAATAATAATAAATAAAATATAAAAAAAGCACAACTATTCATAGATAAAATAAAGAAAAATGCAATCGCAAATCAAGAAAAATATAAACATTTAACTAATTATTCATACAAAAAAGTTAAGAAAAACTGTAATCCACATATTTCAGCATACTTTTTGCATGATTTTCAACAAAAAAAAAAATCCTACTTATGCATAGGAATCATCACATAGACAATGCAAAAAAAAGCATAAATATTTTGGATTTCTCACTTGAAAAATCTGAAAAAAAAATCGAATTAGACAAATATTCACCCAAAAAACCAAAAAATAACATCAAACATGGAGGGGAGGAATTTGGGCGAACTAACATTTGTTCGCCAACAGCTGGATGGTGGGGTGTCACCGTTAAACTCGCCTAATCACAAATTTGTGAACAGGGAGAATAGGGAGGTTTTAGGTTAAAAAAAAAACTTCAAAGTGTTTCAAATAAAAAAAATATGCACAAAAAGAGTCAGAAAAATATGCACATGAGAGCCCACATGGACCCACATATGGAGTGTCATGTGGATGATGATGATGATGATGATGATGATGATGATGATAATAATAATAATAATATATAATATATAATAATACCAATAATAATATTATTATTATATAATAATAACAATATATAAAAAACATCACAACTATTCATATAAAAATAAAGAAAAATGAAATCACAAATCAAGAAAATATAAACATTTAACTAATTATTCATACAAAAAAAATTAAGAAAAACTGTAACCCACATATTTCAGCATATTTTTTGCATGATTTTCAACAAAAAAAATGCAAAACAAAATCTACTTATGCATAGGAACCATCACATAGACAATGCAAAAAATCCTACTTATGCATAGGAACCATCACATAGACAATGCAAAAAAAAAAACATAAATATTTCGGAATTCTCACTTAAACAATCTGAAAAAATTGAATTAGACAAATATTCACCCAAAAAAACAAAAAATAACATCAAACATGGAGGGGAGGAGTTTGGGCGAACTAACATTAGTTCACTGGCAGCTGGACTGTGGGGTGTCACCATTAAACTTACCTAATCACAAATCTGCGAACATGGAGAATAGAGAGGTTTCATGCGTTAAAAAAAACCTTCAAAGTGTTTTAAATAAAAAAAATATGCACAAAAAGAGTCAAAACGGCAAAACAATAGGTTTGCCGCCCGTTTTTTTTCATCGTGGATCGTCGCCAGTGGACCTGCAACTGAGTTCACTAACCCCAGCGTCTATTGTGTTCAAATAGGAGGAAAGGGAAGAAAACCCTCATTTGGGGGTAAAACTGGTATTAAAAAAATATTTAGGGATTGGATCGTTATATTCGATTTGAAAAAGCACTTCTCCAAGAAGTGTTGAAAAAAAAAACCTAAGGTTACTTTTTTTTATAAGTACTTTTTTAAAAAATTACTTCTTGACGACTTTTTTACCAAACACACATAAGTACTTCTTTACCACTTAATGTGTGGTCCCAACACTTAAAATAAGCACTTATTAAAACAAGTGCTTCTAAGTGAAATCAAACAGGGCCTAAGTCTAGTTCACTCATAAAGACAGAGATAGTGAATTTGTCTTCGAAGCTTGCCTTGGTTTTATCATGAATTGCAGACCCTGAGCTTTGGCGTTTAGCAAATGGCAATACTCTCTTCCGTAAGGGAAATGGGTGAGAAATTGAGAATAGTTTTTGGTTTGGGTTCACTAGCTCTAACGGTCTAACAGGATGGATTTAACATCGGTCCCATATCCCATTGGGCTCACACTTGAGAAGCGAAATTTAGGTGTGGATTTGAGCCGAGCCACAATATCTATCTATTCAGGTTTGGCTTGCCAAAAAAAATGCTCGAGCTCGATTTCAATTGAGTTCGAATATGCTCCTCACAAATCGCTCCTGACACCAATCTCACAATATGTTCCAGATCTACATGGAAAGCATCTCCTGTACTTGTATGTCATTATTCACGAGAGATGCTAATATATGGTGGGATGGGACTGTGAGATCAGTTTGAGGATTCTCTATAAGGAGCAGATCCCAATTCATTCAAATTAGAGGTTTAAGTTTGAATTCAACTTAACCTAAAAGCTCGTAAATTTGAATTCAGCTCAACTCAAGCTCAAACGTGAGCCAAACATTCTATAAGAATAAAAAAATATTTTTTATTTTACATATAAAAATTAAGGAATAAAAGCTCAATTAAACTTGCGAGCCTCATAAACTTAACTTTACTGGCTCGAACTAAGCTCAAAACTCAATTTAGACCACAAGCTAAATCAAACTTTTCCCAAGTCAAGCTAAAAAAATACATGAAAAACTCTTGAAAAAAATCAACTCATGAACAGGTGGCATATACAAAAGTGGTCTTCACACGCACACCCAGTGGGTGATGAAATCGATGGGTCCACTCCACAGCAAGGTTCAAAGTATCGATACATATCAGCCCATATCGCCTGATACGAATCGTGCCAATGGCTTACCAATACATCCCTCCAGGGGTTGTATCGGGTCAGACATTGGTTTAGAAGGTAGCCGGGCCTTAAACCGACCCCTTTGAACCGGTTGTGAAAAAATAAATAAATAAAACTTAAAAAAGTACCAATATGCCTTGTATCGATACTTTAAGCCTTGCTCCACAGTATATTATATATACCACTGCCACAATTATTTTCAAATTCATTTTGTTCAAAATATATAATATCAAAGTCATTTTTATATATCTTGATCTGTACTGTAGCATCTGATTTTCTGATTCCTTGTATGACTGAGTAAAATGGATTAGCCTTTGGAGACTTTACAAAAAAAATTGCAATGAAATGTGATTGGGATCTGATACAAATCCGATGGGCAAGGTTCAATTCAAATCCTAATATTAGTGAATGAAATTTGTTTCTGATTCCTTATATAACCAAGTCAAATGGATTAGCCTTTGGAGACTTTACAAAAAAATTGCAATGAAATGTGATTGGAATCTGATACAAATCCGATGGGCAAGGTTCAATTCAAATCCTAATATTAGTGAATGAAATTTGGATCTACTTGTATGTCGATCATTTGCAGCCGTAACATCCAGATCCTGAGAGGAGTGGATTGTATCCCAATCAAACCTTTTGCAATAATAGTTAAAAGTCACTTCTCATACTTTTTTCTTTTTGATAAATGAGTAAGATTTTATTATATGCAACCCATGAAAAGGCACAAAGGCACAAGATGCAACATTTCCTTTAAAACTAATTAAAGAATTATAATTACAATAGGAAATTACACGGAAGCCCAAAATGAAAATCCCAGAAAACCCCTTATTTTGCAAGTGAATCAGCTAAGTTTAATGATCTGCCAACCCATTCCATTGAACTCTGTTGTCATATTCCTTGTTAATTCCGGATCCTTCAGCCAACCCCATCCCACTATCACCTGCGAATCCGCTTCAATAATCAGATGCCACTTTTCATACGTTTGGCATATTATGGCAACGGCTAGTGTTCTCAGAGAAACGACAAAGTCTATTTTTCCAGACGGACTCAATCCCCATATCATTTCTCACTATTCAATGCATGTACAGATAAATGGAACATCTACCAATTCAAGGATATCCACTCGACATCCTTTCGTCCAAGCTCTACTCGTAGAAGTAGGAGACTCTGGAACATTTTACAACTTACACACGTTGTCTAGCATTTTACTGTGGAACATGGGAACATCTACCAAACTCGACCTTCATCGATAGCCGCTTTAGGCTTCACTACAAAACTTACTATACAAAAAGGTGAGTCAGAGTTGCTGAAGATTCTATGAAACATTTTACAATTTACACATGGAGTCGGCATTTTGAGAGGCGCCAAGTCGCCAACCACCCACCCACACACTAACTGCTGATGGCCAACCGCCTGGGAGCCAATAACACAGATTTCCTGCAAGTCTCCGACCAGGAAAGTAAAACCCGACGACAAGCTGAGGCTGAAGCTGTAACGAGAATCACAAAAGAAGCCCAGCAGAGCCTGACCATTAACAAAGTATCTTTTCTTGCAGAGGCTAGTATCTTGTAAAAGATCACTTTAAACCGACGATCCTTGAGGAAAGACTGATAGTCGTAGACGAAAGTGGATGGTCCAGAAGATGTTAGCACTTCTCTCTGGGGCACACATGTGGATCTAATATATGAAGCATATTGGCTTCTGGTGTCATCCTGTCCGAGAGCTTTTACCATCCATTGATAAAGCACATCTGCAAGAGCCCTACTGACTTGTTGGCGGAAGAAAACTGCCTCCTTGGAAACCATAGCTCGGACTAATGAAGTACCATCCTGTTAATTGAAAAAACAGGCACACAGTTTTAAGCACCCAATAATGTTGCTTTTCAGGATGGGAAGCAACAAAAACAAATTTTATGATTTCCCACCCTTGCTACATGGCACACAGGGAATGGTCCAGATAATGCAAATAGTTGGCATGTTTCAAGAAATCCAGACTCAAGACACCAAATCTAATGGTCCTGTCTAACAGAAATATATTGGACTGTTCGACAAGTGTTTATTTTTCTTTTCATTTCTTTTCCCTTTTTTTTGGATGGTGGACATGGAATTTCAAGCCTGGATTTGGTCCCAAGACGGGGTTCCAACAGCCAGTGCAGCCATGCATTGGGAGCACCTCTCTTGTCCTTAGATGTTCCCAATGCATGGCTGCAATAGCTATTGGGACTTGGGACCGGTTGTTGGGACCCTGTGTTGAGACCAGATCTGTACTCCGAAATTTCATGATCCATCTTATACTATACAACTTTCTAGACCCTAAAAAAATGAGTACTAAAACAAAACATGGAGAACACTAAGGAAACTTGAGTAACAGCAGTCCAAGGGTTGTTTTGTCTATGCGTATGTGAAAATGGCAATACACCAGGGACAATTTTGTCAATAAAAGGGACTGGTGTTTTGTCCTTTTCTCCACATGTATACCCTGATAATTGGACCATGCTGCTCAAGCTTTGGTAACATTCCCCTACAAATATAATAAGTGCTAAATTTCTTAGGAGGGAAACAGATGAAGAGACACACCGCAGTCATCAGAAGTCTTCTCAGCACAACACCATCTTTAGATGGTAAAAGCCTGAAAACGAAGTTTGCAACATCAAATACACCACTGTGTCCATTTGAGGTGCATGCAAGCGAATTAGTAGGGTTTGATGTTGTCATCCTGTGCAAACCTCTCCTGAATTGCACATAGTAAAATAGAACTTTAGAAAAGAATATTGTGAAAGTCTACCTGTAAGAAAAACTCAAACCAGACACCACATTCAAAAGTCCATATGAAGCAACCAATTAGCACTTATTTCCAAAAGAAAATTATGCCTGATATCTTGGCTTCCATATTCTTTTGTTTTGGGCAAGTGAACCAGAGGAGTTCCTTATATGCCCCCCACCCAACATACCACTCGTTTGCCTCCACAAAAGAAACTTGTGATTCTGAACAAATAAAAGTCATAATATACTATAAATGTAGCAGGAGCAATAATCGGGAAAATACACAATCATGAGACCACACTGGTAACTTGAAGCTACAGAGATAGAGTTCTTGTTTAAGCCAGAGTAGTACAATAAAAAAAAGAAAAGCTACACTTGTTTTCCTTTTCTTTAACCAGTAAAAGTACAAAAGTGATGTTTATAGGAAAACTAAGGGTAGTATTTTTATTTATAGTTGTATTATATTCAAGAAAGTATAGTGGTTTTTCTTTAGGTTTATTTTCAAATAAAACTGACCATAAAAATAAACTAGCCTTAACAGATTAGCTTTTCGTATAACATAGTAACTTTTTAGTCCTTGTTACTTGAGACATTCAAGTGCAACAAGTAGTATTAAAAAGATGGAAAGACATGTAGTTGAAAACTACCTGACTATAGAAAATAATTTACCTATTTGTGCCTACTCTTAAGAAAAGAACTAGCTTTTTCCATTGGAATTCCTTCCTTTTGTTGAAAACTACCTGAACAAGTGCAAAGAAATTAAACAGATAGAAAAATAATGGAATCAATTGACTTGATAGCATTTACAACAAATTCAATATTAACAAATGAAGCAATTATAATATCACTCCTGTAGATGGATGAAAATGAAAACATGAAAATATGGTATGCATTCAGGGTCAAGTCTCATTATTAAGAAATTAATCAGAAACTAATTTAAAAAAAATGACATCTGACCAAGGTATTTTATAGATAATCCACAAATTTCATTTCTTTTGTCCAAAGAATGCATTGAAATATGTATTGCGTATAGATGGTGAAAGAGGGCTGCACATCAGTCTATTTCTCTTCTCCCAAACCAGGTGTTCTATTCTCTTTTCTCTTATTTTCTTCTATTCTATTCTATTCTATTCTAACCTAATCAAATCAATCTAAAAACAGAAAGTTGGTATCGGAGCATGTAACTTCCTGTGATTTTTTTCTTTTCTCAATTTGAAGTCCATTCTGGTCTAGGATTAGTTGACTGTGCAGAGGTTTGAGAAGGTTAACCACTTATTTTTGAATGATAAAATTCTTTAGAGATTCTTGGAGATACTCAAATAATTTTTTGGAGCTTATGAGGAATCCTAGAGTTTGCTCCCCAAAAATTAGGAAAGAAAAATCAGATATTGCAGTTTTCAATTTGTTGATGTTGTCTAGGATTCAATCAAGTTACTGCTCAGGTATTTTTTGATTCCCTATGATTTTCTGAATCTATGGAATCAAGTGGCGTCTCATTTTATGGAGAGAGCAAGCACTTAACTCTTCTCTTTTTCTATTTTAGTGTTAACCTCTCTAGTATCACCCCCTCATTGGGTTGTGATCTGGATTTGATCTCTTAATTGCTTTTTGGTGGTGATAATTCCATTAGTGAGTTTTATTAATTTATTTATTTAAAAGGAGAATATGGCAACCTCTAGTACTGATTCTAAGCAAAATATGGATCCCAAGTTCATTTAAAGTGGTATTAAGGAGACTTCAAATAATCCAGATAACCATGGTGAGGTAAGATATAAGCAATTATTTGATATGAACGTAATTTGCTTGCATGTATATCAGGTTCATGACGAGCTTGGTTATAGTGGAACAGAAATGGGATGCGCCCGAATTCCTCCCCTTTAAAATATTAAGATCATAGAGTAACCCTTATCAATATTACCAGAAGTAGGAATCATCCCTGAACAAAGGCTCAGTAACAAATGTCATCTGATACTTAATAGAAAGACAGAGTAATCAGTATATGGTCTGTAATACCGAATGTAAGATTCTCCTCATTTCAGCTGAATTATCAGTGAGAAGCTTTTGGACAACATAAGGATATGCAGCTTCAAATGTCTTAAAATCTTTATCTGCAGCTACAGCCAATCCTGAAGAGGTCCCATAAAGAAAATGAATATAAACTGATGGGTTTAATGATTGCAAAACCAAATATGAGAGGGAGAGGGAAATCAAATGAAATAAAGCAAAACCAAAGATATATCAAGAAAACAATGCAAGGGAGTTGGGAAAAAAACTAAAGAAAGAGCTTCCAGCAGGATATATCATCATCACCATCATCATCATCCATGCACCATGCTTTATCCCAACTATATGGGGTTGGCAACATGAACCCTGTTTCGCCAATCCATTTTATTTAAAACCATATCCACTGTTAAATTATTAGTGCTTAAATCATTTCTTACTACTACCCATTTCCTTTGTGGTCTACCCCTATCTCTTCTAGCCCCTTCCACTTGTAACAAATCACTTCTTCTAACTGGAGCTGTTGGTGGTCTTCTATGCAAATGACCAAACCATCTTAGCCTACTCTCTCTCATTTTATCACTTACTGGAGCTACTCCTAGGTTTCTACAGATGGCTTCATTCTTGATCCTATCCTTCCTTTCTAGGTTTTCCAATCATCCATCTTATCATTCGCATTTCTGTCACACTCATTTTCTGAACATGTTGTTTCTTGACTGCCAGAACACTTATGCTCCATACAACATAGCTGACCTTACAACTGTTTTATAGAATTTTCCTTTTAATCTAAGTGATATTCTCCTATCCACAAAAGTCCAGATGCACCCCTCAATTTTGCCCAACCTGCTCTAATTTTCTGAGTGACATCCTCCTCAATCTCTCCCTTGTTATGACTTATTGAACCAAGGTCTGGAAATGATCACATTGAGTTATAGTTATCTCTTGGTTTCCAACCTTAAGCGTATCATGATTTACACTCCTATTATTACTAAATTCACATGTCATATACTCTATTTTAGTCCTATGTATTTTAAAACCTCTTGTTTCTAGGGCATTTGTCCATAAGCTTAATTTTGATTTAATCCTTCATTAGTTTCATCAATTAAAAAATGTCATCAGCAAACAACATGCACCATGGAACTTCTTCCTAAATATGTTTAATCAATTCATCTATGATCAGTGCAAATAGATAAGGGCCAAGTGCTGAACCTTGGTGAAGACCCATTGTAATTGTATAATCTGAAGTCTCTCCCACTAGTGTTCTAACATTGATTGTTGCCCCCTCATACATATCCTTAATTAGGTCTATATACCCCTTTCTTTTCCAAGACCCACCATTCTATCTCTCTAGGAACTCTATCATAACTCGTAAGCCTTTTCTAGATCAATGAACACCATATGAAGATCTTTCTTCTTCTCTCTGAACTTTTTTATCAATCATCTCGAAAAAATATATCTTCCATGGTTGATCTCCCTGGCATAAAACCAAATTAGTTCTCTGATGCACTTATTTCAAGTTATAATCTTTGTTCAATTATTCTCTCCCAAAGTTTCAAAGTGTGGCTCATGAGTTTAATCCCTTGATAGTTATTACAACTTTTTATAACACCTTTGTTCTTAAATATAGGCACCATACTACTATTTATCCCAAAGTTTCATAGCAGAATATACCTAATATCAAGTTTTGAGAACAAGATATGTTCTAAACTATGCACATCATGCTATGTAGAAAATAATTAATATTTTGGGTTCTAAATATCATCATCTAGGGTAGCCAAGTCTGATGGTTATGACAGTACACAATTAGGGAGCCTCTTCTCTCCTTGCTTTAATATCCTCTTCTTTGTTAAAGAAACCTATAAGTGCATTAATTAAAGAAAAGGGCAGCCCAGTGCATGGAGGCTCTTGCCAATGCGGTCTGGGGAGGGAGAGATGTATGCAGCCTCACCCCGTGCACATACAAAGAGGTTGTTTCCAAGATTTGAACCCCAGTCACCCAGGTTGCATCTTGGAAACAGCCTTTCAAGAAACTTCAACTCTAGGGAAGTTGGCATTTAAACTCCATCCTGCTTTAATTATTCTGACTTCTCCCCTCTTCACTCCGGGCACTACCTTTATGTGCATAAATTAAAGAAGATAGTCACAATTCTCCCAGCTCAACTTTTAAGGAAGCTTCAACTAAAGGGAATTTGGCATTTAAACCCTATCCTGCTTTAACTATTCTGATCCCTCCCCTCTTCATTCTGGGCACTACCTTTACAATGCTACTTAATATACCTCCAACACTACCAATTTTATTTTCACAAAGATCTCTATTGTCTTTAAAAAAAAAGCATTAATATAAATTGTAATTATCTTGTCTTCTTGCACAAGAATCTGAGTCACACCTCTTCTCGAATAAAGGCCTTGGTGGAGTTTCATTATCAAGGAAGTTCTTGAGAGTTAACTTATCATGGCTGGAGTCAGAATCATACCAAAAAGGGAAAGAAAAGGAAAACAAATTCTTTGTCAATATTTTTTTTTTCTCGCAATTTTATGGGCCTCGTATGGAAATTTCAAAGCACACAAAGACTACGTAGAACATTTTACTAATTTTTTTATCATCACAACTTTATTACCAAATTCTACAATAAAATGACTACCAAAACCAGTCCCTATTAGATGCAACAATAAAAGATAAACAACCCAAAAATAATACGAAGTCATGTGTTGTCCACAAGTTGATCACAATGCTCTAAAATCATGTCCAATCACATAGTATGCACTCCTCAAGTAAGCAATCTATTAAGCTTTCCGAATTCTGAGATACCAAAATTAAGGTGTTTGGCATGTTCTAACATGAAAATCCATGGCTGTAGGCAAAGTTATAGACTTGAGGCCATCTTCACTTTTACTTCAAGATTGTGATGTTCTGGGACCCACATAAAGACCATACTAAATATCTAATATAATAATATGGAGATACTTCTAGCTTCATAGAGACTCATAACATTAAACTCTATAGAAGGACAAATTTCCACAGGAAAAAGTTGTGTTGGTTGAGCTTCAGGCAGTGATTGTCCAACCAGGGTATTTTATGATTGCCCTGTAGATCTGGATGCAAGTATGTAACCACCTATAACAACCTGTGGTGTCTACAATAGAACTTCAAATTTACAGGGAATGCAGATTTGGTATTTAATTTTGCTTACTGTTATAGACATTTTATTTGCTTAGTATTCTATACAGAACTTACTGATAATCTATGGTCAAAAGATCACACCAGTACATATTGCAAAACATTTATTCATCTATGGCACCCACATACATTTGTCCAGGTATCATTGATAAATACATATATATAGTACACAAATTTCTAATTTTATAAGGGGCCAGCCCACCCTTCCCAAGACCCCAAATAGCTGCAGCCAACATTGAGTAATGGCCTTTTCTATATTTCCAATTTTACCAGATTAAATCAGATGGATTTATTGAAGCCAGAAAAAATACAGATGGCTTTGTAAAAAATGAAATTCCAATAAAGTGCACAAACCATGAAAGAAATATGAGAACTCTAAGGAATACAGTATTCAGCATCATCTTACCTTCTAAGGATGCTAGAGATCGCAGGACTAGTGTATAGTATGGTGGCATACGGAAATGATACTTGAGTGCTATGGACCAGATTTTACTTAGAACCTTCAAAAAAATTCAAAAATAATTATAGTCGTGAGTCAAATTCAGGCAATAAAAAGAAGCACATGCATAAGATTACGACAAAGAAACTGAAGAAAAGGAATGATGCAAGATGTAAATCAGTCCTCTAATATCAAGATTAAACTTAGTGATTAGCAGAATAGAACAGATCTGAATAACTGTATAAGAGAGGAAGATGGCGAAGAGAAGAGGTAAGAGAAGAAGAAGTTGAATTAATCACCCTTCTCCTCTAACCCTATTTTATTAATCTCTAAAAAATTGATGATGACAAGTATACCCTTAAGTGGGCAGCTAGCTTGGCAGTTACATAAAGAAAATAAAATAAGAACAAATAACAGGCCCATTAAGTGAGGCCCATCAACATAAAAGAAAAGATAAAATAAAGGATATCACACGAAAGGCTGTTAGGGCCCATTCGGCCCAATCTCTTTACACTCCCCCTCAAGCTGAGCATAGATGTCAATCATGCCCAGCTTGCTTATATAGTGTGTCAATTTCCCCCTAGGAACTCCCTTGGTCAAGATATCAGCCAGTTCCTCTTCTGATGTGATAAATGGTAAACAAACTTCTCCTGAAGAAACTCTTTCCCTTATGAAATGCCTATCAACCTCAATGTGCTTAGTTCTGTCATATTAAACAGGATTATGTGCAATGTTGATAACAACTTGGTTGTCACAATAGAGCATCATTGGTTTCTCGTAGTCCACCCCCAATTCCTCTAGAAGGGATCGTAGCCATAGTAATTATGACACACCATGAACCATTACCCTGTATTTTGCTTCAGCTGAGGATCTAGCAAATACTGATTGTTTCTTACTCCTCCAAGACACAATATTCCCAGCAACCAGAGCACAATAACCAGAGGTGGACCTTCTGTCATCAATACATGCTGCCCAATCTGCATCAGTAAAGGCTTACAGCTTCATGTGACCATGCTTAGCAAATAGAATACCTTTCCCTGGAGTACCTTTCAAGTAGCACAGAACCCTTTCTGCAACAGCTAGATGAGTATCTCTGGGAGAATGCATAAACTGACTGATAATACTGACTGCATAGGAAATATCTGGCCGAGTCATGCAAAGGTATAATAGCTTCCCAAGCAGTCTCTGAAACACTCCCTTATCAGACAAAAGTTCACCATCTTTGGCAGAAAGCTTATGATTAGGATCAATGGGAGTGGAGATGGGTTTAGCTCCAAGTTTACCAGTTTCAGCAAGAAGATCAAGGACATATTTGCGCTGAGATATGAATATACCATCCTTAGATCAAGCAACTTCAATGCCTAGGAAATACCGAAGATCTCCCAAATCTTTGATTTCAAATTCAGAGTTGAGAAATGCTTTTAGTTTACTGGCCTCTTCAATGTCATTACCCGTGACCACAATATCATCAACATAAACAATCAAGAAGGTCACCAGAGAGTCATTTCTCTTCAAGAACAGTGTATGATCAGATTGTATTTGAATGTAGCCAAAAGAGACAAGAGCAGCCCGAAATCTCTCAAACCAAGCCCGAGGAGATTGTTTGAGACCATAAATAGATTTGTGTAGTTTACACACCTTGCCTTTCATTTCTTTCCCATACACTCCTGGAGGTAGAGACATATAGACCTCTTCATGCAGTTCTCCATTCAAGAAGGCATTTTTAACATCGAACTGGTGTAGGGGCCAGTCAAAAGTAGCTGCTAGAGAAAGTAAAACCCTGACTGAAGTCATCTTAGCTACAGGAGCACATGTCTCAAGATAGTCAATGCCATACATTTGGGTGTAACCCTTAGCAACCAACCGAGCCTTAAACCTCTCAACAGAGCCATCAGAGTGATATTTAATAATAAACACCCATTTACAACCCACTGGTTCCTTCCCTTTCGGCAAGTCCACAATATCCCAAGTATGATTCTTATGCAATGCATCAAGTTCGGTCATCATAGCTTCCCTCCATTCAGCTTGAGATAAAGCTTCCGGTACAGACCTGGGTATCACATGGGAAGAAATAGAGGCAAGAAAAGAGTAGTAGGAAGGGGAGAGAAGGCTGTAAGATAAGTGTTTGGAGATACAATGGGCTGTACACTTCCGCTTGCCCTTGCAAAGAGCAATAGGAAGGTCAAGGTCTGGAACAGTCTGAGATGGGTCAGTAGAGGGCTGACCTGTTTCCTCAGGAATGATGGGAGTGGCAAGATGCTCTTCTGAAGGAGTGGAAACAACCTGCACATGTTTGAATCTCTGCCTTTGGTACCACCTTTGGAGAGCAGGAGCAGAAGCAAGAGGGGGAGCAGGGACATCAGGGGTAGGTCCAGTGGAAGAGTTGGACACCCCATGATCGGACTCACAAGGGATGGGAAGAGGAACAGCTGGAGACATAGAAAAATACTCATCAGATTTCTCCCCCTCAGGAAGAATACTAAAGAAGGGAGTCAACTCTGCAAAGGTGACATCCCGAGATACAAAGCGGGTGCCACGAACTGGATCAAAACAGCAATAACCCTTCTATGTGGAAGCATATCCCAGAAACACGCACTTATGAGCTTTAGGTTCAAACTTGTGCCTTTGGTGACTATGAATACGCACATAGCAAGTACACCCAAACACATGGAGAGGAAGAGAAAAGAGACCCTCATCCGGGAAGAGAAGACTAAAAGGGGTTTTAAAGCCAAGGACCCGGGAGGGCATACGATTGATCAGAAAGGTAGCAGTAAGAATAGCATCTCCCCAAAACTTTATAGGAACATGGGATGCAAATAAGAGGGATCTGGCAACCTCAACCACATGCCTGTTCTTTCTTTCCGCCACCCCGTTTTGTTGTGGAGTGTAGGAACAAGAACTTTGATGAATAACCCCAAAAGTTTCAAGATAGGTGGAGAGGGTTCTCTCAAAATACTCCTTAGCAATGTCAGAGCGGAATATTTTGATACAGGTATTAAACTGGGTGAGGATGAGTTCATGAAAATTTTTCACAATAGCTGGTATTTCATCCCTGGATTTCATGAGATAAATCCAAGTGTAACGTGAATAATCATCAATAAAAAGGATAAAGTACCTGTAACCCCCCATGGTTGGCATGTGATATGGCCCCCACACATCAGAGTGAACAATATGGAAAGGAGAAAATGATCTTTTATTACTAATTGAATAGGAATGTCTACAATGCTTTGCCAGCTCACATGATTCACAATGAAGACTCGATAAAGACACTCCTTTAAACATATTTGGGAACAGATGACTCAAAGAAAAAAAGGACAAGTGACCAAACCGAAAATGACATAATAAAATTTTGTTAACAGACTGACACGACTGACTCTAAGGCAACTCCATGAGGTGGTCCCAAAGCTTGATCTGGTGTGTCCAGCAAGTATATTCCGTTCGCCTCATGGGCACTCCCAATCATCCTCCGAGATTGCAGGTCCTGAAAAACACAATGAGTGGGAAAGACAGTTATGCTGCAATTCATTGACTTTGTTAAGCTACTAACAGATAAGAGGTTTGTGTTAAGCTTAGGGACATGAAGAACAGAAGATAAGAACAGGGTGTCAGAGGTCTTTATATCACCTTTACTAGAGATGGGGGCAAGGGACCGATCGGCAAGGGATATTTTCTCTTTCCCAGAGAGGAGGTGATATGAGCAAAACAGGTTAGATAGGCTGGTCATATGGTCTGATGCACCGGAATCAATAATCCAAGGGATTTTATGATTACCTGAAGTTGAAGCATGATTCGTAGAAGCACGAGTACCTGAGTGAGCAAAATCCGATGAAGATGATGTACTGTTGAAAGGGTGAGTTGAAGAAACCGTAGCTTCCAGGTGATTTAGGAGCCTCCCATACTTCTCAAAATCCAGCTTCATTGCAGCCAACTGCTCAATAGTTGATTTTTCTTCGCTTTTCTTACTTCCCCCTTCAGGCACTGTAGCAGCATTAGTAGTCTTGGATTTTCCCACCTGACTGCCCTTCTTAGGGTTATTATTGTTCTTAAACCTATCAGGAAGAAGCTTCCAGCAGGTGTCCTTTGTATGCTGTGGTTTCTTGCAATATTCACACATTTGCTCTCTTTTCTCAGTAGGGCCCTTCGGTTTCATTCCCGCATGTGCAAAATGTTCTGTAGATGGACTCTGCAACTGCACCTGCCGCCTACTCTCCTCACTACTTATAGCATATGCCTGTGAAAGAGTAACCTCATCCCTGGCCAAAATGTTCTGTCTGATAATATCAAACTCAGGGTTGAGTCCAGTGAGAAACTCAAACACCCTATTTCTCTCCACTAGTTTTCTATACATTTCAGCATCCTTTTTACTCTCCCATACCACTGTCTCCATAACATTAATTTCCTGCCATAGGGATTTTAGTATAGAGTAGTAGATTGCCACACTCTTCTCCCCCTGTCTCAGGTTCTTCACATCACTTTTCAAATTGTATGCTTTGGCTACATTCAGTTTCTATGAATAGGTCTCAGTTACACTGTCCCATATCTCCTTAGCCGAAGACATCCAGAGATAGTGCTGGCTTATATGGGGTTGCATAGAGTTGACTAACCATCCTATAACAGTATAGTTCTCTTGCATCCATCTTTCAAATTCAGGGTCTGCCTCTTCGGGTTTCACCTTGCTACCTGTGAGATACCCAAGTTTTCCTCTACTATAAACATAGATTTTTATAGACTGTGCCCAAGCAAGATAGTTCGTCCCATCTAGCTTAATTGTGGTAACACCAGTCAAAATGAAATCTAATGAAGCAGGTTTCCGTATGCCTCCATTAATCAAACGGAAATCAAAGAACAGAAAATTTTGACTATGTAAACTAGGGTTTTGCTCCGTCCAGCAGATGAGAGGAAGAGAGAAGACACTGTCGCACCCACCAGACTAACCCAAACTCTTCCAAACCTGAACCGCCCTCCCTTAGCAGTCACAAGACACCTTCCAAGCATAGAGCGCCACACCCAAGCTTCACCTTTCTTGGTAACATTGAAAATCTCTAGTCGGCTAGGGTTTTGGGTAGTAGTAAAATAACATCACTTCTTGGAAAAAACTGGCCAGAACTAAACTCTCTAAACCCTTCTACCAACTAGGCAAGTGATTCTCTATACTATAGAGAACCTATCTCTCCATACACTCTCTTGATTTTAGAGTGTACAGAAACAAAAGAATAAAGAAGGAAGAGGAACTGAACCTGCTATGGTACCAAGATGTAAATCAGTCCTCTAATATCAAGATTAAACTTAGTGATTAGTAGAATAGAACAGATCTGAATAAAACTATATAAGAGAGGAAGATGGCGAAGAGAAGAGGTAAGAGAAGAAGAAATCGAATTAATCACCCTTCTCCTCTAACCCTATTTTATTAATCTCTAAAAAATTGATGATGACAAGTATACCCTTAAGTGGGCGGCCAGCTTGGCAGTTACATAAAAAAAATAAAATAAGAACAAATAACATGCCCATTAAGTGAGGCCCATCAACATAAAATAAAAGATAAAATAAAGGATATCACACGAAAGGCTGTTAGGGCCCATTCGGCCCAGTCTCTTTACAATGCACAAATAGATAAATCCTATAATCCTCTTCCCCCCTCCCCCCTCCCCCCCCCCCAAAAAAAAAAGAGAGAAAAATAAGGTGAAGAATGAATAAAAAATCTTACAATTGTTAATAGTATGATAGGCCCCAATTAATGCCAGGAAGAGGAAAGGTCAACAATCAGCTAAGGGGGGGAAATAATTGAACAATTAATCACATGAGGGCAATTATAGCTGGAGGGAATAAGGTGAGTCTTGGGGCATTTATAGCTATGTCAGTTATGAATAAGAAGAGTTTTTGGGCATTTATAACTAGGCCAGCTGGGCATTTATAGAGGGAGTCAGTTATGCTATCAGTAGAGTATAAGAAGGGGCTTTGGGGGATGGGGGTGGTATGTTTTTTCTTTGAGTAAAGAATATTGTGAGTGTTTGGGAGAGCCGGTGGTCTCTCGAAGAACCGACCAACTGTTAATGTTTTCTGCTGAATGAATACTAGTCTCTTTTGTTGATGTTCGAGTGTGTGAACGCTGCTGTAAGTCTGTGAACTGCGTGTCAAATTTCTGGGTCATAACAGTGGTATCAGAGCGCGTCTTTCCTCGGCCATAGTGACAGCAAGGAAGTGGCATCGCAAGTGGAGGGTTTCGAAGAACGCTTGACTTCTCTGCATTCTGAATTTCGTGGGAGATGGATGGCTTACGTGATGAGATAGCAGCTGGACTTTCGAAGATCTCGTCTCTGGAAGGAGCCGTTCAAGACTTGGTAAGACGATTTGATCTGTTGCTTCAGCAACAGACCTTGTCAGCTCCTTTGACTACAACTGACAATGCTCCTCCTGCATCCGCATCAAGTCGTGCGGCTGACAAAGAGAAGAGTGCAGCTGTTCCGACGTCCCCTTCAATGACAGTCCCGGAACGTATTTCTGATTCACTTCCTCGGAAGTTGGAGTTGCCTATTTTTGATGAGGAAAATCCAGACGGCTGGCTGTTTCGCGCAGAGCGCTATTTTGAGATTAATGGCTTGCTTCCGGTGGAATGTCTGCGGGCAGCAGTGGTCTGTTTAGAGGGTGATGCATTGGCATGGTATTATTGGGAGGATGGTCGACGACCTTTTCGAAGTTGGGCAGAATTCAAGGAACTCCTCGGACGTTTTTGATCAACTCAGGAGGGAAACTTGCAGAACCAGCTTCTATCATTACGTCAATCCACTACTGTCAAGGAATATTGTCGCCATTTCGAGGTGCTTTCTGCCCCCTTACGTGACCTGCTAGAATCAGTCCCTGAAGCAGCCTTTGTGAATGGGTTGCGCCCAGATATCCAGGCCAAACTCCGACAGATGGAACCCGTTGGGTTGATCAGGAAAATGGTTGCGGTCCAGAAGATTGAGGATAAGAATCAGGCCCTTTGGGCTTATCAATCAGCAGAACTTTTCCATACTAGTTGGGAGATCAGCTCAAATAAGTCACTTTGCCCTGATGATTGGGTAATCAGTCCAAATAAGAGCAAGTGTTTTGGGCTGATAGAAAACTCCAGTTATTGGGATGAATCCGAGTCCCGATGTAGGGATTATAATGGGCACTTGGCAGCACTGACATCAGCCAAGGAACTAAGTTTTGCTGGAAAACTCTGCACTAATACAGCAAGAGGCTGCTGGGTTGGAGGAAGAGGCTTCAATTCTACAGGTGGTTTTAGTTGGAAGTGGTCTGACAATGCAACACATTGGAATGAGTCCATCTTCCCTGGGGCACCTCACTCCAATTGCTCCAATTCATCATGCAAAGGCATTAATCTGATCAATACCTGTACTTTGGTGACTAATGGCCAGCCAACCCTTGTGGGTGAGAGATGCAACAACTCTCATGAGTTCATCTGTATGCTTGATATAGAGAACGCATGCTACCACCTGCGCCGCCACAAGGAGTATCTTATCATCCTTGCAACTGTTAGTGGGATGATCCTTTGCAGAACTTTGGCCGTTGTAATTTGGTTGCTTGCATACAGGAAGAGCAAGAGGCGCAGAAGGTCTCGCAAAGCATCTAATCCATTGAAGGAGCTGATAGAGAGGCACTGTAGAGGAGTTAGAGGTGGATGGGATAATTTGCTTACAGTGATACCAGGGGGTTCTTCTGTTCCCCTGATTCCAAAGCACATATGTGATGATGTGTTGATGGATTATGATGCACTCAAGGCTGTCCAAACGAGTTTAGGGACAGCTGCTGTAATTGTGATGGACAAGTCAACTGATATTGTGGGTGCATTTGCTAGGCTCTCTTATTTCTATAAGCATGAAACTTGTGGGCAGTGCACACTATGCAAGGAGGGGACAGGATGGCTGTGGATGATCATGGAGAGGCAGAAGGTTGGAAACACGAAGCTGGAGGAAATAGACATGCTTCAAGAGGTGACAAAGCAGACACACCATCTGTGCATTGGGCGACGCTGCTGCTTGGCCTGTGCAGGGACATATCAGTACGTGGTGTGCATCCATCCAATATGCCTGTGCAGGGACATATCAGTACGTGGCCTGCTGCTTGGCCTGCCTGATTTTGAAGATTCTTGGGAGCCTTTTGACTTACTTCGAGACCAGTTTCCACATTTTAACCTTGAGGACAAGGTTAGACTTTGGGCGGCGGGTAATGATAGGCCCCAATTAATGCCAGGAAGAGGAAAGGTCAACAATCAACTAAGGGGGGGGGGAAATAATTGAACAATTAATCACATGAGGGCAATTATAGCTGGAGGGAATAAGGTGAGTCTTGGGGCATTTATAGCTATGCCAGTTATGAATAAGAAGAGTTTTTGGGCATTTATAACTAGGCCAGCTGGGCATTTATAGAGGGAGTCAGTTATGCTATCAGTAGAGTATAAGAAGGGGCTTTGGGGGATGGGGGTGGTATGTTTTTTTTTTTTGAGTAAAGAATATTGTGAGTGTTTGGGAGAGCCAGCGGTCTCTCGAAGAACCGACCAACTGTTTATGTTTTCTGCTGAATGAATACTAGTCTCTTTTGTTGATGTTCGAGTGTGTGAACGCTGCTGTAAGTCTGTGAACTGCGTGTCAAATTTCTGGGTCATAACATAGTATTATACTTTTCAATCAATATCAATAGTACTAAAATATAAAATACGGTACTTCAGGTTGTCTTCAAAACACAATTGGAAGCCACTATTCAGTGTGACTCAATACAAGATCCCCTAGGTCAAAGCCTCACCAATTGGATGATAATCTCTGAAAGGTTTATCTATACACCATTATCCAAATTCTTTTGCACCACCCAAAATAATGCATAGGCATAGATGATCCTAATAATTCGATTAAAGGACCTGAATTTCCATAATGGGTGTAAATGCATAAAATAAAGGTAAGAAAAATTGGACATCCAACACTTCTCTGCTTTAATCAATAACGCTGCTAATATCATTAAGGAAAAAGGAACACAACAGTTTGTCCAAAGTAACATTAAATAGAAACGGATCCCTAGTAAATAGTAAAAGAATACAGCTTTACCAATATGAGAAAGAAAAGTGCTATGGATATGGAGATATTGGTAACATAAATTACACACTAAAAGTGTTGCTAAGATGCAATACTCACTCTACTAAACTTGATATTAGGAATTCCATCTTTAAATTCTATCTCTCCCAAGGCATCTTCCAAATCCTGAATCACAAAATTTACCACAACACTCAGACACAGCTGACAACCTCATTAAAAGATCCACATAAAGCAAGCACTGAGAAGATAAATACATCTAAACCAGAAGAAGCAGATGATGATAATACTCAACAGATCATGCTTTCCTACTATCCAATTATTGAATAATTACATCAATATTGAACAGGTCATAGTTTCCTGTTATCAAGTTATTGAATATTTTACATAATGCAACAAAAAAAATTACTGATATAGTTGTGGAGGATAAAACTTAAGAAAATTAGAGAAGTACCATAGCCACACGTTGTAGATTAGTCCCTGGCCTTGTAACATCCATTTCTGTCAAAGAATTGACAAGTGCAGCCCAGTCGCCATTTACGATGTGTACAATAGATGCAAGCATAGCAAATTGATGTTTCTTTTCCATCCGACAAAGCAAACCAAAATCCAGAAACCTGTCAGGGACATAACAGAGAGAAGTAAACAATAGCTAGTAAGTAGAAATTCTGGTTTTGTATATTAACTTTTACATAGAGTTATCAAAAGCAAAACCAACTTTAAGAGAAACAGTGGAAATTGCAGCTGATTATCTTTAGGATAAGAAGGCAGGAAAGAAATGTACCCAATTTGTCCTGTAGCCATGTAACGCAAGTTCCCAGGATGTGGATCAGCATGTAATAAGCCTGTTTCAAGGAGTTGAACAAGTGTTGCTTCCACTCCTTTGTCAACCTTGAATCATAATGCAGGGGTTTTTCAACTTAAAAATTACAATTATAAAAAGAAACAAAGAGCAATACCTTTTCTAATATCAAGACACAGAAGACTACATAAATCAATTTAGAATACTTTTCTTATCCAGAAACTCTAGATTCCTACAAGGGTTGCATTTGGATTGTGTGAGCAGAATTGGATTTGGATACCATTTCTGCCTTGATTCCATAGATTTAAAATGATTAGTCCTCTCATGTCATTTCCAATTCCTCTAAAATACAGAATTTAGTGGCCAGAAAGCCCAATTTTTCTGAATTCCATAATGCTGCAAAATGGCCCAAATACAGAATATGAAATTTGTGGAATTGATGGTTCCAACTCCATTGTTAAATTCAAATCAAACCAAGCAACCAATTTCATAACATATGAAACAAATAAAAAAAATCATAATTCATGCAACCTTTTCCCCTAAATAACCAGAAAGCTTTAGGGGGGAAAACCTGAAGATATCTTCATCTATTGTATGTTCCTTTCGTCCTTGCCAGCTGAGGTCATAGACACTCTTGAGAAAGTGATTTCCTAAAGGACTATCCTAACGAAGAGAAGAAGTTTCACATCGTAAAATGGGATCCGATTGTTCTTGGGCCTTGACAAGTTATGAGCAAAAACTTGTTTACCAAGTGGTTATGGTGATTTGGGACCAATATTGCTTCTTTGTGGGTCTAGTCCCTTGGTTTTAGATGCCACGTGAGAAATTGGGAAGTTGACTTTTTATTAACCTGCTGACCACAATCCAATGTTCCAAAATTAGGAAAGATCATAATGCTAAAAGAATTTGCAGGCTGCCTAGGTCAGCAATCTTCTTAATTAAACCTTGCTTTCAAGAATATTCTGGTGTAAATGACAATAGATTCCTGCAGCATTAGAGTTGGTTACTCCAAATCCTAGCAAAAGTTTGTTGCTTCGTGTCAAATGCATAATAGTACAGTTTTTGAGAGTTAGAAGGGCTCAGAAATTCAATTTGCTGGAAAATTTAAAGGACAATTTCATGTTGGTCTTCCATCTTATCAGATTTCATGGAGGTTTAATCATATTTGCAATTTTTAGTATAATATTTGGATAACTCATCATTTGTTAAGGTGTACATTCATCATATATGAGCCATACTGCCACACTTTTATCTTCTTGTAAAGGAGCCTTTTTCCCTCACGTTCTTTAATACAATTTTTACTTTAACTATAAACAGAAAAAAAATAAAATAAAACTTTTTGCAATTCTAATCAGATTCCTGGACTTTCTTGGCTCAACTAGAGCCCCTACACCCACATCTCCAAAAAGAGGCCATGTGCAAAAGTTCCAGCAATAAAGAGAACAAGATTCTTGTAACAATCAACCATTACTTACCAGATCAAGAAGACGTTTTCGAGATTCAATTTTCTGTCTATCCAAATACCCAGGGCCATCATCAGTTGATATCTTGGCAGATAAAGAAAGTAAACTGTTTGGATTTTCACCAACCACCCACTGCATGGTCAGAACTCTCTTTCGGGTCAAGTGGTTATATACTTTTGGAACAAACATGAAAGGAAAGGAGGAATGAGCTTCCTGCAGAGAGCAGAAACAAATGAGGCATGAATTAAAATGGCATGTAATCAAGTATTATGTTGTTATTTACCTTTGCATCATCAGGTTATACCAGAAAGCAATTCAAACCTGCTTAACCAGATATTAGTGGCACAAAGAAAGGACATACATAACAAGGGTCCCATGCATGATGTATCCATACCAATATATCTTTCCTGCCATTTTGAGAGGGGGGAGGGATAATCATGATAAGAAAAACCTCACATTTCAACATTTCTTCCTTTTGGTACATGAGGAAAATAGTTTCTCAAAGAAGGCATATGGTTTCAAGTATGGTATTTTTTGTTGTTTCTAGGAACATTTTGGAAATAAAGGAACAGTTCATTTCTGAAGACAAACATCATTCAAGAAGGAAGCCGGTTGCTGATATTTTAAGGATGGGTTATGGTCTTCTTTGGGTCAAGATTATGGGATAACTGAATTGTAAAAGAGATGTGATGCATGTTTTTTACATTTTTTATGCTATTAGGTGAAATTTCATCACCATTGGATTGTAATCTTTTTCTTTTTCAATGAAAATTGTACCTTTGCTATCAAAAAACAGTAGCAAATTTGTTGATCACTTAAGTTAAATCATTTATCTTTTATATATTTCTGGCAACTTTTTCTCTGTACAGCCATTAAAGGTCATATGGTTAATACTAAGTTTCAATTTTCAAACGAGGAAAAGGAAAATAAAACATAACCTATAGTAGCAAAAGTAAGGGGAAAGAAGGTAATCCGCAATTCTTCATTCCCGAAAAGGTGTCATGTCATAGACGCTACAATATGTGACAGTTAATTAATGATTAAGTTGTGAAACACACCTGCAGTAAATCAGAAAATATAGAAAAAAAAATAAAGAAAGAAGAATGGAAGGTTTCAGCAAAAGCTTGTGGTAGAAGAAGAGATAGGAAGAGAGAAGAGAAGATGTTCGATCTCTTCTCTAGTCCCCTCAAGATATCTTTTATAATGTAAAATTGAGTACAATTCCTTAGATGCCCTTAATAGGGCGGCCAGCACTAAAACTAATAAAGTAAACAAAAAGAAATAAAACCACTAAGGCCCATTCGGCCCATTCTCACTACACTCCCCCTCAAGCTGAGCATAGATGTCAATCATGCTCAGCTTGCTTACTAATGTTAAAGCTTTGCCTTTGGAATTCCCTTAGTTAAGAAATCTGCTAGCTGCTCTTTTGATGCAATGAAGGAAAGGCACACCTCTCCTAAGGCCACCCTCTCCCGTATAAAGTGTTTGTTTACCTCAATGTGCTTAGTTCTATCATGCTAAATCGGGTTGTGAGCAATGTTAATAGCAACCTGGTTATCACTATATAGCACCAGTGGCTTGTCACATGAGACATCCATCTCATCAAAGAGAGATCTAAGCCACAACAACTAAGAAACCCCATGGGCCACAGCCCTACATTCTGCTTCAGCTGAAGAACTAGCAGCCATTGTCTGCTTTTTATTCCTCCATGAAACAATATTCCTAGCTACCATAGCACAATAACTTGATGTAGACCTCCTATCATCAACATTGCCTGCCCAATCAACAATACCCTTTCTGTTGCAGCCATATGTGTGTCTCAAGGAGCATGCATGAACTGGCTTATTACACTAACAACATATGAAATGTTTGGATGAGTCATACAAAGATAAAGAAGTTACTCCAACAATCTCTGAAACACTCCCCTGTCAACTAAAAGCTCTCCCTCACCAGCTGAAAGTTTATGATTCACATCAATAGTGGTGGAGGCAAGTTTAACACCAATTTTTTTTATCAATAACAATAACTTTATTAATGATGCAAAGCTTTGTGAAACTTTAATTACAATAGGGGGAGGTAAAATGTCTTAACTCCCTACCAATAGGTTTAACACCAAGTTTCCCAATCTCAGTAAGAAGATCCAACACATATTTTCGTTGAGAAATGAAGACACCTTAGATCTAGCAACCTCAATGCCCAGAAAATATCGCAACTCCTCTAATCTTTGATCTCAAATTCAGAATTAAGGAACTTCTTGTGTATCACTACCAGTAACAACAATATCATCCATATAAACAATAAGAAATGTGACCAAAGTATTTCTCCTCTTAACAAAGAGGGTATGATTTGATTGAGTCTGGGCATATCCAAACTAAACAAAAGCAGCCCCAAACCTGTCAAACTAAGCACGTGGAGATTGCTTCAAACCATAAAGTGACTTCTTCAATTTCCACACCTTGCCTTGCATCTCCTTACCATACAAACCAGGGGGGAGAGATATATACTTCTTTAGTGAGGTCACCACTCAAGAATGCATTCTTAACATCAAATTGATAAAGGGGCCAATCATAGCTCACTTCCAAAGATAAAAGAACCCTCACAGAAGCCATTTTAGCAACTGGAGAAAAGGTCTTAGTGTAATCTACCCCATACACCTGGGTATATCCCTTGGCAACAAGATGTGCCTTATATTTCTCAATCGACTCATCAAAATGATACTTGATAGTGTAAACCCACTTACACCCAACAGGTTCCTTCCTAGCTAGCAAATCAACAATGTCCTAGGTATTATTTTTATAGAGTGCTTCTATTTTAGCTCTCATAGCATCCTTTCATTCTGGTTTGGCTAGGGCTTCGGTTACTGACTTTGGGATGGGTTGAGAGGAAATGGAGGCTAGAAAGGAATAGTAGGCAAGGACAACATGCTATAAGAAAGATGTTTGGAAATAAAATGAGTTGTACATTTCTGCTTACCTTTTTTCACAACAATGGGAAGGTCAAGGTCTGGAAACATGGGTGTTGGTGGTAGAGATGTCAGACATGTCCTCTCTTCAGTGGTCGAGAGTGCTTGAGACTCAACTGGAGATGCGGGAACAACTTGTGTCTCCCTTAGTCTTTGCCACTGGTACCACCTCTAGAGAATAGGATGAGTGGTAAAAATAGGAGGACTAGCAGGAGGAGGGGGAGGAACAGGAATAGGAGATCTAGAAAAAGAAGAACCCTCCAATGGGAATGGGAGTAATTGTGGAAGGCTCAACACAAGACTCAACCGGAGTTAGCAAAGGGATGAAGAAAACAATTCAGAACTCTTCCCCTCAGAAGAATGACTATAAAAGGAAACTGACTATACAAAGGTGACATCCATGGAAACAAATCGAGATCCACTAATGGAATCAAAACAACAGTATACTTTCTATGTGGAGGCATAACCAAGGAAAATACACTTCCAAGCCTTGGGTTCAAACTTATATCTCTTGGAACTGGGAATGTGGCCATAGCATGTACAACCCAAGACACACAGAGGAATGGAGAAGACCTCAACATTGGGAAAGAGGACACCAAAAGGAGACTTTAACCCCAAGACACGGGAAGGCATACGATTAACAAGACAAGTGGTTGTTAAAATTACATCACTCCAAAATTTTACAGGAACACGGGTAGAAAAAAGAATACTCTTTGCAACTTCCACAATATGTCTATTTTTCCTCTCCGTTACTCCATTTTGTTGTGGAGTACGGGCACAAGAATTTTGATGAACCCTAAATTTTTCAAGATAGGAGGTAAGGTCCTCAAAATATTTCTTAGTATTGTCTGATTGGAATATTTTTTATGCGAGTATCAAATTGAGTGAGGATGAAATATTTCTAGACACCCATACAAGTAAATGGTAAGGCCCCACACATCAGGGTGAACAATGTTAAAAGGAATAGTCAATCTTTTATTGCTTGTAGGATAAGCATTCTTACAATGCTTTGAGAACTCACAAGACTCACAATGTAGACTCGACAGACTTATTCCTTTAAATAATTTTGGAAACAATTAACTTAATGAAGAAAAAAGATAAATGACCCAACGATAATGACATAACATGACACGACTAGTGGGCTTGGAAACAAAAGCAGTTCCTTGAGGTTGTACTTGGCTCTGCTCAGGTATGTCTAACAGATATATCCCATTCGCCTCATGGCCACTCCCAATCACCTTCTGAGAATCCATGTCTTGAAAAACACAATACGAAAGATAAAAGGTCACACTGCAATTTAAAGATTTAGTTAAATTACTAACTGAAAACAAATTGGTATTAAGTTTAGGCACGTGAAAAACAGATGATAAGGTCAGGGCATGTGATGTCTTGATGTTTCCCTTTCCTGTGATAAGGGCAAGAGAGTCATTAGCAAGGGATATTTTGTCTCAGCCAGAAAGGAGTTGGTAAGAGATGGACATGTGTGAAACACTAGTCATGTGGTCAGAGGTACCAGAATAAATTACCCAAGGGGTTTTATGAGTACTTGAGATAGAAGCATGATTTGCAATGGAACAAATACTTGAGTGTGTATATGCAGAGAAAGGAACGGTATATGATGAAGTAGATGTTGTAGCAGTAGACTCCAAGTGATTGATTATTTGACTATATTTCTCATACTCAGCCCTGGATGCTGCAAATTGTCCTCCCACCAACTTCTCACCACTTTGGCTATGTCCCTGTTCACTCTGTGAGGAGGTGGCTACATTTGCATTTCCACCAACTTTTCCATTCTCAAACCTCTTTCCACTGTTTTCTTTCTTGAGTCTGGCAGGAATGAGCTCTAGGTGCAACTTCCGACAGGTGTCTTTAGTGTGTTTTTAGTGTGATTAGGCTTCTTGCAGTACTCACAGATAACATCTTTCTTCCTAGTGTTAACCTTTGGCTTCATCCCAGCATTAGCATAGTGATCAACTTGCGGCTCTACAAACTGAACCTGTCTTCTGCTCTCCTCACTACTCACCATAGCATAAGCCTAAGACAAAGTCACCTCATCCTTTGCCAAAACATTCTGCCTCACAATATCATACTCTGGGTTGAGTTCGGTGAGGAACTCAAAGACCTGATTTCTCTCCACCAACTTCCTATGTGTTTCTTCATCCTTTGTATAACCCCAAACAACAGTCTCCATCAAATCAATCTCCTGCCAAAGAGATTTCAACATGGAGAAGTAGATAGCTAAAGGTTGCATAGAGTTTACTAACCAACCCACTACTTTGTACTTTTCCTACATCCACCTTTCATAAGTAGGGTCATCCTCCGATTTCTTCTTGCTCTCGGTAATGTACCCCCACTTCTCTCTACTACACACATGTATTTTAATTGACTGAGACCAAGCTAAATAATTGGTTCCATCAGCCGATCAGTTCTCCATACACACTATGTATGGGCTAAGAAAGAAAAAAGATGTTGAAGGTGAGAACCCGCTCTGGCACCAAGCTGTGAAGCACACCTGCAGTAAATCACAAAATATAGAAAAAGAAAAGAAAGAAAGATGAATGGAAGGTTTCAGCAAAAGCTTGCGGAAGAAGAAGAGGAAGGAAAAGGGAAGAGAAGATGTTCGATCTGTTCTCAAGCCCCCTCAAGATATCTTTTATTTCTTAATGTAAAACTGAGTACAATTTCTTAGATGCCCTTAATAGGCAGCCAACACTAAAGAACTAATAAAATAAACAAAAAGAGGTCCATAACTAAAAGAACATAAACTTAACAGAAATAAAACCACTAAGGCCCATTCAACCCATTCTCACTACAGATTATATCATTAAAATGATAAAAATGAGACGGGGATAGGGATGAGAAGACCCACATATGGCAATAGAGTTGAAGCTAACCATTCAAAACTTTCCTGCCCTCCCCATACAAAGTAGAACCAAAAGAAAATCCAAACATAATATACCTTGAAAAAAGAAGCATTTGCAGCCTCTAAAGTGTAATCCAATTCTCCAACCAAACCTTTCCCGAGCTCATCAGCATAAAGGCGAAGGTCGCTCTTCCTTTTTGCCACCTTTTGCACTAGCCCTAGCTGAAAGAGTAAATTATGATTTATCTCAGACTAATCAGACAGTATATTTATAGATAGAGAGGACATAGTTATAAAACTGAGATATGGCTCAAACAAACCCCAAGCCGAAGTATATAAATATCCCGCACAACAACATGACGCAGGTTGGGACGCTGAACTTTTACAGCAACACTATCCCCATCAAGAGTAGTCCCCCGATACACCTGTTACATGTGTTGCAAAAATACATAGAGACTATTTTAATTAAAAAAGAAAAATGTTAAAATAAATTGCCAAATATGTATTTATTGTCATCATTGGACAATTGCAGAGGGAAGAATTACCTGACCAAATGAAGCAGCAGCTACAGGTTCTTCAGAGATGTAGCTAAAGATTTTGTCTACAGGACAGCCTAGTTCTTCTTGAATGATCTGCATGGCAACATTTCTGGGAAAAGGGCCTATCTGATCATGGAGTTCAGACAGTGCCTGCAATTATGGCTCAAAGAGAAAAATACCAAAATAGATCATGTTTCCGTAATTTTATGCCTATTGCTGGATAGTGTACAAACAACTTTGAATAGAAGTCAAAGAAAGAACACTGTAACTTAAGGAATAATTAAATACAGAGTTTAGTTTCTAAGAGTGATACACAACCTTAATGGTATAAAAAGGTCAATATTAATCAATACCTAAAAAGTACATATTAAAACAGTATAGAGAAAGAAAGTAACTCATTTAACAAACATAGAAAGAAATGAAAAAAAATAATATGAATAATATAACTATAGAAGAATGAGAAGAAAAAGATAATACAGAAGAAAAAGGAATTAGTACATCATGATTTTATTCAAACCTATTAGCAATTAATTTTCCCTTTATGAATCATCTAAGTAGATTCACTAAAGAAAGAAGCAAATTCATGCATACCAAAAGAAAGAAGTTATACTGCACAGTTATGCAAGGTGTCAAAGAAATTAAAAATAAGCTCCAAGGAAAATCTGGAATCTAACCTTGGTAATCTCTGGACCGATGATATCTGGCCTTGTAGAAAGGGACTGACCAACTGCATTGGCAAGCAAAGACATGTAAGTAGCATATAAGACCTGTAGTAACTAATGGACCATGTAAGCAGCACAAGTATGGCCAAGCAAGGAGCATCTAGGCGACTTAGAGAATGGAAAAACACCTTGCTTTATGGGCAGTTTATCAGACAACTAAGTAACCAGGGAACAGTTTTTCTAAATTTAAAACTGTTGAAGATTAATCAGTTTTATGATGTTTTTCTGAATAGATGTTTTATGTTAGTTGTTAGATAGGAGGTGGGGACCACAGTAGTTATGTGAGTCCAAATTTTATTATGTTTTTGAGTGTTATATATGCTGCTTATGTTTTGCCGCCCTATAAGGGCATAGTTGTCTTTGTATTGCTCCATTATTTTTAGTATAAATAATAAGTGAAGGGGGCGGCTAGATGATTGTTCTCTTTTCTTTTCAACTTCTCTTCTTCTCCTTCTCTCTTCCTTCTCTCTTCCTTCTCTGTTCAAGAAACTACTGTTCTTTCATATTTTTTAATTCAGCAGATTTCTACTTGGTATCAGAGCATCGGCTAGGGTTTCTTGAAGCATTTTCATGCAGCCCTAGATCAGCCGACTGCATGAAGTAGTAAAGGGCTGATCGATCTGCTATAGATTGCCCAGTTCTTGGATTTTTTGGTGGGATCTAGTCATCAGAAAGGTGATCTACTGTTCGGCATCAAAATCAGGAAGAACTAGAGTACAGGGAAGAGTCCCAAAAAAGTTGGACTCTTTGTTTTTGATCTAATCTTGGGCGCCCAGGTATTGTTAGTTTTCTTTTGATTTTTTGAAGAGGGAGGTTTGGTTTCTAGAATTTTCTGAGCCTCCCGGAGTGATCAATTCACTCCTCTCTGTTGGGAGGCGTGGAGAGGAGAGAGATTTCTCTCCAGCTAGGGTTTTCTTCTTCCGGAAGGGTTGGTTTCTATGTGTGTGATATTAAATTATTTTTTGAAGGTCTCCAATCTATTTTTTCTTACTGTTGAACTATTTGAAGTAAGATGGAGAGTTGGAATACCGAGATGAAATCTACCGGTACTGTGGGACTGGGTGTTGGAGGGGGTAGTGATATCTTTGGATCTGGGATCATTACTACAGTAAAACTTGACGGTACAAATTATTTGGAGTGGGCACAATCAGCTAAGATGGCTATTGGTGCCCGTGGAAAATTAGGGTATCTCCTGGGGAGGAGAAGAAACCTGATACAGACTCTTCCCGATGGGTGCAGGAGAATTACATGGTAATGTCATGGTTGTGTAATTCTATGTTATCTCATATTGCAACAAATTTCCTATGGGCTAATACTGCTAAGGAGATTTGGGATGGAGTGACTGAAACCTACTCTCAGAAGCAAAATGAAACTAGAACCTATCGGTTAAGAAATCAGGTGATAAGTATGAAATAGGGAGAAAAACCTCTTGCTATGTATTTCTCCATGCTGAAAACCCTATGGTAGGAAATAAATCACTTAGAAACTGTAGTATGGGAAAGTGTAAATGATGAAGCAACTTATCACAGACTGGTAGAGAGGAATAGGGTTTTGAGTTCTTGCCAGGGCTGAACCTTGAATTTGACATTGCTAGGCAGCATATTCTTTCTAGGGAGGGTGCAACACTCTCTCAGGCCTATGCCTTTGTCTCTAGAGAAGAGAGTAGGAGGAATGTAATGCTGAGACAGCCTGGGATTGACCAATCGGCTATGGTTGGTACAACAAAACTTAAGCCAAATGGAGACAAGGGGAGTAGTGAGACTAGAAGGGAAGATAAGAAGGACTTGGTGTGTGATTATTGCAAGAAGCCTAAGCATACTAGGGACACTTGTTGGAAGCTTCATCCAAATCTTATGCCTGGTTGGATAAGAAACAAGAAGGTAAATGCAAATGTAACCACTATAGGAGACTCTTCGGCCCCTCTTTCCCAAACTGATTGGGAATTCGTTGCAGTAACAACAGTGAGAACATAATTGGAGAGGTTTGGACAGCTTATGAGTAAGAAAGATTCACCTAGCTCTAGCCTTCCAAATGGACAGTAGAATGTAGGAGCCAACTATACTACTTCCTTTGCACATACAAGTAGTTCATATGCAACTGCAAATCTTGCATCTACTTCAAGTAAGGAGGGACCTCCCTAGATTATAGACTCAGGAGCACCTGAGCACATGACTAATGCCCCTACCCTTTTCAGTTCATATCAGTTGTGCTCTAGTAGAGACTGTCTCTACAGCAGATGGTTCACATATGCCCATTGCTGGGAAGGGGACAGTAGAGTGACCAATGATATAACTTTGTCTTCTGTTTTACATGTTCCTAGACTTCATACCATCCTACTATCTGTTAGTTCTTTGACAAAAAAATTGAATTGCTCTATGACCTTTCTTCCTGGTAATTGTGTTTTGCAAGATTTGGAGTCAAAGAAGATGATTGGGAGTGGTCGTAAGGTGAATGGAGTCTACCTTCTAGATGGGATTCCAAGACATCAGGGCCATCAAGTTAGTAGCAGCAGTAGTAGTGGGTCAAAGTCAGTGAACCAGATTATGCTTTGTCACAATCGCTTGGGACATCTTTCTTTTAGTTCTTTGAAATGTCTTTTCCCAAAGTTGTTTGAGTTTGTTCAGATATCTACTTTGGAGTGTAAGAGTTGTCAGTTAAGAAAGCATTGTAGACAATCTTTTAAACCAAGTAATAAAAGAAGTACTTCTGCTTTTAATATTGTTCATACTGATGTATAGGGGCCATATCATATTCCATGAGAGGATTCCGTTACTTTCTCTTGTTTGTGGATGATTATACACGATATTCTTGGATATATTTGATGAAATTACATGATGAGGTTCCTAACTTGGTACGGCAGTTCCACCAGATGGTTCTCACACAATTTGGAGTGAGAACTAAGGCTTTTAGATCAAATAATGCCAGAGAGTACTTTGAGAAGGACCTAACCACATATCTCTTAGAACATGGTGTAGTTTATCAAAGCAATTATGCATATACACTGCAACAGAATGGAGTTGCTGAGAGGAAAAACAAACACATTGTGGAGGTGGCAAGGAGTCTTATGGTGTGTGCTTCAGTTCCTGTGCAGTTCTGGAGAGATGCAGTTCTTACAGCTGTGCATTTGATTAACCGTGTTCCTTCAGGGACCTTGGGGTTTAAGGTGTCATTTAGTCTTCTTTTTCCAGATGGGGAGATATTTCATATACTTCTGAGGGTTTTTGGTTGTGTTTCCTTTGTTCACATTCTTAGCCCTCATCGCAAGAAATTGGATCCTAAGGCCAAGAAATGTGTTTTTCTTGGGTATGCTCAGAACCAAAAGGGGTATTGCTGTTATGACCCAGTGTCGATGAGCAGATTTGTCACTATGGATGTTGCCTTCTTTGAATCCACCCTCTTCTTCTCAAGTGGTTCTCCTCAAGGGGAGAGTTTTAGGGAGGAGAACTCACAATCTGTTCCTCTTCCTTTTTCTTTGGTGCCCCCATCAATTCAGCTAGCACCTCCATCAATTCAACCAGCACCTCCATCAGTTCAGCCAGCACCTGCACCTCCAGTTTCATTACCTGAGCCACTACAGGTAGCCTCACAGAAATATCAGCGCCGACAGATGATGGTTGACTCCACACATCCTCAACCCACACCACTCTCTGTCAGTCCTTCTGAAACTCTAGATTCGGCAGATACAGTTCCAGGTATTCCTCTTGAGCCTGAGCCTGTTATGTTTTCTGATGATAATGTTCCTGTCCCTATCACCATTGTTGCAGTTGATCCCACTAACCTTGATCTTCCCATTGCACTTCGTAAGGGGAAGAGAAAGTGTATAGCCCACTGCATTTCACACCATCTTTCCTATAGTGCCTTATCACCCTCCTACCGTGTTTTTCTTTCTTCCCTGGATTCTGTATCTATACCTAGGAATGTTACTGAGGCTCTCTCCAAACCTGAGTGGAAAACAGCCATGCAAGATGAGATGGATGCTTTGGTCAAAAACCAAACTTGGGAAATAGTTGACCTCCCCTCAGATAAGGAGACAGTCGGATGTAGATGGGTATTCACAGTGAAGTATAAGGCCGATGGCAAGATAGAGAGGTACAAGGCAAGGTTGGTAGCAAAAGGGTATACTCAAACCTATGGTGTTGATTATATGGAAACCTTTGCACCAATAGCTAAGATGAGTTCAGTTCGTATCCTTTTATCTCTACCAGCCACCCATTCATGGCCCTTGTTCTAGCTTGATGTCAAAAATGCCTTCCTCAATGGTGATTTACAAGAGGAGGTATATATGGACATTCCAACAGGCTTTTATGAAAATGTTGGTAAAGGAAAGGTGTGCAGACTCAAAATCTCTGTATGGACTGAAACAGTCACCTAGGGCTTGGTTTGACAGGTCCAGAGGGGCACTCATCTGTTTTGGATACACACAAACACAGTCTGATCACACCCTCTTTGTGAAGAGGAGAGATGCTCTGGTGTCAATTCTGATTGTGTATGTGGATGATATAGTGGTGATAGGAAATGATCTGGAGGAGATTGATGATCACAAAAAATCATTGCAACAAGAATTTGAGATCAAAGATCTTGGTAAGCTCAAATACTTCTTGGGGATTAAAGTTGCAAGATCCAAGCATGGGATCTTCATTTCACAGAGAAAGTATGTACTTGACCTACTGTGGGAGACTAGGAAGCTGGGGACCAAACCAGCAGACACTCCTATTGATCCAAATCACAGAATTAATGGCGTGGATGGTGAGTTGGTAAAGGATTTGGGGAGGTATCAAAGAATGGTGGGCCGACTGCTGTATTTGTGTATGACACGACCAGATATTTCTTATGTTGTCAGTGTTGTGAGCCAGTACATGCATGCACCTCGGGTTCAGCACTGAGAAGCTATTGAGAGAATGCTTGCATATCTGAAGAAGCACCCTGGTATAGGCATTCTTTTCTCAAATCATGAGAATCTGAAGATAGAATCCTATACAGATGCAGACTGGGCAGAATGCTTAGATGACAGGAGGTCTACATTAGGAGTGTGCACCTTTGTAGGTGGAAATTTGATCTTCTGGAAGAGTAAGAAGCAAGCAATTGTGGCAAGGTCAAGTGCAGAGGCTGAGTATAGATCCATGGCTCATGGTGTCTCAAAGCTTCTTTGGGTTAGATCTCTTTTGAGTGAGATTGGGGTGAAAGCAGAGGAACATATGATGTTATACTATGACAATCAGGCTGCAATCAATATTGCCCACAATCCAATTCAGCATGATAGGACAAAACACATTGAAGTTGATAGACACTTTATAAGAGAAAGGGTAACAACCGAAGAAGTTTGTTTGCCTTATGTCTCTTCAGAGTTGCAGCTGGCTGATGTTCTCACTAAAGGGGTGGCAAAGAACAAGCTTAAACATGATCTACACAAGTTGGGAATGTGTGACATTTACTCCCAACTTGAGGGGGAGTGTTGAAGATTAATCAATTTTATGATGTTTTTTTGAGTAGATGTTTTATGTTAGTTGTTAGATAGGAGGTGGGGACCACAATAGTTATGTGAGTCCAAATTTTATTATGTTTTTGAGTGTTATATATGCTGTTTTATGTTTTTCCGCCCTATAAGGGCATAGTTGTCTTTGTACTGCTCCATTATTTTTAGTATAAATAATAAGTGAAGGAGGCAGCCAGATGATTGCTCTTTTATTTTCAACTTCCCTTCTTCTCTTCTTCTCCTTCTCTCTTCCTTCTCTCTTCAAGAAACTACTTTTCTTTCATATTTTTTTTGATGAATTTTCTTTCATATTTTTTAATTCAGCAGATTTCTACTAAAACCACAATATACTATAAAGCATATAAAGTGTTGACTATATAACTTTTAAGTGCATGTTCCCAGGACAACATTATTCCTTGAAACCCTCTAATCAATGAATCTTTTATATTTCAAAAAAAAAAAACAATATGATTGTTTTGGGGTTCTTTTCACAAACTATTCAATTAAGTGTTGTTAGATTTCTTTTCCATTGGTAACAACATATCGAGAAAATTTTAGTAACAGAAGCAAGAAAGGGAACAGTATAGAAATAGCAAGAAACCCTGAAAGGAAAAGAAAAGAAATCCAGGCTGACCAGCAGCCCCTAAACTGGAAAGACTGGGCCCCAAACCAGGCCCTGAAACATCTCACTCCTACCACCCCCCCCCCCATATCTGCTAGCTCATTGGCTGATCTTTGGATAAAGAGCATTATGCAGTACCAGTTTTTATGTCCATCTCTTTATGTTAATTTTTGTTGCATAACACGCCTTTACTATGTTATAATTTATAAAAAAAGTACTATGGTTATTTCAGTTGAAGGGGCCACAAGAGTGAGAAGTAAACCGGATTTAAAATAGTCTAGTCCCCTAGACATCTATGATAATATCAAACACAAAATTTTAAGTTTATTATTTCTTTTTGTGGGTGGCAAAAAAGTTAATTGTAGAAGATTATGGAAAGCAAGAAAAAAGAAGTGAATGGTAAGGGTGAAATGATCAGATAAAACTTAAATATTTGTTTCAATTGTCTATTAAACCATCACTAACCTTTGATAAAAGTTGGACCAAGATTCAGCAGTGTTTCTTTCAGCACCCTCCCAAAGTAGTATTCTGAAGTATTATCATTACCATCTTTATCCACATCCCACCTGTTGAACTTGAGAATTCCTGATATCCGCAATTTAATGGCAGCAGAAGCAAAGGAGGAAAAAACCTTCCAATTCCACATGATCACATCCGATTAGAGCACAATCCAGGCAACTTTACTAATTAAAGCAGAGATTTTATCACAAGCAAAAGACCTGAAGGCTATGCAAGGCAAGAGATAAAGAAAACTTAAGCTCAGGTCAATCTAGAAATTGTTGTCCCTAATAGCTCATTCATGTTGATCAGATAAAGCAAACATTTCAAAAGAAGTTTCAGGCCAATACAGTAAAAAGGTTGGGTAAATCTTAGCACATTTCAAATTTTCAATTAGAACCTAGGATAGCTTAACAACCACTGAAGCACATCATATTGTTGGGGCCACACCACCATAGGTTTCACCTACAAGATCCAAGCACCAGGATCTATATGTTTAGCATTGTGTAACTTAAAGGACTTGCATGTCATGTTGCAACAGTTGAAGATCCAAAACATTGATTTGTTCTGTGTTGCAGTAATTTTCTTTTATGATTGGTAACAGAAAACTTCATTAATTTATGGTAAGGAAAACATGTGCCAACCACTGCTATAGGAATTTAGGCTAGAAACTGCTACCTCACCCCCTTTTACAAGCATTCATTTTACATATGACTCCGGGGACTCCCCAAAAAAGTACTCTTCTATTAGCCCCTGCCTTGCTAATAATCAGCTTAACTATTAGTAGATCTTTGAGTCCACTCATATTTCTCTCACTTTATGCTGGTAAACCCAGAACCACTATCATTATTTTTAACGAGTTCACAACTACTTGAATCCCCTTCTACTAATAGGTATTTGTAGTCAAGTGTTTTCACCAGCTTCAAACCTTGCAAAACAGCCAACAGTTCTGCCCTTGTTGAGTTGTCATGGCAGCCAATAGACCCAGAGAATATGGCCATTATCCTCCCATTTATGTTTCTAAGTACTCCCCCTGCACACAACCGATCGAGGTTGTCTAAACAGTATTCATCATAACTTAGCTTGATGATACAATGGGCTGACAAATTCTAACTACAACAAAATTATGCCCTAATTATAGTTGAAAGTGCAACTTTCTTCTAGTCTCGAATGATATTGTCCATGGAGGATTGAAATGCTTTCAAGGATTTAACCAATTAGCCACTTTAATCATGATGCTTTCTAGCAAAAGTACTTTGGCTGAGCCTTATTTTTGAATATTCTAGTGTTTACTGTGTTTTAGCTTCTTTTGTGTTGCAATATTTGAAAGTCCAAAAACTAAATAAGTTTTGGTGGTAGCATTATTGATGTAGGCCCATCCCAAAACCCAAGCCTAGCCCAATTGGACAGGCCCAGTAGTAGGGATTATTCAGCACCCTCGAAGACTTATTCTAGAAGTAAGGCCCTACAGCAGGTCCTGATATGGCACATTAATGGAACTAGGGAATTGGTCTGAATTGGACACTAGGGGTGTTTAAGTCACTTTACAAGTTTTTTATGGGGTCTGATTTGTCTAGTTATAGTTGGTTTATGTTTAAAGTTTCAGAATCATTGAATAAATAGTTTAAGAGTTGTTAAGTCATCTTCAAATTGAAATAGGAAAATGGCAATTCAGTAATTTTCTATTTTGAGTCCTACTAGTATTTCTTATGGGTCTACCAGTCTACAAATATGTATGGACATTTTAAACAAGAATGAACGAAGTTTATTTGAGATCTCACAGAATATGCTATTTGTGGTGAGTGATTTCCATGCCCTAGACCTAGAGTGATTATAGGTACCATGTTGAGTGATTCCAGCAGATTCTCTCTCTCTCTCTCTATACTTTCTTTCTTTATCTTTCAAGAAATCATTACACCACCCATATGTCCTTACATCCTTTCATTCCCCCAAATAGACCCATTCATGGACCAAGCTTCGGGCTTGGCTTTACACTGTTTCAGGCTTGGGCTTTGGGCCAGGCCCAATCAAATTTTGATAAAAGCTAAGCTTGAGCCCGACCCATTAATAGGTCTCCCTCCCTCCCTCCCCTCCTAACCTCATCCTTTGGCCTTCAAGTCTTAACATCACCCAGCCATCCTTTTTAGGCCCTAGGTCTTCACTATTGGGGCCAATCCCCTCATTTAAGGCTTATGGGCCTCTCAACCTGGCCCATGTTTGAGCAAAACAAATAAGCTAGAAGAGAATATTCAAGAATGTGCCCCAAGATATTTCATGTTAATTTTTTGATTTATTTTATTTGGTTGTTTGACTATTAAATAGGGTTAGGGTTTTCCTCTCTCTATAAATAGTTGTATTTTTTTTATGGGTAAACCATTAAAACTTTATTAATTAACAGAAAAAGATATGTGCATAGTGCCAGCACCCCTTTCTAGTTTTACATATGTACAATGTTAACACCTTGCATCTAATTTATATTACAACTTGGCCCAAAATAAATTATTCCTTGTTGCCCCTTGCTTGGCTAAAGAGTCTTCCAAGCTGTTTGCCAACCTGCTAACCCAATGGAATGAAGCCACAAGCTCTTGCAGCAAGAATCTTTTTCTCAGTACAAACCTACACTGCTATACCCCTTAACTGTTGTTCCTCATCAATACCACCGCCTTAGAGTCTCCTTCCACTGTTTCCTTAACCCTAGGTTTCTTCCCAATCTTAATCCTTGCAATACAGATAATAGTTCTGCCCTTAAAGAATTGCCAATACCAACTGGTCTAGAGAAGATAACTACAATGCTTCCATTAGCATCTCTAAAAAAGTTCCACCAATGCCTAATAATCTAGTATTCCCAAAACTGTATCCATCAAAATCCATTTTTTCGCTGAGTTGTAGTCAATGGGTTCCATCACACAATCATTCCTCTTTTGGTTGTAGCCGCATTAACCACCTCAGTCCACCCTCTTATGATGCCATCAAAGGAGAGAGCATCAAACAATTCCATTGTCTTTACCTGATGTGCTACCTTTATAATTATCTTTTGATATTTTCTACAGTCAGCTCTTTGACCTTGATATCTCATTGAAGATTCTTTCGTTTCTTTCCATCTACAACAACCATAGAATGGTTACCCTAGTAGTTCTCCACACCACCCTTCCTCTTCTAGTAGGCAAAGTGATCAAATTAGCATCAAACAAACCACTCCCAAATGCTAGCTATAACACCACAGGAGATTAGTAAATAGTGAGTTGACTCTCCACTAGAAAAGCATAAGACACAAACATGAGAGGAGAGGCACCAATTGGGTCTCTTCTTTTGGAGGTTCTTACAAGTATTATTTTTTGAATGGTAAGCCTCCCAAAAAAAATCCCTAATCTTTGGAGGTATTGGTCAGCTCCAAATTTCTTTCACTGAAAACAACTGTGACAGGCTCGAAGAAGAGGACATAGCACGGAAAAAATAGGCATAAGAGAAAACAACTGAAGGGAAAGCAGTCCATATACATTGATCCAATGAAGTAGGGCTTGAGAAAACTCCTCAAGAGACTTCTATAACAAAATGGCATCATGGGATTCACGTCTCTAAGGCCTCTGATCAAAGATAGTTGTGTGTGTGTATTTTCTTTCAAAAATTAGTGAAGAATGAAGTTCATTTTTCTGTAGCTCTTTAAGTTTATGCATTGAAGAGGAGTCCTGTTTCTCTCTTTTGATGGAAACACAATTAATCTGTCTCTATGTCTATCTCTCATTCTTTTCTCTCCTTTCTTTGATTCCTTTCATTTTTTTTTCTAAAGTCAGTGAAAAATGAAGTTTGTTTTTCTGCAACTCTTGAAGTTTATGCATTGAAGAGGAATCCAATTTCTCTCTTCGGATGGCAATACAAATATTTTTGATAAGTAAATAGAAATTTTTCATTAAAACTTATGATGGCAATACAATTAATCTGTCTCTATCTCTATCTCTATCTCTCCTTCTTTGATTTCTTTCATTTATGTAAAAACTTTTCAAGGTGTGGCACAAACCCCCTTCCATGTGAAGCATGCCAAACCAATCAATCATAGGTGATGAAATCTCTAAGGTGAATCCTACCTATCTGAAAATCATGCAGAAAATGCCAATAAGCAAAAAATTTCTCGTCTTTATTATGTTATCAGAATAGCAATTTCCTATTGTTTTTTTTTATCAGTAAATATGTGTTTTATTAAAATTCAGATTGTAAACATTTTATACAATTTGATGATGGGACTGTTGATCCCTTTTCCTCACTCTATTCATCCCTCATTACAGTGTAGCCCAAAATAATTGCTGTCTCAATGCCCCTTGTTTTGCTAATCCATCAGCTAGCCCATTTGCACTTCTTCGGACCCATTTAAATTCAGCCTCAACCTCCTTGGCAATCTTCTCCACTTCCCTAATCACATGTTTAAACATCCATGGGGTGTGGCTGCTATTTGTTGCCCATGAAATTACTACTTTTGAATCCCCTTCCACTTCAGCATGTCTGCATCCTAGTTGTTTGGCTAGCTTTAACCCTTGTAGTAATGCCAATAGTTTAGCCTTCAGTGAGTTACTGTTGCCAATCGGCCCTGAGAGCATACCCAATATCCTCCTGTCAGGGTTTCTTAATACTCCTATTCCTGAAATGCCTGGATTTCCATATGAGCACCCGTCAAAATTCAGCTTTACTTTATTGCCTTCAGGTGGTCTCTGTTAGGTTGAAGGTTTTCATGTATTGATGGTTCGGCTGATAAGAGTTCTTATTAGCCTGTATTTGAGCTTAAGTTGTTATGTACTGTGCCTGTGTTAATGGGCCTAAGTTTGTTTAGTGTTTTAAATTGTCTGGGTGTCCCATCACTAATCAGGGGCATTCCAGTCATTTCCTATAACATTGTACTGTACTCTAATATAAATAATAGTACTGTCGACTGGGTCATTCAGTTCGACATTCTCAGCATCTCTTGGTCTTCTCCTCTCTTCTACTGCTTCGGCTACAGCATTTCAGCTTTCATGGTATCAGAGCATTAAGCACCTTCCTGGTTATAGCCGACGCCATCTCTTCTCTCTTGTTGTCTTTCTTTTCTTTTTTTATCTGGTTTGCTGCCGTGAAACCCTAGGGTTGTAGGAGAACAACACAAGGTTCGAACCTAGGGTTTCCCTTGGTTGTAAGGCGCAAGGGAAGTAAGACCCAGAAGCTGATGTCCTACTAGACTGTTTCTAGTAGTTAGTAGCTATTCGGCTACTAAGAGAGGTCTGTATAGGACAGACCTAGTTGAGGACTGATTTCAGCAGTCCTAGTATTGGCCGTAAGGGGGAGAACTCTCTTTACAGTTGCAGTACTCGAAGCTCAAGTGAAGTCTGCATAGCACAGTGGTGGAGAGCCCTCAGTTTCAGGTCAGTTACCAGCCCAGAACACCTCATTTGCTGCTGTAACTGAACTGCTTCAGAACTGTGACAGTCTCGGCAAGTCTGAAACAGTGTTGCGAGCTGTCAGAACCTTCTTCAATTCTGCAACTAGTCTCTTTTTCAGCACTGTGATCTCTTCGGCTAGTCTTAAACAATGTCGTCTACACAGAGGCTGCAGTCAAGATGTCTTCAATATCCGGAGAGGTTTCTTCTAGGGATAACAGACCTGCTGCAAGGTCTTCAAATCTGGAAAACCCTAATCTGCACAACTTGCAGATTACAAGTGTGCTGCTGGATGTATACAACTTCAGGGAGTGGTCTGTTTCTGCAATGCTTTTTATTACTTCCCGTGATCTCGCAGGCTACTTAGATGGGAACAAGAAGGAACCTAAGGTTGGCAGTGCAGAGTATGCTGTGTGGCGCAAGGAGAATGCCACAGTTATGTCCTGGTTGCTTGCCTCTATGACTCCTCGGGTTGCCAGAACTGTTCATCACTTTCCTACAGCAGCCAAGATTTGGGAAAAGGTGTCTAAGACCTATGGACAGAAGAAAAACAATGCTAGAATCTACAGATTGAATCAAGACATTGCTGCCTTAAGGCAAGGGGATATGACAGTTGCAACATACTTTGCAACTCTGGAAGGTCTTTGGGAAGAACTTGACCATCACTTGATATTGGATTGGGAAAATGCCAGGGACAAGGAGAGACATGATAAGCAGATTGAAGAGAGCATAACCTTTAAGTTCTTGGCTGGCCTGGACCCAGTGTATGAGGGTATAAGGTCACAAATTCTAGGGAGAGATGAATTGCCTGAGTTACACCATGTTTATTATCTGGTGAGGAATGAAGAAGTCAGGAGAAAGGAGATGCAAGTTGACTCTCAAACTCAACCGACTGAACAATTTGGAGAACATTCAGCCCTGGTCTCTACTAAGGGAAACAGACATCTAGACAAGAAGCACCTTAAGTGCACTCATTGTGGTGGTGAGAGACATGTAAAAGAAAAGTGTTGGGTCCTGTATCCTCACCTGAAGCCAGCTGCATTGAGAAAGGACAAGAAGCAACAGAAGGGTCATGCGGCAAGTGGGAATCTTGTCACCAGCAACGATGGTGACAACTTACAGAATATACCAACAGTGTCTTCTTCTCCTATGGGGCAGGTTGTTGATTCCTCTGGAGCTGGTGCTTTGGGCTTCACTGCTAATGAGGTAGAGGTCCTTAGCCAGACATTAGTCCGTCTAAGGAATAATTCTTTTGCTTCCACCTCTCTAGCTAGATCAGGTACAGTCTCTGCCTTTAGCGCAACTAGCTCTATTGACTCTACTTCTTGGGTTATTGATTCCGTTGCAACTGACCACATGACACATATGTCCTCCTCATTCTCTTCATATCATTTGTTGTCTGGTCAGGATAAGATGAGAGTTGCTGACAGGTCTTTCTCCACCATCTCTAGAAAGGGGGTGGTTGACCTAAGCAAGGACCTCTCTCTTAAATCAGTTCTACATGTTCCCAGTCTTACCTCAAATCTTTTGTCTGTTTCAAAACTTACCAAAAATTTGAACTATAGTATAACCTTTTTTCCTAATCATTGTGTCTTCCAGAACAGATTGATGAGGAGAACGATTGGGAGCGGTCATGAGTATGGAGCCCTCTACTATTTTGATGCAGACATCGGTTCTGCCTTACAAGCATCTGCTGCTAGTAGTCTGGAGAGTGTGGAGTCAATAGCTAGGTTGCATCTGTGGCATGCTAGGCTAGGTCATTTGTCTTTCTCTTCATTAGAAATGTTGTTTCCCGAATTGTTTAAGGGCATTTCAAGTCAGAGTTTAATCTGTGAAGTATGTCAAATGTCAAAACAATGTAGAACTGTTTATCCAATTTCTAGTAATGAAATTCAAGCTCCTTTTGATTTGGCTCATTCTAATGTTTGGGGCCCTTCACCCATTGTTTCCATTGATGGCTTCCATTACTTTATCAGTTTTATTGACCACTATTCTCGATGCACATGGATCTACCTGTTAAAAGGACGGGATGAAGTACCACGGATAACTATGGCATTTTGCAAGATGATTGAAACACAGTTTGATAAGAAGATTAAGCAATTCCGGTCAGATAATGCTGCTGAATATTTTGAAAAATCCTTGAACTTATTCATGGAAGATGCTGGCATGTTACATCAATCATCCTGTGCTAATACCCCTCAGCAGAATGGGGTTGCTGAGCGCAAGAATAGACATCTATTGGAGACAGCTCGAGCCTTACTATTCCAGCACAAAGTTCCAGGCAATACTGGTCTCAAGCTGTACTTACTGCATCATATCTGATAAATCAGATGCCATCTAAGGTGTTGGGTATGAAAACCCCTTTCTCTGTTTTGTGTCCCACTCTTCCAGACTTTCCTCTTCCTCCACGGGTCTTTGGTTGTAAATGTTTCATACATGTGAATGATCCAAAGAAGACCAAGTTGGATCCTAAGGCTACGAAGGGAATATTTTCGGGGTACTCTCCTACACAAAAGGGGTACAAGTGTTATGATCCTGTCTCCAAGAGAAAGTATGTCACTAGAGATGTGGTCTTTTTTGAGTCTCAACCCTATTTTCAGTCTTCTCAGAATCCTCTTCAGGGAGAGACTAGTGAGATGGAAGAGGATTCTCATTCTCCCTCATTTTTTGTTCCCCTATCTGCCTCGAGCCTTTCATCCTCTTCTTCTACTCCTAGTTGTGGCATCCCGGGTCAACCTAGTGAGGCTCCCACTGTGTCGGTTACCTCTCCTGATGCTACAGATGTCCCTGAAGGCTCCAGTAGGCAACAGAAAGAGATACTCACATACAACAGAAGGAAAAAGGGCCCTCAACCTCATGACAGCAACCAGTTGGACTCGGATCAATCTGTCTTTGCAATCCAAGGTAATTCCAACTCACATACTTCTGATTTGGATCTTCCTATTGCTCTCCATAAGCCTATCCGTTCTTGTACCACACTGCACCCTATTGCTGATTTTGTTTCTTATTCACATTTATCCCCTGCCTATCACTCCTTTGTGTCCGCTCTTTCCTCTGTACGTGTTCCTTCTAGGTACTCAGAGGCCGTGTCTAATCCAAGGTGGAAAGAAGCTATGAATGAAGAGATGAAATCCCTAATGAAAGCAAGAACTTGGGAATTAGTGGATCTGCCAGAGGGGAAGAGCACTGTTGGGTGCAAGTGGGTGTTTACTGTAAAGCACAGGGAGGACGGGTCCATTGAAAGGTACAAGGCCAGACTTGTGGCAAAGGGGTTTACTCAAAAAGAAGGAATTGACTACAAAGAAACCTTGGCCCCAGTAGCAAAGCTCAACACAATTGGCCTTCATGAAGAGGTATTTATGGAACCTCCACCAGGCTATGACTTTGGTAGAAAGGTGTGTAAACTGAGGAAAGCATTATATAGTTTGAAACAGTCTCCTCGTGCATGGTTTGAGAAGTTTTGTGGGGCCATGAAGAAAGTGGGGTACACTCAGAGCGGTGCAGACCATACCTTGTTCATAAGGAGACAGGATAGCAAACTTACGGCACTCATTGTTTATGTGGATGATATGGTGATTACTGAGAATGACTTGGAAGAGATAAAAAGACTGAAGGAGTTTTTAGCTTCGGATTTTGAGATCAAAGACTTGGGCCATTTGAGATATTTTCTTGGGATTGAAGTTGCTAGGTCAAGAGAAGGAATCTACATATGTCAACGGAAGTATGTTCTTGACCTCCTAGAGGAAACAGGCATGATAGGGTGTAGGCCAGTAGATACTCCAATAGAACAGAATCATGGCCTATAGGAATCAGTAGGGGAGGACTACTGTGACAGAAAGAGATACCAAAAATTGGTAGGGAAGCTGATATACTTATCTCTCACTCGGCCAGATATTGCTTATGCTGTGCATATTGTCAGTCAATTCATGCACTCTCCAAAGATCCCTCATATGAAAGCAGTTGAAAGGATTCTCAGGTACTTGAAGACTTGCCCAGGAAAGGGAATTCTATTCAGGAAAAACAATAGAATTGAAATTGAAATCTATACTGATGCAAATTGGGCCGGTTCTGTTGGAGACAGAAAATCAACTTCAGGATATTGTACATTTGTGGGAGGGAACCTGGTCACATGGCACAGTAAGAAGCAGAATGTAGTTGCTAAATCAAGTGCGGAAGCAGAATATCGAGCTATGGCTCACGGGGTTGCTGAACTCCTATGGCTCAGGACCCTTCTTAATGAGCTTGGCATTAAAGCTAAGGGTCCTCTCAGACTGTATTGTGACAACAAGGCTGCCATCAACATTGCAAATAACCCTGTGCAACATGACAGGACAAAACATATTGAGATTGATCGACATTTTGTTAGAGAGAGAATAGTCTCGGGAGAACTCTGCATTCCTTATACTCCATCTGAGATGCAAATTGCAGATGTATTGACTAAAGGGTTGGTTGCAGCAAAGTTAATGGACCTTCTTGGCAAGCTAAACATGATTGACATCCATGCTTAGCTTGAGGGGGAGTGTTAGGTTGAAGGTTTTCATGTATTGATGGTTCGGCTGATAAGAGTTCTTATTAGCCTGTATTTGAGCTTAAGTTGTTATGTATTGGGCCTGCGTTAATGGGCCTAAGTTTGTTTAGTGTTTTAAATTGTCTGGGTGTCCCATCACTAATCAGGGGCATTCCAGTCATTTCCTGTAACATTGTACTATACTCTAATATAAATAATAGTATTGTCGACTGGGTCATTCAGTTCGACATTCTCATCATCTCTTGGTCTTCTCCTCTCTTCTACTACTTCGGCTACAGCATTTCAGCTTTCAGTCTCCACTCCAGCTTTACTTTATCTCTTACTCTCGAAGATTGTGCTACTTCAGACCATGTTCTTAGAATACCTGTGACTGAGAAGACTTGAAAGCAGTCCAAGAGTTTTACCCAATGGGTTACTTTCACCTTGATATTATCAATCACTTCCTCTATTGTTCTACTTTTTTCCAAGAAAATTCTGTTGTTTCTCTCTTCCCATATTACCCAACAAATTGCTGCCTTTGTTGCTTTCCACATTACCATCCCTCTTTTCTTTCTTTGTCTCAAGAAATCATGGTTGAAGAGTCCTACCACATCTTGAGGGGGAGCCCACCTATAGCCAAAGAGAGTACAAAAGAAATCCCAAATTCGATGTACAAAAGAACAAGATATCATTAAATGAAAAAGGATCTCACTACTTTCCTTACACAGTGAACACACATGAGGAGAAAGGCACATGTATGGCCTTCTTTTCTGCAACATATCACAAGTGTTTACCTTACCAAGGAATACTTCCCAACAGAAAGCTTGGATCTTAGGGGGAATAGGCTTGCACCAGATTTCTTTCACAGGGAAAGTCCACCTAGAGGGTAGAATAGCAATTTCCTATTGAAAAATAGATCCCCTTAAAGGTAGTTTGCTAAGTCCAAGGGCCAAAAAGATAGAAAAAGAAATATATATATAGGAAAAAAAAAACAGAAAGATAAAGGAAAGTAGTGGCTGTGTTGCCACATGCATCAAAACTGTAATTGTTTCCAGCCAGAGCTTTGAGGGTGATAATCAATCCTTTTCAACCAAGAGAACACAAAAGTTGCTATTTTTTAAAATAATAGGAATGAATTGCACACATCCAAAATCTTAGTGGGGTACCATCCCCAATCAAAATCAAAAGGTATCCTTGTTTATTGTGATAAATATTCATAAATAAAGGTAGTCTTGTATTTCAGAACATTTATGTTTTGACTAATAATTATGGGTGTGTCTCTTCTATTAAAAAGAGATCTACCCAATCACACCCTCTCCAAAAAGCCTTTTTTTTTTTGGGAAATTTAACAAGAGGAATGTTTCCAATCTATTTTTCTAATATAAAGGATAACCCCTGTGCTTCAAAATTTTGCCTCCACCATTAACCTTTCAGAATCCAATCGCCAAAGAGAGTCAATTGTTCACTACAGAGACAATAATGCAATGGAGTATCTGAAATACCTCAACAAGTCGTAAGGCCACCAAGTGAGGCCTGCAACTAAAATAATCTGTAACTTCCTGTGGATCGTAGATTTCAGGAAGCGGCCTGGACCAAATCTTGAATAAATGGTAAAAGTAATTAGTATATGCCTCCAAAGCTTTGAGATCAGCCATGACCAAATCCATGCCAGACAGTCCTGTCAGAATAAAATGAATTAGCTTTGACAGAGAAAAAGGTCTGATCATATTACCAAATGATGGACAAGTCAAACATCAGGGTGGGGCCAAAGGAACAAGGAAGAGAGATGATTACAAGTCACCTCTAAAATATGCACATTGCAGTTGTACAACTGAGTTCATGTGACAGACAATTTCCAATTTAAGTCATTATTGTATTTGGATAAACTTGTAGCAAAACAGTTTGATTTCATTGATCAATGACAAGAGAAATCTGAGAATAATACCAGTATGCAAGAAAAATTTATAAGCTACGATGTAAGATAATCTCAGGATGATCAGATCTCTGACAAATAACAAAAAGGACAGAATAATGGGGAAAAATAAAAGATAGATAGATAAATAGTAGAAGACTAGAAGTGTCAGACCTCTCCTTCTGAATCAAATATGCAATCACATTAAACCCAACACAATGCCTTCAATAAAGTCAGACCAAAGAAAAAATCTTGATCATAATATCCAAACAAAAAAAAGGCTTCATCCAATTCCCAACAATGAATTATGCCAATTAATTATGAAGTGCTCCTATATTTGTAGCTTCAATTTGGGACTTTACTGACCCCCCAAAAAATCAATTCCTGTACATCTCTAAATATAGGTTTTTGACCCATTACAAATTTGGCATGAACTTCTCAAAAGAAATAACTTCTAAAATCAAAACGTACCAAATAATTTTAAACTAATAAAACCCTAATTCAACATTTTAAGTTTTTAACTAACTCAAGATAAAGAGATATGTCCAATACTCTTTGACTATCTGTAAATCAGCCATAACTTGCTAAATTAATATCTAAATTGTACAATCTTAGGCTTGATTTAGATAAAGCCCAATAACAGCAGAAAGCAGGCAGGTTTTGACTCTTCAAATTTAGGCCACAAACTGAGTGGAAAACTTAGGATAGTTCTCTCTTTGGATTCAGGTTGTGGTCCAAATAATTCATAAACTAAGTATTAGCTTCTTTTCCTGCACCACTGCGTTACAGTAATATAGCTGCAGTGGGAATAGTTGATTCTGGTAGAAAATCTAGAAGTTAAGCAGACGAGATCTTCTGGTTTGTTTCAATCAAAATATGGCTGGTGAAAAGGGAAATAAGTCAGGTAACGTTGATCCTTCCTTCCCATAAGCCTTGTATTGAAAGCTATGTCCCCTTCATCTTTTGACATATTAATATAACCTTTATACCCAAGTATCAAATTTATGACTGCATGTTAGTGTTTTGGACATATCATTCAAATACATGGAAACTAGTCATTTCTAAACAATCTTTCAAAGCCTATTGCTTGGATTATATTTTCAGGAGCTACAATTTTGGGAATAATTAGAACATGGAATTAATTGCATTCACTTTGGACAGAAAATTAAGGTATAGTGGATATTTTAAAACTTGGAATTTGATGCTTTATGTGCAAATTATTAGGCTAGATTACCTTACGTCCACCACATAATGTCTTGTGGGTTAAAAACACTAAAATAGAGCACAGATCTTCATATATATTGTAGCTGGATCCTTTTGAATATCTAAAAATAAGGATTAAAATGTGTATGTGGCCTACAACAGCCATTAGGTAAAAGAATAAGATTATAAACTGTTCGGTCCCATTCATGTTGAAGCATTTACCATCGGTAGTGATGACACGACCTTTTTTATGGTGGGAGGATTCCCTTACATCACTGAATTGCCAAGTCATACTTAAATCGTATGCAGGGATCTCATGCTGGAACAGAATGGGAGAAATAATTGTCCTCTCTGCTCCTTTTCCTTCTTGGGCAGAACATATCATCTCTTACTTGTGTGGTTCCTCTAATGTTGACCATTGCATACTTTTCCATGTTCCCTACCATAATTTACTTGTTGAACCGAATATCTCTCCAAGCCTTTCATTTTCATAAATGCCGATTATCAAATATCAATTACAGATTTAACCAAAATGACTTTTTATTTTCTCCACTCCAAACGAACTCGATGAGCATCATTGTTTTTCTGCTTATCCTTATTCAAAATATCAAGGAAATATGTTTTTTTTTTTATAACAAGCATTCCCAATTTAGTGCAGCATATAAGAATTCAATCGAAACCGCCAATTTCGTCTAACTTAAACACATAATTACTCAAATAAAGCAAAATCAAAAACGAAGAGGATAAGATTTCAGTGTATAGCAAGACGACTGAGGAACCTGGATAGGAAGGTTGAGGCCACGACGGAGGAGGTTCGGGGGAAGCGTCGGGAACTTCAAGATAATGAAGCCATATAAAGTCATCGACGGTCTTGGAGAGCTGTGGGAGGTGAAGTGCATCACTGGCCCAGCTGACACCCTGGTTAAATCCTTTCTTCAAGAACTCCACGTCCTTGCGTACCACCTGAGCCAAGTGGCTGAAATTGCCGATGAAGCCCCGTTGCTTATGTTCCTTTACCGTTGAAGTGGTGCGAGTCGAGCAGGTAATAGAGAGTCGCAGATTTGGCGCTCCCGCTGCTACAGTTGCAGCGACAGCCATCGGAGAGAGAGAGAGAGAGAGATCAGTGTGTGGAAAATGGCTCTTGCTGCGGTTTTATATTGGGTGGTTGGGAGATGGGGATGGTTAATTATCAATATAAAATGCCTGACAATTTGAAAATGCGACGAATGGCGGACATTGCAGGAGCGTATGCTATGTTATACTCACAGTAGATGACTCGTTTCTTGCGGTCAAGAGTTGTCTACCACCCGTTTCTTAAATAACCAAGAGAGCTGATTTGGTTACAAGTAATAGTTTGAGGTTTGAAACGCTGCCACATCAGTATGGCGGTTCAACTTTAACGTTTAGAGGATGTTTGGAACCATGGCCGTTTTTTCTGAAAAACGGTGCCACGTTAGATCCATATAGGCGTTTCTACAAATACTCGTATATATGATTGTTTGGTTCACGTGTTTTTTGAAAAAATGCTTGAACAGTGGGCATACCTAGTAAATCGGGTTCAGGACCCCCAAACGGTTGACTGATTGGCAATTACGTGTATCCTATGTGGTGCTTACCTGTCAGCACATACATGAAAAACGGTGATGAAAATCACCTCACCACATAGTATTACTCACTGCCTACGTGGCAGAAAACACTCCCAAACAAAATCAAAGCATTTTTTTGTACAAAACGGGTCTTGGAAGCATAGGTGTTTTTTCTTGAAAATCGGTCCCCAAATACACCCACGCTTCCAAACCCCATCTTAAAAAATGTAGTTGCAGATTCATCTACTTAAAATCAGAATACCATAATTTTCACTTTCCACATATCCATCTGTCATGACTACTCTCCCAATGGACTTGGCGCTTGTTTTTAGGTCGATCCCACATAAGATAGCCTATAAGCTATTTTTGGTGAAAAATCTAGAGAGCCTAGATCAGCTAATATTAAGGGTCGTTTGGCAAGCCTTTTTTTGAAAGATCTTTCGGAAACTCTTACAGTCAAAAGATATAATGAGCTTTTTGCATTAAGGTTTTGACAGCCTGAAAATCGTTTGATTAAGGTGTGTCTTTGAACACGTCTTGCCATGCAAAAATGAGTTAAAAAAATGAAAATTTCAATTAGGAACTTCTTGAAAATAGCTCAAAATGGATTTCATGTGCTTTTTCAAAGCGACGTCTTTTGGTGATTAGATCTTTTTCCAACCAAACAGGAAAAGACGAAAAAGTGGACTGTTGGGCTTCTAAAAAACCGATCACCCACGTGAAAAAGATGTGTCAAATGAGACTAAAGAGCTGTCCACTGCAATCTTTTGAATAATTTATCTAGAGCACTCCAAAGCAACTAGATTAGCTTAGTGGAGCCATTGGCTCAGCACTCCCAAATGGAGCTTTAGTGCTTGTTAAGAAGAGCTTTTTTTATGTAGCAGCTGTTGGCTTTGCAATGTGGGTTTTACGATAAGATCCCATTTGGTACGACTTACGTTCAAGGTGAGTTGTGATGCCAAAGTCATGGCGGTTGAGCACTTGCGTTTTGGAGAAGCTACCTAGAGTAGCTTCATATTATAGTTGCATTTTTGGCATTCAAAATGCAGTGGCACACTTTCTGGATTTTCACCAAATGTAACTTAGGGCTGTCAATGGATCAGATCTCAGTCGGGATCAGTTAGAACTGGAACTGACCCAATAGGAAATATTGAGGACCCAGAATCGAATCGGACCCAATAAGGTCTATAATTTTTAGACCTAGAACTAAATTGATTGGTTATTGGGATAATCGGGTTTGACCCAATGGACTCGATTATAATAAATGAATAAATATGTTTAATATATTAAATATTAGGGCAAATTTCTTAAACTATCCCTATTGTGTAGTTAATTGTCAAAGTGTAACCTTATTATTTATATATTGTCTTAGAGTACCCTTAAGTTTTCTAACAATTGACTAACTCTACCCCTCCCATTAGCATCCATTACAATGCATGACATATATATTTTTTTAAAACCCAATATTACCCTCTGTCCCCGTTGTGTAAGTAAGATAACAATCATCCCCCATGAGCGGGACTATCCCTCATCACTACCGACGACAATAGGGAGGATCTCCACCTCCAAGAGGAGAATCTTGGCGGCAACATTGACAATGGACCGAGAATGAAAAGGTGAGAAGAAATGAAGAAGGGAAAAGAATGAGAAAAAAAGTCACAAAAAATTACTAGTGTTAGGGTTTCGAAACAAATGAGATGTTTTAGTCTCATGAACTTCAAACTTGTTTCATTGACAACGCTAATGTCTTGAGGTGATAGCGGTTGGTAATGGCAGGTCATCATAGTTCCTTCTCTCTCTATCTCTCTTGTCTCTCAACTCTATATCAGGGGTTCCTCCAAATTGGACAGATCGCGATAAGAAGCTCGAAGTGGAGAGGTTTGAGAGTCTTCCAATGTCGAGATTCGGTGATGTAGAAGGATCCTTGATCCTCTGTTCTCAGGTCTCAAGCTCTTAGCTATAATGACTCTCTATTTTCTTTTGTGTAAACTTCTCTTCTCTATTTCGTTTCTTTGTCTTCCTTCATTCTTGGCCTTTGTACTTCGTCGTCGTTGTTGGGTTTTAATATCATAAGAGATTAAATCCAATAGGTTTGATTGGTCAATTACATTGCACCCGCACAATTGATTGAAAAATTAGTTTTTCTCTTACAAAAACCCAGTTTTAAACTTGTCCCACATTGGAAAATTATAAGCTTTGTTTTTAGTATTTTAATAGGAGTTGATTTACACTCCTTAGAAATAGTAGAGGAGAGTATGGGGGTTTGATACCGCGCAACGCGCATGCACGTGTGTGCGGCGCAATGAAGCGCTTTAGAGGCGCACTTTGCTCGCACTTGCTTTTGGTGCGATGCTGACTGTTGATCACCGTTGATGAGATCAACAGTCACGATTCGATCGGGTGTGATCAAGAGGCACAATTCAAAGTTAGCAGTCATTAACAGTTAACTACTTTTTAAACAGTCACAATGTTTGAAATTGTGACTGTTCAAGGTGCCTTCTCTGAACTAGCACCTACCTTTTCTTCATACCTCTTCATAAACTATTTAAGGAGCATGAATCAGACTTCAAAAACACACATTTTCGAAATCCACTTTCTCTCTCTTAGTCCGATCTGCTACAATCTCACAGAAGGTTTCTTCGGAGATTCTTCAACTTTGCTGGTTACAGATTCTCGCCCAAGGCTCTGTTGTATCTTGGGAACGGATTTGCCTGTAACCCAACAGCAAACTCAGTGAAACTGAGTGGGGGCAAATAACGTTCTAAAGACAGTGTTTTCAGATGCGCCTTAGTGCTTATCCTCCAAAGTTACAGTGATCCCATTTTTCCAAGAATCGTCATTAATGAACGCTACCCCACAGTATCTACATCTTATACGAGGAGGTGATTGACAATCTGCTTTGTTATTCTTCGACGACACTTTCACATCATATATGTATTGATTTGTCTCCTTGCTCTTCGTCTCTATTTGTACTTTGTAGTGTGTACATTATTTAACCCTAATGAATGATTATCTCTTGCTAACATTAACCATTTATCATCTGGAGTCTCCTAACCAGGTTGATTTCCATTGTGTGGCTCATTTTCATCTTCCATGTGATGTGAGACTGAGGTAGCGTGTTTATGTTTTTCGTTTTTCATAGCCCTCCCAAAACTGTCATATTTCATGTAAAATCCAAGTACAATGTCGTGAATCTGTAAATCCTTTTTGAAATAAGGGACAAATATTTATGATTGCCTTGAGAATCTTGTATCAAACCAAGAGAGAAAGAGTTCACATCTCCGCCCCACAAGGAGCCACCCTACAGCACATCCCGCCGTGTATTGTGAATATCTCCCGATGATATCATCATCGGAATTAGTACCATTATTGGGAGATGTTCATAATACACGACGGGATGTGCTATGGGGCGGAGATGTGATCTCAGAGAGAAAACAATAGGAAATAAGAGAATTATACTGGATAGTTTTTTAAATTGGGTTTCAAGTGAAAATCATACATCCTCTACTCTTTCATTCATCCCTATTTAAAGGACACGTAACAACTTTTTTTTTATAAAACCTTGTTGTGCTACACGAGCCGAGGGGTAGCACTCCCCTTAATGTCACTAGAGCAAATACAAATTGAATCTTGGGGAATATTACCAAGACTAAAGTCCACTAACCAATCCGTAACATGATTTGCCTCCCTATAAACATGCTTATAGTGAAAGTCCTCATTCAATGGCTTCCTCAAATTTGAGCATTCCCGAATAATGTTCCTCTGGAACCATGATGGATTGTAGATGAAATTGAGGCAGGAATAACTAACTTTGAGTCACCCTCAATGATGATGGAGTTGTTGGAGAAATTTTCCGACAAGTTACGAGCCTCTCAAGCTGCCCACGCCTCTACCATATTGATGGTAGTATCCCCTAAAGTGTATGCTTTGAAATCCGTGATCTCTCTTTTGTGATTCCTTGCAATAGCTGTAATGGATCATCTCCTATTACTAGAGTAAGAGGCATCAAAATTGATTTTGATAGAGTCAAATTTTGGAGCCTTCCAAGTAATGAGCTTCTGATGTAGCGCAATCCGGCTGCTCCCTGCTGGAGATGATTTGGCTACCAACAACGGCGGGAGCTGAGGAGCCTGCAAGAGATGAACCAGAGAACCCAGGGGTGTTTACTCGGCGAGGTCACTTCGATGGCTAAGTTAGCACTTAGTAGAGAGCTTAAAGATGATAATAGATTGTCAGAGAGCTAGAGAGCAAAGATTACGCATCTCTCTTCACCCCTGGGGGGTGAGGCCTTTATATACTGGAGTCCTTGTGGGTTTGGTGGAGCAGTTCATGGATTCCCACTGTGATGGGACCTGTTTTCATGTTAGGTGGGGATAAAGCCACCAACCGGTAAGGTTGCCCATTTCCACCTGAATCGGGGAGTGGGTGAGCTAATATAACCGTTACAAGTCATAATCCCGTAAAATGCAGGGTACGGTGGTGAGCTCCTTGGGGTTGTCATGCGGTGGTCGGTCTAACTTGGAAGCGAGCTGCCCGTAAGGCGCCAGGCTGCATGGTGGCAAGCTGTTTGTAAGTGCCAGGCTGCTTGGTGGCGAGCTACCTGTGAAGTACCGAGCTGTCTGTAAAGTGCCAGGCTACATGATGGCGAGCTGCTAGTGGTGAGCTGCCTGTGAAGTGCCGAGCTGTCTGTAAGGTGCCAAGCTACATGATGGCGAGTTGCCTGTGAAGTGCCGATTTGTCTGTAAGGTGCTAGGCTACATGATGGCGAGCTGCCTAGTGGCGAGCTGCCTGTAAAGTGCCAAGCTGTCTATAAGGTGTCAAGCTACATGATGGCGAACTGTCTAGTGGCGAGCTATACCTATTTGTCATGAGATGTCAGGTGTCATAATGTCATTGGAGAGCTAAATCCGCTCTCATCAGCTTCCATGATTTATGATGCACAAGATGCGACCCTTTTCGAGAGCTATCATATTCCTTATGAACATTTAATGCTTTTTCCATAGTCACCTAAGGAGGGATACCCATGTTATTGAAATTTTTTCGGTTTCGATTCTTCCAAATGATCCATAAAATAAATACACATTTCTCTTTGTAATTAAGAACCCCACTTAAATCATTATCCCTCACTTTAACCCACCACTCTACAAGATATGAATCAACATCATTTGGATTAGCAAAGGTAGAGGGCATCATACTCCATATTTTTGTGGTCATTTCACATCTTTTAAAAATGTGATCCGCAAGAGCTGCATGCTCCATCAATTTTGTGGGAAGTCTCCTATTGAGAAATAGGTACATGAATGTTTTCAGCTTTGGGGGACAGCTTAGATTCCAAATCAAAGCATTCAAATTCAGATTATTATTTCCATTACTAATCGAACTACATTTTATCTTGTAGGCCGATTTGATAGTGAATTTTCCATCTATATTTAGTCTATAGATTAATTTATCATTTTTGAATTCGCAAGAATGAAAATAGTTCTAATTTTATTCCACAAATTTGCGGGGACCATACTCCTAATTTTACTCTCCCTCCAAACATTCCTTTCTTCATCCATAACCTCACTTACTAAAAGCTCATTATCATTAATCGTTTCTTAAGGGATATTCTCCTCAAACACTATCTTCAGCCCACCTATCTTTCTAGAGTTTTATTGACCTTCTATTTCCAAGTTCCCATCCTATGCCTTTTTTGAGGAGATCTCTAGATTTGAAGATACCTCTCCACGTCCATGAGATATTCTTTTTTCTTTCATATTACAAAAATTATCTTTTTGTAGATATTTGCCTTTGACAACTCTAACCCAAAGATTGTCTTCCTCTTTGAGGATTTTTCATCCTAGTTTTGCTAAATTTGTTTCATTAACCCAATGGAGATTTTTAACCCTAAACCCCCCGAGTATTTTTGGGGTGCAGGCCTTCTTCCAATCAATCAGGTGGAGGGGTCTCTTATCATTTAAGTTTGCCCATAAGAAATTTCTTTGGTGTTGTTCAATATCCTCAATAATGTTCTGAGGCAGTTTAAAGGATCTCATGAGAAACTATGGCGTCATACTGGTGGTAGCATTGAGAAGAGTCATCTTGCTTGCCATAGTAAGGGAATTTCTTTTCCACCCTGCAAGTTAGCTACAAACTTTTTCTTTTAATTTTGCAAAAGTTTTCTTTGTCACACGACCATTTATCATCGAGCACCCAAATAAGTATCAGAGCTCATTTGGATAGGAATCTTTAAAATTTTTGCCTGAATCTTTTGGAACCTTTTTGGGGTGTTTTTTGAGAATTGAATTGTTAACTTAGTAAAATTTGGGCATTGACCTAAAGCAAGAGCATAATTAGAAAGAACTTCTTTAATCTTCAAGCGTGCCGGAATAGTTGTTTAAGGAAAGATACGACAATCATTTGCAAATAGTAGGATTGGCACTTTGGGGCTTCCTTTGGCTGCTTTACACCAAATGTTGCTATTACCAATTATTGATTCTTTCTCGAGTTTCCTAGCAAGAGGTTCAGCACAAAGGACAAAAATGTAAGGGGATAGTGGATCCCCTTGCCTAATCCCCCTAATAGGGGAAAATTCTCTTGTTGGGTTAATTAGGACTTGGTAAGACACTAATCTAATGCATTCCATGACCCATTCCACCCATTTACCCGTGAAATCCAAACTTTATTAGAATCTTTTCTATGAAAGTCCATTCAATTCTATCATAAGTCTTCTCCATATCAGTTTTGCATGCCAACATACCTGATTTTCCTTTTGTTCCTTCTCATAGTATGAATCATCTCATGAGCAACAAGAATATTGTCATTAATTTGTCTATTAGGGACAAAAGCACTTTGATATGGAGAGATGATTTTACCAAGGTAGGATTTTACTCTATTAACCAGAATTTTTGAGATAATTTTATAAATGACATTGCACAAGCTTATTGGTCTATAATTATTAACTGTTTCTGGATTTCCATTTTTTGGGATAAGAGTCAGAATGGTTTTGTTAAGAATATGATTCATTTTCCCACAGTGAAAGAAATCTTTAACTACTTGGTTGACCGAATCTTTGATAGTGCTCCAAATTTTTTTTTAAAGAAAAGAGCATTTAAACCATCCAGGCCTAGAGCTTTTAAGCCCTTAATGGTTTGGAGAGTGTCATAAATTTCGTTTGTAGTAACCTCTCTCACAATTTCTTTATTTGATCTTTAGTGATGCAAGGTCTAATATCTCCTAGAAATTTCTCAATTCCTTTAGCTCCTTCTGTTTGGAATCTATGACATAATTTTTCTCTAATAAAAGCCGAAATCTCTTCTTGATCCTCAATCCTAACTTCCTGATCCTTCTTAACTAAGATAATTCGATTTCTTGCCTTTCTGATTGTGTTTGTAGTGTGGAAAAAACTATTATTCCTATCTCCTATGTTAATCCAATCAATTTTGGCTTCTTGAGTCCAATAAGCTTCCTCCCTCTCTAAGATTTTGTTAAGTTGATTTTGATAGGCCCTTTCTAGATTAAAGAGGGACCTGCTGTTATTATCCTCCATTAGCTTGTTTTGAACATCCTCAAGGGAATTAAGGATGTCAAGTTTTTTCTTAAAAATATTGCCAAAATGATTCTTATTCCCATTTCTCATGCTGTTAAGCACTTTATTTCTTTTCTTAATGAACTGCATCACCTTGGTATCATCAACTTCAATATTCCAGGCTTGGGCGACAATATCATTTATCGTGGGGTCAAGACACCACGTTGTTCACATTTGAATGGCTTGGGGCCATTCGGATGAGGCAGATCAATTTGTTACACAAGTGGAGAGTGGTCAGAGGCCAAGAATGGTAAATTCTTTAGAATAGCGCAAGGGAACATTCTTTTCCAACTCTCATTCACTAAAACCCAATCAAGACGCTCCCATGTAGTTATATTTTTCCAAGTAAATTGGTTGCCGACCATATTTAAATCCATCACCCCACCTTCAATTCATTAATGAGGTTATTAAAATCCCTTCTTTGGCTTGGCATAACTTCCCTACCACCCATTTTATTTTCACTAGATTTGTATGAATTAAAATCACCCACTAAGCACCACGGTTCATTAATAGTTTCTGAATTTTCTTTTATCCAATCCCACCACACACGTCTTTGTTCAATCTTATTTGGAGAAGCTTATATACACAAAGGTAAAGAGCCAAACTTTGTTTGAAGAGATTTCATTAATCCTAGCATGAATTAAACGATCATTTGAAAAGATAATCTGAAGATTACAAAAGCCAACTGGATCAATAAGTAAGAAACCATCAAAACGCAATGAAATAACTATCTTTTTTGCTCTTTCCGGATTAACCCTTATTTCCACCAAAAGAACAATACCAATTCTATGAAGCCGAATAAGGTCTACTTGCAAGTGATGCCTACTCGAGTTGAAATCAGCCCCTCCAAAATAGTTTCTCACAACGTCCATAGTATATTCCCGTCGTGTATTGAGAATATCTTCCAATGATGAAACATCACCGAGAGATATTCTCAATACACGGTAAGAATGTACTGTAGGACATTGTGGGAAACTGGGGGCTGATTTGCCTTAACGTTCCAACTAAAGAAATTCATTGTAACCATTGGAGTTGTTTGGACCCATGTTGTCCTTAGTCATCACTTCATTATCCTCTTTGTGTCCCTTGCTTGAACGACTTCCTTCCACTTCTGTTCCGTTCCTCTCATTTTGGTGGTGGTCCGTCCAGTCCTCTTCCATGCCATCCCCGTCCTGTTCACCATCTTCATAGTTCCCTTCACCCAAGTCATCCTCGTTTTCATTATTACCATATATATTGCCCTTCTTTGTTTCCATATTGTTTTTCTGCAAATCATGCAAGTTAGAAGAGGGAAAGAGATCACAATGATTTACAAATGAATTACAAGAAAATTACAATTCTTAGATAGATTTGGCAAGGTATTGTTTTTCCTCTTAATTATTGATTTTACCTCCTCGCTTCGGAGCCATTTTCCTTTAGAGATGTTGCTTCTTGCAGGCTCAATCGTTGCATGTCCAGTATTGATAAATTTCGCTCTCGAAGCTCCAATAGCCTGGTTTCGACGAGACTCAAAATGGTAGCTTTTGTTTTGGGATCGAGAATCATATTTGTTGAACCACGGTTTGTGCCTGAACCGATCATTTAGTCTCCCCGCCGACACACTTCCACTTTGCTCCTTATATGGGTCGTGCTTCTTACGTCTAGTAACAATCTTCCAACGGTCCAACCCCACCGTGATCTTTATCAGAAGACTTCGTGCACTGTTGGGCCTTGTGCCCTCTCCACCCACAATTTATACATAAATCAAATATGTTATCATAGAAAAGTCTGATGTTATTTTGAACTCCTCCTGAAGTTAGGAAGAAGTTACAGGAATTTCTAGGATGAAAGGCCTTGTCAGGTTCACCCTCACGCAAACCGTCGGATATAGGGTTCTGGATAGCTTAACTGTATCGTGGTTGAGAAGGAAATTAAGAAGAAGTCGTTCCCCATCATCTGTATGTCCGCTTTGCTCTCAACCTCCCATTCTCTTGCCTTTTCAAGAATTGCCTCAAGGGGTTCCGCCTCCCCAATAGTGTTTTTAAAGCCAAATTTTTTCTTGTCCTTTTTGCTTATCATCACATTTTGGTGGCTATTTTCCACCTTCTTCTCACTGTTATTGTTGATCACAGAGGTCCTGCTGCCTTTCCTTAACTCAAGAGATGTTGGATGTTTCATTGACTGTTCTTCAAGGGTTGAAAAAAGTCGGTCTTCCACCAACCTTCTTAATTCCTTTTTCTTGCATCCTTTGACTCCCATGACAGATCCTGTACACAAAGCCTTGTGAGAAAACCAAAAGACTGAAATAGAAAGAGAAACCACTGTCAAAACTAACTACCGCAAACAACCTAGAAGACTCAAAAACATCTACCTAAGCTCTAAAATGCTTAAAACTCAAAGAGAACAACAAAGCACAAACATCAGACCCACTATCAAAACTAACTACAGCAGACCCACTATCAAACAACCTAAACTCAAAAACATCTATCAAGTTCTAAAATGCCTAAAACTCAAAGAGAACAGTATAAAGCACAGGCATCAAATCTCAAAAAAAAAAAAAAAACGAAAGAAAAAGAACTTCCCTGTAGTCCTGGCGGTCCATTTGAATCTCTTTCTACTTTAGCATGCTGCAACCCTGCACAGAAGAGTTATTTTCCTTTATTTCCTTTAAAACTGGACACGTAACAACTTAGTTTAAATAACAATTCCTACTAATTACAAGCATTTACCACAAACTCCTAACACGTATAACAAACTAACTAGCAGCCACATAACTTACTACTAACTCTTATTCTCCAAATGACTACTACCATATCATGCTATGATATGCTCCAGGTTACCCTCTTCTCATCCTTTGATCTCCACGTGTACATATCACAAATCTTCAAGTCAAGGTCTGAAATAAATCAAATTTCACCAAGTCTGAAATAACTCAACGGTTATTCACAACCCAACCCAATCCAACGCGGGTTAGATACTGGCTGGGTTGGGTGAAAAGTTGCCACTCCTACATTTATTCATTGATGGCAGCCGGAAGCTGATGCACCAATGTCGGAGATCAGACCTGTTGAATTAGTTTTCAATATTATATATTATATATAATATATATATTATACAATGTACTATATATAATACATATTATATTAATATAGTTAAGGTTGGATCTGAATTAGTTCGGGACTGGGTGGAACCGATTCCGAATTAATAATAACCGGAACACTATATCAAGATCTAGAATCGATTTATTGGTTTTGGTTTCTAAAACCAGAACTGGCCCAATTGGTTTGAGTTTATTGGATCTGTCGTATTGGATCTGATCCATTGACAGCCCTAATGTAGTGTCCCCGTGTGAGATCCAACTCAGAATGCCAGAAGTTGTATCCTAAAAACCCTCTCAAACAGCGTCAAACACACATTTATGTTTAATGCATTTTCTTTTAAATCAAGGTTTTAAAAATCGAACCAAACAATGAACCGGTCAGGAGTCCGGTTCTTGTCTCCTGGGTTGAACGGTCCAATCGTTTGAACCAAACGGATGGCCCATTCTGACAACAAATAAAAAAATAAAAAAAAATGGCCAAACCATTGAATGGTTCGAACGCCTAAGTCAGCGGTTTGTTGACCAAATCAATGGTTTTTGAGGAAATAACAGTTCTGGGGTAAAACGGAACCGGTTCCCAGTTTTTCCAATCTGGTCTGATTTTAAAAACCATTTTTAAATGGCTTAAAATAAAAACTTTGACATACTTTTTTATATAAAATATATATAATATATTTATGAATAAGCAATAATATCCATTTCGGATTTGGGTCGACCCGAATCGATATATGCTGGATCGGGTCAGACCGTGTTGAACTGGTCTGGACTTGGGTCAAATTGATTTGGATTTATGTTGGGTGAAGTGTGTTGATTCAAGACAAAACTAAATTTAGTCAATAATTAATAGAAAATTAATGCATTAATTATAAATTATTTAATTCAAATGAAAAAAAAAGGCTAAGAAATTAATACTAATGTTTTAATGGTTAACCCAACGGTTATTCACAACCCAACCCAACCCAACCCATTTAAATGGGCAAGTTGGGTGACGGGTTGATCACACAACCCGCCAAGTAAATGGGCGGGTTATATACTGGGTGGGTTGGGTGAAGAATTGCCACCCCTACATTTATTCATTAATGGCAACTGAAAGTTGATGCACCAATGTCGAAGATCAGACCTATTGAATTAGTCTTAAATATATATATATATATATATATATATAATATTAGTATAGTTAATATTGGATCTGAATTAGTTTGGGACTGGGTGGAACTGATTCCGAATAATCGGAACACTATATTAAGATCCATAATCGATTCATCGGTTTTGATTTCTGAAACCAGAACTGGCCCAATTGGTTTGAGTTCATTGGATCCGTCATATTGGACCTTATCCATTGACAGCCCTAATGCAGTGTCCCCGTGTGAGACCCAACTCAGAATGCCAGAAGTCATATCCTAAAAACCCTCCCAAATAGGCGTCAAATACACATTTATGTTTAATGCATTTTCTTTTAAATCAAAGTTTTTAAAGCCGAAGCAGACAACAAACCGGTCAGGGGTCTGGTTCCCACCTCCCGGGTAGAACGGTCTAACCGTTTGAATCAAAGGGATGGCCCATTCTAACAAAAAATTAAAAAAATTAAAAAAATGGCCAAACCATTGAACGGTTGAACGCCCAAGTCAGCGGTTTGTTACCAAATCAATGGTTTTTGAGGAAATAATGATTCTAGGATAAAACGGAACTGATTCCCGGTTTTTTCAGTCCAGTCTGATTTTGAAAACATTTTTAAATGGCTTAAAGTAAAAATTTTGACATACTTTTTTATATAAAATATGTATATAATATATTTATGAATAAGCAATAATGCAAATAAAATTTTCTATTCTTTTGCTCATTACATGAAGTTTTCTCAAGTAATTCTTGAAGCTGATGCTTTTGTAATTGTTTGACTTTCGTTGATGGTTATAGAGGAACTATGTATTGCGGACGCTTCACACACAGGCATACTTAGCCGACTGCAGAAGTTTATTTGCTTGCCTTTGTCATTCTCGATGAAAAATGTGCTAAAATGAGCTAACGCTACTACCCATATTATAGCTCTTATGGGTCCCTCTTACTTCTATTTTTACTTGGTCTTGTATTATAGATTTCCTTTGTAATTCTATTGTAACGTACATTTCAATCGAGGATTGGTGAATGAACCTTCTTTCGGCTTTGAAAAAGAATTAAATTTTAAAAACTGACTCGGAATTGGAACCGTTCTAATTATCAGTTTCTAAATCGATGGTTTGATTGTTCGATTCAAACAGATGATTCATTTTGATGAAAAAAAATAAAAAACAGTCAAAAAGCCATTCAATGGGTTGAATTGGTTGATGGTTCAACTGCCTGGGTCAACAAGTCATTGACCAGTTCAATGGTTTTTGGCCAGGGACTGGGTTTGGAGTAAATCGAACGGTCTAATTGTCCGAATCAACGGTAGTTCAAAAACATTAGTTAATAATTTTAAAGACAAATCAAAACCATCTTGTTTGAAAACATATTGTTCTTAAAACAAAAACACAAGAAACATGTTTTTTGTTTTCAAAACTGAAGTCAAAAACATGTTTTTGAATCTGGTTTCAAAAACATGTTTTCATTTGATTATTCAACATCATGATCCATAAATCATATAATCTCTCTCTCTCTCTCTATATATATATATTAGAAATTTTGTTTTTATTTTAAAAACCAATTTTTGATTGATTTAAAAAACATGTATTGTTTTTTGAAACAAAATCAATTTGTCTTTCCCTTTGAAAACAAAAACATAGTTTAAGAACATATTTTGTTTTTTTGCTGATGTAGCGATTCCAAAAACAAATGAATACAAAAACATTCATATTGTAGAACGCCTCCTACAAGTTCCTAATTTTTTAGTGATGTGTTTTCGAAATCAGAGTTATTGTTTCCTCTAAATTTTTTGTATATGTTATATATTTTTGAAAGATCACAACCTCGGATAGCCCTCCCCAAACCCATATAGGCCTATACCCCCTATTGAGGGTGAAGGTGGGACCCGATCCCATCTCTTTCACTCTAACTAGTCAAAGATTTCACCAATATGCTAGTTGGCACCTTCTATTTTTTTTTTCTTTAGAAAAATGTCAATATGCATACAATACACATTACAATATCCTGTTGAAATCTGGAAACCCTAATATAAAAAGAAGGGTCATTTACTAAAACACTCTCTTATACCTTCATAGATTTATTAAAATCTACTTTATACTTTGCATTTTATTAAAACATCCCATATATTTTGCAGCCAATTTCCTTTCAATTAGATGAAAGCGGAAAATGACAGTTTTGGTGCTAACATCCATTCAAATAAATTCAATAAAAATAAAAATAAAAATGAAATATCATTTTGCCTCTAATAAAAACATGGGCAATCACTCTATTTTGCTTTGTTTTGGTAAATTTTATTTTCTTTACAAAATGTGTTAGGGGCACTTTTGGAATAAACAATAGTCCCATGCCCTTGAACATTTTCCACTCATTTTAGGTGATCCTGTTATTATTTTAAAATGGCAAAATAAATAGTTCTTAATGAAAGGTCAATTAAGTAAATAGGTTGCAAACTATAAAGGGTATTTTAGTAAAATAAAAAGGGCAAATTTCTTAAACTACCCTTGTAGTTTAGCAAATTAACTAACTCTACCCTTATTGTTTACATATTATCTTAAAGCACCCCTATTGTTTCTGACAATTGATATTATGAGCAAGTACTAATGGAAAGAAACAAAATGTTGAATTTATCTTCCACTATTTTTTAAATTTTCAAAATAAAACTCAATTGATAAAATATTTTCCCTCCTCTTCCCTTCCATCTTCCTTTTTTGCTGTTTGATCCATCCTTCACCTTTCACTCCAAGAAGGTGACCGGCTCGAGTTATGGGAATCGGTGGCTGAGTGGAAAAGTGGTGTGGAGGAAGGGATTAAGGAAAGCAAAAACATGTAGAGTTTGGCGAGTTTGTCGAGGAAGAATAACCAGAAGGAGACGATTTTGGGCAGTAATAGCGGTGAGGAGCCAGGAATTGAAGAGATTTCTCCTGCCATCAAATGGACTTCTATTAAATCATTTTTGTTTGGACATACCAAAAAGCAATTCCCAGTTTTCCTGAACAAGAGAGAGAGAGAGCAAAATGTAGCTGTCACCAGCCCATTTCATCCCGTACTGGTTTCTTAGAAAGAAGCTCGGAAGACCCCTCTCTTCATTTACTTGCTCGCGCCGGATCGCCGGACGTAGATGCAGCAGGATGATAGCAAGCGATGTATTGAAAATAGAGATGGAGAGCGCCGATGATTCTTTTGTTCTTTAAAAGGTGAAGGAGTAGAGTCTGTTGACATTTGAGCACCAATTATTCGTTTATTCTTTAAAAAGTGAATGGAGTAGAATCTGCTGACATTTGAGCAGCGGAGTAGCCATGAATTAAGAGAGACCAGGGACCAAAGAACTTATCTAATTTAAATGCTTGAAAAATGGGTCTCTTGTTGTTGAAGATGAAGAAAGAGCTCTTTACCTCTGCGGCATGGAGGGAAAGAAAGTCTGAAAAGTTGTAAGATGCTAATCTAGAGCCACAAACCAGCCTGTGATGACTCCTACCATGTATGTCGTCCCTCATAAGAAATCTACCGAAGATGATGACAAGTTGCTTCCGGAAATTGATCCATAGCTTAGATACAGCTACCAGAGGAACTTTCAGTTTCTTTAAAGGGTGTTCAGCATTGACACCATTGTGAAACCTCTTCCTCCTGCATTAGCTTACAATGTTTCCTGCAACTTGAGCTTTTTCACTCATATTTTTACCAGTTCTTTGATATTGAAGGCATCTCAAATGCGCAAAAATCAGTTGGGTTAGGATAAGAAGAGAATGTGTGCCGTGTCCATTGAATATGTTTTTGTATCCATCAAAAAAGAAAAACGGAGACGATCAAAGAGTGGTGGGTTTAAAACGCATAATAAGTAAATCTTGTGATTAGAATCCATGGGTTTAATATGTTGGAATGACAAACAATACTGATATAACCGTTTCTCGTCATGTATCAATTTTTTCGTGAGGTATCAAATTTTTTGGCTAAGTACCTCGTCAGTGACGTATGCTCCCAAGTGGCCTATGACTCAAAGGCTGAAGTGGAGCTCCCTAGTAGCGAGCTATCTGGTGGCGAGCTACCTAGTGGCGAACTGCCTAGTGGTGAGCTCCCTGGTGGCGAACTACATTAATGAGCTGCTTGGTGGTGAGCTATCTGGGGGCGAACTGCCTGGTGGTGAGCTACCTTGGTGAGCTGCTTGGTGGTGAGCTGCCTAGGGGCGAGCTACCTGGTGGCGAGCTGCATGGTGCCAAGCTGCTTGGTGGCGAGCTGCCTAGTGCCGAGCTACCTTGATGAGGTGCCGGGCTGACCAAGTGTCGAGCTACCTGGTGACAAGCTAGATTGACGAGCTTCCTTACTCTTTAGAGACCTGCAAGGAACCAAATGTCAGAGGACCTGGAGTGGCTAACCCGGCGAGGTCGCTCCGATGCTTAAGTCAATACTTTCATAGTAGACTGCGAGATAAAAAATCATAAAGTATGAGAGCTAGGATATGCCTACTTGCTTACTTGCTCGCTTGCCCCTTGCCATTGGGGTTGGTGCCTTTATATAGGCATTGTTTGGCGTGGGCATCACACACCACATCCGAGATTTCAGCGAGGTCATCTAAGTGGTTTGAGATTCCGGGAGGTAACCGTCATGCACGTTGACCACCCTCCGGATCGTTCGGCACGTGGGCCAACTTCCAAGGATTGTGGGAGTGTTAGGATATGCATGCCGAATTTGTCGGTGAGCACGTCTTGCAGGTCGCCAGGTCGGCGCCTGTGCTAGGCCGCCAGGTCGCGCTTGGGCCAGGCTGCCAACTCGTGCCAGGGCCAAGCCGCCAGGTGGGATACCATCAACTTGGCTAACGCAAGTTGTTGCCAAAGTGGTTATGGGTGTCACCTAATTGTTCTGAGGTGCCATGTGTTACAATATCATTGGAGGGTCAAATCTGCCCTCATCATTTGGCCCCCTCCCGAGCCGAAAGTAACTCGGCGAAGGGAGTAGATTTCTCCTTTTGGCCCGGAATGAATAATTCGATGAGCTCGTAAGCATCGATTCAATTCCTTAGGCTCTGGGAACAACTCGCAGTCCGCTCCTTGATTTTGCCCATGCCGAAGAGGCAACTGGGTCTTATATGGTATTTTAGCCTTTAGGCTCTAGGAGCGACTCGTAGTCCACTCTCCTTGATCTTTGATTTTGTCCATTCCGAAGAGGCGACTGGGTCTTATGTGATGAGGAAGTCTTTTATCAGTTCGTCAGTTCGCGCCTGGGCCAGGCCGCCAGGTCGCTCCCGTGCCATGTCGCGCCAGGTCGGCGCAGGTGCCAGGCTGCCAGGCCGCGCCAGGTCGTGCGTAGGCTGCACCTAGCCGCCAGGTGGGCGCCTTAGAGCTATGATTGTGCTACATCAGCCTCATAATGCCAGTCACCCACCCCTACAAGAAGCTAGTAGGAGCTCGACCTTCGGGGGTAACACTACTAACTTTAGGTCGCCAACTCACACAGGAGCCTTGGAAGGCTCGACCAGCAAAGGCCCCCATGTAGTCTGTTGGCCGCCAACTCCCGCGGAAGCCACGAAGAGCTCATCTTTGTAGAGGGGACCTCATGAAGAGGACTGATGAGGTTTTATCTGGATTGAAAGTAAAGTTGGTAGAGCTGCTTAGTCTGTTAGCTCCCAGCATAGTCTTTGAGTTCATAAAAAATGGAAAGTATAAAGCGAGAGCTTTTAGTTTCTAAGAAATGAGGACTTAGCTTTTTAGAGGAGGAGAACTTAGCTTTTTGTAGCGTTTCCCACAGACGGCGCCAAATGATGTAACCGTTTCTGGTCATGTATCAATTTTTTCGTGATGTATCAAATTTTTTGGCTAAGTACCTTGTTAGTGATGTATGCTCCCAAGTGGCCTGTGACTCATAGGCTGAAGTGGAGCTCCCTAGTAGCGAGCTATCTGGTGGCGAGCTACCTAGTGGTGAACTGCCTGGTGGTGAGCTCCCTGGTGGTGAACTGCCTGGTGGCGAACTACATTGATGAGCTACTTGGTGGTGAGCTATCTGGTGGCGAACTGCCTAGTGGTGAGCTACCTTGATGAGCTGCTTGGTGGTGAGCTACCTAGGGGCAAGCTGCCTGGTGGCGAGCTTCCTAGTGCCGAGCTGCCTAGTGGCGAGCTTCCTAGTGCCGAGCTGCCTGGTGGTGAGCTGCATGGTGCCAAGTTGCCTGGTGGCAAGCTGCCTAGTGGCGAGCTACCTTGATGAGGTGCCGGGCTGACCAGGTGTCGAGCTATCTGGTGACGAGCTAGATTGACGAGCTTCCTTGCTCTTTAGAGACCTATAAGGAACCAAATGTCAGAGGACCCGGAGTGGCTAACCCAGTGAGGTCGCTCCGATGCTTAAGTCAGTACTCTCATAGTAGACTACGAGCTAAAAAATCATAAAGTATGAGAGCTAGGATATGCCTACTTGCTTACTTGCTCGCTTGCCCCTTGCCATTGGGGTTGGTACCTTTATATAGGCATTGTTTGGCGTGGGCTTCACGCACCACATCCGAGATTTCTGCGAGGTCATCTAAGTGGTTCGAGATTCCTGGAGGTAACCGTCATGCACGTTGACCACCCTCCGGATCGTTCGACACGTGGGCCAACTTCCAAGGATTGTGGGAGTGTTAGGATATGCATGCCGAATTTGTCGGTGAGCACGTATTGCAGGTCGCCAGGTCGCGCTTGGGCCAGGCTACCAGGTCGTGCCAAGGCCAGGTCCTGCCAGGGCCAGGCCGCCAGGTCACGCCTGTGCCAGGCTGCCAGCTCGCGCCAGGGCCAGGCCGCCAGGTCGCGCCAGTGCCAGGCTACCAGCTCGTGCTAGGGCCAGGTCGTGCCAGGGCCAAGCTGCCAGCTCGTGCCAGGGCCAGGTCGTGCCAGGGCCAAGCTGCGCTTGTGCCAGGCTGCTAGGTGGAACACCATCAACTTGGCTAAGGCAAGTTGTTGCCAAAGTGGTTCTGGGTGTCACCTAGTTGTTCTGAGGTGCCATGTGCCACAATATCATTGGAGGGCCAAATCCGCCCTCATCAAATATGAACATTTTGTAGAGATGGAGGCAACTGTATCTTGAAATTTTTTATAGTAAAGACCAAATTTTCATTAAAAAAAGAAGAAGAAAGAAGGCCAGAAGAACAAGTGGGATAGTTTCAGATTCGTGGATGCTCTGCATTTCAAACTACAGAAGCCCATCTAAGGACTCGAAAAGAGTAAGAAGAAGAAGAGGAAGAGGTGGTGGAGAAATGCTCACCTTTTTCTGGAAATGGAATTGGACCAACGATGAAAGGCCCAATGACGGTCAGGACGATGTCTACTATAGGAACCGGGTTTGGGTTTGCAGGGGAGTAGTATCTGGGCCGCTGTACGTAGCAGAGAACATAAGTGGGTCCACCACACCTTGTGGCTCTGCTCTTCATCTCAAGGTTGAGGATGATGAACACATGATAGGAAGGGTATTTTAGGAATTTAAAAAAAATTATTAGTCACGTGATATCACATGTAAACAAAGTATGACCGAAAGGTAACGAAAATGGAGGTTTTAGACAATTATCAGAAATAGTAGGGGTACTTTAAAGAAAATATGTAAATAGTTAGTTAATTAGCTAAACCATAAGGGTAGTTTAAGAAATTTGCCCAAATAAAAACTATAAATAAGGTTTAAGTAAATCTTTGGTTAGAAACCATAGGAGTGTTCTAGTAAATGACCCTAAAAAGAACTAAGGTTACTCTCTAATGCTAAACTAAACAGTCTCCTTGGATAGGAATTGGGATTGTAGAAAAGCTACAATCACGACTTTTTGTCTCAATTTCCTTGTCAATCCCCAAGAACAGAGAAAAATAGTAGTTTTCAGGGATGAAAGTCGGTTATCTGATTGGATGAATTTACACCTAGACACATTCAAAAATTTTCCAAATGGCCAATCTAAGCCCACCCAAATTGCAGCCCTATTTTCCTAAATTGGGTCCAATGTCATTGCTTTAGGTTGGTTTCAATTTCCAAGTAGGAATGGCAACTGGGCAGGGATCATATTCCCCATTCTTGACCCCAATTCCCAAATCCCCAAATTTTTAGTTAACAATATTTCTAAATTTACTAAAAATAAATATATTTTTTAAAATATAATTATTATTTTAAATATATTTTGATATATAAATAATATATTTATTATGAATAATATTTAATATATATATTTGGGGTTGGGGTGAGGTGGCGATCTCATTCCCCATCCCTAACCCCCACCCCAGTCAGGGATCCCTATTAATCCTTATCCCCGTCCCCACCTCGCCAAAGCAATCCCCATCCCTAATCCCATCAGGTCGGGGAAGTTGGGACTTGCTAGGGATGGGGAAAATTGCCCTCCCTATTTTGGTATTTCCAAGGTGATTTCCATATATGCTGCAAATTAGAATTAACATTTAAAAACCAAGGGTAAATCGCTAAAACCTCCCCTAAAGTTTTTGATTGTTGTTGAAACCTCCCCTGAAGTTACTAGTTATTGCTAAAACCTCCCTTGAAGTTTGGTAATTGCATCTACCTCCCTTGAACTTCCTGACATGGTTGCAAGTAGACCCCTTCAGCCCTTCCGTTAGAAATCCTCTAACAAGAGGCATAGAAATGTCTAAAATACCCATGTGATAATTACAATTGAGGCCGACTTCTAATAAAAAGCAAAACAAACATGATAAAGAACAAAAAAAGTATAGAATTCAAAGTTGCAGCTTTATGTTGAGCAATTGATATGAAGGGCAAATTTAAAAAAAAAATCAATTTCAGACAAAAAGATTGGAAGGATTTGAGCCGTGGACTCATATGAAAAAATTTGGAAACTAAACATTTTGGTGATAATTAACTGAATGAGTATTTTTGGATATTTTCATCCATCTTTTGAGAGGAAACAGATGGCGTTTACATACAACTATTATGTCAGAATGTTCAGGGGAGATAATTACAATTACCAAACTTCATTAAAGGTTTCAGCAACAACTAAAAACTTCAAGGGGGTCATTAATAACTGATTAATATCGAATCTCTACTTAGAAGGGGTTTGAAGGGTTACTAGGGTTGTCAACAGTTTGGGTCTGGTTTAGAACAAGGTAGAACCGTTCTGAACTGATTGTTAAATCAATAGACCCAGCACCGAACCAGACCCTATTACTGATTAAATTTAAAAACTGTTAAAATCTGTAATTTTTTTTTTATAAACAAAGAACAATTTATTCAATGACCTGTAAATAAAGAATATTTAAAAACTGTTGAAATCTGTAGTTTTTTGTAAAAACTGATAAAAACTGCTACAATTATAGACATTACTATATACAAGTTCAAGAATGCCATGAAAGCTATGAAGATAATAACAAGTACTTGTCTTATTATTGAATATTTAATCGATTTGGGACAGTCAAAATCAATCCCAAACCAATAATAATCGGAATACACAATAAAGAACCAAAACCGATCCAACGGGGTAGAATTTTAAACCAAAACTGACGTAATTGGTTCGGAACTATTGGATATACCCGACCCATTGACAGCTCTAACATCGCCCAAATGAATAATAACTTCCGAACTTGTAACAGCTAGGCTAAAAGTTAAGAAATTCAATAGTATAACCCGCTTCAGCTTGAAATCATAAAAATAAGGGACAAATTTCTTAAACTATCTCTATTATTTATCTAATTGACAAATTCAATCCTTATTGTGTATATATTTTCATAAAGTATCCCTATTTTTTTTTGACAATTATTATTATTATTGAATGCTAAAGTAAAAAATGAAATATCAAATTTGCCCTTTATTTTAATTCAAATGAAAAAAAAAAAAAAAAACTAAAGCTAAACCATTTTAGAAATTGTCATCGGCCGGATAAAATGCCACCAGTACCATCAGACACAACGTCGAACCCGATGGACCTGCACTGCATGGCGAACACCGGCATAGCCGGCCGGAAAATGCTAACATTCCCCTACAACCCGTTCTCCAATACTTGACCATAGATTGTTTTCGGGTCCACTGTATCCGATAAGAAATGGAAGAAACAAGAGAAAAAGGATTCAATTGCTGCTCAAGTTACCGAGGAGGCCAAGCAGGAGGCTCTGAAGGACGACCACTACGCTTTCACTGTCGTTATCGGTAGCCATTGAATCTTGAAGAACGCTTCAGTTAAGATTTTGCATTGAAATAGGTATGGGTTGGAAAGAATCTTACACGCATGACCTTCAGCCGTATTAGACCCCAACCTCTCAATCAACCTCTCCCCTACAACCCATTTGAGTTTCTCTCTCAATCAACCGCGTCAGGATCCTCTTCCGCTACTCATCTGCGCAATAAAAATTATCCAACCAAAACAACGGTGGTACCTGAGGTACTCTCTCTCTCTCTCTACAGCAGCAAATTTAAGTAATAGTCTCTCTCTCTACAGCAGCAAATTTAAGGAATAGTGAGAATGTGGCCGTGTTCAAATGATTGATGATTTCCCTTTGGCATTCTCTCCAAGATAAAACCACCCGCCCCTCCTGACGTTAAGTCTGATTTCCCTGTTTTGACGAAGTTGCGCCTTCCACAACAATGGCTGGTGGGTTGGAAGGATCTCTCTCCTTCTTCTCCTTCGTTCCTTTACTTCCCCTGTTTCATCACCACCTTAAACTTAGCAGTAGTTCCTTCTCCCGAGTTTTGTTTTTTCTTCTTCCTCTCCCCCTCTTCCCCTCAATCCAGGATATGGCTGGGGTTGTAATGTCGGAATTTGGTTGATAAACTCTAATGTGAAACACACTTTGAGAAGTTCCGGCGGCGTTCTAGTAATACTGCACGCGTCTTGGGGGTAGGGGATCCGGCAGGAGTTGCAACCCAAGTCGGGTTTCCACGGTTGACACCAGCAGGTGCGAGAACTCCTTAAACCCTTGCCTTCTGATTTGTCGGTCAATGGATGATGACGACGATGTTGAGGACACGGCACAGGGAAATCGTTGGGCGAAATTAACCATTTTGGTTGAGAACTCGGTAGTTGCAGATTGGAGAGAGAGAGAGAGAGAGTCTAAGGACATGGTGGAGATGGACACAACACGACGAAAGTGAAAGAGATCGTGCGATGACCGCGTTAGAGGACATGGCGACCCTCCGACGACTTTCTTGTCTTCTCTCGATCATTACAGTAGATCGTGCGATGAGTGGGCGCTTGGGCTGAACTTGACCTAGATTAATGGCTTGCGAGGAAGACTGGCGTTCACTCCCAAACGAGCTCATGGAAGTAGCTCTTGACCCACCGAGCCTTGACCGCGTCTGAGGACCGTACGAGAGAAATCAGGTCTCGGCGTCGGTGGCATTTTCGGCCGGCACAATCTCTGACAATCTCCCACCTCGTCGTTGAGGGGATCAGTTACATGCTTAGTTTGGACGAAAACCGCCATTTTTCTCCTTAAATCAAAGATATTGAGAAGAAGAGCAACTCTGCAAGTTCAGACGGTAGGCACCGGCACCCCCACGTTTCAGATAACAAACATTGGGCATAGGAGTGAAGAAAGGAATATTATTGTCATTTTTTAAAATATAACAATCACGTTGAGCGAATTATGACATATTGTGACGAACCCTGGTAGGGGAAAAATTAGTCAATTATTAGAAAGAGTCCGATACTTTAAAATAATATATAAACAGTAGGATATTTTAAAACAATATAAATAGTTAAAAAATTTATCCTAAACATAAATACTAAAAGAAAATTGTCTAAAACTCATCATGAGTTTTCGGCATTTCTCTTAAACTCATCATAATTTTTCAAAATATGAAAAATTCACCATGTCAGTAAGTTTTTATTTTCCAAAACTTACATTCCGTTAGTATACCGTTAATGCTTCTTAATAGAGGCGTCCACGTTATCATAAATAACAATTTTTATGACCAAATCACTATTGAACAGGAGTTAGAGGAAAAGGGTCTTTTTCAATTTTCAATTTTCTTGTTTTTTTCATTTCTAGTGTTTTGTTATAATATCCAATGTTTTTTATAATCTGTTTTTTTTTTTACATTTTTCTATTTTCTACAATCTATAAAATTTCCTATATTTTTTGTTATTTTGCAATTTCTGTGTTTTTTATAATTTTTGGTGTTTTTTCTATAATTTTTATTTTCTGATTTTATTTTTCAATTTCTATAGTTTCTATAATTTGAAAATAATTTTTTATTTTGTGTACAATTTCTGTATTTTTATATTTTTTTTATAATTTCTGTATTTTTATGTATTTTATATTTGAAAATATTTTTTAAACTTTTTTCTTTTTTCCTCATGTCTAAATATTAAAATATATGTATATATTTTATATTTTTTATGAAGGTTAAAATGATAATAAATTAACACCCATTAGTCTCTTTAAGGTTAAATTAGTGATATAGTAAATTTTAAATATTTTGAAATATTATGGTGAATTTAAAAGAAATGATGAGATGAGTTTTAGACAATTTATCAATACTAAATTACCAAAACGTCTGAAATAATAAAATATCCGATACAGGGGCATCTTGGGTAAGAACCAACCAATATATCCAACAGATATATAATCCTGTCCGATTTTTAGGCCATGCAATCATCCTCGGCCGCATAAATGAAACCTAATCCAGTAAATATTCCACGTGGAACGTCGAACGGATTGAGAGTTCATAGTTGGCCCAATGACAAAGGAGGAACCAAATTCTATTGGCCAATGAGAATCAATATCCAGATTCGCCTATATCTTCTTCTTCTTCTACTACTACCACCGGTGGCTTAGCCCTAGACTCGCACGGTCTATTCTTTCATCCGCTTCCTCTAGTCATCCTCCACAAGCAGCTTCAATTCCGGCAATGGCGTCAACCGCGTTGAGGAGCTGCGGTGTTGCAGCCATTTTCCCGTCTGTCCTCTCTTCTTCTAAATCGAAGTTCGCTACTGCAGTTTCCCTCCCAGGTGCCTGCTCCAATGCCTCCTCGCGGTTCACCATGTCTGCCGAATGGATGCCCGGTCAGCCTCGCCCGCCCTACCTCGATGGCTCCGCACCAGGGTAATGTGGATAGACAAACTCAGTAAAGCGTGATTCTTTTATATTAAGTTCCTATTGATCTTTTCTTTTTGGCTTGAGATAATGGATTTGAACCAATTAGCTAGCAGTTTGTAATAAAACATTAACTGTGGATATCTCCATATGTTTTGCCCGTTTTATGTTTCAGTGACTATGGGTTCGATCCTCTTCGACTTGGTGCAGTCCCTGAAAACCTCGAGAGATTCAAGGAATCTGAACTCATTCACTGCAGATGGGCAATGCTTGCAGTGGTAAGTTGATTTATACTAGAAACTCAATTTTAACTCTACTAGATTAGATGTGCTCCTTTCCTTTTTCCCCAGCAACTTTCTGGTTGTTAACAGACAAAACATTTAGCCAACCGAGGAAATTAACTAGGGGGAAATGAGAAAGAAAGAAAGGATGTTTATTTACTTCAATTGCCGACTTTCTTTCGTTTTTCCCCCTTCCTGAAAGATCTGGTCTGGTCCGATCTTCCTTCGTCAAAGAGGGAAAAAATACAACACAAGGTTATGTTTGGTTTGAAGGAAAATGTAAGGAAACCTATACAAGTTTTGTAATTCCCTACATTTCCCTTCCTTTCCTACTTTTTCCTTTAAACCAAACACAGCATAAAAGAAATGATGAAAATTTCAAATGTAAGTGAAAATACGTAAAACAGATTAGTTAACTCAAACAATGCATGTTAATTTGCTCTCTGCATGTCTATGTTTGTTCTTTCTTTTTAAACATTAGAAATAAAAAAAAAAAATTTGAAGTCCAGAGACTAATTTGTTGGCCCTTCTGAGTTCTGATTACAGCCAGGGATCTTGGTGCCAGAGGCACTTGGATTAGGAAACTGGGTGAAGGCACAGGAGTGGGCTGCAGTGCCTGGTGGGCAAGCAACTTACCTGGGCAACCCGGTCCCTTGGGGCACTCTCCCAACCATCCTGGTCATTGAGTTCCTTGCGATCGCCTTTGTGGAGCACCAACGCAGCATGGAGAAAGACCCCGAGAAGAAGAAGTACCCTGGTGGTGCCTTTGACCCACTGGGCTACTCCAAGGACCCAGTCAAATTCAAGGAATACAAAATCAAGGAAATCAAAAATGGTTCTGTTCTTGGACTCTTTAGCTTACCTTATTGAATACTACATCTTCATTTACTTTTTATTAACCATTCTATTTGTTCGCTTATCTCAGGACGTCTTGCTTTATTGGCCTTTGTGGGCTTCTGCGTCCAACAGTTGGCTTACCCAGGAACGGGACCATTGGAGAATCTGGCAACCCACTTGGCTGATCCATGGCACAACAACATTGGGGACATTATTATCCCCAGATCGATTTTGCCTTGATTGTAGACTGTTAATTAAAACTGGCTGTACAACTTCATGTAATCATCTATAATGAATGAGAACTGCATATATTGAACTGTGTAACTTAGTTATTTCCCTACCTCTTTGTCCTCGTCTAATGCAATATCTTGTGGAAATTTTCATTACATTTCCATTAAAAGACATAAAAGCATCCATGATCTTCATTGTCCTCGTGTAGAGAGTGCTGAAAGCATGAGATCGAGTATGATCAAGAACACAGTGATAGCCATTGAATGATGAATATACGATGATGAAGAAGGAGAATCTGTTAATACAAAAAAGAAGCATGTAACCAGTCAGTTAGGTCAGCAGCCAAATGCTTTAGATACATTAATTGGGCATGATGAAGTCTGAACTACACTCCCCAGTCCCCTCCTTGCATGATTATTATAACTACGAGCAATTTTGGAGGTGACAGAGAACTGAGACAGAACATGGTACCCTGTTATTGCTTGAAACATCAACCAACTGAAATTTGTGCCCCATTGATATTAGGATTGATCTCATCATCTTTTATGCAAATCTATCACATTGATTACATACCTGAAATTGAATTTCCTGTATATGGGATGACTTGTGCATCTTCTGTATTTAATTCTTGTATGCTTTGTGAAATGGAAGCTGATGTCCCTAGGTATGATCGTGTGACTTTCTTGATTGCAGCTAATCCTTGAGTACTGCAGGTAAATTAGTTGAACACTTGAATTTAAGTAACTATTACCACATTATGTTAATTTAACAGGAAAGGATATACTAAATAAAATATTTCTACAGTTTGTGATTCATCTGCTCCTAAACTGGATTTCTTATCTGACAAAAAATTTTCAACTTCCATATTGTGTGGAGAAGGCAAGTTTAATGTATACTGTAATGACCTGACATATCAATAGCATAACGGGAAGTGCTGCATATGCATGGAGTGTGATGAAAAATATATGAAGGGAGTAAGACCCGGCGATATATTTTCCCACCCTGGATATCTCTACAAAGGAAAAAACCAAGAAAATAGGAAGTCCTAACCATTCCATCCACCAAACTTTTAGTCATTATTTTCTAGCTGCCCAAACTGACATAATTATACTCAAGTGTATGGTTAGGCCAATCTCATTATGCTAATTTATGTTTGGATATAATGGAGATCTCCAAGGTAGTAGCAATTGGACGATAGATCATAATCCCCTTCCCTTTCCTTATTGAAAACTCTAGGAAAGAAAAAGGGTGAGGATTCCTTGTTTAGTATACTCATACCTGGTACTAAGCATGTGTCCAGCGCCATTTTTTCCTGTGTAGAGAACATCATTCCAGCTTCCATTAATCAGGGTATCCAAAACTGCTAACCTCTTCTCGTTAGAAATGTAGTTACTTGTCATTATAACATTTGCAGGAACAGTTCCAAACCTGGTTATAGAGAAACAAAATCATTGAAGAGGTGATGGAAAAAGGCTATCTAAATCAATGATAAATTAACAATAGTAACTTGAAACTTAAAGGTTTAAGCATAAAACAATGCTGGGAAGGCTGGAAGGGGTTACTTAGTAATAACAATACTGCATTTTTGGTACTCTGTCTTACACCATATTCAAATTATCTTCTAGACTCCTACTCATCATTTTATCATTCCACATTCTTCATTTCCAGAACGGTTTAATTTTTTTATATTTACTTTTAAATATGGGGATGGAATTTTAAAAAAGCCAATACCTTCAAACATGTTGAGATACTAACTATTAAGGTATCTCAGGCACAAAGATCACCATTTAAACCTTATCCTACTTCGGGCATTCTGCTGTTCTACCACAAGCACCTAATTTTTCCAACCAGATACATGCATTTTAAGAATCTACATGTACTTAGCCAAAGAAAATTTTAAGTGGACAATCACTGATTCAATAGAATCAGTTCTAAGAGAATGGCACATTATCTGAAAAATCCCTCCATTTTCCTTTTTATTTTTCAGGTGAAAGGTAGGCTAAACTTACGAACAGTCTCCAGGATAGCCATTGATTTCCCTACAGCCTCCCTGTGGACAAAGATACCTATTGCAGGAAAGAAGGAAAACTATCAGATCGATCATCCCAAAAACAAAAGAAAAAGAAATCAGATCATGAGATTAAATGGTGCATAGTTAATTTACCCACATGAAATCATTGAAGGATTTTGTTGACCATGTCTGATTATGTGGGCCCTCCATAGAGTAGAGTAATGCAGTTTCTGCTCTGACGAATGCAACATCCCCTAAATCCTCAACAAGGCACCGAAATGCTCCTTCATGACCCGAGTAAAAGCTACTCATGTGACATGATCCGTTCTCGTTCCCACACCCACTACACAATCCCGTCCCTTTAAATTCTGAAGGTGCACAAACCCCAGAGAAGAACTCTGTGACCATCTCCTTATCATTCAATTCTTCGGAATCAAATAATTGTTTGAGATGAGTAACAGGGTAGTTCCACCCCGTGGCAGTTGAATAACCTCCATGGCAAGACCTTTTTCCTTTGAAATCCAACAAACTAGTACTCCCTTTATTCTCACAAACCATCCTGTTTACCACTGCAACAGCATCAAAGCTTTCAGCATGATTACAATAGACTTCATTTGCAATGGCTTTCATTGAGTATTTCATGAATGCAATATAAGCCAAGCCTGCATCTAAGTTTACTAAATCCGCTTCCCCTTCCTTAATTGAATCCAGACATTCTTGAACCGTTTCTCTTCTAACACTGCACAAAGAATGTGGCAAAATAAGATCATCAATTATTAGAGAAGACAACAAGGGTTGACATCAATCTTATGCACACTGATCAAGAGGAAAATAGTGTTCATCAAGACCGAATAATAAATCAAAGCCACTTCAAAGTTAATCATTATAGGTAAACCACAAGTGATGGCAATAATAGAAGAGAAGAAAAATAGGATCTAAGCTAGCTTCCTCACCTTAGCAATAGGAGTAGCTAGTTTAGTTTAATTTGGGTGGAAGAGAGTGTAGCTCACTCATCAATAGTAAGATAACAATTATACTTTACAGAACAATGACTAATTTAGGGTGTGCCCCATCCATGATCCATGCACTAAGAGTAAATTAAAGCCGCAGAGAAAAGTTGCAATTAGCAACTCGTAATTCATCAACTACCGGAAAATTGCCAAAGTGTAAGGGAGTATGAACCATACCATATCCAAATGTAACCATTGGTAGGCCTTAGGAGGCTGATATAGTACTGGCAGTCCACATATTCATCTCTTACCGCGCACCATTTCACCGTTCCCAGAATAATTTCTTCCGACGACGGTGAAGGGCTTATTGGACTTTCGCTGGGCTCTTCAACTTCTCGAGGATATTCTTCTTTTGTCGGAGCTGGCGCCGGAGTTCTATCAGCTCCTTCATATATGTCTTCATGCTCGTAAACCCCGGGCTCTGGAGACTTTGCTAGTGGGAGAGATGGAACTGTTGCATATGGAGAGGGTACAACCGATCCCGTCCAGACATCTTCACCGGAATACGGCGCCGGAACTGGTTCATAACCTGAACCACACACAAAAAGAAAAAGGCTTTGTTAGTTTTAGTAGAAACCAATTCAATAAGAGCTTGCCCCAAAATTCTTCAGATTTATTTAACAAACCTTGGATTGCGAAAGAGAACGGTGAGAAGAGGAGAAGGAAGAGAGAAGGAACAATGGCGATCTGCATTGTAGAAAGAACGAACAAAGATCAGTGGAGAAGTGTTCATAACTCATCTATTGATTGGGGAAAGAGGAGAGATATAGCTTCAACTGAGTTTTAGTCTTATTGTTAAAGAAAACGGATTATGAAAGCAAAGCTTCTTCTTTTTCTTCTTATGCTGCTCTACTGTTCTCTCGCCAGCTCCCACGTATTAATAACGTTTCTCCGAAGGAAGCTTAGCTCGTTTTCAACGTGGTCACGCCTCACGGAGTTCTAAATCTCGAGGCATGGATTGATTAATTAAAGGGTCATTTATTAGAATACCCCTATATTTATATAAATTTACTTAAAGCATACCTTATAATTTTTATTTTATTAAAACATCCCTATCGCTTGTATTTTACAAGCTACTTATTTAATCGAAGTGTTTGTTTTTTCCTAATTAAATAGAAAATATTAAAGGGCATGGGCTTATGAGAATTTATTTTAAAAGAGCCAAATAAAGTGATTGCCCACATATCTTATTAAGGACAAAGATGATATTTTTTATTTTTATTTTTTTTTGATTTATTTATTCAAATAAACATTAGGGTTAAAAAACTGTCATTTTTTATTATCATCTAATAAAAATCGATTAAGTAAATTGATCGAAAACTAGAAAGGGTGTTTAAGTAAAACATAAACTACAAGGTATGTTTTAATAAATTCATAAAACTATAGAAAATGTTTTAATAAATAACCCTTAATAATTAAACAATAGTTAGTTACGATCTGCTTAATAATTTCAAAAGAAGACTTCATTATTTATAGTTGCTAGCATCCGAACTCCGAAGCAAGTGCTTTCTGAATCTGTTTCCGTTGACTGAATCCCTGGTTAAATTATCCACGTTAACGGTTTAACAGGCAAAAAGCCAAGTTAATCTCCTGTAACCACCCGTTACAAAATACAAACAAACCATCTATCTCGCTGTTAAGTGGGCCCAGACGACCATATACAAGAAAAAGGGGTGGGTGCTGGTCCAACTGGAGGAAGTTCACCGTCCTGATCAAAATCATGTAGCCCAGATATTCGATCAAGACATAGCTCACATTGTTTCACAGCATGGGCCTTCAGCCCTCAGGGCCCCGGCCCATTTAAATTTTGATAAATACTCAGCCCGAGTCCGCTCAAAGGGTTAAAGGCTTAAAGCCTAATCTAACACCAAAACCAACGCATCAATTGCAACAACTGATTGCGGCAATTGTTGTTGTTTCGAAAACAAAAACACGCATATTAACGAACATCCCCCCTCCTTGAAATAGTTAAATGAGGAAGGCCTTATATTTATATGCTTGTGTCACGAATTAAATAATTAATAAAACACTCCCTTGTGGACAGTGGGCACTGGACACATGACTTAAAAGCAGATGGGGTTGAGTAAGTTTTAGTTGTTTTTGGTGGTGTTTGGAACCGGTGTTGTTTTCCGTTTTTAAGAAAACAGTATTGTATAGGTATACTGTTTTCTCATAAAATAAAATTCTTTTTTTTTGGGGGGGGGGGGGGGGGGGGGGACCATTGTTGCCATAAAAACGAGAAACGTCAAAAATGGTATTTTCTCATACCACATTTTTCCCGATTTTCATTGTATGGTCTGAGAAAACATGTTTTTGAAAAAGAATGTCCAATCAAATGTTGATCATTTCTTCAAAAAAAAAAATATAGGTTTCAGAAATGACATTGATATAGCACCATTTTTCAAGAAAACGGTATCTATTCCAAATACCTTTTTTAAGATCATATCTTTTTATGAAATATTAAATGCAATGGGGGTAGCCCATCCCCCCAAACCCATGGCAACGGGATCTGATCCCATGATTCTGCTTTAGTTAGTCAGAGATCCTACTTTTTTTTTTTTGTGGTAGAATCCTACCAATTGAGCCACTCAATTGGTGAAATGCTTTTGGTGCCTTTTGTTTTACTTTTTATGATTTTTATGGCTATGCCTATGCAAAAGCTGAATTTCTTTTTCTTCTTTGAGAGACTTCTTTTATGCATCAATCATGGAATTGTTGATATATAGAGAGTGATAATGAGATTTTGGTTCAAATCAACAAACGAATAATCTCTAATCCTTGGTCGGTTGCTTATTAATTCTTACGAAAGAATCAAACATACATATTCTTAGCAACACGAGATTAATATCCTATTTCTGTGTATTGACTATTTTTGTATGCTTTTTATGCTTTGTAATGTGGTTTAATGTTTTCTTTGGGTGGGCTTTGAAAGGGTAAAGTTGAGAGCTCCTTGTTATGGGCTTGGGAAGGAGGGCTACGTCCTCCTCATTTATCTTTAGGGGCTGTTTACTTGTTTAGTTTTATTTTCATTTATTTAAAAAATGTATTATACAACATGCATTTTGAAAAATGAGAAAAGTTTTTGAAAAATATGTTTGATGTTTTTTGACATTTAGGCACCATTAGATGTTGCATAAGTTGAATAGTGAAAAAATGACTAACATATGATTTTCACGCAAGTTGAGTAAAATATTTCTTTGATAAACGGTTTAATCAAACAACATTTCAAGCTCCATTAGGGAAAACTAGGGGTCTCAACAGTATTCCAAAATTCAATTTTGAATTTGAGATTCGACATAATCGAATTGAATTCAGATATGACCTGATTCAATTTGATAAATATCTAAATTTGATCAATTATTTAATTTTTATATAAAATATTTAAATATTTCATATAATTTATATATATAATAATTAAATTATACAAATAATTTATATAATAATATACTTTATATAAATAAAATATTTATTTTATATATTTATTAATTACCTAAAATAATTAATCGATTGAATTTGAATCAAATCAAATTCAAATTCAGACATTAATTTCATTATCTGTTGGATATCAAATCAAATTTGGATATTGCCTTATTTGATTTGAATTTGATCCATTTACACCCCTAAAGTGATGAGTTGGAGTCGTTTTTCACATAAACAAATCACTTCTTCAAATTTAGATATGGTTACTAAAATTTGAAGATTGCTGACCCTCCAGGAATTTTAGGATTAAAAAAAAAAAGAAACCAATCACTTCTTCACAATCTTCAAATGGGTTGGTATTCTAAAAGAATGTGTGTGTACTCTTCATCTCTCCTGGTTACCCTTTAGGCGGATCCATTGCTGATGCTGGATTACATGCATTGGGATCGGCTTGTTTAATCATGGCAGTTTAATTTGTAATTGCACACTAAGGATGCTAATGTAGATGCAGCATGCAGCGAGGAATTTCCCTATGTTAGGTTTGATAGGAAACAGGAGAGAAATGGAAAGTGGAACGTTCTTACAAATTTTATCTAAACTCCTTGAGGTTCAGTTTGGAAAAACGGAAAAAGTACAAATATAAAATATATACAGTGTAAATACATAAAAAATAATATAAAATATAAAGTTTTGCACTCTACATATATATTTGTATTTGTATTTCTTCTAAACTGAGTTTTAGTTTAATAAAAATACAAATATAAATACATACTGTATAAATACATACGAAATAATATAAAATACAAGGTTTTACACTCTACAAACTGAGCCTTAAGAACTTTTGTCAACTTTGTGTCTCTTTTTTCTTCTATATATCATACAAATGAATGATAGAAAATAGTACTAATGTACTTATATTTTTTCGTAATTTATCAAATGGCTCGAGTCGGTTTTGTTCATCATTAATTCTTCTGTTTAATGCTGCAATTATTAAATTATGTTTGGACTCATCAAATCGGCTTATGAATCATTAAATAGATTCTGCTCAATAAATTTTATAGTTTTGGTTCAGTCATTAGATTTTAATGACCTAGTAGCTGGAGTAAATGTGGGGTTTGTGAAATGGGGCAAGGTCCTTGAAGTGCTAAGGCGGGTTTTAGTTACAGTGCAAATGCAAAATTGGAGGGTGCGTGCAAATACAAAATAAAGCGGTTCCATAAAGTGCAAAAAATTAAGCTGGTTTATGTGGGCGTTTGTATTGTTTATATTTGGTTGGAAGGATGCAAAAGGGAGAACAGGGATGGGAAAGAGCTAAGGGAGGTTGTAGGGGTGGCCGAAGTTGAAAAAAATATCGAAAGGGGAAGAACAGGGGTGGTCAGAGATGATGCGTCTCACCGTGAGAACAGAATGATGAGTCTCACACTCTCACCATGATAATAGAGATGATGAGTGAGTCTCACTGTGAAAAGAGGGGTGGTCGTGAAGAGGAATGGCACTGACAATCATCTTAAAATCCCCATTAATTTAAACGCTGTGAAGACATCCTCGCTTCTTCGGTTCTCCTCCAAAACTAGTGTCAGAGTTAGTCAAGAAGCCTTTCGATTAGCTCAGTTCGTTCAGGACTTGAACACTGAGGAACGCTGGTTTTGATTAGGTAGATTCGTCGAGGTTGTAGAGGATCATAGCTTTGATTGAGGTTGCAAAGGATGTACGGTTTCTTGGCCAGAATATCATTTCATAAAGGTGGTTGAAAAAACGAGTAAATATATATTAGGCTCAGTCCGGAGGAAAGGAGTACAAATACAATCAACAAATATGTAGAGTGTAAAGCCTTTTGTTTTGTATTATTTTACCACTGGTCAGGTTTTACATGGCAAACAAATACAGTCTTAATTAGGCTCAATTTGAAAAGAGTATAAATACAAATATACAAACTGCAAGACCATGTATCTTGTATATATTTGTTTTATACATATTTGTATTTTTGCATTCTTTTCAAATTGAGCCTTAAACTGCGTTTATTTAAGTCATGTTTTTATTTGTATTTGCACTCTTACTTTCTCTTTAACCAAATATAGCGAACTTTTCTAAAAAGGTTAAATTTAAGTCATATTTTTAATATTCCTTTTATTGAAACATTTATACTAAGAGTTAAATGACATTTTTATTCATATTTAAAAACAAATTATCAATTTGAGATAAAATATTAGTCATTTTCAGAAATATGTAATGGGTTCTACTAATGGTGAGGGAAAACCTCATCCTCACATTAATCATAGGAGCCTGGGGGTTTGGCTCACACTACATTTCCTATCATATGAAACTATTTTTAAAGACGCTAGCAACTTTTTGACAGTTGTGGTTCAATACCTTTACTTTATCTTAATAGAAATCTCCTCTCTTGAACTTTTTGACATCGTTGTATCCACACTTTCTCCCTTATCTTAACATACATTAGAACAAGGTTCAAAGTATCGTAATGTATTAGACCGTATTAATTGATATGTATCATTTCGAGACTCTTCCAATATACCTCTATAATGAGTGTATCGGAGATCTGACCAGTTCAAGAGATGAAGGAATCGTATACCGGCTCTCCTGAACCAGTTTTGAAAAAAAGTATAAGACAGGTTTCATCAATTTACCCTTTGTCATATCCACTTAGAAATTGACTTCAATGTTCACAAGGCAGTGTTCATACCGTTCCCACATGGCTCCCAGCCTTGCTTTGGGAATATCTCCCCATAAAAAATAACATACTATATGACATGAAAAATAGCATACAATATGGAAATATTCCCAATACAAGGCTGAGAGCGACAGTGCAAATAGTGTAAACAGAGTATTGTGACCGAAGCCGATCTCATCCAATTGGTGGGTCCGAGTCTAATTAATGCACTTTTTTATCTGTTGCCCATGTTGTACACTTCCATTCAATATGTGACATGTGTACTTCTATTTAGTCTAGGACACCTGTCATAGATTGAATGGAATAAAGTGTAGCAGCTAGAGACTCCACCATCATAAGTTTCCGGACCATATAATGTTTTAGCATAACACGGCATTGAAGGCTAGAATAGAGAAAAGGAGAATGAAGTACCATGATGACGTTCCTGACTGGCTGAGAGGTATTGTTTGCAACCACCCATTCCTAGGGCACATTAGTAAGGTTTTATTTATTTATTTTTTTGGGTAAAATTTTGTAAGGTTTTTATGCAATCACTGAATTTCCCTTTTGTGCAAAAAAAAAAAAAAATACAACAGCCTATAACAACAAGGCTAGATAGCAAAACAGTCCACGTCACCATATCTCTTCTTGTTTCAAACCCCTTTTCTAATTTTTTATTTTTTTAATAATTTTTTTTAATTTCATATAATTACTCATTAAACCAATAAGGAAATAACATAGGTTTAAATATTTCTAACAACCACAAAGAAAGAGGGGTTCACTTTTCTAATGTTTATCCAAGTGGCACCACTTCCCTCACTTTCTCCTAAATTCTCTCTAATTCCTATTTATCTTTTAAATTGTCTCTAAGACCTAAACTATCTCCAATTCCTATTTATCATCTCCCCTACTTTTTATCTATATTTATCTAAGGAAAGTTTCAATTTAAACATATCATAATTCTTTAAACATTATAACAAAATTATATACTAACTTTAAAATATTTATTCAAAACACAAAATTAATTATAATAGATTCAATAAAATTCACATTATTAATGATTCTATATTTTAACAAAATTCACCATGAAATTATATACTAAAAATATAAATTATAATTTTATGAATTATTTAATTTAAATGCTACTCAAATAATAAAAATTTAACATTAAAAAATAAAACATTGTTTAAATATTTCAATAACTAAATATCTTAAATAACAAAACAATAAAAATAGCTAAATAATTATATAAAAATATTTAATATTATGTAATAACATTAAAATAAATAAAATTCAAATAATGAAAATTTTTAAATATTTTACATATTATTTAAATATTTAAATAACAAAATATTTAACATGACTAAATTTTAAATAGATAAAATAACGAAAATATGTAATAAATTTAAGAAATTTCTTAAAAGTAGAAAAATAATTATCATAGATTTCATAATATTCGTATTAAAAATAATTTATTATTTTACAAAATTAATAACGGATTATGTAATAATAGTACTAATTATAGTTTTACAGATTACTAAATTCAATAAATAACTAATATTTTAAAATTTTAAATAAAATTATCACTTAAATAACTAAATCATATTGTAAATAACTAATTTCACTTATATCATCTAATAATTATAGAAAATAACTTTCAAAAAATTTAATATTTATTAGTAATAATTTTACAATAATAATGTATATTTTCAGTAGTTACTTATTGTATTTTTTGATAAATATGTTTTCAATAATTATTTATAAATCTATTTTGTTTTGTTATTTAACAGAAAATTGTCAATAATTATTGGAGATTAAACAACTATTATTTAACTTTTAAATTTTAATTTATAATATTTATTGTATTTTTTATATAAATTTATTTTTAGTAATTATATATTTTTGTAATTTATTGATTAGTATTTATTAGAGATTAATATATTATTTGATATTACACTATTTATTAATTAATTTGATATATTTTCAGTATTTTTTGTATTTTATTAGATATCTACTATATTTTCATTATAAATTTATTTTCAATAATTGTATACTTTTGCTATAAATTTTCAACAATTATTGGAGATTAAACTATTGTTATTTATTAGAGATTAGACTATTAATTTAGCTAAAATTAGGAGCATTCAAAGATTGGTTCATTTCAGTTGTAGGTTGTTTCGCCAACCAAATCGACTTGGTCAGGTTGGGAGTTTCATCCAAAACTGATTGACCATTAGTGAAAACCCGCCAATTCAGGTTGTATCAGTTTGGGTCTATTTTCCTTTTGTTTTGTTTGTTCAAAAGATTTAAACTTAAATTAAATTTAAATTTAATAAATTATAGTGGTACTATTAAAAAATTAAATTTATGATATAAAATATTTTAGAATAAGAAATATGGGAATTTTTCACTTTCTCGTATTAAAAAATTAAATTTAAAATATATGGTCGAGTTGGTTCAATTTTGCTCGGTTTGCAAATGGCCAAACCGAAACTAACCTAACTTGGTCAGGTGGGAAATTTGCTATATCAAAATCAATTGGAAAATACTAGAAAACCAACCAACTCGGGTCAAGGTCGATCGAATTATTCATTAAAAAGTTAAAATATAAAACAAGTATATACTCTTATGTATTTCTATTGTTTAACTTTCACTTAACAAAGCCTGTATATCGCACAACTCCATGCTAGTATATACTAAAGTAAAAAGATGCCATATAATAGCCTTAGCTTTCTCCATTACCCCAACAAAGAACTCTTAGCCCCTCTCATTTTAGCCTTCCTTGCTCCCTTCTCTCATTTTAACATCTCAACATGACTGGCCCATCTCTCTTTCTTCTATGTTTATCTCTTTGGATATCTCTTCCTAAAACTATTTTTAAAATCTCTCTCTACCCAAATCTAATCTAATCTAGCCAAGTGGCATCACTATCCTCCATTTTCTCCTAAATTATCTCTAATTCATATTTATCCTACCCCACTTTTCATCTGTATCTATCAAAAGAAAGTTTGAATTAAAAAATTATCATAGACTTAATAATATTCATATTATTAATAATTTTATACTTTTATGAAATTCATAACGGAATTATGTACTAACAATATAAATTATAGTTTTATGAATTATTCAAATAATAAAATTTAATAACTAAACATTATATATTAAAAGTATTTAAATATTATATAACAAAATATTTAATAGCATGTAATAACTTTAAAATAAATAAAATTTAAATAATGAAAATTTTAAATATTTTACATTTCATTTAAATATTTAAGTAACAAAATATTTAACATAATTAAATTTTAAATAGTTAAAATAACGAAATTATGTAATCAACTTAAAAAAATTATTGAAAGTAGAAAATCATTATAATAAATTTCATAATATTTGAATTAATAATAATTTTATATTTTACAAAATTAATAAAGAAACTATGTAATAATAGTATAACTTATATTTTATGGATTATGAAACTCAATAAATAAGTAATATTGAAATAACTAAATAATGATATTATTTAAATAGATAAATAATATTGTAAATAACTAATATTAAATATTTTAGATATTAAAAACTCAATAAGTAAATCATATTTTAAATATTATTTAATTAAAACAAATAAAGTAGATTAAATACAATAAAATAACAGATTTAATAATATTTGACAATACGAATATAAAATATAAATAATTTAGTTTTTTAAATATCATTGAAATAATGAAAAATAGATTAAATAATTTAGAGGTATTGAAGCTTTCAAATAACAGAAATAGGTAATAACTTTCAAAAAATTGTTTTTAATAGATATTAAAAAATATAATAATAATTGCTATATCAGTTAATAATTCTAGAAAATAACATTCAAAAAGTTTATATTTATTAATAATAATTTTAAAATCATAATCTATATTTATTATATGTTTATATATACAAAAATTTATATTTATTATATTTTCATGATAAATATATTTTCAATAATTATGTATAAATATATTTTTGTTTTGTTATTTAATAGAAATTTTCAATAATTGTTGGCAATTAAGCTATTGTTATTTATTATAAATTAAACTATTAGTTTAGCTAAAATTAGGAGTGTCAAGGGGGTGGTTCAATTCAGTTGTAGGTTGTTTGGCCAACCAAATTGACCTGGCCGAGTCGGGGAGTTGGTCACCAGAATCAACCAGCCAACTTGGGTTATATTGGTTTTGGTCAATTTTTGGCTTGATTAGTTGGTTCAAAAGATTTAAACTTAAAAAAGTCAATTTGAAAATTATAGTGATATTATTAAAAAATAAATTAAAATATTTAAATTTACAATATAAAATATTTTAAACTAAGGATTATGGGAATTTCTCCACTTTTCCATATTAAAAATTATATACTAGAAAACCAACCAACTTGAGTCAAGTTGGGTCATGTTGGTTGGTTTCATCGGTTTAATGAACAACATAGCTAACATTAATTATTGTTATTTTTGTAAAAAAATATTAATAGTAGTATATTAAATATAACTAATTATTAATTACTTAAAAATTAAAGTATAAAACAATTGTCTACTCTTATGTGCATTTATTGTTTAGCTTTCGCTTAACAAAGCCCGTGCATCGCACGGGTCCCTACTAGGTGCAATTTGAGTGGGTTGGGTCGGGTTGAGAGTCAATCCAATCCTAAGTCTCATACCTCAAGCTCAAGCTTGGTCCAATTCAAGGTTAAGCCTGAGTTTATCAACCTAGGCCCAATTCAACCTTAACTAAGCATCTTGGGCTTAGGAATGGCAATTTATCTCCTACCTGGTGGGTATCCACCCCTATCCGTATCGACAGGGCGGGTTTTTTTGTTTGAATGATGGGTTTTGGGGCAAGTCGGGTTTTGGGATTCTACAACCCATACTTTATGGGTAGGGTACAGTATTAGGCTAAACTCGACCCCCTCAACCTACACATTATTGAAAAGCATATAAACTTTATGTACTAGGTCTTGGAGTTAATAATATTTTGAATTAGATGTAAAGGATAATTGATGGTTTTTGTATTCTTTTACATCTTAATCAAATAATTAGAAATTTTGTTATTTATTTATATTATTTTACTTATTTATTGTTTTTATATAACAAGAAATAATAGGAAATTAAATGCGGGTTTTAAACCCAACCCACCCCTACCCTTGAATATGGGGAGGGTTTTGCATTTTCATGTGTGAGGAGGGCTTAGATTATCAAAATGCAACCCGCTAGGCAAGTAAAGTTTAGAATTTACAAAACCTTCCTTAAACCCACTCTGTTGCCATCCCTGCTCGGGCTAGGCTTGGGCATATTGAACATTGTAGCTCAATTTGTAGATAGAATAGGTTCATAACATATAAATCATAAAATGTTGGACAAGCTTAAATTGCATCGGATCAGTACCTGAGGCATCAACCTAAGCCCAATTTGAATTTAGTTTAAGCCTGAATTTTTTTTTTGGCACAAGCCCATCTTAAAGTTAAAAAAACTAAAATCCAAATTGTACAAAAGCTTTGATTGAATTGGGTCAAGCTTGAATTGGGTACACCCAACTTGCACACTTAACACTATTGCTTAAAATTGTTTTAACAAATCAGCATGGCTGCCTGCTAGTATGACATATGACATTGCAGCCACACATAGAGAACAACTCTTGTACTTGTATGTTATTATGCATAGGGAGATTTTTCATGTATAATGCACAATGTTATGCATGGGGAGTCAGATTTTACACACTTCCACTTAATATTTTAAAAATCAATCCGTAATTGGGACCACTCTAACCGTCGGTTTCTGGGTCAGCAGCTTAACCGTTCAACGTCAAGATGACTCGTTACAATTTAAAAAATAAAAAATAAAAGGCCAAACACTATTATCAAGTCAAATGATTTGACTGCCTGAATCATCTGGTAATTGACCAAATCAATAATTTTTGGCGAGGTGAAACAGAACCGATAGATTGAATGATTTCCGGGCCTAACAGTCCAACCATCCGGATCCGAATCAACAACGGTTCGAATTTCGAAACCCCGTAAGAAATGTACCATGATCCATCACATATTCACATGTGTATCTTTTACTATTGATATTCAGGTAACAGGACACTCGTCTCCCATGCCGATTTGTAGTGCAAGAAAAAGTGTAGAGAAAATTGCAGGAAATTCAAACTCGAGATAACATGGTGTGATAAACCCAATATACATCAACGATCTGTTTTTTTTTTTTTGTTGTTGGTAAAGTGTGATGGGAGGGTGGATATGGTTATGGATGGAGATATTTTATGGGCAAAAGGTGATTTCCTTTTTGTCATACTCATATCACATGACTTTTCTTTTTGCTCGGTTTGGATGATTTAATCGTATATAATTAGTATCGGTGCAAACTGCAAACTAATTAAAGCCGCCGAAAAGGTAAAACATTTTGATTTTATACAATTAGCAGCAAAGAGGACAAACAACAAAGGCCTGTCTGCGGGACTTTGACAAAATGGACAGGAGACAGAAACAAATCAAAGAGGTTAAACACCTGAGAAGTGTTGGATACAGGAATAAGGAGATTTAACTTTCTTATTTGGATGTTTACTTGTACTTTGGAAATTCGAATCATACAAACAAGTTTGAGAGTTGAATGTAAGCACCCGAGCGGTCCAAAAAATCGTCTTTTAGATATTTTCAAAGGAAGTCAAATGGCTTTAGATGAATTGATGCCTACGAAATTCGTTTTTCCTCCCAACCGTTTAGCCCTTTTTCAATAGGATATTAGCAGAATAGCATTAACCTATTGGGCTTGGGCTTGTCTGTTTTCCGATCTGGACAAGGCTACTTCTGTACACAAGCACATGGATGTGGACGGTGGACGGTGGACCCCAAATTCAAAATGTCGCATCTAATTACAAATTTACAATAATGGCGTGAATGTAAATATGGCTAGATCTGAATATTTTAAATTGGGTACTGGACAATTTTGAAAGTTACGTTAAAGCACAAAAAAAATAAAATAAAATAAATATGATCCTCAGATCATTTTGGTCCTTTGATCGTCTCATGTGTAGATTTCTTGCCCCCTTTTCTTACGTCCATTTCACCATGCAAACGTGAAGCGTGCAATTTTAGTACGCCCACGATAATTAGGGATGCAACGGGTACGGTATCTGTGTATCCGTTTAATCATTTTTTATATTAAGGCTTCATTCCGATTTCGGTAAATGATTTATTTAGGTAAATGTTTTGTGGAATGATAATTAAAAATAGTATTATTGAAGGAATAATATTATCCACATATTAGCGATTTCCAGCGCATATGGGTAGATAATTTATCAGTCTGACGAGAGTATTATTTTACCAAGTAAACGAACGGCTCAAGATTCATTCTTTTGCATGAGACCCTTGGAAAGCATATTTGAATTTATTTTTTTTCCATGGGATCTACCATTTTATTCACCCCTACTTCCTGAAAATGCACAAGGCCTAAATTCACTTAGTTTTTTTTTTCACAATTTTAACCCCATTAAACCTGTTCCGCCTCAAACCTAGCTATCATCGCATAATCAAAATGTGATGTCCCTCTTTGCAAAATCGGTATGGTAGGAGGCTAGTGGTGAGGATGTCTATAATGGAACATAGAGAAGGATTTGAACACTCTTCCAACCCTTTGTACTATATATATGTTCAACAGTCTTGATACCAGAAAAACTTGTACGGTTGTACCAATCAACCAACATCATAGAAGTGGTAATCAATTAAGTGTTTATTTAATCAATATTCATGGAGATTATGGTGATAGTTTGGTCCTGTGGGCATTTATTGAAAAAACACTGCAATATCAACACCACATAGGCATTGGCGTTTATTGCATATAAGGGTGGATTTGAATTGATCCTAACCGAATATTTAGCTATTCGAGCTCGACTTACAAGAATAGTATCAGGCTCAAGCTCAATTCGAGCTAGAAACTTGAGCTCAAACTCAGCTCGGTTCATAGCTCTTAAGTTCAAGTTCGACTATAAGCCAAGTTTTTTTTTCTTGAAAAAAAATTTATATGTACGAAATTATTTTTTATTTTTTAGACAAAAAAAATAAGAATTATAAAAATGATTTAATATTATATATACAAAAAATAATTATAAAATTTATTTACTATTATACATGAAAAATAAAAATATTATTATATATAAATAAAATTATTTATTATATGTATGTATGTATGTATGTATGTATGTATGTATGTATGTATGTATGTATGTATGTATGTATGTATGTATGTATGTATGTATGTATGTATGTATGTATGTATGTATGTATGTATGTATGTATGTATGTTTATAATAAAAATTATTTATTTAATATATACTAGGCTCACAAGCCTCACGAGTCGAGCTTCACTAGGCTCGAGCTCAACTCGATTAGCAAACGAGCGTATATATCAGGCTCGATTCGTCTCAAAGCTCAATTTAAATCGAGCCGAGCTCTAATAGCTCATGAAAGGTTCGGCTCGTGACCACCCCTAATTGCATATGAAACCACTGTTTGGTTTCACCATTTATCAAATAAACACTAAGAAACTGAAATGCTTTGATTTTTGTGCATGGGGCATTTGGGGAAATGCCAATTTTTCATTTCCCCTAAAGTCCGAGCATTTCTTGAAACAAAATGCTGATGTGGCATGCTTTTATAGGTGTTAATCTGAGGTGAAAAGAAAAAACAGTTTAAAGTGATGCCCAACTAAACAAAAAAAAATCAAAAAATGTTTGATTAAAAAACAAAATATCACATCAAACTAGTATTTGATTAAAACACCGTTGTGTTCAAAAATCACCAAGGGCTCTCGGGTTTGTCCTATGACAATGGTCACAAGAAGTTGAATATAAGATATATCTATTAGGGTTTGACTACCACATCAAAAGAGCTAATTATAACCAATCAAATGGTATAATAAAAGCAATCACAAATCATATGTTCTTTTTTATTAAAATTCATAGGGGATTTTGATTGATCAAAGTTCTATCAATATTTTCTAACATCATACATATACAATTGGGTAATGGGAGTGGCTACCTATACTAAATATAATACACTCATCCCAAACCCTATGGTTTCGATAAATGGGTCCTATTAGGGTGGAGATGAATCTAGTACCCAAAAATTCTCACAAGATTGCTATCCCTATTGATATTTCGAGCTCGGATCTATTTCCAATCAAAAGTGTGAACATTTAATTTAGCCCAAACGAGGGCTAAATTTGGAGTTCCAAGTGGCCTCTTTGACTCAAATATCTTCCCTATTTATTAGTTAGTACTTGATTTGTTCTCCATCTAGCAGACATGGTTGGCAAACTTAAGTAATGGGAACTAGTTTAAATTAAATATGACTACAGTTTTTAAGAAGTGAGAAACCACCATTGTTAATTTCTTAAAATTAAGCTTATTTGGCTTTACCAAAACTGAGAAATCCCATACATTGGTGTATTTCCCAAAGCCTACCAAATAAATGGAATTTGACTTTTGCCTTTTCTTTTTATGACCAAAGTACCCTTTGATCTTTTAGCCCTTTGTGTCCCATGTCTGTCATGGTTCCACATGGCAAGCTCTAGGAAGAAGACCAACCTAGCTACCAGATTCTTTGTCTTTTTCATTTGCGCATTTTATGCAACACTTGAAAGCTAATAGGTGCATTTTAGTTTCAGTCTGAAGTGGATAATGTATGACCACGAAGATCCTACTAAAGCATTCAGATGGATGACCAGCATGCCCTAACTTCACATAACCGTTGAAAGGGTCTCCCTAAAAGGGTATTGCATATAAAGTGTAGCTATAAATTATTTTATTCATATAATACATGTTTATACATATACATATATACATATTTTTAACCCCAAACTTTACTCCAGGTGGAGGGGCGACAATCTTAAATTTTACTAACCATTTTCAAAAGAAAAATTTGTAACAATAGAGGTGCGTTGCCCCATAACCCAAGCATACATAGCTCTCTCTCACCAAGCCCACCCAAAGAAAAACAAAGCAAAAAAGCCTAACAAAACCTAATTAAATCTAAGGATAGGGAACCCAAATTATCTTCATGAATAAGACAAGCTAAATCTTTAGGAATTTGGGAATTACCATTAATCACCTTAAACGCACATCTTTTATCAATTCCTTTGTTAGCTAGGAGATCAGCACAGCGATTTCCCTCTCCTAAGATATGGGTCCACCTAATATTCATTCTCTGCACTAAATTTTAATCCTGTGCAAGATGTAAACAGAATTCTAAGAATAATCCGATTTACCCATTAAAATGTTTATCACTTTCAACCTCAATCTATTTCATGCTATGCCCTCTTCAACCTAGAGGCAAAACAGTTCAGCCTATGGGTATATGGGCTGGTTTTTAAAACAAAACAGTTCAGTCTATGGGTATATGGGTATATGGATTGGTTTTTAAAACATTGTGTTAGATATCCTATTGCTGATATTTCATATTTTGTGAAACTTTTTATTATTAAAATAAAAAAGATTATGGATTTGCGGTGAGCTCCACAGTTAGGTTTTAATGGGACTGAATTTGTATTAGATTAAAATTACATCCAAATCTCATCTAATTGTTGAAATTCTAAATCCAAATTTGATATAAATAGGACATTTATATTTTGGATTGGATTGGATTCCGTTCTATATATTGTTATTAAAATGAAAATTTTAAAAAATAATTTTTAATTATATAAATATTATGTACATTATTATATTACATATAATCATTTAGGACATTGGAGGGATCAAATCCACATCCGATCCGATTTACTAAACATTGTAATTGGGTCGGATGTCCAGATTGTGCGTTGATAGTCTATCCACAACACAAGCCACAAATCACAATGACGATCCCATTGGTTATTAGAAACTCTGAAAGAGCTGTAGCTGCCGTTGAAGATTCGTTTCCCCATGTCTCGATTGCGTGTCGCTAACTTGTTGTGGCTGCAACAAGCCAATTGGCATGTGCCCCTTCAACACATTTGAATGGGTCCGTGGACCGTAGAGTTCCAATCTCCTGCACTTCAAAATTTTTAATCATATTTATAGATGTATATGCATGAGAGTAGGTGCGTAACGGAGGACACTGTAGCAGACCGAATGGAAGTGCACGAAGAAAGTGTAGAGGGATCAAGAAACCCTTGGATTCCTCTAAAGGATGCGAAAAATAAATAAACGGTACGTATGCACATGGAAATTAGTTCACATGGAATATTCTTGGGGACAAACAAGAAAAAAAAATATTATTATAAGTTTATTACTATAAATATATACAAGATGTAATGTTTTGCACTCTGTATATTTATATTTGTACTCCTTTCAAATTAAGCCTTAATTAACAAATGATGCATGTTATGTTATGGAAATAAATGCATACATACATTAATACAAAGAAATGAATTAATATATAATATATATGTATATATATGCAATCTTAATTGAACCTCCTTGATATGAATGATGAGTCCATCTTCTGTTTACACTCCATCTGCATTCTATTTCTAGCTAGTTCTATAGAAAAGATTAAAACGAAATCGTCTGACTAACTCCACATGATGGATTCCTACTTCCATTCCCTCTGGCTCTGACTGAATAATGAAATTATTTCACAGATCGTTCAGTCCAAATAATAAAATGAAGTGATAGAATAAAGAAATAAACTATCAAGCAGTTCAATAGACAGTGAAATTGTGTATAAGCAGAAGCAAGGGAACAATTTTCGGTGGTCAGGTTCAGACCTTATTCTGTGAGGGTATGGAATTCGAGGAACATGCATGGAAGCAATTCAATGGTGGATATAGAGGCATCACGGTACACTTTCGTTCAAGTTTTTTGTGGAATCTCCTGAAAGCACCCAGCGCAATATCCAGAGCCCGGGCCCCTCTCCCCCTGCAGAGAGACTGGGCTCTGGCCTCTGGGAGCATTCTCAAAGGGTCGAGATGATGCGACCAGAGGCCCCAAAATGCCCAGAGCTTAATTAATGGGGTGCACTACAAGTCTACAACCACGTGGAGCCAACCATGAAAACGTTAAAAGCTTTTCTTAGTTATGTCTAGGAATGGATTCGAGTCAAGCTAAAATGTTTTATAAAAATAAAAAATTATACATAAAAATATTTTTATTTGATATTTAAAAAATTAAGAATTATATATATAACTCGAATAGCTCATGAAAAGCTTGATTCGTGGCCACCCTTAATCATGTTTCTCTACTCGCTGAATTAACTAGCTATAGCTATAGCTAAACCATTTTGTCTCCATCTTTAAGTTTTACCAAAAGGATTGAAATCAAAAAGCTACAATGAGAGAAGATAATGTACCCCTATATATAAAAAACCTTTAAATTCTGACTAATAATTAAGGGGGGTACTCAGTACTGTGTGACTTATGATGAACAATAGGAATATGGTAGATGCCCAAATCACTAATCATTCCACCTTCCCCCCACCCCCCCTCTGAAAGATCCTATTCCATTTACAGGAGGACAACACGGAGGTGGCCCATTCCATTTCCATGTGAGCTGTCTGCTTTTGTGATTAGACTGTCTCTATAAAGGTTTTGTAGCTTTCTCTAGTACTCTTTAAAACTAATGAACTCCTCAAGTCTCCTTAAAATTATGATCCTCTTCTTTTGAGTTTGGGGGAATTGCTTATCATGGATACCAAAAAAAATTCACTTGCAATGACACAAATTTCTTTATAAATTTTTCCTCCAATAAATTAAAGTCTTGTTTATATTCAATTTTTACTCGGCTATAGCTGCTCCTTAAATGGTTTTTCAATATCCAGTAGCATTCGATCGGTTGATTGTTTTTGTTGTTTAAGAAAACGTTACAAAAAAAATGAAAATATAATTTCTGGAATATCTTTAGTTGTTATATTCAAGAAATTGAAATTGATATTGTACGTCTATGATAATTTTTCCTCGAAATCATGATATCCCTATTTGATGAGAGTGATGATTCAATGTGAATGAGCGTACACTCATTTTCCATTTAAATGAAATTCTATCCACTAATTAATATGCCCCACCATCCAATGACCCAAACAACAAAAATTAAAATAAAAAATCAGAAAAGAGGAAGCTAGTATGGTATATATATATATATATATATATATATATAAGTAGTATTTGGATTAATTGGTTGCATGGATCATCCACATTTGGTGGAAGTGGCCCATGCATGGAGTGATCAGGGTGATCCGTTCTCCAATTGGTGGGTTAAAAAAAAAAGTTTTCAGAGAGAAACCTGTCGTTGCATGAATGACCAACTAAAAAAGGTGCACAGGATTGATCCAAAATACAAATCTATCTGCTGTTGGATTGACCAGAGCTTCCTGGATTCAACTTGGGTGTGTCTGAGTCACCCTCCATGTACCATTATCCAATAAAAGAAGCGTCTGTCCCACAAAGATTCTGTTGCTTGTGAGAGAGTGGACCGGATGCTCGTCTCGATCGTCAAACTTGCTGTAGGTCTACAGTATGATAATAAGGGCAGCACCATTCCGTTCATGACCCCACCAACCTTATAATAGAGGGTGCATGGGTGTCTCAGACATACAGTACGGCTTTCTATGCTATCGGCCTCTTCTTTTGTTCTTATTTTAATTTCCCCCACCCCCACTTGGGTTCTTTGTTTTGACCATAGATTCTTTAAACCTTACTGAAAATAAGCAAGTTCCCATTTGGTGATCTGGAGATTATTTAATACAAGGAAAAAGTAAAGTTATTCCTTGTTTTCTAAGATGGGAGATGAAGAGATGGAGAGACAGATATACAATAGAAAAAACGGGAGTTTTAAGTCCACTTGCATGTCAAAATCACATTTCATTAGTTGAATGGTGTTGTTTCGTATCTTAATGATCTCTGCTCACTTGGATGAGGACACTAAGACCAGAGACCGAAGCTGTCTATGGATCATATAACAACTCCAGTGGGCCAACATTAACCGCTGTCGCCTCCTTCCAGCCTGTTCACGTATCTTACCTTCTCTCTCTCACCTCTGATTTCTGATTATTTCAATATGTAGAGCTTCTTTCTGATCATGTTAATTTATATAAATTAGATAATTAATGTAAGCAGGGGGGGGGGGGGGATTGAGTATGGTTCAATCCACAAACCTATTCAGTCAAAGTAGAGAGTTGAAACTTGAGTAACTTACAGGAAACTTTTTAGGCCCTCCTCGTTTTTCAATAACTTATTTATTATAAATAATTATTCGGTTAAGTGTGTTTTTTCATATTTTTTTATTTTCAAAGTAAATAAGATAATTACCATTTTAGTCATAAAAATCTATTATTAAAAAGGGCATTTTTGGCCCATAAGTGTTAGTAACTTTCCTCTTAGGTAAAAAAGTTATTTATCCACTTTGGAGATGGGTATCACTTATCCAGTCCCCACAAAAATGAACATGAGATTCCTGGTCAATGATAGAGGTGTAAATCAGGATGGGCTGTGGGACTTTGGACCAGCCTAGCATGATGGCACACCGGCCATGCTAGGCCCGCCACGATGGTCCGTGCTGTGTTGGGCTTAGGGTTTTAGGTCTGTGCGTCAGGCACTTTGCACAGCCGCCCGTGGTCCGTGCCATGCCAGCCCGACACAGCCCACTTTACACCTCTAGTCAATAAAAACCAAAATCCCATTGACCAACTTTTCCCATTGTATATAGTTGTATTTGTATTCCTTTTTAAATTGAGCTTTAGGCTCAGTTTGGAAAGAGTGCAAATGCAATTTTGTACAGTAAAAATATATACAAAATAACATAAAATATAAGGTTTTGCATTCTACAACTTTGTATATGCACTGCTTCCAAACTGAGCCTTAGGCTCCATTTGAAAGGAGTACAAATACAAATGCGTAGAGCACAAAATTTTATATTTTATATGTATTTATATTGTACATATTTATATTTATACTCCTTTCAAACTGAGCCTTAGGTAAGTGTTTTCTTTATTATTTTTATCCATAAAATGAAATTATTACAAATGGTGATACTATGTCATGATGTTTTGGCAAATCTCTCTCCCAATGGGAGAGTTATTTATTTACCTAAGAGATAGATATCATTGACCTAGATAAGAAAAATTAATTTACTATAGGACCCACAACTTACTCAAAAGTGAAGAGAGGAAAGTTGATCAATGAAAATCACATTCCTATTGACCAATTCCCCGTTCCATTTACCAAAAAATTAACATAACCTTAAATCCAATTAGACTGAACATTTATTTTACTTGAACCTAAGGTTTTTAAAATCGGATCGGACAGGGAACTGTTATAGGGACCAGTTCCCGAATTGAATGGTCCAACCATCATGTTTGAATGAATGGCCTGTTTTGACTATAAAAATAAAAAGGTCAAAAATCATTATCTAGGTTGACAGTTCAACGATTCAACCAACTAGATCAACAGATCGTTGACCAAATTAACGATTTTTGGTCAAAAAACAATTTTAGGGTAAAACGAAATTCCGGTCTGATTTTGAAAACCATTCCTAAACCCCTTTGAATGCTGCTGAATGTCAAAATTAGATTGAAAATCCCAAGCCATGATTGAACATAGTACTTGAGGATATGGGGTGCATTCGGTGATACTAGGTATGTTTTTGGCACTGATATGTTTCATTAAATTTTCCATCTTACCAGCTTGATAACGCTATTTAATTGGGAATTGGCATGTTAGGGGTGTTTAACAACATGACTGGTTTTGATTTTGAAAACACAAAAAAAAAAAAAAAGTTGCCACACATCAGCACAATTATGTGGCAGAACAAAATCAAATATGGCATCTTATGTTTTTGAAAAATGCTGCCACAGTGATTAATCTTGAGATTTGTGAGATGAGGGTTTCTTCAATCACTCAAGTGATATGGCATCTTGAATTTGAAAAAGCTAAACTTTTTTTGAGATGTCATACATTTGTCACAATGAAATTATAGAATGGTAAATCTATGATGTGAAAAAGCATTGGCCTATCAATACCATTTCATTGGTCACCACATTTATGAGATTAGTTAATTGGTTATAAGGTGTTTATCTTTTTATAAAATGGTTATAAATTTTTTTAATATTATGTTTTTTCGATATTATAGATTTTTCTTTTCAAAAATAAAGTCAAAACACTTTAATAATAATTCATTTAGTATCAATCTCCTCCAAACAATGTTTTTTCTTAATAAAACGGTTTGATGCCAAACACATTATAATCGTATGGGTAGGGGTAAGGTTTTGTTTCATTTTCTTTTTTGGGGGTTGATAAGGTTTTTTAGTTAACTGGCAGGAGTCTGCGTTCTGTGCACCCGCCAATCACATTCGGCCGCATCGAACTCGGAGTTGAATGTGTAACAATTAAGTTTGGAGGTCCATCAATTGATTCCGTCTGGTTCAATCGGACACAAAAAAAAAAAAAAAAAAAAACAAAACAAAACCCATTCATTTGGCTTCACGAGTTCGAACTCCCCCTCCCTCTTTTTATTTCGAAACCCTAGCACCCCCAAGTTCACCGGCACCTTCACTCCAACCGGCAGCACTGTGAACGACAAAGCCATTGGCGGCGAGGGACAAATAATCCAAACAAGCGTCCGTACGTCTTCTTCCTCTCCTTCCTTTTCATATGCTCTGCATGCCTGGAGTGGATACAACATATGTTGCATATGAACCCCCTCCTTCACTTTACCGTTTTCTGCTACAAAAGAATTGGTTAAACAAAATTAAGATATGATGAGTTGTTGTTTCTCTTCTCCTCTTGTTGTCCTCTTCATACTTGCTGGCTAAAGAATCGAACAATAAGCCCGCACCGACCCTGGGCCAAATCAATCATGTAGTGACCCCTGGTCCCTAACAATCTCACCACTTGTAACACGTTCAAGGTGTCGAACAATCAAGCCAATTCCCGCCGCTGCATTCTTTGCATATCCAGTGAATTAATCACGGATCCGACTACATGACCGGAGAAGAATAAGAAGAATGAGATGTTTCCCACCAGAAAATCTACCCAAGAATCCTAGTGGCAGTGGCTGTCAGGAAATCCACCCATGAACCCAAGAAGACATTTCCGTCATCTTGCTGTTTCCGTTGTGGCTCCGATGGTCACCAATGTTAAAGCCGTTAATGTCGTTGACAGCTTTCCTATCTCTACTCCTAAGCATGGTGTGGATTTGGCAACGGCTTATTCCTGCATCCATAGTCATTGGCACTTTGCCGGACACAGGGAATCACCATTAAAATGGGAGAGAGCAGTTTAAATCATGTGGACTTCGTGGTGGAGAAACCAATTGTAGGGTTGCCAGTAGAGCTACTCGTCTGGAACCAAGAATTCATATGTTGTATCATAAGTCACTCTTCTTCACTAAATTTGCAGGGAAGGAGGAGGAAGAGCAACAGCTTACTGTTGATCACGGGTTGTTCCTTTACCGCCGGCGTCGATTGGTGTTGGTTGCCGATGATCTGATAATAGGGCTAGGTTCGGAAGACAAAGGGGGCTAGGTTCGGAAGGTCAAATCGTGTTTTATGGCGAGTTCAACTAGCCGGACCACTGATAACGGAGAAAATCTGTTAATTCGCGTTTAAGACTAATGAAATGACGCGGAGAAAATCTGTTAATTCGCGTTTAAGACTAATGAAATGACGCGGAGAAAGACCTATAATTCGCGTTTATGACTAATGAGATGACGTGTTCGCCTTTCATTGGTGGAGAGAAGACTCCACCGGCCCACCACATTATTTTTTTAATTTCCATGATTCTGAAGGATGTGGGCCGTGGGTGGCGTTTATTTATAGATAAAGGAGGCAGAAGGATGATAAAGGGAACTCCTCCTCCTTCAATCCTCCATTGCGTTGCATACTTACTCCCATAGTCCATTCAACCACAATGAACAAAATCGTACACGGAAATATGGAATGAATGATCTCAAAAAGCAAGTCAGCCAGCTCCAGGCCTCCAACATCAACAAACAGTCAGTCACCGTTTGGTCTGGGGGACCTTCTTTCTGATGTGATCTGATCTGCACTCTGTAGTGTGTTGTTATTAATCATCTTCAATCTTCAATTATCACATTCCAATTTCCAACCGTTTCCTAGTCCCCTTCTCTGGAGTCTGGACAGCATCAGTTTTATTGAATGCACAAACTGGCATATCCACCATGATATCGCCTGGGACCCACCTCCAAAATTTCCTGTCGCACTGATGATCATTTGGTAAATGAGATGATCCATCATTTACCCATTTGCCCCACAACTCAAAACTACCTCTACAAAGCTTACAAGAGGGTAAAATAATAATAATAATAAAAAAATAAAAAATAAAAATAAACAACCCATAGATGTATGAATCCACTAAGCCTTGATGCCTGTGCATGAAGCTTATTCCCAATGCCTACAACGAGGGTCAATCAGTGTGCTTTAGAAAACTATATACAAATGAATGGAAGATTATGATCTTCCAAATCAATCAGGTTTTTTTTTTTTTTTACTTATATGCAGAGTTTGACTTTTGACTGGGTTCCGATCAAGTTAAATTTTCCCTTTTTTAAAAAAAAATTTTACACTCCACTCCACCTCAGAACTCTGATTTAAATTGCAATCTACAATAATTAAATAGTTCCACCTATAACATCTATATTGGTCCATAAATTGACATCAATTTCGAACTGATACCTATCCTGAATTGTTCAATTGAACTAGTATTTCAGAGGTGAACTGAACATTAAAAACCCCTTTTTTTAATCACATGCATTGCATTTCTTTTATGAATTATGATTTGTCTCCCTCTCGGCGCTTGGCCCCCTTCACTCTGTGAAGAAGAGAATAGATAAAGTAGTGAAAAATGGAAGATGTAAAATTTTGGGTTAGATATGCCTGTGCCAAATATTTCTTTTTTTTCTGCAATCAAAACATCATTCTAATGCATGTTTCTGGAGAATGAAAGTTCAGCTTAGGGTGACTAACTCGAAATTGATGCCAATTTACGGACGGGGCATTGATGCATAAAATTTGGGTATTTAACATTTTGAATATTTATAGGCCATTAGTGGAATTCAGAAATTTACATTGGGCTGTACGTACTTTTCCGAAAATAATATAAATACGGAAATATTTTCAATACACGATTATAATTTGGCTGTGAATGCGGTGTACGTAAACAGGGTCTTGTAGCACTGAATCCGATCTCTTGTAATCGTATGATGGTTATCCATCAAAACGTACGGTACAGAACTCTCACTGTTTTTTTTTTTTTTTTGTTATTTTAATAATAATAAATAAAAAGGAAAACTACCGAATGCGGTAACTACTTCCGGTTATAAAATCTGAATCCTTGCAGTTTAGTTTTGTAAAACACTTGAAGTTCTAACGGTCCACCGAAAACCGTAAAAATGGCGAGGTTCCTGTCTTCAGCAGCACTTGCACCTGAGCGAGAGCGAAGAAGAGCACAACCACCGCCACTCTCACTGCAATTAGCATCTATCAGTTGACCACCGGCAAAGTTACCAATACCCAGCAAAATCCCTACTGGACATGGAACTCCGCAATATGCTGTCATGTGGTCTCCATTCGTCTCCGTCGTTGATGCTTCTTCTGCTACTGCTGTCGATGGCCGGCGGCGGCCTCGGATACGGTTCAATGGGCCCGGTCTCCGCCGCTTTCGGTGATGATGGGTTTTTCTGCGCTATTGATGCCAGCGGCAAACAGGAGATCATTTGCTGGGCGAAGAATAGTTCCTTGTCATCGTCCGCCTCGTCGTCTTTTAGTGGTCTTCCTCCCATGGCTGCTCTCACAGGGGGAGAAGGTTTCATGTGTGGCCTTGCAGCGAATACCTCTCAGCCCTACTGTTGGAACAATGTCAGCTCAGGTTCGGATCTCGTTCCTCTTGGTTATCGAAACAACGCTTACTCTCACATCGCTGCCGGACAGAATCACGTCTGTGCCATTAGAGGTTCTTACTTTTCGAACATCGACTCGGGCATCGTCGATTGCTGGGAAATCCGTCGACGCCCCAATAATACTTTGATTTCTGTTTACAGTTCTGCATTTTCGGATCCAAATGTGAATAGTCTTGTTTTCAGGAAGATTGTTTCAGGGGAGGGTTTTAGTTGTAGCGGTGTTAGAGAAGGAGGCCTTGTCTGTTGGGGACCGAAATCGTCCAGCATAGGGGTTTCGGAGACATCAGACATCTTCGTGACCCTGGCTTCCGGGAGAGATTCTCTGTGTGGAATTTTGGCAGGCTCCGATGAAGTTAAATGCTGGGGCAATTCCAGTTCGTTCAATATGCCTCCGGTGGGAACTCGATTCGTGGCTTTAACTTCCGGTGCTCGCCATTTCTGTGGAATTCGGAAAGATGATCATGAGATTGAGTGTTGGGGCAGTGTCAATGCGTCGTCGGTTCCTAAAGGTTCGGGGTTTATGGCGATCGCCTCGTCTGATTTCACTACCTGTGGTGTTAGGGAAGCTGATCTCATTCTGGACTGCTGGGGGGTTCAGCCCCTTCAGGGGCCGTCACAACCAGATTATAGCGCACCATTGCAGTTATGCAGTCCGGGACTTTGTACGGTGGGTTCATGTGGTGAGGGGAAGTTTGCCTTCAATGCCAGTATGTTCAATGTGCCAGATTTGTCAAGCTTGTGCGTTCGGAAAGAGCTGAAGATTTGCTCACCTTGCGGGTTGAACTGTTCAGAGGGCTTCTTTCCATCCAGTGTATGTACCGAAAATGCTGATAGAGTCTGCACGGCTTGTTCGCTTTGCCAGAACAGCTCTTGTTGGGATGTCTGTGGATTTACTTCTTCTTCTTCTTCTTCCTCTTCTTCTTCGAGGAAGAAGCACCGTCAACACCAGATCATGGTATTGGTTGTTATAATTGGATCTTCTGTGTCAGGTTTCGCCTTGCTCTTGATTGGGTGGTGTCTTGTTCCCCGTGTAATTGCGCCAACTAGAAAAGAAAAACGAGGGGAAAGCCAATGTACATCTTGTATGGGCAAGCCAGAGGTGAAATCTGACATCAACACCGATCCACAACCCCCTCAGAGCATGGCTACATGCATAGGGACAACTCAAGTGTTTCGCCTCTCGGAACTAAAGGATGCTACTAACGGATTTAAGGAGTTCAATGAACTAGGCAGGGGGAGCTATGGTTTTGTTTACAAAGCGGTGCTCTCGGATGGTCTGCAAGTAGCAGTCAAGAGGGCCAATGCTGCCACCATAATTCACACCAACAGCCGTGACTTTGAAGCAGAGCTAGAAATCCTTTGCAAGATCCGGCATTGCAATATTGTGAACTTGCTAGGATACTGTGCAGAGATGGGTGAGAGGCTGCTTGTCTACGAGTATATGCTCCACGGGACACTTTATGATCATCTTCATGGAGGGCTCTCTCCTCTGAACTGGAACCTTAGGTTGAAGATCTGCATGCAGGCTGCAAGGGGGCTTGAGTATCTTCACAAAGATGCCGTACCTCCAATTGTACATCGAGATGTTAAGAGCTCAAACATTCTCTTAGATGCTGAGTGGGGAGCACGGATTGCAGACTTTGGGCTTCTTAGCTCAATTGACAGGGATTTGAATGGAGATTTTAAAACTGATGTTTACAGCTTTGGCATAGTACTGCTGGAGATTCTTAGCGGAAGGAAAGCCTATGACAAAGATAATGTGCCTTCAAGCATTGTCGACTGGGCGCTGCCCCTTATTAGAAAGGGCAAGGCTGCTGCTATCATTGATCGGAATGAAGACCTTCCGAGAAATGTGGAACCACTGCTTAAGCTTGCTGATATTGCAGAACTTGCAATGAAGGAAGACCCAAGTGAGCGCCCCACCATGTCTGATATGGCTTTGTGGTTGGAGCAAATTGTAAGGGGTGGATTGACATTCTAGTCATCAATTTTTTATCTCTGCTTAGCCGTTGGGGGAGATAAAATTGCATAAACACAGAATAGCTGCCATCTGAATGTGCATTATCTCCTTTACTGTACATTTAGTGTCCGCTTGTTGTATATTTCATTCCTTAATTTTTCTTCATTCTTTTCGTTTTCTTTTTCTTAACAAAGTCAAAGAGATTGCAACTGTTGCGGCAATATTTCTGCATTTTTTTTTATGAGAGTTCTTAAGGGGATTTGTGCCCTCTGGAGTAAGCATTTGGGATTTGTGACTTTTGTGTGTTTTCTGGGTAGGAGTTCTTCCCACTCGCACAGATGAGTTGGGGTGCTTGGAAGAAAATGATATCTTCCATAGGATGTTTTCTTTGATAATTATTGAATAAGATTACAAATTCTTCATTTTACTACATGCATGATTCAGCAACTGGTAGTTATGAATGATTGGATCCATGGTGGTGGAAGTGGAAACCAAGGAGGTACTGAAAAACCAAACCATCCTGTTTTATTACATCTCATACCTGCAGTGGAAGAAAAAAGTTTAGTGGGATCAAGTGCTCCTAATGCATTGTTCCAAAATTTGATTCGTTTTAGTTTCAAAACTTTGGAACTCTGCTGGTGAACAAGTCATAATGATCACCTAGTTGCTCATGGAGTGATTGCCCTAAACAACCCTTCAAAAGTATGCTTCATGAATGTTAAAATGTGATTGCATAAAACTGGTAATAACAACAATCTCTCAAATTGAGTCTGGGTCATTTCACCTTCCACTTCCACACAGGTGAAGTGATTTACATGGTTTTAAAAGGTAGTTGAGGCGTGGCAGCCAGATTTCACCTGGCCTCAGTAGCCTCAGCTTCAAGACAGAGGGCATAAGCCTCAATTTGGTTGAGGTGTATGTGTTTAACCTTTCGCCTCAGTTTATGTGAGGCAGGAGCCTCAAGTTGAGACTCTTTTGGGTGGGGAGAAGTTCATTTTATAAAGAGTAAACTTGGAAAAAATGTAGAAGGAAGGTATAAAAACCCAAAAGTTTAGGGCTTCTTTGATCAAATCTCAAAAGAGGGACTGAACTCAGGAGTGTTCTCTGTTCTGTAAGACTAACTTCACTGTGTTCTTCAATCAAGATATTTTTTTTGATGGGAAACAGTAACTTCCATTAAATTTTAAGGAAAACTAGTACAAATGTCACCTTCATAAGAAAGGTGATCCCTCAATCATAAAGTAGATTACAAACACGCCCAGAAGAGATTTTCCCTAACTCCTTGCTTTGCTAAGGTATCAACCATTGCATTGGCTGGCCTCCTAGTCCATTTAAAGTGAACTTCAAGCTCCCTTGTTATGTGCAGAATTTCCCTTACAGATGGTCTAAGGGGCCAGGTGCCCAAAGTGTTTGTTTGCATCCAGCCTACTACAAATTCCGAATCTCCCTCCACTTCCAAATGTTGAAAACCCAGGTGGTAAGCCAATTTCAGCCCCTGTAGAAGTGCCAAAACTTCTGCTCTAAGAGAGTCCCCCAAACCTATTGGGCCAGAAAACAGGGCCAAGACTCTTCCTTCCCCATCTCTAAAGACACCCCCAATTCCGGAGGAGCCTGGATTACCACAGAGCTGCCATCAAAATTCAGCTTAACACCAAAAGTTGAGGGGACCAGTCTTCTTAAACAGCTATAGAGGAGCAGGATGAGGTTGCCATTGTGCTCCTCCTCTTCCTTCTTCTTCTATTATTATGTTTTATAGACATTGGGGATTGTAGAGAACACTGATGCGGACCCCACTGCTGTGGTCCCTACTGTGTTCGTATGGCAGCATAGCATATGTTTTTTTTTGTTAGTTATGTCAGTGTTACTTGGTAGTTATTTCAATTTGTTGTTACAGCTTTTTATTTCAGCTTTATTATTAGTTTATTTTCCTTGTAAGCAATAAGGGCAATTCAGTCCTTTTATAATTAGTCAACATATATAAATATTAAGAGTGGGTCGGCAAATCATTAAGATCAACCATCTCTCTCTTTTCTAAAACCCTTCGTGTGCTTCTTCTTTTCTCCCTCTCTTCTTCTTTTCTTCTAAAATCTTTCCTTTTTGCTTTAGAATTCAAGGCTGATTGTAGACTTGATCGACTACTTGGTATCAGAGCAAGGATTAGGGTTTCTCATGTGAGTCTGATCCAGCCAACCACATGAGAGTTGCCTAGGGCTGGAAGATTAAGAGGATCCCTTTTCGGCTGATTCTTGGAGGTTATCAGAGACTGTAGCAGCTGTCCAAAGAGGGGATTGTGTTCTTGATAATCAGGAAGAATCAGAGGAAGATAAAGAGTTCAAGATCAGTTTCTTTATCAAGACTGAAGGTGGCGATCAGAATTTCTATTCAAAACCTAAAACTGGTTGCAGAGAAGGAGATCTTATGTTAGTCTAATTAGATTGACTACATGAGAATTTCCTAGGTTTAGAAGTTTTTCAACAAAGAAGGAGGATCGACTGATTCTTGGAGGCTACTGGTAGTGTGCGGCTACTACTAAGAAGATTGTAGAAGGCTGGGAGAGTTCCAGTAGTCAGGAAGAATTAGAAAAGGCTTCGGATCCCCAAGATTAGGGTTCTGCATCAGACAGAAGGTGGCGGCCAGAGATTTTCTTTCATAAAGTAAGTTTTTTTTGCTTGAGAATAACCTTGAAAGAATCATCTTGGTCTATTCTGAGAGGTGCGGTTGGAAAACCTTTTTTTCTTTCTAGGGTTTTGAGAGAAAACCCTAAAATTCAGAACTGTTGTTGGTTTCAGATCAGATTTGAACTGGTTTCATACAGAACTCTATTTTTCCTTATTTTTTGGAAGACCTAGGCCGGCTGTTATCAGTTGTTTAGGTGTTGTTTTCTATTACAGTAGCTTCAAAAGTTCTTTATTGTTAATTCTTGACCAAGAATGGAGTTCAAGAATCAGGGGGAAGGTGTTTTGGGGACTAGCAATTCTGGTAACATGTCTGAGAATGCCTTTCAGATTACAACTGTGAAGTTTGATGGATCCAACTACTTAGAATGGGCCCAATCGGCCATGATGGCCATTGGGGGTAGAGGAAAACTTAGCTACCTATTGGGGGATGTGAAAGAACCATCTAAGGAGGACCAAACGTATACCAAATGGGTTCAGGAGAACTATTTGGTTATGACATGGTTGTGCAACTCTATGCAGCCACATATCAGCCGGAACTATTTGTGGGCAAAAACAGCCAAGGAAATCTGGGATGTCATGAAAGAGACTTACTCCCAACCCCTTAATGTTGCTAGGGCCTATGAATTGAAGTGCGAGGTTAATAACCTTAAGCAAGGAGAGAAACCAGTCTCAGTTTACTTCTCTACTCTGAAATCTTTGTGGCATGAAATTGACCACCTAGAAACACTTGAGTGGGAAAGTCAGAAGGATGCACAGACTCATAGAAAGCAAGTTGAAACTAATAGGGTTTTTGAATTCCTAACTGGTCTGAATCCTGACTATGATATTGTGAGACATCAAATACTAACAAGGGACAGTGTGACCTTATCTCAAGCCTACTCCTTGGTGCATAGTGAAGAGACTAGGATAAAGGTTATGATGCAGCATCAACCCTTCCCACCAGCCTTGGCAGCAGTTAAACCTAAGTCTGGGGGTGATATGGAGAGGGATATAAAGAAGGAAGATAAGCGGGATCTAGTGTGTGAACATTGTAAGAAACCTACGCATACTAAAGACACATGTTGGAAGTTGCACCCTCATCTAGTCCCAGCAAAACTGAGGAACAAAAGGGGTAATGCCCATATGGCTGTTAATACCAATTTTGCATCCTCATCGGGCACAAAAGGCACGCCTCTAGACACCTTAGCTGTTGTTCGGGCTGCCCTAACTCAGTTGGAAAAGGAAGTTGGGAATTAAGCTCAATCATCTCAGTCATCATCAGTTCCTTCCACATTAGCCTTTGCTCATTCAGGTACTCGGGCCTCAACTTACCATGCTTCAGCTCCAGGTAACACTGAACATTGTTGGGTAATAGACTCAGGTGCATCTGACCATATGACTAGCTTGCCATCACTATTCACTACCTATCACTTATCTTCTGGTAGAGATAAAGTGTCCATTGCTAATGGTTCCCTTGTTCCCATTTATGGCAAGGGAGACATCAAGTTGTCTAATACCATTTCCTTATCTTCAGTTATGCATGTTCCTAAGCCTGATACTAACTTACTTTCAGTCAGTAGTATTACAAAACATCAGAATTGTTCAGTAACTTTTTTCCCTAACCGATGTATTTTTCAGGACTTGGAGACAAGGAAGGTGATTGGGACTACCCATGAGACGAATGGGATCTATCTGCTTGGAGAGAGTTCTCATTGGAATGATCATAAAGATAGGAAGTCTTTTGTTTCTCAGTCTGTTAGTCAGGTTATGCTTTGGCATAATCGGTTAGGTCATTTATCCTTTCAGTCTTTGAAGAGTTTGTTTCCAAATCATTATAGAACATCTTATTCCTTGAGTAATAAAAGAAGTAGTAATTCTTTTGATGTTGTGCACCCGATGTTTGGAGCCCATATCGCATCCCTTCTATTGGGGGATACAGATATTTCTTGTTGTTTGTTGATGACTATACCCGTTTTTCTTGGGTTTACCTTATGCGATCTAGGTACCACAGTCCCTTTATCAGATCCAAGTTCCCCTGAGATATCTTCCACTATTGCTATTTTACCTTCTTTGGATGACCTTGACCTCCCCATTGCAGTCCGTAAAGGCAAATGGCGTTGCACCACATCCATAGCTCACTGCATTTCCCAGTTTCTATCCTATGATCGCTTGCCCCCCTCTTACAGGTCCTTTCTCACATCCATTGCTGATATTCCTATTCCCAGAACAGTGCAGGAAGCCTTGTCAGTTCTTGAGTGGAAAGATGCAATGAAGGTTGAAATGGATGCCCTTCTGAGGAATAATACTTAGAAGCTAGTTGACCAGCCTAAAGGAAAGAAACTGGTTGGATGTAGATGGGTATTTACTGTGAAACATAATGTTGATGGTTCCATTGAAAGGTATAAGGCCCGGTTAGTTGCAAAGGGATTTACTCAGACTTATGGTATAGACTACTTGGAGACTTTTGCTCCAGTAGCAAAGATGACCACTATTCGAGTTCTGCTATCCCTTGCAGCCAGTTATTCTTGGCCCTTGTTCTAGATGGATGTTAAAAATGCCTTCCTCAATGGAGACTTATAGGAAGAAGTCTACATGCAGTTACCTCCTGAATTTTATGATGCAGAGACAGGTAAGAAGGTTTGCTGGTTGAATAAAGCCTTGTATGGACTAAAGCTGTCTCCCAGAGCTTGGTTTGATAGATTCAAACAAGCCCTTGAAAAATTCGGCTATGTATAGGCCCAGTCAGACTATACATTGTTCATTAAAAGAGTGGACTCTTCCTTGACTTTGCTTGTTGTATATGTGGATGATATTGTAGTGACAGGGAATGATAACAGTGAGATTGAGTCTCTTAAACAAGTCCTTCATCAAGAGTTTGAGGCGAAAGATTTGGGAGAGCTACGATACTTCTTGGGTATTGAGGTTGCTAGATCTAAACATGGGATTTTTATTTCTCAAAGGAAGTATATTCTAGATCTATTAGCAGAAATTGGAAAGTTGGGTGTTATGCCTGCAAATACACCTATTGAACAAAATCACAAGATCAGTGCAGAGGGTGGAGAGCCTCTTGAAGACAAAGCTATGTTCCAACGGTTGGTTGGAAAACTCCTCTATCTTTGTCTCACACGACCGAACATCAGTTCTGCAGTCAGCGTTGTCAGTCAATATATGCACTCTCCTAGAACTACTCACCTCCTTGCAATTGAGAGAATATTAGCATACTTGAAAAGATGTCCAGGTAGAGGTATATTATTCAAGAATAATGATCACATGAAGATAGAGGTCTATACAAATGCTGATTGGGCTAGGAGTGTTGATGATAAAAGGTCTACCTCTGGATATTGTGCCTTTGTAGGAGGTAACCTTGTCTCCTGGAGGAGTAAGAAACAAAGTGTTGTTTCTTGTTCTAGTGCTGAGGCTGAATATAGATCTATGGCTAATGGTGTGGCTGAAGTCATTATTTGAGGAGTTGGGTATTGCTTATGAGAAGCCATTAATGTTGTATTGTGATAATCAGGCTGCTATTAATATAGCTCATAATCGGGTACAACATGCCAGAACTAATCATATCGAAGTCGACCGACATTTTGTCAGAGAAAGGGTTTCGTCTCAAGAAGTGTCTCTTGTATATCACCTCTAGCATGCAGCTCGCAGATCTTCTCACCAAGGCTGTTCCAAGGAAGAAATTAGAGGCAGACCTATGCAAGTTGGGAATGACAAATATCTATTCCCAACTTGAGGGGGAGTGTAGAGAACACTGATGTGGACCCCACTGTGTTCGTATGGCAGCATAGCATATGCTTTTTTTTGTTAGTTATGTCAGTGTTACTTGGTAGTTATTTCAGTTTGTTGTTACAGCTTGTTATGTCAGCTTTATTATTAGTTTATTTGCCATGTAAGCAATAAGGGCAATTCAGCCCTTTTACAATTAGTCCACATATATAAATATTAAGAGTGGGTCGGCAGATCATTAAGATCAACCATCTCTCTCTTTTCTAAAACCCTTCGTGTGCTTCTTCTTTTCTCCCTCTCTTCTTCTTTTCTTCTGAAATCTTTCCTTTTTGCTTTTGAATTCAAGGCTGATTGTAGTCTTGATCGACTATAGGGATATATTAATTTGAATCGTTGAATGTGATTTTTTCTGGTTTTACCATTTTATAGACACATTGGGGAAATGAGTAGTGGCTGGAATGAAAAAAAAAAAAAAAAGATGGATGGAAAAATGAGTCAAATGACCCCATTAACAGCAAGATTGGACAAGTGGAAGGAATCTCTTGATGATTTCTTCTTTTACATTTTGAGCTGCCTCCAATTCTAGGAAAAAAATAGAAAAAAAAAGATATTTATAGTGACTGGAATTTAAAAAAAAAAAAATCTGTTTTGTTGATTGCTGGTACAGAAATGAGTCAAATGACCCCATTAAATCTTTTCCTTAGCTAATGGAAAGAAACTATTTTTATATATTGATCTTCTTCTGATAAATTCAATGGAGAACTACAATGAAGCATTGAAATCATTCGGTTTTCCACTGAGAAGTTTTTGGACAATTTTCATGGATTAATTTAACACTGTTTTAGAGAAAAGAGGGCAGGTTTAGTGGTTTACTACCTGGAGAAGAGTACAAGTTTGGAGAATCTAATATTCAGACATCTTCTTTGTATGAGCCAATAAGTTCTAGCTTCATGGACTTCGAACAACTGCTTTTTTTACTCTTTTTTTCTATCATTCTAAATATTTTCCTGATGTTGACAATTACTGTTAGTCTGATTTCGTATTCACTTTTTCTGTATAAATAAGTCTCAAACTTTGATATGGTAATGTAATAGGTTCTATTTACCGAAGCACTGTAGATGAAAAGCACTATGCAATCAAGGTATTCTTTGTTGTTTAAAGTCTTTACCTTTTCTGTATCCTTTTTGGTCATGTTTATGTGGTTTGAGCTTCTCAAGTGTTTAGAAAAGTAGTTTAGCTGACAGATTATGAGAATCATTTTTCTTGTTGCTGGCAGTGTCTTATTTATGAAATTAGGTTCAGTTTATTTTTTATTTATCTATTAAAATAGTTTGTTTTTAAGATGGAGTTGGGAGGTTTATCATGCTTACCAAACAAATGCTTCCTTCCACATAATGTAGGTTAAAGCTTTGGAATGTCTAGATGTTGAAGTGGTATATTTGCTGCTTAGTCCATGTTAGATTTTCATATTTTAAAAATTTTATATGCAGGCCTTTCACAAGTTGCATTTATTAAAGCTGCAGGTGGCACCTTCAGAAACTGCTTTGTCTGATGTTCTTCGGGAGGTTTTTTACTTACTGTTTGTTTCTATGTTTTCTAAATATCATGTTCGATACTGTATTTGTATTTGTGTTTACATTCTGATGAAGGTTTTATATGCAAGTATTCTTATTTTCTTCTTCCGATATCTGTGTTGTTCTGAATCTTCTGATTTGGTTGCTAACATGTTGGACAACAGTTATCACTATTATGTATCTTGTTTTGGTTTGGGCATCATACATCTTTTAGAATCCCTCTTCTAAAATGCATCTCTTAGTACCACTTAGTAAACTGGAACAAAGTTTATCAGCCCAAAGCTCAAGGAGAGTTTGTGTAGAGACAATGAAATCTAGCAGTAGGGCTATTTTTGTACTTTTACTTTTCTTTTCTGTATATCTCTCTTTGTATTATATCTCTCATGTATATTAAGGGAAGATCTGTCCTTTTACAACTTAATATAAATATTTCTTTTAGGGTGTCGACTGACACATGTTGTCACACCCACCATTCGGCTGTGATGTCTCTCTTTCTCTTTCTCAGTTTTTCGATCTGACTCTGACATGGTATCAGAGCAGGTCACGATATGATCTGCGAGTGACTACTTCCTCACCTCTTTCTTATCTTTTATCTAGAGTACTCCCTAACAGTATTTAGGAGGCTCTTGAGTGTTCTTAAATCTGATTTCTGAAGCTGCTTTTAATCAAAACTCGACAGACTCTGTTCCTGGACTGTTGCGCCACCAAATTTCTCTTTCAGATTGGATCTCCCTCTAGAAGCATCGGATCAGGCTGAAACTTTAGATCTAGTGTCGCCCAAGGCAGATCTACTGTTTCCAATTGGTTTGGTTTGAATCGGATTTGATCTAGAAGGGTTTTGAGCCACTTCAGAGTTCGGCAGACCTTTACAGTTTCCTTTTCTGGACATTGACTGAAAGGTACTTCATTATTCTACTATTCTGAACACTTCTCTCTGTGGTTTTTCTTGCTCTTGTGATTCAATGGCATCAAAAAGAATGGAAGTTCTCCCCATCAAATTTAATGGTACGAACTATGCACTTTGGAAATTCAATTTCCAATTTCATGTCGAGGCGAAAGGTCTCTGGGGATATTTGGATGGATTAGTAGTTAAACCTGATGATTCGAACATCAAGGGCCTTAATCGGTGGAGAATTGATAATGCAAAAATTGCATCTTGGATCTTAGGATCCATTGAAACTGACATTGCAATCAAACACCTCAAGACAGTATCAAATAGAGGTTGACATCTTCTCCTATTAGCAAGGAGAAAGAAAGGTCCAAGAATGCTGGGTTTATTAACCTTTGGATTGAATATGAGCTTGTTCACATGGGGAATGATCCTTCAGAATGTTGTGTGAAGTATATGAAGGAACATTTCGATAGAAGAAAGATTATGCACTTCCTAATGCATCTCAGACCTGAACTCGAAGTTGTTAGATCTAATATCCTGAGTCGAGGAACACTTCCTGATTTGGATACTATTCTTGGTGAAATTCTGAGGGCCGAAACCAGATTTGCCACACAGACTACTCTGGATGGAAGGAAAGAGTCTAACATTGATACGGTCTTTCTAGCAACAAAACCGAAAGGGAAGAAGGACTTCTCTAAAATATAGTGCTATGAATGTAAGGAGTTCAGACTTGTTGTTTCTCACTGCAAGAAAAAGAATACATGCACCTATTGTAAGCAGGTTGGCCATATTATCACTAAATGCCCCACTCGGCCTCAGAAAAGCAGTGGATTAAATCAGAAGAAAGGAAGCTACAAGGCTTATCAGACAAGTGTAGATGGATCGGATGCAACATCCTCCATTACTTCTGTGACTGGGCAGAATGACACCTCAGGTAGCATATCTAAAGAATGAATTCAACAGCTCATGTCCTCTGTTATCTCTTCAGCCTTCTCTGCTATGGGCCTGTCTGGTTCTAACCTACTGTCCCTCACTGAACCATCTATGGTACATTGATTAAGGAGCCTCTAACTGTATGACAGGGGCCACTCTTGGTCAGTGTCCTAAATCCCATCTCCCCAATAAACACATTGTTACTGCTAATGGTGAGAAATTAGATATACTTGGATGTGATGATTTATATTTATCTACTTCTAAGTCATCTCCATTTCATTTGTCCAAAACCCTATTTGTACCTAAGCTTACCACAAATTTAATTTCTGTTGGCCAACTTGCAGTTGTGGCATAGACAACTGGGCCATCCTTTCTTTAAGAAACTTCATCAGTTGTTTTTCTCTGGTAGTTTACCTGGTTCTAATGTTTCTCTTAAAAATGTGAATAAAGACCGCATTACTTGTGGCTTATGTAAGAGTCATATTTTGCCTTTTCCTTCATTTTGAACATGCAACAGTCCCTTTTTATTTAATATATAGTGATGTTTGGTCGTCTCTAGTTGTTTCACAGATGGGTTTTAAATATTTTGTAACCTTTATTGATGAATACACTCATTTCACTTGGGCCTATTTTCTTCGAAAGAAATCTGAAGTGTACTCTGTATTTCAGCACTTTCACACCTATGTTGCTACTCAATTTGATGCCCGAATTTGTGTGCTACGATCGGATTCAAGGGGAGAGTATATTGATGGAGATTTCCAAGGCTACTTAAAACAACATGGAATTCAGACCCAAAAGTCTTGTCCAGGCACCCCACAACAAAACAGGGTTGCAGAAAGGAAAAATGGGCATATCTTGAGTGTAGTCAGAACCCTTTTACAGGATTCCCACATACCCTCTTGGTTTTGGGTGGAGGCGGCCAGCACTGTTGTGTATCCCATAAATCGTCTTCCGTCATCAGTTTTGAACAACTCCTGTCCTTTTCAATCCCTCTTCCACAAATCCCCAGACCTATCCATGCTCAAAGTATTTGGATGTGCTTGTTTTGTCCACCTTCCACCCCATGAACGCACAAAGTTAACTACACAAGCAGCTTTGTGCACCTTTATGGGGTATAGCTCTGAACATAAAGGGTATCTTTTCTATGACCCTTTGGTTCGTTGTCTTCGAATTTCTCGTAATGTAGTTTTTCTTGAAAGTATGTCCTTTTTTGAACATATTGTGAAGTTCCCAGCTCCTTCTGTTTCCTTGCTGCATAATTTTGATTCTACAAGGACATTGAATACTCCATTGTCACCTCCGCAACAACTTCAGACCTACTTCAGGAAGCAATGACCTTCTTCAATCTCCATCCCCCCCTCTGCTCCGCCTCCAGTTGCTGATCTAGTCACTCCAACTGCCTCAGTAAGTGTTCAAGACCTTCCCTCTGAACCTATTGCTCCTACTTTATGCCGTTCCTCTAGAATTTCTTGTCCACCTAACCATTAAGGTTATTCACCAGACCATAGCTCCTTTTCTGCCATTTTATCTACCACAAACATTCCCATATCTTATCAGTAGGCTGTAGCAGAACCACACTAGAAAGATGCAATGGATTCTGAGATTCGATCTCTTCTGGAGAATGACACCTGGGACCTAGTCAAAGCTCCACCTGAGACATCTCTCATAGGAAGCCAATGGGTCTATTCAATGAAACTAAAATCTGATGGAAGCCTAGACAGATACAAAGCTAGTCTTGTTGCACAGGGCTACAAACAGGAATATGGGATAGATTATGAGGAGACTTTTGCTCCTGTAGCTAAGATGACTACTGTACGACTCTTGATGGTTGTGTCTGCAGTCAAACAGTGGACAATTCATCAAATGGATGTCAATAATGCTTTTCTCCATGGGGAATTGAAAGAGACAGTTTACATGAAGCCTCCTTCAGGATATTGTACAGATCCGCAGTTTGTTTGTCGTCTGAAGAAGTCACTTTATGGCCTGAAGCAAGCTCCTAGGGCCTGGTTTAAGAAGTTTAGATTTGTCATCACTGATGCTGGCTTTATTCAAAGTCCTTCTGATTACTCCTTGTTCACCCTAAGGTGGAAGCAAGGAGTAACGATATTACTCCTTTATGTTGATGATATACTTATTACAGGGGATGACATAGAAGGAATTTCTAGGCTACAAAAGTTACTCAGTTAATCCTTCAAGATGAAGGACTTGGGATCGTTGACATATTTCTTGGGCCTTGAGGTGAGTAGAAATTCTCGAGGCTACTTTGTTAATCAACAGAAGTATGCGGCTGATCTGGTTAAACTGGCAAACCTTAGTGATTCTAAGATTGTGGACACTCCAATAGAATTGAATTTGAAACTCAGCAAAGATGATGGGTCTCCCCTTGAAGATCCTACCCTTTATCGTCAGCTAGTGGGCAGTTTAATCTATCTCACCATGACTCGGCCGGACATATCTTATGCAGTTTAGATAGTAAGTCAGTTTGTGTCTTCTCCAAGACAACCACATTTATCTGTAGTTCATCGGATTATAAGATATGTACGGGGCACACTGTCACATGAGATATTCTTCTCCTCATCATCTCCCATTCATCTTATGGCCTATGCAGATGCTGATTGGGTTGGATGCCCTGACACCCGACGGTCCACAACTGGTTGGTGTGTCTTCCTAGGCAACTCCCTTATCTCATAGAACTGCAAGAAACAAGCTACTGTGACCAAATCTTCCACTGAAGTTGAATACAGGGCTATGTCTTCCGTGTGTAGTGAGATCATATGGCTTCGGACTCTTCTATTTGAAGTACTAAGTGAGCCACCATTGTTTATTCCTCTTTATGCAGACAACATCAGTGCAATCAAAATTGCATCCAACCCTGTCTTCCATGAGTGCACCAAATGCATAGAAGTTGATTGCCACTTCATTCGCAATCTCCTTCTTGAGGGTACCATATCTCTTCCTCATGTCTCCTCCGGGCTCCAACTGGCAAACTTGTTAACTAAAGCAATGACACGGGCTCAGCATCTATTTCTCATGGACAAACTTATGCTTATTCCTAGGCATCAGTTTTTGAGGGGGAGTGTAGAGACAGTGAAATCTAGCCGTAGGGCTATTTTTGTACTTTTACTTTTCTTTTCTGTATATCTCTTTGTATTACATCTCTCATGTATATTAAGGGCAGATCTGTCCTTTTACAACTTAATATAAATATTTCTTTTAGGGTGTCGACTAACACATGTTGTTACACCCACTGTTTGGCTGTGTTGTCTCTCTCTCTTTCTCTTTCTCAGTTTTTCGATCTGACTTTGACAATTTGGGGTTAGAAGGGTGAAAAATATCAATATCGCCTTGCTACAGAAGTAGCTTCGGAGATTTGGGGAGAGCCAAGGAGGGATGTGGAAAAGGGTGATACAGGCCAAATATGGAGATAGAAATTTTGGATGGGATCCAGGAACCTCAAATCAGTCCTACAGGTGTTTGGTTTGGAAAGGAATTGAAAAGGCCTACAACTCGTTTGCAAAAGGTGTGAAGTCAAAAGTAGGAAATGGATGAATGGAGAGAGGCCCATGTACGAGAGATTCCCTACTTTGTTTGAAGTGGCTGTGGACAAAGAAATCAAGGTTGCTGAAAGCTTGCAAATTCAAGATGGTAGCTTGGCCTGGATCACACGGTTCAGGAGGAATCTAAACGATTGGGAAATGGATGAATTGATGGAACTACTGCAGCTCTTATATACACAGGTGGAGTCTGCCAAGAATCTGGAAGTGGGAGAAGACTGGAAGATTCACAGTTTAATCTTTTTACAAGGCCTAGGACAGTGCAGAAGGACATACAGTTCCAACTCACATCTGGGGTAAAAATGTGCCTTCAAAAATATCTTTCTTTGTTTGGATGACCTATCTCAATAGAATACTGACAAGGGACAACCTTACCCGGAAAGGTGCTGTACTGGATTCAGCTAGCTGTGTTCTATGTGAAGGACATCTGTAAACAGTGGATCACCTTTTACTGCGCTGCAGCTAATCCTCTGGGATTTGGAACAAAATTTCACCATTTGTTTGAAGTACAAAGTTGCTGCCCAGGATCAGTGGAGGACTTTGTAAAGGGTTGGAGGATGGAAGGGCTGAGTGAAAGAGGAGAATTAATCTGGAATATACCCAGCAGTGGTCTTCTGGTGCCTTTGGAAAGAAAGAAATGCATGAGTCTTCAAGAGAAAGATAAGTTCTGCTGATTCCATTTGTCAGAAATTGTGGGAAAGATGCTCTCTTGGTTGGCTGGTCACAGGTTGTTTAAGGGTGTAGGTTTTGAATCCTTTTTTGCATTAAGGGAACAGTTTTTCTAAAGATAAAATACTTGTTTCCTGAGTGCACCAACTGGCAGTCTTTAAGGGAACAGTTTTTTCTTGTTTCCTGAGTACATCATCTTGCTGTACATTTTTTGTTCATACTAATACAATGATACTTTACCTTTTCTAAAAAAAAATGCATCTCTTATAATCTTCATAAAAAAATGTATAGACTTCATTTAAAACATATTGATGAAAATATGGAAGAAAGAAAAAAATTCAGAAAATAGAGGGGATGAGCTTCTTTTTATCCTAGGAAAAGAAAAGAAAATAAAGGATGAAAGAAGAAAATCAATATCTGCTTATTGGACAAAATTTTGAGTTCTTCCATGCTTATTTGTTCAGATTTTGGAGTGTTTGAGGGTTCAGGATAGTATACACTCTTGATTGAACCCTAACAATATTAGAAAATTAATAAAAAGAAACTAGTATTTTAACTCATAATAATGTCTGTTTTACTAATATAATCTTAGAAAGTTAAGAATATAAAAATATTCAACAACACCATGTAAAAAATGTCTTTGCGATTTAGTGAGGCAGCCCTTCATGAGCACCTTTTCACCTACCCGGGTAATGCAAAACAAACGAAGATAAATCAATTTCCTTTTGTTTTTGTTTGTTTGTTTTTGGAGAAAGGGAAACATAATATTCACTAAAACTCAAAAATCCCTGTACAACAAGAGGCTATACATAGGGAGCTTACAATAAACTGCCCCTGCAGTGCAAACATAATAAACCATTACTTTTTACAAAAAGATTTTCATATACAAATATGTACTGTGACTCCTTTGAATAATTTATGAATGGCCAGCCACGAGTGCATTCTTCCCACTATCATCTGGAAAACAGTGTCCACTTCCGATTCCTTATCCTTGAACATCCTTGAATTTCTTTCCTGCCATAGACCCCAAAATGCACCTACTGGAGTCATATTCCATATGATTTTCCCCCTATTGCTTACACCATGAACCCTCCAGCCTTTTAAGAACACCACAGATTGTGGGAAGCACCCCTTAACAGCTAACATACCCAAAACCTTCACCAAATTGGCATGATAGAAGCTGCAGTGCAGCAAAATATGATTGACAGATTCAGCATTGCCCTCGCAAAGTATGCATTCAGTGGTTGTCACTGCCAAACCTTTCCTTGCTAGGTTAAACCAATTTCCTTTTGTGTATCCTCATTCTTTGGAGAAGTACAAGAGCAGCTCTGTTATGGACTATTTGGGAAGAGAGAAATGCAAGAATCTTCTTAGAAAATGAAAGAAGTTTGGAAGCTGTGGTGGAGTTCATTGCAATAAGAGTGATACATTGGGTGAAAAAAGTGGACTTAATTGTCACAGTTCTCCTTTGATGATGTTTGGAGGAATTGGGCATAGTGCCTAATAGCTCTTTAAAGGATAAGAGCATCTCTAGTTGGTCACTTCTTGAGGATGATTTTAAAAAGGGCCCAGTGCATGAGGCTCCCGCCAATCCAGGGTTCGGGGGGGATAGATGTACGCAGCCTTACCCCTGAACATACAAAGAGGCTGTTTCCAAGATTTGAACCCTAATCACCCAGGTTGCAATGGCGCAACCCAGCCGTTGAGCCAAGGCCCAGACCCTTGGGTATAGGGGGCAGTCAATGCAACCCAGGCCCTTTGGGTATAGGGGTTGTTCTTAGAGATAAAGAAGGGAGTATAGTGTCTTTGTTCCATGGTCCAGCAGGTGTGGGAGACTCGATCAGAGCTGAGCTCCTTGCTGCACTTTAAGGAGCCCAGCTAGCAAGGCAGATGAATTTTGATAAATTAGTCACTCGAGGAGATTCTGAGTTGGTGACAGTTTGGCTGAAGAACCCAGAGAAAGTAATCTGGGCTTATAGGGAGGAGATAAAGAGATTCAA